>NC_133524.1:106515000-107931666 GCF_049354715.1 Callithrix jacchus | reverse complement strand
ACCTAATTCGTTTCTCGTAGCTCCAGACTAATGTCCTTCATTCTCTGATGTCTAGTGCCTTGAAAAGCATTATTTTATATATTTTATCTGTTTTTATTTTATTTTTTGCTTGTGGCAGCCAGGAGAGTAAATCTGATACCTGTTACTCCATTAACTGGAAGCAGAAATCCTGTTTAACATTTAAAATTATATACATATATTATTTTATTTATCGTTTAATAATGAACATTTCCGAACATATAGAAAAATTTAAAGCAGGGCCGGGTGCGGTGGCTCAGGCCTGTAATCCCAGCACTTTGGAAGGCCGAGGTGGGTGGATCACGAGGTCAAGAGATCAAGACCATCCAGGCCAACATAGTGAAACCCCGTCTCTACTAAAAATACAAAAAATTAGCTGGGCATGGTGGCGCGTGCCTGTAATCCCAGCTACTCGGGAGGCTGAGGCAGAAGAATTGCCTGAATCCAGGAGGCGGAGGTTGTGGTGAGCCGAGATCGCGCCATTGCACTCCAGCCTGGGTAATAAGAGCAAAACTCTGTCTCAAAAAAAAAAAAAAAAAAAGAAAAGAAAAAGAAAAATTTAAAGCATTGTACAATGTACATCTGTATGCCCATGCTCTAGATTGTACAATTAGCAATTTGTTATATTTGCTTTATTATATAACTGTTTCTTCATTTATTCATCAATCTTCTTGTTTGTTGATGCACTTCAAATTGAAAATAGCAATACAATTCAGTTTAAGCACTTCAGCACGCACGTCATTAATTATAGTCTAATATTTGTTTTTTGGCCCTTTGTCAAGGAAAAAGATGCAATATTCAAATGCACAAATCTTAAGCGTGCCAATTAACGAATTTTGACAAATTAAAAACCGATGTAATGCTATCTTCCATCAAGCCACTTATCACCCCAGAAATTTTCTTCCTGATATTCCCAGTCTTTTCCCCCACCTTCCCAAAAGACCACTGTTTAGATATTTTCACCATAAAAAAGTTTACCTTTTTTAACAATAACACTATCATATAGAAATATAATGTTAGCCAAAAGACAGGGCCACATGTATAATTTTACATTTTCTACTAGCCATGATTCAAAAGGTGAAAAGAAACATGTGATATTAATTTAAATGTTGCATGTTGGATTTTGATTCTAAAATGGCAGGGTAGAAGCAAGTTGGCTTTACTCCCTAATAGAAAAAAATAAAAAAAAACAAGAACAAATATACAGTACCAAGTTTTTCACCAGCACTATCTCAGAGTTCAAATACAAGGATGAGACATTTCCCAGGGCCATACAGAAGTGAAAAAACTCTGAGAAAACTGTAAGAGAATAGGATTTCCATATTCACAATGTCCCTCCACTGAATCTGCCCTGCACCACATGCATGGAAAACTTTGCCCTGACTCATGGTTTCTTCACTGGCAAAAGTGAGATAGAGGTAGACAATCAGCTTCCTCAGCATCTTGGGTTCCCTGGCAGGAGAGCTGTCCCTGCTTCATCCCATGGAAAGAGTCAGGAATGGCTAAACAATTAAATATCCCTGTGGACAAATGGAAACCAAAAAAAGAACTGGAGTAGCTAAATGCTTGTATCAGATAAAAATAGACTACAAATTAAAGACTGTAAAAAGAGACAAAGAAGGTCACTACATAATGATAAAGGGGTCAATTTAGCATGAGGATATGACAATTATAAATATTTATACACTCAACACCAGAGCTTCCAAGTATACAAAGCAAACATGCATAGGTTTAAAGGGAAAGATAGAATACAATACAATAATAGGAGGCTTCAACACCCTCCTTTCAGGGATGGACAGATCATCCAGAGACGAATAAAGATACATTTGAATTAAAGTACACACTGGACCAGCTGGGCCTAACTGACATTTACAGAACATTTCAACCAACTGCTGCAGAATATACCTTCTTTTCATCAACACATGGAACAGTCTCCAGAATAGACCATATTTTAGGCCACATAATAATTCTTAACAAAATTTAAATGATAGAAATCATATCAGTTATATTTTATGACCACAGTGGAATAAAAGTTGCAATCAATTATGAGAGGAACCTTAGAAACTTCAGGAACATGTAGAAATTAAACAACATGTTCCTGAACAACCACTGGCTCGATGAAGAAATTAAGAAGGAAATTAAAGAATGTCTTGAAACAAATGAAAATACAACATACCAAAATATATGAGATATAGCAAAAGCAGCACTAAGAGGGATGGACGTTAATAACAATAAATACTATGTCAAATACATAGAAAGACTTCGAAAACCTAACAATGCACCTTAAAGAACTAGAAAAAAAATTAGTAGAAGGAAATGAATAATAAACATCAGAGAAAAAAATAAAATTTAGATTAAAAATAATACAAAAGTTTAAACAAGAAGTTGTTTTTTTAAAAAAAGATTTTAAAAAATCAGCAAATCTTTAGATAGACTAAGGAGAGAAGATATAAATCAATAAAATCATAAATGAAAAAGGAAATGTAACTGAGACCACAGAAATACAAAGAACCATTAGAGACTATTAGGAACAACTATATGCCAACAAATTGGAAACCTGGAAAACATGGGTGAATTCCTGGACAGATGCAACCTACCAAAATTGAACCATGAAGGAAAGGATGTAGAGGAAATTGAACCTCACCACACACACACTATTGATAGGAGTGTCAATTGGAAATAAACAGCTATTAGGAAGTAAACAGTGATTATAGGAAACTAGAGAGGTTCCTCAAAAATCTAAAAACAGAATTATCATATCATTCTGCAATTCTACTACTGTGAATATACCCAAAAGAAAGGAAGTCAATATATTAAAAATGTATCTGTACTCCCATGTTTATTGTAGCACTACTCACAACAGTCAAAATACGGATTCAACCTAAGTGCCCGTCAATGATTGAATGGATAAAGAAAATGTGATATATATATCACAATGGAATATTATTCAGCCACAAAAAACGATAGCGTGTCATTTGTAGCAACTTGGATGGAGCTGGAGGTCATTATGTTAAGTGAAATAAGCCAAGCACAGAAAGACAAATATTGTATGTCCTCACTCATATGTGAGAGCTAAAAAAGTGCATCTCATGAAGATAGAGAGTAGATTGGTGATTATCAAAGGCCAGGAGTATGGGAGAATAAGAGAATGAAGAAAGGTTAATTAATGGGTACAGCCATATAATTTGATGGAAGAAATAAGACCTGATGTTTGATAAATCATTAGGATGAGTATAGTTTAAAAGAATCTACAGTATATTTCAAACTTGCTAGAAGAGAATAATTGGAATGTTTCTAGCATTAAGAAAAGACATTGGAAAGGTATTTAAGGTGATAGATACCATTTATACTAATTTGATCTTTATAAATTATATGAATATATTAAATTATCATGTGTACCTCAAAATATGTACATCTATTATGTATCAATATAAAATAAAATAAAATATTGTGTTTTATACAACTAATGTACCCACAAAGATTATAATTGTCAACATGTAATCAGTGCAAAAATTTTGAATGATATATTTTACATTTTTTAATATTATGTCTTTAAAATTCAATGTGCAATTTATACTTGTAGTACATCTTAATTTGGACTAGTCACATGTCAAGTGCTCAGTAGCCACATGTACCTAGTAACTACCATATTGGACAGTAAAGTTCTAGAACTTTATACAAATGTGAGCATAAGATGTGTGCTCTTTGTCTAAGACTTCTTTACTTAGCATGTTTTTGAGATTCATTCATTTATTATTTTACTCAAAACAAAAAAACAAAATGGAAATTAATGATCAAGAAGAGTAATATAGAAGATAGGAGGAAAGAAATTGGACTTAATTCTAATGTGTTGTCCTATGTTACAAAAGAACAGATTAGACATACTGATGACCTTTATCCTTTACAATGAGTATGATAAAATATCTTGATATTTTAGGTTAGTCACTAAAATAATAAAAATAGAGTATTTGATTCCCAAATCAGTAGAGAGAAAAAAAGGAAATTAAAAACTCAAGTAACTGAATGAAATGTGGGGGGGAAAAGCAAAGAAAAAAAATCACAAAGCGATAGTAAGAAACCTAAATAAATTGGTAATCCCAATAAATATAAACAGGCTGAATGCAGCAATTAAAAGAGACATTTTAAAATACAAATACTAAACCCAACTAATATTCTAATTGTCAGATATATACCTAAATATAAGAACACACGTTGGTAGGGTGCTGTAGCTCATGTCTATAATTCTAGCACTTTGGGAGGCCAAGGTGGGAGGATCAATTGAGGCCAAGAGTTGAAGACCAGCCTGGGTAACATACTGAGACTTCATCTCTACTAAAAATAAGAGCAAATTAGTTGGGAGTAGTGGTGTGTGCCTGTAGTCCTACTTATTTGAGATACTGAGGCGGGAGGATCACTTGAGCCCAGGAGGTAGAGGCTGCAGTGAGCTTTGATTGCATCACTGCACTCCAGCCTAGGTGACAAAGTGAGACCCAGTCTCAAAACACACACACACACAGATGCTTTAAGTAAAAGAATGGAAAATGTGTATCTGGCAAATACCAGAAGAAAGCTGATATATCTCTATTAATATCAGATAAAATATTCATGAGGAAAATGGATCAAACATGCTTATGCAATATAATACAAGAGTGAAAATTAATGACACTTTAAGATACATATATATGTAGTAAAACAAATTAAATCATACATTATAATGATAAACCAAATTCTAAATAGTAGTGTGGAATGCTGGTTCTTTCAATATTATTGACATAACCTGTTGAGTTTCTTTGCTTATTGTGGTAAGGGAGCACACCAACTTCTCAAAACTTTGGTAGTATCTCAGAGGAGAAAAGACAAAGTCAGAATTTATTGAGAATTGAAAGTTTGTTTAAAAGTTGGTCTTTCAATATTGGGACTTTATTAGGATTGGGTATATATCGTAGTTAGAGGTTAGTGCCAACAGTAAGAAAAGGATTTTGAGGAGAGATATTCAGAGTGTTAAGGCACAAACCATTTGTTGACACTTTCATTGCAAAGCTGTTAATTCTTTTGGGAAATTCCTATAATGAACAATCAAACCACCTTCCTGCACAAGAGTCTCCTGGAAGACTCATTTTAATGTAGAAAGTTAGGTATATGGGATAGAAGGGTACAGAAATTTAGTCCCCAGTGTCCAAGCTGGTAGTAGGGGTAGATCATTTTAGCTCTAAGTATTTAGGGAAGAGGAATAGGATCATAGAGATGTATACAGGGGCTTCAACTCTGCCTGTAATGTTTTATATCTCTTAAAAAATCTGAAGCTAATATGGCAAAATGTTAACAATTGTCAAAAGTAGGTTCACAGGTAAAATGGTTTTTCTTTCCTAATTTTTTTTTGCATTTTTCTACAGGCTTAAGATCTTTCATAATTAAAAAATAGTGCTTTTGTTTCATAAACAAAGACTAATTATCTGTCTCATTAAAAGAAATGTATAGATTTTCTTTTCTTCTGATTCAGCATCATAGACAGTCTACCTACAGTATAATTGAGGTCATCGACGTTTCTTTACATCTCAATCATAGCTTCCAGGCTATCTAGCTCTACCTAGGTCAACTTTATAGGACTTGGTCACTTAGAACATAGTAACCTGGTCACTTTCCATGTCTTGTCAACCAAAATCTTACAAATCACTTCTCAGTTTGTATTGATTTTAAATTGTGCTGCATTTTGCTATTGAGAGAGCCATCTTTTTCTCATCTTTTCCTTGGATTAAGGAGTTTCTTTCTCTAGTGTTTTATGTATGTAGATGTAGATATGTGTGTGTGTGTGTGTGTGTGTGTGTGTGTGTGTGTGTGTGTGTGTGTTATATTAATGGAGCTATATAAATATATGTATATCTTTTATAATATGTGTGCATGTTACAAAGATATTTATACACACAAATATAGTATGTGTGCATATTGTATTATACATATTTACACACACAAACAAGAATCTAAGGATTACAAGATCCCCAGCTCATTTGATCTAATTTCCTAGCAAATATAAAAATCACTTCTACAGAATTTGGTAGGCAGTATAGCATAATGGTGGTATATAGGTTCTGGAGTCAGTTGCTATGGGTAAGAATCTCAATTATGTGTCATTTATGAGCTATGTGACCGGGAGCAACTTATTTAATCATTTTGAACTTCAATATCTCATAGATAAAATGGGAATAATAATACATATTTTGTAGGCTTTCATTAAGTTTAAATAAGAATGCATGTAGAATATTAAGCATAGAGTTTTACATATAATAAATCTTCAAAATGTATCAATTATTGTTAGTATAATCATCTTTATTATGTCCATTAACCTCTCACTGTTTCAATAATGTTTTACTTTACGAGAAAATATGCCCTATTTTGGGGATTCTGTCACTAGAAATACAATGAGTCAAAATTCTTTGCCTATAAACTCTACTTATTTAAGTTCTACTTGTTGGTCCAAGTTCTGCATCATTGTAGAAATTCTTCAAAGGTTGGAAGTAAATATCTTATTCTCCAGGACATTCTCTACTTATGAGTCTAAGCTCTAGAGTATAAATAACGTTAGAATTAGCTAACAGATTTCAGTATCACCTACATATATATTAGATTGGTGAACAAATATTGGCTATTCTGGTAGTTTGAAATGTTAAATGTTGAAGAGATTGGTTTAGACATTTAATTAGCCTATCTCCAGGCATCTAATGAGTTTTTAAATCTAAGGTTGGCGTAAAGTCATGGATTTCTCTCACTTGCCTCTGGATTGACGTTCCTGCTTTTACTAAATTTACCGTTTTTGTTCTATGTTTTGTCTTCTCTCTGTGTATGGTCTCTTATCTACCACATTACCACTCAAGACATCATCACAGTCCCTTCACTCAACCAAAGTACTGCTATCTCTAAGCTATGTGAGTTTCAGACTTTAGTGAAGGTTCAGTTATGGTGGAGGGTTATACTTTAGAGCATCACAGCAAAAGACTTACAATTGAGTATTTACCATTGCTACTCTTCTGAGAAAAGAACCTTCACTGGTTACCTTTCTGCTTGGTCTCCAGACTCTTGCCATGTTGATAGGCCTCTTTCTACTTTGTATTATTTACATTTCATCTCTGGTTTATGCTCAAAAATTCTTCAAATAACTGTTCATTTCTATTTCTTTTTCAGATTTTTAAAAATTTTTAATTTTTGTAGGTACATAATAGGTGTATGTGTATATGGGGTAAATGAGAAATTTTGATACAGGCATGTAATATGTAATAACCAAATTACAAAAAATGGAGTATCTATCCCCTCAAGCATTCATCCTTTGTGTTTCAAACAATCCAATTATACTCTTAATTATTTTAAAATGTATAATTAAGTTATTATTGATATAGACACCTTGTTGTGCTATCAAATACTAGGTCTTGTAATATCAAATACTGGGGTCTTCTTCATTCCTTCTATTTCTCTTCAACCCATTAACCGTCTCCATCTCCCCCTCAGCCCCCAACTACTGTTCCCAGCCTCTGGCAACCATCCTTCTACTCTCTATGTCCATGAGTTCAATCGTTTTGCTTTTAAGATATCACAAATAAGTGAGAATATGTGGTGTCTGTCTTTCTGTACCTTGCTTATTTCACTTAGCATAATGGCCTCCAATTCCATCTATGCTTTGCAAATGACAGGATCTCATTCTTTTTATGGCTGAGTAGTACTCCGTTGCTTATAAGCACCACATTTTCTTTATCCATTCATCTGATGATGAACATGTAGTTACTTCCAAATCATGGCTATTGTGAACAATGCTGCAACAAACATGTGAATGCAGATATCTCTTTGATATACTGATTTCCTTTCTTTTGAGTATATACCCAGCAGTGGGGTTGCTGAATGATGTGACAGGTCAGTTTTTCATTTTTGAGGAACTTCCAAATTGTTTTCCATAGTGCTGATTTCATCTCTTAAATCTATCACAAAGATATCCATTTCTTCTTTCTCTGAGTCACTGCTGTAGCCTTTCTGCTGGCCTCCCTGCCCTCTTTTGCCTTTTTTCCATCCATCCTCCGTATTGCTGCCAGTGTTCTCTTCTCTACACTTATAAAAGTAAAAAGTCTATAGCACTGCCCACAAAGGCCTGAATGTTCTGGTCCCTGTCAACCTTTCCAGGCTTCTGAAGACTTCTCCCCCTCACTCATTTCAAGTACGTCAAGTTTATTTGATCTCAGAATCTTTACACTTGCCATTCTCTCTATGGAATGTTTGCCTACTCTGTTCTTTTAGTCATTCACTAGAGTTTAGCATATATATATATATATATTTAGTAATGTCTTCCCTGCCACTCTAGGCCAGGTTAGGAAGCCTCCCTTCCACTTTATAAGTGCCCTAGCACCTTATACTTCTTTATGTATAAGTATTCTTGCAATTATCCGGTTGGTGTTATCCGTCCTGGTAGGCTATAACCTTCACTGGGACATAGACTATATGCTAAATAAATGCTTACTGAATGAATGAATGAATAAATTTCAGCGTTTGTCATTTTTGCCAGATTATAAACTTTTTGATTGCAAACTTTAGATTCCTGCAAAGCCTAGCCCAGTACTTTGTATAAACTGTCTTTTATTTTTCTCCACATAGATGTTTGATTAAATCAATAGATACTTGATGTCAAAATGAATTGGAATACCTGGAATTCCTCATTATTTTTCAAAATCCCCTCTCTTATATTTATTATCTGTATTTCCTTTTTCTACTCCAAGTATGTTCCATACTTTGTGTCCTCCAACAATTTATCTTTTTGGCTACAGGTAGCTTTTTTAATTGGCAATTCTTTCCCTTTTTAATGTCATAGCATTTATTCCAGAGCACAAATGGAATTGCTGTGTACTCAAAGCATCATACAATTGTAAAGAAGAACATTATCTTTACCTAAGGTGAGGTGCTTTCATTTCTGGGAGGCAAGGGGAGAGATAACAATCATGCATATGAAGAACTTGCATTGACTGTGAACATTAAATCCAATGATCAGATGATTGGGATTTGCATTGTGGGTGATAATTCATCCATATTACTGCCTGTCGTCTTCATCTATGTAAATTAAAGCTGCAGGGTTTGCCTTTGTGCAAAGTTTCCCTCAGTCTGTGAATGTGCATTGCCAGACTATCCAATTATTTGAAGAGATAATGGCAGAATTGTATTAATTTGTTTTGAATTGTTGGACTCAAGGAGTTAATAACCCACAGAGCTCAATTGTTGTTTCCAGAACTTGGAGTGTTATAGGATGAATAGCTCTGAAATATCTCTTCAATGCTCAGAAAGAAAACCATGGTGGAGTGAGTATTAAAACGGGAGTCCAAAGCCTTACGGTGTAATCTTGACTCTGCCTCTGTATAACCACCAATGCCTCACAAATCTCTCTGTACTTGTTTTCTCTTTTGTCAAGCAGACTTCATGTTATCACCACTCAGTACTTACAGTTACTGTGAGGATCAAATGAAGAAAGTACAAAATGGAAGTTACATTAAAAATATATATACATATGGCCAGGCCTGGTGGCTCAAGTCTATGAATCCAGCACTTTGGGAGGCTGAGGCAAGTGGATCACTTGAGCCCAGGAGTTCGAGACCACCCTGGCCAACATGGCGAAACCTTGTCTCTACTAAAAATACAAAACAAAAAAAACATTAGCATGTGCCTGTAGTCCCAGCTACTTGGGAGGCTGAGGTGAGAGGATCACCTGAGATTGGAAAATGAGGCTGCAGTGATCCGTGATTGTGCCACTGTACTGTAGCATGGGTGATTGGAGTGAGACCCTGTCTCAAGAAAAAAAAAATCCTGATTGCGGGGCGGGAAGAGCCGCGGGAGGGCACTCCAGGCAAGAGGGGGACACCAAGGCGCTGTGACAAGAAAAAGTGACTAGCTGCCCTTCGTTGTCAGCCAGGGACGAGAACAGAGCCACGCTCCCACCCGGCTGCCCACGGTCCCTCGGCGGCGATGTCGGCTGTCGGTGCCCGAGGCCTGCGGGCCACCTACCACCAGCTCCTTGATAAAGTGGAGCTGATGCTTCCGGAGAAACTGAGGCCATTGTATAAACCATCCAGCAGGTCCCAGAACAGTTTTTTTCTGGGCTCCAATTATGAAATGTGGGTTGGTGTGTGCTGGATTAGCTGATGTGGCCAGGCCTGCAGAAAAACGTAGCACAGCTCAATCCACTGTTTTGATGGCTAAAGGGTTTATTTGATCAAGATACTCACTCGCAATTATTCCAAAAAATTGGAGTCTGTTTGCTGTTAATTTCTTTGTAGGGGCAGCAGGAGCCTCTCAGTTTTTTCGCATTTGGAGATGTAAGCAAGAACTAAAGGCTAAAGAACACAAATTAAAGAGTTTCTGATCACCTGAACAATCTAGATGTGGACATAACCATTGGGACCTAGTTTTTTATTTGGTTATTGATAAGGTTAAGCTAACTGTGAGTTTGGAGCCACAATAAAACTAACTGTAACTAGCAGCAAGTGCTTGATTCAGCAACAAAATAAAGTAAACTTTTAATAGCAAAGAAAAAAAGTAAGAAAAATCTTATCAGCAGAGGAATGTGGAAGGCTATTGGCACTTCAGATACCTTATCTCAATCTTACCTCAGGTCAGTCTTATTGATAGCTGGAAATCATTCATTTCTCTTTTCACAACTTACTACTAAACAAACCAATGCATGAATCAGTTTTCAAGAGGAGAATCAAAGCTGGGAGGTTAAGGAATAAGAAAAAATAATAGGACCTCCAAATTATAAAACTCCCACAAATATGTAGTCATTACAATTTCTATTGGGATGAAGAGACTAATGTCATTCTTTTTACATTCTTCAGAAAATAGATACGTGTTATCAGCAAACCAATCACCATTTATTGTCCAGGGATCAAAAATAACATGCTAAATATTAATGCAAATATATTTCCATTTTTGTGCAATATGAATATATTTCAAACATTAATGATTTCAAACAAAAGAAACCCAACCCAATTTTTTATTCCACACAGTTCTTCATTTTGTTAAAAAAAAGTTCTTTTGTACAAATGCAAGTGAATAAAATGTATTACTAAATATAACTTGAAATGTATTAAAATTAATCCCTTATACCTACTTAGTAAGTATGGTGGAATCTGTAGCACTCAAACTCAGTTAGAGTCCAAAGCTTCAGATTTGGCATGGATGGAAATGTTAGGCTGGATCAATTCATCTTTACTTGATTAACCTTAATATTTTCTGCTTAATACATAAGACATAAGCCTTTTACAATATACTTTGTTTCATACAACCCATGATTCTGAAATATATCCAAAGTATCTTTTTAAAAATTGGATTATTTTTAAACATGTTAGGAGAATTTACTATTTACAGAATTAATTTGGTGAGTCTTTGCATTAGGTTGAATTTTATGAAGTTGGTGATATTTGAGGATTTTTTGGCCTATAAAAATGGCAATTTCATATGGTTCAGCATAATAAAAAGTGAAGAATTGTTTTTTTCATCTTAAAACAGAGTACACACATATATAAATAACCTATCTGTTTATATACTGGCTAATGTGCAATTTTGGAGAGAGTGGGGGGTGGGGGAAGGCAATCCAAGTCAGCATTTCCAATAGAAGGATAAATTCAAATTGTGCCCTCTGGTTACTCTAGCTGCCTTTTTGATCAGTAATATATGTTAATTAACACATTGGGGAATAAATATAATGTAAAAATTCTTTTCTTTACAGTAAGTTTGCTACAGTGAAAACATTCGTTTTATTTTCCTCAAGATTAAATACCATGTGAGTCATTATAGTGACACATCTGCTTAAAAGTATTTCCATTTATATTGTCACTGCAAATTAGGTGGGGGGGAGTTATGCTGCTATTTTGGTGTAATCTGTGTTGTGTGCTTTGGTTAATGCTCAGTGTGGATCTGGATCCCTATGGGGTAGTTGTGATGAAAGAGGGTGGTAGTTTTCCATGTGAGCAACCTAATCATAAGTTAGAAATCTTCATCCAAATCATTGCTTAAAAAGCAGTTTTATTCTCCTAAAATTTCGGTTGGGGAGGTCAGATGGGCAAAGAATAGATTTTCAGTCTGCATCTCTATTGGATTCAGCAACAAGGTATTTTGTACCTTGCTATTCACTGCGGTTGAAAGTATAATCAATTCCTTCATTTATCCAGCCACTGACTTCTTAACTGTAAAGTGCATTCAAATACTGTGGGCACAAAAGGGAGAGCCTGGAATGAGGGAAGATGTGTGTTCTTAAAAAGTTCTGAAGATTATTGCCAGCCTTTGATGAAGTCCATGTTTGGCTGCCAAAGCTCAAATTTTAAAGGGTCCACTGAATCTGGGTGTTGAATAAACACACAGCTTAGACCACCAAGGTGTAATAATGTGAGTCACTTTGAGTTTTGAAAACCATATGCCCAGTCCAAGTCTTGGCCTACCTACTAATTTGTTTTGAATGGTGCAGAATGCAGCTCCCATCTCTGACAATACACAGTTCTAACAGGTGTGGCAGTCAGCCTTACTGCTAAGATTAGCTCTGCATGTGGGGATTTTACACTTGCAGCCCCTTGGAGAGGGGAGCATTGACAAATGACTGTGTGTAAAAGTGGAAAGCACTTGGGAATTTCACTACCGACCTAGATTTAGATCAGAGAAAAAGGGCCAATCTAAATTGGTTACAGACTATGAAAAGCTACATGTCTGGGGGAGGTGGCATTAATCTAATATTTATCTGATTTCTCTTTTACCACCATTACAGTTCCTGAGAGATCATTTTGTGAAATTTGATGATCCCCCTTTAGGTGCAAGAGATAACTTATTTTTTGTTTTAGCAGGTAGAATTTAATACAGGTGTACCCGTCCTTTGGTGGCAAGAATATGATCAGTTTTTAAATTTCTAATTTGTAAATGGTATTCATCTCCTTTGGTTTCCCTTTGAAAAGCTAGTTTTAAAAATTAAATTATCTCCACACTACTAGCATACTAGGGCTACTTATGAGAATGGAATTTTTCAAAATATAATTCTCTTACAGATAATAAGTAAAACACTTCATCTTTTGGCAGGGATCAGGAAGGGAGGAACATTCTCTGGGAAATACAAATGTGACATTTGAGGACATTGATCTCAATAAGGATTAGTTGGAGGATGTTGTTTAGTCCTTTCCTCCTTTGTCTCTCACTGTTTTTTTTTTAATATACTCAGATCTAAAGAATCTAATGATGACTAAATAGCTCTCTAATTCAGCAAAAAACAAAACAAAACAAAAAAACCCTGAGACTCAGAAGGCTTGAATGTTTTGTCCAAAGCCACATTAAACAACAGAATAACAAAATCATTTCATTTCTGCTCTAAAGTACAGTTGAGTCTTGTTTGCAAAGGCACCTTTTAAACAAAGCTCGAATTTGTGTGCAACTCTTTCCTAGAGGGTGATAGGGAGAAAGAAAGAGACAAAGAAGCTGCATGGGTATAGAATTAACATGGATATAATATGAACATTTTTCTCTCTCTAGATGAACTTGTTTACTAGAAACTTCTTTCTGCACACTTACTCTTTAAACTGAAACAGTTTCTTTAAATCTCTTCTTTCATTTGGGACAAACCTGACGGCCTAAGATGATCAAATCAGGGAAAGGGCTCGTGGTCCCTGCCATTAACCTCTGACATAATTTAACTTCTTGTAGAGGTGATTCTTTCCTATCAGAGCACTAAATCAGGACTTGTCCTTTTCTTGGGATATCCTCTTTGAATGATCAGCCCTTTCAAAAGCAAATCTTCTTTCTTTGTGTTTGGAGCTTCCAGAGACCCTGTGTTTTTCACAACCACTGCGTATGAATTTCTGTGGTCTGAGGTTTGTGCAAGGCCCAGGCGCGGTTTGGTTACTATGGAAACCAGCCCTCCCAACCAGCTGTCATTTCCTATATTCCTTTCAGAGTGAGTCTTAGATAGCCCACAATCAGAGTAAAGACGAAGAATAACACAAAGAAAACATGAACAGCTTGTTGTTAAATGAACAACTTGTGGATTTCCTACATGGGAAGCTTCATGCAAGAAAGCAAGCTCTCCTGGACATCCACATATGACGGTTTAACCAGATCCACTAAAGCTCGCCTTCATCCTGGCTTTAAGGAGTGGGGATTCGACTCTGCATCTCTACATCTGTGAACTGAGGAACACTTTCTGTGCTATCAGAGTTGATGGGTGAGATGACATGTTTGAGCCGAAGAAGCATTGTGAAGAGCAGGATGAGGAGAATGGCCAGGAGGCTCAGAAATAAGCCCACATACATGTACAGGTTGGAATACTTATCTGAAGAGGTATCAACCTCTGTTGCCAGAGTGGGAAAATGGGCACGCCCAGTGAGATTTCCATGGTATCTAAAATGTGCCTCCGTCATCACTCAAGACTTGAGTTGGTATGTGTTTCTATTTGATTTCTATTGCCCTTGAGGCATTTCACAGTCACTTAGACTGTCTCTAAATTTATTGGACGTATTCTAACAATCTGATAGAAACCAGTCACTCTCAGAGCTAAGGCAATAGCACAGAAGCAGAAAATGGTAATGCTATAATTTTACAATTGCCACACCCTCTCTATACTTCAGCACAGCAATCACCCCTCCAATAGGTTTCATCAGAGCTTCTTAATCAATTTTTAAAAATATAAACAAAGCTTTATTTTCTACACTCCTACTTTTATACTGATCAAAATAAATATGGGTGAAACTGCTTTATAATACTGTTATTAGAACAATAATCTTTTAGAGTATTATGTCAATCTTTTGCTCTGTTTTGGTAGACTGAGAAAGGGCTCGTTTTACCTATACCTAATCTAGATGTTTGAACTAATTATGTGGACTTAATTGGGCTCTTCTGTGAGGAGACTATCTGAAGGCTTTTGTATATATCAGGCTCAGCATCTGTGAGTTTTCACCCCGTTTGTCTGTATTTCTGAAACTTCTCTAAGGATGGAGATTGTAAGGTTCCTGCTCAGCTGCACAGCTGGAGGGTTGTAAGTCTAGAGAACGAGAGTTTTCTGTAGCTTTGTTGACCTTCCCTGCAGGCTGGAGGGAAAGTGTTGTCAGACCTGGTAATTCTCAGATGAGGGAGGTCTCAGAGCTGCTGACAGCAGTAGGCCCAGGCTCAGAAGATTTGGCTCTTTAGATTCTTCAACAGATATTGATTTTCCTCAAAATCAAAAACAAAAATAAAATAGTCAGTTATCTCTAAGAAAAACAAATGGCAATTTATTTTGAAAAAAATAAATTGATAAACTGCAAAATGGTTTGCTATATACAAACTAGTTTTAGAATGCTTCTTCTTCTGTGTGGAAAATAGCTTTTAAAAGGTTAAAGAAAAAATCAGATCACTAGACAACAGCTAATAACTAATCTAGAATGTAACAATGTTTTCTAAGCCAACTGATCATAAGATTTACTTGGGGGTATTTATTAATATACAGACCCTGGGTCCCAACCTAGATTTCCTGAATCATAATCACCACAGTAGGGGCCTGGGCATCACTGTAGAGATTCAGACTTTATTGGTCTGGGATGGGACCCAAGAATTGCTATTTAAAAAAAAAATGCCACCCGTATTCAAAGTTCATGTTTAGAATGCCAAGTTAAATCATTTTGGAAGACTTCAGGAGTAAATAGTTGACCCTATTACATGGCGGAATGTTTTTGCCAATAAAAAGAAGGTTCTGTCTTTACCAGTGATGAAGGACACATTTATTTCTTCGGAATAGGCATACCTTCTCAATTCCTTCTGGTCAGCAAACATTGGGGAAAATGTCTCTTTTTACACCACATATCTAAATGAGAGAGATAGAAGAAAAGTAATAAAGTCTTTTCCAAGTAACTTCAATGTGCGGTCAGGACTAAGAATCATTGGTGCAGCTGAACCAGGAAAGCCTAGCACTGAAACAAAGGAATTCTAAATTTAAGGATTTGTTTTTTAATCTCCAGATCCCAGTGGGTGACTAAAATAAAAAAATATAAACAACCATCACCTGTCACACTTCTATGTGCAATAGTAGATTGCTAACAATGTAGCCTAGTTCTGTCTGTTAATATACTCAAGGGCAGTTCATAGAAATAGCTCCAACAGTCACATTATTTTTCCTATCAGCTTCAATTTGCCCCCAGCCTGGGAGCACTTAAGCTTAAAGTTTGTATTCCCTAGCCCACGTTATCATACTTTCCATAATCCATATTTTTCTTAGTCTACCTACTTACTGTTTCTATTGCCCAAACAGAACAACTTGGTTCATAAGACACTAGAGCAGAGAGAGAGAGAGAGAATATCTTTCCACTATATTTGGAGCAATGGTCTAGGAGCCATTTTTGCTATCCTTACAAGTACAGCTACTTTGATTTTTGATTAGCTGGGATCAAGGCCCAGGGATATGTGTACTAAACACAAGCTTTTAAATGTTTCTTTGCATACTGAGATTTGAGAGTTAGTTATTGTTTTTTTTCTCTAGATAGCCCAGGTAAAGAATACAGCTAATCTATCCTATTGGTTGTTTGTAGGCTCTATTTTTAAAAGCATTTAAAACAGTTTTATGGATTGAATAGGGTCACCGCCCCCACCCAAAAATGGAGAAGTCCTAACCCCCAGTAACTGTGAATGTGACCTTATTTGGAAATAAGACCTTGTAGATGTAATCAAGTTAATATATTAGGTTGGCTCTAATCTAATGACTGGTGTTATCACAAGAAGAGGAGAAGAGAGAGGCAGAGATTAGAGTGATGTATCTACCAGCCAAGGAATGCTGAGGATTGCCAGCAAATATCAGAGGCTTGAAGTGGAAAGGAAGGAGTCTTTTCTACAGATTTCAGAGAAACGGCCCTACTGATGCCGTGATTCCAGATTTCCATACTCCACACCTGAAAGAATAAATTTCTGTTGTTTTAAGCCACCTGGCTTATGTAACATTTTAATGGCAGTTTTTAGGAAGCAAATATGTGGAATAATCATGCAGAAACCATAGTGTTTTGGAACCTTTGGGGCAATGTTTCTCAGAGCAGTCAAGGAAAGCCCCTTTACCAGAATCACCTAGAGGGTGCTTATTACTAATACAACACAGACCTTTTCCAGGCCCTTTCCATTGTTTCTTAGATTAGAATCTCTTGGGACAGTATCCTGGAATCAATGTTTGTAACAAGTTACCCACTTGTTTCTAAGCACACTCTTCAGGGAATGTTTTTCAGTCCTTGCTGTACTTCAGTATTACTTAATATTTGAAAAAATATATATCTGATTCTTTTCTTCAGGGTTTCTGATTCAGTAGCTCTGTGTGGGGCATGAACATCTGTATTGCTTAAAACCTCCACAGGTGATTTTGATGTGCAGCCAGGGCTGAAAAGCACCAGTCTACAAATAGAACAGAGCACTTCAAATCAGGACTCAGACAGTCCCAGACAAAACAGTCCCAGACAGCCCACATTGTTCAACTGCCTCGCTGTGTATTCAAAATGCTTCATATATAGGTTGTCAGTCCGACTGGCCTTCCTCCTCACCATTTCTCTCAGCAGCTCCTTTCCTTAAGAATGGTAGTAACCCAGAGATAAGGGCTTAATAGACTTTTCACCCGGGTATCTCGTAAGTTACTTTTTAACCTGCCTTCCAGAAAAGAAGTGTAAGGAAAAATAAACACTCACTGCTAGTGCAAGCCAAGTGGGAGAAATCTCTATAGTATTATAGTATCTTTGTATTCCCCTTTGAACCCCAAGTACAAAGAATCAGGTAAGTCATATTCCTTGGTTTATGGCACATTGTCATCACTGGTAAATTTGAGCCCTTTTTTATTCACTTATTTAATAATATATTGAACACCCATGGACAAACACCTGTGGGCAAACATCTACAACTTTAGATTTAGAATAATAATTTATATGACATCTACCTATGCTCCTCCCATCTTATCCTCTTACCTATCCTATAGAAATAACTCATAATGAATATTCTGAATTTTGTGATTCACTACCTTCCTTTTATACACACACACACACTCCCCTATGCCTAAACAACGCTTGTTTTGAACTTTACAAAAAAATCAACTTTTTTATAATCTTTATAATCTTCAGTTTGTAATCCGTGTGTGATCTTCAACTTGTTTTTTATTCTATATTTTATTACTCTACAATTTGTTTATAACTAGTCTAATAGAATGAAAAAGGAAAAAGGAATAAAATGTTGGAAGTCCACATGTTGCCTTTGGATTTTACTCCATTCTCCTTAGCTTGACATTTAACGCTGTCAATGCCCTGGCCCTGGCTTACCTTAATTCCTTCCAGTACCCTCTTTCCAATAAAACTGTAATGTTCACTCTGACCTACTTCCCTGCTTCCATGTTTTTGTTTGACCAGTTCTTTCTATCTTCACACATTTCTGGGTAAGGAAATACTACAATTCTTTAAGATTCAGTTTATGAAGCTGATCTTGACTTTACATCCCAACCCTTATTTCCACAGTGCTTTGTATTTCTCCAGAGGAATTAAATTTGCCAAATATTGTAGTTATCTATTTGATATATTTTCTTCTAAATTCTAATTTACAAAATTCTTGAGAATCATTTTCAGCAGTCTATCCCTTATACAGCTTTGCTTGCAGTAGCTGCTTAAGAATTATTGAATAAATGCATGGGTATGACTAAAGAAACATACCTAACATTGACAGTTTGAAGAGAAGCACAGTCTTGTCTCTGATCCAATTGCTACTGTAGCTTGGATAAGAATATAAATTTCTCTTTTCATTTTATTCCCTTCCCCCACTGTTCAATTTCTTATTGGAGACTAAATACCAGATTATAATTTAGTATTAAGGAATTATCACCTTGTTAGAAATTTTGTTAATGAAGTGTTATTTCAGTTACAAGATTTTAAAGGAAAACTACATGGGATGGGTTAGATTTTAAAGTTAAGTTTTAGAAAGTTCACTTGTGTCTACAGATTATTTCAATAACAATTGATAGTACATTTTCTGCCTCCTATACAATTGACCCTGAATATTCCTTAGATCTGAATACTTATTCATTATTTATTGGGATTCTATGAAGCTTGGAGAAACTTAGAAAACAATCATCTCAGATACAGTTGTCAGTTTCTTTAAACATTTCCTTTGAAGCTGGAACACTAACTAATCACATATTTCTTAAAGCCTCTATAGTCTGCAGGAGACCAAACAGTCCAGTCAATTCAGAGAGGTTTATCTATTTAATTCCTTAAATCCATTAAGGACTTTGAAATGAGTAAATGCAAAGTTAGATATTTGGAAATCCTCTTTTTTGTTACTGTGGTCCTTTATCTATGACAACTTCTCATAAAAGCTTTTCAAACAGTATTGCCATGGCTCTCTTTGCTAACTAATTAATGAATTGCACAGACAATATGATTACTCTGTTAAAAGCTCTGCACCATTTGGAAAGAAAAACAACCATGCAATTTCAAAAAGGATTCAAATGCTATTAATTCTGAAGGATATGATTTTTGTGGAAAGAATTATTTTAGTATCCTGCAGTTCTTTCTGGAAAGCTCATACAATAAAAATGAGTTTCTAGTCTTTGTAAAAATGATTGAAAGCTGTTGAAGGATAAGGAAAAGAGTGAGAAATGGAGAAGGGGATAAAGAATTAGGAAAAGAAAGAAATGAAGATAGAGGAAGAGGGAAGGGAGAGAGGAGGAAAAGAAAGAAATGTGAGAAATGAGTAAAGAGGATGAGGGATATGGGATGGAGACAAAATGGGGCAGGAAATGAGGACAAGAAGGAAGGGAAGGAGGTAATATTGAGGAATAAGGGAGAAAAAAGATGAAGAGAACTTTAGGGGAAAGGGAAAAGTGAAAGTTCAATTTAATAACTGGCCAATGTCCAATTTTTTTTTTTTTTGAGACAGAGTTTCGCTCTTGTTACCCAGGCTGGAGTGCAATGGCGCGATCTCGGCTCACCGCAACCTCCGCCTCCTGGGTTCAGGCAATTCTCCTGCCTCAGTCTCCTGAGTAGCTGGGATTACAGGCACGCGCCACCATGCCCAGCTAATTTTTTGTATTTTTAGTAGAGACGAGGTTTCACCATATTGACCAGGATGGTTTCGATATCTTGACGTCGTGATCCACCCGCCTCGGCCTCCCACAATGTCCAATATTAACTTGTACATCTGGTTTACTTCTAATGTATATCAAAATACCCACAAGTGAAATGAATGTACCCTTGGTTTTCTGATTGCATATTTTGTAATTAATTTGGTAAATAAAAACCTTAGTAATAAAAAAGTCTTGTGTTTTTAGTATGAACATTGAAATGTCATGTTCTCACTCACTCTTGGCATCAGCATAGTATATGTAACCTCATAGGAGCAAAATAACATACACTCTCAGATCAAGAATTTTGTTCCCCAAAATGATAAGGGGATAAATAGCTTTCTGCATGGATCAAGCCTGAGAGGGATTCCTTGAGTGAAACTTACTTCTAACAAGAGCAACCAAGTTCTGTACAGGACTCCCAAAATCAGATTAATATTTCTTTGGCAAACATTTATTGAGTGCCAATCAAGTTCTAGGCACTTTGTTAAGTGCTAGAGATATAAAATAAGTGTACCCTGATTTCTGTTTGGTTCTCAGGGTGCTCCTAGTAGTAAGCTTTATTTTCTTTAACTTGATAAGGTTCTGGGAACAACCCACTGGTAATTTTACATTTTTCTGCACGGCACCTGCCTATATAGAGCTGAAATCTCACCAAGTAGTTAAGGAAAATGTTCAGTGGAACAATTCCAAAAAGAAATTCAAAACTATCAACTGCTATCAGCTTTTAAGGGTTAGTACATTCTATTTATATTTTTATTCCTAGCTGAGGAGAAAAAACTAAGAGAGATAAGTGTATCTAGTTTCACATCACTCTATGAGAAAACGATTCCAGCAGCAGGTGCTTCTTCAGTGGCTGGAGCCATTAAGTAATAAGCTTGCTCAAGTAGGGGTTGCTGGATCTTCTGCAGCAATTGGTGCCTATTTATCTCACCTGCCGATAAATGAAATAATAATATTTCACCGGGAATAACATCATAATATTTCCAAATATCTCTTACCTCTCCTGGCTCACAGTATGAATAGGACTGGTCACTTAAGTATCCTTTTTGAAGCTTGCACCAACAGGTAACTTGTTCAGGAGAATCTCTGGAATAGCTGGAAAATAGAATGAAAGCCTCGTTTTGCCAAAAAAGCAGGACTATGCTCATGCAAAGTATGGTTTCTCTTTCATCTTCCTAAAGAATAATCCCTTTCCAGAAAAACAGAAAAACACCTTCTATTACTTAAAATGTTACTTAAAATGCCAGTTACCACTTACAGCTTCAGATGCCTGCTCCTTATAAGCTCTGAAAAGCAAAGAGAAGTCTGTTTGGATGTGTGTCTGCCCTCTGGAACATTTGAATGGAAGCAGCCTGTATTAGTCGAAGTCCCCAGTTCCTCTTTCGCAAGCAACAGTTTAGAGTATGCAGGAAAGGTAGTGATTCAGCTCTGCTCTGTCTCAGCAGTGTGGAGAGGGAGGAGATAGGAGAGGCTGAGAAGCCAAGTTTGTATAAGCTTTTTACTTTAACCCCTTCAAGGCTCCCTCATGAATCTGTAAGACTAGCTGAAGCTCCTTATCTCTATAAAAGCTGCTTCATATGTCATTTAAGAGGATCAAATCTCTAGCTAAATTCAAGAGGTTTTTTATCCTAGGTCTTACAGTAATATATGCTTAGAATAGAAACCAAACATTCCAGAATGTGATGATGCTTAAATAATTCCATCGTTACAAACAAAATGTATGCATGTGTATATTTCTAGGTTTAAAATACTTTTTTAAGGCACCAACTTAATACATTTGATTTAAATATTTTGTGGGAATTTAACATCAGCCTGAGTTTCTGGTTGGTGTTCTAAGAATAAAGTAAAACATCTTCTAAGTAGTCATATCTAGCCAGGATGTATATTCCACTATAAGTTATTCATCCACCTGTAGTCAAACGCCCTTATCATCTTTTATATATTGTGGCAGGAGGAAGGAGATTAACATTTCTTGAGTGCCTACTCTATATCAAGCATTTAACATAAAGAACTTAATTTAATCCTCACAACAGCCCTGTGATTAAGGTATTATGATCCTCATTTTACAAATGGGGAACCTGAGACTTAGAGAGAAAGTATATTATGCAGTTTCGTAAGCCTGGAGCCAGCATTGGAAAACAAGGCCATGCGATCCCCAAATCTCTGCTTTTTTCTCTGTAGCAGTGATTCTTAACCTTTGTGGCTCTTGGATCCCTTTTAGAGTCTAAGGAAAGTTATAGACCTTCTGCTTCCTCAGAAATAGGCATATAATTTCTTTGCTCCATGGCCTCCACGTTAAGAACAGCTGAATGTCCCCACATTACTTCTCCGATATTATGCCATCATTAGTGCACTGTTCATCCAACAACACATGATCATAAACAATTTTTATTATGGTATCAATAATCACAATAGTATTAATTATAGCATCATGCCAATCTTTGAGGAATTACTGCAGTTATTTTCCCTTTATTCCCAGATTCTCCTTCACAATTCTTGCATACTATGCCTTTCCATTTCTCTCATTCTAGTGGTTAAAATGAGTTGAGGCTGTCCTTGTAATCCTTGCCTTACCAGCATATTCTAGTGCCTTCTTTCTCAAACAGTGGAATATGCCAGTGTTTCTCAAACTGGAGTAGTATGCTCAAGAAAGTACAGGATAAACATAGTGTATTTTCCTAGATGATTGATTTTACTCAAATATTTGGACACGGAGAACATAGATCGTTTAAGTGATAATTTTAAGCATAGTTTATATGCTAATAAACACATAGAATAGAATGCAAATGTATGCATTGTTATGGTCAAGCCTGAGACTTCAGAGAAATTTTGCATGTGTGGCAGGGCCTCTTTGGGCCACCCAGACTTCCCCAGGGATACATGTTCACTCTCCTCTGCCATTTGGGATATTTTAATGAAAAAGTTCAAAGTTCGTGGTGTAGCAGAAAGATCAGGGACTTTGATATCATATTGACGTGGGTTTTCACCTTAGCTTTGATCAGTATTTTCTGGATTACCTTAAGAAAGTCAGTTAATTCCTCTGAGACTCAGTTTTTACCTGTAAAAAGAGGGAAAATTATACAAGAGGGGTTATATGAGAAAATATCTCTAAAGCATACAGTACAGATGCTCAACAAATCTTAATGTTGTTTCAAATTTGCAAATGTCAATAGATGATGAGGCTACTTGAATCTAACCAGAGGTTTCACCATGGATAATTGACCTTTTCTTAACTAATTAGAAAAAATAAGCTGTATTTAGCATAATATTAAATTTGAGTTTCCAGGAAGATATAATAAATGACCTACAATAGTTGAAAATTCCAAAGCCAGGTCATCATATACAAAATTTACAATGGAAATGCTCCAGAAGAGGTTCCAAGAAATAAAAGGGAGTTAGATTGTGAAAGACAGTGGGAAGGAAAATTTGTAAAAACGTTTCTTTGTCCAGAGCTGTTGCCAGGCCAAGACTCCACTTCACCTTCCACAGGAGTAGAAGCCTTGTGGGTATTTCACTGGATCACTCATAGAGCTTGACATTTATTCCCTGTAGTAGAGGGGGAGAGAATTGGAAGTGTACTCCATTCTGAGAAAGCTAATGTGGCCCTTGGCAGGAGAACAGGGTTGACTGTGTTGGGATTGGCCTTCATTCTCA
This sequence comes from Callithrix jacchus, assembly GCF_049354715.1. NCBI lineage: Eukaryota > Metazoa > Chordata > Mammalia > Primates > Cebidae > Callithrix > Callithrix jacchus. Next base: position 107,907,896 of record NC_133524.1, on the reverse strand, counting down.
GAGTCTGTTAGGGCAGGGAATGTTTGAATTTTTCCTAGGAACCAAAGAAGGGCCATTCAAGAAAGACAGTCAGGGTAGGGTCATCCTGAATGCTGTTCAATACGACCATCTAGAGGGGAGGAAGGACCCCATCAACAGGAAGCTGAAGATAACTTCTGGATTCCTAGAGGCTGAGGAAGGAGTTGTTAACTATCAACCTAAATAGAAATACATCAACTCAGGTCTCCTAAATTACAGGAGAGGGGTCTTCCGTGATGGAGGCCTTTGGAGAACCCATAGAAGAGCCAATGACCCGGAGAGTAGGAAGCCATTCCACCAAGGAAGAAATGACCAATACTTTACCTCTCTTCCCTATTCCTATTTCCATGCTGGTGAGGATCCAAGTAGAAACTGGCAAGTGCAGAGAGAAAGAAGAAAACCTATCACTCCATTTTTTTCCAAAGGCATTTAGCCACCACTACAGGCCTTGGCATGGGCTTAGTGGGAAACAGGCCTCATCATTGAGTAAAGTTTGAGAAAGTTGAGTAATATCTTGGACTGAATACATTCTAATTACTAAATCAAGGTTGTGTTTTGTGACTTAGAGTGACCTAAGGACTGTCTATTTTTGAAGAAGTGAGCAGAAAATCATGTGCTCTATTTAAACTTCCATCTATGGTCAGGAAAAGCTTACCTCAATGGGGTATATTTTATTGGAACATGAGGAGACAAAATAAAGTTGTGTTTTGATTCTATGATAAATAATACTTTAGAAAATACTGGTTGTACTGACTAATTCATCCCTTTAACAAGCATATGATTCCTTTCATGCGTCACACATTATGCTAAGAATAGGACATACAGTGAAATAAAACATAGTTCTTGCCCTCAAATTACTTATGATCTATGTTAGGGGTCAGCAAATTCTTCTCTAAAGAGCTGGATAGTAAATATTTCAGGCTTTAAGGGACACACACAATATCAATTGCATATTCTACTTCTTTTGGTAACTAACCTTTTAAAAATGCAAAAACCCTTCTTATTCTGAAGGCTGTACAAAAAGAGGCCATGGGTCAGATTTGGCCTGTGCCCTCTAGATTGCTGGCTACTAAATGATGAAAGTAACAAATTTGTATAAACCACCAATTACCGTACATTTATTATGATTGAAGATGTGTTTAGGGCACTTAGAGAGGAGACACAGAAGAGCATTTGCTAACTCTGACCTGGAAATCAGGGCTTCCAGGAAGAGGTAGTGTTCACTTGAAACCTGAAGGATGAGTAAGAATTAGACTTAAAGGAGGTGAGTGGTATTCAAGGCAGAGAGAGCTGCCTGTACAGAGGCACCAAAGCTTGAGAGAGCTTGGTTTACTTAAGAAACTACAGAAGGGGGAAACTGAACCTTAGAGAGGTTAAGTGGTTCTCTCAAGGTCACACAACTAGTAAGTGATGGAGCCTAAACTCTTAACCCAGGTATGTCTGACTCCAAACCTGTCTTGTTAGCCATGGTTATCATATTCCTGCCCTAGTATTGAAGCTATGTCTAAGATCTACTTCTAGTATCTGCAAATCAGCAGCTCTGTTTGGCTCACTTCTGATTTCCCTATGGGTAAAAATGACAAAGTTCTAAAAGGGCTTGCAGACCTTGAAAATAAGACAGTGAACCAATAATGTTGGGTTGTCTAAATTAGAATTCTAATATTCCCTTTTAAAAATAACCCCCTGCCCCCAATAAAACCTAGCACATATTGTTAAAATTTAAGTAATTTGCTTGTTTCATCCTTGCAGAAGAGGTTTTTTTTTTTCTTTTTCTGATAGCTAAGCTCTGGCACTGCTATAATGTAATTTCTTACCTTCTCATTATAGATTTAGACATTTATAAGGAATGGCAACCTCTGGCTTAGACTATATACTATGATTGATCCAAATGCTGTTCCCATCTTCATCATTCACATTGATGACTTTGGGCAAGTGAGTTCACTCAGCACAGATGAACCTGTCGATTATTTTTCTTATTGCTTGGTGGATTTTTATTGAGGTAGTATGGTTTAAAAGCTAGATTAGCCATGAAGCAACTACTCTCTGAAAAACGCTTTCATTAAAAATTGTCATGTACTCTTGGAGTCAGCAAGAATAGGGATTGAAATGAGGAGAAAAAGGGAATGAGAATCACTCAACTGCTGTTGCTGGACTTACAGTGTCAGCTGTTCTTATCCGTAGTCGTGCTTTTCACTCAGGGGACTAAGGCCTGAGAATATGTAGTTATAACAAGCTCCCCAGCTTAAGAATCCTAAGAACCACTATCTTGAGGGAACAAACAGACAGGTATCTCATGAACTGACTGTACTAAATAACATACCAGACACTCTTGGTCTATGTACAGAAATTCTGCTTAAGATATAAATATCTATCAGCCAGGCATGGTGGCTCATGCCTGTAATCCCAGCACTTTGGGAGGCTGAGGTAGGCAGATCATCTGAGGTCAGGAGTTCAAGAACAGCCTGGCCAACGTGGGGAAACCCTGTCTCTGCTAAAAATAGAAAAATTACCTGAGCATGGTGGTGCACACCTATAGTCCCAGCTCCTTGGGAGGCTGAGGCAGGAGAATTGCTTGAACCTGGGAGGTGGTGATTGCAGTGAGCTGAGATTGTGCCACCACACTCCAGCCTGGGAGACAGAAAAGCGAGAGAGACAGAGAGAGAGAGAGAGAGAGAGAGACAAGTTTATTGTTCTAATGTTTCAGTCTATCACATGTAAAGTGGGCTTTTATTGCCAAAACAATTCAATGCTATCATAGTAATGAGTATGATGTTCTTTAGTGCTCTACTCTCAGAAGAAATAGAAAAAAGCAGCAAAGTGGGAACTTAAGTTGTAATTGAAATAAATTTATGTATTCAAATGAGTTACTGATGGAATATAGATTATACACATGTATTGCCTTTACATCCCAAGACAGAAAAGGAATACGAAAGATATAAACTCACAACACTGAAGAAAATGGGAAAGGGATTATTGATAGATGAAGGTTGTATGAAAGCTGGAAAGTAGATGAAGGAGTGGTAATTGGTGAAGAAGAATAGGAGAGGCCACAGTTTAGAATACTTCAAGTGGGTTGATACAATAATAAAAGTCAGTCTTCCCTGCGTAAATGAAACCAGGTGAGATATAAGACTGAAGGAGGAAGATGAAGTTATTTTTACACAGCTAATCCTCCAATTGGCCTCCTCAATCTGGTGTACAGAATGCCCTGTAGTGGGCTATATCCTCCATGAGTGCCAAAAAATTAGAGTGTTATTCTTTAAAGCAATTGAAGAGCTCCAAGAGAAAAATCATCTGTATTTCTGTATTTTGGCAACCGCTGAACAAAATGGCCAACTCTCTACTTGTGTATATAAAGCTTCCAATCACTTTTTATTGCACCATTCTTCTATGTAAAACAAAATCAACGATTAGCAGATATTTGAGGAAAATTTTCAACATGAAAGAGAATGGTAAACAAATAGAAAAAAAGAAAAGACAGTTAAGACAGAAAAAAGAAAAGATAGACAAAACACTAGAATTAGTATACTCAGATTCAAGAAAACATTGCATTCATATAACACAAATAGAATATTTGAAAATAAATATTAAAAGTACAAGAAAGACCTCTTGGAAATAAAAAATAAAAATATGATTGCAGAGATCAAATTCAAAGAAAGAGTTGTAAGACAGACTTGAGAAAATATTTTTAAAAAGTAGGACAAAAAGACTAAGAAAGGAAGATAAGACAGAAGGTAATCCTGGATGTCTAACACTTAACTAATAAAAATTCAAGAGAGAGAGAGAGAATAAAGGAGAGGGAATTATCAAAGAAACAATACAAGATAATTTTCCAAGGTATGTTCGTGTGAAATTTCAGAATACAAAGTATAGAGATATCCTAAGGCTTCCAGAGAGAAGAGCAAGTAATCTACAAAGAGATGAAAATGATATTGACATCAGATTTCTCATAATCATTCTCGCAGGTGAGACGACATTGAAGCAATATCTTCACAGTCGTGAAGTAAAATGACTTTTTTCAACCCAACATTTTATAATCAGTTAGACTATCAGTCAAGTGTGAGAATAAAATAAAAGCAACAAATACTTTTAAAGGAAGTTGAGGATTTAGTCCAGTGAAAAAGGGGAAATAAACCAAGAAAGAGGAAGACATGAATTACTGAAAAGAGCAGATCCAACCCCAGGAAGCGGTGAAGTCCCAGAATGGTAGCTTTAGAGTAAGCCTAAAGAGTAACTGGCCTACAGAGGAACCTGAGGTTTGAGGCCTTGGGAAGTGAATTTCCACAAAAAAAGCGGGGGCTTTCACCTGTTGTAAGGAAGACTTTGAAAAGAAACCAACAAACTGAGGATATGACTCAGGCAAATAGTGCAGAGTAGGGGGAAAAGCTATTAGAAAGTCTGGGAAAACATTGAAAACCTGTACAAAAAAGAAAATATAATTTAATTATTGTCCCTGAAGTGAACACTATTGACATAGTCACAAAAATGTAAACACTGGTAACTAATTTTAACTTTTAAGCTAACTGTAGTTATAGAAATAATGCAATAGAAAAGTACACGTGAAGAAAGTTGACAAGTAAAAGGAAGAGAGCTGAAGGAACATGTAATAAAAATTATATATCCAATAAATTAAAATTTAAAATAACTGATACAGGAGCCAACATAACTAAATAATTATGTTAGATAAATGGAAGAGGGGAAAATAAATGATATCAGTAAGATCCAGTGGTCTGAGCATGCTATGTAGAGGCAGTAACTATAAGAAGAAACAGCTTTAAAGAAGTTAAAAGTGTTGCCCCTGGAGAGCAAACATATGCCCTGTGGCATGATGGAGCAGAAGCCTATTGCTTTCCATCATAAGCCCGCCTGTATTTTATTACTTCAATAAACAATTTGTAATTGTTTAATCAATTTATCTATTTGTTTTTTTCAGGTTTTTGTCCAATGAAGATGGTTACTGTGGATAATGGAATTTAGATCAGAAGAAATCAAGGAATAAGCACTTGTCGAACACTTGCTATGTGCCAAGAACCCTGCCAGGTGTTAAAGGGAGCTCCAAGGAAGTTTAAGACAGTCTCTGCCTACGAAATACTTTTTAAAAATCCAGTTTGACAAAGCAAACTAATACAAGAAACAACATAGTAAAAGGCTGAACTGTTAGAATGCTAAATTCTGCCCCTTAGAAATGACAGCGAGAAAATGAATTAGTTTGGACTGAAATTAGGGAAGGCTTCGGGTAGAGCTAGGGCTTGTTGTTAGCATAAAATGATGGAAAAGATAGGAATAGGTCAAGTGAGGAAGGAGCCTTAGAGGAAGAAAAGGAAACATGAGCAATGTTGGCCTCGAGAAGAATTTTTTCTACTTACGTATTATTAGGTAGAAAATTTTACCCTCTCTAATATTACAGAAAAGGTCTTTCTCTTTAAATCTTCCTAATGTAACAACTTTCTCTGAGTGGATTATTTTTTTTCTTGCTGACAGTGCAGTAAATTTTCTGTCGCTTTGCAGAATGGGAACTGCCATTTACTAAATGAGCTCTTCTCTTTTCTGTGCTCCCTTGGTGCCAAGTCTTAATAAAGACAGATGGGTTTACCCCATCGTGCTGCTGCTTCCCATCTCAGGCTGATGAATATGAGACTGAGAGCCTGACCCCTTCATTGTCAAGTAATGTAAAAGGCTTCATCCTTATTTATAGCCATACTTTAATTACTAAAAGGAAGTATCAATTAAGGGACAAAAATTTTTAAAAATCATTTCAACAAAACCAGAATGTCTGAGCAAATTAAAATCGTTTCTCCTTTCTATTTTATCTTCTTTGGTAGTGAAGGAAATAAAGTGGTGGAATATTTGGTGTTGTTAGGTTAAATTTAGTTGATAGAAACTCACAGTAGTATGTTCCATGGAAGAATGCACATGTCAAAAACCATGTCACCATAGGAGGCTATCAATTCAAATATTTGGGCTCAATTCAATACAAAATTTAGCCAAGTTATCAGACTTTTCTGGCCAAGAAACCTTTTATAGATATGAGAAAGTCTGAGCATCACTTTCAAATGGTTTCCTGGTCCTAAACCTGAAGATTTAGAAAGTCACTGACTCCGTAAACCATTTAAGAGAAGGGGTTTGCTCCCCATATGTTGTAATGTAATGTGGAAACACTAATAATATCCCTTGTCTCCAATCCATATTAAAATACTCCTGACTTGTTTCTAACTGCCTAAAATCTAAAACGGTATTCATTCATTCCTTGGTGGTAGGATATTGCATGTCTATAGAGTCTTAGCTAAATTGTATCTGCTCCCAGGTCATATTTTATAGCTCCAATCAGCTTCCAATGTGTTAATATGAATCATTTGTCTGATTGTATGTGTGTGTAATGATTTTTTTCAGGATCAATAAATGTTTTTCTTTTGTTTACATTTTTAGTTATGAAACTTATAGTGTGATTTACATGTATGAAATCTATTGTATATATGAGAGCATATGTAACATGATGCACATTGTTTAAAGAAACATAATGAAATAAATACTAATTTACCTGACTACCTAGCCTAAAAAATAAAATTAACCCAAATCCTTGAAGCGTCTGGGTGCCCCTTCCTCCTCTCCAGAAGTAACTACTACTCTGAATTTTGTGTTTGTCATTCCCTTGCTCTTTTTCATGTGTATACCTCTGAACACTGTTGTTTAGGGTTTATGCGTGTTTTGGATCTTTACATACATGGATCTACATTGTGTATATTTTTCTGAAACTCTTCTCAACATTGTTTGAGATTCATCCATGTTGATATGTAAGGCTATAATTCATCTGTTTTAATGTCTAAGTATTCTATTTTACAGATATACTATAATTTATCCATTCTGTCAGATGCTTACTTTGGGTTAAAAGGCTTTTTAACAAGATATTACATGCTTATGATTTAAAAAGAAAACCTGCAGCAAGATGTAAATATATGAAGGGAATGTCCTCTCTACTCTTTCCCCTCACATCTACAGAAGTAACCGCTGTTAACAGTTTAGTCTCTAGAATTTTTCTATGAACATATAAGTGTACTCGTGTGATATAAAAATAAGATTACACACACATTGTTCTACATTTTTTCATTCAACCACATTATATCAACAGGTTTCTGTGTCGTGACATGCACATATATCTTGTTTTTAAAAATGTCTTCCATTCATTCCTTAGCATGTATGTACCTTAATTTATATAATAAATATCCTATTGATGAACACTAGGTTGCTCATCAATAGTAAAATAAAATGCTATTATAATAAAGTTACAATGTTTGTTCTTATACATATATATGTCTGCACAGAAAAGTAGAATTATTGGATTGAAGATATTCAAGTTTAAAAATTTTTTGATACAACCAATTGCCTTCTAAAAACGGGTCGCTAATTTACACTGTATTGGAACAATCCTTTTCCTCATGTTCCCTCCAGTGATGGATAGGAGCTGACTCAATGCTTTTTGTTTCTGATTATAAAAAGACAATATTCCATTTCTAGATACATTTGGAAAACAAAAAGGATTACTAAGGAATAACCAAAATAGCTTGTATTCCCATTAATCAGCAAGAACTACTGTTATTCTTTTGGTGTTGTTAATTTCTACTCTTCTTTCTTTTTGTATATTAATGACCTTTAACATTCAAGGGAGATATGTCCTGAGACATTGATAATTTCCCAAAGTCTTGGATCTGTCCTAGACATATTTCATTCACAAAATACAGTTTTGGTACTGACTGTATTCCCCTCACTGAAGTTTTCTAATCACTTTTATTTATTTCCATATATAACATACAGTGAACTTTTTTATATCAAAGATCCACTCCATCATCAAATCCAAACAGCTCTACATTGCTTTTATTTAAGACGTCCATCACTGGAAATTGTATTTGGGTTTTTAATTTAGGCTACTTTACAAGAAATGGAAAATCATACCTGTTTGTTTTCATTCTTTTTTTTTTTTTCATTCATTTGTCTTTGAAAGCTCACATGTTTTCTGGTATAACATGACACTATAATTCTAAATTATTCCAGATTTCTCCATTCTTTCATACATTTGGGATACATTTTTCAAAATTCCTAGACACAAGGTAACAGAACTATTAATTATTGCCCTAATGACCTCTCAGAACATATGAGTCATCCCTGTGTTATCCAATATAAAAATGGATTTTTAAAATGCCAAGTTATTTTCTTTTCATTTTAAGTATTGGGTCTATGGTGTAAAGCTGATCATGTTACTTTTCTAACTTACTGTCTTTTTAGAATGTTTTCACCAAAATGGTATCATACTAAACACATTATATAATTTGGTTTTTCATTTGATAATTTCTGTAGTCATCTTTTCTATTCAATATATAATATTTACCTCATTTTAAAGTAGTTGGACAGTATTCTATAAAATTATACCTCATAATTTACTCAAGTATTACCCTATTGGTGAACGTTTGTTTTCTTTTTTCTGTTGTTTACTATAAACAATACTCCATGGGTTGCCAATTTGTTTCAGGTCATCTGAGACTTTACTGGTTTAAGTGCTGAAAGTCCCATTGCGAGGAAACTCTTCAGTCTTGGGATAACTGGGACAACTGGTCACTCTACTCTTACATCTTCCTACATCTGTTTTTACCACCTGGTAATTTATGTCTGTCACATCGATTCCCAGAAGTGGGATTATCAGGTCATCTGATTGCTTTCCTACATGACACTGTTTGTAGGAAGTCCTTTGGAATGCAGCTCAGGTAATTTCTAGACTGGGAGATGTGGAGAGGGAGTCACAAAGTATAGATTTGATCCATATTAGAAGCCATAACTAAAGAATTTTAGCATTACATCATTTGGGCAGAGGAAGAGAGAAACACAGAAAGGGCATGCAAATTGCTGAATGGGTAAAGAAAAATGCAGAAAGTCCCAGAGACAAATTTCACCTTTGTATTTTCACCTAGAATCAGTCCTGTTATGTTGACCCTCTATGTAGTTTAAGTACATAGCAGTGAGTTGAATATTTGGAGACCTGTCTTGTTTAATATCGTTGTGTCTCAATTTTTAAAATTCAAATAGGAAGTACTAAAGATTTGCCCCTTTCTTATAACTTGGGTGTGTTAGAAGGCTAAGTTCCAGTGTTTATAAAAGTACCATGAACTACTTAAATTATAAGGGTTATCAAAATAGAAAAGACTGATCCCAGTATCCACAGATATCTTCCTGGCTTGTTCACAGATGCTGGGTTATATTAGCATCTCTGAATTAATATTGAGCAAATGAGGTTTCAGCAGGCCAATTTAATAGGTATATGTACAGCTTCTTCTGCCATCTGAGGTAGTGCATTTCCCAGATAAGATTCTACATACTGGCCGAATGCCACGGCTCATGCCTGTAATCCCAACACTTTGGGAGGCTGAGGCAAAAGGATCGCTTGAGGCCAGGAGTTTGAGACCAGCCTGGACAAAATAGCAAGACTCTATTTCTACAAAAATAAAATAAAATAAATTAGCTGGGCTTGGTGGTACGTGTCTATAGTTCCAGCCACACGAGGGCTGAGGTGAAAGGACACCTTGAGTTCAGGAGTTCAAGACTGCAGTGAGTCATGATCATGTCACTGCATTACAGTCTGCAGTGGGTCATGATCACGTCCCTGCACTACAGCGAGATGACAACTCATAAAAAGGGAAAGATTATCAGTATTATTTGCTTTTAGTTAAGCAGCAATTAAGGAAGAAAGAACATGTGCTTTACAGGACATTGTACTCATCTGTCACTTTTAAAATTGTTTCAAGAAGATTTGTTGCCTGGTCCTGGCTAAATTATTCGGTTTCCTTTGATTGCCAACGTATTTCCTGTAAGTCCTGAAGAAGAGGGTAAGGGTTAGAAAAGAACACTCTAGGGCTATTTACTTCTTACAATCTTCTTAGATCAACTCTTTAGAAATTGTTAGCTTTGGAATGCCAGGAAAGAGCAGCAAATAATTCACGAAACTATTGTGTAATAACCAAAGACTAAAAAAAATTAATACCCAAAGACTAAAAATGTGCCTTTGATTTACCTATTTGACAAGGAGGGAGAACTACAGAAGGCCTTGAAAACTAAAGTCCTAAACCACAGGACAGTCCCTATGGTAAGGGGTCAGGTAGCCTAGCACAAATAAAAATTTAGGGACCCTGAACTTAAGACCTATTTCTGCTGAGTGGCTGTGGCACCTCAGCCACTGGTCACCAGTTTCTCATCTGTTAGATGTGCTTAATACAGATTGAGCATCCTTAATCCAAAAATCTAAAATGCTCCAGAATCCAAAATTTTTGGATTGCCAACATGACACCACAAGTGGAAAATTGTACACATGCATACTTAACACAGAACTTTATTTCATGCACAAAATTATTTAAAATACTACATAAAATTGCCTACAGGTTATGTGCATAAGGTATATATGAAATGTAAATTAATTTTGTGCTTAGAATTGGGTCCCGTCCTCAGGATATCTCATTATATATATATGTGAATATTCCAAATACAATAAAATCCAACATCAGAAATACTTCTGCTCCCACCCATTTGTGCACGGTTCTGAATCTTGGCTGGGTCACTGACTTGCTATGTTACTTGGACAAGTAACTTAATTCTGAATCACAGCTTCTTTTCTTTTCTTTCTTTCTCTCTCTTTCTTTCTCTCTTTCTTCTTTCTTTCCTTCCTTTTTTTTTTTTTTTTTTTTTTTGAGACATGGTCTCAATACATTGCCTAGGCTTGTCTTGAACTCCTGGAACTCCTGGGTCCAAGTGATCCTGCCTCCTTAGCTTCCCAAAACACTGTAATTACAGGCACGGGCCACCACACCCAGTTATTTCCCTTCTTTCGCCCCTTGAGAATTCATTTTTTAATCTGTCAAATAGTGTTAATAATGTTATTGGCTCCCAAGGATTGTTGAATAATCATTACGAGATAATTAATGAGAAGTGCTTAAAACTATGTCTTGCACCTTTTTCCATCAACATTTATCAAATGTCAGCTACTATCGTAGGTGAAGCTTGAAATCACGGGGTCAGGATCCAGCTAGCCTCTATCCAAATCTTAATTCTGCCAATAAATGACTTTGGAAAATTATTTTACCTCTCTGTGCGTCAGTATTTTCATTTACAAAATTGGAATAGTAATTGTAATAACCTAAGAAGGATTATTTCATGTAACAATCCATGTAAAGGCTTAGAACAGTGTAGGACACATAATATTTAATAATTATTATTACTATTACCTAAGAGTCTTGATGTAGGCCAAGCTTATATTTAGGGCTTTTCTTGTTCTGGTTTTACTCATTCCTACTCTTTGATGTTAGCCTTTTTCTATGGCCCAATATCTTCATCATTGTTTCTTTTTTCTTTTTGTTTGTAACAAAACCTGTTTCCAGATTCTTCTTTAATTCTCTGTAAAAGTTTAATTGTCATTGAAGGCTTTCAATTTTTCTGATCTGTAAGCTGGAACTAAAGGGAATTTCAGATTGAGGATTGAGGATGAATGAAGACTGCGAAGCTCTTAGAAGAAAAATCACACCGCTTGGAATTTAACCTCACGGGCACTGTTTAGTATTCCATAGTTATTAGAGAAAAATGTGAACTATTAATTCATGCAAAAATCCAAAACTGTACCAAATACTTAAGGGGCGAGACTCTCTGTTACCCACCAGCCTTTGCTGACGACTCATAATCATGGATTACAGTTATTATTAAATGCGTGCTTCCTGTGTGCTGAGCTCTTCAACATTTCAGTGTTGCGTTGTAATAATCCTATGTGGTAGACAACTTCATTTTACTGTTGAAAAATAAATACTTCAAGAATCTTAAAGAATATGTCCCAACCTCACATAGTCAGCTTCCATAAATTATAAAACCAAGATTTAAGCTCAGATTTATCAAATTTCAAACACCCCAATCTTTTTACTTCACCACATTAAAAGAGGTTTTGTTCGCGGAGCACAAGTGTCACTGAGTACAAATCATTTTGGGGACTTGGAGGCTTGTCTGGTAGCCTGGCTGAAGAAGAAGCAGAGACTGCTAAACATTTTTCTTATTATTGTACCTCCCCATCCAATCTCTTCTGTTTTTCAGCCAAAAGGAATGTAGTTGTGAAAACCTTGATATTCATTTTAGAACTTATGTTTCCAGAGTCCCAACTGGGCCCAGACAGTAGACTAAACTGATTCAAAGTGCTTATTTTAGAAGTTTGATGTTTGCAAGGATGTGTCTGAAATAATGAAAGAAGGAAACGCAACTTATGACTGGGTAGGTTGCTCCTCCCTTGAGCCCTACCAGACTGGAATAAGAGCCGTCCTCCCAACAACTGTGTGTTGGAAATATGTGGCTACTCACCTAACTTCACCTCTAGGATTGAGGCCAGACACCAATTGATTATGAAGCTGGCTGATAACATTGGGTAAGCTATGCTGCACACATTTTTCAAACTCCCTTTTTTTCCGTGAAGACAACAAGAACAGATTTTGAGCAATAAGTAATAGACATAAGCATAGATTTTAGTGGTGGTTGGCTAATGTTTTCTAAGGAGTACACTGGAGATCTTCCATAATACACTTTTTAGGTTAGATTTTAGTGGTACATCCTAAGGAGGGCTTTCTGGGCTTACAATACAAACATTCAATTGGATGAAGCACAGATAGTCTTTTTTTTTTTTTCAAATGAGATCTTGCCCTGTTGCCCCAGACTGTAGTGCAGTGTCAAGATCTTGGCTCACTGCAATGTCTGCCTCTAAGGTTCGAGTGATTCTCCCTCCTCAGCCTCTTAATTAGCTAGGACTACAGGCATGCACCACCACTCCTGACTAATTTTTGTATTTTTAGTAGAGATGGGGTTGCCATGATGGCCAGACTGGTCTCCAATTCCTGACCTCAAGTGATCCACCCACCTCGGTCTCCCAAAGTGCTTGGATTACAGGCATAAACCACCGCACCTGCCTACTCTTTTGTTAAATATAATACTGGCTCATGGTATATTGGTCTTTGGAGGACTTTTAACTCAATCAATGCATGTTTTATCTGTGGTGGATAAGAAAAAAGAATGACTGTTTACCTTTTCCCCAAATAATTTAAAGGGATGAGGACTACTTTGAATAAAGAGCCATGAGGGCTGAGAGATTCTATGTCTTGAACAAAGATGAACTAACATCTGTCCCCATATCACAAATTGCTCACAGTCTAGTGGAAGAGACAATTATAAACATTCTTCATACAAAGCAGAATGAAATTCATGCTAGACAGTTATACGTGCTAAGCAAAGTGTTGTGAAAATATAGAGGAAGGTTAAGTTAGTTCTGCTTAAGAAAATTAGGGATGGCTTTACAAAAGAGTTAGTCATTCCTGTGGGCCTTGGAAAATGAGTCCAGTTTGGTAAAGATGCAGGAAGAATATTCCAGGCTGAGGGAATCTCATAAAATCAATGAAAAAATGTGTGGAAGCAAATGCCATTTTTGTTTTTTCTCTTTGACAACAGTCAGATATAGCTACGTAGTTGGAGTACATAGCATGTGCAGCCACCTGTGCAGGCTGGTGAATCTGAGTGTGGAAGTAGGAGTTAAGTACTGAACTGCAGTGAAGCTCACAACTCTATTCATGGACTTTGTTTTGGAGGCTACTAGGGGGAGAACATGCTGGAGTAGTTGGTAATCTTCTTGTTTCCAGAACTGGCTCTTACACTTGGAAAAGATGGGAATTAGGGAGCCAGCAGTTATACTATGGAGTATCTAGTTTTGCCATAGAAAAAACTCTTGCTAATGCAGGAAATCATTAGTAAATTGAATATACAAATAGCTCTAAAATTAAGTTTTATCTCATTATTTCAATTTCTTCCATTACCTCTTTCTGTAACTGCTTAAATGTTAAATGCATTTGTCTTTTATTTACAGTGCATCACTACACATTTCAGGTGAAGGTAAAGGACTGAATGATGTCCCTGGGAGTAAATAAGGATTCTGGAAACCCACAAATGGATATGATAGTTTACTAATGAATTAAAGGGCTTAGGTATAGTATCCAACACACTTCTATGTCAGACAGACAAGCAGCACAGCTCAAGTATACCTCTCTCTGATCATCTTCCAAACAGTTTAGGAAACATGACAATTATCCCTGTACATGGATTATTTATAAGATCCTTTAAATATTTTTTCTTGGTATAAAACTTGATGTTAAGATTTATTGATAAAGCTAAAGTATTTCTTAGATTGGATGAATTTATTAGTGCCAATAATTAGTACTTAAATATTTCAAAGTATATTACTTGTGGAGTATTTAAATGAAGGGGATACTTATTTACAGCAGTGTAGTAGTTTGGAATAAAATACATGTCAAATACATAGACAGATTTGTTCATTGTTTTTCTAACGTGCTAATATTGGACTGATTCTTTATTATCCAAAAAAGCAATGAATGAGAATTTAGGATATTTTCCTTGTAAATAGTAAATAGTGGAGTCCTATCTTACTTGGGAGTTGGGTTCTTAATTCAGCCGATAAGGCAAAAATCACTGTGGCAGAGACTACTAATTGCCTACCCAATATCTACTTTTCTCTTCCTCATTAATGACAGGACCCGACCCTGAAGGGTTTTTTTTTCTGCATAGTAATGTGCTTATCAAAATCTATATTTCGGATCTAGAAATGGTTAATGGAATCTAAGTGGATCTTATTAGGAGAGACTTGCAGTAAAGCTATTGAAAATTGGACAGAATGCTGGTGAATGCCCTATTGCCCTCTATCTCTCATATTTCCTGCTTGGAATGCAAACTTGATGACTGGAGCTCTAGCAGCCATAATGGACATGAAGTGACTTTGAGGATGGCAGTCAGCATTAAGGATGGCAAAGCAGAAAGATAGCAGCTTGAGTCTCTGATAACATTTGACACCATTACATCATCCCTGCACTGCGTATCTCTAGAATTCCTCCATATGAGGAAGTAAATTCTTATTTTTCAAATGTTGTGGTTGGGTCTCTGTTACTAGTGACCAAATGCTTCTCCTGATATAATTGTGCATAATCAAAATTACCTTCAAAAATAATTTAGGAAGGTGCCATGTTAGAGAGCAACGTATCTCCCAGTAAGTCAGTTTTCCCGCCAGCACTGGAACACCTTACTATTTCTATGTTTGAGAACTGGACTTACATATAACACTGTCACATTGATACTGGAAAATACTTAAACAAGAGTGACATTTTTTCATACCTTCATGCCCCCTGGGTGCAGGCTTATTGAATGGGATAGGATAGGCTGCCAAATTTAATAAACAAAACAGGAAGCCCAGTTAACTTGAATATTGGATAAACAACTAATAATTTTTTAGTATGAAAATGTAGTAATTATATTTTAAATTTTTTGATTTTTTAGTCTGAAATTAAAATTAACTTTGTGTCCTAGATTTTATTTAACAACTCTAGATGGGGGAAAGAATCACTAACACTGTTTAAATGATTGTTTTTCTCTCTTTCATTATTTTTATTTCTTCCTTTCTTCTTCTTCTTTCTATTTCCTATCACACAGTTAAATTTTTTTAAAAAGTATCTAAGGCTCAGCCAGTTAACTTCCAATGCAAATGAAGGGAGATAATGCCACAAGAATACAAAGAGTATGATTCCTTTTTATGTAATTTTCAAAACAAGGCAGAATTATTTAATGTATCTTTTAGGAAATCATACATAGGCAGCAAAAATTATAAATAAAAGTGAGGGAATAATTAGCATAGTATACAGAGTGGTAGTTACCCTGGGAGTTTAGAGGTGCCATCGGGGGTACACCAAGGGCTTCTCAGGCATTAATATATTATTTTTTAATCTGAGTGATAGATACAGAAATGGTTGCTTTATTTTTTACTATTAATCTTTAAACTACAGGCATGCTTAATTTTTCTTTGTAAATGATATATTTAACAGTAAAAAAATAATGCTTTTATAACCATACTTTATCTTATGCTAATAGTTATTTCCTGCTTGTAGACTATCTATCCAAGTTAAGTCTTTGACTGAGACTTATTTTTTTCTAACTAAATGAAAATGAAAGTTTTTAATTGTCTTTATTGCTATTTAATGTTTAAATCAAACTTTTGTCTTCTTATTCAAGTGTGTTTGCCAATTAGTAGATGGGCCAGTTTTTGTAAATATATGTTCTTGTTTTACATAAAGTAGCAATATAAATTACCTAATTTGTTCCTTACGTTTAACACATAATAGCTGTGTGACAGACACCAACTGGATAGATGTCATTTGTTAAGTGGCTGTGATGTATATCAATCTCCGCTGTTAAATCAGAGGTGACTTATGCAAGATTGCATTTGTACCATTCAACCTTGAAATTGGCCATTAGGCACAGGAAGTAATGTATCAAACTTCGGCAATTACATCATATTTAGGGGAAAACATAAACAGTATCCAACAGACAGACCTAGGAGATTAAGTCCTTGACTTGATCTTTTAGTGGGATCGGATAAAATGCACTTTTCTTGAGGCTGAGGCCTCAGGAAGCATACTCTAGGGGCATAATAATGAAGCCTTCCATGTGAGCAGATTACTCAACTGCTTTAAACCTCAGTTTCCTTTTCTGTCAATACAAAGGACGTAATGAAGTGATATCTAAAATCACTTTAATGCTAGCATGTTATGGTTTCATAACTGGAATAATACTTTCCATTTGTCGAAGTGTCTTTTCATGTGTTATTTCCTTTGACTTCCCACTAACTCTCTGAGGTAGTTAGGGCAAGATATTGTTATCCCCAGTTGAAGAAAGAGATAACCAAGGGTCAGAGGGTGTACTGACCCCAAGGAATACAATTTAATTGAATAAATTGACCAAGAGGACAGAATACAAGTTCTAGAGACAAATTTTATATCGAAATTGTATAACACTTGATATATAATAGAAATAATATTACAAAACTGTAGGGCAAGCTTGGACTATTTAATAAACAGTGCTGAAACAAATGATTATCCATATGGAAAAAGTGAAATTGGATCTCTACTTTACACTCTATACAGCAATCAATTCCAGATGGTTTAGGGGCTTAAGTGTAATAAGCAAAACTTTTAGAATAAAGCATAGAAGAATATTTTTGTAATTGTGCAGCAAGGAAGGATTTCTTCCACAAAGCAAAAGATGTAAACTACAAAAAGGAAAATATTAAATTTGACTGAATTAAAATATAATAAAATAAAAACCAAGCAAATGGATTAAGAAATAAAGGCTTACGTGTATTATTTGAAGTTTGTACAGTGAATATAAAAATTAAAAGCTGTAATAAAAATTTCAAGGGGAAAAACAGGAGAGGCAGGATTAATGAGTTAGGGTCTTGGCCACATCAAGAGAGAGGAAGAGGGAGCCAAACGTATCATCTTTCTTAGTGGGAAGTCTAAGTACAGATTAAAGTTGATAAACCAAGAACTAGATGCTCTAGTTAATCAACAGTACTAAAAATGGAAAAGTCAAATGTCTAAAGGGATTTATCTGGGAGCAAGGGGCAGAAAGGGAGCGTTTTACTTGTTATTTTGTACCATTCTGTACTGCTTGAATTTTTATTTCTTGTGCATTTTCCATATAACTTTTATAACTTTTTAATTAAGTGAGCAGGAAGAACAAATATGACAAGGTTGGAGGCTTTGACCTCATTGTCTAACCAGAACTTTCTATGTTACACGAGAGGATCAGGTTGGCAGGTCAAATCTTAACCATTGCATCTGTTAAGTCTCTGGACAGTTGATTGCATTTTTGAAATAAGGCAGAACCAGGTTGGAAAGTGTTTAAATCTTTCTGTCAAGTCTTCTCTGTTTACATGATTCATAGGGAACAGATGGCCCAGCTGTCTGCATTTAAGAGAAGTGGGTGGTTCATGGTTTGCAATCAATGAAGCAATAATTACAATTTTGAGTAAACTAGTCCCCAGAAAATGTTGTTTTAATTTGTGAATGAGATGGAGGCACAAAGAGAAGGTAGACTGATTGGAGTATAATTGCGACATATTCAGGAAAGAGTCTTTAAAATAGAAGCAGCTAAAAACCTCACTAAACCCTCTCACCAATATACTGGGATAATGAAGTTTGAGTACTCTCAGACCACAACCTAACCAAGGTAACAGTGTGGCTATTATTTTGTTCAAAACCCGCAGATTTCCTTCTCCCAAGGCCCAGAAAACATTACTGCTGCTTAGAGTGTACTGGAGTTGGCTGACCTTGAGAGCTAGGGAGAAGATCTTTACTTCTACCTCCCAATCAATATCCCTAAGCATGTTGAAACGTTGTTATTTGAATATTGTTAACCCACTCCCTCCTGAGAGTGCTTCTCTTATATGAGTGGTGGATAAATGTAGAAAAGGTAGGAGTTGTAAGGATTAAAAACACTGATGAAAATAAATCATTCTCATTTTGAGAGCTTCGGAACATACAAATACATTCACACCATTCTTAAGGGTGTCTTTTATTTATTGAGTGTCTAAAATGTCTTCTCAGGAGGTTAATAGCAGTTTTAAAGTGTAGGTTACCAGCTGCTAATGCATGCTTAATGACCCATTTTGTTCACTATAGAACTGCATATTTATGATTGTAGTAAATTTGTTCACTTCAATTGGCCACAGCTTGATATGATGGTCAGCCTTCCACAGGATGGGCAATGGTGAGAGATGGAATTGTGCAAACCTCTAATTTTGGGGGGCTTTTCATCTTAGGCTGACACTTGGGATCTTGTGGAAAGGTTCTGTTTATAGGGAGGTAGCAGATTTTCTCAAGGGAAGAGACCTTAGTCCATGAACTGTAGACTTGGAGAGGACTAACTACTAGATAGCACTGAAGCTCCTTAGCTAGGCACTGCCTGTCACTTCTTCCATATACCCTGTACTCAAGCCACATTGGACTATCAGTGGCTCTCAATGAACTTTTACCACACTCCTGGGTGTGTTTAGAAGTATACAATGGTAGTTTTGGTTGGCATAAAGTTTGTAGTTCCATTGAGACATACTGGTCCAGCTTTTAAGTAGGCAGCATTATTCTTATTTTTATTTTTTTAATTTTTTTTTAAAAATTTGAGACAAAGTCTCACTCTGTTGCCTAGGCTGGAGTGCAGTGGTACGATCTCAGCTTACTGCAACCTCCAGCTCCCGGGTTCAAGCGATTCTCCTGCCTCAGCCTCCTGACTAGCTGGGATTATAGGTGGATGCCACCATGCCCAGCTAATTTTTGTGTTTTTCTACAGATAGGGTTTCACCATGTTGGTCAGCCTGGTCTTGAACTCCTGACCTTGTGATCTGCCTGCCTTGTACTCCCAAAGTGCTGAGATTACAGGTGTGAGTCATTTATTTTTTAAAAAAGTGTTATTTGCATGCTTTTTCTTCTTTTTTTTTTTTCTTTTTGTCCTTTAGATTCTGGGTTACATGTGCAGATCATGCAAAATTGTTGCATAGGTACATTCATGGCAAGGTGATTTGCTGACTCCATCTCCCATCACCTATACCTGACATTTCTCCCCACATTATCCCTCCCAGCCCTGCCCACTATCCCTCCTCTTACCCCTACCAACGGACCCCAGTGTGTGATGCTCCCCTCCCTGTGTCCACGTAATCTATGTTGTGTCTAAGGCAAATTCATAGACACAAAGTAGATTACTGGTTACCAGGGCTTCAGAGAGGAAAGAATGGGATGTGATTGCTAATGGGCATGGGGAATATATTCTAAAATCAGATTGTGGGGATGGTTGTACAACTCTGTAAATATACTAGAAACCTTTATATGTGCACTATTTAAATGCATTAATTTTATGAAATGAAAATTATATCTCAGTAAAGCTGTGATTTAAAGAAAAAGATAATCTAGACCTGAATTATGGCAACAGAAGTGGAGGCAAAGAGGCCAGGAGGCTGGATGTGCTCCAGAGACACTCAAAGACATGTGAGTGATGCAGGTGCAGTACTTGAATTCAGGTGAAGCCACTCTAAAACAGCCAGAGAATAGCCAGAAGTAAGCAGTAAAAGAGCCTGGCATGCAGTAATTGTTCAAGATATATTAACTCTTAATATTATTATTCTCTTTTATAACCAGGGTTTTCTCCAGAACTTTCTGGACATAGTGCTGTTTTCCATCTTTACCATATTGAATGTGTTAGAAAGAGGATTGGACTTCAAATGAGAAAATTTGAATTTTAGATATTGATTTACTATATATGCTGTATGATTTTGGGCAAGTCAATTTACTTCTCTGGACCTCAATTTCTTCATCAGCAAATTGAGGGAGTTGATTAAAAGTGTAGTTTTAAAATTGTAGCAATCACTTTTAACACTATTATTCAGCATAGTACTGGAAGTCGTTGCCAGAGCAATTTGACAAGAGAAAGAAATGAGGGTGTCTGAATTAAAAAAGAAGAAAAATTATCTTTGTTTGCAGATGATAGGATCTTGTACTTGGAAAAACCTGAAGACTTCACCAAAAAACTATTAGAACTGATACAACAAATTCAGTAAGGTTGCAGAATACTAAAGTGACATAAAAAATCAGTAGCATTTTTATATGCCTATAGCAAACAATATGAAAAAGAAATCAAAAAAGTAATCCCATTTACAACAGCCACATATAAAATTAAAGACTTAGGAATTAACCAAAGAAGTGAAAGATCTCCATAATAAAAACTATAAAACACTGACAAAATAAATTGAAGAGGACAAACAAAAATGGAAAGATTTTCCATGTTCATGGATTGGAAGAATTAATATTGTTAAAATATTCATACTACCTAAAACAATCTATAAAATGAATGCAAGCCCTATCAAAATACCAATAATATGCTTTACAGAAATAGAAAAATAATCCTAAAATTTATATGGAACCACAAAAGCTCCAGAAAAGCCAAAGCTATCCTCAGCAAAAGGAACACAACTGGAGGAATTACATTACCTAATGTCAAATTATACTATAGAGCTATAGTAACCAAAACAGCACAGTATTGGCATAAAAACAGACACACAGACCAACGAAACAGAAGAGAGAACCCAGAAATAAATCCATACATCTAAAGTGAACTCATTTTCAACAAAAGTGTCTTTGCTATTGTGAACAGTGCCACAATAAACATACACGTGCATGTGCCTTTATAATAGAATGATTTACCATCCTTTGGGTATATACCCAGTAATAGGATTGCTGAGTCAAATGGTATTTCTAGTTCTAGACCCTTGATGGATCACCACACTGTCTTCCACACCATGGCACATGTATACCTATGTAACAAGCCTGCATGTTCTGAACATGTACCCCAGAATTTAAAGTATAATAATAATAATAAAATAAATAAAGATTCATCTAAAAACAACCAAAGGTGTCAAATACATATATTGGAGAAAAGACAGTCTCTTCAATAAATGGCACTAGAAAAACTGGATATCCATATGCAGAAGAATAAAACTGAATCCTATCTCTCATCATAAACAACAATCAAATCAAAATAGATTAAAGACAAATCTAAGATCTTAAACTATGAATCTACTACAAGAAAACTTTGGGGAAGAGCTCCAGGATGTTGGTTTGGCCGAAAATTTCTTGAGCAATGTCCCACAATACAGGTAACCAAAGTAAAAATGGACAAATGGGACCATATCAGTTAAAAAGCTTCTGTACAGCAAAGGAAACTATAAAAAATGAAGAGATAACCCACATGATTGAAAAACGTATTTGCAAACTATCCATTTGACAAGGGATTAATAACCAGAATATATAAGGAGCTCAAGCAATTCAAGAGGAAAAAATCTAATAATCCAATATACAAATGGATAAAAGATGTAAATAGACATTTATCAAAAGAAGACATACAGATGGCAGACAGGTACATGAAAAGGAGAGTATATATCCGTGGATTAAGATTGATAATGTGATAGTGTTATGGCAGCAAATATAGGGAGAGTATGGAATTACTCCGTACCTATGTTGCTTCCATCTTTTTTATCCAGGAAAATGATGGCTAGATTTTAAAAAGTAGAAAAGCATCAATATGATGGAAGTAAAGACCAAGAGAGGGATGGAAACTATTAGAGCAAGACTCTTGGTTTGAAAGAGGTTTATATCAGGGCACTGAGAAAAATTATGCATAGCTCATTGGTGTGATTAATAGAAATGGTATGTCCTTTGAAGCAATTGGTCTGGTTTTAAATCTTAGCTTAGGAAATTTATAGCTGTGTGACCTTTGGCCAATCATGGAACTGCTAGGACCCTCAAGTTTCCTCATCTGTAAAATGGGGATAGTACATATCTCACAGAATTTTCGTAAAGATAAAATTCATCTAGATGAGGCTAAGGCAGTGGTTTTCAACCTCAACTATGCCTCAAAACTCACAGGAAAAACTATTTCGTAATAAACCCTATATCAAGGAACTCTTATTTAGTAGATCTGGGATAGGACTGGGTTATCTAGATTAAAAAAAAATGTATTCCTTGGGTAATTCTGGTTTATAGACATTGTTGAGAACCAATTGGGTAGATATTCTGGGCAGGTTAGAGAGCAGGGTAGGTGTCAATGAAGAGAAAAAATAGCAATTATTAATGAACAGCATACCTCACCGTTAAAGATATTAAGCAGCTAAATCCATCAGAATTAAAGATCTTTTCAGGCAGCCTACTTCAGAAGTTTTGGAATCTTTCAGCTCATTAATTTTCTCTTTCTCTTGGGTCTTATTTGGCTGTTTTGTCATTCAGAATATTGGTGCTACCGAGCAGTAGGTATACGACCCCTGCAAATGGCATAGTGCCTTTGTGTGTGAGGAAGAGGGCAGAGCTAGTGATGAGGGAGAAACCCCAAGGGAGAAAGCTTAGAATAAAAAATGTGCTTCCAAAGCTCAAGCATAGCCAAGCATCTGTAAATCAGTCACTGCCTAGCCAAGTGGAACCTCACTGCCAGATCTGTTCCTTGTCATCTGCAATAAATTTGCTTGTGAAGCAATGCATGCTCTTCTAACAAGGGTGTGTCAGCCCAAGACTGAATTTCACCAACTGTTAAATTAAGAGGGCAGAAAACCATACCATCTACCTGGTTGACTGAAGCTGACAGATATCAAGGGGTTCTCTCTCTTTCCACATAGTTTAGAGCATCTCAAATTTTAAACTCCATTTTGATGTTCATCTTCTCATTCACCTCTACCTACTACCTTCTCAGTAAGAAAACTCCAAGGCAGAAAGCCATCATGAGCCTTTGTCAGACTACCTTGTGGGTATAAAACAAAGAGAGAAATTTTACTCCAGGGAGAGGCAAGCTAGGAATTTCCACAGAGACCCAATAAACAACTTTCAAACCTCTGATTCTCACTTTCATTTAAAACTTAATGCTTCAAGGCCTCCTACCTCTGAGTGTGTAGGCTTTTTGAAGTTGTGACCATACTTTCTGTCATAGATGACTTTACAACTAGAATGTAGCCAAAACAGTGTGGGCAAAATAATATGTGATCTGAAGGACATCATGAGAACCCTTCCGTCTCCCAAACATTTCCTCCAAAAACATTCATCAAATGACTTAGTTTAAAATTTTCCCAAGATTAGAAATTAACTTGGAGGAAACTGATCTCTATATAAAATGCAGAGTGAAGTGATTACTCAAGACTTTTCAGTCATCCCTACTTTACCTTGAATTAGTTCAATCAGATTGACTTCCTCATATTTATTTGAATCTGCACCTTAAAAAACATTTATTTTCATGATGAGCAGGAAGAATAGAAGCCGAACTTTAAAGAATGGGGAATGAAAAAGCACTTTGGTGGAGAGAAATAAAACAGAGGCCAACTAGAGAGCAGAACTGCGGAGAGGAGAACAAGGAGGCTGAGAGCACAATTTTAAATTTTAAAAGAAACTAATGCGATTCTTCCCAGGGTTCACATCCAGCTCTGACCAATACTTACCATCCTTTGGATTCATAAATTATTTTTAATTATTATAAGCAGAAAATAGAAGAAATCATTTCATCAGAATGTCTCCAATATTCATAAGAGCATCAGAGCTTTCCTCTAAGGTTAAACTATAAGACTGCTATTAGCTTTTTTTGCCTTTGACTTACGTTGACTTACTCATTCTACCACTTACACATGACTGTACCCACATCCAATAACCAGATTGCTCTGCTAAGCAACACTTGGCTGGCACAAGGGATCTGTTGCTATTTGGCTGTCTCTCCCATGCCCTTTTGTTTCTGAGATTTTCCATGCTTGGACATGATAGATTTGTGGAGGGCAGATTTCCTATTTAGGGCCTTTATTCCCCAAACTCCATTCAAATGTTCAAGTGTCCTAACACCCATTTCTCCTGATTTAGAAAATGGACTAAATAAACAGCAGATAATGTAGAAGTGGGTGCTACCCATCAGTTTATCCTAAATGATTTTGCTGTAGGGCTTCCTAGAGACTGAGGAATGAACTAGGATCCACATGGCTTGCCAAGGTTCCCTGCAACTGCTTTGATCCTCTGGTTCTAAGAGAAGTTGCTCTGTGTCTTTTTCAGTGTGTTGTTATAGTGCTGGATGCTGTGATTCCCAGTCTGCTCCTAACCGACGTGGCTTCAGTGATGATTTCCCTAAGCTTAAGCTTTTAGAAGACTAGCAGTAGGCAGAGTGCTGTACCAGTCATCAACCCAACACAAGTGCCCTAGAACCAGATGCCGCCAGAAATCAGACTGTTTCTAAGCAATCTGGAGACGGACACAGCATGGATGTGCATATACAGTTCTGACTCTCTCCTAGCTGTTTCTAGTAAGTGAAACCTAAGAGCAGAATAGACACCAACAGAAAAAAATGATGGAATGTCGCTGGACTCGTTTCTCACAAAACAGTTATCCCAAGCAACCTGCATGTTTTCTGTTTAAACAACTAAAAAGGGCGTTATATTGCAAAATGTCAAATGTATTTTAAAATCAATTTTATTTATTCATATAACCAATCAAGGAACTCGTAGTCCCAACTTTATTGTGTGAGAATTTTCATTTAAGTCTAGCTTCTTTGGAGAGGGTACTCCACCTCCAAGCAAATGCCCAACTGAAGGCAATCATGCAAACCAAGAGGTTACAGGCACTTTCATATGTATTTGATTATAAATACCACTGGATGTAGGACCCTAAAATATTTCTATATGGTGTTATAATGATGGTTAACATTTATTAAGTTCTGACAATGTGTTGGGCACATTTCTAAGCTCTTTATATGAATTAATTTATTCAATTTTTACAACAGTCCTATGAAGTAGGTACTACAGTATTATTAGATTTATTTACCAAACAAGAAGACTTAGTGACAGAGATACAAGTAACTTGTCTAAAGTCAAATCAGGTAGTAGAACTGGGAACTGAGAGCAAGTAGTTAGCTCTGAAGCCAATACTCTTTATCTCTAGGCCATGGAGCATACTGTGGCACCAAACACACAGTAGGTACTTTAAGAAATAAAAATTTTGGTTTTAAAGAAATGAAACTAATTTTGGAAGAAGCAAACATAAAGGCTTTCAATGCTCTATAGAATTATCACATCAAGAGGCTATACAGATTCCTATAATGCTATCATAAATAATTCCTTATATTTCTATTATATTCCCCACTTTAAGATAATTTTTTCATGCAGTTTTCAAAAAAACCCTGTAACATAGAATGACCATTATTATTTCCATTTGAGAAATAAAGCAAGTGAAACCAGGGCGGTTAAATGACTTGTCCTAGCATCCCATGTTCATGGATTAGAAGACTTAATATGGCTATGATGGCAATATTCCTCAAAGCAATCTACAGATTTAAAACAATCTCCATCAAAATTGTAGCTGCTTTATTTCTGTACAAGTTGATAAGCTGATTATAAAATTCATATGGAAGTCTGAGGAAACCAGAAGAGTCAAAATAGTCTTGAAAATGAAGAACAAAATTTGAGGACTTATACCTCTTGATTTCAAAACTTAATACAAAGCATAGTAATCAGGACAGCGAGTTCTGGCATAGGATATAGATACAGACACATATACAATCAATGGAACAGAATTGAGAACTAAGAAACAAAAACTTACATTTTTGGTTAATTGATTTTTCTCTGAGTGCCAAGACAATTCAATGGGAGAAAATCATCTTTTCAACTAATGATACTGGGACAACTAGATATGCACATGAACGTGATTAAAGTTGAACCCCAACCGGTTACTATACATAAAAATTAACTGAAAATGAATGACAGAACTAAATGTACAAGCCAAAACTATACAACTCTTAGAAGAAAGCGTAGATGCATATGTTTTTGATCTTGGATTAGAAGTTCTTAGATATGACACCAAAAGCACAAGAAATCAAAGAGAAAATAAATAATGAGATGTTCTCAAAATTAAAAACATTCATACTTCAAAGGAAACATCAAGAAAGTGAAAAGATGACTGACAGAATGATAGAAAATATTTGCATATAATACATTTGATAAGGGACTTGTTTCCAGAACATAAAG
Source organism: Callithrix jacchus (assembly GCF_049354715.1). NCBI lineage: Eukaryota > Metazoa > Chordata > Mammalia > Primates > Cebidae > Callithrix > Callithrix jacchus. The sequence goes on along the minus strand of NC_133524.1, from coordinate 107,881,408 downwards.
AAGACAATTATAATTTAACAAAAAAATCAATAAAAAGACAAGTAACCTAATTTTAAAAAGAGAGAAGAATCCAAGTAGGCAGTTCACCAATGAACTTCTACAAATAGCCATTGAGCACATGACAAGATGCTCATTAGGGAAATGCAGATCAAAAATAAGAGAACATTTCACACCCACTAGGATGACTATAATTCAAAAAACAAACAAAATAAATATTGGTGAGGACATCAAGAAATTGGAACCCTCACATATTACTGGTGGGAATGTAAACTGGTACAATAACTTTGGAAGACAATTAGTTACTCAAGAAACTTAACATGTAGTTACCATATGATATAGCAATTCCACTGCCAGATATATACCCAAGAAAACTGAAAATGTGTGTTCACACAAGTACTTGTACATGAATGTTACATCGTAGTGTTATTTATACTACTCCAAAAGTGGGGACAATCCAAATTCTTATCCCATTGATGAATGGATAAACAAAATAGGGGAATATCCATAGAATGGGATACTATTCAGCAATAAAAGCTAATTAACTATTGGCAGGGCGCAGTGGCTCATGCTTGTAATTCCAGCATTTTGGGAGGCCAGGTGGGTGAATCACTCGAGGCCGGGAGTTCAAGGCCAGCCTGGTCAACATGGCAAAATGCCATCTCTACTAAAAAATACAAAAATTAGCCAGGTGTGGAGGCACATGCCTGTAATTCCAGCTACTTGGGAGGGTGCAGCACGAGAAATACTTGAACTGGGGAGGTAGAGGTTACAGTGAGCCAAGATTGCAACCACTAAACTCCAGTGTGAGTGACGAGAACGATTCAGACTCAAAAAAAAAAAAAAAAAGAATGAAGTACTTACTGATAGATGCTACAATATGGAAGAACTTTAAAAACATTATGTTAAGTGAAAGAAGCCAATAACAAAAGACCACATATTATATGATTCAATTTATATGAAATACTGAGAATAGGCAAATCAAAACAGACAGAAAATACATTGCCAGTTGCCAAGGCCTGGCAGGTTTAGAGGGAAATGGTACATGGCTGATAATGGGTGTCGGATTTCTTTTCAGTGTGATAAAAATATGTTGGAATTAAATAGTGGTAATAGTTGCAGAACATCGTGAATATATTCAGAATACTGAACAGCACACGTTAATGGGTGATTTTTGAGGTAAATTATATCTCAGTAAAGCTAGTATTTAAAAAACTATTTTCCTACAGACTTAATGTAATTCCTATCAAAATACCAATGACATTCTTCACAGAAAGAGAAAAAAAACCCTAAAATTCATATGAAACCACAAAAGACCCTGAATAGCAAAAGAACCCCTGAGGAGAAACTAAAAACAATAAACAACAGCAAAAAAAAAAAAAAAAAGAAACAAAACTAGAAACGTCACAATACTTGACTTTAAAATATGCTAAAGTGGTATACTAATCAAAACAGCGTGGTACTGACATAAAAACAGACACATAGACCAATGGAACAGAATAGAAAGCCCAGATATCAGGTCACGACCTGTAGTCAACTGATTTTTACAACAAAGGTGCCAAGAACACATGGTTGGGAAAAGGGAAAATACAGTTAATTCAATAAATGGTACTAGAAAAATTAGATATCCACATACATAAGACTGAGACTGGACCCCTATCTTTTGCCATAAGCAAAAATTAACTCAAAATGGACTAAAGACTTAATTAAATATAATACCCACAACGAAGAAACTACTAGGAGAAAACATAGGGGAAATGCTTCAGAACATTGGGCTGGGCAAGGATCTTTTAAAAGAAGATCTTGAAAGCACAGACTTTTGAGCGCAAAAGCAAAACTAGACAAATCAAAATAGGGAAGCAAAAAGAACAATCAAAAGAGTGAAGAGAAAACTTACAGAATGGGAGAAAATAATTGCAAACTGTGTATCTGACAAGGGGTTAATATCCAGAATATATAAGAAACTTAACAGCAAACCCACAAATAATTTTAAAAATGAGCAAAGATCTTAGTAAATGTTTCCCAAGAGAAAACATAGACGTGTCCAAAAATTATGTTAAAAATGCCCAACATCACTAATCACCACGAAAATGTAAATCAAAACCATAAAACCATAATGAGATACCACTTCCAATTAAAATGACTATTATAAAAACAGCAACAACAAAGACAACAAGCAGTGAGCATGTGGAGAAAAGAGAACACTTACACATTGTAGGTAGGAATGTAAATTAGTACAACTATTACAGAAAACAGTATGAAGGTTCCTCAACAAATTAAAAATGGATCCAGCAATCCCACTATTGGGTATGTATCCAAAGGAAATAACATCAGAATTTGAGAAGATACTTCTACTTGCATGTTTATTGTAGCAGTATTTATAGTAGTTGAGATATGGAATTAACCTAAACCTCTAACAACAAATGAATGGATGAAGAAAATGTCATATATATATACACAATATAATACTATTCTGCCATTAAAATAAAATTCCCATCATTTGTAACAACATGAATGAACTTGGAGAACATTATGAAATAAGCCAGACACAGAAAGACGAATGATACATGATCTCACTTACATGTGGAATCTAAACAACAACAATAAAAACACATGATCTCATAAAACAGATAGTAGAACAGTAGTTACCAGAGACTTGGGAGGGGATGAGGAAGGGGAAAATGGTGAAAGGTTGGCCAATGAGTACAAAGTTACTATTAGACATGAGGAATATGTTCTGGTATTCTGTTGCACAGTAGAGTAACTATGGTGAATAGTTACGCACTTTATTGTATTTTACAAAATAGCCACAAAATAGGTTTTTTAATGTTCTCACCACAAATAAATGATAAATAAATCAGGTGATTAATATGTTAACTATTTGATTTGATTATTATACAACAGATACATATATTGAAACATCAAATTGTACCCCATAAATAAGTATGATTATAATGTATCCATTAGAACATTTAAAGAAATTGATCAATGTCACGGAGTTCATGCATAGCAGAGATGAGACTTTTATTCAGCACAGCTCTCTTCTAACCTGCATTTTGAATCTCTATTAGTCATTCTAAAAACACAGCTTTTGTTGTGTCTTTCCTCTGATTAAACCCCTCTGGGTTAGTTCTAATCAAACAAAAACTCCTCACGATGACATTCAGCTTTATTTTACCTTGCAATCTTAATTTTCACTAATAATTCATTTATTAAACACTAACTGAACACCTCTCATGGACACCTCTACTTGCTAGGACTGAAGGTTAAAAGTTTGGGTACCTGTCCTCAACATTAAAGTAGTAGTTGGGATGATAGCCCCCAATCAAATAACTATAATACAAACTAAAGTTGATGTGTCCCATGAGCTAGAGTAATATTAGTGGTGTGGTAATTTTTTAAAATGAGAGCTTTTAGCTAGTGTTTGAGAATATTTGTAAGTGCACGGGGTTGGGAGAGGGAAGGCTTTGTGTGGAGAAAGTAGCATTTGAGTTGGGCCTTGATGAAGAAAGGACTCAACAGCTAAGAAAAAGGCATAGTCAAAGGCAGTAGAATGTAGGCATACCTTGTTTTATTGAGTTTCACTTTGTTGCACTTTGCAGATATTGCATTTTAAATAAATTGAAGGTGGCAACTCTGCATTGAACATTGCAATCAGCACAATTTTTCCAACAGCATGTGTTCACTTTGTGTCTCTGTGCCACATTTTGGTAATTCTTACAATATTTCAAACTTTTTCATTATTCTTATATCTGTTATGGTGATCTGTGATCAGTGATCTTTCATGTTATCGATTGCAATTCTTTTGGGGCACCACAAGTCACACCCAGATAAGATGGTAAACTTAATAGATAAATTTATGCATTCTGACTGCTTCATCATCCAGCCATTTCCCCATCTTTCTCCCTCTCTTCAGGCCTCCCTATTCCCTGAGAAACAGCAATACTGAAATCAGGCCAACTACTAACCCTACAATGGCCTCTAAGTGTTCAAGGGAGAGGAAGTCTTACATCTTACTTGAAATCAAAAGCCAGAAATAACCTTAGTAAGAAAGGCATGTTGAAAGTTGATATAAGCCAAAAGCTAGGCCTCTTCTGCCAGACAGTTAGCCGAGTTGTAAAAGCAGTGGAAAAGTTCTCAGAGGACATTAAAAGTGCCACTCCAGTAAACATATGAATGACAGGAAAGCTAAATATCCTTGATATTGTTTGGCTGTGTCCCCACCCAAATCTCATCTTGAATTTTAACTTCCATAATTCCCATGTGGCATGGGAGCTTGATGGGAGCTAATTGAATCTCGGGGGTGGGCCTTTTCCATGCTGTTCTTGTGATAGTGAATAAGTCTCATGAGATCTGATGATTTTATAAAGGGGAGTTCCCTGCATATGCTCTTTTTATTTTTTATGGTTCTTTCAAGGATTTTTTAAACAGTTTTACTTTTTATGTATTTTTTTATTTTTTACTTTAAGTTCTGGGATACATGTGCTGAACATGCAGGTTAGTTACATAGGGATACATGTGGCATGGTGGTTTGCTGCACCTGTCAACCCATCATCTAGATTTTAAGTCCCGCATGCATTAGGTATTTGTCCTAATGCTCTCTCTCCCCTTGCCCCCCCACACCCGGACAGGCCCTGGTGTGTGATGCTCCCCTCCCTGTGTCCATTTGTTCTCATTGTTCAATTCCCACTTATGAGTGAGAGCATGAAGTGTTTGGTTTTCTGTTCCTGTGTTAGTTTACTGAGAATGATGGCTTCCAGCTTCATCCATGTCCATGAAAAGGACATGAATTCATTGTTTTTTATGGGTGCATAGTATTCCATGGTGTATATGTGCCACATTTTCTTTATCCAGTCTATCATTGATGAGCATTTGGGTTGGTTCCAAGTCTTTGCTATTGTAAATAGTGCTGCAATAAACATACATGCCCTGAACATGCTCTTATTGCCTGCCACCATGTAAGATGTAACTTTGCTCCTCCTTTGCCTTCTGCCATAATTTTGAGGCCTCCCCAGCTATGTGGAAATATGAGTCAAGTAAGCTCTTTCCTTTATAAATTACTTAATCTCAGTTATGTTTTTATTAACAGTAGCAGAATGGACCAACACAAGACTCATCACTGACACAGAGAAAGCTTTAGCGGCCTTGATAGAAGACCAAACAACTCACAATATTCCTTTAAGCTGTAAGCCTAATCCAGAGCAAGCCCATAATTCTTCAAGACTGAGACAGGAGGGAAAACTATAGAAGAAAAGTTGGAAGCTAGTAGAGGTTGGTTCATGAAGTTCAAGGAAAGAAGCCATCTCCATAACAGAAAAGTGCAAGATGAAGCAATAAGTGCTGATGGAGAAGCTGCAGCAAATTACCCAGAAGATCTAGCTAAGATTATTGATGAAGGTGGCTACACGTAACAACAGATTTTCAGTGGAGATGAAACAGCCTTCTAAATGGAAGAACATGCCATCTAGGACTTTCATAGCTAGAGAGGAGAAATCAATGCCTGGCTTCAAAGGACAGGTCAATTCTTCTTAGGGCCTAATGCAGCTGGTGAATTTAAGTTAGACGTAAATGCTCATTTACCACTCCAATAATCCTTTAAGAATTATGCTAAGTCTATTCTGCCTGTGCTCTATAAATGAACCAACAAAACCTGGGTAACAGCACATCTGTTTACAGCATGGCTTACTATTTTAAACTCATTGTTGGGATCTACTGCTTAGAACGTTCTTTCAAAATATTATTGCTTATCGACAGTGCATCTAGTCACCCACGTGCTCTGATGGAGATGTACAAAAAGATTAATGCTTTTTTTTTTTCATGCTGACAGAGTATCCATTCTGCAGCACATGGATCAAGGAGTAATTTTGACTTTTAGGTCTTATTAAGAAATACATTTCATAAGGCCATAGCTGCCATAGGCAATGATTTCTCTGATGGATATAGGCAAAGTTAATTGAAAATCTTCCAGAAAAAAATTATATTCTAGATATCATTAAGAATGTCCGTGACTCATGGGAGAAGGTCAAAATATCAACATTAACAGGAATTTTGAAGGAATTAGTTCCAGCCCTCATGGATGACTTTGAAGGGTTCAAGGCTTCAAGTTGAGGAAGTAACGCAGATGTGGTGAAAATGGCAAGAAAACTAAAATTAGAAGTTGAGTACGAAGATGTGACTGAATTGCTGCAGTCTTACAATTAAACTTTAATAAATGAGGAGTTGCTTCTCATGGATAAACAAAGTAGTTTCTTGAGATGGAATCTATTTCTGGTATAGATTTACTGGAATGACCACAAAAGATTTAGAATAGTTCATTAAGTTAGTTGGTAAAACAGTGGCAGGGTTTGAGAGGATTGACTCAAATTTTTTATCAATACATAATATTATCCATATTTATATGGGTACATGTGATATTTTGCTACATGCATAAAATGTGTAATGATCAAATCAGGGCATTGTGGGGTATCCATCACCTTGAGTGTTTGTCATTTCTATGTGTTGGGTACAATTCAAGTCCTCTTCTATAATTACTTTGAAATATATAACAAATTGTTGCTAAGTATACTTACAGTATTCTGTTCTCAAACAGTTGACTCTAATTTTGAAAGAAATTCTACTGTGGATAAAATTCTGTCAAACAGCATTGCATACTACAGAGTAATATTTTGTAAAAGGAAGAGTCAACTGATGCAGCAAACTTCACTGTTGTCTTATTTTTCGAAATTGCCACAGCCACGCCAACCTTCAGCAACCACCATACTGATGAGTCAGCAGCCATCAACACTGAGGAAAGACCTTCCACCATCAAATGATTATGACTCTCTGAAGGCTTAGATTGTTGTTAGCAATAAAGTATTTGTTAAGTTAAAGTATGTATACATTTTAGACATGCTATTGCACACAATAGACTACAGTATAATGTAAACATAATTTCTATATGCACTGGGAAATCAATACTGCATGATTCACTTTTTTGCAATGTTTGCTTTCTTCTGGCTGTGCAGAACTAAATCTGCAATGTCTGCAAGGTACACTTGTACAGGGTATGTTTGAAAAGTGGCAAGTAGTCTTTATACATGGAAACAGTGGATAGAAGGAGGAATGGTGTGAGAGAGAATGGAAAAGTAATGGAGGTATATCATGGAAGACTTTGATCTCCAACAAAAGGAATTTAGACTATATTGTGATATGATATGGAGGAAAAAGACCACGGACTTTGGAAACAAATGTACCTGAGTTCAAATCTCGGCTGAGTCACTAAACAGGCCAGTGACATCCAGTAAACTATGTTTCTAATTTCCAAAATGGGAATAAAGACATTTATCATGTTTGAGTTGTTGTGAAAACGGAATGTGATAACTAGCTATAAGGTGTTGGGAGAACCATTGATAGATTTAGGGGAAAGAGAGAAAAGGTGATTAAAGCTATGTTTTACAAAACTTCCTTTATTAGCAAGGGGAAGAAGGGAGGAGCTGGGCAATGAAATAAGTCAGGGAAGCTGCTGCTATAGTTCAAATAAGAGATTATATATACTGATTCTCAAAATGTAGCTATAAAAGAATCCCTTACACTGATGAAAACCTAAACAAGGATGGTGATATACAAAGACTTTCCAGAAGGTGAATCAACCAAGATGTTTGACTGATAAGCTGCATGAAGAAAGTGGGGGGAGAGTCAAAGAGGACCTTGGGCTTTTTAATTTAAATGAATAAGAATTTTATTTCTACTGACAAGAGCTTGGAAAATCGGAAAGCAGAATAGGCTTGGAATAAAGGTTAATGAGCTAGGTTTTGGACGTCTGCAAGGAAATAACTTGATTGAGGGTGAGGGCGAATAGGATATTTGAAAGCCACAGGAGACTGAAGATGCTAACGGAGTTTAGGAAGCTGTCAAGCTCTGGGACTTAGGACAGTCTAAAAGGCCTGGGAAAGGTGCAGAAAGGTAAGTGAGTGTTTTTCAGAAACCATGTGGCATGTTTGAAAATTTGTCTCAAGCAGGCCAGAACTATTCCCAAGGGAGGAGCAGGCAATGTGGAATCTCCTCCTCTTTCTTTGCCTTCTCCTCTTCCCTTCTGTATTACAAGGCCCCTATTAACAGAAGCGAGAATTCCAACTAATACTATAGTATTACACCTTAGCTATACTGGAGGATTAATAGGCTTTTATAATGGGCTGATTTGAAACTTGAGAATTAACGTATAGCATTAAATCTATGGGAAAATGGGTTTTGAGTTCCAAGTCACTAAATCTTTGGAAGACATCTCATTTGTAAGCTGAGGACTGCCTGTATTAAAATAACAGTTATAACTCCTCTTGTTCCACTGGATTGGGCCTTTTCAGACAGCTAGATCGTATTTAAAGCACATAGGAAAAAAAATCTGTTTTGTATGGCGGATCCAATGTCAGCTTTATCAGATGATTGGCTGTTGGTCCATCTGCCTTAAGGGCCCTGGCCGTCCACAGCTCTTGAAGGTGTTACGCCAATGAACTTCCTAACAGGTGTTAGCGGTCTCACTTATAGCCCCTTGGCTCCCATCTAGAAAGAAACCTGTGGGTCACAAATTACCTCTGTTACTCTGAGCCTCTAGCTACTGTCTTCTTTTAGGAAAAGTCAGTTGGTAGAGGGATTCTTTGGTTTAGTTGCCATTCTGCAAAGCTGTGGAAATACTGGGCACAAGCATTCAGTGCCCTTTCAGAACCCTTCTGTACCCTGATATATGGAATGTCTTTTTAATGCCCTCTTACAGGCTGTTTGTAGTTTCCCACAGCCCTGCCTTGCCAATTAGGTAACTGGCAAGTGTCTCTAATCTCTCCATGTCCTTTCGTCCAAACATTAGCTTTTTGTGCCACCTCAGAATCGAATTGATAGTTAACTGGTGGTGGGGATCACAGTAATGTTCAAGGACACAAGAGCATTGGACTGATCTGACTGAAGTACGGCCTTCCCTCTTGGAGAGCAGCCATCGTACTAGAAATACTTGTTATCTGGTTTCCCATTTTTTTCTCCCACTTCCATATTATAAATATATTTCTTGGGGGGGGGTGCAAAATATGCCAAGTTTGCTTGACTGTAGGAATGATAATTTCAAGGACAATAGTAGAAATCATACTAAAGTTAAAATGATATTGTATCAAACACCATCTGACCAAGGATTATTGAGACTCAGAGAGCCCTATGCTTGTAAGGAAATAAACAAAAAACCATGAGGACCAGACCACTGCCAAAGTTCCCAGCAGAATTGATTGTTCCTTTCTCCACCAACCCAAAGTAATTTGTAGCATTAAATTATAGTTATCCTGTAAATATATTCAATAACCAATTTCCTCTACTAGATAATATTTTTAATACTTCATTCAGTAACTCTTCCTACAAAAAAATTATCCAGAGATCTGATGCGAAAGCTTGAATCAATCACAGATTCACAGATTATGGAGATCATAAAACTATATATATATATATATATATATATATAGCACTTCTTTCTGAAAAAAAAATCAGAAATGTGAACAAAGTTTTATGTAAAAGAACATTAATATAGTATTATTTATTAATGGTAATATGATTTGGATGTTCATCCCTCAAAATCTCATGCCAAAATGTAATCGCCTCTGTTAGAGGTAGGGCCTGGTTGGAGGTGTTGGTATCATGGAGGTGGATTCCTCATGAATGGCTTAGTTCCATCCCCTTGGTGATGAGTGATTTCTCACTCTGAGTTCACACAAGATCTGATTATTTAAAAGAGTCGTGGACATCCCTGTTTGTTCTCTCTCTCTCTCTCTCTCTCTCTCTCTCTCTCTCTCTCTCTCTCTCTCTCTCGCCATATCTCTCTGATGCACTTGTTCCCCTTTTCCTTCTGCCGTGATTGTAAGCTTCCTGAGGTCTCACCAGAAGTCAAGCAGATGCTGGCACCATGCTTCCTGTACAGCCTGTAGAACAGTGAGCTAATTAAGCCTCTTTTATTTATAAATTACTCAGCATCAGGTATTTCTTTATAGTGATGCAAGAATGGACTAATACAGAAAATTGATACTGAGGAGTGGGGCATTGCTACAAAGATACCTAAAGATGTGAAACAGCTTTGGAAATGGGTAATGGGCAGAGGTTGGCAGAGTTTGGAGGGCTCAAAAGAAGACAGGAAGATGATGGAAAGTTGGATCATCTCAGAGACTGGTTAAATGGTTGTGACCAAATGCTGATAGAAATATGGACAGTGACAGGCTGACAAGGTCTCATATGGAAATGAGGAAGTTACTGGGAACTTGGGTAAAGGTCACCCCTGTTATGCCCTAGCAAAGAGCTCTGGAACTGGGTAATTGGCAAAGGTTGGAAGAGGGCTGCTTTGTGTTAATGCCATAGGGATCTATGGAAGTTTGAACTTAAAAGTGATGACCTAGTTTATCTGGTGGAATAAATTTCTAAGCATTCAAGAGATGTCCTAGCTGCTTCTTACAGCCTATAATCAGATACAGGAGCAAAGAAATGAACATATACTTAAAAGGGAAATACAGCCTAAAAGTTTGGAAAATTTGTCACCTGGCCCTGTGGTAGAGGAAAAATTCAAGTGGGCTGTGGAGCAACAACTTGCTAGAGAGATCGTGACTAAAAGGAAGCCAAGTGCTACTATCCAAGATTACGGAAAAAAGACCTCTAAATCATGTCAGAAATCTTGGCTTCTGCCCCTCCCATCACAGGCCTAAAAGCCTAGAAGGAAATAATGGTTTCAGGGGTAAGGTCTAAGGCCCTGTTGACTTATGCAGCCCCAAGAGGTTGCTCCTCAAATCCCTGCTTTTCCAGCACCAGCCTCAGCTCAAAGGTGCCCAGGTATAGCTCAGGCCACCACTCCAGAAGGTGCAAGCCAGAGACCTTGGTGGCTTCTATGTAGTGTTAGCCTGTAGGTATGTGGATTGCAAGAGTAAAGGATGCCTGGTAGCTTCCCCCTAGAATTTCAGAGGATGTATAAGAAAGCCTGGGTACCCAAAGAGAAGTCTGCTGCAGGGGTGGAATCCCCACAGAGAACCTTTACTAAGGCAGTACAGAAGGGAAATGTAGAGTTGGAGGACCCACAAAACATCACCACTGGATCACAGCCTAATGGAGTTGTAGGAAGGGGGCTACTGCCCTCCCAGTCCCAAGAATGGTGGATCCACCAACAGCTTGCATCCTGAGCCTGGAGAAGCTACAGGGACTCAACTTCAACCTGTAAGAGCAACCATGAGGGTTAAGCCCTGTAAAGCTATAGGGGTGAAGTTGCTCAAGGCCTTGGGAGCCCACCTCTTGCGCCAGTGTGGCCTGGATGTGGGACATGGAATCAAAGATTATTTTGAAGTTTTAAGGTTTAGTGACCTCCTGATGGCTTTCAGACTTCCATGGGGCTTATAGCTCCTTTATTTTGGCTGATTTCTCCCTACTAGAATGGTATGTTTACCCAATAACTGTATCACCGTTGTATCTTGGGAATAAATAACATGTTTTGATTTTATAGGCTCATAAATTGAAGGAGATGAGTCTCACATGAGACTTAGGATTATAGACTTGATGTTGAAATGTTTTGGGGACTATTGTCAGGGGATGATTATATTTTGCAATATAAGAAGAACATAAGATTTATGGGGCAAGGGGCAAAATGATATGCTTTGGATGTTTGTCTCCTCCAAATTTAATGTTGAAATGTAATTCCCAGTGTTGAAAGTGGGGCCTGGTGGGAGTTGATTTGATCATGGGGGCAGAACTCTCATGAATGGCTTAGCACCATCCTCTTGGGGGTGAGTGAGTTCTTCCTCTCAGTTCATGTGAAATATGGTTGTTTAAAAGAATCTGCGACCTTCCCTATGCTCCCTCTCACACCTGCTCTCACCATGGGATGTACCTGCTCCCTCCTTTGTCATCCACTATAATTGTAATCTTCCTTAGGCCTCACCAAGAGCAGATGCTGGCACCATACTTCCTGTACAGCCTGAGGAACCATGAGCCAATTAAACTTCTTTGTAAATTTCTTTGTAAATTACCCACCCTCAGATAGTTCCTTATAGTGAGGCAAGAATGAACTAATACAAGTGGTGCTAAATTAGAAACCATTTAAATGCCCAGTGATGGGGGAGTGATTAAATGAGCTAAGTTATAGTTATAAGGTGGAAAGTTATACTGCCTTTAAGAAGTACTATTTTGAGAGTGGATAATGATATGGAAAATGTCCATGAAATACAAAGCAAGGTATATAACTACAAATAGAGTATGATCCTTGTTTGAGGAAACACACACACACTCACATGGAGAAAGAGAGAGAGAAAGACAGGGAGACAGAGAGAGAGACAGAGAGAGAGAGAGAGAGAGGGAGAGAAAAAGACAGAGAGAGACAGAGAGAGAGAGAAAGAGAGAATTCTAACCCTTAGGAATAGGTGATTGGTTTCCTGAAGGCTTTTATTTTCCTTCTTTATACTCTTTTACGTTTTCAAGTTTTCTACTGTGCACATGTATTACATATATTCTATAACATACACTAAATATCATATGAAACATCAATGGTATATGTAATAGAAATGGAAAAAAATCTCCCTTTACACTCACCCTTTTTCAATTATGTTCTCATATTTTTGAATTTTCTTTTTTGTTGTTTGTCATTGTATTAGTCTGTTCTCACACTGCTAATAAAGACATACCCAAGACTGGGTAAGTTATAAAGAAAAAGAGGTTTAATGGATTCACAGTTTCATATGGCTGGGGAGGCCTTGCAATCATGGTGCAATGTAAAGGAGGAACAAAGGCACGTCTCACGTGGCAGCAGACAAGAGTGCGTGTGCAGAGGATCTGCTCTTTATGAAATTATCAGATTTTGTGACTTATTCTCGAGACTTATTCACTATCAGGAGAACAGCATGGGAAAAATCTGCCCCCGTAATTCAGTTACCTTTCATGGTGTTCCTCCCATGACACCTGGGGATTATGGGAGCTACAGTTCAAGAAGAGATTTGGGTGAGGACACGGACAAACTATAACAGTCATATTTATTCAATTTATGAGACGCTAGGATGATTTGCTAAAGCTTTTACAAAATTAACAGAGTCAATTAATGGGGTAACACATAACATTGGTGAGGGATGTTTAAAAGAATGAGATCTGTGGAGAAGATAACCCACAGGGATGGAATATTACCAGTTAGCAACTGGAAGATGTACAACAGGAAGACTTGTTTCCCACTGAAGACTAAAAAACAGAAGATTAAATTGCAGGTAGGCGGATTTAGGATAGAGACATTGCAAACATTATTGGTAGTAAAAATTGTTAAACTTTCAAGTGGGTCACTAAGAAATGACTAGATACTCAGCAGTGTGGAGTGATTTTAAGTCTAGCTTTACTTACAGGTGGGGGATAGACAAAATGACTTCATGCAATATTTTTTCAGCCACAAAATACTATGACTTTATGCTTGATCAGGATATAGAAATGATGGTAACATTTTTTCTTTTCTCCTCTAGAGACAGAGTCTTGCTCTGTCACCCAGGCTGAAGTGACAAGATCATACCTCACTGCAGCCTTGAACTCCTAGGCTCAAGGGATCCTCCCTCCTCAGCCTCCCAAGTAGGGAGGTGCATAGCATCATGTTTGTCTCTTTATTTTTGGTCTTGCTATGTGGCCCAGGCTGGTCGTAAACTCCTGGCCTGAAGTGATCCTCCAGCCTCAGTCACCCAATGCATTGGGATTACAGGCAGGTAACACCATTGCTAGCCTTGTGACATATTTTTAAAGGGAGAATGAACATTTAGAAGTGATTGGAAGCCTGTAATCCCAACAGTTTGGGAGGCTGAGGCAGTCATATCTCCTGAGGTTGGGAGTTAGAGACCAGCTTGGCCAAAATGGTGAAACCTTGTCTTTACTAAAAATACAAAACTTAGCCAGTCATGGTGGCATGCACCTGTAATCCCAGCCACTCGGGTGCCTGAGGCAGGAGAATCACTTGAACCTGAGAGGTGGAGGTTGCAGTGAGCCGAGATCACACCATTGCACTCCAGCCTGGACAATAGAGCAAAACTCCATCGCAAAAAAAAAAGAAGAAGATGAAGAAGTGAATGGGAGCTGGCAATTATTTGTATTTTTACCTCTACTTTCTGCCATGTCAACTGATAGGAGATTTGGATATAATCAGGGCACAAGCAAGCATAATTTTTTACCACAATGCAATGAATAAACCTCCAAAATTTCAGATTAGGCTTTTACTAGCTCTTAAAATATACCGTCCTCAAGGAATTGTAAGTGCCAGCATCCTGCAAACAGTAACTCTCGGAACCAGAGCTCTGGGAAGTTGGCTCAGGCCCAGGGACCCATTTAGCCCATGCTGTATTCTGAAATCACTCTGCAGAGCTTCTAAATGCCAGATCTCAGCCAACTCAGCGACTTGACTCTGCAAAGCTAAGAGGAACCCAGGAAACCCATTTGCAGCACTGTAAGTTATTGCTGTTGTTCAGCTAGGGAATTGTTACTGTTACAAATCTCTATGCTCCAGACAAAAACAGGAAGCCCAAAGGGAGTGCTGATCTTTGAGCAGAGGAACTGAAAAGTATGAGGCTAAATATCCTCCTGGAGGTAACATCAGGAGCAATGTGAAAGCCCTCCTTACTTCTGAAGAAATTCTGGCTTAGATTAATGGATACCTGGAATACCTTTAGTAGGAAAAGACCATTCTTCTACAATCACAGCTAAATATTGTGATGCAAACACTCTTGGGAGAGGGAATAAGTTAACAGTATAACTCATCCATAATGAGGTGAATGCGCAGGCAGAATGTGTCATTCACTTATTTAAACCCCTTCATTGGCTCTCATTTTCATCTGTTTAAAGGACAAAGTTCTTAGCATTTTCTTTACTAATCTGACTCTACCTGACCAGCTTGATCACTTCTCCTGCCATATTACTTCATACATCCTCTGAGAGCCTTGCTGAACTTCTGGTAGCTATACCCTAAATATGTTATGTTAACAATTTTGGTTCCTCTGCCTGGAATCTCTCTGTCTACTTTTCCACCTAGATAACTGCCACTCCTTCTCTAAAACTGCTGTTTAAGGTGCCAGGATGAGGGAAGGATGGGAATGTGGGATTCAGGTTAAAGGCAGCAATATAATATTTAACTACATATAGTCATAACTACTCTGTGAAACACCCCAAAGTACATGACGCATTGTTTGTTTATACAACTTTGTACATAAGTATGTACATAAAATATGTATCATTAAGCACTAGAATCACATTCAGAGCAGTGTGACGAGACGCTAAAATTGCAAAAGTGAGGAACTGAGATCCTGTGGGAGAATCACAGATATATTTCTGCTGTCTCATGCTCACATAATTCTGCGACTCACTAAGTCTTCTTGGTAGTCTGAATTACTGAAATCCTTGCTCTCTTTTTATCTTTTCAATGTGCATGCACCCCTGTAATGCTACCTCACTAGAACCAAAAACTCTGTGAAACTTTTTCTGACTCCCTGTAGCAGTATCAGCCACATAGAATTCTATTCATATCTCTACTACAGCACCTATTTGGTCTTGTTATAATTATTTAAGTGTCTGTTCTCTCAAATAGACTGTAAACTCCTCAACAGTGTGATCCATATCATCCTTATTACTCTACTCATAGCACCAAGGGCAATTCTTAGTAAAGATAAGGCCAAAGCTTCTCAATGCATATTCCATGGCTCAATATCAGAACTGCCTAGGAAATTTCTTAAGATACAAATTCGTTAAGAGAAATAACAATTGTTTTTAAGGTTCTGATTCAGCACTTCTTGGGTTAGCTCCAGGAATTCCTCTTTTTTTTTTTTTTGAGACAGAGTTTTGCTCTTGTTACCCAGCCTGGAGTGCAATGGCACAATCTCAGCTCACTGCAACTTCCGCCTCCTGGGTTCAGGCAATTCTCCTGCCTCAGCCTCCTGAGTAGCTGGGATTACAGGCACGCACCACCGCGCCCAGCTAATTTTTCGTATTTTTAGTAGACACGGGGTTTCACCATGTTGACCAGGATGGTCTCGATCTCTTGACCTCATGATCCACCCGCCTCGGCCTCCCAAAGTGCTGGGATTATAGGCTTGAGCCACCTCGCCCGGCCCCAGGAATTCCTCTTTTCAAGGCACTTCTCAGGCACGTCCACATGTACATATGGAAGCAAATATAAATGTGGCCTCTTTTGATGCCTTCTCTACTCACTCCCTGTTTGTCCTCCAGAGATGGGGCCTTTCCTGTTGCACTAGGATGAGATCTCAAGAGTCATCAGAAATGAAATGCAGAGAACTGTTGCAGTCACTTGAATAAAACAGCTGTGAAGGAGCTGGAAGGATAGCTTGAATTTGCAGAGAGGTTTTGTATCCTAGTCTGTGCACTTGAGATTGATACACAAGTTGTAAATTGGAAGTAGTGGATATTGTAGTTGCCTCCCCAAGACTCATTTTCTTCCTCTTCTATTGAGTTGCAGCAATGCAAGTTGGAGAATTGATTTCAACTCAAAGGGTGAGCCCGATTGGTCTGAGGATAAATTTATCTCATTTACCGGCTATGGTTCAGATACTCAACCTGCCTGAAATTCAAGGAAAGGCATATTGGACGCTTTTGGAGAACTGCCTTTGGTTTTAGGAGAAAGGCTCTTCCCTTGGTTGTAAGCAAGAAAACATATGGCTCTGATTGCTGTTGACAGGTCTATCATGACCATGAGGAGATTCTAGCTTTAGAAAGCAGTGGATACTCTAGATAACATAGTGTAAGTAATAAAAAAGAATCTGGACAAGGTGCAGCGGCTCATGCTTGTAATCCTAAGACTTTGGGAGGCTGAGGCAGGAGAATCACTTGACCCCAGAAGTTTGAGACCAGCCTGGGCAACATAGTGACTCTGTCTCTACAAAAAAAAAAGAAAAAAAAAACATAACTGAGTGCTGTGGCCCATGGCTGTAGCTCCAGCTACCTGGGAGGCTGAGGTGGGAGGATTGTTTGAGTCCTGGAAATCTAGGCAGAAGAGCCCTGATCACATCACAGCACTCCAGCCTGGGTGACAGCATGAGACTGTCAAAAAAAAAAAAAAAAGAAGAAGAAGAAAAAGAATCTGGTTCCTTGATGGCTTTTTTATTGGTAAAATACATAGAACATAAAATCTATCATGTTTTTTTTTCTGAGATGCAGTCTTGCTGTGTCACCCAGGCTGGAGTGCAGTGGTGCAATCTCAGCTAACTGCAACCTCTGCCTCCTGGGTTCAAGCGATTCTCCTGCCTCAGCCTCCTGAGTAGCTGTGACTACGGGCGCTTGCCATCGTGCCTGGCTAATTTTTGTATTTTTAGTAGAGACGGGGTTTCACCATGTTGGCCAGGCTGATCTCGAACTCCTGACCTCATGATCCGCCTGCCTCGGCCTCCCAAAGTGCTGGGATTACAGGTGTGAGCCACCACACCCAACAAAATTTATCATCTTAACCATTTTTAGGTGTACAGTTTAGTGGTATTAACTATATCCATATTGTTGTGCAACTATCACTACCATCCATCTCCAGAAGTTTATCTTTTTCAACTGACACTCTGTCCTCATTAAATAATACCTCTCATATTTCCAACTCCCCTAGCCTCTGGCGACCACCATTTTGTTTTCTGTTTTTATGAATTTGACTATACTCTGCACTTCATATAAAAGACATCATACATTATTTGTTATTTTCTGTCTCGCTTATTTTATTTAGCACAATGTCATCAAGGTTCATTCATGATATAGTGTGGGTCAAAATGTCCTCCCTTCTTAAGGCTAAATAATATTCCATTTTGTGAATATACAACATTTTGTTTATCCCTTCATCTGTTGATGGACACTCGGGTTGCTTCCACCTTTTGGCTATTGTGAATAATGCTGCTATGAACATAGATGTATAAATATCTGTTTGAGTTCTTGCTTGTGATGTTTTAGAGGCATATATAAGGAAGTTGAGTTGCTGGGTCATTTTTAATCTTTAAAGGAATCATCAAAGCATTTTTCACAGTGGCTACACAATTTTACATGTCAGCCAACAATGCACAAGGGTTCCAATTTGTCCACATGCTTGTCAACACTTGTTATTTTCTGTTTTTTTTTCTTGTTTTGAGAGTGGCCATCCTAATGGCTGTGAGGTAGTGTCTCATTATGGCTTTGATGTGCATTTTCCTAATGACTAGCAATGCTGAGCATCTTATCATGTGTTTACTGCTTATTTATATCCTTTTTGAGAAATGTTTATTCAAGATCTTTGACCATTTAGATACTCTTTCCGATTTTTTAATATTATGTTATGTTATGTTTTATGTTATTAGAGACAGGGTCTCACTCTGTCACCAGGCTGTAGTGCAATGTCACAATCATAGCTCACTGTATCCTCAGACTCCTTGGCTCAAGGAATCATTCTACCTCAGACTCCTAAATAGCTATGACTACAGGGACATGCCACCAGGCCCAGCTAAATTTTGTCCATTTTTTAAATCAAGTTGTTTGGTGATGAGTTGTCCTTGATGACAGTTCTAAATATTTAAATCAACCAACTACAAAGTCTGCTCTAACTTTGGACCCCCCCATATGTAATCCAGTAAACTACATATGGTAGAAAGAATAATGGCCCACCAAAGATGTTTATGTCTTAATCCTTGAAATCTGTGAATATATTCTCTTACACGGCAAAAGGGATTTTGCAGATGTGATTAAGTTAAGGATCTGATATATGAAGATTTTCCTGGAGGGCCCAGTCAAATTACAAAAGTCTTCATAACAGGAGAGCCGTTGAGTCAAGAGTCACAGGGAACTATAACAATGAAAGCAGAGGTCAGAGTGATACATGTCCATGAGCCAAGGATTGTGGGAAGCCTCTAGAAGTTAAAAAGGGAAGGGAATAGAATTTTCTTTAGAGTCTCCTGAGGGAAGGCAGCTCTTCCAACACTTTGATTTTATTCCAGAAAGATATATTTCAGATTTATGACCTCTGGAACTGTAAGAAAACAAATTTGTGTTGTTTTTAGTCTTAAGGGTTGTAGTGATTTGTTACAGCAGCAATAGGAAATGAATACTCTACAGTATTGTTTAAGCCAGTTTGAGTGGAATTTTCTGTTATTTACAGTGAAGAGTATCTTAATTGATACAAAAAATTAACCGACAATATAAGGCATCCAATCCCAGACTGTTAATGAATTCTAACTATATAGCAACCATGTTCAGGAAGGTTGAAAATAGGCAGTCATTGCATGACAGGAGATAGGCTGGGAAAAAAGAATTTCTGATGTACATTATGGTTAAAGAACAACTAGAATAGCACTCAATAAATGCTTGTTTGATTAATGAATAAATGACATTTTTGTTTAGTTTGAATATTGGTGTTTACAATTTCCTCTCTGGGTTAATGATTCTGTGGCACTGACTGACAGGGCTGTGTGTTTCTCACCAGGCTTGGCTTGGCATGTGTGTCAGAGGATGAATATACACAGGAGTTGATTGTTGCCCCAGAGGCTTGTCTTAGAAACTTAGGTTATTTCTCAGACTCCATGTTGCCTCCCTTAGGGATCTTTTCCGTCTCTGTTATTTATTGTTAAATCACTAGGCTGAGTTTAGCACCCAAACCACAGTTCTTTCCCTTTAGGCCCTAGAGGAAAGAGGTTTGGACTACTCACCTTGGACCCTTCCGTTCCTAGGCCCTAAATCAACAATGAAGCATAAGTTCCCTAGTCTAGGCTCTTGATTCCATCCTGAATGAGCAGAAGCTCTTGCCTTAAAACAAAAAGGCAAAATTAATAGGCTTGTTTACTTCCTCTGTTGATGTTTATTAAACTAGGTTTCCTGTTGTTACTTTCAGATAAGAGTATGGGGAATTACAGATCAGTGTTGAAAAGATCATTAAAGACCCTGAAGATTACTTTAAAGTGAAAATAACAGTTTCTGAAAATCATATAAGCAAGTGCTGAGACTATAAGTAAAGCCGTTTCCTGGAATAAAATTTCCATTAATCAAATATCTCGTTTTCCTGGATGATCTCCAAACAACTGGAGATACAATCATCTTTCTTTCTGGCTAGCTAATGATCTAAGTTGTGGATTACTGAGAAACTTGGTGTCTCTTTAACCTCTCCATGGGCTGCTGGATTTCTGGACTTTTCACAGCAGGTAAGTATCACCACTAAAGCTAAAATATCACTCTCAGCAACTATCACCCAGATCTCAAGAATCATGAGAAACTGGATGTTTATGTGAAAATAGGTCTCAGGTCTCCAATTAACTGCTTGACTCCAAGCTTCAGGACTTGAAAGGTGAATCAGCCTATGGAAGCAGGTCTGTCCCATCTCATGTCCTTCACAAATTAATTTCAGGGACATAATTTAACTTTCAGCCTGTGCTTTGGAGGAAGACAGACCTGGGTTCAAGTCTTGGCTGTCTCACAATACTAGCTAAAGATAGTTTTGTGGATGTTTAAACCTTCCAAGCCTCAATTCTATCATCTGCAAGAAGGGGATAACAGGATCGTTCTGAGCATTAAATGAAATTATATGTATGTAAGTGCTCCCTAAATGTTAAAGGAATTGGAAAATGTTTGTATTAGCCACTTGTGGGGGCAAGCTCTTGCCCTATGATGCTCTTAACTTGGCTGATAAAATCACCATTCCTGGCTGGAACCTTGCAGTAAACTCTTGATAAACATCTCAAACTGCAGCTTAAATTCTACCATGAGAGAGAACACAGCTCTTGCTCTGTAGTATTGTGTCTGTTTGAGACAAAATACCACAGATACATTCATTGTCTGAAAAAATGAGTTTCATTCAATTCTGCCAAGTGTGACTTATGATAGATTATCTTAGGGAACAGGCAGCTTCTCTGCAGTAAAGTAAGCATTAAGCCTAACAGGTATCAGGTAACTATTTAATGTACAGAATCATTAATCCTGTTGCCCAATTTGAACAAACAGACATTCCACTCCAATTGCTTTATCTCTTAACCAGTGACCTCCCAGGGCTAACTCAGCCAGTCAGGTGGAGTTAGCCCAGCTGGCTAAACAGGTGGTCCCTTATTCTCCCACTGTTCTATGTGTTGTGTCATATTACCTTCTTTTCATGGGAATATTAAGACTCAAGGGGAATATAAATCTATCCCTGCTTGAACTATAAACTATGGAAAGTAAGCTCAAGGTCTATTTCATTCCATTTCCAGAGTGGTACATATTCATCAGTTTCCTAATCCAAAAGAGGCATTTGAGTTCATCTAAATGATTAATACAACCTCCAAGAGTACCTAATGTTCACCTGGAGAATGATGATAAGTGAAAAAGAAATTGGTCTCCTTACCAGCATTCAGCAGGAGGGCACAATGGATCTTAAATTTCAGACCTCAGTAATTGTGCCTGTCTGGCATCACTTGTGCTTACTTTGGTAATGAGAAAGAAATATTAATACATATACAGTTGAGCCTTGAACAACACAAGGTTTTGGGACACCAACACCCTGCACAGCCAAAATCCATGTATAACTTTTGATTCTCCCAAAACTTAACTAAGAATAGCCAGCTCTTGACTGGAAGTCTTACTGATAACATAAACAGTCAACTAATGCCTATATTTTATGTGTTATACACTGTATTCTTACAATAAAGTAAGCTAGGGAAAAGAAAATGTTACTAAGAAAATCATAAGGAAGAGAAAGTATATTTACTATTCGTTAAGTAGAAGTGGATCCTCTATCTTCTCATTGAGTAGGCAGAGGAGAAGGAGAAAAAGGAGGGGTTGGTCTTGCTATCTCAGGAATGGCAGAGGCAGAAGAGTTGAAGGAGGTGGAAGGGGAGGCAGGAGAGGCAGGAACACTCAGGATAACTTTTGTTGAAAACATTCCACATATGAATAGACTCGTGCAGTTCAACTTCAGGTCAAGGGTCAACTATACATATATGAGACTCAGGTGAGTCAAAAATCATTGCAAAAAGAGAAACCCACAAAACCCTCCTATATTTGGATATAGTTTTGGCTGTTTGTAACAGAGACCTACATTGACAATGGCTCAAAAAGTAGAAGTGGTTTAAGTCTATCACATTACAGTCTGGAGTAGGCAGTCTAGGGCTGCATGGCTGCGTGAGGTTGTCTAGGGATCCAGATGTTTTATATTTTGTGGTGCAACCAATCTCAGGGTATTTCCTTTGTCCATGTAGATCAGAATGGTTCTCCACAATGTCTGAAAACAAAGCAGTGGGGTAAAGGAAGCAGGAGATAGATATTCTCTTCCTTTAAGAGTGTGATCAGGAGGTGCTTCATAACTCCTCCAGCTGCATCTAGTTGGCAATAGCTTAATCATATGCCCAGAACTAGCTGCAAGAAAGGCTGCAGAATGTGCTCTTTGCCTAGGTGGTCATGTGTCTGACCAATAATCCTTTTACTTCGGAAGAAGAGGAGAATGGATTGGATATAAAGTAACAACGAACACTTCTGAGCAAATGGCCATGTCATCACTAATGTCCACATGATGTGTAAAAGGAAGAAAACAATCGGGTAAAATTTTTTTCATGTCTTTGAGTTTTGGGGAGAAAAGCATAAACCTGCTTGCCTTCTGGCCATATACATCCCTACGCGGTATTTCCGATTATAAGCACCTCTAGACAGCATTTATAGCTGCTAAGACAGTGCTGATATTCAGCCCGTCTGTCCCAGTGAGGCTGTTCCAATTGTTCAATTCCTTGAAGTCCTTTTCATACTGGTTGAGAAGTAGCTACTGCTCCAAGATCCCCTCTTCAGCCCCTGGCTGACCTATCCCCTCTGACCCTGCTCTGTACTTTCCATGATCCAGAAACTAAATAGTTAGGACCTGGCTCAGCAAGTGGCTTTGGAAACCCTGCTCCAGGATTGGTCCTGTCTATTAGCCATTGCCCAGTCTAGTTAGTTAATGCAGGCCAATGCTGGTGTTAATCTATTTTGACTATCACCCTGCACAAAAGATGAAGGGATGCTCCAGCAGGAAGTTAACTCCAGATTTTTCAGTTGCTTGATCATACACACCTGAGACTTAGTATTATCAACTATCCCACAAACCTGGCCACGGCTGACATTGTGTCTTGGTTTCTCTACTCCTAAAATGTGACAGGTTCCTTTTGTAATTATGTCAGGAAACTTGCAAGAATGGAAACAGTGACATCATTAACCAGATGTACCAGTGAATTTCATCCTGACTTTAGTCAAAGGGGAAATTTAAGAGAGACCATTCCATAAAAGGAAGTAGAGAAATCATTAAAACGAGGTTTGAAATGCCAAGGTCCGGAATAGAGCTGGCAAAAAGAAGAGGTAGTTTTCTACAAGAAAATATCATGAAAATGAGAAAGCTATATGGAGTCTCTCAGCAGCAATACTGGCATCTTAAAGGACAAATTATAAATGATTACATTCCCCTCATTCAGAGAGAGAGGCCTGCTGATTGGCCTCTTCTCTGTTATTTCCTAGAGGAACACCAAACACAGAGTATGTGTGGAGGCTTAAAACAATGTTATAAAGCTAATCGCACCCCAGTGTGTGCTTTGCCCCACCAATATTCAAGAAAACCAGGCTCAGGCAAGTTTCTTAACCTCTCTGAGTCTTGAAGGCTTTCATTAGTAAAACAAAGATAATTTTACCTGTCTATCATGGCGGTTGTGAGGCTTACAGTGAGAAAATGCACATATGGATCCTGGGCCCTTGTTACATGGGTAGGTGCTCAGAAATTATGAGTTCTGTCTCCATCAGCTCCTGGATATTTCTAGGTCACAGGTTATTACTAAGAATAAGAATTTAAGCTCAGCATAGACCTTCTACCTGATTTCTCATTATTAGTCTTTCTAAAAGGCAGCATTAAAATGAGCAAAGCATGTACCCTATGAAATCCAATCCCAAATCATTCCACCTCTCCTGACATCTCTGGTCCTTCTACAGGACTGTTCAGCTCTGCTGGAGATAGCCAAATCAGTATGCCCATTGGTGCCATGTAATCTCCAAATTAAACTGACTCAGTACAGAAACGCCCTTTGATGTGGCCCACCTCCTCAGCAGTCTCTTTTATTCATCATCCTTTCAACCTTAATCCCCGCCTCACCACCATCTTCTCTCTATCATAGACCATCTCTTCTAGTCATGCAGAAAATTGATACTGCCTACAAGTTTATCTGCATCTGCATTCCTCCTTTATCTCTTTACATTCTGATTTGACAGGACAGGAATCCTGACTCCTGCCTAAATTTAATCATCCCACCCTTACATGAATCTCATTCTTGTCATACACTGAGAACCATGTTACATCATTTATCTATTCTCTGTTTTGTAATTTCAGCCACGAATTTTCTACTCGCTTCTTCTCATCAGCATTATAAATATGTTCAAGTGTACTATCTTTTCAAAAAACTTCACAATTGGCACTTTGTTTCACTCTAGCCCCTGCCTTTTTTTTTTCTTTACAAACAACCTTCCAGAAAGAAGCTTCTATTCATCTTTCAGCCATTTTATCTTTTGCTCCCAACACTCACTTTGTGAAGTCACCAATGGATTCCTTGTGTTAGAGAAAAAGGACAATTTTATTGTTTAAAATGTATTTATTTTTTCTTTCCCTACCATGTGATAAAGAAAAGGGATAGAAAAGTAGGTATTATTACTGTTAGGACCGGCCTTCCCTTCCCCCTACCACAGTCATCTGGAAAAACGCCAACGACAGTGGAAAAGTACTGCCATTAATGTTTAGCGAGGTTGTAAGACCCCAACCCCCTCCTTCCCTTTTCGCGGCAGGCCTCGAAACCCTCCTTTGTTATGAGATAGCCGATAAGCCGCAAGAAACTCTGCCTGAGAACGAGCACGTCCCCTCTCTCGCTCAACGGCAGTGGAAAAGTACTGGCTCCTGCTATATAAGCCACTCAGCCCACCTCCTAGGCGCGGCTACCCACTTCGGTTTGTACAGTGGTGCTTAGTCCGCCCGGAGCTCCTAATAAAGCTTGGACGTTCAATTGGCTCTACTTTCTTTTCCACCATCCGGCGTGGCAGGCCTAAAACTACAGCCAGGCAATTACTATCTTCATTTTATAGATGAGGAAGCTGAGGCTTAGCGAAGTTAAGAAATTTATCCAGGATCTAGTAAATATTCAAGATAAAACAGCTAGCAAGTAGAGAGCCAGGATTTGAAACTCCGTCTGCCTCCTAATCTACAACTCACAGATTACAACTTCTCAGTCTCCTTTGTTGGTTCCTCTTCATCGTGTGGCTGTTGTAGATCTCAGTCTTCAGAAATTATGTTTCTCTATACTTACTCCCTTAGGCATCTCATCCAATCTCATGACTTTTTTTTTTTTAATTTTTAAAACTTTTAAGTTTGGGGTACACGTGCAGGCTTGTTACATCAGCACACTTGTGTCGTGGGGGTTCGTTGTACAGATTATTTCATCACCCAGGTATTAAGCCTAGTACCCATTAGTTATTTTTCCTGATTCTCTCCATCCTCCTACCCTCCACCCTCTTATTGAATGCAGTATGTGTTTTTAACCTCTATGTGTCTGTGTGTTCTCATCATTTAGCTCCCACTTATAAGTGAGAACATTTGCTTTTCTGTTCCTGCTTTACTAAGGATAACGACCTCCAGCTCCATCCATGTCTCTGCAAAGGACATGATCTCTTTCTTTCTTATGGCTACATAGTATTCCATGGTGTATATGTCCCACATTTTCTTTGTCTAGTCTATCATTGATAGGCATTTAGGTTGATTCCATGTCTTTGCTATTGTGAATAGTGCTGCAATGAACATACATGTGCATGTGTCTTTATAATAGAACAATTTATATTCATTTGGGTATATACCCAATAATGGGATTGCTGAGTCTAATAATAGTTCTGCATTTAGGTCTTTGAGAAATCACCACAGTATCTTCCACCATGGTTGAACTAATTCACACTCCCACCAACAGTGTTTAAGCACTCTTTTTTTCTCCACAACCTTGCCAGCATCTGTTATTTTTTGACTTTTTGATAGTAGCCATTCTGACTGGTGTTAAATGGTATCTCCTTGCAGTTTTGATTTGCATTTCTCTAATAATCGGTAATATTGAACTTTTTTCATATGCCTGTTGGTATATGTATTTCTTCTTTTGAAGTGTCTGTTTATGTCCTTTGCCCACTTTTTAATGAGGTTGTTTTTCTCTTGTAAATTTGCTGAAGTTCCTTCTAGATACTGGATATTAGACCTTTTTCAGATACATAGTTTTCAAAAATTTTCTCCTATTCTGTAGGTTGTCTGTTTACTCTGTTGATAGTTTCTTTAGCTGTGCAGAAGTGCTTACATTTGATTAGATCCCATTTGTCAATTTTTGATTTTGTTGCAATTGCTTTTGGCCTCTTCATCATAAAATCTTTGCTTGTGCCTATGTCCTGAATGGTATTGTCTAGGTTATCTTCCAGTGTTTTTAGAGTTTTGGGTTTTAAATATAAGTTTTTAATCCATCTTGAGTTAATTTTTTTTATGTGGTGTAAGGAAGGGGTCCAGTTTTAATCTTCTGCATATGGGTAGCTAGTCGTCCCAGCACCATTTATTGACTAGGGAATCCTTTTCCCATTGCTCATTTTTGCAATCTCAGGACTTTAAATATTGTGATGCTACAAAGATGGCCACCAAGAACTCCTCCCATTGTTGTATGTGTACCTTGTTCCTCCTATCAGGTGGTGAAGTCCATTTCTCCTCCTCCTTGAATCTGGGCTGGCCTTGTAACTTGCTTTGAACCGTAGAATATGCTAAAATGCAGTGAAATTAGAAAGTGCTAATTTCGAGACTAAGCATTAAGAGGCCTAGCAGCTTCTGCTTTTGCTTTGTTATGAGCCAAGTCCCATGTATGAAGCTTGTAGTACATAAGTAAATGATAAGAGGCCATATGGAGAGAAAGATATGCCACATGAAGGAGAACTAGGGCACCCCAGATGAGAGCCAACACCAAGGCCCCAGACACGCATGTAGCAGCTGTAGCTGAGCTTCCAGATAATTGCAGCTACACAAATCATGAGAAACACACACAATCATGAGACATAATAATTTATTGTCACTTTAAGCTACTAAGTTTTAGGGTATCTTTTAACAGAGCAGTAGATAACTAAAAACAAATGCCATCAACATACTGATGACTTCCATGTTTCTATCTCCAGATTCAACCTTTCCCCTGAACTTTAGACTTACATATTCAACTGCTTACTAGATGGCTAAGAAGCAGGTAATAAGTCCAACGAATACTCATTTTTTGGCAATGGCTTTATTGAGATATAATTCATACATATACCATACAAGTCACCCATTTACAGTGTACAATTCAATAGTTTTTAATATATTCATGTAGATATAGCACAGACCTTTGATTCCAGCCGCATCACCCCCAAAAGCCATCCTTATTCTTATTTGCTTGGCCAAGTGCTTTTAAGCCGCAAATCCAGGAATCACCATTGGTTCCTCTCTTTATGTCCTGCTCCTCATCTGACCCATTAGCAAGTTTTGACAGGCTTTTCTTTCAAACATATCACAAATCTACCTCCTCCCACTTCCACTCCTCTTGTCTTAGTTATACCAACATCTCTTATTTCCAGGTTTATTGCAATAGCCTCCTAATTAGTCTTAACTGTCTTTCTAACTAATCATCCACTCATGTGACTGTCAGTCAAGTTTCCCACAAAACAGGGTGATGATTTAAAACATAGATCTTGTTACTCTCCTGCTCAAAACCCTTCATTGACTTTGTATTATGGAATAGAATCCAAACAGCTTACCATAGCCCACTAGACCCACCCTTACTCATGCTGTTCCAGACATACTGGTTTTCTTTTTCTTTCTTTTTTTATTTTTACCTCCAAGCCATCAAACTCATTCCTGCCTCAGGGCCTTTTCACTACTTCCTCTACCTGGAATGCTTCTTTCCTTCCTTAATCAGGCCTCTGCACAAATGTCACCTTCTCAGAAAGGCTTTCAGTGACCCTGTTATCTAAAGTAAAAGTCCTCCCCTTTCCAAACAAAAAGTCTTACCCTGATTTATATTTTTTTCTAGCACTTGTCTCTCTCTGACATTATATCCTTAATTTAGTTGTCTATGTGTTTGTCATTTGTTTCCCCTATAGAGGCAGCTATGGAAATGCTCTTCTCAGATCTTCTTCAAATGAACATCTGGCAGGTAGCATGGAAACTGCTAGCCTCCCAGAGCTTATTTCTTCATTCATCAAGTGGGATTATCTAGCGCCTATCCAGGTTACATAACTATAGTGAGGACATATCATATATTTTAAAACCTTTATGTAAATTTATTTTGTAAATTTTACAAATTTTTTACAAAGATAAGATTTTTTTTAAAGATCCATTACAGCCTGAGAATGATGATCCATTCTTTGAACTGCTTTTTAAAATTCTGAGTCTACCTCTAATATGAGGATGCCCTCTGTTGTTCTCCTGTATAACTGATTCACAGTAAATATGATATGTGGTCTGTATCATCATTCTATGCAAGACAATTAGAGAAGGAATAATACTCAGAGATCACCTAGTCTCATTTTAAACATGAGAGAGACATAATGATAAAGTGCGTAAAGGCAGTCAAGCCAGGACCAGAAAGCAGTCAGAATGGCAATAGACAAGTATGAAAATACTATTGAGTTTGACTTAAATGTCTAAGTTAACTTTATTATCTTGCCTTAACACTTGTTATTCCCCCCAAATTAATAATCCACATTAAAAGAATTATTGATGGTATCTACCAGTCACCCAAGACAGAAACCCCAAAGTCAGTTTTAATTCTGTTCTCTCTTTTATGTACCACATTTTGTTATGTGGTTTCATTAATTCCACCTTCTAAATCTCTTTCAGCCTCTTCTTCATGTGGGCTGCCCTCATTCAAGCCTTCATCTTTTTAAGTCTGTTTTATTTCAATAGCCTCCTAAGTGTTTTGGAATCCTCCAGGACCACTCACATTTTTTAAATTCAATATCATTCTTACTTAGTCTGTTATAATATTCCAGGGGTTAGGCTAGATATGGAGAATGAAAAAATGAAGTGGACATAGTCAGTGGTCTAAAGGAACTAGGAGTCTAATAGAAAGATATAAATATGTAAATAAATATTGATTTCTTATTACTCCAAAATATTACCAAAACAAACTGTTGATGAGACAAAGCCGAGTTTATTCTCTTTGCAGTAGGCGGTAGCACTACCTCAACAGACTTTAGTAGTGTCCACACATGGCGAAGGTGAATTTGGGATATTTATGAATTTTGAAGTCTGGTTTAAGGCAGGTCTTTCAATGGGAAGGGGGCTTTGTTATAATTGATTAAGAACCATGACACAGTAGTTTAAGATTGGTAGACCCAGCACATAAGGATTTTGAGGAGTGGAGTTCAAACAGTCTTTGCGTGTAACCATTGCTTGATGTTCCTGGTGAGTTGATCGTTTCTTCAGCAAGTCCCTGGAATGTACGATAAAGTTGATTTGCAACTTTCAGTTTCCTAAGCAAAAGTTTCCTGGAATGGTGAAGTTATGTTGATGAAGACAGTAGAATAGTAAAATCATCTTGATTTAAGCAGAAGACTATGTGGTGGTAGATAGTTTCACTTCTTAAAAATACAGCAAAACATTACAGGCACATGTATGGAATACTGTGGGAGCCTGAAGGAGGGGGTGATCAGTGATCCCTAGAGTCAGAGTGAGGGAGAATTAGAAAAGACTTTACAGACTTGAGCTGTGTTTTAAAAGGTCAACAAGATTCCATTTGTGGATATATCCCATTTTATCCATCCATTCATCAATTGATAAACATTTGGGTTGTTTCCGCTTTGGAGCTACTACAAATAATGCTACTATGAACACTCACGTATAAATTACACTTTTTGTGAGCATATGTTTTCATTTCTTTGAGGATATACCTAGGAGTAGAACTGCTGGGTCTTATGGTAACTCTGTGTATAACTTTTTGAGTAACTGCCAGACTATTTTCCAAAGAGGCTGAACCATTTTACATTTCTACCAACAATGTATAAGAGTTTAAATTTCTCCACATCCTTGTCAATGCTGGCTATTTTCTGTTTTGTTCGTTTGATTGATTATAACTATCCCAGTGGTGTGAAATGGTATCTCATTGTGGTTTTGACTTGCATTTCCCTAATGACTACTGATGTTGAATCTTTTCATATACTGGGCATTTGCATATATTCTTTGAAGAACTGTCTTGTAAATACTTTGCTCGTTTTTTAATTGGGTTATTTATATTTTTAATGTTGAGCCATAAAATTTCATTACTTTGGATACAAGTTCCTTATCAGATATATGATTTGCAAATATTTCTCCCACTCTGTGGCTTGTCTTTTCACTGTTTTGATGGCATTCTTTGAAGCATAGAAGTTTTAAACTTTTTTTTATTGAGGTGAAAGTCGCATAACATAAAATTAATCATTTTAAAGTGAACAATTCAGTGACATTTAGTGCATTTAAAATGCTGGGCAACATTTTGGTAATAAAATGTTTTTATCATCTCTAAAGGAAACTCTGACCCATTAAGCAGTTGTTCGCTACCCCTCCTTTCCTCTAGCCCCTGGCGTCTACCATTCTTTGTTCTGTCTTTATGGATTACCTATTCTGGACAATTCAGATAAATGGAATGATATGTGACCTTTTATATCTTGTTTCTTTCACTTACTGTAATGTTTTTAAGGTTCTTTTACATTGTAGCATGTATCAGTATTTCATGTCTTTAGATGGCTGAATAAATAGGAAAGTGTGTATCCTCTACCTTTGTCCTACTTTTTCAAAATTGTTTTGGCTATTTGGGGCCCCTTGCAATTCCATACTAATTTTTAAATTTGCTTTTCCATGTCTATGAAAAGGCCTTGGAATTTTTATAGAGATTGCATTGAATCTGTGGATTTCTTTGGGTAATATTGCCATCTTAACAATATTAAGTCTTCTAATCGAAAACAGGATGTGTTTTAATTTTACTAGGTCTTTAATTTATTCTAGCAATGTTTTATAGTTTTCAGTGTACAAGTCTTTTATCTCTTTGATTAAATTTATTTCTAAATATTTTATTTTTTTAATGCTATTGTAAGTAAAATTGTTTCTTAAATTCCTTTTCACTGCTGGTGTATAGAAATACAACTGAATTTTTGTATGTTTGTAGATCATTTAACCTGTAACTTTACTGACTTTGTTTATAGCTCTTATAGGATTTTTGATGGGTTCTTTCAGATTTTCTATATATAGAATCATGTCATCTGCAAATAGAGATCGTTTTATTTTTTCCTTTCCAGATTGGATGCCTTTTATTTCTTTTCTTGCCTACTTGATCTGACTAGAACTTCTCATACAACGTTGAATAACAGTGATAAAGCAGGCATCTTTGTCTTGCTCCTGATTTTAAGGTCCAGTCTTTCATCATTGAGGAGGATGCTAGCTGTGGGTTTTTTGTAAATGACCTTTAACATGCTGTGGAAGCTCTCTTCTACTCTTAATTTGTTGAAAGCTTTTATCCAAAAAGGGTGGCTGGACTTTCTCAAATGTTTTTCCTGCCTTAATTGAAATTATCATGTGTTTTTTATTCCTTCTTTCTATTAATGTGGTATGTTACATTGATTAATTTTCTTATACTAAAAAACCCTTTTGTTCCTGGGATAAATTCCACTTGCTCCTGATGTATAGTCCTTTTAACATGCCATTGAATTCAGATTAATAGAATTTTATTGAGAATGTTTATACCTATATTCACATGAGATAGTTGTGGTTTTCTTTTCCTGTGATGCTTTCATGTAGCTTTGGTATCAAGGTAAAACTGACTTCATAGAATGGTCCCTTTTCTTGTTTCTTGGGAGAGTTTGAGATAAATTGGTATTAGTTCTTCTTTATATGTTTAGTAGATTTCACCAGTGCAACCATCTCATCCCTGACTTTTCTGTTCGGGCAGTTTTTTTTTTTTTAATATTGATTTGAACTTTTTAATTGTTACAGATATGTTTGGATTTTCTATTTCTTCCTGAGTCTGTTTAGGTCATTTGTGTGTTTCTCAGAATTTATTCATTTGTTCTAGTCTAATTTGTCGTTGTGCCAAACAAACTTTGATGAAGTCCAGTTTTTCTACTTTTTTCTTTTGTTGCTTATGCTTTCATTGTCTTATCTAAGAAACCTTTGCCTAACTCTAGTTAATAAAGAGTTAAGTTTCTTATGTTTCCTATGTTTCCCTATGAGACCTTTATAGTTTTAGCACCTACATTTAGGTCTATAATCCATTTTAATTTTCTATTAATATATGGTATCAGATACGGATTGAGATATATTGTTTATTTCTGTATATGGATGTATAATTGTTCCAGCATAATTTTTCAAAAAAATAGGAGTCTGATGCTAATTATTTCCCCAAACTTGGTACAAATTTTAGCATCAGGGTGAGGATGTTGCAGGCAGATCTTTAGTTCGGTGTTAGTTTGGCAGAAGGAAGTACAGTTATCTGGGAAAGGCTTTGCTTCCTGGGCAATTCAGAACAAGGAAGGACATACTAACATTGCTTTCATGTCTCGGACCTAAGACAGAGCGCAGCAGGCTGGCATTTGTGTTCATCATAGTCATTTCAAGTGCTCATGCTGTTCTCCAGCTGCCTGACATTTATCTGAGATGCAGCAACTGAGTTGAGCTGACTTTTTAACTTTTTTGAGACACAGTCTCGCTCTCTTGCCCAGGCTGGAGTGTGGTGGCATGATCTCTGCTCACTGCAACCTCTGCCTCCTGGGTTCAAGCAATTCTTGTGCTTCAGCTTCTCAAGTAGCTGATACTACAGGTGCATGCCACCACATTTGGCTAATTTTTTTTTGGATTTTAGTAGAGATGGGGTTTTGCCATGCTGCCCTGGCTAGTGTCAAACTTCTGAGCTCAGACAATCCACCCGCCTCGGCCTCCCAAATTGCTAGGATTACAGGCGTGAGCCACCGCGCCCGACCCTAGCTGACATTTTTTTCCCCTCTCTCTCATTTCTTTCTCTCAGGACTCTACCCTCTGCTTCCCAAAGTGGCTGCAGGTAACCTGGGAGATTAGTTGGTGGTAGGGGCGGGTAGTAGTATTAGTAATAATAATAGTTACAGAAGATAACAAGATGGAATCTGGAGATATAACAAGATGTACTTGGCAGGAGGTTAAGAAGAGGAAGGAATAGTGGAACTAGAAAGCAGTTGGAATGACCACGAAGGATATCCAAAAACCCAGCCATGAGCCTTATTTTTTGCAGGAAGGAGAGATAGAGAACTTTAGTAGTGCGCCAGCTGGTTACGACAACATTTAAGTTGGGGAAAGTCAGAAGGATGGGGCAGGGAAGACTCGGCACTCAGATGCATTAGTAGAAGGAAAACAACAACAACAAAGAATTTCCATCTTTCTGTAGAGAAAATTCAAAAAGTACAAACTTAGGTGGGAAACAGCTTTTTCCTCTTCTCAGGCAAACACTGCTCACACGCTCTTGGGGCCCAACTTTGATTCTTAGGCCTTGCTAGAAGATCAAAGTCACTCTGATACTCTTGCTTTAATATAATGGCTGAGAAAAATAGAATTTTGCCCTGCCCAGATAACATGTACAGTTTATTAAGAACTGTGACTGGCTCGTGGAGATGATTAACTGGAGAAGAGGGTCTCTTTCCGTTGCATCATTCGAATTGCACTCTGAGGGGCAATGTGGTCAAGTCAAAAGATGGAAAGCCTTGTAGCGTGACAGTCAAGGGTCCAAATCTCGGTTCTGCCATTTTACTCCTTGTGCACCTTTGGATGAGTTACTTAACCTGAGTTCTGATTTTTCTTCATCCAAAAAGCAGATTATATGTACCTCATAGAGTTTTTCAGGGAATTAAAGGAGAGAAGGTCAGTTAAGCCCCTTGTACAATGTCTGGTACGTATACCAGGAACTCAGTATGTGCCAGTTTCTCCCCCTGTGTCTTATCACTGACTGCATCGTAGGCACAAACTGAAGCTGTCTCCTGTTTCTAAAAGCTTTGTCCCCAAAGTTCTACTTTTAGTATGTTTATTAAATTTTGAAGTTGTATTAAAAAAAAAACCTAAAGAACATAAAACATTTTATAATTAAGGATGTTCACTGGGTTTGTTTATAGTAAAACAAGGAAAATATATTTTGAGCACCTCAAATGTAAGTGAATGTTATTTATTTAAAATGACTTCCAAAAACAAAAATAAATTAAAAATTACATCCATGCGGACTTTCAATAACACACTGATATGTTTGCATTCTACTATTAAGGTAACAAAATTTATATATACAATTCTACATGCAACTATCTTAATTGTTGTAAAAATATATCAAAACAATACTGAGATGAAATACATCAAAATGTTAATGATGGTGGATCTACCTTTGGGAAGAAGGTTATGGGTAACTTTTTAAAAACTGTCCTACCATGCACAGAACATTACTTTCATACTGAAAAAATTTTTAATTTGATCACAGACCATTTTGCTTTTTGAGACGGAGTCTCACTCTGTCGCCCAGGCTGCAGTGCAGTGGCACGATCTCAGCTCACTGCAACCTCTGCCTCCCAGGTTCAAGCGATTCTCCTGCCTCAGCCTCCTGAATAACTGGGATTACAGGTGCATGCTACCATGCCCGGCTAAATTTTTATTTTTAGTAGAGATGAGATTTCACTATGTTGGCTAGGCTGGTCTCAAACTCCTGAGCTCAAGTGAGTGATACACCCACCTCGGCCTCCCAAACTGCTGGGATTACAGGCGTGAGCCACCATGTCCAGCCACCACAGACCAATTTTTAAGAGGCCCTTGAAGAATACTCTACAGCAACAAGAGTGATCTACAACTATATGCAACAATATGGATACATTTTACAAACATAACTTGAGCAAAAGGAACCAGAAGAAAATACATAGAGAACTCAATTTCTGTAAAGTACAAACAGAAGCAAAATGAATCTACGCTGTTAGTAATCAGGATAGTGATAACCCAGGGCAGGGGGCAGGTATTAACTTTTACATCTGGCCTTTTTTTGCTCAGTGTTACATTTCTGAAATTCATTCTGTGTGGGTGGGGGGTGGAAAGCAGTGACTAAAAAGGGGTACACGGGGGCCTGTGGGATCTGGTAATGTTCTGTTTCATGATCTGGGTGCCAGATATGCTTAGTTTGTGAAAATTTAGCATCCTTGTTAATGGTGCAATTTTCTATATATATGTTATACTTCAACAAGAAATTTAAAAATAGGATAGAAAAATAGATACGTAGATGAACAGATGATAGAGATAAATGATACATGACAGACATACATATATAGATATACATACATACATAGATAAGGTACTGAATGAATGTACATCATCATTTGTGTCTTAGCTGTAGAGCCATCTTTAGAACAAAAAGACAAACTTGTTTTGACCACAAGATGGCAGCATTAGTTGCTTGGAAATCAAATTCCAGGGTGCTTCAGCACAAACATTTCAAGAACCAAATATACAGTGGATACATATGGACATAAAGACGGGAACAGTGGATACTGGGGACTATAAGCGGGGAGGGAAAGGTTTAAAAACTACCTATTGGGTATTGTGTTCACTACCTGGATGATGGGTTCAGTCGTACTCCAAACTTCAGCATCATGCAATACACCCATGTAACAAACATGCACATGTCGCCCCTGAATCGAAAATAAAAGTTGAAAGAGAAAAGCAATATATATTTGGGTTAGCCAAAGAGAATGTAGAGATTTTATACTCTGACCTTCTTTAATTTGGTTAAAAAAGAAAATGCTGTAGGACTATTTGCCCAAGGACACTCTGCTAGTTAGAAGATAACCTAGGCTGAAAATCCAGGTTTCTGGGCTTGCTCTGCCACACTTAAAAACTCCTATTTTCAGCTATGCTTCCTTTCTATCCCGCTGTGGAAGAGGAATTTTATTAAGAAGAAGCACTCCTCCTTTTATAACCCCAGAAAACAGAAGTGTCAAATGGAATAGAAAATTCATGAGCAGAATTGGCAGTACTGAAAGGCTGAAGCTTGAAATTTCCTTATATGGACTTTTAAAAACATCACATGGCCAATTCTGCCTGAGCCGGCTCAAGCTTCTACTTCCTTAGATGTGAAAGGTAGACCCTGTGACCTCTCTGGGATTTGTTTGTTCTCTCTCTCTCTTTCTTTCTTTTTTGGGTTCATCCATATATCATCATATAATTTCGCTTTTTATTTTCTTCTTAGGCAAGAAATATTGAAGCCAGTTCTCAAAAAAAATTGAGTGCCTGCTATGCACACGAAAGGCATAGTACCGTTTCACCAAAGAGACCCCCGAAGGTTGGAATTATGAGGCGAAGGGGTCAAATTTAGCTTGATGTTTCCCTTCCCTCTGCTCTCTTTTGTAAAATGGCAATGCAGGAATTTAAATGTAAATCTTTTCTAAAGAATTGCTAAGCATTCTCTGGCATCACTTATATTTCATAAATGGCCAAGGTCATTCCTGAAACCTAATAAGAAAGCATGATTGTCAGTTCCTCTGCAGCCCACTGACTCCAGACTCCAGCTACTCCCGCTCTTACCCCTAGTCCTGCTTCTTGCCACCGACAAGCATAAAGGACACTGGCAGAAAAGCTTCTCAGAGGGAAAACACAGGTAACCAGAACACTTGGTGGCTAAGGGAAAAGTTCTGGTTGATTTATTTTTCTGGGTAACTAAAGGATAACCAAAAAAGGCATCATTGCTTCAGTCCTTGTGGATGAAAATCTTCTGTGTGCCCCTTCTATGTTAGGAAGTAAGAGAATCTGGAGAACACAGTCAGAGTAGATGATTTCATGGCTTTAGTCATTATCTTGTGCATCAATTACCATGTTTGAGGAATTAAGATAACTAGGTAACTAGAATATAAGAGCTTTGGAAGTAGTCCAGTCCTTCATTTTACAAATTAGGGAACTGAGGCCCTGAGAAGGAAGTGAACAACCTAAGGAAAGGTCACATGAGTCATAGAGCTGGGAAGGCAGAGAACTAGCTCCCATGTGAGCTTATATCTTCTAAAATTGGGAAGAAAAATAATCTCATTTAATTTGAGGGTCCTGGCTAGCTTAAATAGAAGTCATGAGTTTCCCTGTTCATCTAGTTCTTTATCATCCAGAACTCTACTGACAAAGTGAAAGATTGAGGTAGTTTTCTGAATCATTTGGACTGAAACCCCATTGCATAGCTATAGCCTTTAAATATATGTGGTGTGGTTATAAAGCAATGTGACCAGTTTCCACAAACCACAGAATAAAACTGGGCACACTATTATGCATTCATACTGCATGCTCTGGATTTTCCATGGATACAGGGGACAGGAAATCCAGAAATAACCCCCAAGCTTGTTTTGAAACCAGTTTCTACCTCCACCTTCAATAAACCTTTTGCAAAAGGCCATGAAGGAGAAGCACATTGAGTTAGCCATGCCGTCACATTTCTTATCTTTTCTCTTGTGCCTATTTCGTCACTTACTGGTGCCAATACCAAGGCAAGCGTAAAAATGGACAAATGAAAGCAGGGGTAATAAGGAGATGAAAAATGAAAAAAAAAAAAAGCAGTGTGTATCTCAAAGAAAGATGGTGAAATAACATGCACAAGACAAAAGGTAAGAAGAAATGTGATGGTATGGGTGAGTCAATTTTGTTTCTCCTTTGTAGCCTTTTAGAAAAGAGCCCCAAATGATTTGTGCGCATATTGAAGTGTGTGAGGCACTGATGTAGTAAAAATAACTCTGGATTTAGACTTGGAAAACCAGATTTCTTTCCTTGCTTCTGTCACTCTGTGGTTTAATAAATTTATCCAAGTGACTTCCTTTCCCTGAGCTTCAGTTTTCTCATGAACAAAATGAAAGATTCAACCAGAATCTCTTGGTGGCTTCTGAAGGTTTTTAAACCCCAAAGTTCTAGGATTCTAATTAACAGTGAACACTTGATCTTGGGTGCTTCCTTGTAAATATAAATAGCTCAACTTCCTTCAGATTAATGAAGTTTATGATTGAAAACCAGGTGGTCTCTGGGAGGCCGAGGCGGGTGGATCACGAGGTCAAGAGATCGAGACCATCCTGGTCAACATGGTGAAACCCTGTCTCTACTAAAAATGCAAAAAATTAGCTGGGCATCGTGGCGCGTGCCTGTAATGCCAGCTACTCAGGAGGCTGAGGCAGGAGAATTGCCTGAACCCAGGAGGCGGAGGTTGCGGTGAGCCGAGATCACACCATTACCCTCCAGACTGGGTAACAAGAGCGAAACTCCGTCTTAAAAAAAAAAAAAAAAAACCATGTGGTAAACATTGGCTTCCTTGGATATTTCCAATTCCTCCTTTCAGTTTGCCCCAACTCCAGTGGCCCCTCCAGGCATTCTGAGATGAGGTGGTCATGGTTGTCACCATTCCAGTTTTGCAAAGTGAGCCCGCATGAAACTACAGGAGAAGGTAGCTGTGCTGATGGTGGGAAGAAACCAACATTTGAAGTTTTGCCTCCAGAGCTAGAGTGGACAAAGGTAAATTATCAAGACAAAGAGAAATACGGATCGTTTCAGAAAGTGATCTCAGTTGACCTGGCATTTCCTCCTCACAGGATCACTTAAGAATAAAGTATTAATTTTACCCTCAGTGTTGATTTTACTCTTTCTGGTCTTCCATCTCTGAATTAAGGTCAAGTTGACCCTACCACCATTTAACCATGGCAAACAGCTCCCACTTCTTGATGGCAAGAGTGACAATGAATTTGTGGCCATTTAAAAAAAATCTCTATAGTATCCAGGAGATAAATAACACTGACGGAACTCTCTTAACACTGCCAAGGATTCCTTTTTCCCATGTAGCTTGGGGTCCACACAAGAAAGGAAGCTCAGCTCACATCATATCTTAGTTCAATGGATCTTAAAATTTTGGCCAAAAAGCAGAAAACAAGTGAGAACATGGAAAAAACTGTTCATGCTTTCTCTCTGTCTCCTAACCTCTCTTTTAAAACTCCCTTTCCCCCTCTTTCTCCTTCCCATTTTTATAAGATCTAGATGAAAAACACCCACTCTCTGTCCCCTTTCCCCTGAGCTGCTCCCTGATCCTGCTCAAATTTTCACGAGCTGGGGAATGGTGTCTTCCTGCACCAATCCTTTGGGATCAGAAAGAATAAAAAGAGCAAACTATGCAGAAAAGAAGGGATCCAAGAGAGCCAAAAGAAAACAAGGGTTTGTTTGCCTTACACCAGTTCTATTTATAGTTCCTATACTCCACCCTAGCAGGGTGGTCTAATTGTGTGGCTCTATGGACTCCAGAACTCTGCTTTATTTTTGATCCACACCAGAGCTCCTACTATGAGCAGGGGGAGAGACTTTTAGTTCCCCACTTCTCTCCCTTTCCAGAGTTACAATGTGTGCCACTCAGCTAACATTTATTACTTATTCTGTGCCAGGCACTGTGCCAAATACTTTACACTCATTATCCCATTTAAGCCTCTCAGCAACCCTATGAGGTACATAACATCATTCCTGATGGCAGGTGAGAAAACCAAGGTATGGTGAGTTGAAATAACTTGTTCTGGCTCACAATGTTAGTATAAAGTAGAACTTGGTTTAGAACCCAGGCAATCGGACCCCAAAGCCTGTGGAAATCTCTGTATTTATCTCAGCTGTGCAAGAGGGACAATAGTAGTTATCATAAAGCTATAAGAACAGTATATTTATAGTCAGTAAGACTTTTGCTTAAGGGCTATATGCAACTAACTGGTATAAATAACCAATATCAATAAAAGTAGATTTTTAAGAGAGGCTGGGTGATAATAATGGCAGTTAACATTAACCAAAAGCTTAAAACGTGCCAGGAGCTAATGAAGTATTTTACTTATATTAATTTGTTAAATACAACGACCTGGGTGGTAGGTAGTATTGTTATTATATTTTATCAAATATAATGTTGAGTAATACAGAGCATAGAGAAAGTAAGTAACTTTCCCACAATTGAACCGAAAGTAAGACACAGCAAAGATTTAAACACAGGCAGCTAAACTAGGAAGTACATGCTCTTAACTATTATGCAATACTGCCTCTCTTGATTGTATCTGCTCTTGAAACTTGAAATTATAGACACTATTAATCTTTCTGGGAAGATGAAGGAATATAGCCTCCCCTAAAAGTACACGGTATTAAACATCTAAGAACTATTTTGGTCAAGGTCTTGCATCCCCGCTGACAAGAGTTTTATTTTATTTTGCTTTTTTATTAGTCTAGTAACAGTACTTGGCATGTAGTAGATGCTCAATAACCAGTTTTATGATGGCGTTATTATATCACGGAATCATACTTATGAGCTTCAGGGTCATGCAAGCTAAATCAAAACAGACCGCTTCCTTCCTGCTCAAATGTGGTGAGCAGCATCAGTGCATGAGGCTGTGTCCCAAGCATTTGGGGAAACACAAGGTATAAAATCAGTCATTAATAGCTCTGCAAAAGACCTGATCTTATTATTTCTTGTATGTTTGCAGCACTACTCTTTTCCTCTAGAAAGATTATCTTTTTATATCCGATCCCCTAATTCTGGAGTTCTTAGGTTGCCATAAGTTAGTTTTTCTGTTTTTTCTTTACTCCTATCCCCACTTTTCTAGGTATGTTTTCTCCTATGGAGATGGCTCTCTGCCTTGCCATATTCCAACTACCATGCCTGGGGAGTTGCAGCTGCCAACCAGTTTGTTACCAGTTTGTTAGAGGAATGAGGGCAGAAACCTAACATGGATGCAGCTTGCCTTTTCTTTCATATGGTACTTTCAGTGACTGTCAACCCATCAGTCTTCCGCATCAAGTACAAGTCTTTCTGATTTTTCAGGTCATTTATATCTGGCCCCACCCTAATTCATCAACCCCATTTCTCCCTGCTCCTATATAAAGATCTTCTGTCAGGCAGATAGGGCTCTTTCGCAAGAAATGCCCACCTTCTTGTGATTGTTCACTCAATTTTTCCTTCCTCCTGCTACCACTAGCGCTTGTACCAACTCCAGCTAACACTTAGTGGTATTCTTGTAATAGGCACTCATTATCTCATGTATCAGTTTGGAGTTTCCAACTGTATTGTCAGTCTAAAGCTCATGCTATTCTGCTGAAGCACCCTCGATTCCTTTATGTCACCAATATCTACTATCTTCTCAATCCTAGCTTTTCATAAAAGCCAGCTGGTGTCTTTGGCTGGTGTAAGGTGTCTACTCCAGATTACAAAATTGTTAATGAAAGGAAAGATCACACACAGATTAAAAGAGAGGAAGAGTCTCAAATTCATAATCTAAACTCCTGCATCAAGTACCTAAATTAAGAATAAAATAAGTCTAGATTAAGCAAAAAGAAAGAAATAATAAGGAGCAGAAATCAATGAAACTGGAAAAAATGGAAAAAAAATGAAATCAAACGCTAGTGTTTTAAAAAGATAAATAACATTGACAAATGCGTACCAAGACTGACAAAAAAGAGAAAACACACAAATTACTAACATGAAGAATGAAACAGAAGATATCACTACAGATCCTGCAGAAATCAAAAGGATAATAAGGGAATACTATGAGGAAAGTCTATATACATAAATTTGGCCACTTAGACTAAATGGACCACTTTCTTGGAAAACATAAATTATCACAATTTACCTAATACAAAATATGTTATTTGAATAATCCCATAACTAGTAATAATATTGAATTATGATGTTTATAATTTCACAAAAATTTCCAAGCCCAGATGGTTTTACTGGAGAACTATATATCAAATTTTAAAGAAGAATTAACACATTTCCACACAATCTCTTCCAGAAAATGAAAGAGGGAGTAATTTCCAATCCATTTTACAAAACTAAAACTACCCTGATAACAAAATAAAACAAAAATTGTTTTCAAAAAAGAGAAACACAAAGAAAGAGGAAAAGGAAGAAAACTACAGACCATTATCTTTCATGAATATAGATGTAAAAGTCCTTTAAAAATATTAACAAACAAGTCCATGCATGGTGGTTCATGCTTGTAATTCTAACACATTGGGAGGCTGAGGCAGGTGAAGCCTTGAACTCAGGAGACCAGCCTTAGCAACATAGTGAAATTCTTTCTCAAAAAAAAAAAAAAAAACTATCCAGGCATGGTGGCACGTGCCTGTGGTTCAGCTCCTCCAGAGGCTGAGGTAGGAAGATCACTTGA
The DNA here is from genome assembly GCF_049354715.1 of Callithrix jacchus. NCBI lineage: Eukaryota > Metazoa > Chordata > Mammalia > Primates > Cebidae > Callithrix > Callithrix jacchus. Next base: position 107,839,264 of record NC_133524.1, on the reverse strand, counting down.
CACCAGGAGGTTGAGGCTGCAGTGAGCTGTGATCACGCCGCTGCACTTCAACAGAGCTGGACCCTGTCTCAAAAAATGAATAAACAAACAAAAAATTAATAAGTAAAACTCAGCAATATAGAAAAAGAATTACACATCATGATCAGTGGGATCTACTCATGGTGTGATCACATGGGTAAGCATAAAAGCCAGTAACACTGAACGTTTTTGTTTGTAAATCCTATTTTTTCCCTTTATGATTTAGAAGATGAGTGAATAAATTGATAATTATAAATCTATCTTAATGGGCACACAAATGTGTAAAGATGCAATTTGTGATGATAACAACATAAAGAGAGCATGGAACTATAAAGTAGCAGTGTGAGTGTGTGTGTGCCTGTGTGTGCGCCTGTGTGTGCACGTGTCTGTGTGTGTGTGTGTGTGTGTGTGTGTGTGTGTGTGTGTGTGTGTGTGTGTTTTGAGATAAGGTCTCATGCTATAGCCCAGGATGGGGTACAGTGGTATGAACAAAGCTCACTGTAGCCTGGAACTCCCGGGCTCAAGTGACCCTCCTGCCTCAGCCCCCTTAGTAACTGGGATTACAGGCATGAGCCATCATGCCCAACTTTTACTTTTTGTAGAACGGGGTCTCTCTATGTTTCCCAAGTTGGTTTCAAATTCCTGGGCTCAAGTGATCCTTCCTCATCAGCATCCCCAAGGCAGCAGTATTTTTAATACTCTTGAAAACACGTTTTTGTTAATTCAAACCTGATAGCTGTAGTTAAGGGGTTAATTGCAATCCCCGGAGTGACCACAACAAAACAAATTAAAAACATAGAGAAAAAGAAACAAGAAGGAAATCAACACTAGGGGGAAAAAACAGTGAATCACAAAAAAGGCAGTAATGGAAACAAAGCAAAATTACAGAAGTAAGCCTTTCTTTCCCAGCAGTTACTGTAAATGTTAAGGGAATAAACTTCACAACTAAAAGACAAAATTGATAAAATGGATAAAAAACATGATCCTGTCTATGATCCTGTCTACATATGCTCTGTACAAGAGACTCACTTTAGATAAAAAAAATTACTAATACATGCAGCAGCCTTTTTCTGTTATTTGTACAGATAAATGTGGGATTCATTGAAATGTGCCTTGTTTTTTCTCCTTCCTCACAAAACACCCAAAGAGCATAAGCAGTCTCGCCACAAGACTTTCACCCCACTCAACTCCACCCTATCTGCATTTAGATCTTGCATTTATGTTAAAGAGTCTACCTCCTACCTAGCAGGGATCAAAGTCATATCTCAAGGCTCAGATCTACAAATGGATTTCAGGTTTTAATATGACGAAGAGACAGGGATAGGATGTGGAGGACTGGGGAAGGAAGGGTAGAGCAAAAGGACCTTTGCTATACCCTTGATAAAATATACAACATACAACCTGGGAAATAAAAGAAGGGTTCCTGGAATATGATTGGACCTGTTTTTTCTTTTCTTTTCTTTCTTCTTCTTCTTCTTCTTTTTTTTTTTTTTTTTTTTTTTTTTTTTTTTTTTTGCACCTGCCCACATAACTTTACAAATAAATCAAAGAATAGGTAACTGGCTCTTTTTACTAGTCTAGAAATGCTGATTCTCGTCTTCTGAGAAATGAGTGATTTTTCTCTTCTCGTAAAAAATAAAGCAGAGCTCTGCAAATTATCTGAAAGACAGCAAGGTTCTCCCCTGATTAATTTTCTTATGTCACCTTGTTCTTCTTACCAAATGTGGAAAGCATGTGGTGTGCTTCAGTTTCAAATAAGGGCTGCTGGCTTGGATTCATGAAGGCTTTTCCTTGTTACTTTTTTGTTGTTGCTGTTTGAAGGAGAGGATTTCAGTTAAATTTCAAAGATACATAAAAGTTGAAAGAATTTTACAGTTAACACTTGTTTACCCAACATCTAGATTCTACAATATTCCATTGTATGGATGTATAAGAGTTACCACTTATTGAAGGATATTTGTGTTGTGTCTAAATTTTGGGTATTTTTCTTGTTACTTATTTCTTGTTTGAAGGAAAGGATTTTAATTAAAATTTTTTCCAATATTTTTCCAATTCTCCAATTTTTTGGTGATTATTAATAGTACCTCTATAAACATTCATGCCCAGGGTTTTTATGTATTGTTATTTAACATTTTATTTCCTTCTTTTAAAAAGCAAACTATGCAATGACTAGTATATTAGTATCATCCAGGACTGAGATTTTCAGTATTATTCCTGAAACTACATAAAAAGTACAAATAAAAAAAGTAAGTCAAAATTATTTAACAAAACAATACTCCATCACAAAAGCATGTAGAATTACAAGAATGCCATTTTAAAATACTGGTACTTTAAGATAAAGATAATCTCAAAAACCACAACATTGTCAAATTTCCCTAACCTGCTAAGCAGAGAAGCTGACTCGAATTAATAAGTTTAAAGAAAACTCGAATTTGAATAAATCGAATAATTCATACTGAGATGCAAAGCTTAAGTGTCTTCTTTCATCACATCTATTTGATTTATAAAGAGGTAAACCACACTATAGGAAAATATACCCTATTTTAAATCTGACATTGTCATTTTAAAAGCTGGCCCAATCAATTAGAAATGATTTTAATAGGGAGTCTCAAGTTTCCTGAACAATTATTATTTAGAGAAACAGGAAAAGACCTTTACAGCTAGATACAGATTGTATCTGCTCTTGAAAGCAAAATGAACCTTGTATCTCATTTGGAACTGTGGAGACCACTGGGCTTCTGCATCTCTCTTGCTGGAAATTACTTGGCCATCTTGGAAAACCCCTTCAGTTCTTCTTTTATGTAGGAACTGCAAAATGTAACTACCATTACATGGTAATGGGAGTGAAGGAATACAGAGTTCTCATGTAATAATTAAAACATACTTTGTTATTAGTCCTTCAAACACAGACTTTCAAAATGTTTGATTCTCATAACCCCTTGTTGTGAGTAGCTTGGTTACTCTTCACTTTATAAACATAAGTGGGTTATATGAAATTTGTTATCAACTGTTCAAGATTTAGAGATTCAGTTATGGATGAAAACGGTCTCAATTTGACTTTTATTACTCCCATGACGAGAAGCAGGGTATCTAGATAAAACCTTCTTATCAGCTAACTATATGAAAAGATAAATACTGTAAAATCATGTGATACAAAATAGACAAAAGCAAAAGACTAGCTTCCCCCTCAGAAAGGAAAATTTCAGGCCTATGTAAAGGACAACCATACTAATTTTTAAAATTATATTTACTTAGAAGCTTTAGAAAGTCAGCCGGGTGCGGTGGCTCACATCTGTAATCCCAACACTTTGGGAGGCTGACGCCTGAGGTCAGGAGTTTGAGACCAGCCTGCCCAACATAGTGAAACCTCATCCCTACTAAAAATACAAAAAGTTAGCCGGGCATGGTGGCCGGCACCTGTAATCTCAGCTACTAGGGTGGCTGAGGCAGGAGAATTGCTTGAACCCAGGAGGTGGAGGTTGCAGTGAGCCTAGATTGCACCACTGCACTTCAGTCTGGGCGACAAGAGCAAAACTGCATCTCAAAAAAGAAAAAAGAAAGAAAAAATATTTAGAATGTCAAACAAAACAGTTGCAACATTTTTGCAATTATAAATTAGTTTTTGATAAACAAAACAACAACTACTTTGTATAATCTGCATCAGAGGGAACTGAAGATGAAAACAACACCATCCCATCTATAACTAATTTGTGCTGTGCACCAGCAAAACCCTGCTTTAAATTTTCATGCCAATTTGTAACCCCTGTGCTGTAACAGGCAAGATTAGTGGCTACTGAAAATACCATCAGGATAGGGCTAGCTAACTACACATTTGGCAGCGTGCTAACTATACAAAAGAAAAAGACATTGTACAGTTGTTAAACAAATCTTACATAGCCGTACATTTCAATTTTTTTTCTTTAAAAGGACTAAATTGTGTACAGGAAGGTTGAATGGTTTTCAGAGAAGAAAAAAAAACCTACATTAGAACCAACTTATTCATCATCATCTTCCTCCTCAACATCATACTGTTCATCTTCCTCCTCTTCATTCTTCTTTTTTCAGCCCTGACTACTTTATTTTTTGCTGCATCAGGCTTTCCTTTAGCTCCGTGTGCAGTAATATCCTTGTCATATTTTTCCTTCGGCTTTGCAGCCTTCGTTTCATATGGCTGCTTATCATCTGCAGCACTGTTATTCCACATGTCTCCCATTTTCTTTGCAACGTCACTAATGGATAGGCTGTGATGTTATTGTTTGATTTTTGGGTGATACTCAGAACAGAACAAGACAAAGGCTGGAGAAGGCCTCTTGAGTGTGTTGGGATCCTTAAACTGTTTTGTTTCCCCTTCAGGAGGGATTTAGGTTTCTTTTCTCTTTTGTAACGGGCCTTCCCCGATCTTGCTATGTCTTCAAATTTTCCTTTCTCTTTGCAGACAGGTTTCCACTTCACTGAGCACTTCTTAGAAAACTCTGAGAAATTGACTGAATCTTCTGGGTGCTTCTTTTTGTGCTCCTCCTGGCAAGTTTGCACAAAGAATGCATATGATGACATTTTGCCTTTCAGCCTCTTAGGCTCTCCATTGGCCATGTTTACTTATTATTTAATCAGCAAGGCACAGAGTCCCCCAGTGCCCATCCAACTCTCACTTGCCCGGGCACTGTCTCTATGAAGCCCAATGTATTGCAATCCCATCTTACTTTTAACATCCCAAATTCTTTAATATTGTCGTGATTTTTAAAAAAATTATGGCTATCTAGGTTTCTACATAGATAAATTTAATCTGTCAGCTATGGAAAATTATATTTTCCAAAGATAGAGGTGACCATATCTCTTATCCCACATGCTCTTTTGCAGTGTGACATTGCCACTCCCCTATCAAGAGGTGCTGTCTAATTCTTTTCCCCTTGAATGTGGGATGGCCTTAGTGACTTGTATTAATCAATAAAATGTGGTAGAAGTGACATTGCATGGATTCTAAGGCCAGGTCAGATTTTGAGGCACAAAAGACAATACAGCTTTCACGTTCTCTTGGAATGCTCACTTCTGAATATGCTATGGAGAGGTCATTTGTAGGTGCTATGGTCAACAGTCTTCACTAAGCAGTCTTTGAGTTATTCCAGTTCAAATGCCAGATGTGAATGAAGATGCTACCAGAGGCTTCCAGCCTACTAGATTTGAGTCATCCCCTGCTATTCAAGACATTCCAGCCGAGGCCTCAGATAACATAAAGCAGACAAGTCATTCTTGCTGCTTACCCAGGTTTTTGTGTGAACAGAAGTTTACATTTCTCTGGAGTAAATACCCAGGAGTATGTTTAAAAACAAAATTTCAATAAATTGAGTGCAAAGATTTAATTGGATTTTATTAACAATTCATTAATTAGGCAACTTTTTTTTTTTTTTTTAAAGACAGAGTCTTGCTCTGCTGCCCAGGCTGGAGTACAGTGGCATGATGGTGGCTCACTGCAGCCTTTAATTCCTGGGTTCAAGCAATTCTCATGCCTAAGCCTCTGGAATAGCTGGGATTACAGGCACATGCCACCACACCTGGCTAGTTTTGGAACTTTTAGTGGAGATAGGGTTTCGCTATGTTGGCCAGGCTGATCTCGAACTCCTGACCTCAAGTGATCTGCCTGCCTTGGCCTCCCAGAGTGCTGGGATTACAGGCATGAACCACTATGCCTGGCTGAGGCAACATCTTATCTACAAAACAGAAAGGCACTCCACTGGGCATGGCAGAATCGTTGATTTATATAAGCTAGTTTAAGCAGAAACAAGAAAACTGATATAATAGTGTAAAAAGTAGATTGGTTAACATCAAGTTACCGCAGGTATCTTTCTTTATAGCAGAAAAGCCTTCCTTATCATACCTTCTCAGGTTGACTGGGCCCCTTGGAATTGGTTGCTGTGAATCTCTTGTTCTTTTCAAAACTGGCCAGAGTTTAAGTTCAGTTTGGTTACATGGTACTTAATACAAGTGACTCAATTCTGGTTTGCTCTGGTCTGTTGGGTCTAGTGCAGGAGCTCAGTCCAAAACAATGGCCTCACTTAAATTCTATTTAACAAGTAGGATTACTCAGCCATATGGTAAGTATATGATTAATTTAAAAAAAACTGCCAAACTGTTTCCCAAAGTGATTGCACAGTTCTGTATTCCCACCAGTAATATATGAGAGGTCCTGTTGTTTGCAATCTTCACCAGCACTTGGGATCATCATTATTTTTAACTTTAGCCATTCTAATAGTGTTCAGTGATAGCTCATTGTGACTTTAATTTGCATTTTGCTAATTGCAAATAATGCTGACAAAAAATTTATGTGCTTATTTTCCATCCATATATACACTTTAGTAAAATGTCTGTTTAAGATTTTACCCACTTTCATTGGTTGTTTCAGACTAACTTTTACAAATTTAAATCTGATAATGTCTGACATCCTCCCTTCCCCCAACATGATATGTAATTTTCATTTTATTTCCATTCTGTTTTTCTTTCTGATGTGCATTCACTGAGTTTTGACAAATGCATATACCCATCCAAACCAAACTCCTATGAAGTGATACTACATGATCATCTCCCCAGAATGTCGCCTCCTACTCCCCCTTTCCAGCTATTCTCTGCTCCCAACCCCCCAAATGTAATTCATGTTCTAAATTTTTCCACCACAGGTTTTTCCTGATTTAGCAATGTAAATACATGAAATCATACAAAACGTACTCTTTTGTGTAAGGCTTCTTAGCATAATGTTTTTGAGATTCATCCATCTTGCATGTATTAATAATGCATCCCTTTTTATTGCTGAGTGGTATTCCATTGTATGAATAAATCATAGTTTGCTTATCCATTATTCTGTTGATGAATACCTGAGCTGCCTCCACTTTGGGCTACTACAAATAAAGCTGATATGAATAATCATATTCAAGTCTTTTTATGGTCTTATACTGTCATTTATCTTGGCTAAATACCTAGGAGGTGAATTGATGGATCATAAGATAGCTGTGTACATAACTTTATAAGGAACTGCCATATTTTTTCCAAAGTGTAGAAAAGTACTTCTATTATCCAAGATGACTTTGGAATCTCTGACTCATGGATTTCCCAGGAATAGAAGTGCCTTTTATTCTGGAAATTGTGGAGGTGGGATGATTCCCACCCCCTTCCTGTATCAGAATTGATTCAAGAATATGTGTGCCTCTCTTAGCAGCTCTGTTCTCACAGCTGTCAGCCCTGGTCAGGGAGAGGCGGGGATGTTTAATTATAATGCTCCTGACAGTTTCTGAGCAGAGAGCTCGGTGCCTGCTGTGCCAACAGCTGAGCTCAGCCTGAAGCTGCCATGCTGAAGACTCACCTCCCCATATCTGGCTTTTCCTCTGTAGGCTTGCTTAATGGCAAAACAAATCTCATGCTTCCACTTGCTCAGTGCCGGTCAGGTGCAGGATGCGGGCACACTCCAGCTTAAGAGACTTGCATTACTTTCCTCATCTTAACTTTGAGTTAGCTGCCAGTGCATGATACAGCCCAGCAGAGCCCAAACTACCTAGGAATTCAGTCCTCAACACAACCCAGGTTCTCAGAGTTCATCACATTTGAACATACAGCTATTCACTGGTTCTACGAAGGTCCCTATGGGATCCATTTATGTGTCTTCTGACTTGTTTCTCCTGTGGTTAATTAGGAAATCAGGGAACAAAGATGCACAGAGAGATAGGGCACTCTTGTTTTTCCCTTTCCATAAATGCTCTTTACTTCTCCCCTCTATTAATCTGTTCACACGCTGCTCATAAAGACATACCCAAGACTGGATAATTTATAAAGGAAAGAGGTTTTATGGACTCACAGTCCAGCATGGCTGGGGAGGCCCCAGGAACTTATAATCATGGCAGAAGGGGAAGTAAACACATCCTTCTTCACATCAGCAGTAGCAAGGAGAAGTGCAGAGTGAAAGTGGGGAAAACCCCTTATAAAACCATCAGATCTCGTGAGAATTCACTCACTATCACGAAAACAGCATAGAATGGGGCTTGCTCCCATGATTCAATTACCTCCTACTGGGTCCCTCCCACAACACATGGGGATTATGGGAACTACAATTCAAGGTGAGATTTGGGTGGGGACACAGAGCCAGTACAATATGGTTTGGCTCTGTGTCCCCACCCAAATCTCTTATGGCACTGAACACTTTCTACCTTATATTACCATTATTTGAAGTTTTTTCTTTAGTTCATCTTCTCCTAGAAATTGGAAGTGATTTGTAAGGGTAAATAAAATATAAACACATATCATATATTTAAAATGGAATCTTAAAAAAGCAAGGTGGGGGACATAAAATGGAGCCAGGAATGCCAATCTTGTGCACTTCTTAACCCTCCTAATGAAGAGTGAGGGCCATAACAGAAGGAATGTGTTTTATTCATCTTTGTATTTATTGCAAGGCCCAACATATTCTTTCTTTTAAATAGCTTTATTAAAATATAATTCACACACCACAAAATTCATGCGCTTAAGTTTAAAATTCAACAGTTTTTAGTATATTCAGAGTTGTGCAACCATCATCACAATCTGTTTTAGAACATTTTCACCATCCCCAAAAGAAACTCTGTAACTATTAGCATCATTCCTCGTATCACCCTACCTCCAGCCCCTGGCAACCATTAACCTCTATTCTGTCTCTATGGATTTGCCTATTCTGGACATTTCATAAAAGTTGATTCATACAATATGTGGTATTTTGTGTCTGGCCTCCTTCACTTAGCATAATATTTTACAGTTCATCTATGTTGTAGCATGCATCAGTACTTGATATTTTATGTCTGCATAATATTCCATTTTATGGACATATCACCTTTTGTTTATCCATTCATCCATTGATGGGCATTGGGTGGTTTATAATTTTTGGCTGTTAATAATGCTGCAATGTACATGTGTGTACAAGTTTTTCTGGGCACATTTGTTTTCTTTTCTCTTAGGTATATACCTCAGTGTGGAATTGCTGGATCATATGTTAACCCTGTTTAATCATCTGAGGAACTGCCAGACTATTTTCCAAATACACCATTCCCACTACCAGTGTATGAGGGTTCCAATTTTTCCACATCCTAGCCAATATTTTTATTATTTGTCTTTTTTATTCTTTCACGGTAGTAAGTGGGAAGTAGTATCTCATTCTGGATTTCACTTGAATTTCCCTAAAGACTCATGATGTTAATCATCTTTTAATGTGCTTATTGGTCATTCCTATATCTTATTTGGAGAACTGCTTATTTAGGTTCTTATTTTTTAAATTGGGATTTTTGGTTTTTGGTTTTTTATTTTTCAGTTTCAAGAATTCTTTATATTTTCTGGATACAAGCCTCTCATCAGCAATATGATTTGCCAATATTTTCCTCCATTCTGTGGATTATCTTTTCATTTTCTACTTGGTATCATTTGAGGCATAAAAATTTCTCATTGTGATCAAGCCCAAGGTATCCATTTTTGTTATATGGGTTTTTGATATACATAAGATATTTTGCTTAGCCCAAGATCATGAAGGTTTCTCAGTCCTTTCTTGCACAGACTAGTCTCACAAATGTTTATTTACAACAACAGCACTGTTTGTTCAGCACTTGATTTAAGCTTGGCATCATGCTGTGCACTTGACAGAGGGTATTGATGTCAATAACAGCAACAACAATAGCTAACTTTATTGAGCTATTACATGAATCATCTCATTTAATCCTCACAACAAATCTTTGAGGTAAATATGATTACCTCCATTTTACAGATAGGGAAACTGAGGATCAGAAATGTTATCTCCATGTGATGCCTAGAATTGTTGTAGCCATCTTCTGACCATGAAAGAAGGCACTGATATAAAGTTGTGGAGGACAGAAGAGACATATAGAAAGAACCAGCTACCAAATTAAAAGCCAAAATAACATAATCACAACATTAATAGCTGACATTTATTGAGCACTTTACGAAATCTATCTGTTATTTTATTTAATGATCATAATACTTCTTTGTGAAAAAAACATATCATGGAGACCCACATGATGTGGCTCAGATATGTTAAGTATTGTGGCAAACTTTATTGGTTTCATTCACTTCTTTCTCACTAATATAACCCCAATTTTTTTACCTTTGTCTCCTCAGCCATAATTTTCTTGAGAGAATGAATTCTCTCCCATCCTAACGAGGTGAATCGTGATCAATTTTAGCCAATCAGTGGTTTCATTCCTTTTGCCAATAATTGGCTAAGGCATGGAAATGGAAGAAATCGTGGCTAATGACCTGAAAGGAAGTCTGCTGAGTGGCTTCTAGGAAAGATTTTCATGGAGAATAAAAACACATTTGTTGAAAGAAATGTCCTTTCTTTTGTTCAAAATGGTTGGTTCTACACATAATGCCTAGAACACGTTACCTTGTAGCTCATAAGCAGGCACTGCTGATAAACTGGGGAAGAGAGAGGGGATATGTGAAAAGCACTGGATCCCTGAAGAGCCACTGAATTAAAAATCTTGGAATTGCCCTACTAAGAGGCTTATTGTTTAAGCCACTTTAAGTTGTCCTTTCGGTCCCTGGCAGCTAAATTCATCCTGTCTGATCCAAATAAATAGGTTGTAAACAGCTGAGTCAGGAATCATGTCTGTTGGACTCCAAAACTCCTGAACTTGGTCCTTATACTCAAGTGTCTCTGTTCAAATGGGTGAATTTTCAATGAAGGACTGTGATGTCATATATGATTCTATAGGGTGGAAATAATTTTACATTGGTAAATATGATATTTATGAATTTGTCAGCTGAAGAATGATGAAATTCTCAAATTCGGAGAGGAGAGGTAATATTCTCTTCTCAGAGATAAGTGGGCACCACACCCAAGCACCACACCTAAACATTACAAATCTACTGTATCTCTCACCTATTCTCCTAAGTGCTCACTTACCTTTCTAAAAAGTCATTTAAATGTTTTTCAATAAATGCCCTTTCTCCTTCTAAGAAGTAACTGACTCTCACAGAAATGCCCCTCTGCTTCTCCCCATCCTTTATTAAAATGCTATACAAGCCTCCAGTTCTAACCTCCTTCTTGAGTCACATTTTTCTGTGAATTCCACGTGGATGTAATTAAATTAGTTATTTTCTCTTGATGATCTGTCTCATGTCAGTTTAATTTTCAGGCCCCAAAACACTGAAATAAGAGGGTAGGAGAAAAGTTTTTTTACTCTCCAACACCAGCCATCATAATGTGAGACAAACCAAATCAGCTCAGGTAGAGAAATCACATGGAGATGCTCAGTTAGGAAGGGGAACTGAGGCCCCCAGCTGACAGCCAGCATCAACTGCCAGACATGTGAGTGGACTAGCCTAGAAATGATTCCAGTCCCTGGCCTGTGAGTGTTCCAGCCAAGGCCCAGACATTATAGAGCAAAGACAAATCATTTTCAATGTGTCTTGTCCAAATTTCTAAGCCACAGAATCAATGATAATTATGAATGATTGCTTCATATTTCTAAGCTTTGGAGCAATTAGTTATGCAGCCATAGTAACTGGAATAGGTGACACACACACAAAAACTCAATAACGTGTTTATAGTACAGGTTTGTAATTTTTAAGTACAGGTCTGTGAATCATGCCTTTTATTAAATATCACCAACTATGGGCTGAGAATTTTATATTCATTATTTCATCTAATTCTTACAAATTGCCTACAAGTTTGGCCCTATTCTTATCCACATTATATAGCTAAGTAAAAAAGCACAGTGAGACTAAGTAATTTACTTGCGGTCATACAGTTAAGTCTACACTTTTTCCACCACACCACATGGTTTCCTCAGGAAGAACTGTATTTTAAATATGAAAAAAAACCCAGAATATTAGGATTTGATTACATAATTCTTACTCAAATTTTCAATTTTTATCCCTCTCAACTTTTATAAGGCTACTTTCACTACATTCCTGTAATTATTTCATTAGCTTCTAGATGGTTTCCCTGCTTTCAGGTTTTCAAGATGCAAAATATTCCCATAGCCTGTACTACATTGAGATTCCTAAAACACCAGTAGCTTGCATCTGTCTCTTATCACTATCCTTGATATGACAGCTTCATTAAAAATTCTTCATTTTTTTCTGAAAGACTGAAGCAAAAAAGCCATCTTTTCAAAGATGAGGAGCTACCACTTCTTCTTTATTTGTCTTCTCATTTCTGTATTCCCCAGTACCTTGCACAGAGTCTGGCAGATAGAAGAAGCTCAGAAACGATTTGGTAGAATGAAATGTCTTGAGTACACTACTGTGTGGATCAGGTTTTTTCTTTCTTTCACTTTATGAACCACTTCCAGTTTGCTTCATACAAGGATATTTTAAACCAGAGATGATCCTGGGGACTAGCTACAGATGAGCAGATACATTCTGGAAGTTGTTTCCTGGGACCTAACCTAGGCCAGTGACCATAGACATCCCTCACGCTCTTCTAAATCCTGGAAGAGCTACATAAGTATTGATATCCCCTTTGTTGAAATAAAATAAAAATGATATATTTTTCTTGGTTCAAGTAAAATTTATGGGTAACACACTTCACTGCTCTTACACTTGCAAAAATTTCTCCCAGATGGTAGACAGGTTATATCTCATTTTAAAAATTAGTTCTTAATTATATAAATAATACATAAATGATCAAGCATTATTTCCTTAAAATCGCTATTTTCCACACTTTTTTTTCTTCTTGCTGAAGTATATTCCCTAACAATCCTTTCTGAGAGTTTCTGTGGGTGGTAAATTTTCTGGCTTCTTATATATCTAAAATATCTTAATTTCTCCCTCCTACTTATATAATAGCTTGGCTCAGTATTAAATTCAAGTTTCAGCATTATTTTAACTCAACAGTTTAAAGATACTGCTCCATTGCTTTCCTGCATGTGATTTTGATAATGAAAAATCTGATGTCAGACAGATTATTTTTCTATTGTAGGTGGTCTTTATTTTGTCTCTGAATGTTTTTAGTATTTTCATGTTATACTTGATGCTCTAAAATTTCACTATGGTATGTCTAATTTTAAGTCTTTTTAAAAAATTGCTTTTCTTGTTTTCATAAGTCATCGTGCTTGGCAATCAGAGGGTCCTTTCAACTCGAGGATTAATGATTTTTGTCCCTGAAGAGGTTTTTCTTTTTGGCTATTTATTCTTTAAATATTGCTCCCTATTCATTTTATCCAACTTTACTCAATGAAACTCTTTTAGAAAAATGTGAAAATGTCTTGATTGGTCATTCATGCCTCTAATTTCATCTATTATTTCCTTTTAAAAGTATCTTAAGTTTTCATATTTGCCTATTATTATTTTCATAATTGCTTGATCTTTCATAGATGTGATGTCTTTTCTTGTTATTTTGAGGTTATTGTCATTGTATATTCGTGTTTTGAGGACTATTTCTCTAGTGAAAGTCTTTTAATTTGTTGAGTTTGTTGTCTATATTTCACAGAATTTTCTTTGTCTAAATGTTTGACAAGTCTCTTATTATATGCTTTTGTTTGTAGTTCAGATATCATATTAGACTGCCTTCTTCCTCTGATTATGCAACTTATTTCAGAGAATAGGGGAAACAGACATAGGTACTATTTTCAGTGAGAGTGAGTGAGATGGAGAATATGCCATAAGGAAGGGTACCTTGCTTTGCTATTTCTCATGAATACTTTCGTTTTCTTAGCCATTGCCCATCATCACTCAAGGCACTACCCTGTCTCACAGCTTTAAGCTCCTATATTTACTGCATTCACTTGAAGACAGATTCCTCTGTTACTGCTTTCTGGTCCAGGTAATGGGTGGATGGATAAATAGGGGCTGAGGGTTTTTTTTTTTTTTTCTTTTTGGCTTTTCTTCCTGTAATACAAAGTGGCTGCGTCTGACATCACCCCTTGGTTCTAGGTTTCACCTTTTGGTATGGAGAACTTTTGGGATAGTTTCACCATCTATAAGAATTCTAAGAATTCTCTCCCATGTGTGCCCTGTGCTGTGGTTCCTTCTTCAATCAGAGCCCATCTACTTCTCATCCTTCAGATTCCTCTCAGTTTTTGGCCCACCAACAGTGATTTAAAGTATGTCAATATTTAACAATTTCTCCTTTGTATCAGGTATAAGAGAATCAGTGAAAAACTATGAATAACAGGGGCTCAAGAAATGTATAAGCTTATTTTTCTCAGACTTTTTAAACAACATCTGTAAGGAAGTTTTCCAGGGCTGATATAGTTGTTCTGTAATCACCAGGTTCCAGTTTATCTTGTTGCTCTGCCATTCTCAATACCTGGCTGCGTGGACACAAATTAAGTCATTCACATTTATACCAGCAGGAAGAAGAGGGTGAAAACAGATGTGGTTTCATTTTCTATGAATATTTCCCATAAGTTGTACAAGACACTTCTATATTCTGATTCTGATAAATATATTCTTTATGTGTATAATGCATACCACTGGGTACTTTACATCTGACTCTGAAATCCACATTGTTAAGTTCTTTCCACAATACCAGTGGTTCTCAACACTGGCTGTACTTTAGAATCACCAGGCTAGCTCTGAAAAATAGTAATTCTTGAGACCATACCAGATCAATGAAATCATAGTTAAAAGTATTTTGTAAAAGTGTCTCAGATGATTCTATTGTGAAGCCTGGATTAAGTACTACTGAATTACAATTTCTAAATTGTTTCCCTTTTTGACTACTAAGCTATATGTCCTTCTGTCACATATTTTTCTGAGTAATTAATTGCTTACACTCTGCTTAGGTTTTTATAAGTCTGTGTAATTTTGAAATTGTTTTGAAGAAGTACAGAAAAATATCTCATTTCATATTTGCTTCAAATTAAGAAAAAAATTAAGAAATATATCAGACATTAAAAGTGTTACACATTTGAAAATTAATCTATGTAATAAACCATATTAACAGAATAAAGAAGAAAATCATATTATTATATCAATGGATACAGAGAAGGCATTTGACAAAATTCAATGCCCATTCATAATTTTAAAAAAATTCTCAGAAAACTCTAGAAATAGAAACTTGCTCAATTTGATACAGAACACCCACAAAAGAGCCCCCTACAGGTAATGTCATGCTTAATGGTAAAGACTGAATGCTTTCTAGCTAAGATTAGAAACAAGGTAAGGATGTCTATTCTCACCACTGCTACTCGATATAGTACTAGGTGTTTTAGCCAGTGCAATGAGGCAAGAAAGAGAAATAAAAGGCATTGAGATTAGAAAGGGAGAAATAAATGTATCTCTATTTAAAGACAACATGATGATCCATATAGAATATCTCAAGGTAATGAAAAAACTCCTGAAACTAATAAGTGAATTCAGCAGGGTGGGAAGCTGAAGGACATGGAGACACAAAAAACCCCTTCAAAATTTCAATAAAGCCAGGAACTTTTTTTTGAAAAGATCAACAAAATAGACAGACTGCTAGCCAGACTGAAAAAAAAGAAAAGAGAGAAGAATTGAACAGATGCATTAAAAATGATAAAGGGGATATCACCACTGATTCCACAGAAATACAAACTGCCATCAGAGATTACTACAAACAACTCTATGCACATAAGCCAGTAAATATGGAAGAATGGATAAATTCCTGGACACTTACACTCTCCCAAGCCTAAACCAGGAAGAAGTTGAATTCCTGAATAGACCAATAATAAGGTATGAAGCTGAGGCAGCAATTAATATCCTACCAACCAAAAAAAGTCCAGGTCCAGATGAGTTTACAGCCAAATTCTACCAGACACACAAACAGGAGCTGGTACCATTCTTTTTGAAACTATTTCAAACAATACAAAAAGAGGGAATCCTCCCTAACTCATTTTATGAGACCAACATCCTCCTGATGCCAAAACCTGGCAGAGACACAACTAAAACAGAAAACTTCAAGGCAATATCCATGATGAACATCGATGTAAAAATCTTCAATAAAATCCTGTCAAACCGAGTGCAACAGCACATCAAAAAGCTTATCCATGATGATCAAGTAGGCTTCATCCCATGGATGGAAGGCTGGTTCAACATATGCAAATCTATAAACCTAATCCAACACATAAACAGAACCAAAGACAAAAACCACATGACCATGTCAATAGATGCAGAAAAGGCCTTTGATGAAATTCAACAGCCCTTTATGCTAAAAACTCTCAATAAACTAGGTATCAATGGAACATATCTCAAAATAATGAAAGATATTTATGAAAAACCCACAGCCAATATTATATTGAACAGGCAAAAACTGGAAGCATTCCCCGTGAAAGCTGGCATAAGACAAGGATGCCTTCTCTCACCATTTCTATTCAATATAGTATCAGAAGTTCTAGCCAAAGCAATCAGTCAAGAAAAAGAAATAAAGGGTATTCAACTAGAAAAAGAGGAAGTCAAATTACCTCTATTTGCTGATGACATGATTGTATATTTAGAACACCCCATCATCTCAGCCCAAAATCTCCTTAAGCTGATAAGCAACTTCAGCAAAGTCTCAGGATACAAAATCAATGTGCAGAAATCACAAGCATTCCTATACGCCAACAACAGACAAGCAGAGAGCCAAATCATGAGCAAACTCCCATTCACAATTGGTACAAAGATAATAAAATACCTAGCAATACAACTAACAAAGGATGTGAAGGACCTCTTCAAGGAGAACTACAAACCACTGCTCAAGGAAGTGAGAGAGAACATAAATGGATGGAAAAACTTTCCATGTTCCTGATTAGGAAGAATCAATATCATGAAAATGGCCATAATGTCCAAAGTAATTTATAGATTCAATGCTATATCCATCAAGCTACCATTGACCTTCTTCACAAAACTGAAAAAAACCACTTTAAACTTCATATGGAACCAAAAGAGAGCCCGCATAGCCAAGTAAATCCTAAGCAAAAAGAACAAAGCTGAAAGCATCACGCTAAGTGACTTCAAGCTATACTACAAGGCTACAGTAATCAAAACAGCATTGTACTGGTACCAAAACAGAGACATAGACCAATGGAATGGAACAAAGGCCTCAGAAGTAATGCCAGACATCTACAACCATCTGATCTTTGACAAACCTGACAAAAACAAGTAATGGGGAAAGGATTCCCTGTTTAATAAATGGTGTTGGGAAAACTGGCAGAAATGTGCAGAAAGCTGAAACTGGACCCCTTCCTTACACCTTACACTAAAATTACCTCCAGATGGATTAAAGATTTAAACATAAAACCTAACACCATAAAAACTGAGAAGAAAACCTAGGCAAAACCATTCAGAACGTAGGCATAGGCAAGGACTTCATGAGTAAAACACCAAAAGCAATGGCAACAAAAGCCAAAATAGACAAATGGGATGTAATTAAACTTAAGAGCTTCTGTACAGCAAAAGAAGCAATGATTAGAGTGAACCAGCAACCAACAGAATGGGAAAAAGTTTTTGCAATCTACCCATCTGACAAAGGGCTAATATCCAGAATCTACAAAGAACTACAGCATATTTACAAGAAGAAAAAACAAACCCATTCAAAAATGGGCAAAAGATATGAAGAGACACTTTGCAAAAGACATTTGTGAGGCCAACAAACATATGTAAAAAAAAATGCTCATCATCACTGGTCATTAGAGAAATGCAAATCAAAACCACATTGAGATACCATCTCATGCCAGTTAGAATGGCAATCATTAAAAATCTGGAGACAACAGATGCTGGAGAGGATGTGAAGAAATAGGAACACTGTTACACTATTGGTGGAGTGTAAATAAGTTCAACCATTGTGGAAGACAGTGTGGCAATTCCTCAAGGATCTCGAAATAGAAATTCTATTTGATCCAGGAACCCCATTACTGGGTATATACCCAAAGGATTATAAATCATTCTTTTATAAAGACACATGCACACATATGTTTATTACGGCAACGTCTACAATAGCAAAGACCTGGAACAAACCCAAATGCCCATTAATGACAGACTGGACAAAGAAAATGTGGCAGATTAACACCATGGAATACTATGCAGCCATAAAAAAGGATGAGTTACGTCCTTTGTAGAGATATGGATGAATCTGGAAACCATCATTCTCAGCAAACTGACACAAGAAGAGAAAACCAAACACCACATGTTGTCAGTCATAGGCAGGTGTTGAACAATGAGAACACATGGGCATGGGGAGGGGAACGTCACACACTGGGGTCTGTTGGGGGGTGGGGGTCTAGGGACACTTGGGGGTGGAGAGTATGGGGAGGGATAACACTGGGAGAAATGCCTGATGTCGGTGATCGGGGGATGGAGACAGCAAACCACAATGGCATAGATGTACTATGCAACAATCCTGCAGGATCTGCACATGTACCGCAGAACTTAAAGTACCATTAAAAAAAGAAAGATATTAAGTGAAAGTCTAACAAAACATGCATAGGACATGTATGCTGAAAATTACAAAAATCTAAGGAAGGAAATCAAACATAAATGAAAGATGAGGCATGTATTGTATATGGATTAGAAGATTCAATACAGTTAATTCTCCCCAAATTGCTATATAGGTTTAACACAATTTCTATTAAAAATACCAGCAAGATTTTTTATAGATATAGACAAGATTATTATAAAATTTGTATGGAAAGTCAAAAACACGATTCTTAAAAATAAGAATAAAATGGGAGGAATCAGTATACCCAATTTCAAGAGTTGTTATGTAGCGACGGTAATCAAGACTTTGCTATAGAAGCGGTATAGATACATAAGTCCATGGAATAGAATAGAGAGCTCACAAATAGACTCACACCAATATATCAAACTGTTTTTTGACAAACGTACAAAAGTAACTCAATGGAAGAAATATTCTTTCCAACAAATGGCGCTAGAGCAAGACATATGAACAAAAAAAATGACGTGAACAAAACAATGAACAAAAATATGAACAAAAGTGACATATAAACAAAAAGTATAGGCAAAAATACGAACTACAACCTAAACGTCACACATTATACAAAAATTAACTCAAAATGGATCATTGAAGTTAGGTGAAATATACATTTATAAAAATTTTAGAATATAATATAAGAGAAAACTTTAGGACCTAGATTTCATGAAGGGTTCTTAGGTATGACAACAAAAGCACAATCCATAAAGGAAAAAATGAATAAATTAACAACTTTAATTCTGTGAAAGACTGTTTGAAGAGGATGATAAAATAAGCTATGTTTACAAACAACATATCTGACAAAGGACTCATATGAAGAATACATAGTGAATTCTCAAAACTCAAAATTAAAAAAAAATAAACACTCCCATTACAAAATGGGTAAGAGGTCTACTTGCTTCAGCAGCACGCATACTAAAATTGGAATGATATGGACAAGATTAGCATGGCCCCTGCACAAGAAAATAGGTAAAAGCAGAGTCATCTCACCAAATAAAATATATAATTAACAAATAAGCACATGAAAATATGTTCAATATCATAAGACATTAGGAATATGCAAACTTAATCCACAAAAGATATTACTGCACATTTATTAGATTGGCTAAAGAAAAAAAAAATGACAGATGATGCTAGTGAGGATGCAGAGAAACTGAATCTCATACATTGCTGGTGGGAATGTAAAATCTCACAGCCACTCTGGAAAACAGTTTGGCAGTTTCTTAAAAACTACATATTGCAATTACCCTATGACCCAGTAATTGCAATCTTAGGCTTTTCATTTCCAGAGAAATGAAGACTGATGGTTGCACAGAAACTTATATACCACCGTTCACAGAGCTTTGTTTGTAGTAGACCAAAACTGAAAACCACCAAAATGTCCCTCAGTTGGTGAATGTGTAAACAAACAGTGGTATATCCTTTACTGCTGAAATGCTACTCAACAATAAAAATGTGTACATTTATGATACATAACAACTAGGATTTGTCTCAAGAACATGCTGAGTGAAAAAAAGCTAATCTCAAGAGGTTTCAGGTTGTATGATTTCATTTACATACCTTTCTCAAGATGATAAAGTTACAGAGATGGAAAGCAGATCAGTGGTTGCCAGGTGTTAGGAATGATGAAGGGATGGAGTATTGGGTATGACTAATAAGAGGTAGCAATATCGATCCTTGTGGTGATGATATAGTTCTATATTTTGATTGTGGTGGCAATTCCACTTAATATATATATTAAATTATATATATTTTACCAATGTCAAATTCCTGATTCTGATATTGTACTACAGTTATCTAATTTGCAACCATTGAAGGAAATCGGGTGAAGGGTACATAGGCTTCTGTACTATTTTTCCACTTTTTGTAAATCTAGAATTATTTAAAAATGAAAAGTTAAAAAATGTACAGAGAAAACTAGATGGACCACCCATATACCTACCATTGAGTTTACCCAATCATAAAAATTTGCCATATTTGAACATTTCATTTTTAAATTAACATGCAATAAAATTGACTTTTTGGTGTATAGTTGTATGAATTTTAATATATGTGCAGATTTGTGTTACCAGCATGATTAGAATTTGTTTTGACCACAATTAGAATCAAATACACTTCGTAACCCTAAAACCTCCCTTGTGCTATCCTTTTGTAGTCTCACCTTCCCCCTACACCTAACCTCTGGCACACACTGCTATGTTCTTTGTCCCTATTGTTTTTCTTTCTAGAATGCCATATTAATGGAATCCTACACTATGCAGTCTATCGAGGCTGACGTCTTTCACTTAGCATAAGAAATTTGAGTTATCCAAGTTGTTGTGTTTAACAGTAGTTCATTGACGTTATTGCTAAGTAGTATTCTATTGTGTGGATGTAGCTCAGAGAGTTTATACGTTTATTTGAGCTGTTGAAGGACACTTAGACAGTTTTTATTTTTGCAGATTATGAACAGAGTTGCTCTAAAAGTTTATGTATACATTTTTATGAATAGTTTTTCTATTGAGATATAATTCACATACCATACAACTCACTCCTTTAAAATGCACAATTCGGTGGATTTGAGTCTATTTTACAAGGTAGTGCAGCCATCACTAACTACTATATAATTACAGAACATTTCAACAACCCCCGAGAAATTCATGCCCATTAGCAGTCACTTCTTTCTTCCTACTCCCAGTCCAAGACAACCACTAATGTACTTTCTGTCTCTATAGATTTGCCTGTTTTAGACATTTCATATAAATAGAGTCATATAATGTGTGGCCTTTTGTGCCTGGCTTCCTTCACTTCGCATAATGTTTTTAAGGCTCATCTATGTTGTAATATATATCAGTAGTTTATTCCTTTTTATTGCTAACTAATATTCCATTGTAGGGATATACCATAATTTGTTTACCTGTTCATCAGTGGATGGACAGTTGTTTCCACTTTTTGGCTACTATGCATAACACTGCTATGAACATTTAGATACAAGTTTTTACGTGGACATATGTTTGCGTTTCTCTTGATTATGCAGAATTAAGTGTAAAATTACTGAGCTATGTTGTAACTCTGTGTTTAACCTTTTGAGAAACTGCCAAACCATTTTCCAAGGTGGCTGTGTTAGTTTATATTCTCACCAGTAATGAGGGTTCAATTTCTGCCCATTCCCATCAATGCTTGTAGTTGTCGTCTGTATTTTTTTTAAATTAGTCATCCTGGTAGCTATGAAATAATGTCTAACTATGGTTTTGATTTGCATTACCCTAATGGTTAATGGAATTGAATGTCTTTTCATGTGCTTAATAGGCACCTCTATATCTTCTTTAGAGAAATATCTATTCAAATCCTTTGCCCATTTTCAAATTGGGTTGTCTTGTTATTGTTGAGTTGCAAAAGCTCTTTATACATTCTGGATATAAGTCCTTTATTAAACATATGATTTGCCAATATTTTCTTCTATTATGAATGTTGTCTTTTTCTTGTATTCATGGTGTCCTTTGATGCTCAAAAGCTTTAAATTTTGATAAAATCCAATATATTTTCTTTAATTCTTTGTGCTTTAGCTATTATATCTAAAAATACCATTGCCTAATCCGAGGTCAGTCACAAAGATTTACACCCATGTTTCCTTTTAAGAATTTTAGTTTTTAGTTCTTACATTTAGGTCTTTGATTCGTTTTGAGTTAATTTGTTCATATGGTTGTAGTGGCATTTATAACTTTCTTTCTCCACTATGTATTCCATATTCACCAGGGATTTTTGTTTTTGTTTTGCTTGCCTGTTTGGGTTTTTTGTTTGTTTGTTTATTTACCCTATAGCATAATCCCAATTTTTATTTCAAGAAAAACTGAGCCTTTGATAGTTTGCCTGTATTGTATTGCTGTAACTTTCCAGTGGTGGAAATACTATTACCTTTGGAATTAAAAATTATAACCACACCAAGTCCAAGGTTGCAGGGAGTGAAGTAACTTTTTGTGAGTGGGTCATTAGGTGTAATAATGATTGATGCCATCTCTATTTCCACTATTTGGTAGCCTGGCTATAAGAGAGATATTGGTTGCCAGTTCAGAGCACAACTATATCCATAGAACAGTACTTCAACTTCTCCTAGTTAAGGCTGTAACTGATTCAGTGTTAGGTAATGCACCATTCAATTAGGCTATCTGCTTTGGAGGGATGGCATCCATGGTAAGATCTGTGAAACCCATGAATATGAGACTATTGTCTCTCTTTTTGTTTTCTGTCTGATAAATGAATTATTTAATTAGAATGCATGTTGCAAAGATACTGTAATGATGAATAAGATATTCAGTAAATCCATGGATGGTGGTACTTGTGGATAGGCAATGTGAGCACGTATAAAAAATAGTTGTCTATTCCATTGAGGGAAAATATCTGCCTCCCAAATGATAGTTGTAGTTATACTGTTATCAGATAGACATATGGTTATACTGGCTTATGGTTCCAAATTAGCAGCTCAGCAGTGGTGTGTGCTAGAGGCAGATTGGGCACTCAGCAGTGGCTATAGCTAGACTAGTTTTTTGATAAGAGGAACCTCATGTTATTCAGCTATATGTATCTTACACCCTTACCATCATGGCCATTTTATTCATCAGCCATAGCGAGCAAGCTCTAATGTAGCTGGGCAAGGACATCTACAGATGAAATGTCTATTTTCTCAAAAAATTTTAGGACATGCTTAGTCCTGATCTTATATATCAGTTCTATTTGAAAGGAAATGCTGCTATGCATGCTCAACTTTATGTCTTGGCAGATCAAATAAGACCCATATACGAAGGGAACCTTGGGTTCTAGGGTCATTTTGTTTCCCATGGTCAGGCATTAAATTCTTACCCATAACACACAAGAAAATTGAGAGCTACTTTACAATATAAGAGGCTTTTCTTTAAAACTTTTGAGGGATGAGGAGAAATTTATACAAATGAGTCTCCTATTAGGGCTTGCTACCATCTCTATATAACAACCTGAGCTGCTATAGATATTTTTGAGCACCACTGGATCTGTTGAGTCATAAAGGCCAAGTGTCAGAGGTAACATGAACCCTCCAGGTTCTAGCAGTATTATGTCCATTAGGATGGTGTGATCATCAAGGTGCCTAGATTCAG
Organism: Callithrix jacchus; assembly: GCF_049354715.1. Taxonomy (NCBI): domain Eukaryota; kingdom Metazoa; phylum Chordata; class Mammalia; order Primates; family Cebidae; genus Callithrix; species Callithrix jacchus. The sequence goes on along the minus strand of NC_133524.1, from coordinate 107,815,738 downwards.
CTAAAGACCCAGAAAGTTGGTGAACTTATGAAATAAGACCCTTAGCATATACTGATGTCAGAGGGTATACTTAGGATATATAGTAATGGTAAACTGATGAAAGCAACTTGTTTTCTGTTTTATGGCTATTGAGATAGAGAAAATGTCCGATTGGTAACTGCAAATGAGGTTCTAAGAGCTATGTTTATTTGGTGAGGTAAACATATCCTTGATGTTGGATCAGGACATCCTAATGGTGTAGCCACTATTAAGGGTTTGTTTGTTAACTATTAAAGTCCTACATGATCTGAGTTTGGTGAACCACTTATCAATAGGACTGAAAGGAGGATGATAGCTAGGATGACTTCTTAAGAAGTTGTTTGGGCTACTGCTCATAGTGCATTTTATATATATATATATATGAGATACATACAACTTTACATATATATTTTCTGTATTCAGCCATTCTTGCATTTCTATAAAGAAATACCCAAGACTGGATAATTTATAAAGAAAAGAGGTTTAATTAGCTCATGGTTTTGTAGGCCGCACTGGAAGCATATCTCCAACTTTAGCTTCTGGGGAGGTCCCAGGAAGCTTATCATTATGACAAAAGGCAAAGTGGGAGCTGGCACTTCACATGGTGAAAGCCAGAGTGAGAGTGAGAGCGAGAGCGAGACAGAGAGAGAGAGAACACACATACATGAATGTGTTGGAGGGGAGGTGCCATGCACTTTTCAATGACCGAACCAGATCTCAGGAGAATTTACTATCAGGAAGGCAGCACCAAGCCATGAGGGATCCATCCCCATGATCCAAATACCTCCCACCAGGTCCAGCACTGGGGACTACAGTTCAACATGAGACTTGGCAGAGACAAATATCCAAACTATATCAATATCTATGTGATATATATAGATATAAGGACACTAATGTTTTGTCAGTTAAGTTTCAAATATCTTTTCTCAGTCTGTTATTTATTTTTTTAATGTTTAAATGCTGTCTTTTGCCTTTAGAGGTTGGAAATTTTTATGAAATCAAATTTATCCATATTTTCCAATAAGACCTCTGCTTTCTGTATCTTAAGAAATTATTTTCTACCATAAGGATTTAAAGGGAATCTTTTATGCTTCATTCTAATAATTTTAAAGTTTTGTTCTTTATTCAGGTCTTTAAAACATCTGGAGTTTATTTTTGTGTATAGTATAAGGGAAGTAGCTAATTAAATTTTTTTCCATATGAAAGTTAATTATCTTCATACCATCTATTGAATACTCTATGCTTTCCTTACTTTATACAATTCAAAAAATACCCAAACCTATTGTATGTTAGATATTGTTCTGGGCACTTAAAATGCAGTAATAAAAATATAGACAAAAGTAGTCCTATTGGTAATGTGAATTATATTTGTCATTAAAGCTGCTAGAATATTCCTACCCTCTTGAAGCTTATATTATACATTGAGGAAGTATGTAATTAATAAGTATATTACATAGTATGTTGGAGATGATAAATGTTATGGAAAAAATAAAGAGAGTAAAAAAATTTGAAGTGCTGGGTTAAGAGAGAAGGTTGTAACTTTAAATCAGGTAGTCTAGGTTGGTCTTGTTGAGAAGTCCACCTTTGGGTGAAGACGTGAAGAAGTGAAGGAGTTTGCATATTAATATTTGGGGGATAATAAAAGTTAATACTTATACATACTATGTGCCAGGGTCTGTTCTAAACACTATATGTATATATTTGCTCATTTACTCCTCGTAACAACTGAGAATCCTACTGTTATTATCATCGTCTTCATGTGACAGATGGGTGAAATGAAGCACAGGAAGGTTAAGTACCTCACCCAAGGTCCCCAGCTAATAGAATCAGAATTTGAACCTAGGTGGTCTGGTTCCAGAGCCCATGGTTTTACCACTATCTTATGATATAGCAAGTTGCTGTTTATGCTGGTATCTGTTTTGTTTAATTAATCTTTGTCCTCCAGGCAAACACCACACCATCTTAATCACTACAGCTTCATAACGAATTTTCATGGGGCAGATATTGGCTTCTGATTGCTCTTTTTAACAATGTTCTTGGCTACTCTTAGAGTTTTATATTCTTCCACAACAATTTTGAAGTAATTTTTTTGAATTTCACTAAAATTCCTGTTGGGGCTGTTATTGGAATCTATGTATAGATTACTTTGGGGAGGATTGATACCTTGCAGCATTGCATCTTGTTATCCACGAGCCTGGTCTGACTTTGCATTTATTCACAGCTTCTGTTACGTTTTTTTAATAGTTTTGCAATTTTCTCAATAAAGGCCCTATGCATAAACAATCTTGTACTATGTTCCAGCCTCATTTCCTGTTTGCTTACTCTGTTCCACCCTAGATCCTACTCTCTGTGCTTCTGATTGGTAACGTAAACTGATAATTTTTTGGTGTTGTGTGTGTGTGTGTGTGTGTGTGTGTGTGTGAGAGAGAGAGAGAGAGAGAGAGAGAGAGAGAGAGAGAGATGGATGAGCAGTTTCTTGACCCTGCTCTTCAAGCTGAGTTTGATTAACCCAGACTGCAGCATGTCAAGAAAGATCTAAGGCTTCCTTCATGATTTTTGCAAGATGTGTAGTCCTTTCCTCAATGAGTCATCAAACCCCTCAGGGGCAGTGATGGATGTTTCCTACACTGTCCTGCCTGTGTTACAGCGCACATGGCAAGTAATCAAAAGGTCTTATTGCTACATTTTTGACATGGAGTTGCTATTCTTTTTCTTAAATCACTTCACTCCATTGAGCCCTCAACCATGACTCTCCCTTAACCTTCAAAGTTGACTTCCATATTGAAAGATGTACTTTTTTTCACATCTGAGACCTTCTCTTTTGCCAGTAGCTTGCTTACTCTGAAGAAGTGAGAAAGAGGGACTTGGTGAGTAGCTGAGAGCTCTTTGAGAAGAAATACCTTTTTGAGATGATCTCGTCCAACTTTTGCAAAAGTTTTTTATCCCCATAGAGCATGTTCTGGGGTGACCAAAATATTCTGAGCTTCAAAAAAATAGGTGGAAGCTCTGTATTCCAGTTTTTTTTTTCTTTTTGAGACACACATTATAGTTTGTATTAAGGGCCCTGACAAGTTTTATGATAAGCAAAACTACCTTTGTTCAGCGCATAACTTTTCAATCATTTTTCATCACAGAATTTTCTTCTGTTTTAAGGAACATCTATTAATGCCCATATACCTCAAACAAGGAAATATTGATTCTGCCTATCCCTCTGCTCTCTGGTATATATGAAGCAAACAAAGTCATTTATCCTAGGCTGTCTCATAAAGACATTTTTCAGCTTCCACAGTAGCATTGCAAAGCCTATATTATGAGGAAATTTCCTAAAATACATTCCAAATGCTTCTTGTTTAAGTTTTATTATCCCCTCCACTGCTGTATCTTCACCAGAAATAAAATGATTTTGAGTTCTGATGCAAAATTAATTGCTACATATTTACTGAAGAGGTTTTAAAACATTAGCCTTATTAGAATTTCCATATTTCCCTGTTTTTATTCCTTAATTTTTCTGCCTCTAGCGTGAATAATGTTGATTTTTCATGAGATTGCCACAAGGTAAGGCAACAACGCATGGAAGAAAACAGGGCAGACACACGCATTCCCCTGGGGTACTTGTATAGTAACCAAGAAATCAGCAGCAAGGTATTGGGAGGACTTAACTAGGCAGGTTGAACATTTGAGGCTGTCCACCCAACTAACAGACAGCTCCAGGCTTTGCTGAGTCAACACCTTTCACAGAAGAAAGACATATTTTCAATCCTACTTGGAGGCAACTTACAATGAAACACATGGGGAGAAAAATGCTTAAATATAAAAGATCAACAGCTCTATATAAAAGGAAGGGTTAATTATGCTAGGAATCAGATATAAAATAATTACTGAGCATGCTATTATCTCTGAGCTTCCTGGGAGCCAAGCAAAAGTAGAACCATGATAGTTCAAGGCTGCTACATATTGGTGCATGCAGCCTCAGTTGTGAAGATAGTAGCCTCCCCCTACCCCATTTAACCTCTCACCTTTCTCTTTTGTTTTAGAGTTTGGCATGATCTCATTAGCCCATCTTGGATGCTTCCTTGAATTTTTCGTAACGCATTTTATATAAAGAAGCCAGTTAATGACAAATAAGCAGTTTGAGGAGAAATCTGTTAGTATTCATTTTGTAGCCATCACATTTCCTTCACATAGAAAGGTAGTTGGGTTGGGTTTGAACTTTCAAACTCTCAAAGGTAAATGCCACATTCACCTTTTATTAACCAAATTCTTACATCAGGCTGAAAGGTTTGGGGTGTCCTTTTCAATCCTATCTTCCGTAATATTCTAGAATTCTTTTCCCTTGTCTTGTTCCTATCCTACTTCCTCTTAGTCTACTTTGTTGACTTCATAAAAAAAAAAAAAAACAATTAAAACAAACAAAAAACCCAATTGTTGGATACTTAAGTTAAACTGCCTTAAATAATCAGCAGATTTGATTTTCTTTTTCCTCCCAAGTGAGTGAAAGGAAGAGAGCTACAATTTCTAGGAAGCTGGGTTTTGCTGTCTGAGTCCAGCCCCCAAGCAGATTAGACCAAGGTTTTGGCCAAGTGAAATTGCCAATTTTCTGAAAGAAAGGACTAGCACATTGCTCATTAGAGCATTCTGATTTTGTCTGTGCAATCTTTTTGCTACCCTGCAATTTCCTGTTAGTTATAAATGAAACCTTTCTAGCTGTTAATGCAGCCTGTGAATTTTTTTAAAAGCGTGTAATTAATCATAGGAGGTTGGGGGGATTCACTAAGCCTGAGTTACAGGGGAGAAGCTGGACAAGGCACTAGGACCTAGAAGGCATCTATCCACCCTGGCAGGAATTTCTTGCTTGGAGCTCAGACAACAAAGGCACAGAGAGATTGGTTTTCTTTCTCTCAGCATCTCCACCCAACCAGCAGAAAACCGGTGAGTGGGGCTTTTGAGTGATTTTCAAGCAGAATGTAACAGATGTCAAACGGGAAAAGCACCAGGCAAAGCCTGCTCTCTGTCTCTCTGTCTCTTCTTTTCCTTTTCTGCCTTATTCTATCTGATTTTTTCCCTAAGCTTCTACCTGGGATTTTCCTTTGGAAAAGTGAGTTTGATGTTTCTTTGTTTTCACTGTGATGTTAATTTAGAATGATACTACCTTTGATCCTAAAGCAAAGCAAAGCATTACTGGCATGCCTGGGGAAATGTTTGCTACTTGCCTTGAAGAGGTGGGGTCTCTTACCACTGCAGGTTGTCTGACAGAGACAATGCTGAGCTCAGCATAGGTCATGGTGACATTGGAAAAAAGGGGTAATCGAACCTCGCAAACCCATTAGGCACCAGTCTTTATCTCCTGTCCTCCCGGTTCCTTGCAAATACATTGATGTGGCAATGTGTAGCAGCTGAGCCCTGCTTGCTTTGTGAGTCCTTTTATCCCCATCTGTGAGATGCATGTTAATAGTTTGGCTCTTAGGATGTCACTACATTTGCTAGCATTTGGGGCTTCAGTTGTGTTGGGTTTCAGGTTTTGATTGTTTGGGGTTTCTTTGGGGGGAGGGGTTCAACAGAAGGGAGAAAAGCAAAGCCTGACAAATGACCATCTTTTCCTCAGCTAATGCACCTGGGCAATATACAAGTTTGGGGTGAATTGCTGGCTCTGAGGGTAAAATGTCCCTTCAATTAGGGTAGAAACCCCGAACAATGAAAGGTGTGCTTCCTTCTAAAGGTCCCATATGCTGTTTGGAGACTCATTTGTGAATTTTTCAACGATTAAATTATTCCATTAAGAGGTGTTGCTGCATCGGTGGGGAGAAGATGGAGCACCTGTGGTGGAGGGGAAGGGTTTTGTGAACAAATGGTACCGGGGGAAGGCACAGCTAATAACTTGTTAAATAACTTATTTTTATAATCCTTCCTCCCCACCAGTTTATTTCTCACTAATGTCAGATAGCTGCACCAGCTTGGTGGGGAACGGGTTTGATGAATAGCACAAAGACACTGGCTGTTCCCTGGAGGCTGTCCCTTTAAAGGCGAATCTTAGTTTATTCTGGGGGGAGGGGATGCACATATTAGAGTAGGAAAGAAGACTTGGAATAAAATGAAAACACTCCCCTTCATAGTCATTGTACTGAAATGCCAAGACTGCTTCCTAAGCTGGAGATGCTAACCTTAGCTAGCTCCTTCTGTTCTCTTCAAGGGGAATTTTGTCAGGCTATGGATTCATTTACAACTGTTAGTCATGTGGGCATGTGTGAGGAAACAGATGCCAGTTTTAATGTATTTAGCCCGAAGTTACAATTTGATAGGAGCCACTGTCAGTAAGTCTCAGGATTTTCAGCTATTTCAAAATCTCCCCCTCTCCTCTGTCTGGAACAGTGCCAAGAGTGCCTCCCTCTCTATCTCTTACTCCCAACCCCCACAACCACCAGCACCCCCGCCCAGCCCCTCCTTCTTCTCTATTAAGATCAATATTCCTGCAGGTCAGGGGCAAGCAGCAGATGGGTCACAGGCTTTTTTCAACCAGTTCTTTTCACAAGCAGCAGATTGCAGATCTGGATCTGGCTAATATTTGAATTCCTTTCTTTTTTCCCTCTCCCCGTCCTTTTTTGTTTTTGCCTCTCTTCGCCCCCATCCCTTTCTCCAACGCTCAGGTCTCTAAGGTTCCACTAAAATATGGAACTTGATTTTGGACACTTTGACGAAAGAGATAAGACATCCAGGAACATGCGAGGCTCCCGGATGAATGGGTTGCCTAGCCCCACTCACAGCGCCCACTGTAGCTTCTACCGAACCAGAACCTTGCAGGCACTGAGTAATGAGAAGAAAGCCAAGAAGGTACGTTTCTACCGCAATGGGGACCGCTACTTCAAGGGGATTGTGTACGCTGTGTCCTCTGACCGTTTTCGCAGCTTCGACGCCTTGCTGGCTGACCTGACACGATCTCTGTCTGACAACATCAACCTGCCTCAGGGAGTGCGTTACATTTACACCATTGATGGGTCCAGGAAGATCGGAAGCATGGATGAACTGGAGGAAGGTAATTTAAATAGTGGGTGGTGGCCCTTGGTGGGAGGTGGCATTATTGGTTATGGTTACATTCTTGGGTTGCTTTGGAAAAAAATTATGCAATGTATTTTTCAAAACACTGGGTTGATTAATGCTCAAATTTCTAATGCTATAGACATCAACAGAGCCATTAGCAATCACCCTTCAGTCTTCCCTGAGGTTGAAATGTGAATGGTGGTGATCAAGCATTGTGCTTATCTGCCAGGGTATAAAGAGGAAAATCTTAATTGTAGCATTTATTCTAGATCTTATTTATAATTAACTTTGAGTAGCACTATTGAGGCAGAGCATGAAATCATTAAGGGTATAACAAGGAAGGACATTTGGTTGGGTTAACAGAGAAAATATTGTGCCCAAATTTTCTTTGAACTGCTGGGAAATTATTTGTGAATTGCAACTCATTGGAAATACACACCCTAAGAGCAGGATTTCCTGAACATATTCACAGAGGATTATTCTTTTAGGTAAGTGGTCGCTGCTCAGCTGTTGCTTCTAAAAAGCCTACTTTAGGGTGTGTCCCTAAGGCTGAGGTCATTGGGAGAAATACCAAAGAAAGCTGTAGGTATGTCTGGTATTTTAATAAAGACCATTCCAATTAGAATAGGAATTGACTCACTGTACCTAAATCCCCTTATATCCTCTCTAGATTTTTGAATGACAACTAAATTTTCTGAATAGATTGCCAAGAATCCCAACAACCTTTGTACCCACCTTAAAATAGAGAAAATCCCAGCTCTTACCATAACTTACCCAGCCATAGAGTCTTCTTTATGGTCATTTAGAAAATAGATCTTGGGTCATATTTTTAACACTCTATATTATCAAATCAATTATGCTGAAGATGCTTCCCTATTTTTAAGTTGGTGGATATAACACATGTGATCAATTTAACCAGATCAGTACTTTAAAGAACGGCCTCAACGAGTGGTGATAATGAATGTGTTCCTTCTCAAGCCCCTTCTCTATTATCCAGCCCTTTCTCCTCACTCCTTTCATTCCCTGAGCCAAGGTGGGTTTAAAGCAGGCAGATCTCTAGATAAACTGAATTATGAAATAACCAACAAGGAAGGAGAAATAGCACCTGAAATGATTTGACGTGGGAGCAACCTGCTTCTGCTTCACTGCTTCTAAGTTTCTTGGGTTCCTAGACAAAGGAGAATGAGGGCTTCCTTTGTACAAGACCCTACTTCTCTCAAATAGCTGCTATTGCCCAAGTAGTCAGGCCAAGCGATTGTGACCAGTTACTTATATGAGATAGTGTCCATATGGTTGCTGCATCTGAGTCTCAGGGTTCTAGTTTGAGATTTTTCTTTTCTTTTCTTGTCTTTTTTTTTTTTTTTTTGAGACAGAGTTTTGCTCTTGTTGCCCAGGCTCAAGTGCCATGGCATGATCTCAGCTCACCACAACCTCCGCCTCCCGGGTTCAAGTGATTCTCCTGCCTCAGCCTCCCGAGTAGCTGGGATTACAGACATGTGTCACCACACCGGACTAATTTCGTATTTTTAGTAGAGATGGGAGTTTCTCCATGTTGGTCAGGCTGGTCTCAAACTCCCGACCTCAGGTGATCCACCTGCCTCGGCCTCCCAAAGTGCTGGGATTACAGGTGTGAGCCACTGCACCTGGCTGAGATTTTTCTACATAGCTGACCTCGAAAAGCAATGCCCAGGAAGCTTTGATTATTTCATCATGTGCTCAGTGGACAGGCAGAGGTTAATACTAGGCCCTTCCTGACCAATAAAGGACTGGCCATCTTAGTGCATATCTTAGAATGAAGGAGAGTCAGGGCAAATTCGAAGGGTTTGTAGCTAGGACGAGGGAGCTGTCCAACAGAGTAATTGTTAGGGTGTCTGTCTTTTGTCATTGTAAAATCCACATCTCAGCCAAATTTCAGGGATTTCTCTGTAACAACTTTCATAAACAAAGCACCCTGTATCATCCAATATATCCTAATTTCTATGAACTGTGATATTCTAAACACAATAGACATTAGTAAAGAATACTGAACCAAGTAACATTGTATTCAGAGCAAGTATTAGAATATTCTTGCGTCTGATGTAAGAGAAGTGTTATGCAGAAAATTTTCCCCCAAATCCATTTTTTACATATTGATTTTTCTCCCTAGATGTGTGTGTGTGTGTGTGTGTGTGTGTGTGTGTGTGTGTATTGGTGTATTACAAGAGGGCTGGTGATAATCCGTTCGACACAGGTAGCAATAAATGTAATTTTGAAAAGACTGCAGCTTTCTATTCCCTTGATTCCTTTTGAGTCCCACTAGATTGAACTCCTCTTATTTATCACTCCTGTGTTCAGTGGTACTTTTTGTTGAATTCCTGGGCTATGCAAAGTGTGAATAGGGCTCAGTTGCATTTGTTCACATGTCATCTACAACTACAAGTCCCAGTGGACCTCAATGCCCTCCAGTCCTGAGTACTGCCTGTTCAGTCAAGAAAATTCAAGGCTATCTCCAGGATAGTGTTAAGAAATGTGATCAGTCTTGGCACTGCCACAGAGCCAAATGGGCACTGGGATAAGGAGGATGAAAATAACGTGTCTTTTTACCTCATATTTTATATTTTAGAACTGCCCATCAGGGAATGGAGAACAAAAGCCCTTTGACTTTGTTCACCTTTGCAAGAGATTGAACAAAAGATCAAAATATTATATACATTGCTTCCAGTTAGACTTCCTGGCTTGAAAAATCAGGGTCATTGTGTTCTAGTCTTAGAGGCAGCAGATTATAATGAAAAAAGAAGTCTTTGGACTCAGATTTGGTTCAAATCCAGGATCTGTCAGTGTTAGTCTGCAAGACCTTGAGTTAACCATCTAGATTCCCTGAGACTCAGTTTGTCATCTGTAAAACAGGAACAATGACTTTGAGGATTAAATAAGACAGAGGTTATAAAGTGCAAGTTACTCTGCTAGGCACACAATAGTGTTTAATAAAAGGTAGTAATTATTGTCTGAGTTATCCTACTTTATAGCTAGTTAGCTACATGATCATAGGTTTGTCGTTATCATTAATGTGACTGTTATTTATTTTTAAAATAACTAGAAAACAACTGTTTTAAGGTATAATTTCCATAAGACAAAATTCACTCATTCGAGTGTAAAATGATTTTTGGAAGATTTATCAAGTGGTGCAACCATCATCATAACATAATTTTGGACCATTTTCATCTCCCCAAAAAGAAACCCTACTCCAATTAGTTGTCACTGAATTATTTTCTCCAATCTCTCCAGCTCTAGACAATGATTAATCTACTTTCTGTCTCCACAGATTTGTCTATTCTGGGCATTTCATATAAATTTAACCAAATACCATGTGGTCTTTTGTGCTTCTTTTACTTAGAATAATGTTTTCAAATTTTATCTATGTCGTTCCATGTATTGGCACTTCATTCTATTTTGTTGAAGAATAAGGTGTCATTGTATGTGTAGACCACAATGTTTTGTGTATCTCTTGTGAGTAATATTTTTAACTGTAAAATGGGACTAGTAACACCTGCCTTCTCTATCCATAGGGTGGTTGTAAGGATAAACTTAGACAATAGATATGGAAACACATTGACAAGGTAAAATTATAGCTACAGGTACTATTATTATTAATGATGTAAAATACCAATAATGGAAATAATAATGATCATGAAAATGATGATGTTAGTAAGGGATTGTAATGATCAGTGGCTCCCAAACCTGGCTGCCTTTCAAAATCTTTCAGAACTTTAGAGAAATATTACATTCCTGGGCCACACCCAAGATCTATTGAATCAGAATCCCCAGCTAGTGCCTCAGTGTTTGTGTTTTTACAACTCTCCTCATGTGATTTTTATGAGCACTTAGACTTGGGAAGTCTTAGACTGGGGGATCTTGATGGTCCCATTCAACTAACCAAAGTGGTAGGACTCTTTAGAAATGCAGAAATCTGTTTTTATTTTTTTCTTTATATATATTAAAGGAATAATAGAGCATAGAACACACTGTGTTTTCAAATGACCGCATTATTACATATTTAGCCTGAAAAATAAAATTTAAAAATGATCGGTTAATGACTCTGGCCTTGGGCACTCCTTTGTCTAGTGCCTCTAGTCTACTGTTTTCTGCTAGATACAGAAAGTATCAGGGGAAGCATTTTGGATCAAATGTTATTGATGTCAGTTTTCCCACAGTCCTTGGGTACAAGGAGGGTCTTAGTGAAGCCACGTAAGATGTGGTCCTCATTAGCTGTGTCCCTAGGAGGTCAATGAATAATATCCACTGATGGGTTTTCCTTTTGTCATGACTTTCCTTTTTCTTTCTTTCTTTTTTATTTATTTATTTTTTTGTAGAATTTTTCTCCTTCCCTTTATGTCTGGTTCATTTCTTCCCCGATTTTCTTGTATGTAAGTATGCAGATCAATGTTGGGGGTATCATTTATGACTAGCCAGCTTCTCTGAACCCAAATTGAGACAAGTTCAAGAGTTATTACCCAGACCATGGGACAGAATATTTACAACTGGAACAGTCTTAGAAAATCTGAGCTGTGTAGTCACACCAGGTATGATCCAGTTCTTTTGCCAAAGCTCATTTGTTTCAATGAGATGAATCCACCTTCTCACTAATTTATTCTGTAACTACTAAAGCAAGTACATTGTCAAAGACAAGAATTTTAAGATACCTGGGAGGGATGCATTGTTAACAGATATGATAATATAATCAAATGTCATTTAATATTTTAATATAATACAGTAAAGTATCATTTAATATATTCCTTTTTGAGTCAGGAAGCCCTGGAAAAGAGGAGAAAACCCAGGCAGAAGTGCTTTTGCACTGAGAAGATACAAATACATACAGTTCTTTTGAAAATGGAGCCTTCTTAAAGAGAAGGGAGGTAGACATTAGATCATCTTGAGCCCACAGCTTGTTACATTTCTGCCCTTTCAGCTGTGCTTCCATGATTTCATTTCCTTACCCTCTCACCCTAAAGCAGGTTGTTAGTTCCAGCCAATTTGCACCTTGCTTGGCTCTGAAGCCAGCTTTCCCTCTAGGCCTCCAGCTGGTAGGAAATAGCCCTTGGAAGCGGTGGCAGGATGGGAACCCAGCTGTGTAAAGGTGCAACCCACCTTATCCAGCTCCAAGTGCCAGGCAGCAGGATGTGCAGGAGGCACTGAGCTCTGGCAGCAGACGTTGAAAATGCTGGCAGAATCAGAACAAGGAAGTCTTAATCTAGCAAAGAAGCACATTTGATGTCTTTCCAGCCGTAGAAGTGGAGAGTCCTTGGAGGTGGGCAGCTAGTTTCTTAACATTTAATTACCCTAACAGCTTTGTTTTCTAAAGCCTGTTTGAAAAGAGAAGAAGATGGAAAAGAGAACAAGATTCCTTTTTATAGACTCTTAGGCCTAGAATGGACTCAGGTGTCACCTAGTGTATTATCTTTGCTTTAGAGATGGCAAAGTTAAGACTCAGAGAGATTAAGTGATTTCCCTGAAATCACACAGCTTCTAAGTGCCTAGGTGAAATTTCAATCCAGGTCTCTGTGACTCTGTAGTCATCACTCTTAATGACGATAAATATCCTGCCCTCAGTGGGCCTGTGGGCCTCTGCAGTGGCAGCAGTGGCTTTGCTGGGTGTTATTATACATTTTCTACATTTGGCATTTGCCACAACTGGAAGCCTCCTCCCGACCAGCAGTAAATCTTATCTTTGAGTCACAGGCCCCAGCAGGGCTCATGTCTTATCGTAATGACAGCTCAGTTCCTAGATGGTTGCCCTTGATACCTTCCCTTTTTTTCTCTTCAGCTTCTATTCCTCTTTTCAACCTCATTCAGCACTTTCTTCCTCTTTGCTCTTTCCTTCTTGTTCTCTCCTCTCTTCCATAAGATTAGGGGCTTAATAATAATAGAAATGTATCAAGTGCTTACTGTGTTCCAGGCTCTGGAATCAGCATTTTATTTGATTTTTATTTTAAGATGGAGTCTTGCTCTTCTGTCACCTATGGTAGAGTGCAATGGTGCAATCTCAGCTCACTGCAACCTCTGCCTCCCAGGTTTAAGCGCTTCTCCTGCCTCAGCCTCCAGAGTAGTTGGGATTACAGGCGTGTGCCACCACGCCCAGCTAATTATTGTATTTTTAGTAGAGATGGAGTTTCATTATGTTACCCAAGCTAGTCTCGACCTTCTGGTCTTAAGCCATCTACCTGCCTCGGCCTCCCAAAGTGCCAGGATTACAGGCATGAGCCGCTACACCTGGCCATGGGTTGAGCACTTTATATCCATCATCTGATTTGTGCCCCACAACACCTCCTCAAGGTAGGTATTGTTATTATCACCCTTGCTTTGCAAAGAAGAAACTGAAGCCAAGGGAGGTTGGAGTGCACAACCAGAAAGTGCTGGGGACGCTGTTCTGACTGACATCATGTCAGCTGCACTTTTTCCATTACTCCATATTCAGGCCAATGAGAAAGTGGAGTGACTAAAATGTACCACTGGAAGGTGCTCAACATAGATTTGGCTGAGGGCTGGGCCCTCTGGAAAGTTCTTGGGTGCTATATGATATTATAGCTGTCAGCCATCACGTTCATTTTCATCTGGAGGTGGTTAATCATACTCATACTTTGGAGGCTTAAGAGGTTTAAGAGATGGGAGCAAAAAAAGTCCAAAGTCCTAATAGGGCTACACAGCTGACTCTCCAGAGGAGACTGGATGAGTGAAATCATAAATACATAGCTTCACACATTTCCACACCACCAGTTGTCTGATAGTTTTGAAGTACATGACAAGTCATGGAAAACATCTGACTCAAAGGCAGTGACCTCCTGGAAGGTGCCAATGAATCTGGTGAACTGCTAAGTCAAGACACCATTTCTAGGGTATGGGGGTTGTTGGCTGTGAATATATGGAGATACTAAAAGGGCCCCTTCATTCATCCTTTTCAGTCCAAAATTAAAGACCCCAGCCTATAATCACTTGGGTTGGCTTGAATTAGCCAGCAAGGGAGTCAAAGAAATCAGAGTTTCTCTTGGCTGAGATATTGACCATTTCATCCTGGGTATCAATGTATGCACCCAGTGGGTCAGGGTACCTATCTTCACTTAAAACCATCCCTTGGTTCCCTTGTCAAGATAGAACTCTGTGACTGAGGGCAGCTTAGGAAGCCACTTCGCTTATGCTGGATGCCACTTACCTCCCATCTCCACACACACACACACACATAAATGTCCTCAAAGGTGCCCTAGAGATTTGGACTGAAACTTCTCTTAGCATTAACTGAGAAGTTTATTCATTAACATGACTTAAAGGTTTTGGTGCTATGGCAAAGCAATAAATATTTGCAAAGGGAGTGAATTATCAACCTGGTGTTTCTGAATGCAGTTCTCCTGCTGAGACCAAAGGAGAGTCATCAGACTGTAATTGTGTTTAATGCTTTCTGTGCACTGGCTAGGGTTTATTTATTTATTTAGGGTTATTACCGATGACTTAAGCATGATTAAATCATACTGTTTCTGCAGCTCAACCTCTCAATGAACTTCTAGATACCTTGAGGCTAATATGTTTTACTCAAGGAATTCAACCTTTTCCAATATTCTTTTCCCCAGGCTGAGACTATCTCTCTTCCTATTTTCTTCAGCTCTTAGTCCCAGGTGTCCAATCCCCTCCTCTTGCCTCTGATCTCAGCATTTCTTCTGCTATATTAGTCATTTCCTCTAGCCTAGGGTAAATGTGAAAATTATACTCAATCCTTCCAATCCATAAATCAGGCTGTATAATGTATTCTCACTTCTGTACCTCATTACTTGTGGCAGCCAAGGGTGAGAACTGGTGAAGATGGCCCTGAATAGACAGATATCATGTACATCCTTTGAGAGGATGAAAAGATGAAGGGCGAGTGGTAGAAATAGGAGATTATTTTTCAAGCAAGAGCCAGCGCATTTATATGTACAGGTTGTTATTTAGACAGTTTCTCTACCCAGTGTAGCATAAGGAGTAGAGGACACCCTTATACACACACATAAACATTCAACATATGCACACACATTTCACATTTTAATATTCGATACTGGGCCATATACTCTGTGCAAAGGATTATCTGGTTTCTTATCAAGTATGTGTGTATGCCTGATATGCAAGGTTACTTGGTTCATTTTAACTTGGCATAAAAATGTTTTAACTTTGAAAGCTTTACTTGGTTCATAATATAACAAAAGGATGGGGCTTTGAGTCCAAAAATAGGACGGGGACTTTAAGAAATAGAGATGTTAAAAATGCTCCAGTAATGCCCCTGAAAGCTAAACATCCTAGAAACTACTATAAATGTTTAAATTCCAATAAAACCATATCAAGCTTGGAACTTCACTTGTTATATTAAATTTAGATGTGCTCTTTGTCCTCAGAACCTTTAGCTTGACAGAGTTCTTCAACTAGGTGTGCCATTATATTGAATGGTGTTTTGAGAATGACTCTTGAATTTGGATGAGCCAAGTTTTTAGCCTAATTAAGAACAGCACCTGAGGTTAGTTAATATCACCATTTCTTCAAAAGTTCTATTCCAGTGTCAGTGTCTATTTGTTTGGTTAGAATCATCCATATGTCTGTTATTAAACTAATCACCTAATCACTTATTTCTTGCCTTAGGGGAAAGCTATGTCTGTTCCTCAGACAACTTCTTTAAAAAGGTGGAGTACACCAAGAATGTCAATCCCAACTGGTCTGTCAACGTAAAAACATCTGCCAATATGAAAGCCCCCCAGTCCTTGGCTAGCAGCAACAGTGCTCAGGCCAGGGAGAACAAGGACTTTGTGCGCCCCAAGCTGGTTACCATCATCCGCAGTGGGGTGAAGCCTCGGAAGGCTGTGCGTGTGCTTCTGAACAAGAAAACAGCCCACTCTTTTGAGCAAGTCCTCACTGATATCACAGAAGCCATCAAACTAGAGACTGGGGTTGTCAAAAAACTCTACACTCTGGATGGAAAACAGGTAGGTACCTTTTCAAAGTACTTTTCTCATTTTGTCTAAATTCTTAGATGTTCATCTTACACCTAAAATATCATTTCTTGTAGATGAACTCTTCCTCCACATCTCTTCATCACAACCTGATATTATATGTTTCATTTCGACTAAAGATATTTTCAACAGGCAAAACAATGAATCAGGAATCTGAGGCGCTGAAATTCAATCTGCTTCTGATTTACCATGCAGAATGGTCACTTAGCCTCAGCTTCCCTATCTGCTATGAAAGATGTATTAGAACCTAAGTTCTATGAACTCTTATGAATATGAATTTAGCCATTATACGATGCAACCTTTATTGTTCAATACATCTGACTGAAAATGATATTTGCCCATTCATTATTTCTTAGATACCCTCACATTGGTACTCAACAACTATTTTGATAAAAGGAAGTTGAAATGAACTTCATATGCTCTGAAAGAAGTCAGATATGGGGGAAGCACTGAAGTCTCTGGCTCGGTGTCTTTGCCTCACACTATACCATATTTGTTCTCTTTCTCTTTTCCATATGACATAGCTGTCTTAATTTGGTTCCACTGATGGTTTGTGTGAGAAAGGGACTATTTCAGGATCCTAAAATTAGCCCAAGAAAGATGTTGCCATCTGTTCCTCCTCCAAATCAGGTTCTTCATGTCATTGGTTATACTACTGAAGTGCCACCTATATTAATATCTGGGAAAGAATGCAGCCAGGCGTCTCCATCAGACAGATGCACTATTCTCTTGAGCATAGGGAGCTGTAAATATACAACAAAAATCTTCCAAGGGAATTGGAACAGTGGCTGGTTCTGTTGGCTCTAAAGAGGATCCTGGTCTCCCCTCAGAAAATACAAGTGTGGATTATTATCAGTTCATACATTCTACCTCTTAAAATGCCTTTGGCATTTTTTTTTTAATTTTTGTTTAAAAAAATTTTTTTTCTTTTTTTTAAAGACAGGGTTTCACCATGTTGGCCAGGCTGGTCTTGAACTCCCAACCTCAGGTGATCTGCCCACCTTGGCCTCCAAAGTGCTTGGATTACAGGCAGAGCCACCACACCCAGCCGCCTTTGGCATTTTAACAAACAACTATATAGATTCTAAAAAGGTGGATTCACTATGTATCAAAGTTACTGATGAGTGTTCAAATGCAGACTTGTGCCTCTTCCCATAATTTCTGATAATAATGTGTGCTCCAAGATTTTAAGTTTTAGGGAAACTCCACTTATGTACTGGGTACTTGGCAATTTTGATAAATTTGTAGCTTCTGTTTCCCATCATTTTGTCATCTGAGAGCTACCTAGACACATTGGTTATAACTGACTTGTGTTTGTTGTACCAAAGCAATGGTTTTGTCTGGGATGTTGGGAAAATCTGCAATCCCCAAGCATTTCTCTAAGAGTGTCTCTCTTCTAAGTAAGTACCATGTGTGTAATAAACAGGAGCTGTCTAAGTATAGGCCTAATTGCCAAAGCCTCATCTCAGAGAGATAGGACATAGAAATTTTAGAATCATTGGATCACAGAGTTGAGAATGACCTTAGAAGCCATGACATTTAATCTTCCCTAAGGCATGGATATCTTCTACAATCACTCTAAAAGACTATGAGACAGCAGCCTATTTCACTGTTCAACAGCTGTGATTTTTAGAGTTTCTTCATATTAGGCATAAATCTGATTCCCTATGCCTTCAGTCTGCTGAAGTAATACAGGAAAATGCAAATCAAAAACTTAAGACTGGGATTAAGAAGATTTGGACTCTAGTCTTGATATTGTCACTTACTATACGACTTCAGACTAATCAGTTAACTATACACTCCTCCTCTGTACAAAAGGACTGATCACATCTGCCCTGACTATGCTCCCGGGATTCTTATGAGGATCAAATCAAATAATGGATATGAAAGCACTCTGTAAACTAAAACATGGATATATATATATATGCACACACACACATAAAATTCATTAAATGAGATTTATGGCAGTTTTGCATATTAATAAATGTTAGCTCTCTTTCCCCTTAATTAATTAATTTATTTATTTTTGGAGATGAAGTGTCACTCTCTTGCCCGGGCTGGAGTGCAGTGGCGTAATTTGGCTCACTGCAACCTCTGCCTCCCAGGTTCAAGCAATTCTCCTGCTTCATTCTCCCGAATAGCTGGGGCTACAGATGCACGCCAACACACCCTGCTATTTTTTTTTTTATTTTAGTAGAGATGGGGTTTCACCGTGTTGTCCAGAGGTCAGACAATCCGCCCACCTCAACCTTCCAAAGTGCTAGGATTATAGGCATTAGCCACCATCCCCAGCCTCTTCTCTCTCCTTTACCTTGAACTCCTGAGGTCAAGCAATCCGCCCACCTCAACCTTCCAAAGTGCCAGGATTATAGGCATGAGCCACCATCCCCAGCCTCTTCTCTCTACTTTATCTCTATCATTTTTATTATAAATTTCCAACATTTGTGAATATATATCATACCTTTGCATTCTGTTTTTGCTCCAAATAATATATAAAGGGAGACCTCCATCTCTTAGGGAAGCAAGCACCAGTCCAGTGATGAATAGGTTTTTCATCTACAGCAGGCCATGTAGAGTGGCAAGCTCTCTCAAACTTCTTTAAGTATCAGTTCCCTTTTTTGGGGGAACACATTACAAAATACCAGTATATGATATGACATGTATATACAGAAATGGATTGGTGCCCAGTGGATCTGAACAATGCCCTTTCAGGCATTTGTACCTCTGTATATACATTCCCTCTCTTTAAAACATCTTCCTCTGCCCACCTTGACCCTTGAAGGTCATCTTCTAAGACCTGGTTCAAATATCACTTTATCTTTGAATATTTCTGTCTTCACTAAGGAGGGTAAAAGCAATCATAACCTTTTGTTTTTTTTTTTAAATAATGCTCAGCTCCTGGCATATAGTGGATGCTCTATAAATGTTTGTTGATTGAATGAACTGACAAACAGATTCTCACATGGCCTGGGTAGATGTTTTGAGAAGCCTTCTTTCAATTCCCCATATGTTATCCTTACATCTTTCAGAAGAAATAGGGGGCTTCCAAAGGAGTGAATATTCCACCCAGGTAGTTTCTTTCTGGTGCTTTACTTGGAAGTCACTGAGGGCAGACCTATAAAGCAACATTCCCCTAAATACCTTTTAAGGAGAAATGTCTCTGTGTCCCCACCCTGAAAAGCTCTCCAAAAAGAATTCTGTGGGGAAATAAGGTTGTAAAATGATACAAATTGTTTGCCATTCTTAGAGATTCACAGTGCTCATTGGCACACTGAATGTTCTGAGAAGCCCTACAGCAATAAAATCCATCCTAATCCTACTTAACCAAAAATATTTTTAATGAAATACACACAAACACATACCCACACATACATATATATGTGTATATATACACACATACATACACACATTTATATGTATATATACCCATATACATACACACATAGAGAGTGCACTAGAAAATGTTGTTTACATAAAACACTGATAATTAGGAACTAACTACCGTAACTTTAATGGTAAGATTCGTATGCACAGACTAACCGCAAATTAAACATTGTTGTTTTGTTACAGCAAGGGCATTAAATAAAATTTTGGGGTATGTGGACAAACCTAATTACAAAATAGATGTTGGGTATACTGAAAGTTGGTGCCACACTCAAAATTTTGGAGCTCAGCTTGTTTCCCAGGTCTAGTGATGACAGCTCTAATGTTAACACCTGTCAATCACTTTGATTATTAGTGGGTATTCGTACTGCTTGCAAATATGATCTTCCTCGTGGAGGCTGAAGTCACATATATTGCAATAGCTTGACTTGGTTGGATAAGATTCTAATGCCTGTCTTTGGCTACATGTGATATAAGGCACTTAGTTGAAAAGAGCAAAGTATGGTCAAGGCTGTTTGTTATAGAATGTTTTATTCATGAAATCAAGGCCATTGCTTGATTTCAGTGTACACTATAACTGGATTCTATATCGACCGAACCAAGTGGTTTTCCCTCTTCAAATGAGTAATGATCAGCTAAAAGAGCCCAGTTGATTGTTGCAAATTTATTGTTGCTTCTGTAATTGTGTGTACCATTTGAGTGATGGGCTTACACTGATTGACAAGCAATCTGCAGACATGCCTCATTTCTTTCTCTCTGTTTCTGTTTTGTTTGGATGTATCTTTTGGAGTCCTTGATCTTTTTACAGCTTATATTTGATGTTATAGAAGATTGGTTTCCTGACCTCTTGCCTCTGAGATATTTTTGGTCTATGTAGACAGGAAAGCCAACCAGCACTAGTAGGAAGACACCCCAATTGATTCCTCACCTCAATAAGAAGTTGTTAATGGTATAAGAAGTGGTTGGTAGGGCTCTGGCTACTCTCAGGGATTAAAATGGATTTCTAGGAGGTTAAAGAGGACATGATAGAGGATTAGATGGTGATGCATATCAGTTCACTTGCAGGTGAAAATTGTTCTTTTGGTTCCTTGGCAGCTGGAGTGATTGTGGAGTGTTGACAAAATTATCCAATTATTAATTTCCATAACTAAAGTACACATTGACCTTCATGCATAAAAGTCATGGATGCATAAAACTGGGACCCAAATTTCTGGTTCACATGATAGCAGTAGTTTAATAGATACATGTTCTGGCCTTAAACTAATTTGAGAGCTTTAACAATAGACTTCCAGCTTTTTGGCATCATACATGGGGGTGCAGCTGGTCTTCACACTATCCGTTTTTATGCTACACTGACTGACATCTCTAGATTCAGTTTTGTCCACACCCAGAATTTGTGCAAGAAAAGATTCCCTATTGCCTCAATATACATGCCTAAGGCATAAGTATGGCCTTCACTGCTCGTTCTAGCTTTGTTAGGCCAGTTTTCAATTGGATGGATTTATTTTACATTTTTGTCTGTGCCTTTATAGAACCAACTACTTGGACCAGGGATTCTAGGTCTCAGAATAACA
The DNA here is from genome assembly GCF_049354715.1 of Callithrix jacchus. Taxonomy (NCBI): domain Eukaryota; kingdom Metazoa; phylum Chordata; class Mammalia; order Primates; family Cebidae; genus Callithrix; species Callithrix jacchus. Next base: position 107,794,731 of record NC_133524.1, on the reverse strand, counting down.
GAGGAGAAGTTTAAGCTGACTCCAAGATTATCCATAGCCTTGGGAACTAGAACAGGGGTTTTAAGGAAATGGTTGATGCATAAGACACAGATGAGAGCACGAAGGATGTTTCAACTGCTGCTTAGTATTCTAGGAAAGACTTGCCCTTTCCACATTGCCATACAAAAGAACTGGGTGCTGTAAGCACAAAGGCAATTGCAGGAAACGCAGGAAGACAGATTGGATTTAACCTTGGAAATGTTAAGTGCACTTACCAAGGGAGGTGTGTTTTTCCTTTGCTGCATAGCCAGTTTTTTTTTTTTCTCCCCTGTTATCTCTGCTTTCTCCAGTAATATCTGAACTTATTCATACTCCCTGGCCTCCAGCTCTCTCAGAGCCACCCTTGTTCTTCTCCTAGTGTTACAACCCTTTTAATCACCAATGGGTTCAATAGAAAAGGCCACGTGGCCGTAAATTATGCCCCAAGAAGGAGGTCATTTATCACTGGCCTTCACTTGAGAAGATCAAGCCTGGAAAGGTGATGTCTTTATTACCAAAACTCTCCTTCCCCAACCTTTCAGAGGTTCCTGGAGACAGACTTTGGGAGGATTGGCTTGAGCATGAAGTGTAATAGAACAAAGGTGGAAAGCCAGGCTGGGCTCTGTGAAAGGAGACAGTTTGCAAACTACCATCTCATATATGGCAGTAGATTTCACACTTTGAAAGAGTGGCCAGTCATCGAATATACTGCCCCTCTGAAAGGAAAGGATTTAGTGTAGCCTGGTGATCAGTTATTTCTTCAGTAATTCATCCTCTTAGAGTTTTATTTTTATTTATTTATTTTGAGACGGAGTTTCGCTGTTGTTACCCAGGCTGGAGTGCAATGGCGCAATCTCGGCTCACTGCGACCTCCGCCTCCTGGGTTCAGGCAATTCTCCTGCCTCAGCCTCCTGAGTAGCTGGGATTACAGGCACGCACCACCACGCCCAGCTAATTTTTTGTATTTTTAGTAGAGACGAGGTTTCACCATGTTGACCAGGATGGTCTCGATCTCTTGACCTCGTGATCCACCCGCCTCGGCCTCCCAAAGTGCTGTGATTACAGGCGTGAGCCACCGCGCCTGGCCTAGAGTTTTATTGTTGATGAGATGCTCCTGGCTCTGAGCAGCGATGGAGGTGTGACTTGGCCAATTCAATCAAAAGCTTTGGCAGGCTGGGCACGGTGGCTCATGCCTGTAATCCCATGATGGCACATGCCTGTAATCCCAGCTACAGGCTGGGATCCTCAGGAGGCTAAGGCAGGAGAATTGCCTGAACCCAGGAGGCAGAGGTTGCGGTGAGCCGAGATCGCGCCATTGCACCCCAGCCTGGGTAACAAGAGCGAAACTCCGTCTCAAAAAAAAAAAAAAAAAAAAAAAGCTTTGGCATAGAATTCCAGTTTCTCGTACTGACTAGTCTGTCACTGTCTAGCATTCAGCAAGTGGAAAGAGCCCTAGACTGGGATTTAGAGGCTTGAGTTTTAGTCTTCACAGTTCTTCACTAGCTATGTAATGTGGAGCCAATCACATCTCTTTTCTGGGCCTTAATTTTTTAAGGAACCCTAGTATATGATCTGTAAGAGTGCTTCTAGTTCCACAATAACAGAGTATTCGTCTCATAGTGTTGGTTCTGTCTAGACAATTTTTCACTCTTCTGAATGTACTCCACCTCTCTATGCTCCCAAGGATCATCAGTGTGATGTAGTACTCATCTTGGTCAATACATTGCTTTCCAGGATGGCCTCTAAATGGTACTTGCATAATTCTTACATTCAGATGTTTCTTGCTACCTGTAATGACATCACCAGAGAATATTTTCAAACTTGTAACTTTTATTTGACCCCCTTTTCTTTACATTGTGGATGGTATAAGGAGCAGAGGGCAGAGGTCTCATTAAACAAAGCAAGACAAAAGCCAGCCTGTTAAAACTGTGGCAAGTTTTTGACAGTGCCATTGCTAATGGGGGTAGTTATCACTAGAGCTGAATGCATTGCTATTTCTTGAGTAGACTGAAGAGACTCATTAAGTGAGGATTGATCTACCCAGGGATGCAGGCTATTCCATTTAAAATTATTGACGGTGGCTCAAGCCTGTAATCCCAGCACTTTGGGAGGCCAAGGCGGGTGGATCACGAGGTCAAGAGATAAGACCATTCTGGTCAACATGGTGAAACCCCGTCTCTACTAAAAATATAAAAAAAATTAGCTGGGCACGGTGGCGCGTGTCTGTAGTCCCAGCTACTCAGGAGGCTGAGGCAGGAGAATTGCCTGAACCCAGGAGGTGGAGGTTATGGTGAGCCGAGATCGCGCCATTGCACTCCAGACTGGGTAACAAGAGCGAAACTCCGTCTCAAAAAAAAAAAAAAAATTATTGAAGCAACAGTCTTTTTGTTCCTAGTTATTTTCACCTTTTTCGTTATTGTCATTCCCTCAAAGTGGGAGAAAAAGCATTGTCTCCAAAAACAGTTTTTAAAGACAGCTTTCTTGAGATATAATCTTCACATTATATATTTTACTCATTTTGAGTGTAAAATTTAACAGCTTTTAGTATATTCACAGAGGTCTGCATCCATCACCACAATCAATTTTAGAATATTTCCATTATCCCAAAGAAACCCTGTGCCCTTTACACATCACCCTCTAGTTCTCAGATTTCACTTCCCCATCCCAAGGCAATCACTTATCTACTTTTTGCTCTATGGATAGTCCTATTTAGGACATTTAAAAACAATGGAATCATGTGGCCTTTTGTGCCTGGCTTCCTTGACTTAGCATAATGTTTTCAAGGTTCATCCGTAGAGTAAATATCTCAAAATGGTATTGCTGGGTTGTATAATGTGTTTAAAATTTTAAGAAACTGTCAAATGGTTTTCCAAAGTGGCTGCACCATTTTCTATCCCTATTTGCAATGTATGACAGTTCCAGTTTCTTCACATGTTCACCAACACTAGTTATCATTTATCTTTTTTCTTAGATCCATCCTAGCTGGTGTGAAGTGGTATCTGATTGTGGTTTTTCGTGATTTGTTTGCATTTTCCTAGTGACTAATGATGTCACACATATTTTCACATACTGACTGGACAAAATTGTATCTCTTCTTTGAAAGAATGTCTATTCAGATCCTTCGCCCATTCTTGAGTTATTAGGCTTCTTATTAATGAGTTGTAAGAATTCTCTATATATTCTAGATACAAGGCCTTTGTCATATATGTGATTTGCAAGTATTTTTTTTTGCCAGTCTTCATTTTCTTAATGCCTTTCTTAATTTTTCTAGAGAAAAAAGTTTTCATTTTGATAAAGTCTGATTTATTAATTTTTCTTTTATGCATTATTCCTTGGTGTCATATCTAAAAAATCTTTACCTAACCCAACATCTCAAAAATTTTCTCCTATGTGTTTTTCTAGAAGTTTTATATTTTTAGCAATTATATTTTTATATTTTTAGCTCTTAGATTTAAATCTCTGATTGATTTTGTGTTAATTTTTGTGTACAGGATAAGAGTCAAGGTGCTTTTGGGGCAGTGCATAAGTATCTAATTTTTCTAGCACTATTTGTTGAAAAGAAAAGATAAGGCAGTTCTCTTAATTAATATAGCCAAGCCTTCTAAAGGTTTTTAGAATTTCTAAGAACTGTGAGTGTGAACTAATGTAACACAGGAGCTTCTCCTATACAGATGTCGTGGAACTGTAACACTCTGAGTCTGTATCAGAAAGGTTGGCTTAGTCTTGTTTTGTAGGGGAAAAAAGGCAAGCTTGATAGGAGAGGCTAAAAGGGGCTATTGTTCCTTGACAGTGTTCCTGCCATGTTCTAGACTCCTAGAGTTACCACCCAGACCTATCTAAACTTCCCTGTCACGTATGCTATACCCCGTTGTTGATGCTAAGCAGGTTGGGGGAGGGGAGAAAGGACATGTCCAAAACTGTTGAGGTTATTTTCTTTTATAACATCTTGAGATATAATTCACATATCACGTATTTCACTTATTCAAAGTGTACAGTTTGGTGATTTTAATATGCTCACAGATATATGTGACCATCACCAAAGACAATTTTAGAATATTTTTATTACTTCTACCCTGTATCCCCCACAGCCCTAAGCAACCACTAATCTACTTCCTAGTTTTATACATTTGCCCTTTCTGAACCTTTTGTATAAATGAATCATATTTTATGCTAAGTGACTGGCATTTTTCACTTAGCATAATATTTTCAAGGGTCAACCATGTTCTATCATGTACCCATCTATACTTTCTTCATTTTTATGGCTGAATAATACTCCATTGTGTTGATATACCAAATTTTATTTGCCTGTTCATTTGTTGATGAACATTTGGATTGCTCTGCCTTTTGCCTATTAATAATGCTGCTATAAACATTTGTGCATGATTTAGATATAGACATATATTTTCATTTCTCTTGAATATATATCTAGTAATAGAATTTCTGGGTATTGAGATTTCTTAATGTGCTGTCCCCTAACCGCCAAACTCATGTTTCTAAAACATGTACCCCAAGGCGTGCTCCAAACAAAGAAATTCACAGCCTTATTTTTTAATATATAGATGTTTGTCCCAGGGTTCTTGCCTAACCAATATAGAAGAAAACTTGAAGGTTTCTTTACTAACTTTTCTTAAAGCTAGAATAAATGCTAAGAAGCTATTTTCTTGTTCTTTTTATCTGAGTTCTACGTTGGCCCTCCTTACTTCCCAGAATCAAAGATGCATTCTAAACAGTAGGTACCTTCAATTCTCCCCCAAACCACCAACATTTCTTATTTTGAAAAAGGCACAGAAAAAGGAGCTTCTAGAATTCCAGTCTGTCCATTTTTTCTAGATTTAGAATAGTTTTATCATCAATACCACATATTCTACCCTCATCAGGTCTTGTGATGTTAGCTCATGTGACAAAAAACAACTTGGGTATAAGGAGCCATAGCAGGTCTTCATCATTAGCCCAGTTGTCATCAACCAGGACTATTTGCTGTCCAGGGGACAGTCGGTAGGTATATTTTTGGTGTCACAACTAGGGAAAGGATGCTGCTGACATCTAGTTGGTATAGGCCAGGGATGCTGCTGAACATCTTACAATGCACAGAACAGCACTTTCCCCAACAAAAAAAAGAGTGATCTGGCCCCAAATGTCTATAGTAGTTGAGAAACCATGCATTACAGGTAAGCTGCGGGGCAGACACAGCAGAAGATGAAGCTGAGAGGAAGGTGAAGGCAAGATTTAGCAATGGCCTTGTAAACTGTGTTAAGAAACTTGTGTTAGTCCATTTTCACACTGCTATAAAGAACTACCTGAGACTGGGTAATTTATGAAGAAAAGAGGTTTAATTGACTCACAGTTCCACAGGCTTAATAGGAAGCATGACTGAGAGCCTCAGGAAACTAACAATCATGGCAGAAGGTGAAGAAGCAGCAAGGATCTTCTTCACATGGTGGCAGGAGAGAGAAAGGGCAAGGGGGAAGTGAGTGAGACCTCATGAGAACTCACTATCATGAGAACAGCATGGGGAAAATCTGTTCCCATGACTCAATCACCTCCCACCAGGTCCCTCTCCCAACATTGGGAATTACAATTCAAGGTGAAATTCATGTGGGAGCACGAAGCCAAACCATATAAGAACTTAACTGTTATCATGTGTTAACAGAAGTCAGTGAAAGAATTTTTTTTTTGAGGCAGGGTATCACTTTTGCCCAGGCTGTAATGCAGTGGCATGATTTTGGCTCACTGCAGCCTCATATGCCAGGCTCAAATGATTGTCCCACTTCAGCCTCAGCTTCTTGAGTAGCTGGGACTTCAGGCGTGCACCACCACATCCAGCTAATTTTTGTATTTTTTGTAGAGAGGGGATCTCACCATGTTGGCCAGGCTGGTCTCAAACTCCTGAGCTCAAGTGATCTACCTGCCTCAGCCTCCCAAAGTATTGGGATTACAGGTGTTAGCCACTGTGCCAGGCCCCAGTGAAGGATTTTCAGCAGGGGAATTACATGATCAGATATGCAGTTTGAGTAGGTCACTCTGTTGTTTCGAATTTCAGGAAGACAAAACTAGTAGAGAGTCCAGATAGAGGCTGTTTGGTAGTACAGGCAGGAGAATAGAAGGATCTAGATTGAGGCAGCAGGAGTGGAAATAAAAAAGGAGAAAACATATTTGTGAGGAATAAACTAGAGAACTTAGTGATTAACTGAATTTGGGGTATATTAATTGTCTGTTACTGTGTAATAAGTTACCACAAACATAGCAGCTTGGAACAACACCCATTTATTATGTCACAGTTCTGTAGGTCAGGGTTAAGGAAGGCTTGACTGGGTTCTCTGCTTAAGGTCTCACAAGCCTGAAGTCAAGGTATCAGACAAGATGTGCTCTTATCTGGAGGCTATGAGTCCAGTTCCATGCTCGTTCAGGTTTGGGGCAGATTTCAATTCCCATATCCTTCTTGGATGTCCGCTGAGAAATGTTTTCAGCTTCTAAAGGTTACCCATATTCTTCTCACATGCCCCCTTCCATTTTCAATCCAACAACATACATCAGATTCTTCTCATAATTAGAATCTCTTTTACTCCCTTTTCTGCCACTAGCCAGAGCAAATTATCTGCTTTTAATGGGAGCATGTGATTAAATTGGTTCCACCTGGATAATCTCCCCTTTGACCAACCCAAAGTTAACTAATTTAGTAACATTAATTACATTTTAAAAAGCCCTTTTTGCCATGTAACATAACATAATCATGGGAATGGCAACTCAACATATTTATAATTAAAAGAGAGGAGTATATACAAAGGCAAAGGTCATTAGGGGGTCATTCTTAGAATTCTGCCTACCACAGGTGAGCAAATGGGAGGACTCAGGTGACTCTGAAGTTTATCATTAAGTTATGTGGGTGGATGGTGAGGTCACTCACTGAGGCAGGGAAAGCCAGGGCAAGAAATAGGGTTACTTACTTATTTATTTATTTATTGACGGGATCTTGCTCTGTCACCCAGGTTGGAGTGCAGTAGCATGATCCTAGCTCACTGCTGCTTCAAACTCCAGGGCTCAAGTGATCTTCCCGCTTTAGCCTCCCTAGTAGCTAGGACTACAAGTGCGTCTCACCACATTTGGCTATGGGGTTTAGATGCATTGAACTTAGGGTACCTTGCTACATCTAAGTAGAAACTCCAGGAGGTTGTTGTAGATATGTATATGGAGCTCAAGAGAGGTCTGGGCTAGAGATACAGGTTTGGGAATAATCTTCAAACAATGGTAGTTAAAATCAGGTAAGTAGATGAGCTTACCAAGGGTGCATGTGAGACATTGTCTGAGGAAAAGGCCCTATAGACATTTGCATTAAATGGGTGGGTAAGCATAACAGCCTGGGAGTTGCTAGAGAGAATAATGGAGAACTAGATGAAGATGTATCCAGAGAACACTAAAAGGCAAGGTGTGGGCAGCTGTTTCAAATGTAGTAGACAGAGTCTGTTTCAAATAAAGATTTAGGATAGTAAATCAGTAAACCCAGGTGATTTGAGTAGTCCTTATTGCTGTGAACAGAAAGCAAAATTCTCCAGTAGACCAGAGGGCAGGGCTTGGTTCAGAAAGACCCTCAGAGGTGACTAGGCAGATAGAGCTATGACTGAGTCAGGCTATGGAAACTGTTTCTTGGCAGCTTCCCATGCTCCAGATCTATCAAAATTTGTCGTCCAGTGTCTCATTTTCTCTTTGCTAGCTCTTGTGTTATATGTAGTTGGTTGCTAAAATGTCCCGTATAACTTACTTATGTCATGTGTACACTTGAATATATAGAGCTAGCCCTTAGTCCAATTGTGCTCTTGTCCTGTCTTATCACTTAAAGCCCCAACTCAGATAGATCTGACATTTTCTGAGTCCGATTTTCTCAGAGCTTTCATCATAGTTCATGGATTTAGTTGGTAAGGCTCTAACAAATCAATCTGCACTACGTTAGCGCCTATCAATTTAGAGCACATTTCTCAAATTACACTATATGTGACACTAGTCTGATCAAATATTCTGTGGTCAAATAAGTTTAGTAACATTGCATAGTATATTCTCCTCTTGGAAAAAAGACTCCAAGAAGCCCTCTACAAAGAAACCTGCTTGTGTTTAGGCCAGTATTCCCCAAACTTGTTTGAACACCAAACCTTAAAAATAAATCTATGACCATATGGTAGAATGCACCTTAGGAATCACTGGCCTCTCCCTCAGGTATTTATTTGCATTTTAATTAGAGAATCTTGAAAAACCTTCAAGGCCCAAAGGAATAATGAAAATGAAAAAAAAAAAAAAAACAGGCACCATTGCATTTTGATAGGGCTTATAAACTAAAGCAAGAAGGCCTTTGTAGATAGAGTATTAACTATCACTGCAAAGGTAACACCTATTCACCCATGGTAAGGGTAGAACTTTAGAGTATCCATCTCTGACATAAACCATAGAAAGAAAAGGAGAAATTAAACAAAGGGGCAATTTTTCTAGATGTTTGAATAGTCCCCCAAAGTTGTAAGAGGTTAGGAAAATCCTATTGGGCATAGGCATTAAAGTCTGGCTTCTCTAGCCTTAGTGGTAAAGAGGCAGCAATATCAATTGCCAGGTTTAGAACCTTCACAATACATTTAGTCCTATACAAACCAGCACTCCTTCCACTCACCACACCACACTGCAGTCTCACTGGAGGAATCAGTCAGGGTTACTAATTAGACTTAACTTCCATAAACAGTGTTTACCATTTAAATAGACTGCACACTTTCTATTGCACCAAGCCCATACTTCTCCAGCTGGCAACAATTTGGAAGGCCCTAGGGGTCTGAATGGCTTGCACAGCACGATAATATCCCTTAAAAGAGGTTTTGAACCATAGACCAGCACCTCTCTAAGTCTCTTTGTGTCTGCATACACACACTTGTGCCCCTGTTTCTTTTAAGTATTGGCTGTCTCATCTGATGAAGTCGTATATAAATATTTATATGTCAGGACATTTCTGGTCTTACTCACCAGAGACGTTACAGCCTTGATAAAAACTTCCCTCTGGCAGTATTTGCCTCCACAGTTTATTTAATACGGCAGTTGATAGGTGAACTTCCTCTTGCTGTTTGCGAAGAGAATGGAGCCTTGCCTTGCTTGGAGTTTCAAGTGTTTGACTTGTCTCCTGCTGGGAATTGATGTTTGCGCTTTCCCAGATTTCTCTGATTAAAAGAAGTGTGAGTTCTCTAGCGGGTCACCTTACTCTTTAGATTTTGGATCTTTAGGAATAGTTGATAAACTTAGGAATACATTACGCTTTTGGTGGACTCTAGGCGCTTTTGCCTTTGTGGATCTCTTCCTCCACTAAAAAACAAATTACCACTGTGCAGATATAATGATGAATATATTAATATTACATTTCAAAGCATTTTTTTCTCAACCTGAAAGTTTATGTATGTTTCTGCTTTTAAAAGAAATTAAATCCTTTTCCTGGTTCCATAACAGTGCTGTCAGCTGAGGCACTTTGCTTACCATACTTAACAGATATCAACCCTTGATATACAGAGCTGATTTCTGGGCTGGCATTGTGAGCTCACATGGGCTAAGCAATGACTTAGAATGCTATGACTCACTGAAGGTTTATTCTAAGAATCCGGTAGCTTCTTGGATGTACCAAGTACTAATTGAGATGTACCAAGGAGGACCGGTCCCCTTCCTTTGCTCTAACATATTTTACCCACTATACTAAGCATGGTAATAAAACGCTGTAAATATTTGGCATTTTTTCTGGCTTGTTGAACTCAGAGTTGGGAATAGAAATTTGCCTCCTTAGCATCTTCAAGGAGATGCTTCTGGGAATGATGAATGGTGTCATTAATTTTCAGGCTGAAACTGCTTCTGTCATTTAGCCTGTGGTCCTACAGAAGGCAACTGAGTAAAAGTGGAGTGAAACTTGATTAGCAATGAGACAGATTACGGCAGTCATCCAGGGAGAAGAGGGTAGGGCTGGTTTTAATCCATGTCTATATTAGTGGTAGTTAATTTAGGCACCTCTGTGTCAACCCTAACCATAACCTTCCTTAGCAACAGCCAGCCTACTCTCGAGTAGGGTTCTGAATCTTACCACTGCTGTCATATTGAGTGCTGAAGAGTTTGTTTGCTAATGGTTTACCAGTAAGCCCCATCAGGGAACTGGGTGTGGTTGCGATTAGACACGAACTGATGTAAATAGAAGATAAGAATTTAGAGCGGACACTCTCATGGGTTTTACTTTACATTGCCACCTTGCTTGTAGATATTTTTCTGGATTGGTCTGGGGCTAGCACTTGGACTCCAGAGGAAATAATTGTTACTGAGCAAGCTAAAAAAATTCATACACACATTCCCACTCAGCTTAACAGTGCTGGCTCTGGTTCAGTTCACTGAGTGGTATGGAGGTTAGCTACTCCACAGGGACCTTGCTGAGACCTTGAGGTCAGACAGCAATCACTCTCCTTCCCATCTCGCCAAGTAAAAAAAAAATCTGTTTAATTTAAATCAGTAGGTTCCCATCCCCCTAGCTGAATGTGGCTTTCAAGAATGACATTATCTGCTCTATACTGCCCTTGTCCTTGTCAACTCCCAGCCTGAAATGGAACAGAATGATGTGGGGTAGCAAGTTTATGTATGTAACACATACAGCATAAACACAAAAATTATAGATCCTGGAAATCATGCAAAAGGCAGAGCTAGTGAGAGATAGAAAACAAGAGTAGTCAGATCGAAATATAATTAGAAAGAATTAAGGCTGATCAGAGTTTGCAGTCTCTAGGAAACTTCCCTTTGGAATACAAAGGAGAACCTGATTTTCTCTTTCTTTCCTTCTTTCCTTCCTTCATTGCTTCCTTCCTTCTCCCTCGCTCCCTCCTTCCCTCCCTCCTTCCCCACCTCCCTTCCTTCCTTCCTTCCTCCCCCTCCCTTCCTCTCCCTCTCTCTTCCTCTTTCCTCCCTTATTTCTTTCTTTTGTTCTTTCTTTCTCCTTCCTTCCTTCTTTTCTTCTCCCCCCTCTCTTTTTCTTCCTTTTAGCATTCTTTCTTTCTCTTTTCTTTGTATTTCTCTTTCTATTTCTTTCTCCTTCCTTCCTTCCCTCCCTCCTTCCTTTCTGTCTGTTTCCTTCCTTCTTTCCTTCTCCCCCCTCTCTTTCTTATTCCTTTTAGTTTTCTTTCTTTCTTTCTCTTTTCTTTCTATTTCTCTTTCTGTCTCTTTCTCCTTCCTTCCCTCCCTCCCACCTTTCTTTCTTTCCTTCCTTCCTTCCTTCCTTCCTTCCTTCCTTCCTTCCTTCCTTCCTTCCTTCCTTCCTTCCTTTCTTTCCTTCTTTCCTTCTTTCTTCTTTGACAGAGTCTCACTCTGTTGCCCAGGCTGGAGAGCAGTGGCATGATCCCAGCTCACTGCAATCCCCACCTCCCTGGTTCAAGTGATACTCCTGCCTCCACCTCCTCAGTAGCTGGGATTACAGGCGCCTAATACCACACTGGGCTAATTTTTGTACTTTTAATAGAGACAGGGTTTCCCCATACTCATCCCAAACCCCTGACCTCAGGTGATCTGCCCACGTCGGCCTTCCAAAGTTCTGGGATTAGGGTGTTGAGCCAGTGCACCTGCCCACGAACTTGATTTTCCATTACTCAAAGTACAATAGATCAGTGGTCAGCAAACTATAGGTTTTCAAAAAAGGACAAAAAATATACAACAGAGACTATGTAGGACCACAAAACTCAATCACATATTTATTATATGAGCTTTTTTGGTCAGGGTTCTCCAACAGAACCAATAGTAGGTATGTAAAGAGATTTATTTTATGAAGTCGGCTCACACAGTTTGTGAGGGCTGGCAAATCCAGGGCAGGCCAGAAGACTGGAGATGCAGAGAAGAGTTGATGTTTCAATCTGGAGTTCAAAGGCACAGCCCTTTCCAGAAAGCATTTGCCAACCACTGCACCACAGGAAAAAAATGTGGAAAAGAGCCTTGGTCAAGGGACTCAGAGATTCCTGCTCTGTCACTAAAGAGCTGGGTAATCTATGAGAAGCCACCACCTCTCTCTGGATCTCAATTTCTGCTTTGGTAGAATATATTCCCAAAAGTTCCTTCCACAATGCAAAGGTACTGTGCACTTTAGTCCTCCCTGTACATAAAGTTCCATGATAACATAATTCACATTTCAAACATTCCAAATAGCCATTCTTAAGCTGCTCACTGGCAATGTCTAGAAATAACTCCGTGTTGGCAAGGGTCCCAGGCATCAGTAAATTTTAATGATCTATTATATAAAGAATCAACAAAATGCCCAATAGTTCCAGTTTTTAATGACTTTCTTAATAGCAGGTTTGATTAATAGCTGACTGCGATGGTCCTTTATAATCATTAAACTGTGATACATCTGTTGTTTGCAGAGTATTCTAATAGGCACTTTGGCAGACTCTATAGGGACCAGAAAATGAAGTATCTAGTTTTGAGATGCTTACAATCTAGTCAAGAAGACATGCTCCATACCTAGAATAAAGTCTTGTATCTTTAGAGTAACACATGAACAACTGTCAGGGGCAGAGGCATTATCATGTCCATAGATATATCCTCAGGACTTACAACAGTGCCTGGAACATACTATATACTCAATATACATATTGAATGAATGGAGAGTGACTTAATGAGTAGTAAGAACTAAAAGAATGCATACACACTTAGATCAGGACCAGGTGAAGGCTAATTCATAAAGGCCTTCTAATGGAAGAGAAGATATAGTGAGCTCAACAGAGGAAGGCAATAGTCCAAGGGCAATATTTCTGAAATGTTGAGTTTCAATAGATAAATGTATAAATGCTAAAGTCAGGGTTGATAACCATACAGATTTAGACATTTGGTAAACTAAAAGCAGCTGGAAACAAAGGTCTAAGCTTTAAAGTAGAAATACATGGATTAGAGTCTATCATCTATCTTAGAAGTGATTTAGTTTTTGATTTTCAGCAGTCATTTAACCCCTCCGTGTCTCAGTAATCTCATCTTTAAAATCAAAATGACATCTAGACTCAGAATATCAGAGAAATAAGAGACCTTAGTCCTCATCCAATCAAGTGGGTCTCAGTTTTGGCTGACCACTAGGACCCTTGGGGAACTTCTAGAAGGTTCAATGCCTAGATCTGACTCCAGACTAATTACATCAAAATCCTCTGGAATTGAGACTCAGGCATCAGTGTCAGTATTTTTTAAATCTCCCTAGGCAAGTCAATGTTCAGCCAAGATTGAGAACTACTGTTCTAGCCCAATCCTTTCATTTTATAGATGAAAAATCTAAAGTACAGAACAGATTAAGGGACCTTGCCTAACCTACCTCATAGGGCCATAAAGGACCATATTAGGTTATGTAACTTTAGAGCTGTAGACATCAAAATACCTGCAAAAGTGCTCTGAATGACATAACCATTATTCATTTGTAAAGGATGATCATGCCAATAGGATCAGAAAATACAAATTGGTAACCAGGCAAAGCATCCCCTCTGTCAATAAATTGTAGTAATAGGACAATGGATAAAACCTTATTCTTTTTCATTTCCCAGGCATCCTTGAATTAGCAAATGAGTAAATGCTCCATTTCAAAAGCTAAAAATATAGATTGTTGGATTAAAATTTTGGCAAATGAAAATGTCCTGAAAATGTACATTTTGTCTAAGAAGAAACATAAACACCTTGCACGAGGACACAAATCTATGGCTTAGTCTAGTTCTAGCATATTTCTAGATTACATGATCTGTTTGGGGCATAATCATGTCTGGAAGCAAAGAAATAAGTTTGGGAATTTTAGCATGGTATCAAGCATTTGTGCATAGGAAGGTGTTCATTTGCTTCTAGCTTGGGAGTCTTTGGCTTCCACTGAGTTTGTAGATGCCACATTTTGTAAAGGATGGAAATCAAGAGTAATTTTAATTCAAGATCAGTTTCCCCATTGCCACCCTTTCCTTATTTATTCAGATGCACTCTGTAATTCATCCTTCTACACAAAAGTTGTTGAATGTTAACTGCATTTTTTATTCCCCTGTGTAGTTCCATATGTTGAGTTATTCTTTGTCTGAGACCATTTGTTGACTGTCTCCTAGAAGAAAAAAATGTAAAAAAATGTGAGATGATGCCCTATGCATGCCCATGGTCACCTCTTTTTGTGCAGTTTTCCAATTCACATACCTTGTTTGAACATCAATCATACTGAGAATGCCAGAGAGTTTATCAGTTCATTATTTTGCAATTTTAAAAAAAATGTGTGCTAGGTCTATCTCCCCAACAGATCCTGTCTTGCACTCTCTTCTATGTCTCCCTTCCCCCACTTCCTGTATTTAACATGGTGTTTTTACAAAATCAATGCTTGAGCCACTTGTGTGAACAACTTCCAGTTGCTTTAAGGCCTTTCAAAACCCTAGTAAAATGCTTCTCTGCTGAGCTTATTTGCCATTCATGGAAACTGTCAAAAGGATAAGATGTGACTACATGTGAGGAGAGGTGGAGAGGTTGCAATAAAAATATGTTGGAATATCACTTGTCTAAAGCAGTGTTTCCCAAACGTGGCTGTGCATCAGAATCACCTGGGAAATGAATTGTTGTGGGAGGGACTTGTAGAAATGTGGAAGCTCCTCAAGTAATTTTGGTAACATTCAGTTCTAGAAACCACTGGCCTTAATGTTCTCTAGTGCTTCTCAAACTTTAATTTGTATACAATATTTTGCATTTCCAACAAGTTCTCAGGTAATACTGATACTGCGGGCCAGAAGACCAAAGAAGGCTAGAAGATAGTGGTCCTCCATGTGTGATCCATGTGCCAGCAACATCAGCGTCATCTGGGAACTTGTTAGAAATACAAAATCTCAGTTCTCCTCCAGATCTACTAAATTCAAAACTGGGGCAGGGCCCAGCATTCTGGGTTTCAACAGTCCTTGCCAGTAATTCTTACTATTGCCAAAGCATGAGAACCACTACTATAAATAATATTCAAAATAAAGTGGATGGTGCAGTGGATTTTTTAAAAACTTAAGTTAAAGTCTCAGTTCTATTACTCAGCTATCTGTTACTCCTCCTGGACCTTGGTTTTCTCACGTATAAATCCAGGAAAGAAATAATATGTATTACTTCAACAAGCATTTATTTTGCCAGGCATTTCATTAGGTGCTGGGAATATATTAAGATGAGTAAGATACATTCTTTGCCCTTGAGGAATTCACTGTTGCCTTGCCTAATGCAAAAGGTTATGGTGGATCTTAAATGAGATAGTGCATGTGAAAGTGTTGTGTGAACCATAAGGTATTTTGCAAATCTTAGTTATGTTTCTGATTGAAACAATCAAATCTTGCCACTTTTTTCTTACATCTTGTGTTCATATATTTCTGTGAAGTACTTAGGCTTTTGGAGACATTCCACTGGTAAAAGGTAAAAGAAGTAAATTGAACAGTAACAAAAATATTTTAAACTTGTATTTCATACTTATAGGAGTCCTTTCACTTTTATTATTTGTTTTAATTGTCATAACAATCCTGTGAGGTAATCTGGGTGGATATGAGTATCTCCATCTGAGAGATACAGATTCAAATATTCTAGGAAGTGAAGGGACTCACTCAAGGTCACAGACCTGACCAACAGCAGAGCCAGAACTAGAATCAAGATCTCTTGACTCCTAGGTCAGTGTTCTTTCCCCCGTACCATGCTAGCAGATAAAATAAAAGTAGTTTCAGAGGTTCTCTACATGCTAATTAGGTTACTGCAAGCACAGATGTGAAACAAGCTGATACTTTCTTCAAAATTCTTAAACCTGTCCAGATTTTACTCATCTGCTTGAGTTAAAGCACATAGCAACTGTCAAAGAGATATAGCTAAACTCCTCTTTTTGAAGTTCTATATACCAGAAGCCTTATCAACTGTTGGCAGGCAGTTGGATTACATGTACATTTGAAGAATCAAAGGCTTGCTTTGGATAGCTACATTAGGAAACCAGAGTAATATTCTTGCATCATCGAAAACCCTTTAGAATGGATTAGAAATAAAAACCTATATCTTTAATACAAGCTGAAACTGCAGGCCTCTTCTCCTTTGTTGATTATTGTTTTATGACACATAGCCTAATTTTCAGAGTAAGTGAGTGTTGAGGAATTTTAACTTTGGACAACCATGCTTACTGGGACTTACATCTTAATAGAGGCATTTCCAATTTGTAAGTAAATGCTGGAATACAGCATATTCTGCTTGGACACAAAAGAAAGAGAGATAAAATATGGTTTTTTTCTAAATAGGATTTCCTTGAAATAGGTTCTGTGTAGAGTTGTCTTCTTCACAGAATATGAAGAGCAAATGGCTGCCTTCTTAAATCTTCAGGGCAATTCTGCATTCTTTCATGTCAGCCTCCTCACCTCCTCCCATTAAAACCCTACACCCATACCATTATGTACAGATAATTCTCTACCATACCAAATTCTGTTTAATGTCCCAATAGATATATATTGCTTTGGGGTTCCCTGTGTCATGGACTATGCTTCAGTGGTACTTTCATTCACCATCATGTCCTGTCTAATCCTTTGCACTATATTTTGAATTATCCCATACCTTGATCCAATAAACAAATGCTATACAAATAATTCAACCTTATTAAGTTTAGCTAAAATAAATATATACTGAAAACACAAGGACATCGATTTGGCAGAGTAGAGTTTGGAATACAGAAAAGAGCAAAAACTATTATATTCCAAGCAGAAACCTAACAGAATTCTTTCCAGAACATCATTTCTACCACTTAAAACATTTTAAGAAACAAAGTATTGGTTGGTAAAACCATCTTTGATTGGGAGTCAAAATACCTGGGATTTAGTCATAGCTCTATCATTAAGTTGCTGTTCAACCCATGCCAGTCACTTAACCTCTTCGGGTGTCAGTTTCCACATCTATGAGATGGAGAAAGTATCCTTGCTTTACCTAAATCACACATGTTAAAATATGATTTTCAAAAAAAGGTAAAATCATAACACACAAATATAAAAATGAACATATGTTACAATTTTTAGTTAACTCATAATCAATGAGAGAACCAGGCTAATTTATAAACCAGTTCAAAAGAGAATTTATAATATTATTAATATAATAATATTCCCCAAATTAACCTACTGATTCAATGAAATTCCTATCAAAATACTAACTGACTTTGTAGAAATTGATAAACTAATCCTAAAATTCATTTGGAAATTCAAGAGATCTAGAATAGCAAAGACAATATTGAAAAAAACGAGGGATAAAGTAGAACTTACACTTCCTAATTTCAAACTTACCACAAGTTTGCAGTAATCAAAACAGTGTGGTTAAAGATAGACACGTAAATTAATTGAATACAATTGAGAGGCTAAAAATAAACTCTTACATTTACAACCAACTGACTTTCAAAAATGCCAATATAATTCAATAGGGAAAAAATAGTCTTTTCAGCAAACAGTGCTGGAACAACTGGATATCCACATGCATAGGAATTAAATTAAATCCCCACCTCACATCATGTATAAAAATTAACTCAAAATGGATCAAAGACCCCAAATTTAACCGATTAAATTCTTAAGGAATCTTGAATGTAGATTAGCCAATACTTTCTTAGATATGATACCAAAACCACAAGCAATCAAAGAAAGAATAGACTAATTGGACTTCATAAGAATTAAAAACTTCTGTGCTGCAAATGATACATCAATAAAGTGGAAAGAAAACTCATAAAATGGAAAAAAATTGAAAATTATATATCTGATTAGGGACTTGTACTTAGAATATATAAAAAGAACTCTTACAAATCAATAGTAAAAAGATAATAGTCCAGTTTTAAAATGTGCAAAGCCTTGAATAGATATTTATCCAAGGAGCATGTACATGAAAAGATGCTCAGCATAATTAGCCATCAGGTAAATGCAAATTAAAACTACAATGAGATACCACTTTACACCCTTGGGGTGGGGATAATAATAAAAAAAGAATAATAAGCATTGGCAAGGGAGTTTAAAAAAAATCTCATGCATTGGTGGTGGGAATATAAAATGGTGGAGGCACTTTGGAAGCAATCTGTCAGTTCCTTGAATAATTAAACAGAGTCACCATATGACCCAGCAAGTCTACTCAAGAGAAATCAAAGTGTATGTGTACAGAAAAACTTGCACACAGATGTTTATAGCAACATTATTTATGATAGCAAAAAGATGAAAACAAACTAAACGCCCATCAACGAATGAATGGATGAGAAAAATCTGCTATATTCATGCAATGGAATATTATTCATCCATAAAAATCAAGTGATAACATGCTATAACATGAATGAACAGTACCAATATTATGATAGGTGAAGGAAACCAGACACAAAAACCATATATTGTATGCTTCTATTTATATTAAATCTCCACAACAGACAAATACGTAGAAACAGAAAGTAGGTTAGTGGTTGCCTAGGGATGGGAGGTTTGGGGAGAAATAGGGATTGACAGCTAATGGGCACAGGGGTTTTTGGGGAGGGTGATAAGAATGTTCTAAAACTGGTTGCAGTGATGAATGCTCTAAAATGTGCAGTTGCACAATTCTGTGTATGTACCAAAAACCATTGAATTGTATACCTTAAATGGGTGAATTGTATGGTATATAAATTGTCTCAAAGCTCAATATCTTTAGAAATACATTTCTAAAGATATTCAAATTTAGTAATATATCTTATGCATCAATTATGATGTGTGCTTATCAATTAAAACTTTCATTTTGTGCTGCTATAACAAACTGCCTTAGACTAGATAACTTATTTTTAAAAATCCATTTATTTCTCACAGTTCTGGAGGCAAGGAAGTTTAAGATCAAGGTGCTGGCAGGTTTGCTCATCTGGGAAGGCATACATTTTCCAGAAGGGAAGAACACTGTCCTCACATGGCAGAAGGGCAAGAGAGCCTAATGCTAGGTGAAGACTCTTCAAGGGCCTTAGTCCCATTCAGAAAGGAGGAGCCTTCATGGCTTAATCACCACTTAAAGCCTCCACCTATCAATAATATCACATTGGCAACCCCTGAATTTTGGAGGGAATGCATTCATATCTCAGCAGCAGTCAATTCAAGGCACATGGGAGAGGGGGAAAGCTACTAATGGCCTCTGAAGAGAATGTCCATGCCCATATACAGAAACTGGGTCTCTACCTAGTTGCACATATTAGAAAATTGGAAGTTGTTTATCTGTTAGAGAAGATGGGTAAAGAGGTGTGAAGAATATTATTTGATTACATAAAAGTAAACTTTATGTCAAAGAGACACCATAAACCAGTATTATGCAGTGTGTTGTTCATGGGCCACCTACATCAGAATTCACATGGGTAGCTTCTTAAAAATGCAGATTTCTTGAGCCTTGCCCCAGACCTGCTAAATCGAATTTGCTCAGGACTTCGGATGTTAAAGACTCAGGACTTTGGATGTTAAGGTGCTAGCCAGGTAATTCACATACATGCTAATGTTTCAAATCCACTAAGCTAATCCTTTACCTTGTGCAATATTGGGAGAGTCTCAACACTAGCTACATATTCTAAACATCCATGAAGTTTTAAAAATACAGATGATTGGCCCCTCCCCAGGTCAATTACATTAGACCTTTTATATACACATTCAATGCTTTTGTTTAACTTCTATGCTCCTTGATTCCTTGATCCCTACCGGACCCCACTGTCCAGTCTCAACCACTGATTTTGGAGGCTCTAACACGTCAGGCTTACTTCCGTGCTGGGCCCCTACCTTTTGTCCTGAGCCTTTCTTTGGTTTCCCAGTCCTGCCTTCTCACTGCTGCCCAAGTCTTACACACCACTAAGAAGGAAAAAATTCTATGAGGTGTTCAAGATTAGATAAGTCCTTTGGGCTCTTTATGCCTTAGTTTCCACAGTTATATTATGAAGACAAGTGGTCCTAGTGGAAGGAGAGAGAGAAAGAGAAGGAGAAGGAGAAAAGGAGGAGAAGAGAGGAAGGGAAAAGGAGAAAGGGAGGAAGAGGAAAGGAAGGAAGTAGACCAATCACTGACAATGTATATTGAAGATTGAAAATGTGTTTCATTGTCAAAGAATAAAAGCCATGTGCACCATCCAGAGTATTTGGCGTCTCTGGCAAGCATTCCCACTCCTCCGTCAACCGTCTCATTTTCACACCTAGGAGTGGTAGATAGAGCAGGTGGAGGTGACAGAAAGCTGAACCCAAGCAGTCTGATTGGGCAACTGATTCTCAATAGGAAGGGGCTTCGATCTCTGCTTATCTTTTCTCACTCAAATGTAGCATTAGACCCCAAGACAAAGCCCAGATTGATGCAATCTCAACCGCACCCTTCTTCTCCTGGCTTCTTTTCTGTAAGTCATGCTTTCAGTGTTTGATGTCTGGCAGCTGCAAGGCCTGGTTGCTAGGTAACAATTTCTCAGCACAAAGAACCTTCAGCTGGGAAGGTCAGGTCTGTCAGTATGAAACAGCTGTAAAGAATTTTTATTTGTCTCCTCTTGTTTTGGTTAATCACAGGGCAGAGAACCAAAATCAAACTTTCCATAGAAATGAGAGATACTGGAGGGTACCAGTTTAGTTGCTGCTGCTTTTTTGCAGCTCTTCAAATCACAGCCTTTCTACTCTGGTTCAATAGAGTCTCAACAAGCCTGACAGGCTGAAAGTGGAGGGAGGAGGAGGAGGGGTCAGGTGTTTCCTAGCCTCTTTAGTGCCTGAGTCAAGAAGGACAGAGTCAAACCATGAGCTGAGAAGTTAACTCCTTTTCTTCAAATTTACCAGCAGTTTCTTCAGATTAGCGTTGCCATATTAAGTGTAGGATAGCCAGTTAAACGTGTTTTAGATAAGCAATGAGAAATTCAAATTTAACTTGACATCCTATATTTTATTAGGTAAATCTGGAAACCCTAACTACTATGAAATTTGTATGGGATTGTTACAAAAACAGTAATAGCAATGAGAACAGAGGTTGCACTAGAGAGTGACTTTCAAAGTGTGCTCCGTCCTCCATCAGCAGCATCAGTATCACCTGCGAATTTGTTATAAATGCAGATTATCAGGCTCCACCTCATACCTTCTGAATCACAAACTCTGGGGGTTGGGCCCTGAAATCTGTTTTAACAAGCCCTCCTGGTAATTCCCGAAGCAAACTCATGTTTAAGAACCACTGAGGGCTGGGCGCGGTGGCTCAAGCCTGTAATCCCAGCACTTTGGGAGACCGAGGCGGGTGGATCATGAGGTCAAGAGCTCGAGACCATCTTGGTCAACATGGTCAGACCCCGTCTCTACTAAAAATACAAAAAATTAGCTGGGCATGGTGGCGTGTGCCTGTAATCCCAGCTACTCGGGAGGCTGAGGCAGGAGAATTGCCTGAACCCAGGAGGCGGAGGTTGCGGTGAGCCGAGATTGCGCCATTGCACTCCAGCCTGGGTCACAAGAGCGAAACTCTGTCTCAAAAAAAAAAAAAAAGAAAAGAACCACTGAGCTATAAAGTCTTTAAGGGACCATTCAGCTCTTATTTTCATTGGTTCTGCTTACTGATCGGCAAACCCCAGTGGTCAGCTAGCTATTTGAAATGGCTTATTCTCCTCCTCTTTCCCACCTTCCTCAGGGACTTATTCAGAATTAGTTCTTTTTGGGCTCTATATAATAGTACAGAAGTTTCCATTATATTTTCACTTTCATTTGATTTTATAGTTTCTCATTTTCATACAGCAAGGACTTTTAAGGTCCATTTTGCCAGCAGGCTGGTGCCAAGGTGAAGGTTTCTGCAAGGATCAGCAAAGACTCTGCTGCATGCATGCTTCATCTTACCACTAGACAAATGACTGTCAGGGGTGGGTTAGTACATAAGGACACACCTCAATCTGCTTAAGTTGTCTTGAACCACAACTGCCTTCAATTATATTTTTTCCTTAAAAAACTGATGTTTTCGGGTGCTGGGCGCGGTGGCTCACGCCTATAATCCCAGCACTTTGGGAGGCCGAGGCGGGTAGATCACGAGGTCAAGAGATCGAGACCGTCTTGGTCAACAGGGTGAAACCCCGTCTCTACTAAAAATACAAAAATTAGCTGGGCATGGTGTCACGTGCCTGTAGTCCCAGCTACTTGGGAGGCTGAGGCAGGAGAATTGCTTGAACCCAGGAGGCGGAGGTTGCGGTGAGCTGAGATCGCGCCATTGCACTCCAGCCTGGGTAACAAGAGCGAAAACTCCGTCTCAAAATAAATAAAAAATAAATAAATAAATAAAAATTTAAAACTGATGTTTTCAAAAACCCCTTCCCTGGCTCATCCCTGATTCTTCCTATTAAACAGTAAGAACTCCACCCTATTGTCTTCCTAAATATCAGATTATTAAAGGGAGGAAAGCAGAATCGAGAGGATAAACTTAGGGAGCTAATAAACCTCAGAGCTTGTTTCTCTCAGCAGCTGGCATCTGACAGTGTTGTCCATGGTGCTGAATGTGGTTTTTACTCCTAAATTTGAAAATCTTCGTAGGAAATATAGGCAAAGGAAGGGAAGCTGGATTGTTACAGTAGTCTGTCATTTGCTTATTTCATTTCCCAATGGAGAAAACTTAATGAATTTGATAATCATATCATGCCACTTATTTAAGATGACCAGAGCAATTATGTTGTTTTATATGCCACTGACTTTTTCTTGTGCTTTTCTAGTGGAGGAGCAGAGAAAGGTGCTCGTGGCTTGAGTAAATGTTTTTATTCTGATATAGAGAGCTTAATGTAAAGTGCGTTTTTACTTAAGAACAATGGATCATCCTCCAAGTTTTGTACTGTAAATATGAATGAGAGAGGAGAACACTAGGTATAAAGTCAGCAATCAAGAGGCTAGAGTGGGACTCACAAATTTTCTTAACCATCAAGAAGACTTAAGCATGAAAAGACCCAAGCATGCTGCCCTAGTACTGCCTAGACTACTCATAGAAAGCTTTTTATTTTTAAACACTTTTGAGCTTGAAATAATAATAGATTCACAAGAAGTTATAAAAATTATACAAAAAGGCTTCCATGTACCTTTCCTCCAAGTTTCTCCCAATGTTAACATTTTACATAACTATAGTACAGTTTACATAGTATAGTACAGTAGGACATTAACATGGGTAGAATCCACAGACCTTATTCATATTTCACCAGTGTTACATACATTCCTATGTGTTTGTGTGTGTATATGTAGTTGTATGCCCATGTAGAATTTTATTGTGTGTAGATTTGTGTAGCTATCACCAGGATCAAGAAACAGAACTTCTCAACTACCACAAGAATCTCTCGTGCTGCCCCTTTACAGTCATGTTCGTCCTCCCTTCCACTCCACTCCTGCCTTTAACCCTTAGCAATCACTAATCTGTTCTCCATCTCAATAATTTTGTTATTTCTAGAGGGTTATATAAATTGAATCATATAATATGTTACATTTTTAGATTTTTTTCATTCATTATAACTCCTTTGAGGTCTAAGTTGTTGCATGTGTCAATAATTTCTTCCTTTTTATTACTAAGTAGTATGGTAGCCAATAGCTGAGAAGCCTAACAGGAGGTGATGAGACAACCATAAGTTAACAATAGCAGCAAGCTGTTACCACCCCTCCCTAGGACTGGCAGAACAAAGGGTTAGTGTCACCAGAGCTCAGGGCCAGGGTTACCCGTAGAAGCTGGGATCATGACCAACTCTCCTGTGGGAATTGAATGCATGTGAGAGCTGTGGCCACCACAGGGCATGCTACTTGAGGTGAGGGTGGAGGAAGGTGCTAGTTGAGAAATACTTTGGCTTTTCTCTTCCTCCTGCTTTTCATTTCCCTCCATTGTCTTCCACTGGGTAAGCCCAACTGGAAGGCAGATAACATGGCTGCCGAAGATGAATAGCCTGCAGCAGTCATCCTGCTACAAAACAGAGCATATCCGGAGACAGTGAGGAATGAATCTGAGGGCAAACATGCCCAGGAGCTGAACAATAGCCTATGTGAGTATATAATTTTACAAGATAATGCCACAGTGTTTTTACGTGATTGTATTGATGTGTAACCCCAAAAGCAATATAGAAAAGATCCCATGGAATAATGTGTTCTCCAATGCTTGGATCATCCATGGATAACAGGAGGCTTCTTAAAACTACTCTAGGCTATGCTCAAATAGGCAAACAGTAAGACCCAGAAAGTTAGAAGGGAATAGCACAACCATAACGTGTCCTTCGATCCTGCCACAGGGCCTTGGTTTACTTCAGCTCCTTTGGGATTCTCATTATGGTATGGGTTCTATTTTAATAACTTCTGGAAGAAACTCCTGTGTGTCCATAGTGGCAATGTTCCCCACATGGGCGCCTAATCTCAGATTTCAGTGTAATTTCATGAACACTACAATCACATGGAGGATCAAAATAGAAAAAGAACAGATTCAGGGAGCCCGTAGCTGTTATTTTAAGGAGCTTTGGCTTGTCTAAGAAGGAATAAAACAGAATGCATTTAATTCCAAATCTCTCTCTCTCGATCTTTTTTTTTTTTTTTTTTTTGAGATGGATTCTCACTCTGTCACCAGGCTGGAGTGCAGTGGTGTGATCTCAGTTCACTGCAACCTCCACCTCCCGGTTTCAAGTGATTCTCCTGAGAGATTTTGTTTCTTGATCCTGGTGATAGCCTCCCGAGTAGCTGAGACTACAGGCAAGCACCACCACACCCAACTTTTTTTTTTTTTTTGTATTTTTAGTAGAGTCGGAGTTTCACCATGTTGGCCAGGATCTCCTTGATCTCTTGACCTCATGATCTGCACACCTCAGCCTCCCAAAGTGCTGGGATTAGAGGCGTGAGCCACCGTGCCCGGCCCCATATCTCTTTAAAGTGTCACATCCAGTTATATACTCTGACTCTAAATACGTTTCTAAGTTTCTTTGAGCCTCAGTTTTATTATCTATAAAATAGGTACAATAATAATGAATAGGTACTATTTGTTGAGTAGTTACTATATGCCAGACACTATCTCTGCTTCAGAGGCTTCTTGTGATAATAAGATATGGCTGTTGTAAAGTTCCTGGTGCATAGTAAGCAGTCAAAAATGGCATATATTATTATTGACAACAAATATTTACTCCACTTCTAGGAAGACTTGGATTTATTTGGACCATGCATGGTGACTCAGACTCTGTTCTTGGCCAGAAGTTAATCCTGCCTAATGTTAAGTCTTAGCATGTTTGACAGATGTGTTCCAAGAGCCACAGTTATTCTTGGAGACAAGAGTGAACACAACCAATTATTTCCATTTCTTGGCTCAGCAAACACCATTTTTTTGTGTGTGTACTAATATACCTAAATGATGAATGACGACAAAAGCCATTCGTAAAATATTTGAATCTCTAAGTTGAGAGTCAAGGTATCCATAGGCAAAATCTCCTAAAAGGCTTAGCCAGTCATTGCTGGTCAATATGCACATAAATATCTTGTATCTATTCTGTGGAATCAGGGACCAGGGAAGGGATTTCTTGGAGCTTGAACTTGGTCCCTCTGTTCCTTCATCCCTATATCTAAATGGTGTGCTCAAACCCTCTGGGGCTAGAAGGATAATGATGAAAATGTCAGCCTTGCTATATTTTGGCCTCAAGTCCAGTAGCTGCAAGTGTCAAATCATAATAGTGAATACACTGGAGATATTAACTCCATGGGTTTTGCAGTAATGGAACACTGACCTCCCTAACAAAAAATTTCATTTCATTTCATTGTGTTATCAGCTTTCCTCTACCAGAAAGCATCCCTTGATTGCTCATTTAGCTAAATTTCCAGTTATTTCTCCTCCCTGGTCGAAGAGTCTCTCTAAACGCTCACATGATTAAAATAACCCTGGCAGTTTGATATTCCAAAGGAGCCACCAAGCTTGAAGTCTCAGTACCTAGACTCAACCTTTTCTTGCTTCATTTGCTGCCTGCAGGCTGAATTGAAATTCCAAAGCTTTGAAATTGATTTACCAGCCATTTTTAGGCTTCGTGATAGTGACAAAAGAAGTTCTGTTTTCAGCTGTCACCAGGCTTCCTATTAAGACTCCACTACAGGATTTACTACTAGATATCCATCTTCTGCCCTGCCCAGAGCATGCCACTCTCTTCTTGGTGCCAACTGACTAGTATCATGCAGCCTGTGAGGGTAGGCTATTAGACTGAGTGGCCCAATAGGGGAGACTAAGGAATAAGATGACTCCATGCGATGCTGCCTTACTCAGGAAAAATGGGCGACTCTGATGTGCATAAACAGCCACCTCAAATGGGGTGTGGATAATTGCTCAACACAATGGGATTTTCATTAAGGGGAAGGGTAGCATAATATAGCTTGAGTGAGCTCCAGCCCTGCCCATTCTCTGGTTCTGTGGAGATGTTAATAATGCTGCTTGTGGAAAGTCTGTCAGAGCTGAAGCCGATGATGTAACCAATTTTCCAGCAACCCTTTGTCTGAAGGACTGCAGCACAGCTGCAGAACAGAGCGTCAGGGAGCTGAATGTGTTAATGGGAAAAAAGCACTTCCCCCAGTTCTTTATTCCACAGAGATGTTGTTACTGAGAGCGTTGTGTGTTGGTCAGCATGATGGCTGTTCTTATTGCCGGTATTTCTCAAAGTCATGATGGAAAGGACATTGTTAAGAACACAATAGATACAGATGCTCACACCAAGGTGTGGACCAGCAACATCGGGCTGCTGAGATTTCTAAGCTTTCTCTCTGTTAGGGTCTGAGGCTCCATGCCTTCATTTGGACTCTTAGTAACTGAATAGATTAGATAAATTCTAGGTAAGTGTGTCTGTGTGTGTGGGGGTGTGTGTACACATATCTATATAATACTATATATATACATGATCTGCATATAATTAACACATAGTATTTTTGGACCTCTTACTCTGTGTGTAATGCATAGAAAAGGAAGTGTGGTAGTTAACAGTGTGTGAATGTGGTTGTTAGAATCAAACCACTTTAGGTTCTATTCTGACTCTTTCAATTATTAGCTGTGTGATTTGGGGCAAGTTATTCTCTCTAAGCCTATTTTTTCTATCTGTCATGGGGATCATAACAGTAGGAAGGATTATATGAGATAATCCATACAACTGGTTTAGTGCCTAACAAATTTTAAGCCCTTAATAAACATTAGCCTTATTACTCATTTACTTACATTATCTTATTTAAATCTACCAACCAACCTTTTGTGGTAGGTACTATTACGATTCCTATTTTATAGTTGAAGAAACTAAGATTTTCAGTGATTACCTTGCCTAAAATTTCGCTGATAGCATTGGTTGAGCTGGATCTGGCCTCAAGTTTTCAGACTCCAGAGCTGCTAACCATAAGGCTCCACTACCTCAATTACTGGAATTTGCTGGGGAACTGGAATTTGCCTATCTCCCTTTAAGCATTTCCCATCATGGCTACAAATTAGAATTACCTAGAAAAAAATCAGAAGAGAACAGTGATTGCCTCTCAGGGGAAAGGATGGGTGTTTACTGGGAAGATGCATGAGAAAATATTCTCTATCTTGATAAAGCTTTGTACTATGCAGGTGTATGTATGTCACAAAACTAGAAATATCAAATGGCATACTTACAATTTATGCACTTCACTGTATATAAAAGTTATCTAATAAAAGGAGTATTAGCCGGGCACAGAAGCTCAAGCCTGTAATCCCAGCACTTTGGGAGAACGAGGCGGGTGGATCACGAGGTCAAGAGATCGAGACCATCCTGGTCAACATGATGAAACCCCGTCTCTACTAAAAATACAAAAAATTAGCTGGGCATGGTGGCGCGTGCCTGTAATCCCAGCTACTCAGGAGGCTGAGGCAGGAGAATTGCCTGAATCCAGGAGGCAGAGGTTGCGGTGAGCCGAGATCGCTCCATTGCACTCCAGCCTGGGTAACAAGAGTGATCTCTTGACCTCGTGATCCACCCGCCTCGGCCTCCCAAAGTGCTGGGATTACAGGCGTGAGCCACTGCGCCTGGCCCGGGTAAGGCCAGTTTTTACACAGCACAGTGCCAGGCTCAAAGTAAATGCTCAGAGCCTGTTTGTGGAACCAATTAACAAACTGCCCATAGCTCTATAGACAGCTGCTAGAGAGCAAAGCAAAATCATCTACTGAGGCAGGACTCTGTTGTGGACCCTAAAAGACCAGACAAGAATGTCTTTCAGCAGACACCCTTCTCCTCACCCCCTGGTTGGCAGCAGGATCAATTAAATAGTTGGTGTAACTTACACCAAGTTTAGAAACCTCCACCTTGGTGTAAGTTAGAAACGTATAGAGCAGGGTGAGTGAGGGGTGTGGTGGCGGGAACACTTCAGTTGCTCCTTTTTCATCAGAAAGGAACCTTTATTCAAAGGACTGAAGACTCAGGCCCTAGGAGAAGGAACTGGGCTTATCACAGAGGAAAATCATACTGCAGTACTGGCTTAATCTGTTGTCAGTGTATCTCTTCCTACTACCTTTGACTCTTGGAAATATTTGCTAATACATTCTGCGATTTGCAGTGTGTGCCAGCCGTGGGGCCACCACTGCTTCACATGTTCCCTGTCACAGTACCTGCAAACAGCCTTTTGGGACCATCCCTTGGATAATGCAGATTTTCTAGAGGTCTCTGTTAAAATATATTAGTTACTATGTAGAGAGAAAGTGAATTGGTTGGTTGCCTAAAGCGAAAGAGAAATGGAAATTGACTACTAAGGGGGTTTCTTTTTGAAGCGATGAAATTGGCCTAAAATTGACTGTGGAAGTGGTTGCACAATTTTGTGAATATGTTTAAATCCATGGAATTGTAGTGAATTGTATAGTATAAGTGATGGTTAATATTGAGTGTCAACTTGATTGGATTGAAGGATGTAAAGTATTGATCACGGATGTGTTTGTGAGGGTGCTGCCAAAGGAGATTAACATTTGAGTCAGAAGGCAGACCCATCCCTAATCTGTGTGGGCACAATCTCATCAGCTGCCAGCACAAGCAGAATATAAAGCAGGCAGAAAAATGTGAAAAGATGAGACTGGCCTAGCCTCCCAGCCTCCATGTTTCTCCCATACTGGATGCTTCCTGCCCTTGAACATAGGACTCCAAGTTCTTTAGGGACTCAGACTGGCCCTCCTTGCTCCTCAGCCAAGCAGACAGCCTATTGTGGAACCTTGTGATCATGTGAGTTAGTACTTAATAAACTCCCCTTTGTGTGTGTGTGTATGTGTGTGTGCACCCTATTAGTTATGTCCCTCTAGAGAACCCTAATACAACAATTCAATTGTATCTCAATAAAATAGTTATAAAAATATAAATGTGGTTAAATTGGGGGACACAGATTAAGAGATAAGCAGGGGAACCTTGGAATACCACCTGGTAAGTAAAAAGGAATGCTCCTACTACAAAGAGAGAAATATTGAAACAAGTGATACAGGGCAAGAAACGGAATTCATCCTACATTTTTTAACTCTTCATAAACTCATTTCCATTCTTTCAAAACCAGTTGCCAATGATCCCAATGTTATTAAGTCATTCAACATCAGTTTCTATGCTTGGAAAAACAGCCAGGAAATGCTTGAGTATAGTGCATAAAGAATGCCAGTTCCCGTAAGATAAAATAATCATGGGATTATTAATGAAGCATAGGGTTTGGCAGTACCCCGGTGTTCTGGAAGCTCTTTGAATTAGATCAAGCCACTCAGACTACTGTTGCTTTCTATAAAGAAGTGCGGGACTTGAGGTCTGACAAAATTGGACTTTTTCATTGAAATGGAGACTATGGTTTTGGAAGAGCTGGTGTTAAAACCACAGTTATCTCATATAGCCTTGTGGCCAAAGGCTTCAAAACCACAGAGGGAGAACCCCTGTCTTTCCACATGTGGCTTTCCATGAACCCACTGTAATTTCAGAAGGTGGTATGGCACAATTGGGGCATAAATAGCAAGGCTACTTCAATAAAACGGTTTTAAAAACAGAAATGACAGGCCTAGGACATAGAACCCCTCTTCCTAGGTCTGGGTTCATGCTAGCTGAACACACAAGTAGTAAGGTTTCAAACATGGCAAAGGATTCTTCCACCTCCTCCCCTCCAGCCTGTGGCTTGAAACGTTTGGGGAGGAAAAATAGCCTACTTAGCTATTATCAGTGTTTATATCTCATTATGAATTAAGGCTCTAAGTAGTATATCATGATGATTTGGCTAATGTGGAGTAAAAAAGGGCCCACGACTGGGGTAAGGTGATGCCAACTAAGAGGCTGGGGTCTAACAAAACAAACTGCATTTTTCTCAGTTTTGCTCTAGACTTTCCCTGGCTGTGACTGTAGCCAGCAATTCCTATACTTGGAAATATAAATTGAGAGGGGGGCTATCATTGTTATGTAGAATTATAACGTCTGCCCCAAAGGGCCACTGAGTACCCTACTACACAGCACACTGATTATAATTTGTCACTCCCTTAGGCCCTACTATTGCTGCAGAAACCTAGGACAAAGGAAAGACTATAGAAAGACAAAGGGGATAGGCATTCAGTTATTAAATACACATTTTACAGCACAGCATTATCTCTATTGGAAGCTAATTGGAGGTAGTCCAGCATTTAGCCAGTGACTGACCTGGGTGTAATAAAACTTCAATTTTAAAGAAAGCATTGTGGAAATTCCTCTAATTGAACTCATCTCACTCCTCAGAGGACAGAGGGTTATTTGCATAGTGATATCCTGCAATGCCCTTTTTCCTGCTAAGAAGAGATTTTATCATCTCTCTAGGTTTCACACCAGGGCCAGTCTTCCTTGGCTCCATTTCCCTATGTCTGCAGATCTCAAATAATCAGGCACCATCCTGTCAGGAGAAAGCCAGATGGGCAGGCAGGGAAGTGATCCAGCCCCCGAGGAAATAAAGTGTTCAGCCTATCTCTGCTTCCTCACGGCACGGGGAAGTAAGAAACCAGACAGACAAAGATGCATGAGGGGTTACCTTCAACTTAAGTCAGAGCTGCAGAAACCTGGGCCAGATGAGAATTTTTGGCGTTTACATTTGCATTTTCAATGTAAATTTAAAAGGAAATTTACATTTTCAATGTAGTAAGCTCACATGACAAAATCTGATACCACTATCTATGCTCTGCAAATAAACTGAGTTTTCCTTGAATTGGTATCTTGGAGTCAAAGAGCCTCACAATGCTATTCTCATTCTCCATATCTTATTGGATTTTGGAGGCAAAGTGAAATACTGAGGACAAACATGGATAGTGATACATGGTCTAATTCACTGCCCAAAATGAGGAGTGTTGTCACTGCCTTTATATTTTGATTCCTGATAGACAAATTTCTCTGGAAGTTATGAGGTAAACGGATTTTAGACTAAGTCATTACAGAGTCATCTTTGCATTGCCAGAGCTTAATACAGTGCTTGATATGCAACACTCATTAAATGTTTCTTAAGGGTAGGCCTGACATCTGGAGTCAGCCTCTCCTTGTTCCTTGGGAATATAAGCATTGAGATCTCTGTCTCCTGTCCTCATCAGGCAAATGTCATCTTTTCCATGGCCTATGCCTACGTCTGCCCTTTGGATTGACCATGCCCTGAGAGCATGGACAATGTCTAGATAAAGCAGAAAGGGATGAAGGAAGCATTGTTTGCCAGGCAACCATGTTTTTGATTGTTCAGAGAGCTGATCCTGTGGTGGGCTCTGGTTGCCTTTCACTTCTTAGCCTTCACCATTAGTCCCATGACTTTAACCTTCAGCTGTGTCTCTGGACTGATTATTGTTTACAGTGTTAATGGGTTTCCTGATTACTATCCCTGTTTCCTGACCCATGATCTGAACATCAGTCTACAGATGTTAGGGGAAGAGGCTTGGCTGTTACTCTTTAATTGCCTTAGTGGTGATGTCAGAGTACAGTCTGGGCTGAGGAATCCCCAACCAACTAGGAAAGGAAGTGTCAGAAAGCAAGGTTAGGTTATTAAGGCCAAGGTTAGACATACACAGATCAAGATCTGGGAGAAAAACAGAGATTGCCATTAAGTTTGAAAGCCTGAGGAAGGTTACAAAGATTCAAATAATGACATTATGCTAATTTTGTATTCAACCAATGGTTCTCAATCAGGAGCAATTTTGTCCACTAGGGGACATTTAACAATGTCCAGAGGCATTTTTTATTGTTATGACTGTGGGTGTGCTACTGGCACCTAGTGGGGAGAGGCCTGGGATGCTACTAAGCGTTCTACAATGCACAGGACAGCCTCTCAACACCACAGCAAAGAGTGAGCTGACTCAAAAATGTCAATAGTGCCATGGCTGAGAAACCCTGTGTCAAACAGAGACGTAAGATACAAATTATAGATCACAATTATATACAATGAAAGGATAAAAAAGACTGGATTTGTCCAGGTTGCAGGACTGTGGATCTATTTTTTATTTTTTTCTTGTTTACATATGTTCTAATATAATTATATTGCCTTTAAAATTTTAAATTAATACCAGAGGCTGGGAAGGGGAGGGGGAGGCTGGGAGTGGGGCAGGTGGGGATAGATAATGGGTACAAAAAAGAAAATGAATAAAAACTAGTATTTGATACCACAAAAGTCAATAATAACTTAATTATACATTTTAAAATAAGGAGTTTAATTGGATCGTTTGTAACTCAATGTATAATGGCTTGAGGGGATGGATACGCCATTCTTCATGATGTGCTTTTTTCACATTGCATGCTTGCATCAGAACATCTCATGTACCCCATAAATATATACACCTACTGTATACCCACAAAGTTTTTTTAATTTAAAAAAAAGCACACACACAAAATTTTAATATAATTTTAAATGAATTTTTAATTACATAAATACTATGTGAACAGTTCTGCTTGTAAAATATTTCAGTATCACAGATAAGACTGTGCCAGGTACAGTATCTCATACCTGTAATCCCAGCATTTTGGGAGGTGGTGAATCACTTGAGTGAAGCCGTTTAAGATTAGCCTGGGAAACATGGCAAAACCCTGTCTCTCCAAATAATAATGCTAATAATAATAATACAAAAATTAGCCGAGCTTGGTGGTATGTGCCTGTAGTCCCAGCTGCTTGGGAGGTGAAGGTGGGAGGTTTGCTTCAGCCCAGGAGGTCAAGGCTGCAGTGAGCCTCACAGTGAGATCCTACCATGTCACTCCTGCAACAGAGTGAGATTCTGTCTCAAACAAAACAAAACAAAACACAGATAAATAAGACTGAAAATGTCTTTGACCAACCCAGCTTCTCCCACCTCAGTCCACTTCCCAAGGGTAACCACTTTTGTGACTGTGGCCTTTCGGAGTTTATCTATGCATATATATATATATATATATATGCATATATATATATTATGTGCAGTCATACAAAATATAAACTATCTCATCCTTTTAACAACTTGACAGTTATTCTGTAGTTCATCTGTTTCCCTGTTGAGGAAAATTTAGGTTGCTTCTAGTTTGAGGCTATTACAACAAATGCTGTATTGTACATGTCTCCTTGAACCTGTTTGCAAAGGTGTTCTAAATCGGGTATGAAAATTTTAAAAATGCTGGTTTATGGAACCATTTAAAATTTATTTAAAATTTTATCAGCAACTATCAATTGACTTCCAAAATGGCCACAAATTTAATTTCCCGACCTCCTCACCAATACCAAATACTTATCTTTGTTTTTCACATTTGCCAATCAGATCGTTGAGAAATAGTATCTTTTTTAATAAACTTTATGTTTACCCTGTTACTGATTAGATTGTGCCCCTCTTCATGTATTTGTTGAAGCTGTCATATATTCTCTTGTGAGAACACTGGTGTTCACCTCCCTTGCTTGCTTTTGTATTATAATGGCTTTCCAATATTTTTAAGAACAAAAGAGGAAAGGATCAGTTTTGTATAAAAACATAGAAGTCAGCATACCTAGTGTCTTGCATATCCTCCCGAGACAGATCCTGAGTCCTAGACAGTCCAAAATGATCCTTACTTGCCGTTACTAAGAACCTTAGAAAGCAGTTATTATTAGGAAACAAATTAGCCAGTCCTATTTATACCACTGCACCATATTTCTCTGACCTGTGTGCCTTTACCGTGCTTGCATCTTGACGCCGAGCAGCCAGCAGGTACTGCCAGTCAGATTCACTCCAGTCAAATACAAACCTGATATGTAGTAAGGCATAAAGGACCACGAAAGGCAGTGTGTGAACCTGATGGTATCTGCAGCCCGTGCAAATGGCAATTAGTACCATTAAATTTAACTTAAGAACATCTGTTATCTAGCCAATGAGAACACCAAAGAT
Organism: Callithrix jacchus; assembly: GCF_049354715.1. Classification (NCBI taxonomy): domain Eukaryota; kingdom Metazoa; phylum Chordata; class Mammalia; order Primates; family Cebidae; genus Callithrix; species Callithrix jacchus. The sequence goes on along the minus strand of NC_133524.1, from coordinate 107,760,459 downwards.
GAGGTTTGGAGATTGTGACCACTGCAGAAAGGTAGTTTTATCAACTAGTTTTTCCCCACATCAGGCATAAACTGAAAAAACATGTAACAAGGAAATATAAAATATGTGATACGTGGTGGCTAAAGAATAAAACTGGATGGAAAGCTTCTTCAAGAGTGTTCAGCATTATTTGAAACTAGGAGATCTGCAGGACATGCCCCTTTGTGGTGAAGGAGATGATTAATTCAGTTGTGGTGAGTTGCAGAATCAGAAGAAAGAGTTCCAAAAATTCAACCAGAACAAGCCTGTGGCCAGGTTGGGTATGGCTAAATCGGGTCATACCCAATCTGGCCTTTCTGATCCCCTCCAGCCCTATTGATTGTCCCATCACATACACCCTCCTGCATTGTTTTCTTGGGGCCTTGTTCTCTGCTGGAGGACTATGGATTTAAAACACTTCAAATTCCTGCTACCAACATGTTGCCTGTCTGCCACCCTTCCCCCAACAGCTGGGGGTTATCTTCTGCCTGATCACCCTCCCTGTTGGCTTGTGTTCTGTGGTGGAGCAGACAGAGTCGAAACTGTTCACACCAGTTCCAGAAGATGTGTCAGGGAAAGGGTAGGGCTTTCTGGTCCTTAGCCTGAGTTTAGGCAGGTTAGGCTCATCCTGCCCATTAACTAGGTGATGGTCTTTTCTAAGTGAGTGGAAGATTCGGTAGGAGATAGGTAGACAGATGGTCTATATTGTATATTTTGTCATATGCACCAAGTCCTCATCTTGTAGCCTCGCCACAGTTGTAACTTTACATTGATTTGAGTGACTATTTGGTCAATATCGGTCTCCTCTACCAGCCTGTAAACAACATGAAAACAGGAGTCAAATCTATTTTTTAACTTTTATTTTGTTAATCAGTGAATTCCCAGCACTTAGCACAGGTATCGATCACATAAGTACTAATAAATAGTATTTGTTGACTAAATAAACAAACAGTAGTGGCTCTGATGTTCTTAGGATGGAGGAAAGTCAGACACTTAGGCAGGAGGATGGAGAAAGGCATTTGTGAAAGATAGGGAATCTCCCCATCTCTCCACTTTCACAGGAGACCGATATCTCAACCGCGACTTCACAGTCCACCTTTGCATAAGGCTGTCTCCAGCCCCAGGCATCCCCTGAAAGTGCCAACAGTGCCTTCTAACCTAGGAAGGTTGGAAATGACTGAGGATGAAGCCTACCTTTGATAATTTACTATTTTCCTATGACTTTGAAGCCACTCCCTTCTCCAAGACAGATGCTCATTAGCAGGCACAGCCCCATCTTGTTCTTTGGAGACGAGGAAAACTCTGCCAATAAGTTGTGGAGCTGGGATGGTGGGGGAACTGAATGGCTGTGGGATTGCATTTCTATTAAATTTGAAACAAAGATATACTAGTATATTTATTGTCTCATAATTGCTCCAGTGATATACTGCCAATATATCACTCTTGAAGAGAATTGACATGCAAGGAGGAGAGGATGAAGGATGAGGGTGTTGCAAAGATGCTGGAAATGGAACAAAGACAGTATTTTGAGGAAACTTTAACTCAAGCTCTGATTCAAGAGCATTCTTACGAATTAAAGCAATGATTTTTTTCTCCGTCTTTTTTCATCCATCTCATTTCACCTCTTCTCAAACCTTGCTTTGTTTCCACAATCTTTCTCTTGATCTCTTATCTGTTGCCTGGAATTCTTGCCAGGCCTTTAAACCTCTGTCCATCAAAAGCAAAAATAAGATTCCACCTGAATTCCCAGCTCCTCTCATATGACCCAGGATCCTGATGCAGAAATGAGGAACAAGCTGAACCCACGAATGCTTTTACTACAGCACCTTCACAGTTGTTACTAGTTGGAATAGCCCTTATTAATGAAAACAAACCGAGAGTTTTCCAGTGAAACCATTGCTAATCCCATAACTCAGAAGCTAGATAAAGCAGTTGGCTTGGGTATCACTAATTTCATTTTCATACTTATATTTACCATTATTCATTGAGGGACAAAAACAAGTCAGCTATGATAAGGATAAACCCTAGATTAGCATTGTGCATTATAGCTGTAAATTTTACTGTATGAAATGTACAGAAGATTTAAAGCCAGAGGAAACAAGAAGCTACCAATGAGCCTTTGATCTAAAGTAACTTTGTTATTTGTTTATTGGGCATTTGGGATTGGTTTATTTTTCCATTCTTATAGGGAGATAGTTCCCAATAGGCCTAATATTGAAATAATGGTAACAGTTTAGGAGTTTAGGTGAAATTAATAAAAACAAAAATCAAACTGTGTTGAAGTGAGAGTAAGAGTCTGATGTCTGGCTATTTTAAAGACACTGGCAATTCTCTTCTTAGAGGTATGCAACTTTTTAGGGTCAGAGAGTAAACTCTATGGGATCACCCAGTCTCATGTCCCATGCAAAACAAAAATTCCTCTTACTAGTGATTCTTTAAACTCTGAACATCTCCAGAGACAGAAAGCTCATTTTTCCTTATTTTTTTTAAGTACACATAATATATTAGTTCATTATCACTTTTAGATAATTAAAGCAATTCAAAAGTATGTAGAAAATAATGTAAAAGTTCTCTCTTCTCTCTTTCCCCACTGCCTTTTTCTCTCACTGGAAGTGACCATTGTTAACTGTTTCGTGCATATCCTTCTAGCAGTTTTCTGTACATTAATATCAGTAGTTCTCAACCAAAGCTATTTTGTCCCCCAGGTGACATTTGGCAATATATAGAGACAGTTTTGGTAATCACAGTTTGGGTGGGGGTCACTACTGGCACCTAGTGGGTAGAAGCCAGGGAGGGAGGCTGCTGAATATTTTTAAATGATCTCCCCACACAAAAAAATTATGCAGCCTCAAATGTCAGGAGCACCAAGGTTGAGAAACCTTCATTTACACATAGCAACAGGGAGCTGTATAAATATATCTTTTCTACTTAAATACATGGAATCACATAATCTCCATTTGTCTTAATCTACTTTTGTACCATTTAGAGCTCTATGTGGGTGAATATATTTCCACTGCATTTTTAAATTTTTAATTAATTTTTAATTTGTGTGAGTGCATAATATATATATATATATATATTTATAGGATACAATAAATGTTTTGATACAGGTATGCAATGTGTAATAATCACATCATGGAGAATGGGATATCCATCTCATCGAGCATTAATCCTTCATGTTACAAACAATCCAATTATACTCTTTTGGTTATTTTTTAATTTACAATTAAATTATTATTGACTATAGTCACCTTGTTGTGCCATCAAATAGTAGGTCTTATTCATTCTTTCTATTTTTCTGTTCCCATTAACCATCCCTATCTCACCCCCAGCCTCTGGTAACCATACTTCTGCTCTCTGTCTCCGTGAGTTCAGCTGTTTTGATTTTCAGATACCACAAATAAATGAGAGCATGAGATGTTTGTCTGTGCCTGGCTTATTCCACTTAACATAATGACCTCCAATTCCATCTATGTTGTTGCAAGTGGCAGGATCTAATTATTTTTTATGGCTGAATAGTACTTCATTGTATAGTACCACATTTTCTTTATTCATTCATCCATTGAGGGACAGATAGGTCGCTTCTAAATCTATTGTGAACAGTGCTGCAACCCCTGCATTCCTTTTAACAACTGTACAATATTCTGTAGTATGGATATATTGTAGTTTATTCAACAGTCCCCTATTGGCACTTATTCAAGTTGATTCCAATTTTTACATACAATACTACAATAGGCATCTTTGTACACATATTGTCTATTAAACATTCCTAGAAGAATTATTGGATCAAAGGGTATTTTTCATTTTAATAGATTCTGCCAAATTTCCATCCCAAAAGGCTTTGTGAATGTGTACTTCTATCTATAGTGTTTGAGAGTCCTGTTTTTCATACCTTCAAAAACACTGTTCATCAATCTTCTAAATTTTTACTAGTCTGGTAGGTAAACAATAATAAAATTGCTGCTTTAATTTGAAATGTCCTGATACTGGCAATGTTGAGTGAGTGTGATTTTCAGCAATTTCAGATTAATTAATTAAGTAATTGACTGCCTATTTATTTTGTCCATTTTTCTACTGGATTGTTTGTTCTTTTAGAAATGTATACGATGTATTTTGGAAGGTAATTCTTTGTTGAACGTGTTGCAAATATTCTTTCATCTTATACCTTATGTTTTAAATTTATTTACCATGTCTTTTTTGTACTAAATTTTTAAATTTTGGCATAATCAAAATTATTCCTTCATTTTATGGCTTCTGTTTTGGGTGTTGCTGAAGAAGTCCTTTCTTACCCAAAGATGATAAAAAAATTCTTCTACATTTTCTTCAAATATGCTTATTGTTTTTCCTTTTTTGGTGTTTGGTGAGAGTTGGGGGGTAATCTACCTTTTCTTCAAATAGATAGGCAATGTCTGAATCCAAGTGATAAAATAATTGTTTCCCCACTGATGTCCCCTTGATCATATAATAAACTCCCATGTGTACATTATTTCTGGACTCTCTGTTCATCCATAATCTCTGTTCCATTGATTTTATTTCTACCGGCTCCTGTCCTAACACCATTCTGTTTTAGATACTATAATCTATTTGTACAATTTACTGTTATGTCCTCACTTGTGATTTTTTTCAAAATATCATTTACTATTCTTGTGCATTTTCTCCTCCCTAGGAACTGTAGAATCAGATTGTCAATTTTCATAAAAGTTCTACAGAGATTTTGATTTAGACTGCTTTGAATTTTATACCAAAGTTTAAGGGGAACTGACATGTTTAAAGTATTTTAAAAATTAAAATATCTTATATTTTCTTCTGTAACGATTATATAATTTTCACCAAATAGGTATAATAGATTTCTTGTAGACTTATTCCCAGATCTTTTATAATTTTGCTTGCTGTTGTGACTGCGATACTTTTTCATATCTTTTATGTCATTGAATATTGCTGGAGTTTAGGAAAGCAATTACTTCTTTATGTTGCTATTGCCTTTTTGAACTATCTTATTGCGGCAATTTTGAAGCTCATTTCTGGGATTCTGTGAGTGGACAGTCATAGAGTATGAAGATATGATAACCTTTTCTTCTAGTTTGCAAAATGTATACCTCATATTTTGTCCTTATGGCAGGCAAGGCTGCAAAGGCTAGATGTTTAATGTTCCTTCTTGTTTTGACTCAAAATCTATTATGAAAATTTTCTGTCCATTAGTTCTAATCTGGTTTTCTAGAGTTAAATGGAATAAGGCAAATTCTTCTACAAGATAACTCTTGAAATGTTTGAATATGGTTATCATGTCTTTCCTCAAATCTGTCTTCCAGGATAAGCAACTCTATTACCTCAAACATATGATGTGACTTCCCAGAAGCTTTTTCGCATTGGTTGTCTTTCCCTATATAAACTTCATTTTGTCAGTATTCCCCTCAAAACATGGTGTTCTGAGTGAGAGTTCACATGTTGTCTGACATTGCAGAGGATAGAGAAATGAATTTCATTAATTTGCAGACATTGCTTCTATCAATGTAGTCTAAGATTGCAATGTTAGAGCTAAATGGTTTAAAATATTTTTTTTTGTTTTTGTGTTTTTGCAATGGAATCTTTTTAGAAATGAAATCTTAGCCAGAACTTCAATTCTGGCTGGGCGTTGTGGCTCACGCCTGTAATCCCAGCACTTTGGGAGGCCAAGGCGGGCGGACCATGTGAGGCCAGGAGGTCAAGACCAGCCTGGCCAACATGATGAAACCCCATCTCTACTAAAAATACAAAACTTAGCCCAGCATGGTGGTGCACGCCTGTAGTCCCAGCTATTCGGGGGTCTGAGACAGGAGAATCCCTCGAACCCAGGAGGCAGAGGTTGCGGTGAGCCGAGATCACATCATTGCACTCCAGCCTGGGTGACAGAGTGAGATGCTTTCTGCAAATAATAATAGAAAGAAGGAGAAGGAGAAGGAGAAGGAGAAGGAGAAAAGGAGAAGAAGGAGAAGAGGAGAAGATGAAGAACTACTCCAATTTCTTTCTTCTTTTCTTTCTTTTTTTTTTTTTTTTGAAATGGGACTCGCTCTGTTGCCCAGGCTGGAGTGCAGTGGTGCAATCATTGCTTACTGCAGCCTTGACCTCCTGGGCTTAAGGGATCCTCCCACCTCAGCCACCTGAGTAGCTGGGACTACAAGCATGAACCATCATGCTTGCCTAATTTTTTTTGTAGAGAGAAAGGCTCACTATGTTGCCCAGGCTGGTCTCAAACTCCTGACCTCAAGTGATCCCCCAACCTTGGCCTCCAAACGTGCTAGGATTACAGATGTGAGCCCTTGTGTTGGGCCAGAACTCCAATTCTTAAAACAGATAAGAGTAGAATTCCTCTCACTGACATGAAAAGAGAGTGAGAGGCTACAGAGCCTTCACCATTTCAATTTCTTTCTTCTCCCCAAAGGTAGCCCAAGAGGAATCCTAAGGAACCAAAGAACATAGTTTGAAACCATGAATTGAGTCCAACTTCTTCAGAGGTCAATGTGTTCCTGAGAGGAAAAATGATGTACTCAGTTTACATAGTTACTTAGTAAACTAAATAGACCTAAACTTGTGTTTCCTACTTCCCATTTCAGAGATCTTTTCACTATGTCATTCTGTTTCTCACTATTAACCGCTGCGCCCGGCTTGATTCATAATAACCTTGGGCTCAACTACAATCCTAGAACTACTGTTACTATCTATTTTGCTCCACCATATACAGTTTAATGTTAAAAATTTAAATGTGAAAATTTACAGTTATTAAATGTATTAGATATTACCTCTCCCAGAACCCAAAGGGGCATTAAAAATCTTTTGTTTGGTCCCAAAGTTCTGGCTTTTAAAACTTTCGTCTGTTTTAAAATTTTTATTTATTTTTATTTTGTGGAAACAGGAATCTCGATGTATTGCCCAGGCTGGTTTCAAACTCCTGGCCTTCAGTAATCTTCTCGCGTCAGTCTCCCAAAGTGTAGAAACTTGGTAAATCTTGACTCTGTCATTCAATATTGTAAGGCTGGTCGCCTCGCTGGGAGCTCGGACATGCCCATACCTCTCCGCGCCTAGAGACTACTCACCACTCCGCTCCCGGCACCAAGCTCTGCACTCAGCACCTAGCCCGCTGTTGAAAAACCCGCCAAACTTTAAGAGAAGCCCCTCCAAAACCTGCCCAATAGCAGTTTTGTCCCGCTTCCCCTGGGCAGCTCGCTCAACAGAAATCCTGCCTACCTACCAATGGCAGCTCGCCCCATCCACATCCTGTTCCCTCATAGCCAATCAGGACACCCTCACTCGCTATAAAACCCCAGGCCTCGGGAAGTCGAGGGCGACTTCCCTGGCCGCTTTCCCCGGGACCATGCAACCTCACCCAGGAGTTGAATAAATTGGCATTTAATTTTCTTATGCTGGTCTCAGTTTCCTCATTCTAAACTTGGCAATAACCCTTACATATATCAATCTTTTGATTGATTTTGATTCTTTTGGCAGGGCTGTTCATTTAAAGTTATATAACTCTTTGTTATAAGTTTCACATTAAACTGCCAGTTTAATTTGCCAACAATTGTATAATTGACACCTCACTTTAAAAACATCAGACTCATATTTTATGGCATTTTTCCTCCTTTATTTGGAGAACTCCTATTCGACTATTGAAACCCATTTCAAATGTCACCTCCTCTATGAGGTGCTCCTGAGCGCTCACTCTCTGTCCTTAGAACAAAATCGATAGGTCTCATTTCTGTAGTATAACAAAGTTATAATACCGAAACACTTTCTCTAATATGTTGTAAATTCCCTAAGGGTCTTATGTATTGTCTGCATCCCCAGACCCTGAGCCGGGGACAGCAGGTTGGACTGCTGTGACTGCCTACTGAGAAGGAAAGTGAGGATGAATAAGAACTCAATGGCAAGAGTGCTGTGAGGGGTTAATGATTTCTGCCATGGACTTTGCAGGGAAATATTTTGCCAATCTTAACCCAGGCCATGCCCACTCATAGATGTCTAGTAAAGTTATCAGAAGAAAAGTTGGCAGGGCATGGCTTCTGTCAACCCTTATTTGTGTATACTGATTATACTTTTCTTGAGTCCTCAAAAAGCTATATTCTAATAATCCCTTTTAAAATTTCTATCTGGGTATCAGCATCGAGTTTACTATTGGTTTGTATTTTCTGAGATATACTTCTTCCCCTTTGCAAAAATTAGGACAACACTTCCTTGTCTTTAGCCTTCTGGCATCTCTTCCATTTTCCAAGAACTTTCCAGGTGGTGGTGACTCATTTGGAGAAAATGGCCTCTTTCACTCGGATCTTTCAACAGTATTGTTTGTAATGGTCAGGGGCCATGACTAGGAGATCTGTTTCTTGGAAAAAGTATATTTGAATTGGGTAAATCAGAGGCTGAAGTCAGGATGGCCAATAAATGTGTTATTGACAGAAGCCTGGCCTAGAAAGTGAGCCAAGTCTAGGAAGGCAGTTTTCTCTGAACCATGGCCCAATAAGCATTTTGGATGGCCCTCCCTTGTCTCTCTTCCTTTCCCCTTCTCTTGGCTGTATGTTATTCTCTTTGCTATACTTCATCTCCTCTGAACTGAATTTGGATGGCTAAAGAGTAGCCTCAGTACAAAATATGACCAGAAGAATGCACATCTGTCCTTGAATTTCTGATTAGGGCATAGGTCAGTGACCGTTAGTGACAGAGATGATAAGCAAAACAGGAAATAATATCAAGAAATTAAAGATATTCATGAACTTTTACCCACTTTTACCTGTTAAAGACAAATGTTATCTTTAATTAAGAAATTAAAGATATTAGATTAATGATGTACTTCAGGCTGTATATCTTTGAAAAAGAGAGGATATCAGCTATGTAGACACACACAAAATGCCACAAAATGGTAACTTGTTGGAATTTTAAAAACAACAGATTTTTTTGTAGACTTACCAGTGCACAGTCTTGTACTAGACACTAGGTGGATACAAAGGCATGATTCTAAAAACTGTAGCAATAATTTAAAAATATTTTTCTACCTTAATAAGAAAATGACAAACAAGAATTCAGTTAAAAGAAAAGCACTTTTTCTTTAACAAGATTCAGACCAAAATATGTGAATTTTTTAGAAGGCTAGCCTCCAATTACCAGAAAATGAAATTCATCCAAACTCTCTCTTTCAACTATGTGTAAGTTAAATAACCCTTGATCTACTATAAATGCAAAGAAAAATGGGACTGAAAAGGCTATCACTTGTCTCTTCACTTAGTGCTGTGGGTTGCTTTGTAGAGGTTGCAACAGGCCTGGTCCTTATTGGGATTGGGAAATCTCATCATGCAAGTTCCGTCCAGCTAAGGTTCCTGTCCCTCTGGCGTGAATCCTACTACTTACTTATTTCAGTAGGAGTTACAGTTCGAAGGGGGCCTTTGGCCCTCCAACAGTTTGTCCGCTGCTATAAACCATTGAAAACTGGAATTCTGATCCCAGCAGCCTATGCAAGGGGTGAATGTAAACAGGGGCTGCTTTGCTTGAAGTGGAAAGGTTTGAGTTGAGCTTGTTCCAGGCGATCACACTGGCTGCCATTTTATACAGTCTATTTCTGTCTTCCTGTACACATCCCTCAATTTGCATTCCTGCTGAAACTTGCCACTAGTCCTGCCTCTCTGTGTGGGAGGGGATGGATTTGGAGGGTACAAAGAAAGGCCTTTTTGTGAGGGAGGAGAATACAGGACTTTCACTAGCTGTTCCTCCTAGATGTCTTCAGAGAAACATTTTGTTTCTTGGTCTCTTTGAGGGTTGTCACAGAAACTCTCTTTTAGCACAGACATCAGTCCTATTTCTTTATGTATTTTACTTTTGACTGAGCTTGAACAAACCTAGCTCATTTTTTTAAAGGGTAATTGGCATAATGGGAAGATGAACTATAGCGAGGTAGAAACAGAATTCTAAAGATGGTTTAAATACAGAGGGTGATTTGAAAGGATGATCAAAGGCCCTCAATATATTTCACCAGATTTTAAGGGATATGAGAATATCAGCTATTAGAGATTTATTCCCTTAGATTCAGTTATGGTCCTTTCTAGGCATTCTCATCTTACCCAGGGTTGGGGAAATGCCTATGAGAGAACCATAACTGAACATTCTAGCATGAATTAGCTTATCAAAAATTTGCAGTTGACCCATCCTTTCCCAGTAACCCGTTACTGTTCATTGCCAATGTATGGGACATGGATCTTTTCCTCCATTCTTAAGGGAAACAAATTTAATTGTGTAAGTACACAATCCTTAACAGGCTCAAAAAGCAACTGGTATGAGTCAAAACTTGGAATAGCCAAGCAGTTTCGATGATTGTATAAACAAGATCCAAGAGTCAATTTTTTAGATTATTAAATGTAGGTCAAATGCCAGAAGAGAATTAAATTGTAACAGAAGTGACTCAGATGAGAAACTTCCACCACACTAATAGCTCCTGGAGGACAGAAGGCATGTCATATTCTTCTCCGGACCCTTAACAGTTACCACGGTGGGTGACTTATCAAGAGCACTCAATGAATGTTATTCAGTAAGTGAATGAATTAAGACAACTTTCTTGAATAAAAGACCAATTGTGGAGTGTATTAGTAATGTTGGGGAATACTTTATCCTAGAGATTTTATAAAATAATAATAAAAAAAGATACTTACTACCATGCCAGGAATGTAGAAAGTGCTTCATAGGGACAAAGAAAAACTAGATTTCCCTCTCTTTTTGACAAAACAAGATACACTTTGCCAGCTTTTCTTGTTCTCACCTCATCCAACTTCATTTTCCCTCAGGTCACACATCTTTTGTTATTGTAATTGTAATCTGTATTCATATAGCACTAATGATTTTCAAAGCATTTTATATGCACTATCTCTTTTTGTTCTAAATTTAAAGAATTATGAATTAGTCAATGTAGTATTCACTCCATTTTTCAGGTCAGGAACCTGAGGCATAGACCATTTAAGTCTATGATCACACAACGATGTGTGACTAAACAAGGACTAGAGGCCAGTCCCTTTTCACAATACTACCTGAGTCTCAAAATTCAGGAATGGAGATTTGTTTGAAAAACAGCAGTTGGTTCTATTGCCTTCATGGTCATACTTTTTGTTGTTGTTCCAAATTCCTTCTTTATACTCCTTTCTAGGCATATGAAGCTGACACTTGAGAAATGGCCAAACCAGACATTGTCTCAACTTTGGGATTTCAATTTCCTCTCTGCCTTTTTCTTCTTCAGTACGGAATTTATGCTTAATTGGCTCAACAGAGCACAACAACATTGTGTAGGACAGCTTTCTACCTCTGCTTAAGCCAGTTGACGCAAAAGTCTTCTGAAATGTGTTGCCCAGAATGCAATGCACAATGCATGCTTGCTTGCTCGCCCTCTCTTCCTCCCTCTCTCTCTCTCTCTCTTTCTCTCTCTCTCTCCTCCTCCTCCCTCTCTCTGTCAGCCTCAGCTTTCATTGACAGTCACAGGAGGAGCACCTCTTGTGCTAGCTGATATTTCATTGATTTGTTTCTTCCCTGGGCCTGGCACCTTTCTCAGAGATTCGAAAGGCAGCAGGTCTAGTGTAATTGCCAGCCCAAACCCTATTTGGTGTTCCAGAATGGAATGAGTAGAGCTGTGTTGTACTGAAACCATGGATGAAGTTGGCCCTCAGAGCCTGGGAAGGATGCCAGGACTAGAAGAGCTTGCAAAAACCAGAGGTTTAGGCAGGCTGAGTCATTAACCATACAACAGTTCGCAACTAGGAAATAAGTTTCTATCAGTGTTAAAGCAAGGCCAAGGGTAAAAAACTAAATAGCAATGAACAATAGTAGTTGCAACAGCACCTTATAAAATGAGATAAATTCTGCCTTAGCCCAGAAACCTGCTTATATGGAGCTAGTTCTGGAAGTGCCCAGCCTGGGATTCATAGGTGGAAGCAAGAAAGCCATCTTTAGAGGTGAGGTGTGAAGAGTATAATGGTCAGGGCTAAGGTATATATCTTGCAGTCATCAAATGCCCTAGACAGGGCTTCTCAACCCTGGTACTATTGACATTTTGACCCAGATAATTCTTTGTTTTAGGGGACTGTCCTATGCATTGCAGGACATTTAGCAGCATGCCAGGCCTCTATGTCTTAGATGTCAGTGGCACTCCTCCTCCAAGTTGTTACAACCAAAAATGTCTCCAGATATTATCCAATATTTTCTGGGAGGAGGATATTGGAGGGAGGTATATCACCCCTGATTAAGATCCATTGCAGGCCAGTCACAGTGGCTCACTCCTGTAATCCCCACACTCAAGAAGGCTGAGGCAGGAGGATTGCATGAGCCCAGGAGTTCCAGACCTGCCTGGGCAACATGGCAAAACCCCATGTCTACGGAAAATACAAAAACTAGCCTGGCCTTGTGGCTTGTGCCTGTAGTCCCAGCTACACGGGAGGCTGAAGTAGGGATGATGGCTCAAGCCCAGGAGGCAGAGGTTGCAGTGAGATATGATTGTGCCACTGCAATCCAGTCTGGGTGACAGAAGCTGTGAATTTTGAAAGCTTATTGGCCTTGAACTTTCTACTATTTACTAAATTATCTCCCAAGCAGGAAGAGAAAAGTAGCAGCTATAGGCATCTGCAATCTTATCCTTCCAAAACGGTTTTTCACATCTGTGTGAATGCCTGGTCCATCACTTCCATTAGACTGTTGCAATTCCTAATAACATTGAACACTTGATAGCTTTGAACACTTACAGTTTTCCCCAAATCCCACTTAATTGCAAACTCATTGGTGGATCTGGTCATGGTTTTCATTTCTGAGCACTCATTAGAGGTTTACATGCTAATGGGAACAAAATGTGTAAATACTTTTTACTTTTTGCACTTGATTCTAAAAAACATATTGTTTCTGTTTTCTTATTGTTCACCTTGAGCTTGTCATTTCTTCATTTTCATTCAATCATATCTGTTACACCAGAAGTATATAGTTGATAAGGTGGGACACCCAGAGGTCAGTAGAGAGAAGAGCAAGGGAGGATAGGGAATCTTGACTAAAATAGTTTGGCAGCAACTAGGTCTAAGATCCTCTGCTCTGGAAAGTAGTGAGTGCAAAGAACACTGTATTCACTTACCTACCTTCCAACTCAGCTTGTTTCCTCATAACCCCGCATAGTGACTGATATGGTTTGGCTGTGTCCTCACCCAAATCCCATCTTGATTTGTAGCTCCCATAATTCCCAAGTGTTACAGGAGAGACTTGGTGGGAGATGATTGAATCACAGGGGCGGTTCCCCCATACTGTTCTCATGGTAGTGAATAAGTCTCATGAGATCTGACGGTTTTATAAGGGGAAACCCCTTTCACTTGGTTCTCATTCTGTCCTCCCTGCCACCATGTAAGATGTGACTTGCTCCCCTTTGCCTTCTGCCATGATTGTGAGACCTCCCCAACCATGTGAAATTGTGAGTCAAGTAAACCTCTTTCTTTTATAATTACTCAGTCTCTAGTATGCGTTTATTAGCAGTGTGAAAATGGACTAACACACTGACCTTTTCCTAAAAATGAGAGGAAGAAGTCTATATACTTTTTCCTCTTATCATTGCTCTTGTGGTGGAATTGACTGTCAGAAGAAGCAGGAGATCACTGAAGAACTATCAGAATAGCTTTGTGGACTAAAACAGGGCACAGAATAGATAGCACAATATAATGAAAATGGTCCTAGACCAGGAGCTCAAACCCAAGTTCTAGTCCATGTTCTTTTTTGTAGACATTTGGTCTTTGCAAATCACCTAAACTTGGCTGACTAGCAGTTTCCTTATCTATAAAGTACACTACCTGTTTCCCTACATGGTAACTATATGGGTCAAAGGAGACAATGGGGTGAATGAAGAACAAAATGTATAAAGCCTTTTCCAAATGCAAAATGGTATTTTATTGTGATTGTTTGTTCACTATTCACACCTCTCCTATATTCTAGGCTATAACAGCAGCTCCTTCCTTTCACCTACAGTGGCCGATCTCTGCATGCCTTCCCCTCTAGATCTCCTTTCTGCTCTCTACTCTATTCCACCCTGGATGCTGACTCTTATCAACAGGCTCCTTGTTTTTTGGATTCCAGTTGTGTTTCGCCAATTGGGAGCACTGACAAGGAGCAGAAGTGTGAAATTATGCTGCCTATTTCCCGGCACCCTGCCTGAGAGGTTGCTGGCATCCCTTGACTGAGGGTCATCGCTCTCATCAGGGTATTCTCTCTATATAATTGTCATTCTCTCTCCTTCCCTTTGAGTTTTGATTCCTGATACCTCCTCTCTCTCCTTCAGGCCTACGAGTGGTAATGAACTTCACTATTACTATTCACAAAATTCTACAGTACCCTCTGTGGTTTGTCTGTATCTTGCCCATAATTTTGTAATTGGTCCGCTTTAGTAAACTCCACTCAATTTATCCACTCTAAGAATGTCATGTATTTCCTACTGGTACTCTGACTGATGTTGATGTACCCATGAGGACTCATTCTTTCTTCTCTCCTAACCTCCTTCTTGAGTAGCAAAATATACACTTACAAAGGAGGGAATATTATGTAAGGAAATGCAGTATGTTTATGGTCATTAGTATTCTGTCCAGCCATGTTAAGGATTAGCTCCTAAGTAACAATTTCAGAACATCTACAATCAAGCTGTATGTCCCTTACAAACTGGGCATTTGTGCTTTTTTTCCTATCCTCAACAAACCATTGAGGAACATTTAGAGGTCGTGACTCTCATGCCTACACTCTCCTGAAAAGTTAGCATCCTTCCTAAATTCTAGCAACCTGGGAGGCAATGGGTCCGATGCACACTCTAGTCTTTGGTTTTCCGTAAATCAGTTTACACTCCTTTGCTTCCCTTGGAGTCAGTTTGCAGAGAATGAGCTTACATCCTTTTGCTTCCCTTGGACTGGAGTCTCAGGAAGCCTGGGAAGGGGGGTACAGTTAAGCCTCTGGGATTCCATGACAGCTGCCAGCATTCTTGCCCGGGTGTCACTGCTCATTAACTGTGTCCAACCTGGAATGTTTCATAGAGTGTCAGAGCTAGAAGAGACCTCAGAAATCAACTAGTCTAAAGACACTTATTGGGATCTATAGACAAGCTTCAAAGAAATCCTTAACCCCCCTAAACTATATGGAAAACTAGTTATCTATGGGCACATGTGCATTTTTTTCTAGGGAAGAGACTCATAGCTTTATCAAATTCTCAAAAGAGCTTGTGACACAAAAAAGACAAAGACCTCAAAAGGCTCTAGACCAGCACCCTCTCCTTATAGCAGAAGAATCAGGCCCAGAGAGAAAGCAGTGAGTCAATGTCAAGTTATACCCTAGAATATGGTTAGACAATAACTTTCTTTATTTTTCTTTTAAACAAACCCTTCCTTCCTCTATGGGATTTAAAAGCCATGCCCCTCTCATGCTTTGCGTGTAGCAGACGCCAGGAAACTGTTAAATGCAGCAGATAACTGTAATGGGCCCTACAAGCACGCTGTCGTATCTTAATTGACCTTACTAAACAGAACCAAGAGTTGTGTGGGGCCCAGAGCCAACCGTGGAGCTTAATGGTGCCAAGGGATCAAGCAGGGTTTTTCCACCCCAGTTCTTTCTGATGAATGGAGTTCTGTCTCGTCTCTGTTTCTCTGAGCCAACTTGTCCCCAGGGCCCTGTGGAAGGGCAGGTGTCAGTCCTGGGCATGTACTCAGCAGTCCAACTCCAGCGCCTCTGCAGCTGTTCTCATCCTTGAGAGGCCCCCAGTGGGAGCTGACACAGACTTTTGGAAAAATGGCAAAGAAAAAATAAGGAAAAAACACCCTTGAGCATTGATGGGCTGCCAGCCTTCCAAGCAGGCTGGTATTGCCTAGCTCAGGTTATTAAATCACCAACAGCTCTGGGTAAATAGGGTAGAAAGTCTTATCCCTTCCCATCTCCCCTCTGTGCCCCTCTTTCCCATACCACTGCTATTTTTATGCTACCCAGAGTCTCCTGCTGTTTTTCCTTACCTGAGTCTCCCCTGTCTAAGAAATATCTTTGCAGTATACCTTAGGTACCTAGTATGTTAGAATAAAATAGGCAGTCTTGAGTTCTAGTGTCAGCTCTGTCACTAACAAGCAATGTGACCTTGTACAGGTCACTGAAACTTCATGGACCTTGATGCTTTATTTATTAAAATTGAGTCCAATGAGCCAAATGAGGTAATGAAGATAAGGGCACTTGACACATGTAAAACAGCAAAAGCTATGTAGGGTCATTATGGCCCATCACCATTCAAAGGTAAATTATTTTAAATATTGAAAAGAATAAATTTAAGGACCAATATCTCAGCTGAGATCTGACAGCCCAGATTTAATATAACTGGGTTGCCTGGGGGAAATTCTACAATGGGGTGAGGAGAGTCACCATTGGCTTTGAGGCTAAAAAGACCAGTGGAAAAATGAGTTGATAGAATACAATCTCTTCCAAGAGTTTCTCATGGTACTTTACAGCAAAGAGACCAATGTAAAGAGCTTCTGAGGACCAGTCACTCTTCACCAGGCAAGAGTGGAATGAGATTGAGTCAGATCTAGTGGCTGGAGGATCAGACTGGAGTCAGCTTCAATATAACTTGCTATCAGAATAGGTAAACTGGCTGCAGAGGGGCTTAGAATTCCCAGAAAGTGGTATAGATAGTAGGAAAAGAATATCAATTTTTCCCTCCACAATTGGCCAGTCAACATTATTTCTTAAGGCCCTGGGATGGGTCACATTCTATAGCTAAGCCCCACAAGGCAAGCCAAAGGAAATCAGTGTCTTCAAGAAATGGATGCTTTAATTGGTACAAGAGGGAGAAAAAAACAAAACTCATCATAGAGTGATCCAGGCACCTAAGGAAATGGTCTTTAGTTGGGAAGGGGGTTGACATTGTATTGCATTTAGGCAAATAATTAGAAAACAAAAATAACTAAGTAAGCAAGTCAATTTAATCTCTGATGACTTGTGCTTCCACAAGATGCAGAGGACAGTGATCACTAGTGGTCCAGAGATAATCTTATTTTGAATATCCTTAATTATGAAACAGATGCAATTATGGCTGTTAGACTCTTCTTACTCTTATGTGTTACTACTGCTAATAATAATTTTTAAATACGTGTTTTTTTATACTTTATCTTAGTAGGGATAGAATCGGGAACAAACAGATAAGGCTCTCCACTCTTGTGGAGCTTAGATTCTCATGGTGGTGGTGGTTCTAGTTTATATTGGGCAATAGGCAAGCCATCTCCAAATAGGTTAAATTTAACTTTTGTTTCTGTAATAATATGTCAGAATAAGTATTCTGAAAGGCCTTCTGGCTACAATATAGTTAAATTCTGAATATATTTTAATAACCATTTTTAACATTTTTAAGTTTTATTGTTATATTATTCACATAATGTATAAATCACCCATTTAAAGTGTATAATTCAATGGTTTTGATATATTACATTATTGATGTTTTTAATTTGGTCAAATATGTATAACATAAATTTTATCATTTTAATGTGTACAATTAATTTTAATATTTTTATGTGTACAATTCAGTGTCTTTAGTTTCATTCACAGTATTGTTTAATCAGTATCTAGTTCTAGAACTTTTAAACTTTTAACACCTCAACCAACTGTTACCATTAAGCAATGATTTCTTCTTCCTTCCTCCCAGTAGCTGCTGGAAATTTCTATTCTTCTTTTTTTTTTTTTTGAGACAGAGTTTCGCTCTTGTTACCCAGACTGGAGTGCAATGGCACGATCTCGGCTCACCGCAACCTCCGCCTCCTGGGTTCAAGCAATTCTCCTGCCTCAGCCTCCCGAGTAGCTGGGACTACAGGCCTGAGCCACCATGCCCAGCTGATTTTTGTATTTTTAATAGAGACAGGGTTTCACCTTGTTGACCAGGATGGTTTTGATCTCTTGACCTAGTGATCCACCCGCCTCAGCCTCCCAAAGTGCTGGGATTATAGGCATGAGCCTCCGCGCCCGGCCTTGGAAATTTCTATTCTACTTTTTGACTCTATGAATTTGTCTATTCTAGATATTTTATACAAGTGGAATCATTCAATCTTTCTCCTTTTGTGTCTGACTATTTCACTTAACATAATGTTTTCAAAGTCCATGTTGTAGTATGTATCAGACCTACATTCCTTTTGTAGCTGAATAATAGTCCATTGTATGAATATGCCACATTTTATTTATCAGTTTCATCTGTCGATGGACACGTATGTTGTTTCTACCTGTTGGCTATTGTGAATACTGCTGCTGTAAACATTGACTCCTTTAAAAAGTGAAGAATCTGAACCTGAAACCCTCACATTAAGCCAGGAACTTTAAAAGGGAATAAACCCTAATAAAATGGTAGGCTAGAAAATAAAGTGCCTGACAGAAAAATAAATCCACCTCTTACCTTGTTTGTCTCTTTCATGACTTCAGGTAAATAAACAAGATAAATAAGACTACTACTATGCCTCTGTTGTTGGTGCTGCTACAATAAGTACCCTTCTGAGAATTTGCAACCTAAAGCTTACTCTTACACATGTCTGAAGTTCATATTTATACTACTCATGTGGTAAAGGGAACCATAGCTTAGAAATTAAAAAGGGGTCCCACATTGTCAGTATCCCTTGGCACCTGACAGAAGCAAATTTACATCTTTTTTTTGGAGGATTGCATCCCCAACCTAGGCCCTTTGGGATTCCCAAAGATTTAGTTCAACCAAATGTGAGTTCATGATAAAAAAAAGAGTTATCAGGCCGGGCGCGGTGGCTCACGCCTATAATCCCAGCACTTTGGGAGGCCGAGGACGGTGGATCACGAGGTCAAGAGATCGAGACCATCCTGGTCAACATGGTGAAACCTCGTCTCTACTAAAAATACAAAAAATTAGCTGGGCATGGTGGCGTGTGCCTGTAATCCCAGCTACTCAGGAGGCTGAGGCAGGAGAATTGCTTGAACCCAGGAGGCGGAGGTTGCAGTGAGCCGAGATCGTGACATTGCACTCCAGCCTGGGTAACAGCAGAAAAACTCCACCTCAAAAAAAAAAAAGTTACCAAGCACACAAGGAAACAAGCCACCACGAAGGAGAATTAGCAGAAACATCAGATTTAGAGTCCCAAGGACTTCAGATATTAGAATTATAAGACACAGGACATAAAACAATTGTATTATGGATTATTTAGAGAAACAAAATGGAATCAAAATGAAATAAGAAAAGCAGACCATCAACTATGACCAGGCAACTTTGGGAAAAAAATAAATAAAATTTCCAAAAATAAAACAAAAATAACTGAAATTTGAAGTTCAATGAGTGTGGTAAAAAACAAATTAAATACATCTAAAGAGAGAAATAATGAACTCACAGAATTGAAGTTATTTTCCAGAATGCAGCATCAACAGATAAAATGATGGGAAATACAAAAATGAGGTTAAGAGGCATCGAAGATTGAATGGGAAGGTCTAACATATGCCTAATTTTAAAATGGCCCCAGAAAAAAAGCTTGAGATGTAACAAGAAATGATGACAAACTAAACTGATAAATACATAGGTAAATCTAGGTAATATTGATATATAATAATTTTAAATAATAATGTCTAATTTGTGGGGTTCAACAAGAGAACAATGGCATGTAGGTTGAGTATTGCTCAGACTTAAATATATGATACTTTAGATTTGATGGTAAAGAGAAAGCTAGTCCTGTGACTATCTGTGATTAGAACCCTTTAGGTGGAGAGAACTGCAAGAGTGAAGAACCTGAAGCAGAAAAGGTCATGATGTGTTTGAGGAAAAGAAAGACCAGTGCAGCTGGAACAAGCTAGCATATGTGAAGAAGCATAATCTAGAGCCAAGTTAAAGCGTTTGGATTTTGTTATTATTATTTTACTTTAAGTTCCAGGATACATGTGCAGAAAGTACAAGTTTGTTACAAAAGTGTACATGTGCCATGGTGGTTTGCTGCACCTATTGACCTGTTCTCTAAGTTCCCTCCGCTCGACCCCCACTTCCCAAAAGGCCCTGGTGTGTGTTGTTCTCCTCCCTGTATCCATGTGTTTTCATTGTTCAACTCCCACTTTTGAGTGAGAACACGCAGTGTTCGGTTTTCTGTTCCTAGGTTAGTTTGCTGAGGATGATGGCTTCCAACTTCATCCATGTCTCTGCAAAGGACGTGATCTCATTCCTTTTTATGGCTGCAAAGTATTCCATGGTATATATGTACCACATTATTTTTTATCTTGTCTATCATTGATGGGCATTTGGATTGGTTTAGTGACTTTGCTATTGTAAATAGCACTGCAATAAACATACATGTGTATGTGTCTTTATAATAGAATGATTTATAATCCTTTGAATATATACCTATTAATGGGATTGCTGGGTCAAATGGTATTTCTCATTCTAGATCCCTGAGGAATCACCATACTGTCTTCCACAACAGTTGAACTAATTTACATTCCCACCAACAGCATAAAAGTGTTCCTATTTCTCCACAGCCTCACCAGCATTTGTGGTTTCTTGACTTTTTAATAATCGCCGTTCTGACTGGTGTGAGATAGTATCTCATTGTGGTTTTGATTTGCTTTTCTCTAACTATCAGTGATGCTGAGCTTTTTTCCCTGTGTTTATTGGCCACATAAATGTCTTACTCTGAGAAGTCTGTTCATATTCTTTGCCCACTTTTCACGTTTTTTTTTTTTTCTTGTAAATTTGTTTAAGTTCCCTGTAAATTCTGGATATTAGACCTTTGTCAGATGGGTACATTGCAGAAATTTTCTCCCATCCTGTAGGTTGCCTGTTCACTCTGATAGTTTCCTTTGCTGTGCAGAAGCTCTTTAGCTTAATTAGATCCCATTTGTCAATTCTGTCTTTTGTTGCCATTGCTTTTGGCATTTTTGTCATGAAGTCTTTGTCCATTCCTATGTGCTGAATGGTATTGCCTAGGTTTTCTTCTAGGGTTTTTATGATTTTGGGTTTTACATTTAAGTCTTTAATCCACATTGAGTTAATTTTTGTATAATATGTAAGGAAGGGGTTCAGTTTCAGTTTTCTGCATATGGCTGGCCAGTTTTCCCAGCACCATTTATTGACTAGGAGATCCTTTCCCCTTGCTTGTTTTTGTCAGGTTTGTCAAAGGTCTTATGGTGATAGATGTGTGGTGTTATTTCTGAGGTTGCTGTTTTGTTCCATTGGTCTATATGTCTGTTTTGATACCAGTAACGTGCTGTTTTGGTTATTGTAGCCTTATAGCATAGTGAGAAGTCAGGTAGTGTGACGCCTCCAGCTTTGTTCTTTTTGCTTAGGATTGTCTTGGCTATACAGGGTCTTCTTTGATTCCATGTGAAATTAAAAATTTTTTTTTTCTAATTCCATGAAGAATGTCAATGGTAGTTTGATGGGAATAGCATTGAATCTATAAAATACTTTGGGTAGTATGGCCATTTTCATGATATTGAGTTTTCCTATCTGTGAGGATGGAATGTTTTTCCATTTGTTTGTGTCCTCTCTTATTTCCTTGAGCAGTGGTTTGTAGTTCTGCTTGAAGAGGTCCTTCACATCCCTTGTTAGTTGTATTCCTAGGTATTGTATTCTTTTTTGCAGTGATTGTCCCTAGTTGATTCATTCATGATTTGGTTTTCTGGTTGTCTGTTGTTGATGTATAGGAATGCTTGTGATTTTTGCACATTGATTTTGTATCCTGAGACTTTGCTGAAGTTGATTGTTAGTTTAAGGAGTTTTGGGGCTGAGTTGATGAGGTTTCTAAATATAAAATCATGACATCTGCAAACAGATACAATTTGACTTCTTCTCTTCCTTCTTGAATACCCTTTATTTCCTTCTCTTGCCTGATTGCCCTGGCTAGAACTTTCAATACTATGATGAGTAGGAGTGGTAAGAGAGGACATCCTTGCCGTGTACCAGTTTTCAAAGGAAATGCTTCCAGCTGTTGCCCATTCAATATGATATTGACTGTGGATTTGTCATAAATAGCTCTTATTATTTTGAGATATGCTCCATCAATACCTGGTTTATTGAGAGATTTTAACATGAAGAAATGTCAAATTTTATCAAAGGCGTTTTCTGCATCTATTGAGATAATCATGTATTTTTTGTCTTTGATTCTGTTTATGTGATGGATTATGTTTATTGATTTGCATATGTTGAACCAGCCTTGCATCCCAGGGATGAAGCTGACTTGTTTGTGATGGATAAGTTTTTTGATGTGCTACTGGATTTGGTTTGCCAGTATTTTTTTTTTTTTTTTTTTTTTTGAGATGGAGTCTTGCTCTGTCACCCGGGCTGGAGTGCAGTGGTGTGATCTCCACTCACTGCAACCTCTGCCTACTGGGTTCAAGTGATTCTCCTGCCTCAGCCTCCCAAGTAGCTGGGATTACAAGTACCCACAACCATGCCTGGCTCATTTTTGTATTTTTAGTAGAGATGGGGTTTCACCATGTTGGCCAGGCTGGTCTCAAACTCCTGACCTCAGGTGATCCACCAGCCTCAGCCTCCCAAAGTGCTGGGATTACTGGCATGAGCCATTGCGCCTGGTCTGCCAGTATTTTATTGAGGATTTTTGCATTGATGTTTATCAGGGCTATTGGCCTGAAGTTTTCTGTTTTTGTTGTGCTTCTTCCTAGTTTTGGTATCAGGATGATGCGAGCTTCATGAAATGAGTTAGGGAGGAGTCTCTCCTTTTCAGTTGTTTGGAATAGTTTCAGAAGTAATGGTACTAGATTCTTTTTGTACCTCTGTAGAAATTGGCTGTGAATCAGTCTGTTCCTGGGCCTTTTTTGGTTTGTAGGCTATTAATTACTGCCTCAATTTCAGAACTTGTTATTGGTCTATTTGGGGACTCGGTTTCTTCCAGGTTTAGTCTTGGAAGGATGTATGTGTCCAGGAATTTATCCATTTCTTCTAGATTTTCTAGTTTATTTGTATACAGGTGTTTATAATATTCTCTGATGGTAGTTTTTATTTCTGTGGCATCAGTGGTGATATCTCTTTTATCATTTTTATTGTGTCTATTTGATTCTTCTCTTTTCTTTTTTATTAAGCTAGCTAATTGTCTATTTTGTTAATTAAAAAAAAAAACACCTCCTGGATTCATTGATTTTTTTGGAGGGATTTTTGTATCCCTATCTCCTTCAGTTCTGCTCTGATCTTAGTTATTTCTTGTCTTCTGCTAGCTTTTGGATAAGTTTGCTTTTGCCTCTTTAGCTCTTTTAATTGTGATGTTAGGTTGTCAATTTGAGATCTTTCTACCTTTCTGATGTGGCCTTTTAATGCTATAAATTTCCCTTTTAACACTACTTTAGCTGTGTCCCAGAGATTCCGTTACATTGTCTCGTTGTTCTCATGGTTTCAAAGAACTTCTTGATTTCTGCCTTAATTTCATTATTTACCCAGGAGTCATCCAGGAGCAGTTTGTTCAATTTCCATGTAATTATGTGGTTTTGAGTGAGTTTCATAATCCTGAGTTCTAATTTGATTGCAGTGTGGTCTGAGAAACTGTTCGTTAGCATTTCAGTTCTTTCACATTTGCTGAGGAGTGTTTTTCTTCCAATTATGTGGTCAATTTTAGAATTAGTGCCATGTGGTGCTGAGAATAATGTATAATCTCTTGATTTGGGGTGGAGACTTCTGTAGATGTCTGTTAGGTCCATTTAATCCAGAGATGAGTTCAGGTCTGGAATCCCCTTGCTAATTTTCTGTCTCATTGATCTGTTCTTTGCATTGGGTTAGAACATGCTCCTTTAGCTCAACATAGTTCTTTTATTACCCATCTTCTGAAGACTACTTCTGTCAATTCATCCATCTCATCCTCCTTTCAATTCTGCACCCTTTTGCGTTTTCAGTGTTTTTTCATTGATTCTTTCTCATCTTCATGAGTTTGTCTAGTTTCAATCCTTGAGGCTGCTGTCCCTTGCATCGGGTTTTCGTGGGAACTCTTTTGTTGTTGATGATGCTGTTGTTGTTGCTTTCTATTTGTTTTTCTTTCAATGGTCAGGACCCTCTTCTGTAGGGCTGCTGTGGTTTGCTGGGGGTTTGCTTCAGGTCCTATTCATCTGGTTCACTCCACACCTGGAGATGTTACTCAAGGAGGCTGTAGAAACAGCAAAGATGGGTGCCTCTTCCTTCTTTGGGATCTCTGACCTCGAGGGGCACCAACCTGATGCCGGTAGGATCGCTCCTATGTAGGGTGTCTGACAACTCCTGTTGAAGAGTCTCATCCAGTTGTGTGGCACAGGGAACAGGACCCGTTTAATGAAACACTTTGTCCCTTGGTGGAGAGGCTGTGCCTCGCTGAGGAGAAACCCACTCATCTGGGCTGCCCAGATTCCTCGGAACTACCAAGAGGAAAGGCTGTCTGCTGGTCTACAGAGACTGCAGCCACCCCTACCTGTAGGGGTTCAGGCCCAGGGAGATCAGAGTTCTGCTCCTGAGCCTCTGGCTGGAGTTATTGGAGTTCCTGCAGGGAAGCCCCACCCAGTGAAGAAGGATGAGTCAGAGTCAGGCCTGAAGGGGCACTCTGGCCACAGTCTGCCACAGCTGGTGTGCTGGGCTGTCAGGGACACATCTTGGGACCAAGCAGTCCAGCTCCCTGGCTCCAGTAGGGAAAAAGCATGGCCTGGAGCTATAGAGATGGATGCCACCCTTCCCCCACCCAGGGAGCTAAAATGTTTGGATTTTACTCTATCTGTGATGGTCAGGCTTTCAAGGGTTTTAAACAGAAGAGTTATATTCCTGATTAAAATTATAAAATACTACTCTGACTGCTTTATACAAAACAGAATAGGTATTCGTGGGGCATGGGGAGGGCATGCTGCCTAGAGACCAGTTATGAGACTATATTATAGTGTATTTTAGACTAGTACAGTGACCAGGGTGAGGGAGAAAAGTGACTCCTAGTCAAAAGTGACTCTCAGGTTTCTGGTTTGGGTAACTGTGTAAATTGTACGTTTTTTAAGGTAAGGAAAGCTGAAAGGAAGTAATATATGGAGGAGAGAAATAAGAGTTTAGTCTTGGGCATATTAAATATGGGATGCCTATCAGACAAGCAAGTGGAGATGTTGAGCAGGCAGTTGGATATACATGTCTAGAGTGCAGGGGAAAGAAGGACCTGGAGATATCAATGTGTGAGTACTCAGTATATAGACGGCGTGTGTCTTAGTTAATTTTCTGTTGCATATAACATAATACCTGAAGCCATGTAATTTATAAAGAAACATAATTTATTTCTTACATTCCTGGAGGCTGTGAAGTCCAAGGTCAAGGGGTCAAATCTGGTGAGGGCCTTCTTGCTGGTAAAGGCTTTCTGTAGAGTTCCAAGGTGGTACAGGGAATCACATGGCAAGAGGACTGAACATGTTAGCTCAGGTCTCACTTTCTTTTCTTGTAAAGCTGCCATTTCTCCTCCCTTGATAACTCATTAATTCATTAACCCATTCATCCAGAGCCCTCATGATCCAACCACCTCTTAAAAACCTTACCTTTCAATAATGCCACATTGAGGAGTAAGTTTCAACTTGAGTTTTGGAGCAAGCAAACGTTGAAACCATAGCAGTGTGCAAAGCCTTGGAACTGGATATGATCGCCTAGTAAAAATATGTAAATAAAAAATAAGAGATGCTGAGCACTGGGGCTTTCAAATACTGGAAGTCTACGAAAGGAAGAGAATCTAGCAAGGGAGACTGAAACAGAAGGAAATTTTGTAGACTGTGATCTCACATAAGCAAAGAAGGGAAAGTATTTTGGAAAAGAACTCGATCAACTTATACCCAATGTTGCTGATGGGTCGAGTAAGATGAGGCCAGAGAAGGACCATTGAATTTGACAACATGAAAGCCATTGTTGACTTTGACAAGAGCAGCCTTGGTGGAGCAATTGGAATGAAAGCCTGATTGGATTGGGTTGAGAGGAGAATTATAGGTATGAAAGAGAACATAAAACACTATCAATGTGGAAGTGTTTTTAAAACAGTACAACTACCATACAAGTGCAAGTGTCATTGTTATTATTTCGGCACAGATTTTGGGGAAGTTCAGGGCACTGAATAAAGAGATCTGTGCAAAAAAAAAAAAAAAAAAAAAAAAAAGGCACTATAGAATCAAGGAGCTTGTTATGCAAGCAAAAATGTTGTCATAAAAAAACCCACAAGTAATACTTCAAGATAACCCCAGAAACATGAGTCTGATAAAAAAAAAATTGTTTTAAAGTCAGGGTTGTTTCAGAAAGGTTGCCGCTGCAGCTCACTGAGTCAACTCTGTGTCAACCTCTGACTGGAGCTGGTCCAGGGCTGGCAGGTGGGAAATGTTCCGAAATATGAGTAGCAGTGACATTTAGAGAAAGCCTCATCTGGTATGTTTACTGAAATTTTATTAACTCATTTTGCAAAACTTGCCTGCCATTCTTGATAGGCAGGGCAGACTGTCAGCAAGACTGAAAAATCAATGTGGTTTGTGTTCCTTGCCACAATGTTTCTTTCTTCTTTCCCACTCCAGCACTTCTCCTCATAGACACTTTCTGCCCTTCTTCACCCTGAATTCCACCAATAGATAACTACGTTTTGCCTGTGCAGAAGGTTGGCAGGTGAGCCTAGGCAATTGTGCTGTGCACAGCTTTGGAAGGTCAGAATGTGTTACTGTAGTCAAAAAGATGCAACTCTTTTCTTTCTAGGGCTGTTAAGAGAAAGGTACTTACCTTTGCTCTGCAATTACTTCTGCCTGGAATACCTCCATCAACCTATATCCCACTCATCCTTCAAGACTCAGTTTTTCTCTGTGAAGCCTTCCCCAGTTCATAATTAGAATTATTCCCTTTGTCTTCTGTGCTTCCCTTTTTCTTTGCATCTTTATAATAGTGCTAACAACAGTCTGCCTTGTATTCCAATTATTTGTGTAATTCTGACTTGCTTCTTACGTTGTCAACTCTTTGAAGACAGGACCGTTTATTGTACATTTCTGTATCTCTCTCAGAGTTCCTTTGCCCTAGTAAGTACTTAATGTATCAATATTAGTAGAATTGAACTTTGGATGAAAATATTTTACAAGTTAAAAGTGAGCATCATAGATACCTGAGCAAGACTTACTTCTTGAGATAACATTTCTTTCTGAATAGTTAGGTAAGTGAAATGTAGAATCTACTAGCAACAAGCATGTTCAAAAATGAACTGCCAGCATCCATAATATGTGGGTGGAGAATCTAATCAAGCTTAAATCAAGTCACACAGTGAAGTTTCTATTTGCAGCTAATAGACTCAAACTGCTCCGACACAGCGTTTTGTTGTCTCCATTTCCCCATTTGTACTTTGACATTTAAGCCACTAGACTATCCACATAATCTATTGTTCACGCTAATGTACAGCCAAGCTGCTTCCCTTCCCCCAACACCTGCTGTTTTGTTGTTTTTTTTTTTTAAAGGAAGAGCATTGAGTTAATGGTTCAATGTTAATGTGAGTTGATTTTATTGATTTTGTGCTGGAAGCTGATTAATTATAAAGGTAGGTGTCATGCCTTTGTGCTCTCTTCTCTGACTTAAAAATCCAAGTATGGCTCATACTGAAGCTGATATCAGCAAGACTTTTGATCACTGAGGATGCTGTAAGTGATATCAAAATGATTATTATATTTACTATTTCTGTTGCCCCTTGTAATGGAAATTCTATCTCAAAAAAACTAATTTGGAAAATTACACATGTGTAATGTAAGCTAAGGTAGACTTTGTATCACATTACTTCCATGGAATTTTAAATAGCAGGTGTTAAGTGAGTGTGAGTTTCATTTGAGAATTATTTCTTATAGTCCATTATTCTTCTCCTCCTCCTTCTTTTCCTTCTTCCTCTCTTTCTTTTCTTTCTCCTTCTCCCCCATATACTCAGTTATTAGTTACAGTAATGAACAGAAGTTTTGTTGTCCATAGATTTAAAATATGATACTTAAAGAAGCTTATTTTTTCAATCCAGTAAGATGTTCTAATGCATAGCAGGCATTGATTAGGACAAATATAGACTCTCCTGTCTATGCTATAGATATGCCTTTGAAGTCAGGGCTTTAGGAAGATATGTTCTTTCAGGAAATTGAACTGTTTTGTCTTAAATTGAAGCAGGACACCTGAATGCTAGTCCCAAACTCTGCCATAGCCAGCTATGTACCCTTGGGATGTTTCGACTCTGTGTTTTGAGTTCTTCTTATCTAAGATAGAGAACATTCTATTTTCCCAATCCTGTAACAAACATGGGGGAGCTGCTGTGTCTCAATAGCCAAGACATTTAGGAAAGCTGGGTATCCACATGCATAAAGTACATTTGTCTGCATTTGGGAGCCAGTAAAATGTGGAATGGGATCACACAAAGAAATCTGATGCTGAACAGCTGAATTGCAACATGAATGTGTTTGAAGCCAGCCACACCATTGTGAGTCTGTCAGAAGCATAGGGGACTTTGCCTTTCTTAGAAGCTCCCCAAAGTGGGGTGTTATCCAAAGGCTTTTCCCAAAGCCTGGATGCCGGTAGAGAGGCTTGGGGTTGGAGGAGGGTGGGCCATTGTAACAGCAACCCCTAGAGCAATATGTAATGCATTATTATCCTACAGTAGGATATCATGGCATGTGTCTGAGATGGCTGCTTTGGAGCTTTTAGGTTTTCTTCTTAGGAAGCAATTTCCACAAATACATCCAAAATGAATGCTCTGGTGACTTTGCAGGAAGATTGCTGTTTGAATTATTTACTAAATTCTTTTTACAGCTATTAGTTTCAATTTTCTATTTCTTTTTGAGCTAATTTGATTATTTAGACTTTTCTTCAAAAATTGTCCATTACATTTGTTTTCAAACTAATTAGCATATTTATATGAAGAATAGTTTATGAATTCACAGTTATTTCTACTTTCTTTTTACTTAATTTGTGTATTTGTGTTTCCTTTTAAAGTCTCTAAATGTTAATCTCTGTGTCTGCCACCATTGATCTCATCTTTCTTATTACTACTTATCTGTCTTTGTGTATCCTTAAAAAGCCCATGAAAGTTCCTGTTTCTTACCTTCTTTGCATGCAGCTGAGGCAGAAACAGCCCTAAGTAAATTTTCAGTATGTGATAAGCTTTCTACAAGGACCTACTGGAAGATACAGAGGAAGGTATAAATTTGGTTGTTAGATTCAGAAACCTGTGAGCCAATGGGGAGAACTAAGTGAGTCCTCATGAAAATACAGGCAGGTGCTGAAACAAAGTGCTAAATCCAAGAGACCACTAACAGAGGGGTGTCCCTGGGTGAGGTTTTCCTGACTCATGACCAAAAATAAAGTCAGCTAGTCAGGATCAAAGGCAGCCTCGAATAAGAAGATGTGGCAGAGGCCTTCAGGGTCAAGGATGTGGTGGCAGGTAAATAGTTGGAAGATATTTGGTGTATCAGAGTTAAGGGCTCTGTGTCTTACTGAGCCAAGGTCCAAGATATTGGTGAGACATCTGCAGCTAGGCTCAAATCCATGTAGCGCTATTGAACTAACGGCGCTAACCAGTGACTAGGGTTATATGGACGTGGTAATCAATAGCTTTCACAGCACCTACAGAACAAAATGCTCTGTTTCAATGTATCTCACCTCATCAGACTGTGAGTTCCATGAAGTCATGGCCTGAGTCTTTTTCTCTCCAGTGACTCATCTATATGTAAGTGTTTTGTATTGCCAAGTGGTTAAAAGGACAGGCTTTGAAGTTAGATTAATCTGTGTTTATTTGGCCTCATTGATTTCCACCTGGAAAACTTACTTATGTCTCTGGGTCTCAGCTTTCCCGAGTCTAAAATAGTAATGACAGTAAATAGTGACTTCTAGGGTTTCTTGGGAGGGTAAAATGAGATGACAGACTTGGAAGTACTTACCGGAGTGCCTGTCACAGAGTAAGCATTCAATTAGTTGGTAGCTGTGATTGTCATTCTGTGATCATGGAATGAATGGGTGAAGAACAAGTGGGCTGAAGAAAGGTGTTGGCCAATTTGATGAGGTCAGGACCCAGGACTGGAAAGAGGCTTAATGATAGTGACTCTGCAGTCCTTTGAGCCGCCTTTCCTTCTCTGGGCATCTCTTGGATGATTGGGAGGCTGACACAATGGGGATAATCTTTAAGTATATCGCCTTTTGTGTAAGGCTTGCAATCACTTTGGCTGAGAAAACAGGGATTAAGTTAACCTCGAGTGGGGGTGATGTTATTAATATAAATATTTTTCTAAGGTAACATATTGCTCTCTGCACTCAGCAAGCTGTTGTTAGTTTGGGAGCACCATGCCTCTGGAAAGCCATTGCTGGCAGCTTGAATGAGAAACTTAGAACAATTAGAGGCTTTGAACACTTTCAAACTAAGGAGTAGGATAAGCATGTTTCGACTCTATGGTTCCTCCTGGGGTTTCCCTGATGCGCTGGACTAATTATCAGATGTAATTAGGAAAGCCGAGAAGTGGGGAGACTGCAGGGAGCAACATACTGTTCCAGGGACCCTCATCTCTTTGTGCGGAAAGGGGGTTGGGGAGACTATGTCTCTATTGTGGAGAAGCAGTAATGCTTAGGATGCTAGCAGGCATGAGGGTCCTGGGAACATGGATCTACCAGCAGAAACTCAGGCCTATTGGGACCCATTGCTCATGATGAAGTTTTAAGTTTTCCTCTTCTGGTTTCACTGGAAGAAATAGTATTCTTGGCCAGCTTTTAGCAAAAGTTCCATTTTTGTGTATCGAAAGAAGTTAAAAAATTGTGTCCTTCTTTTAGAACTCATTCAGATGAAGCAACACATTTACACTTCTGGGTCAGTTACAGGGTCTATCCATTTCAGGCTGCAGATTTTTCTCTCAGGCTGCAGATTTTTCTCTCAGGCTGCAGATTTTTCTCATCTGCCTTGGACCAGCTTTTGCCCTAGAGTTGGGCCAGGAGCCCCCTGTCTTTGAGACTCTGAGAAAAGGTGACATTTGTAGGGCCATCTGCTGGTTGACTTTTCTTAAGAAAAGAGTATTTCATTTGGACATGGTTTAAGTCTTACTCTTGATGCAATTGAAACTACCACACATGAAACATGGATAGACAATGGTACTCAGTGTACCATCACTCACTAGGGGTCATGATGCAGACTATGAGTGTGGTGGGTATTTTGAGAAAAAGGAACCCCTTGGGAGCTGAAGATAATGACCTGGATGTAAAGCTTTTCCCCTTGTCAATATAGTGTGAGGTTCATTGTCACAGGACCATCATATACCAATTAGTGTTTCTGCTTTCTCCATAGGTAACTTGTCTCCATGATTTCTTTGGTGATGATGATGTGTTCATTGCCTGTGGTCCTGAAAAATTTCGCTATGCTCAAGATGACTTTTCTCTGGATGAAAATGGTAAGCATAACTACTGGGTTTTATTGCTCCATTGTTTTCTCCCCTTCTATCCCTTAGGATTTCCACAGGTTTGTATGGCGTGAACACCCATGCATGATCTTTCAAGGGCTTATAATGTTTGCCTTTCTCCTATATATTTGGAAATGTGTCATGACCCATGTAAAACTGAAAGTTCAACTGGATGTCCCAGAGCCCCAGGCTCCAAACTCAATAAAACTCACTATCTGCCCCAATAATGACCAGATTCCTTGAACCATATATTGTGTCACATGGGATAACAGGCACAATCAGACTCCAGGAAGGAACATTTTCAGTCGGAACTTGGATATTATACACATCCCTTTTTTTCTATTCATCTTCCAGCTATTTAGCTCATTGATTATAGTTCCAATTTAGAGAGATTCTTCCACACCTTTTCACAACATCAGACTTGCTGCCCCATTTGTCTATCTTGTGATTCAGGATTACAGAGGTTTGTTAATCATAAGAAGGATCTAATCATCTTCCCATCTCTCTTTGTTTGAGTCCAAGCTCCAGGTATACATTAAAGGTTAATTAGCTCATGCAGCAACAAGGTTAGAACGTGATGCTGATGCAAAGACACGTTCAAAGCGTATTTCCCACGTAGGAAAAGCAAAGTGTGAAAAACCTCAAAGGAAATTTTGCTAATATAGACTTTATGAACAACTCAAGTGACAAGAACCCTGAAAGAGGTGGCATTTCTGCTGTGTTCTCTTCAGGAAGAGGCAATGACTATAGAATAGCTAAACAAACCCCAAGTTCTGCCCAATTTCCTATACTTTCTATATCTTCAGCTCTGGACAGTGATCACTAAAGGTCACCAACCAAAATAAGAAGTGAAACAAACAAAAGGGGCTTTCTGCTTAACTCAGTTTTCTAAAATATTCAATTTACCAGAAAAGCTCCTCTAATCTGTCTGTTTCATTTACATTTCAGTGCACCTTTAAGTAGGAGGCAACAAGAAAGTGTTTAAAGGAAAGACTATATCTCTACCCTGCTGTTGGATTTCCCTTTGTGCATCACGGTACAAAGTTGGAGAAACGGTAGTGGAAAGAGCACTAAACTGGAACTCAGGAGGCTTGACTTTTAGTCCTTGATCTAATTTCTTGTTTTGTGGTCCTAGGCAGGGAGGTTAAGTTTTTTTGTACTCTCATCAGCAAAATGAGTATAATAATAATCCTTCTAATAAATTAGCACTATTAGTACCCAAAATGACCATAGTAGGGGATGTCAAGTGACCTGCATAGAAAGGGTGTTCCAAATGTGTCAGACTGAGGCTAGGACAAATGAAGGAATGTTTGGCAGACTCTCCCACACACCAGCAAGCTTTCTTAAGTTTTGAGTGGCAGAGTCACTGCTGGCCCATATATTCATTAAACCAGAATTAGGGATTTTAGTAACATACATGGGAAATTTTTAAAAATTCTATAAATGCAAGATGGTGGGGTGATAGTGCTTATTTATATAAAGTTATATGATACCCATCATGTGACTATTACATGGAGCATGTAATAGACAATAAGCGGTAGCTCCCTACCTATCCTTCAAATTACTCATGAATGTTTCATCTGTGTAGCTATAGCCTCTGAGCTGTTAATCTCTACTTCAGGGAAACTGATTAAACATTATATCAGTAGGTGCTATTCTGAGACATAGCTAGCTTATCCATAAATGATTGAGTTGACTATTTGACCTGCTTACTTGATGTGCTTTTGGACTCTTGCCCTTGTTTCCATAATTCAGAGTCTTAAACACCTAGCTTAGCCAAGGTGGCTTTTTCACATTTCCTTAATGCCTCCCTCCCCAGAATCATGGTTCCTACGAATAATAAGGACCACCCTGTAATCCGAACCCATTTAGGTCCTTTGGCCTGTGGTAGTTACTCTGGTTTCCAGAGGCTGATAATGTGCTGAGCCTGTTTTACCCTCTACTAAGCTGTTTGTGTCCCTTTGTCCCAGAATGCCGAGTCATGAAGGGAAACCCATCAGCTACAGCTGGCCCAAAGGCATCCCCAACACCTCAGAAGAGTTCAGCCAAGAGCCCTGGTCCTATGCGCCGAAGCAAGTCTCCAGCTGACTCAGGTAACGACCAAGACGGTGAGTGCTCTCTTCTTAACTGTGCACGCTGACTTCATTTATGGAAGACAAAACCCTCTGCATGCAGAGGAATTAGTTCCTCATGAACACCACTGTGTCTCCATGAAACTCCATTCTATCAATTCAGAGACTAAAACAGTCAAACTTGTCTGGAATCATGGAGGCACAGCTACAACCATTACTCCACTCAAATGGATGCAAACCAGAAACCTGGCCCATTGTCCATGCTTGCTGTAATGCTTAGTGCATGGTTGTCATCATTTTCATCATCTTCAACATCATGTGGCAAAAACATATTCAATGGAATAATCAAGTTAACCATAAACCTGAAATTGAAAATCAGAATGAAGAACAACATTGTAAAAAACAACAGCCCAAAGTGTCAACATAGTTGACTCACTTGAGCTTCAAATTTGACTCTGAAGTAATTAGAAGCCAAAACAAAAAGGGAAACAAGTATGCCATATATATGGTATATATATAGGGAGACAAGATAAATTGTATAAACCTCACAATGGGAAAAGAAAGCATGGATGGGTTCTAAAGAAAAACAAAGTGATTTACCATAGAAGATTTTATTTAATGGATAGTGAGTTATCTAAAACATGTGGTCTATTGATCACTGCCAACCCATGAACTATTTGTTACCAGTCAGTCTGTGGCAAGATTAGGAGTTTGTGCCAAATGTAAATAAACTTTGCCATTAAGCAAACCATTTAGTTCAGCTGACTTTTTTCAGAGCCTGATTTGATTGATGAAGGCAGTAGTATGTTGATTTGCATTCTGATGTGAACTCTATCTTGTATTGGACCCACAGTTTGAGTGGCACTGATCTAAGAGGCAACGTCTTCCATTCTTTTATAACAAATATCAAAAATAAAAGACCTCAGAAATCCAAGTTCAGAAGCTTAGATTTATGCACAATTTGAGGTTCTTCATACTAAGGAAATTATATGCTCTAGAAGACATACATTTGTCATTCCAAGGCGCAGAGTTTATCATGAGAATTCTTGCAGGCAGTCTGAGAGCCTTGAGGAAACCAAAGAGCCCTTCAGTTTGGGACATCATGAGCAGCCTGATGGCCTTGAAATGCTTGTGCCAAGATGAATAGGCTGTATTGCCTGCCTCACACTGCCAGGAGCATGCATATTACCAGCCATCTCTTTATTCTTGGGTTGAGGAAATTAAAGTATGAAAAGGCAGCTCAGGCTTTTAATACTTCCATGTCTTTTCACTCCCTGTTCCCCCACACCTGGAATGCCATCCCTAGAACCCATCAGTCTTTTCTGCATGAAAACTCCTATTCATCCTTCAAGACCTCACATAGAGATAGTGGTTTCAGCCTCTGCAATACTATAGCATGCCATTCATATCTGTGGGGTAATATTTACCACACTGTGTTGTAAAGTATGTGTTTATGTGTCTACTTCCCCATTTAAATACTGAGCCCCTCAAGGGCAATGTGGTAGGTTCATTTTCATATCCTCAGTGCAGAGCACAGTGCCTGGACCCTACTTGATGCTCCAATAATATTTGCAAATAAATATATATACAAAAGTACCTATTTTACTTAACATGGTGCTAGAGATCCATCAAGCATTTAGATAATGTTTGCTGAAGAAATAAAAATGCATGTGCCTTGATGCTATCTTGATCAAGTGCACATTAATCTATATCTAAGCAAATTTGTATTGCTGAAACTACAAAGACCTAGGTTTTAACACTTGGGCTGAGAATAAAATTGGACAGTTTTTAAGCAGAGACTTGCAAAAATACACTTTAAAACACTTGGTCAAGAGTAATAAAGTCTGGCAATGATTGCTTAGCTAGTCATTTCTCAGAAACAGCACTAACTATTTCTGGGATTTCTAGCCTGTATTACTTGTATCTTGCTGTGAAACAAAGTAATCACCCCAAAACTTAGTGGCTTAAGAAAGCATTATTTTTAATCTCATAGTTTTGGTGGGCAAGAAATTCTAGAGTGGTTTATTTAGGTGGTTCTGGCTCAGAGTCTCTCATGTGGATGCTGTAAAAATATTGGTAGGAGCTGCAGTCATCTGAAGGCTCAAGTGGGCTGTAGGATTCACTTACAATATGACTGTTGGCAAGATCTCCCACGTTAGTTTGTGATCCAAGAGAATGAATAAAAAACAAGATTTAGTCCCTTTTGTGATCTAGTCTCCATAGCCAACACTGTAACTTCTTTATTATGTTCATTGGAAGCAGTCGCTAAGTCCAACCTATATTCAAAGAGAGAGGAACTAGACTATTTATTAAAGGAAGGAATATTGAAGAATTTGTACATCTGTTTTTCAATCACCATATAACCCATCAGATAGAAATTTTTTAGGTGGTATCAGCTTGAAGTAAATAGATTCTCTTTGCAGACTGCATCTAATTGGTTACCCAGCACACATGAACACAACTACCTATAACTACACAAAGTTTAAATGTATGTCAAATTACTGATCTCCAGAATGCCACCTATAAAATTTTCCTTCTACAAAATATGCACTTCACTGAGTCTAAGATATCACAAGTATAACAGGAATACATTAGAATTCAATGAATATTTGTCAAATTGAAGGGAATTATAATATAATAGAACCCAACCCAGGCTTTGGCAGGCAAGATCTACTCTTGCTTTTTCATAACTCCTTCACTTAAAAAAAAAATGAGCATTTATTCCAAACCACATAATAAACAAAGTAACCAATTTAGGTGTATGAGGGGAATTTGCTTGGCATATCAAAATTACAAATAACCCGTTTCCTAACACCAATCTAATGTGGTGTTCTCAGTTTAAAGAATTGGAAAATTCATTTATGCTCATAATGTTCATGAACATAACTGAAGTCAAACCCTAGTCTAGACAATCTTTGTGGCAATTGTCAGAATGTTTGGGCCAATCTCAGATAATGTGTCTAGAGCCTCCTCATGATTCCAATCCTGAAGGGTTGTAACATAACCAAGCCCATTTCATGGCAGTTTGTTTAGAGCCTAGTCCAAGGCATTCATTCAGTTAATATTCCATAAGAGCAAAGCTGATATCAGGCAAAACAGCACCTTAGCTAACGTTCGGATTTGCTATGCCCATTTTCCCCTCTCTGCTTCCACCTCACTCAGGACCATTGCAACCTGGGAGTTGGAGACTCCTAGCTTTGGGATTTGTGCAAGATTTTTGCCTTCTCTGAGATTTGATATCATTGTTAGAGAATACAGAATTTGAATCTCTATAGATAAGGATAATTTTCCATTGTTATCAGTTATTTACAATTTACAGAGTTGTAAAATAGCTCAGACAGAAACAAAAGCAGGTAACTAGAATGATAAGCTATGGACAATGCACACTTCTCAGTTGGCATAAATTTCTCCTTACAGATATTTGAGATTTAAAAAGAAACAATTGTTTCATAAAATGTCAAACATTTTTTTAGCTGTTAGCCAGGGACATATACAGGTTAAAATACACTTAACCAAATGGTAATAGTGTTAGGTGGGGCAAAAATGCTCTGTTCATTTCTAGGACATGGTAGTATCACCCTGTTTCCATCCTGTGTTAGTCAGTCTTGCATCTGGAACTTGTGAATGTATTTATCAACCTCCGTTCAACCTGAGTAACAAAAGGTTATGGAAGATAGATAATTTCCAGGAAATTTTAACTACCTTCCTTTGAAGACAAAAGAAAAACTGTATACACACACACACACACACACACACACACACACATACACACACGGTCCAATTCATGGCTCAGTTAATAGCTAGGTTCATTCTGACTTGAGGTTTAGTAAATTGATGCTATTTGGTCTGTAATTTGTGCTATAATTTGATTCTTTATTCCTTAGTCTTTAGACTTTAAGTTGTCCGTTTCTTGTTCTGCCCCATGAATAAATCAAATCCTTCTCCTTTATTCCCTTCAAGTTCAATCTTCACTTCTGCCAATATTGAGTTTGCCCCAAATGGAATGTCTGTTGCTAAGCCCTAAACTCAAGTTAAGTAAGGATTTGGTTGTCCATATAATATTGCTGCAAGGAGCTCATTTTCACTAGGCAGACCTGATGGACTCTAAGAATCCAAGTCATATTAGCGATGTCTGTCTTTAAATCAGGCCATGGAACTGTGCTAAAAAGATAAAATCTGAGCCCAGGAGGCTCCTATGGGATATTTGAAAAAAGCTTGTGCAGTGCCACGCTTTCATTAACCTGGGACTTGCCATTTTGATGAGCAAAGGTAAGCCTGGCTTCAGAAGTAAAGACAGACATGTCTCTCTCTCTTTCCATTTCAGCCATTAACGTGTTAATTTTCCTTTTAGGTAACTTTGCCCCCAGTTGAATTGAATTGAATTAAAAGGACAAAATAGCTAGTTGCTAGGAAGGAATCTTTTCTTTTTCTTTCTTTTTTTAAAGGAGCTCTAAGGAAGCTAATTACCCACGCTGGTAGGCTGAGAGAATTGTAATGTGGTAATTAGTTTGCTATTCTTCAACAATAAGTCATTGTTGTAGCAATCCAATGTTCTCCATTCCCCTTCCCCCAACTCATGTGCACCTATTTCTGAAAGTCCAATCTTTCCCGTTCCCAAACTCATAAGAAAGAAAGCCTTCTCTAATGAAATATACAGCCTTTAGAAGGGGAGGTCAAGGGGCACAAAACAGCAGGGTTCATGGGAGACCTGTATCCCGGGGTCCTTCTTTCCAAACCTAGTAGGCTGCTTTGGGTTGCCTAAGATAGAGGGACTTGGCCATCCTGGCCTTCCTGAAAGTGACTGTCCAGACCAGCTCTGTCCAAAGGAAATATAATGTGAGTCATAAATGTAAATCATGTATGTAATTTTACATTTTCTAGTAGCCACATCTTAAAAAGTTAAAAAACGGGCAAAATTAATTTAGACATATTTCATGTAATGATGCATTTAAAATATTATCAGTTTAACATATAATTAATGTAAGAAATTATACATTCTTTGAAACTGAGTTGAATTTTACACTTAACAGCATAGCTCAGTTCTGACTGGCCATACTTCAAATGTTCAAAAGCCAGGTGACTATTGGCTGCGGTTTTTGTGTTTTTTTTGTTTTTTTTTTTTTGAGACGGAGTTTCGCGCTTGTTACCCAGGCTGGAGTGCAATGGGGCGATCTCGGCTCACTGCAACCTCCACCTCCTGGGTTCAGGCAATTCTCCTGCTTCAGCCTCCTGAGTAGCTGGGATTACAGGCACGCGCCACCATGCCCAGCTAATTTTTTGTAATTTTTAGTAGAGACAGGGTTTCACCATGTTGACCAGGACGGTCTCGATCTCTTGACCTTGTGATCCACCCGCCTCAGCCTCCCAGTGCTGGGATTATAGGCGTGAGCCACCGCGCCTGGCCGGCTACTGTTTTAAACAGCACTAGAATACCTTTCTTCTCTAGCTAAGAGAGATTCACACTAACAATCTTGTAACATGAATTAGATGCTATGCACTTTGCAAAGTATTTCCAAATCTATTACCTCAGTTGTTCCTCATAATTGCACTATGAATTAAGTGTGAAATGGATAATTATCTTTTTTTTAGATTAGGGAACTAGGATACAATCTTAGGATCTTGGGATCTTCCCAATGTCACACACTACTTAGCACCCAAGAGCCAGAACCGAGCTCTCCTGACTTCCCAGCAAGTATTATTTGCAATGTCGACTGACACAAAGTAGTATGTGGGATGTCCTGTAGTATGTTAGATGGTCCCTGCTTCTTGGCTTCTTTTCCCCTTTCCCCATCTCCAGGCCAGGGATATAGAAAGGCAAGGGGTGGGGTGGTGTCTGCATCACTTTCTTTGTTCTGCTTTGAGCACAGTCCCACAAGTCAATAGGAGCCTTTGTTTCAGTGCTACAGAGCACTGAAACAAGACAGCTTAGATACTCCATTAGCTCCCCTAGCTCTCCTACTGGCAACTCCAAAGGGAAGTGGTGTCCTTGGCAGAGCTGTGGGAGGAGAAAAACTTCCCTGGTTCCTCCTCTAGTCTGATTCTTTCTAAAACCTGCTTAGAAAATGATTGGAGCAAGCAGTATAGCGGGTACCAGTAAGCACCCCATAGTGCATGGTATATGGTGATATTTCCCTACAACGGGAGTCCTATCAGCCAGCCTTGGCTTGGGGCTTGTGTTTACATACAACTGAATGTGCAAATTACTCCTGTAAAGTACTTAGTAGTGCTAGGTGCTATGAGGAAAAGGGATGTTAAGACAAATTTCCTGCCTCTAAGAAATTTATGATTTATTTGGGGAACCAGTATACATGTAAATTTTTAAAATATATTTACAAATACATAATAGCTCCTATTGTGTGTCAGGCAATTGTTCTAATCACTTTACATGTGATTTACTCTTTACAACAACCTTTTGAGGTAATTACTATCATCCCCATTTTGCAGATGAAGAAACTGAGGCATACAACAGTTGAGTCACCTGCCGAAGATCACACAATTAGTAAGGTGATAGAACTGGGATTTAAACACAGGACTTTGTATAGTCTGGATTTCAGTATAGATCTGATGATAAATGTGCACACTTGAAAATCTAATTTCCATATTATAAACCTACTTTTCTTACCTTTATACTCTCCCCTTTTTTCCCTGGAATGAACCATAATTGCTTATCCATTTGTAGGTAAAAATAAATTGTGTCCACAGTTGACAATTTTAACCACTGAACCATTAATGCCACATTAATGGTAATAATTTATTAAAATGCAAAATGAATAATAGATACAGGTAGTAAGTATTATGGGAACTATTGGAATTCATGGGAGAGAGCTCATCAGAGACTAGGGTGCTAAGGGAGGAATTTCTGTGAGAACTGGAAATTGAAGAAGGGTTATATATAAATTGATAAGAAGATGAATACTTCCGGTAGGCGGGGAAGCATGAACAAAGGGGCAGAGGTGGTGATGAATATGGCTTATTAGGATACAGGAAAGAGTCTCAAATCTACCTCTCCAGCTCCAATCTTCCTTTTTGATGTCAGATCCATAATGTCTACTAAACAATCCTGTGTATACGGCTTATATGTGACAAATACAAGATATCTAAAAATCAAAAGCATTTCCCCCTCCCATCTCCTTATCTGATAATAGAATTATCAGCCTTCCCATGTTCAACACCTTGGTGCTATTTTTGACTTCCCACCCATTAATCTTGCTGTGCTGTTGTGTCACTGTGTGCTGTTTTTATCATTGTTGGGCATGTGAACCATCTCCGTTTGACTCACACAGCAGTGGCTTCCTTTTCCTTATGACCTGATGTCTCGATTATTTCACAAACTCCTTAGTAATATTTCTGCTTCAAATCTCTGTCCACTTGTCCATGTGGTGTGATGCCACCACATTTCTTATCCTTATCCTAAAACACCAATTTCATTGTACTGCTTCCCTGCTCCAAAACTTTCAGTGGCTCCACACTGTTCATTGACCAACACACCTTCCCCCACCATAATAATGCTGCGAGGGTAAAAATAGTGAACAGGATAGGGCCAATCGTTTTGCTTTGGGGAGCACAGCAGTAAAATGCAAAAAAAAAAAAAAAAAAACAACACAGAAATAATTGGCTTTACCTAAGGAAAGCTTCAGTCATCTGATACTTGACCAACTAGCCAAAGAATTAGTCCTCAGCATATACAGGCTGGCATTTCATCTCTTGTGGAATAGGATTTCCTAAATCAGTGCCTATAAATTGAATAATTACCCAGTGCTAGTAGTGGTGGTAATAATATTGATAGAAAATACAATTTATTGACCCATTCCTATGTGGCAGGCACTTGGTTAAGCACTTTATGTATAGTCTGCCATGTAATCATTAAAACAGCAACAATTGAGATATTATTATTCAAATATTACAGATGGGGAAACTGCAACTCAGAAGTTAATTTAGACCCAGGATCACAAATCAAGGAAACGGCTAAGCCAGGATTTAAAACTGTGACTGAGTCCAAAGCCTGTGT
Source organism: Callithrix jacchus (assembly GCF_049354715.1). Taxonomy (NCBI): domain Eukaryota; kingdom Metazoa; phylum Chordata; class Mammalia; order Primates; family Cebidae; genus Callithrix; species Callithrix jacchus. The sequence goes on along the minus strand of NC_133524.1, from coordinate 107,718,993 downwards.
TCTTTTTGTAAATTAAGAGCAGTGCAGTTTGTCCTAGTCCCTGCACCAGAAAAACCAGTAGTCAGCATTGACAACAGGCTAGCTCCACCAGAAACATGTTCTGTTTCTCTGTAGGAAATAAATGTTGACAGCATTGTCAACCCTGAGAAAACTATTCTGGCACTTCCATCAGCCCCCCTACAGATGTCCTTTTCTTGAGGGAAACTCATCTGTGTCAAAATATTGCAGGACTGGGGATATACATTTGTTTTGTAACAAGGAAGACTCTTACTTCTCCCCCTTATTTAAAGGATTCATAACTTCATGCTGTCCAAGATTCCGTAGGAAATAGATTTAAAATTCAAATTCCATCTTCTGAAATTACTGTGTCTTTCAACCTACAATTGAATTTGGCTTGAGAGAAAACCCTATGATCAAATCATTGAAGAACTGTTCCCAGGCTCTCAGGTCTTGCTTCCCTAATGGATAGGTCTAGGGAAAGGGACAAAAGCTTTTCCACTGAGCAGAAAAAATTAGCCAAAGCAATCCAGACACCTTGCCCAAGGGCTCTTTGGAATGTGTGTGTGAAAACCACAGGGTCTGTCTCTTGGCCTTGTTCTGAAGTAAGTTGAAACCACCTTGGATCCACTTCGTTGGTCTTCCAGGAAAACTCCCTGTATTTGTAAGGAGAAAATAAGGTATCTTTGGACTGGAATGAATAAAAGAGTGGAGCATCTCAGTATGAAAAAAATGAGGAAGCGGCAGAACTGTGTGTTGAGCGCTCCCTCTCCAAGGCATTAGGGAGTTACAGAACACGAGACAGAAAATGAATCACTGAAAGGTCACAGTGGGAGGTATGTGATGTGCTAACTTTAAGGAAATTTTGAAATGGAATCTGTGAGCAAGTCCAGAAACCACCATCCTTGAGGAGGGGCAGAGTTTATACCATTTAAGCAAGTCATACCCTTTATGAACCCCTATTTTCTTGCTAATTAGAAGGAGACTAGTAATGCTTGGTTACTGTCTCTTAGCGCTATCAGGAGAAAAATGTGAGGTCATGTATGGTAAACTGCCCTGAAAATAACTGCAGAAAAATAGCTGAAATTATAAAAAGGGCTCTGAAATTATTATCATAGCTCTTTTGATAAACTGGGGTTGTTTTCAGTGAGGAATATTTCAAAATGACATCAAATTAAAACCAAGAGGCTTGATTTTGAGTTGGGCTCAAGTGTTGGGCTTCGGATGGAAGGGAAAGCCAGCGCTAAGTGAATGAGCATTAACTTGGTTTGGTCTCTGGTCAAAGGTTGGGAGAAAAGTAGATGCCAAGCTGTCCCTTTATTTTCTGTACCATTATGGTCATGCAAACTTGAGCCCAGAAAGTAAAATGACTCATGTAACTTGCTTCTCAGGCAGCTCTATAATTGCTACACCTGGGGCCTCTTTTGCCCAACTTGTAGTCAGCTGCCTCCTAGTTTCCAGGAATGGATCCAGCCTCCAGACAAGGGAATTCACAGTCTGGGAGTCTAGCATCAACTCTGCCTGGCTGGTAACCCCACTCTGTCCTTGGCCACTCACACCAGAAACTGGATTTTCTCATTTTTCTTTGGGAACTAACGTCCCCTTACCCTATCCCCACACACACTCCTTATTCCTCACCCCCCAAAATCCATTTTCCCCCATATATTTAAATCTCTATAAATCTAGATAAGTCAGCGTAGTTTCCTTACCAACCATCCTGTTTGGGCTTGTCCTGTTCCATTCTGACAGGAAAGGCAGTCAGAGCCAGGGAGCTAAAGATGAGTATGGAGGCAAGAACAGGCATAATCATTCAGAGGACCCAGTGAACCAAGACTGCAGGACCACACTTGCCGATTGTGCTGCATAGCTGAAGGGCACCAACTGAGAGGGTTGACAGACAGAGCAGAGATACTATCTTCCCAGAGGAGTCTGTATCATGAGGGTAGTTCTATGCCATGCTAAATGCTCTGTTTGCTATTGTTTCATGTCATTGTGTATGATACCCATCTGGTTTGGTGAATGAAAGACAGCTCTTGCTAACCACTTTCTAAATCTAAACCAGATCAAATAGGATAGAAGTCCCGTAGATGGGTGTCAGCTCTGGTGTCTATCTTCTTTTCATTCCTTTCTCTTTTCTCTGCCACAACTTTCCATCTCCTCCCTAGCCTCCATCAGAAAATTGTCATAAGAAAGAATTTCAGAAGCAATTAGTTTTAAAAAAGAAAGAGCCTATGTTAGCAAAAACAAAACCATATAGGCTTTGGAATCAAAGAGACTTACGTTCAAATCCTGTATTTGCTACCTCTAGCTGGAACATGTGTGTGTATGTATTTGTGTGTGTGTGTGTGTGTGTGTGTGTGTGTGTGTGAGAGAGAGAGAGAGAGAGAGAGAGAGAGAGAGAGAGAGAGAGAGAGAGAGAGAAAGGAAGAAAGAAGAGTACCTGACCCATCATAGACACTCAATAAAGAATATATTTTTTTTTAGACGGAGTCTCACTCTGTCACCAGGATGGAGTGCAGTAGCGTGATCTCTGCTCATTGCAACCTCCGCCTCCCTGATTCAAGCTATTCTCCTGCCTTACCCTCCCAAGTAGCTGGGACTACAGGCACATGCCACCACACCTAGCTAATTTTTGGATTTTTGCTAGAGACGGCGTTTCACCATGTTGGCCAGAATGGTCTCAATCTCTTGACCTTGTGATCTGCCTCGGCCTCCCAAAGTGTTGGGATTACAGGTTTGAGCCACCGCGCCTGGCCTAAAGAGTAATTTTTATTCTCTTTTTGTTGATAAATTGATAAGGTGGCCTAGGAGATGGAAAAGTGAGAGGAAGAGAAAGAGGAAGAGAGAGGGAGGGAGGGAGGGAAGGAAGGGAGAGAGAGAGAGAGAGAGAGAGAGAGAGAAATAAGAGTGCCTGACTCATCATAAACACTCAATAAAGAATAATTTTTATCCTATTTTTGTTGATAAGGTGGCCTAGGAGATGGAAAAGTTTTTGATGTACCTTGTTGCCATGGGGAAAAATGGGCCATACAAGAGTTGAAAAGGATGAGAGGATTTGGACCATGTATAAATAAAAGGTCAGAACAGTGAGACAACGCTGTGGTTCTGAGAAGGGAAATGAGAGACAAGTTAAAGATAGAGAAGATCCGCCAAGGCATTTCCTGACGGCCACTTAGAAATGGAAACTCAGAGACAAGAGCTAAGGATGGTTAGTGAAGAGGAATAAAGGAAAATGAAAGATATCAAACAGTGGTGCCATTTCCAGCCACTCTCAAAATGAAATGTGGATCTTCATGGATTTACCAATCCAAGCACACCAAGTTCATCAGACCCTATTTGCGTTATTTCCTGCTGCTTGTTTTACTTGACATTTATGTGAACTGGCTCTACAATCCATATCAAATGGCATCTTTTCAGATTTTTTTCCACATAATCCATAGACAAAATGTGCATATAAATACATTTTATCTAATCTGTAAATGTAGGGGCTCCTTCAGCTTGTAATGAATCTACATCTACCTGTGCATGTCTACATTACTTCATTCCTCTATGTCCGTTTTTTAATTTCATTACATCAGGGAACTCTGGGAAATTCTGAGAACATGTCGGTATTTTTACAACAATGCAGTGAATGGTAGTTAAATTATTAAAAGCTAATTTCCAAAATGCTTGTTGAATGTTGATAACAAAATTAAGTTCTTTATTTACAGACAGCTTAAAATTACTTCTTAATTTTAAGAGGGAGAGGAATGCGTGGAGGGGAATTGGAAACATATATAAACATACACATAGGCAGAGAATATATAGAGAGGCATATATGGCATATACACTTTTGTACTGCCCGTAAAATTGCTGAGTGAAAACGTTTCAGAGGATACTGACAAAAGACCTAGAAGTTGCTGAAGAGCCTATGCATTCGGGTCTATAGCCAATAAATACGTAGAAATTGACTTATATGGAGACATGCTGTGCCTAACAATTTTCCCCACTTTGGCAAGGCCAATGGACTCACATTCTGAGCTAGGTAAGTGTGTAGGTTAAAAAGACAGTTGTAATATTGAGGGTATAGCAGCCATCCCTTTATAGTTCGGCTAACAAATACTGGGAAACTAGGATCTGTGAAGTATATAGCAATCATGTAAAACAAAACACCAAAGGAGAACTTCCTGGGGATGCCCACTGCTGTCAGACTTCATGGTCCAGTTCAGGGCTCTTTTCGAAGAGTTCAATTGAGTTGGCTCATATAGGTCTCCAAGATTGCTTCTTTTACCTTGAATGCTAAGGGTCAGGTCCTGCTGGGGAAGCCCTCAGGCACTGTAGGTGGTCCATTAACTCCTCCATTTCCTACAAAGAGTAATTGACTGCTTTGCCTCATTGCAATTCCAAAGGCAAGAGTCTTGCCTTTTCCAAAGTGCATTCCTTATTTACAAAAAAGCCTAGTGCCTTGACAAAGTTTAATGCCCACATTCTTGGTGCTGTTTGGCACAGGTCATGTTCTTTCGTTGGCTTATATGGTATGTAAGCACAATACTATACGCTTATCCGTCCTCTAGGTCCCTATCTACCATGGTGTTCATTGTCTCCCTTCCCACCCCGCCCCCAACCCTTGCCTTAGTGAACCATCATCATCTCTCATCTGAATTAGTGCAGGGTCTTTCTTCTAACTAACCTCTGCTTCTACCCTACTCCTTCCCACTGTACCCAGAGTCTTAACCAACCACAGCTGCTAGAGCTTTAAAATGCAAATTTGATCATATCATTTTCAGCTTAAAATTCTTCCTTCAGAAACCAAATGCAAACTTCTTAATAGGCTACATAAAAAGGCCCCCAGGGGTCTGACCTTTATCCTCAGTCTCCAGCCTCACTCCTAAAACTCCCTGCTGGCACCCTGTTCTTGAGTCATTATTCGTGACTTGCACTTCTGTAAACATAATGTATTTTCTCACACATTTATGTCTGCTCCTGCTGGTGCAGTTTTGTTTTTGTTTTTGTTTTTTTACCTTTTATTTTAGGTTGAGGGATACATGTGCAGATTTGTTATATAGGTAAACTGTATGTCATGGGACTTTGGTGTACAAATTATTTTGTTAACCAGGTAATAAGCATAGTATCTGATAGGTAGCTTTTCTGATCCTCTCCCTCCTTCCACTCTCCACCCTCAAGTAGGTAGGCCCCATTGACTGTTGTTCCCCTCTTTGTGTCCATGTGTTCTCATCATTCAGCTTCCTCTTATAAGTGAGAAACAAGGTATTTGGTTTTCTGTTCCTGTGTAAGTTTGCTGAGTATAATGGCCTCCAGCTTCATCCACAGCACTACAAAGGACATAATCTTGCTCTTTTTCATGGCTGCATAGTTTTCTATGGTGTATATGCACCACATTTTTATTTTCCAGTCTATCATTCATGGGCATTTAGGTTGATTCCATGTCTTTGCTATTGTGAATAGTGCTGCAATGATTATACACATGCCTGTGTTGCTATGGTAGAATGATTTATATTCCTTTGGGCATGTACCCAATAGTGAGATTGCTGGGTCAAATGGTAATTCTAAGTTCTTTGAGGAATCACCACATGCTTTTCACAGTGGTTAAACTAATTTACACTCCCAGTAGCAGTGCATAAGCATTCCCTTTTCTCTACAACCTTGCCAGTATGTTATTTTTTGACTTTTTTTTTTTTTTTTTTTTTTTTGAGACGGAGTTTCGCTCTTGTTACCCAGGCTGGAGTGCAATGGCGCAATCTCGGCTCACCGCAACCTCCGCCCCCTGGGTTCAGGCAATTCTCCTGCCTCAGCCTCCTGAGTAGCTGGGATTACAGGCACGCGCCACCGTGCCCAGCTAACTTTTTTTTTTTTTGTAATTTTTTGTAGAGACGGGGTTTCACCATGTTGACCAGGATGGTCTCGATCTGTTGACCTCGTGATCCACCCGCCTCGGCCTCCCAAAGTGCTGGGATTACAGGCTTGAGCCACCGCGCCTGGCCATTTTTTGACTTTTTATTAATAGCCATTCTGACTGGTGTGAGATGGTATCTCGTTGTGATTTTGATTTGCATTTCTCTAATGATTAGTGATGTGAAGCATGTTTTCATATGCTTGTTGACCACATGAATGGCTTCTTTTGAAAAATGTCTCTTCATGTCCTTTGCCCACTTTTTAATGGGGTTGTTTGTTTTTTTCTTGTAAATTTGCTTAAGTTCCTTATAGATGATGAATATTAGACATTGTCGGATGCAGTTTGCAAGTATTTTCTACCATTCTGTAGGTCGTCTGTTCACTCTGTTGATAGTTTCTTTTGCAGTGCAGAAGCTCTTTAATTAGATCCCATTTGTCAGTTTTTGCTTTTTTTCCAATTGCTTTTGATGTCTTCATTATTAAATCTTTGCCAAGCCCTATGTGCTGAATGGTATTGCCTAGGTTGTCTTCCAGAGTTTTTATAGTTTGGGGTTTTATATTTAAGTCTTTGATCCACCTTGAGTTAATATTTGTATATGGTGTAAGAAAGGGGTCCAGTTTCAATCTTTTGCATATTGCTAGCCAGTTATCCCAGCACCATTTACTGAATAGGGAGTCCTTTCCCTATTGCTTGTTTTTGTCAACTTTGTCAAAGATCAGATGGTTGTAGGTGTGTGGCCTTATTTCTGGGCTCTCTGTTCTGTTCCATTGGTCTATGTGTCTGTTTTTATACCAGTACCATGCTGTTTTGGTTACTGTAGCCCTGTGGTATAGTTTAAAGTCAGGTAATTTGGTGCCTCCAGCTTTGTTCTTTTGCTTATAATTGCCTTGGCTATTTGGGCTATTTTTTTGTTGTTACATATGAATTTTAAAATAGGTTTTTCTAGTTCTGTGAAGAATGTCATTGGTAGTTTGATTGAAATAACATCGAATTTGTACATTATTTTGGGACGTATGGCCATTTTAATGATATTGATTCTTACGATCCATGAGTGTAGGATGTTTTTCCATTTGTTTGTGTCTTCTCTGATTTCTTTAAGAAGTACTTTGTAACTCTCATTGTGGAGATCTTTCACCTCCCTAGTTAGCTGTACTCCTAGGAATTTTATTCTTTCTGTAACAATTATGAATGGGATTGCATTCCTGATTTGGCTGTCAGCTTGGCTATTGTTGGTGTCTAGGAATACTAGTGATGTTGTGCATTGATTTTGTATCCTGAGACTTGCTGACATTGTTTACCAGATCAAGGAGCTTTGGGGCAGATACTATGGGGTTTTCTAGATATAGAATCATGTCACCTACAAACAGAGATAGTTTGACTTCCTCTCTTCCTATTTGGATGCCTTTTACTTATTTGTTTTGCCTGATTGTTCTGGCCAGTATTTCCAATATTATGTTGAATAAGAGTGGTGAGAGAGGACATCCTTGTCTTGTGCTGGTTTGCAAGGGATATGCTTCCAGCTTTTGCCCATTCAATATAATATTAACTATGGGTTAGTCATAGATGACTTTTAATATTTTGAAGTCTGTTCCTTCAATGCTTACATTATTGACAGTTGTTAACATGAAAGGATGTTGGCAATTCTAATGCCTAGAATGCCTTCCTATCCTCTCTGCCTATGTGTTGTTATGGTAGAATGATTCTATCTCCGATTCATCTTTTTTAAAAGGTTTTATTGAGATACAATTTACATAACATGTAATTCACTAATTTAACATATACAACTCAGTGGGTTTTAGTTTGGCCATAGAGTTGTGTAACCATCACCACTATTTAATGTCAGAATATCTTGGCTTTTCCCAAAGAAAACTTGTACCCATTAGCAGATTTTCAAACTCCTGCCCTTCCTCCAACCCCTGGGAACCATTATCTACTTTCAGTCTTTATTGATGTGCCTGTTTCAGATTCATCTTTCAAGATTTCTCAGGTGTTGCCTCCTCTTGTTTGTCTTCCAGGCCCCAGATTTCAAAGTCTGTTCTCTGGATTCCAATAATACCCTATGCAAGGCTATGTCTTAGCATTTATTCCACTAAATTTTTGTCTGCCTCCCCCAGGAAGTAACTTACTCCTCTCTGAAACTCCAATGCCTAAAACTTTGCCTGGCTCATAGGTAGTGCTCCATAGCTACTGCCTAAACGAAGGAATGACAGGGAGGGAGTGCTTTTCAAAGAGTGGGTGAGAGATGAGTGAGTATATAAGCCAGACAGTGAGTGCATAAGTGTCCGTTTTTCAGCTCACTTAAACTTAAATAAACTCAGCATCCACTACATTGATGTCTCTTCCATCTCTAAAGTTGATGTACATGTTCCATAACCTAGGGAAACATTTTTATAAGTGGTGTAGAAGGAATATATCCTCATGAAATATTCATGATACAGCAGTTTAAGCTTTACCTATGGGACTAACAGCAACACTCTCAGGCCATCTTTCTGCTTAACGTTTTCAATTTTCTATTCTCTCTCTCTCTCTCTCTCTCTCACACACACACACACACACACACACACACACACACATTCTTTCTCCATCCTACTCTCTCTCCCCCACTCTCCACACACCCTCAGGATATTTTCCTTTGTTTTTAAAACACATTTTAGAATATCTCTGTTTAACAATGGTCTTAAAATTAAAAAAATACTTTGGCATGATATGTCTGAACAAAAATCCACTTTGAAAGCTGTTTAATTATTCCATTTTAATATACCACATTTCTTTGTTCATGATTGGATATTAAAAAGCTCATTATCGAGGGAACATGAAACAATTTAACAACACAATAGAATATAAAGATGTTTAAAAAGAAACTGTCTTATTTTCAGCATTTTCTTGGCTAGAGGCAAATGGGGGTGCACCCTGACTCTGGCTACCATTTTGGACCTTTATGTGTCTCTATGCCTTTCTTCCTGTTTCAACTTCTTCCTTCTCTTTTTATCTCTTATCATCTTCCTTGTCTCTTTTCTCCTCTATTCCCAATCTCTCTATTTCTCTCTCTCTCTCTTTCAGTTTTCTCCTCTGCCCATTCTGCTGCTTGAGGCTTTCTTAAATGTTTCTCCTTCTGTTTCTCCTCTACTTTCTTTCATTCTTCCTGACTAGCCTATTTTCTCTTTCTTTCCTCCTGTTCTTTTCACACATGTAGGATGAGGTAGGAAAGGCACAGTGGTGGGGCATGAGCAGGAAAAGAGAGGGAGAGAGACTAACAGTGGGGCTGTCTTTCACCTACCCCATCATCTGCCACCAAAGGAAATATGCACTGGTCTAAAATCACCCATATTTCTTCCCCTTTAGGGTTAGGTACATATCCTCTCTGTGCCTCATTTTGTCCTCTAAAAAATTAAAGCAAAAATATACCTTCCCACACACTACCTCCCAAAGATGTTAGGGGCAAACCTGGGAATGAATATGAAAAAGAATGAAAAGAAACAGACCCCTGTGATTGGGAAGCACCGAGGAGGAAAGGGTGGGAGGATGACGGCCTTGCACTGCATAGGGATCCAATTAACTGAGGATTGCAGTTCTTGCCCTTTTGAGGAATGTGTTTCTTTTCACTTTGTTCTACTCACCAGATCACTTGGTTGTCTGTGTACCTCGTTTGAATGTTCTTAAGTGTCTACAGAGGGGAAGGATAACTTGCTCCTTTGTATGCTGTTGATTTTTACCCCTTCCTTTTCTCTTGCCTTGGGCTAGCAAACGGAACCTCCAGCAGCCAGCTCTCTACCCCCAAGTCTAAGCAGTCTCCCATCTCTACGCCCACCAGTCCTGGCAGCCTCCGGAAGCACAAGGTATTATGTCTCTTATACCTTACTAAACCTCTTTGCACTTGGAGTTTCCTGAAAGCTCGGTGAAAGTTTTCTCTCTTCTATTCTAACCCAACAGCACATTAAGGCCAGAAATTTTCTTCGTCTGGCTCCATTAGCTTGAAGTTCTGGAAATCCAAGCAGGGAGCAAGCTTCTAGTCACTTTTATTTATTCTTCCAATTCCTGGTTTATTTATTTCCTGCTACATTCCAGCACTTCTTCCAAAGGGTCTCCAAAAGGTCTCCAAAGCTAATGAGGTAACCAAACCATGTTTTGGGACATGGGTTGAGCACTTGTTTCCCCAATTCAGAGATATAGCAAAGGGGGTCTTAAGAGCACTTTATGTTACCAGGCACCAGTCAGTGGAAATGACAAAGATAGCAGTCCCAAAAAGTTGCACTGAGTTGCTTACTCCATTTAGATTTACTGGACATCAACAAATGACTAGCTCCTAGTTTTCACTGTGTACGCTTCATTACCATGCAGATTCGGGTGCAGTGTAGGAAGAGAGCACATATACACATTGCATCGTCCATGGCCACCATGTATACTACTTAAGATATCCCAAATAAATATATCATTAAATAACAGAAGCACGTCAATTCTCTAGTCCCACTACCCAAACAGATTCTCACCCAGAAATCTCAGTGTAGAAAATCTGGAGTGATCACTGTCTTGAACCTCTTATACTTAAGGCAGTGTTAATGTGGCTTCTTTTCTGATTGCCATACTGTGGAACAACTTCTTCTAGCCTTCTTTTATTTTTTTTCCTGCTCACAAGACTTGATGTGAGATGGTAAAAGGCAAAGAGCCACCAATATGGCTAACTGCATCACAGAGCCAGAGATGGTCAGAGCTGGAAGACACCTTAGATGGAGATAAATTAGTTTTACTTGATTCTCTAATCTTATGAGGTTTGACATTTTACAGATGAGAAAGTTGAAAGCCAGAAAGGTTAAATTACTTACTAGGGTAATATTACTTACTTGGTAAGTACTTGGGTACGAGAGTGATACCCAAGTCCCCATCCATGGTATGCTGGAGCCAGCTCACACTAGGTGGTGAGAGCTGATTGTGTACATTGCTTCTCAACCCTGTGCTGAGTGACATCATATTTGTAACTTGAATTTGGCCATGGTAGGAATATTTACACCATGGAAATTAACAAATACTGTAAGTCAAGGTTGTTTTTTCTCACAGAAAGTCAGTTGCTAAACATTTAACAGCACACCACTGCCTGACATTCATTTTCATTTTCTTTTTTCTATATCTGTCTTTTAATTTCCTGACTAATCTGGCTATTGCCTGTCCCATAATTTCTAATGTTTTCCATCGCTTTAATGACCTCTTTAACTTCTGCTAGTGAACCTTCCAGAACTTTCTCATTGTCCTGCTGAGCTATTTCATTTCCCCAAAGAAGTATTTGCTGAACTCTGTGTAACCAGTGTTACCTAGAGATTATGAGATGGATGAAAACTGTTTTTACAGTTGGCTTTTAGTTATTCTTTGCTGAGCAGCAAAGCTTGTAAATATGGACATGCCAAGATGGGAATAGTCTACTTCCGTCATTCCACTATCCACACAGCACCTCCTATACTACCCAGGTACTGACTGTATCTTTGCCCTATGCCTTTCTGCCCCTAGCTTCCTTCTGGGAAGCATGACTTATCCTAGCATATTCCATCGGTACCTTCCCTAAAGTGTGAAGGCAGCTCGGACATTTGGTCTGTACACTCGAGTCATTCAGTTTTTCAACTGACATGTTCAGGTCATGTAGGTGAGGACCCTCCATCCATCAGCCCACCAAGATGAGTGTTTGTATTGTTAAGCTATTTTTCCTGGTTGGGCTTGCAGGCACTTATGACTCAATTCTAACCACTGAAGGACTAGAGCAAGCTCACAGGTGGCAGCATTGTCAGAGCTTCCCACTTCTTAACTGTGGAATTTTCAGTGTTTCATTTTAGTTTGAAAATTACTTTTTAAAAACAGTTAGGCAAGCAAATGTTAAGTAACACATTATATCATTTTCTAGAGCAAGCTTTTAAATAAACATTTAAATTTGGTATAATTCTCACTATTTTTATAGCTCTTTATTTTTATATCATTTCAAACTTACAGAAGAGTTGCAAAAATAATAAACAACTTATGTATCTGTTTACAAGGATTCACTAGTTGTTTATATTTTGCCTCATTTACTTATTTCCTATGTTCTCTCTATATATAGATGTATATATATATATATACACATATATAATATATAGAGAAACCCAAATAAATACGTAGTACATATTATTTTTACTGAACCATTTGAGATTAACATCACAGGCAAACAGTATGCCTCTTTACCCCTCAATTTGTCAGTATGTAGTTCCTAAGAACAAGGATTTTTTTTCTTTCATAGCTATAACACAATCATCAAAATTAGGAAATTTAACATTGGCACAAAACTATTATATACTCTACAGTCCACATTCAAACTCTATCATTTGCTTTAATAATGTTCTTTTTCTGGTCCAAAATCCAATCTAGAATCACACGTTGCAAGTTCTCATGTCCTTTTAGTTTTCTTTAATTTGGAAAAGTTCCTGAGACTCTCTATCTCTCAGCACAGTATATTTTAGAAATAAAGAGTACAGGCCAGTTATTTGGTAGAATGCTTTTCAATTTGGGCTTGTCTGATGTTTCATTGTGAATACGTTCAGATTCTGAATTTGGGGCAGGAATATCATAGTAGTGATGTTGTATCCTCTCCGTACATCCTAAGAGAAGCAATAGCATCATGCTTACACTACCAGTAATGGAGACTGAACTGGTTTTTCTGAATAAGCTAAAAAGCTTCTGACCTTGTGTCAGTCCCCCTGGGTCTCAGGTCCTAGATTCATGCTTCTCCTTTCACACAGCTACCTGAACCTTAGCACCATCAAGTCTCTGGGCAGCAGGCCTGAGCAGATCTCATATGAACTTCCGGAAAATGGACCTGAAAGGTGTGAGTCATGATGGAGACAGGAAGCAGATGGCCGAGGCCATGACTTTCCTCCTGCACAATTGGAAACAAACTTGAAGTCCCAGCATCCCTTTGGTAACTTTTGATGGCTGTGGCGGGGCCCTAAGCTGTAATCAGCCTCTTGGCTCCTTCTCTTAAGCAGTTCATGAAGAATCTTTTTTAATGCAGCTGCAATGGGGTTAGCCAAAGTCCGCATACTCAAGTGTCACAATATGGACATGAAGTAAATCCTTGGATAGCTAATGAGAACAACATTTTGCATTTTCATACTGCTTTTTTCTATTGCACAGCCATTTTCTCATTTACCCTTGTGATATCCCTGTGAAAGAGACAGGAGAGATAGCATTTTCCTTTTACAAATGAGAAAAAAGAGGTGCAGAGGAAAGACAGTCCCAGTATGATTCAGCAAAAAATTATTAAGTATCCCCTTTGGAGAAAGTACGTAGTAAAGATTTTTTTTAAAAATCTAGAAACATAAGGAAACTCTTTGATTTATTTAATTTTTAAAATTTCTGATCAGTGATTGCACCAATGGTTTGAAATTTGGAGGCATTTTATATGCAAAGTTGTCTAGAGACTAGAGGAAAGTATATTCAACATATTATTTGACAATATAACTAATGTTATTTAAATATACATTCTCCTCTGTTTCCAGACTTCTCTTGCCTTCTTTTAAGTGCTTGGAGAGGCCCTTTGATGAATGAAGTAGGGTCCTGACCCTTAAATCACAAATGCAACTAGCTCTAATATTAAAGTGACTTTGGGTAGTGTGATCAAGAGCTAACGAAAGGACTGCATGAGCACAAAGGAGGATAGGAAAGGCATCCTACTTCGGGAGGGTGGGAGATAGGGAAAGCTTTTCACAGAGGTGACATTTAAGTGGCTGGTGAAGAGAACAGGCATGCCAGCTTTAAAAAACGTCACCAAGAACAAAATCACACCACCATAAAAGTACAGGGCACATTTGGGAACTAGAAAACCCAAACTAAAAGCCAGATTTCTCAAAACTCCTCCCTGTCTTCCTTTGGACTATAAGCTCCTTGGACCAGAAACCAACTTTTTGTTTTCTCTAACACAATAGTATCGCCAGCACAGCTGTATTTGTTACAAACATTTTGTTCTGTAGGGCTCCAAGGGACTAAGCAAATGAATTTCAGGTGCAAATTATTTGTATTGTTAAGCAATATGGTATGTTTCTGTATTTCTACATATCAATCAACAAAAACAGAATGTTGAGATAATTCCTTTTCCTGAACAGTGTTCTACCCATACAAGAAAATGCATTTTGAATACGAAATAAATTGATAGAGGTACAGCATTCGGAAATTCATAATTATGCCTAGTTCTATGAATTATCTCCATATCCTGCATCTCACGCCATTCATTCAGAGTCTTGCAGCAGCTACAAGTGGAATCTCTTTAGGATTCTACCTGTGGGCCTTATCCCCACTTCCTTCAGAGTCTGCAGGTAATTTTTTCCACCAACCAAGCAACTCCATTTAAATGTCTGTCATATGAATAGTGCTAAAGCCCAGTGGTTCAGTGTGCTGGGACTCAAAGTGGCTTCCATATTATTAAAAGGCCCTTTTGTACTGCTCAAAAAATACCCAGGGAGTTCACTAACTTGACAATGTCTGTCCTATTTCTCTTGCTTTGGTGTAACTAAAGAAAAAAAAAATAGAATGATTGCATTTTATAGAATTTTGGAACTAGAAGAAACCTTAAAGATCTTCCTCAATTTTAAAATCTGGAAGCAAGGGCCCTGAAAAGGGAAGTTAAATGCAAAGGTAGTCCTAGAATCTAAGTCTCCGGACTCTTCATCCTGTGCTTTCTCTATTACAGTGTTGTTTCATCATATACAAATTTAACAATGGAATTCGTTAATAGTCACAACATAGTAATAGAGCAAACAACTATAAAACTGTCTCTTACATTTGTACATGTCATTACGTCCTGAATATCATTACATACATACATACACACACACACACACACACACACACACACATACACACACAAGCATATTGCTGTATATGGCTGCACTTCCAGAAGTGACATACACAGTATTTAATTGTCAATATAAAGGATTTTCAAAGGTACTTTAAAAAATAACAGCTTATTGAGATATAATTCACATAGTATAGAAATCACTCCTCTAAAGTGTGCAGTTTGGTGGTTTTTAACTAATTTAGTATGCCACTATCTACTTTTTTTTTTTTTTTTGAGATGGAGTCTCACTGTTGTTACCCAGACTGGAGTGCAATGGCACGATCTCGGCTCATCGCAACCTCCTCCTCCTGGGTTCAAGCAATTCTCCTGCCTCAGCCTCCCGAGTAGCTGGGACTACAGGCGTGTTCCACCATGCCCAGCTAATTTTTGTATTTTTAGTAGAGATGGGGTTTCACCTTGTTGAGCAGGGTGGTCTCGATCTCTTGACCTCATGATCCACCCGCCTTGGCCTCCCAAAGTGCTGGGATTATAGGCGTGAGCCACCATGCCCGGCTGCCACTATCTACTTTTAGAATATATTCATCACCCTCAAAATAAACCCCTTACCTGTTAGCAGTCACGGCCCCCTCCCCTTCAATCCAACCCCTGGCAACCAACCACTAATCAATTCTGTTTCTATGGGCTAGCGTATCTGAAACATTTCATATAAATCTCCCTCTGAAAACTGCTTTAGCTCCATCCTATAAGTTTCAGTGTGTTGTGATTTCATTTTCCTTTATCTCAAGGTATTTTCTAATTTTTCTTGTGATTTCATTTTTGACTCACTGGTTACTCATCAGTGCGCTGTTTAATTTCAACACATATATAAATTTCCTGAATATCTTTCCATTATGGTTTCTAATTTAATTCCACTGTAGCCAAATAATATAATTCGTATCATTTAAATCCTTTTAAATTTATTGAGAATTGTTTTATGGCCTACCATATGATCTATCCTGGAGAGTGTTCCATGGGCACTTGAAAAGAATACGTATTCTGCTCTCGTTGGATAGAGTATTCCATAGAAGTGTATTTGTTTATAGTACTGTTCAAGTCCTCTGTTCACTTGTTGGTCTTCTATCTAGTTGTTCTACCCATTATTGAAAGTGGGATATTTAAGTCTTCAACTAATATACTTGAATTATTTCTACTTTCAATTCCATCAGTTTTTGCTTCATGTATTCTGGTACTCTGTTAAGATACATAAATATTTATATTTATGCTTTCTGGATATATTGACTCTTTTTATCATTATAAAATGCTTTTCTTTGTCTCTAGTAATAATTTTTGTCTTAAAGTCTATTTTTTTCTGACATCAGTATAGCAATTCTAGCTCTCTTCTAGTTACTGATTGCATGGTCAATCTTTTTCCATCATTTTGCTTTCAACATATTTGTAAGTTTGATTCTAAATTGTTTCTTTTTTAAACAGCATGGAGTTGGATCATGTTTTTAAAAATCTATTTTGCAGTCTCCACCTTTAATTGGATTGCTTTACCCACTTATGTTCAATATAATTACTGGTAAAGTAGGAATTACATCTACCGTTTTGCTATTTTCTGCATATGTTCTATCATTTTTTGTTCATTACTCAGTGCTTGCCTTTTATGTGTTAAATATATTTTTCTAGTGCACCATTTTAATTCCCTTATTGTATTTTTACTAGTTTCATTTTGAGTAATTTTTTTAGTGGTTTCCTTGTGGATTACAATTCACATTTTAATACACTCTATTTAAGATTAATACAAATTTGATTTATATTGTATATAAAAATTTTTCTGTAGCATAGCTCCGTTTCTTTCCCTCTCCTTTGTTCTCTTACTGACATACAAATTACATCTTTATACATAGTAAGTCCATCAACAGAGTCTTATAATTACTAGTTCATGTAGTTGTCTTTTGAAATAAGCCAGACACAGAAAGAAAAATATTGTATGATCTCATTGTGGGATCTAATAAAAAAGGTCAAATATATAGAGATGGAGAATAAAACAGAGGTTACCAGCAGCTGGGGACAGAAGGGGAAGAAATAAGGAGACGTAGGTTAAAGGATCCAAAGTAGCAGATATGTAGGATGAACGCATCTACAGATCTAATGTAAAATATGAGTACTATAGGTAATAAAATTGTATTAGGGAGTAAGTAGATTTTAGCTGCTCTTGTCAGCAAAAAAACAAAAACAAAAACAAAAACTATTTGTTTTACTATAGTAACTACTTTACTATCTGTATGTATCCCACAACATCATGTTGCAAACTTCAAATATACACCGTAAAATTTATTTTTTAAAAAAGAAAAGAGTTACAGAAATAAATTTGTACTGACTTTTGTGTTTGCTTACACATTTACTATTCTTTTAGTTATGTGGATTTGAATTACTTTCTAGTATCCCTTAATTTCTCTGTGGATGATTCTCTTTGTATTCTTCTGCCGCCAGGTCTGTTAGCAATGAATTTTTTGTGTCTATCCGGGAATGCTTTAATTTCTATTTCATTTGTGATAATGATAATTTTGAATGAAAAGGATAATTTTGTTTGCTTTCCTTAAATGCCTTGATCCAGTAAGACTCTCAGCCTTTGCCGAGGGGCTCTGTTCCTGTGTTGGGACATAATTTCAATGCTCTGCCAGGCACTTTACAACTCCACCTTAGCATTCTCCTGCTGCTTGGGCAGGGCCTCAGGGTCAGCCAGTGTGGAGAGTTTAGGGCCATCTCACTTCTTTTCTAAGAACACTCCCAGTCCTGAACTTGTGCCTGGCCTTCTAGATTCCCAGGAATATGTCTGAGCTTTTCAAAGATCCCTAGAGATACATTATTCTATGTCTATTATCCTTATAGACACATTATTCCTTTTAAGGTTTTCAGAAGCTTGATTTGCCCCAACTTTTGACCTCCTCCTCATACAGTTACGATTTTTAAACAATTGCAACTGATCGATGTCCCCTGAAAAGGCTGTTCACAGAGAGTGTGCTCTGGGTCAGGTTAAAAAAAGAACCTGGCAAATGGGAGTTTCCAGGGAGCTACCTCACAGGTCAAAGAGTGACAATTCTCTGGGAATGCGTTATTTGGGGAGCTCCAAATCCCCGACTGCATCCTCTAGTAACTACTAGGTTGCTGTTTTTCACAGGTACTGTAGTTGTGACTGTCGTTTTTCAAGGCTACCATGGAGTTGGAGAGAGGGAAAGTGGAAATAGGGCAAGTCGAAACACCAAAAATCTTAGTATTTTTACAAGATTCATCAGTTTTTCTTCAACACTGTTTGGACTGTTGCAAGTTTTTGGTTAATTTTTAGATTCCCGAAAAAGTTATTTTTGACATTTTTTCCAGTGTTACTGCATTTTTTGAGGAACAGATTTTCAGATGGTCTTATGCCACCTTTCTGGAAGTCCAGAGCTCAAAGATACTTTTGACTACGTTCACTTTACTCCAGTACTTCAGAATTAATCCCTTCAGAGATGCAACTACATTGTATGCACTTTGCCTCAATTCCATTTTACATGTATTTGTTGCATTTCTAGTATTTCCTTGGTATTGTACATCCTACCTGTTTATCAGTTTTCTAAGAAACTTTTGTTGGGTAGTTTTGAACAGGGATGCTATATTCTGCCTGTGCCTTGGTTATTTCTGCATGGATGACCCCCCAAATCTAAAATATATTTTTTTACACATTTAAAGGATTGTAAAAGAGCAAAGCGCAAACAAACATTGAAGAATGTGTGACAGAGACCATATGTGACTAGCAAGGAAAATTTAAAATATTCACTATCTAACCTTTTACAGAAAAATTTGCCAACCCCTGACTTAGAGTGAAGGAATGGTAGGTTGGCGAGACCTGAGTCTATTTGCTGTAGTTGCCTTTGTTGTGTTTCTTAATCCTTCAGTATTCCTTTAGGACTCCCAGTCTCAGAGCTGGAAGAAACCTTACATATTGTTCACTGATAAATAAACCAATACTCGAAGGCTTGTTCAAGGTCATGGTATTAACTATCCAGGACTAAACCTTAGGTTTCTGATTATGCTTTACTCCTCTTTTCATTCTAAGGTGCCTACAAGTTTTCCTGTCACTTCTTTATCAGCAAAAAGCGTTTCCAATGTTACATAAATTCTCAATGTTAGATAAGTAAGTCCTTCTTCCCTCCACTCTTGTCCCTCTTCCTAATTTCTGCTTTTGTCTCCACCTTAAGGAGAAGCTGTGTTCTCCAATTTTATTGAACAATCCTCTAGTGAAGTTCTTGTCCTTATGATACTAAAGCAGTGGCAAGGTGGTGGGGGTGAGAGTGCTGTAAAGCAGACACAGAATTGATGCTGTGTTTTCCAGTTCTCTTTGGTATCTTATCAATAGCATGTATGGAAAAAATGTGATTTTCATATTGTGTTCTATTTGGGGAAGGTGAGAAGGGTAGAACTGAGTGAGATTTTGCCATGTATTGGGCTTCCACGCAAGATTTAACTTGAATAGAGGATTTAAAATGGGAGAAAGAGGGAGGAAGGAAGAGAGACAAAGGGAGAGAGTTAAAAACCATGAATTTAGACCGTAGATAGAGGAATCACAAGGATCTCAAATAAAGCCCTTGGAGCAATGGGAAAAATCAGTGCCATGTCGTCTCCAGTCCACTATCTCTTCAAGACAGAGATAAGGCTTGGGGCAGTATTGGATCCAGGAATCCCAACTCATAGAAGCATCAGAAAATAAGTTGAAAGTAGGTGGATGTGGTACATTTTGCCAGCTATCATTTATTCAGGGCCTGAAAATTCTCTGGAAGATTGAAATGAAACTACGTATGTATTCACAACAGATTTTGACAAGGGTGCAAATGTCAGTCAATGGAGGAAAGACAAGTCTTTTTTTATTTTTTTGAGACAGAGTTTCACTCTTGTTACCCAGGCTGGAGTGCAATGGCATGATCTCGGCTCACCGCAACCTCCGCCTCCTGGGTTCAGCCTCAGCATCTTGAGTAGCTGGGATTACAGGCACGCACCACTATGCCCAGCTAATTTTTTGTATTTTCAGTAGAGATGGGGTTTCACCATGTTGACCAGAATGGTCTCGATCTCTTGACCTCGTGATCCACCCACCTCGGCCTCCCAAAAGTGCTGGGATTACAGGCTTGAGCCACCGCACCCAGCCCGGAAAGATAAGTCTTTCCAATATATGATGCTGGAGCAGCTGATTATCCATAGGCAAAAAATAGAAGTGTCATGGCCGGGTGCGGTAGCTCATGCCTGTAATCTCTGCACTTTGGGGTCTGAGGCGGAGGATCACTTGAAGTCAGGAGCTTGAAACCAGCCTTGCCAGCATGAGGAAACTTCGTCTCTACTAAAAATAAAAACATTAGCTGGGCATCATGGTCAGCTCCTGTAATCCCAGCTACTCGGGAGGCTGAGAAGTAGGAGAAGTGCTTGATTTTGGGAGGCCGAGGTTGCAGTGAATGGAGATCATGTCACTGCACTCCAGCCTGGGTGACAGAGTGGGACTCTGTCAAAAAAAAGTTTCTTGATCTCAATCTCATATCTTATGCAAAAATTAACTAAGGATGGATTATAAGCAAAGAATTCTTAGATTTGACAATGAAAGTAAAATCCATAAATTAAAAACTGATAAATTGGGTCAATTGGACCTCATCAAAATTAAAAATGTTTGCTCTGCCAAAGACCCTACAAAAGGTGTGAAGATGTGAAAAGACAAGACAAAGACAAGAAAATATTTGCAACCCAATGTCTAACTAAAGGCTTATTTAAAGAATATAAAATAACTGTTAAAACTTACCAGTAAGAAAAAAATTTAATTCAGAAATGAATAAAATCATGAAGAA
This sequence comes from Callithrix jacchus, assembly GCF_049354715.1. Taxonomy (NCBI): domain Eukaryota; kingdom Metazoa; phylum Chordata; class Mammalia; order Primates; family Cebidae; genus Callithrix; species Callithrix jacchus. The sequence goes on along the minus strand of NC_133524.1, from coordinate 107,698,448 downwards.
ACATTTCATTGAAGAAGAAATACAGATGAAAACTAAGCATATGAAAAGATGTTAAATATCATTAGCCACCAGGGAAATGTAAATTATAACCACAATGAGATATCAGTACAAATCTACAAGAATGAGTAAAATAAAAAAAAAAAAACAGTGAAAACATCAAATATTGGAGATGATGTGGAGAAACTGAATTACTAATACTTTGCTGTTGGGAGGCTAGACTGTAAATGGTACGGCCACACTGGAAAGCAATATGGCATTCCTTACAAAACTGAACATGCAATTACCGTATGACTCAGCAATTTTACTCCTGAGTGTCTGTCCCAAAGAAATGAAAATGTATGATCACATAAAAACTTATACAGTACAGGAATGTTTACAGCAGCTCTATTTGCAATAGCCCAAAACTTGAATCATTCAACGTGTGCTTCAGCAGGTGAGTGGCTAAACAAACATCTATACTGTACATCTGTACCATAGAATACTGCTCAGCAACATAAAGGAGCAAACTCTTGATACATAATGGCTTATACGAGTCTCCAGGGAATTATGCTGAATGAAAACAGCCAATCCCAAATGTTATATACTGTATGGTTTCATTCATATAACATTCTTGAAATTCCAAAATTACTGAGATAGGAAACAGATTATTGGTTGCCAGGGCTCAGGGATGAGGGGAGGGTTGGATGGAGCTCTAATGGGGTAGCACAAGGGGGCCTTATGGTGAAGGTACAGTTCCATATCTTGACTATGGTGATGGTCACACAAATATACACACATGATAAAATTGCACAGGACTACACACACACAGATACCGACCCCACACACAAATTATTGCATGTTAAGCTGCAAGATACCATTAGGGATACCATTCGGGATAATTGAGTGAAGGGTACATTAGTAAAAGGGTACCTCCCTATACATTTTTTTCAACTTCCTGTGAATCTATAATTATAATGTAAAAATTAAAGAAAGTATTAATAAAAAACCTAAGACAGCCACTCCAGAGCTCAAGATATCAAGGAAAGGAGAATTAACTTTGTCTCTTCTCTTCTTATAGGACCTGTACCTGCCTCTGTCCTTGGATGACTCGGACTCACTTGGCGATTCCATGTAAAGGAGGGGAGAGTTCTCAGAGTCCAGAGTACAAATCCAAGCCTATCATTATAGTAGGGTACTTCTGCTCAAGTGTCCAACAGGGCTATTGGTGCTTTCAAGTTTTTATTTTGTTGTTGTTATTGTTATTTTGAAAAACACACTGTAATATGTTGGGTTTATTTTCCTGTGATTTCTCCTCTGGGCCACTGATCCACAGTTACCAATTATGAGAGATAGATTGATTACCATCCTTTGGGACAACCTTCCAGAAATGCAAAATGTGCTAGTCCATGACCTTTCAATGGAAAGCTTAGGTGCCTGCGTTATTTTTGCCCTGTCTCATTTTGCCCATACGGTCTTCCTCCTGTAGAGGGCTGTTTACATATACAACACTTAAAATGTTTGTGTGGGAATAAAAGCTCATTAGCAGATCCAAGAATGACAAACACAAGTGCCCCTTTTCTCTGGATCTCAAGAATGGTGGAGGACCATGGAAGGACAGCAAGGCAACTCCCCAGCCTCGCTCTTCACTTCTGATTGAGACCTGGGTTTGTTGTCCAGCACCAATTCTGGCTGTCAATGGGGAGAAATACCAGCAACTTAAAATTGTGACACCAGATGCTTAGGATCCTGGTGCTGGGTTAACTAAAAGAGAATAGGCAGAATTGGAAAATACTGCAGACATTTCAGAAGAGTTTATAAAGCACAGTGAATTCCTGGTCAATCTCCCCACTGAGGCAATTTGGAATCAATAAACAATTGATAAGAGTTTGGAGTAAGGGACTTCATATACCTGATTCCTCTAGGAGGCTGTCTAACATACCACATGATTGCATGAACTGTATGGTATCCATCTATCTCTGTTCTATTGAATGCCTTGTTAACAGCCAACACTGAAAACACTGTGAGAATTTGTTTTCAGGTCTGACACCTTTCAGTCTCTTTTTATAGCAAGAAATCAATATCCTTTTTATAAAAACTCATGTCTGTATTTCAGGAGCAAACTCTTCGGGCTCCTTTTTTGTAAACTGGTGACTTTTCTTTTGTCTAAAAAACACGTGAAGAAAATTTACCAAAAAAAAGCAAAATAATAACGTAGTTTAGAAATTATGCTGTCACTGCCAAACAGTAACCTCCAGGAGAAAACAAAATGAATAGCAGAGGCCAATTCAATAGAATCAGTTTTTGATAGCTTTTTAACAGTTATGCTTGCATTAATAATTTCAATGTGGACCAGACATTCTAATTATATTTTAAATGAAATGTTACAGCATATTTTAAGCAACTCTTTTTATCTATAATCCTAATATTTCATACTGAAGACACAGAAATCTTTTACTTGTCTTTAACATTAGAAAGGATTTCTCTTTACTAAGGACTGATCATTTGAAATAGTTCTCAGTCTTTTGAGATACAGGTTTATAACACTGCTTTTTTTCTGTAATCATAGCCCATAATAGCAAAGACAACTAAATTGAAGTGAAGGCCATGCATGCCAATTCTGTGTTTGCTTTTAGCAGATATGAAGATTTCCTGATTTCTTTGTAATTGTGCAGATATTTTGAAAGGCACAGCATTCGAAGCCAAGCTTCTCTTTGGCTACTGAATGACTTGCAGTTGTTCCTCCACTCTAAATGGAATGAGCTTGCTGTGTGTATGTGTGGCGGTGGTGGGAGGGGGTGGTGCGTATGTGTGTGTGTGCATCTGCAGCTGCTTCACAATTAGGAAATACTACAGGACACCCCTGTAATGGATTGGTGGCAACTTGGTGGCATTGCTGTTATGCACCATGTAGGGGGGAACCCAGTGGTGGTAGGGGTAGCTCAGATGCCGGTAGACAAGTTTCAGATGTCTGTAGCTACCAGAAACATTTTTGGTTCGGGAAAAGAGAGATGATGGAGTACTTGTTTCTGGTGAAATTGGTCATTGAAGAACCCAAATGATGAGAATTTCTTTTTGCCCCCCACCTTTATTTGTAGACCCATTCAAAACCATTAATAAGCCCATTTTACTCAGCCCCTATTTCTTTCTAGATGCTCAGGGTTTTCTTAGTGCCTCCCAGAACATTCATAGTTAATTGGGGAAAAGTGATAGTTGGTTTAGGGGTGTGGATATAAAGAATGGTAGGAGGCCTAATTTTAAACTTCAGGCCAGACCCCACCCCCCAAAGACTCCACCCACAGTCTCACTTTAGGTCTCATTTAGTCCAACACCTTTTTTTTAAGATGAGGAAATGGAGGCTGGTTATGAGCAGAACCAGAGGAAGAATCCAGGTTTTCTTATGCCTGGACCTCACACTAGCTCTCTAAGCATTTCCTTGATTGTGGTGTAGGTACTATTAGAAAATACTAAATGGACATATTTTCTTTAGGATAACCTTCGAACCAACAATCTTCAATAACAATAGTACATTTTCCACCTTCCTTTTAATTAACTATAAGGAAATGTTTCTTTACTGCCATTTTTGAGGGGGCAGGAGATGGGGCTTGGTGTAGTCCAAAATTCAAGTTTTCAATAGTTAATTACATTTTAAATTGGACCATTGTTCAAGGCAAATTTATTTTTTGTGTGTAACTGAGCTCCTCCACCCCTGTCATTCACTGCTAATTTTACCCAATCCAATTTTACCACTCAAGTCCCATTGTGTTAATTTCTGCACAGTCAGCAACCATTAAGTTAGCAAGCATTTGCCACCACTCCCTATACTTCTCCCTCCCCCCCGCCCCGCGCACACACACAATCCATCTCTTGCTTGTTCCTACCTCCTGATTTTTCTTCCCTACAGAAATAGAAATAGGGACAAAGAAGGGGAAATGTATATATGGGGGCTGGGCTGAACAGCTAACTTCATAAGTAGTGTTAACTAGGGGTAAACTGAGAGAAAAGCTCCTTTTCTCTTCACTGTTTTGGAAAGGATAGCCATTAGCATGACTGCTTTGTGTCCTTATGGACTTTAGTATTAGCCTAGATTGAATCATAGCGTTTTCTAGCTGGAAGGAACCTTAAGATCACATCATTTACTCCTCTACTCCAAATTTCTCATTCTTCAGGCCAGGAAACCAAGACACAGAGGTAAAGTAATTTCCCCAAGGTCACACAGCTGGCTGCAGCAGGATTGGGATTAGAACCCACATCTCCTGGCTCTTATTCCAGGGCCTTTTCCCACTAAGCAGTATTGCCTTCTACTAGGCTCCTGAGAATTCTTTCCCAGGGTCATGTTGCATCTTGGAGCCATATGCTGCTGTCCTCATCTCAGTGGGAAATCCACTCAGCAACCTAATACGGCCCCTTTTCCCTGCACTCACATGCTTCCTATCCGCATGGGTTGCAGATGTCCTTGAAGAGAGGGAGGCATCGAGGGTCCTTGGCCCTGTCCATCTGATTCAGGGCAGCACAGCTTCATCTTGAGGAGCCTTGTGAATAGCCCCCTGAATTCTTGCCTTGCAAAAATGGAATGGAGGAAGACTGGTTTTCCCTGTCAGCTCACCTCATGTCATCTCATAATGGTTGGGGGGCCAGGCTGAGGGAAATGTTTCTTGTTTCCAGAGTAGAGAAAGAAGTAGTGGAATAATAGCTTTGCTTATCCTGACTTTCTGAGATGGCTTTTCAACATTTTAAAAAACTAACGTGGCTACCATTCACTGGCAATGATTTCTTTTAGAATATGGGAGATGAACTAGAGAAAATAACCTGGTCTTGCTGTGGTTGCACTTATCCACAATGTCCCCAAAGCCATCCTGCTCTGATGGGAACAATTTCCAGGTATAAGCAAGGGGCTTTGTGACTAAAATGTACCCTGGTTGTTGTTAAACATTGGCTTCTGTGTTTGCACCAAAATAGCAAGCTGGGTGCTCTATATACTCTTCCCATCTTCCTGTGTACACTGCTCTGCTCCTGTGGCCTTCCACAGCAGAAACCAGGTCAAAAGGGTCCAAACACGTGGTATTCTTTGCCACAGGGTTCTTCCTGGGAACTAAGGGGGTATTTATTAGTACAGTTCTAAGAGACCTCCTCCTGGGCTTACCCCAATCCTCAGGTACTTCTCTATCCTTTCTGCTTCTCCTCCCCAGTCTCAAGTAATCAAAAAACCTGAAAGTGAATGTGTAGCTATTTGAAGAAGGCAAGGAACCGTGAGATTCTTCTTAGAATCACCTAATCCAAGTCTTAGACCAGTGATCCAGTGCTTACCTTGAACAAAATTTTGTCTGTATTCCTAGTCCCTTCAATACCGTGGGTACAGATGCTCCCAATCACCCCACACATTTGATTCTAAATGACTTTTTTTTAAAAAAAATCCATATCTTTAGGACAGGAGGACAGGGATGCCTATATCCCTCAAATGAGCTCCAGCACATTGATGGGAACGTTCCCAAAGATCAACCCACCTCAGAAACATCTATGTCAAGAGACTTCCCCAGATAGAAACACTGAGACAGCGTGGTTTGAATGACTTCTTTTATAGCGGTCCAGTTTGTTATGGAAATAAAAGGCACAGTTTTTTTAAAAAGGGATTGAAACCTGTCCTTGCCCATATAGGGCCATTTGGATCCATTTCCAGGCCCTACTCATGTATTGCTCTCACTGCATCAAGGGCTTTGGCCTTTAGTCCCAGACTGGTTTCAAAAGTAAAGCATAAGTGTTTTGGAGCTCATCTGGGATGGGACATGGGAATGTTGGCCCACTTATCCCTTCAGGAAAAGGTGCCTTCCCTCCCTTTCTTCTGAAGCTTGGTCCCCAGAGCTTGTTTTCATCTCCAAAGGTCTAGTGTGGTCTTTACCCCCAGCCTCTTACTGTTGCTTCCTGCCTTGTTTCCTTGTTAAGGATCTATGCAGACCCCCCACTTTGGCTTAGCTAGTGTGATGTTGGCTCTCATTTTTCAAGACTAACTTGTTTTTGTTGTTGTTGTTGTTTAGACAGATCTATCTACTAGGCTGGAGTGCAATGGCGCAATCTTAGCTCACTGCAAACTTCACCTCTCAGGTTGAAGCGATTCTCCTGCCTCAGTCTCCTGAGTAGCTGGGATTACAGGCCTGTGCCACCAGGCCCAGCTAATTTTTTGTATTTTTAGTAGAGATGGGGTTTCGCCATGTTGGCCAGACTGGTCTTGAACTCCTGGCCTCAAGTGATCTGCCCACCTCAGCCTCCCAAAATAACTGGGATTATAGGTGTGAGCCACCATGCCCAGCAGACAAGACTGATTTTTTAATCCCTTAGTTTATTGGCTTCAACACTTTCTGGAATCAGAGGTGTTTCTTTTTATTTATTTATTTTTTTGAGACAGAGTTTCGCTCTTGTTACCCAGGCTGGAGTGCAATGGCGTGATCTCGGCTCACCGCAACCTCCGCCTCCTGGGAACAGGCAATTCTCCTGCCTCAGCCTCCTGAGTAGCTGGGATTACAGGCACGCGCCACCATGCCCAGCTAATTTTTTGTATTTTTAGTAGAGATGGGGTTTCACCATGTTGACCAGGATGGTCTCGATCTCTTGACCTTGTGATCCACCCGCCTTGGCCTCCCAAAGTGCTGGGATTACAGGTGTGAGCCACCGTGCCTGGCCGGGAATCAGAGGTGTTTCTTACCTTGGATGCCTGAGACTAGGGGAGTATAAAATTCCACTTGGGAATTAAGGCATCTTTCTGCTCCTGATCAGAAGGGCAGGTTTGTTGGGAGAGGTCACATGGCACAACAGAAGTCACCTTGTAACTAAGGCAAAGACTTGAAGGCATTAGTATTTCTCATTACTGGGTAAATAACCTGAGGGAATCAATGGCTTTTTGCCATTCTACCTCTTGTGCATCTCTTTGACTTTTCTTTCTCTGTCTGGTTTCCTATATTCTCAGTTTATACTCTATGTTATCATTCTCTCTTTCCACAATGCAAACATCCATGCTTTGTCCTGTGCAGTTCTCTCTCTCTCTCTCTCTCTCTCTCTGTCATTACCTTTATTTGTATTTTCTCCTTCCTCCCTGTCTAGGCATTGGGCATGTGCCTCTTCTTAGCCTGTGATTTTTGTCTTGGGACTGATGATAAATTATTTCCAGATTCAACCAGCCCTGGTCCTACCCCAGTCCAGTCAGAAGTACGCTGGTGGGAATCAACCTGATCCTGGCCCATTCTTCTTCTCCATTTTCATTCTAAATCCCTCTCAGCAGATCTTCACAAGCAGTTTCCTTATTGCTCATGTATCTTTAGGTCTTTGCCTTCCAAGCACTGTACAGAATACTTTGTGGTTCCTTTTTAGTCTGCCATTTTGTGGAGCAGTGAAGCCTGCTCAGAGAAATAATCAGCTGAACAGAAAAATCCACCTATGGATTTATATCAGCTAAATACTAATAATTGATTTTGTTTGATTTGCCCATAATTTTAAAAGCTGCAATATAATATAATGAGAGACCACAGGTAATTTATCCTGTCATTGTTTTGGCTGGATGGGGGTGGAGGAGTAATTGCTTAAAGTTTTACCATTACACATTAAACTCTCTGTAATAATTTTGTTTGGGGCTTGCTACCTGTTGAGTTGTTTCAGCTAAACTGGCAATTGGAGTTGATTTAAATGAAAAGATTATTTAGCAAATCTTTACTATAAAAAGAAACATTCACTTAATTGAAATGTATTTTTTCCTTCTATTACTAGATTCACCTAAACATTTACTCTTGACACCATCTGTTCGTGATACTGAATAGGCAGTCCATATAAGAGAAATCATTGGACCTAAAGAAGCCAGCTTATAGGTGTTAATTTATTAAACAGAGTGCAAAGCCCTTGGAAATGTCACTGCTTGGCAATGCCATATGGAATGCCAAAGTTTCCAATGACTTTTCTTTATGTTATCTGAAAGGGGTTTGAGCAAGTAAGAGGTTATGCCAAAATGTCTCCAATGTATGGTCCTGTAATATATTGCAGCTTGAAGCCAATGATCCCTTATGACTTGTATACAACTAATGCATGTTTTGATTGAATTTTGCATTTCCCATGTGTGGTAAGTTCTCTAAAATGGTTTTGATCACCTTTTTGTGCCATTAAACTTGTACAGAAAATGCTTTTATGGCCATTTTCAAAGGGAGAAAGTTTAAAATGGAAACAGCCCACCCTTTCTGCCCTGTAGCTGTAGTTAGAATTGAGTAACTGTAGCAAAACAGCTGTAATTGGTGGTTGTAGTGTTAGAGGCGTTAGCTTGCTAGTGACTAGCTTTGGAGAGTAAATGCATGGTATTGTACATCACATTTCTTACATAACTCATTTTAATCTCTGAAAAGAATATATTCTTCTTTCTAGTCCTTCTTCCTACCCCTCTTGCCCTCTCCCTCCCCCTGCTCCCAGGTGTCTTACGGTTGTAAATATCTGATTTGAGGCCCAATAATTCTTGCCAAATAAAGTCAGCAAACAACAAACAAACCAAAATGTGGGGAAAAGGCATTTCTCAACCATCTCTCAGAAGTTATCGATCATTTCTCAAGGAACAGCATTGTGATCAAAGACTCAACTTCTCTTTACGTAAAACTCAGTGGCAAATTGGGGATGTATTTGGTCATTTGATTACATTATAGAATTGAATAGTTTTCAGAATCACATGTAATCCAAAGACAGTAGGTAGTGATGTTCCTTATCCCTACAGCAGTTTTGAGGTATTTAGAGAACTCAAAAGATTCTGCCTAACCAGTGACCAATCATTATTTGAAGAAAAGGAAAAAAGGAGAGAAATACAACAGATATTTAATGATTTTAGCCACCTTTTTAGAATAGTTAACAGCCAGATAAAAAACAAGGGCTTGAGTTTAAATGCGTTACTATCAGTGTCCCAGGCAATGCCTAACCTACTCTGAGGCTGTGATTTAAAAGCAGTATTTCAAGAGGCATTTTCCTTTTTGGTTTGCTGTCCCCACGTGGACTGGTAGGTTTAGTGAGGCCCCCATAAACCAGCTGGAGCAGACCCTTTTCATCTCCTTTGCCTGTAATATCCCTTTTCCCTCACCCCGTCTGCAATTCAATGAGGGCTTTCTTGAATCAAAGGACTTCAAGGTTGTCTAGAGAAGTTCACCACGTGTGTAAGGTGCTGTGAACTATGAATGCTGAAGATTTGCAGCATTCAATATCGGGCAGCCAAAGAGCTGCTCTTGCAATCATTTTGGCTCTCAAGCTCTGTTCTTCATCGCATTCTCATTTCTGTGTACATTTGCAAGATGTGTGTAATGTCATTTTCCAAAAATAAAATTTGATTTCAATATTTCTGGCTGACATTCTCTCTCTCTCTCTTTTTGTTTTTTTTTTTAATAAAACCATGACCCAATAATCATATAACCACAAAATGTCCAAGCTGGCAGGAAACTTAGACATTATTTTGTCCAAACTCTTAATTTTATAGATGAGGAAGCTAAGAATTAATGTATGATAGAAACACCATAATTATCAGTACAGCACATTTGCAACAAATGAGATCTCAGATCTCCCTCCAGAGTTTAGCAGGAATAACGTGACCTCTTTTTATGCATAAGATGCTTTGGCCAATGTCAGTCTGTGTCATCAGGTAGTGACTTCTAGTATCGTGTTTTCAGAGGCCCAAGAAAGACTCCATGTCTCCCAAAATACCTCTACCTGTTTCATGCAATTTCCTTACCAGTGTGGCTGTTCTTCCTCAATAGGCTGACAGTGCAGCTACTCTCTGTGAGAGGAAACACATAGATCTATTTACCCTCAGACATAAATGACTGATTACATAGTTTCCTCAAATCAGGTTTTAATGGGCTAGTGAACACAAAGCACGGGGTTTGGGAAGAGGTTGATGGAGAGGGAGGGAGAAAAGGACACAGAAAACAGGAGGCTGAGGCTGGGCATGGTGGTTCACACCTATAATCCCGGCAATTTGGGAGGCTGAGATGGGTGGATAACCTGAGGTCAGGAGTTCGAGAACAGGCTGGTCAACATGGTAAAACACTGTCTCTACTGAAAATACAAAAATTTGCTGGGCATGGTGGCACATGCCTCTAATCCCAGCTCCTTGAGGGGCTGAGACAGGAGAAGCACTTGAACCAGGGAGGCGGAGGTTGCAGTGAGCCAAGATAGCACCACTGCACTCCAGCCTGTATGACAGAGCACGACTCCATCTCAGAAACAAACAAACAAAAACCAGGAGGCTGAGATTCTAGGAAACAGTTTGCCCAACATCACAATTATGTGAGGGCCAACTCTGCAGCTCCCAGCTGACCCATTTTTGGAGAAGCAATGATGCCAGCATCCCTTAGGCACTCCCAAGGACCAAGATGATCATGTATCCTTCATCTAAGCAGTATTCTACCAACTGGCTCCATGACCATCAATCTAGTGGAGACAAAGGAAGTAGATGGAATTGGGACTTCTTGGTGTTTCTAATCCAAAGAGAGGTTGGATACAACAATCAGACTGGCTAGACCTCTTGCTGACAGTTTTTATCCCCATTACTATCAGGTTCTCCTGGTCCCTGATTTCTCATGACGTCCTTTTCATCCACCTTGGTCTATCCTCAACTCCCCTGCAAGTAAACTCTTTCTGAAAGATCATTTTGGTCACAAAAGGACAAATACTGTAGGATCTGCTCACATGAAGCATCTAATATATTGAAAATCATAAAAACAAAAAGTAGAAAGGTGGTTACCAAGGGCTTGGGGAGGGTAAAGAGAGAAGTAGTATTTAGTCGGTACAGAGTTTGTGTTACAGGATGGAAAAGTTCTAGAGATCAGCTGCACAACCATGAAAATATACTTACACAACTGAACTGTACACTCAAAAATAGTGAAGATGAAGGTGAAACCCCATCTCTACTAAAAATACAAAAATTAGCTGGGCATGGTGGTACGCGCCTGTAGTCCCAGCTACTCAGGAGGCTGAGGCAGGAGAATTGCTTGAACCCAGAAGGCGGAGGTTGTGGTGAGGCGAGATCATGCCAGTGCACTCCAGTCTGGGTAACGAGAGCGAAACTCCGTCTCAAAAAAAAAAAATAGTGAAGATGGTAAATTCAATGTTAGGTTTTTCACTACAATAAAAAAAAAAAACATTTTGACTGTTTCATTTCTTTGACCATTAAATCAAGTCCAACTCCTCCTCTTCATGATTTTGATTAAGACATCTCTACAGCAGTATGTTCTAGGTACCCTGCCAATTGCTAGGCTTTGGACCTAGGCCTCCAGGAGTTCCAGCCTAGTGAAGACAGGCCTGTAAATAAATGAGTCCGGGAGTCCAAAGTGGCTCCCGCCGGAGGTCGTGGTGCTTGCGAAGGCGAGGTCATGAGTTCAAGGCTAACCTGAGCAACCTCATAAGCTCAAACTGATTGGCAATAAATAAATAAATAAATAAATGAGTCCAGTGCAAAAAAGCAAGTGCTACGAGAATACCAGTGACGGAATAATGATTGCTCCAGGAAGATGACGTCCAGAAAAACTTCCTGGAGCATTTGAAAGCAGATTAAGAACTTTCCAGGTGGGCAGTGAGCACTCTAAATAGAGGCAATAGCATGAAAGGTGGCCCCCAAAGCAAGAGTCCCTCTGAGAACTAATGATTGCCCGAGGGGGCTAAGTTAAAGGGTCAGCACACACAGCTCTGAGAGGAAAACAAAAGTGCAGCCGTCTGGGACTTACAGTTTGGGTGGTGTAGCTCGGTGGTTCTCAAATGCCGTACTAATGTTTCCACCAGACTGTGGTACAAAGAGAAAACAAAGGACAATAGAGTATGCTTTTTTCATAGAAGTAAAGGTATTCATTTAAATAACTATGTTTAGTTTAGAGATCATACACTTTACTTTCAGTTATTAAAAACGTTCTTCCTTATATGAAATTTTGGTCATGGTAGAAGATAGGTATTTGTTTTTGAATGTCTTAACTAGGCAAGTTTCAAGTGACAAATCCTAGGAGGGGCCTCAAATAACATCCATATTCCTTTGTTTTCTTTTTTAATTCTCATATTCTGTGAGGTCAATATGTTTAGCAAGCACTGGTTTAGACTAAAAGAAATGGGGAAATCAAGAAACCACTATGGTTTGAGTTCTAAGAAAAAAGGTGTTTGATATTTGAAGGAAGTTCTTCCTGAAAGCATTCAGTTTTCTCTCCATCTCCCGTTTCTCTCCCCTCAGCTTTGCCCCTTCCCTTCCTCAGCCTCTCTTCCTTTGTCCTCCCTCGGTCCACACAGTGTAAGCGGTGCATCAGCATCACCTAGGAACTTGTCAGAAATGCACATCCTTGGCCACACACACACCCCTGCCCCACACCACATACTGGATCAGAAACTCTGTGTGTGGGGTTCAGTGATTCCTGTGTTAACAAGCTCTCCAAGAGGCAGCTGAGACCCTCTCTAGTTTGAGACCCCTCTGCTCTTGTAAATTCCACTTCCTCTTCAGTGAGGACTCAGTGAGAATTTAAGCAGCATATGTGACCTCTTTGGCCATTTGGGTAAGAGTTTGTATCTCTCCCAGGAGAAAAAAGACTCAAGAGACTGTTAATTTCAGTAAGGTCTCTATCTATACATTTCGTTTCTGTAGAGAAAGCCTTTTCAAGCTTGAGAAGAAACTTGCACTGGTAAAGACATGCTGGAAAGGGTCTTCACAGCTGTTGCAAGCTGTCCAGATAGAGACAAAAGCAGATTCTAAATTAAGGCCAGAGCAGTGGTGGTAGAGAGGAGGAATAAGAGCAAGGAGTTGTCCATATAGAATTGTCAGAATCTGAGGTACACACTGGATGTAGGGAGGAAATGGTAAGAAGAGAAAACCCTGACTTGAGCAACTTGGCCTGAGTTTTCCTGTTCCCAGACCTGGGCCTCTGCTCTGGACAGCCCAGTAGCTTCTCATGCACCTCCTCCCATGACTTCAGCTGTTGCTATGCAATGCTCATTCACACTTCACTCTTGCTGACAGAGTCTACCCTTCTTTCCCTGCCTAGAAAAATACCCTCTGAATGCCCTTCCACATTCTCTCCACCTGTCTAAATCTCAGATGTCGCCAAAACCTACCAGCAATGGAACTTAGGGCATATTTATAAGAAAAACAAACCCAAACATGGAGAAAAACTGGCAACTTTCTATCCTGAACTTTCCAGGGCAGTCCTGATCTTATGTAACTTATGTAATTTTTTTTTCCTTTTCCAAGTAAAGGTGATTTGTTAAGCATATAACTATATGTGATTTAGTTTTTATATCTTCCTAAAAAAAGAATTTATATAAATACACTCACAAATCCAAAAACATCTGTTTTCAGGCCATGCATCCACATTGAGGGCTTGGAAAATAGAATTCCTTTCAGGGAGAGGCTTTCTCCAGATTTCCTTGTCAACTTGTCTGGACCTCCTCTCCTGGATTCCCCTGTCACTGTGGGAAAGGTGTTGCACCCGCTACTTCTAATATCACCTTTTCAACACCCAAAAGGGTCTTTCAGATCATCTGATTGCATCAAGCTTGAATGCTTCAGAGAGAGAGGCTTGAGTAAGCAGATGATTTCTCTTTGAATCCCAGAGGCTGTTGATTCTCTCCAATCAAGAAGACTTGGCTTGATTTGTTGTAATCCCTCTTCCTTTTCCCCACCGGCACAGCCCTGCGTGATTTAAAAAATATTTACCACGTAGAAGAGAGGGGTAACTCCCAGAATTCTAAATTAGGTATCATTATTTACTATCCTTGATAATGAACAAGTGCATATAGAATTGCAGAATATCAAAGGTGGAAGGGCCTTTATAAACCACTTGTCTAACGTTTCACAAATTTCTCCTGCGATGTGAATCACTTCAGGTACTTGTTACAAATAAAACTTCTGGGACCCCATCCCAGTCCCACTTCATTAGAGTCTCCAGGAAACCGGCCTGGGAAGCTGCATGTTTAACAAGAGACTCAGTAAATCTTTCATCTGCAAAGCTTAGAGAGCTTCCTAAGCTTTGTTGTGGATAGACTCACCAGGAGATCTTGCTAAAATGCAGAGTTCGATTTCAGAGATTTGCTGTGGGACTCAGATTCTGTGTTTAACAAGCTGCCTACTCGTACTCCATGCTCCTGATGTGTGGACGACACTTTAAAATAACAAAACACAAATTTCAAGTCCCTCATTGTTCGGGAAAAGAGTAAACGGAGGCCCAGGGAAGGAAAGGAAGTTTCCCACGTTCAGACCCTTGGTTAGAGGCAGAGATAGGCTTGCACTCCTGGGCCAGTGCTCTTTCCATATGGTCAGGCAGCCCATCACCAGCAGGCATTAAAAGCAGCCCAGCTGCAATGGTACTGTTTTCAATCAAAGGCTAATTGGAAAAAATGATGCCTCCTGAAAGGGAAGCAGCCCTGGCTTGTCTCAGTAATGAGTGGGCACACTGGCAGAAAAAAAAGACAAAGCGGGGGGAGGGTACAGAATTTATGTTTCATTTTAATTGAAGAAATGAGACTAAGTTCCCCTTACAAGAGGCCAGCAAGGGGTGGAGTGGGTAAGGTCATGAAATGTCCTCCTCCCTCATTCAGGAGAAAATCCTAAACTAAACAAACAAAACCCATCCCCTAAAGCCTTGAGGAAGTGCTGTGTCGGAGGTGCTGTAAAGAGCTGAGAGAGCCCAGAGGAGGGGCAGTCTAACTGCTAGGGTGGGGTGATGAAGCCTGCTAGATATTGGATTTGGTATAATAAAGCATTAATGATGAAGAATGAGCTAAGAATTATCCTACCTAGAATAAATCTTTATTTTAATGCTCCCCTTCAAGCATAGGCTTCACTGAGGAGGTGAAACTTGAGCTGAGGCTTAAACAAGGTGGAGTTTGTTAGGCAAAGAGGGGAGGGCCAGAGGGGAAGAGGGAAAGACAGGGGCCTTCCAGCCAGAAAGACCATACAAACAAAGGTAAAGCGGTAGGTAGGATCCATGCCCAACGTGTCTGGAGATCAGACAGGCTTCTAGTGAGGTAGAAGAGCCTAAGATGTAGAGTGTGGGGGAGTGAGTACATGCAGACGACGTCGGAAAGGGAAAATGGGATTCATTTGTGTGACGGATATGCAACATGCTATGTACCAGGTGCTGTGTTGGCTCTAGAGGATAAACAAACATGGTCCCTCACCTCACAGAGCTCCAAGTGTAGTTAAGGTAGACTGTAATTACACACAGTGTGTCCACTGCTGTGACATGAGGAAGTACAAAATGGTCCCATGGCACACATAATTCAACCTGATGGATGTTAAGAAAGCCTTCCCAGAGGAAGTGACATATCAGCTGAACTTAAAGGTGAGTAAAAGGTAGCTGTTCCAGATGAGGGAAATGAATATGTAGAAAAAATAGGACCGTTTGTAGAAGCCACTGAAAGGAGTCCAATGTGGCTGAAGCATGGAGTATTATGGTGGAGAGGTGGTGAGAGATGACAGGAGAGAGGCAGACAGAGGCCACCACGAGGGGTCTTTGAGCCACATTAAGAAATTTGAATTTCCCCCTGAAGAGCACTCAGAGAGTCGTTAAAGAGTTTTAAGCAGGGGAGTGTGATGAGCAGATAAAAGTTGTAAATAGATCACCCATTTGCAAACTTGTGGAGACTGGACCGGAGGGACACAAGAATAAGAGATAAGGCATACAATGGGGGCTGATGTCATGATCCAGGTGAGAACTGATAGCAGCTTGGACAAGGGTGGTGGCAGTATAACCAGGAAGGAGGTGACAAATTGGGGAGACTTTCAGGAGGTAGAATCAATAGAGTTCAGTGTAGGATGAAATCTGTGACAGGGTGATGGAAAAAAGTTTTAAGTTCTGGCTGGAGGGAAGTGAGTCAGAGGTTAGGAAGAACTCCAGGCCGGGAAGATCTGAAGGCCACTGAAAGATGTCACCAAGGGATGGACATTTGGAAGCCTCCTTCTTGGCAATGGCAGGATCTCACAGAACCTGGGCTGTGAGGACAGATACTAGAAGTGAGAAACTGATGAGGGATGTGTTAGTCCATTTTCTGATGCTTACAACAGAATATCTTAAATTGGGTAGTTTATAAAGAAAAGTAATTTATTTTTTACAGTTTATGGAGGCTGGGAAGTCCAGGGTTGAAGGCTGCATCTCATGAGAGCCTTCTTGCTAGTGGGAACTTTCTGCAGTGTCCCAAGGTGGGGGAGGGCATCACATGGCAAGGGGGCTGAGGAAGTTAATGTGCTAGCTCAGGTCTCTCTACCTCTTTAATTTTCTTTTTTTTTTTTGGAAACAGGTCTAGCTCAGGTCTCTCTACCTCTTTAATTTTTTTGTTGTTCTGTTGCCCAGAGGCTGAAGTGCAGTGATGCAATCACTGCACACTGCAACCTTGACTTCTCAAGCACAAGTGATTCTCCTACCTCAGCCTCCCTAGTAGCTGGGACCACAGGTGAGCACTACTATGCCCAGCTACTTAAAAAAATTGTAAAGATGAGGTCTCACTATGTTGCCCAGACTAGTCTTAAACTCCTGGGCTCAAGTAATCTTCTTGCCTCAGCCTCCTAAGTGTTTGGATTACAGGTGTGAGCCACTGCATCTGGCCTCTCTTTCTTTTCTTATAAAGCCACCAGTTCCCCTCCCATGATAAACCATTACTCCATGAATGGATCAATCCATTCCTGAGGGCAGAGCACTCATTATGCAATCACCTCTTAAAGACCCTACCTCTCAATAGTGCCACATAGGGCATTAAATTTCAACATGAGTTTTAAATGAAACATTCAAAACGTAGCAGTGGGCTTCTCCTGTTCCTGACCGTAAATGCTGTGCTGACTCCGATTAGAATGGGCCTTGGCTGGGCATGCTTTGCTCTGGCTGAAAAGTCCAGGCCCAGTGGAAGGACTTACCAATAGTTGAGCTCTCCCATGGTGTGCCAGTTACCACACACACTTTCTCCTGAACAAACCTCACCAAACCCCAGCAGAATGGGGTGGGGGTATCCTGATGGTTGCAGAAAGAAAACGGGGGCTTGGAGAGGTGAAATGATCTGTCAGCTGTTGCACAGCAAGAATGTTATGGTCGGATAGTCTTTTCATTAGACCAACTTGCCTCTGCAAAAATTTTGGTCTGTCTAAGTCCTGCCATTATGGCTCTCTTAAAATTAGAGTTTAGCTGCTACCCTCGCTGGAACAACAAAGGGGTTGAAACTAGATTTGAGGCTGCCATCTGAAGATGCTGTTGTCTGCAAAGGTAGATTGCATAGGTATGGGGAAAGCAACAAGAAAGTTGTGGTTGTTAAAGATGTTGCTTATAAAGTGGCCCATTCTCTGTAGAAGCAGCTCGGAGCTAATAGTGTAAAGACAAAGTGGTGCCCCAAAAGCTTAGGAGGGGCCCTGGAGGAGCATCACCAGGAGGGCTGGAACTGAAGAACACAGATTCCAAAGGACATGGAGAAATCATCTACTCTGGCCCCTGGCGTATGAGCATCATTCTTGCCGGGTTTGTTGTTAATTTTAGCACATTTTTCTTTTCTTTAAATATGTGGGCTGGTGTTGGTGTTTCTACTATACACAAAAAAGTAAGCGTGAGAGATAATGCATATGATAATTAGTTTGATTTCACTGATTTTACAATTCCACAGTGTATACACATTCAAAACTTATTGTACACCATAAATATATACAACTCAACTTGTATTTTGTCAATTAACAGTATTTTAAATGTAGGCTAGAGCACCAGAAGACACAATCAACAGACTGAACAGGTAACCTACGGAATGAGAGAACTATTTACAAACCATATATGAGATAAGGGATTAATATCCAGAATATATAAAGAATTCTGCAATCCAGTAACAAAACAAATAATCTTATCAAAAGTGGGCAAACAACTTGAATAGACATTTCTCCAAAGAAAATATACAAATGGCCAAAAAGTACATAAAAAGATGTCCAATATCACTAGTCATTAGGAAAAGACAAATCAAAACCAATATGTGATATTAACTTTTATCCATTAGGAAAGCTACTATCATAAAAATTATTTGATAGCACCATAGAGTGACTGTAGTCAACAGTAATTGTACATTTAAAAATAACTAAAGAGTATAATTGGATTATTTGTAATACAAAGGATAAATGCTTGAGGAGGTGGATACCTTATTTACCCTGATGTGATTATTATGCATTGCATGCCTATATCAAAACATCTCATGTGCCCCATAAATATATATACCTACTATGTACCCACAAAAATTAAAATTAAAAACTAAAAAAAACAGAAAATAAGAAATGCTGAAAAGCATATAGAGAAATTGGAGCCTTTGTGCACTGTTGGTGGGAATGTAAAATGGTGCAGCTACTGTAGAAAATAGTATGGTGGTTCCTCAGAAAATTGAAAATACAATTGGCACACGATTCCGCAATCCCACTTCTGGGTATATGTCAAAAAGAATTCAAAGCAAGATCTCGAAGAGATGTTTGTACAACCATGTTCATCACATTATTCACAATAGCCCAAAGGTGGAATTAACCCAAGTTCATCATTGGCAGATGAATGAATAAACAAAATGTAATATTTACATACAACGGAATATTATTCAGCTTTTTAAAGGAAGGGACTTCTGACACATGTTACAACGAAACTTGAGGTCATTATGCTAAGTGAAATAAGCCTGTCGCAAAAAGACAAATACTGTATGATTCTACATATATAAGATGTTTAAAGTAGTAAAACTCATGGAAACAGAAAGTAGAGTGGCGGTTACCAGAGGCTGAGGGGAGGGGAAAGTGTGGAGTTATTTAATGAAGACAGCGTTTCAGTTTTGCAAAATGAAAAAGTCCTGCAGATCTGTTTCACAACAATGTCAATATCCTTAACATTACTGAACTGTATGCTTAAAAATAGTTAAGACAGTAAATTTTATCTTATGTGTATTTTATCACCATTAAATCAAAAATCTGTTTTAAAATGTGGGCTAAGATAAATGTTCCTGGAAGTCCCTTTTCTCTCCAGAAACCTCAGGCCCCCTCTCCTTTAAGTTTTCCTGAGTTCTCCTTCTAAGCTTCCTGCAGAAAGCTTTTTCAGTCAATTGAAAGAGTGAGATTAATTCTCTAACCAGGCTCCCTCAAGCCTCCTTCCTCACTCCCTAGCCTGCAGAACCCCTCCTTCTTTGCTTGTACCCAATGGATATTCCTAGTCTATTTTGCGTGTGTACATGGAATGCGTGTTGTCAGAGGTACTGGATGAAGGCTGTCAATGAGAAGGAGAAAGGTGTGGACAGCTTGTTCCAGCTCTGTAAGTTATAAGGAGCTCTGTGCTTGTCTGGCAATAGCATAGCTTTGTAGATTTTAGGCAAGCCTGTGCTTCCTCTGAAACGTTCTTTCACTGCAGGTACAAAAACACAGTAAACCGCGATCCAAAAAAAACCTGTCCACTCGTGAATGGTGCTTTGTAAGCCAGTTAATGTATAACACTTTAGAAAGCTGGGCAGGGAACATGTTTGCTTTTCCAACAGGAACCACATCAGGGGTGTCAGATGCCAATAATCCCGGGATTCTGTGGTCATAGGCTTTGAATCTGCAGCCAAACTTTGGCATCCAGACGTGGAGGCCAGTGATTTCCAACCTTTTCACCACCAAGGATCCCTTTTATTATTTTTTCCCCTGTGGCCCCCACATTTGGAAAAATTTTTATCTAGCAAAGCTGCATTTTTTTTATGGAATAATTCTTTTTCCCAATTTTTTGCTCACTTGGGGCTTCTGATCTGCATGAGCTAACCACACCAAAGCTGATATAATTTCAGTCAAAAGCAAAGAAACATGATATTGTACTTAGCTCTCTGTGGCTTTGTCTTGGCTGAATGTACAATTTCTATAATTTTTCAAATATGAAAAGTAGCTTAAGGGCATCAGTTGCTGCCTTTAGAGACCCCCAGATTGAGACCTGTCCATACAAGGTAGTGGGGCATTGACAGGATGACTGTCAGCTTAAGAAGCTCCAGAGCCCATGAACCACAAGTAGAACAGAATCTGTTGATCAGGATGCCTCCCTGTTTCATTTCAGTAACATTTCACCAACTTAAGTTTATTTCTCATCTGTAAAGGGGATGATGAAAAAAATGGTTCCCCAAACAAGAATAACAAATGTTTACCAAGCACCTAGGTAAACAGTTTTTATTCTTGTTTTGGGTACCATCTCTTTCATCATGGTACAGTGACAATACAACTCTCAGACACAGGGATCTGCCTCCCTCAAGGCTGATTCTTCCCAAATCTAAGCCATACTCCCTCTAGATCAGGGATCTTGTGTCAGAAGGTATGCACCTCTGCATGCCACAAACTAGTGCAGGATGGTGCCAGACACTCAGCAAGTGCTAGTGAAATAAATGACTAGGCCAAATGAATAGTCGAATTACTGGGAACAGAAACTAGACTGTGATGTGAGCTCCTTGAGGGGAGACAGCGTCTTATTTGTGTCTGTTTCCAGTGTCCCACACAGTGTGGCCACTCAACAAGTGCCTGAGGGAGTGAATAAATGAATGAGTCATTATCAAAGAGTTGTTTGGATACCTAGGGGTGACCCATAGACCAGTTATTACAGGCACACAGGTCAGAAACCACAGGTAGTACCCTTTCCTCACCATTTATTTTTGTAAGTTGGCACCCATAGGTGCTCTGTCTCTGGCTAATAGTTGGCCACCATATCTCCTTCTGCAAGAGTCAGTATAACTCCCTCTTTGCTCCCTACCTCACCACCCTCCCACCTTGCCATTGTTTGCATACATAAGTTCACACACACTAGTCCTATAAAAGAACATGGGTCAGAACCCTGGCACCCCATTTTGGAAAGGTTGCCAACCCCTACTCTAAAAGAAGCTCAGAAAGGCCTGAGAATGAATGCAGCCTAGACATGTCTCTCTCTATGGTGTTACTGGATGCGATTTAAGCAGAGGCATTCCTGCAGTTGTTACACCCAGGCAAGTGTGGGGAATGAAACAGTTGTCTGTGACTGATTTAAACTGTGGTTTTTGACAACTGTGCGCTGGATTGAAGTGTCCCATCTGTTAATTTTAGTGTTCAAGGGAGCTGTGAACATGGCTCCAATCGCAGCAGCTACAGTTCTGTGGGGTCCTTGACAACTCAAGAAAAGTTTCTATCCCCAAACCAAATTGGGCATTTTCTCTGCATCTAAATGCTGTTTAATTAGTACAATTATTTCTGGTAGGATCCTGGAATGCAGGAACAAGGTAGGGAGAATATGGAGGGGGCAGTGAGGGGAATGGAGGGAAGCCTCTTTTCAAATACCTAAGAAACAAGCAAGACTATCTTTATGGGAGGGTCATGAAAAGGTCCCCTTCTCAAATTCCTGTCCCTACCCTATCCTCACCCCATCACCATCCCCCCTTTCTCTACGCCTACAATCTCATGGCAACCCATGATTTCAACGAAACCATTGCAGGCTCCCATTCAAATCTGAACATTATTAAGACCTTATCAAACCATTAACATTTACTGTGAATTTGTCTAATCAGGTTTGTGCCAGTAACATGATGGAGCCCTAAGAAAAAGTGATATGATTTGGATGGAGGAAGAAAAGAACTGTTACTGAAAGAAAAAGATCCTTCCTAAAGAAGGTGGTCCTGGCTGAGACTCTACCAGTGACAGAAAGCGAGGGCACTGTGTGCAGAAGGGCAAGATGGATCTATTGAAATCCAAAGAGAAGGGAGGGTGGAAAATGAAGGTGAAGGAACCCAAGGCACACAATTTCACCATTGGTGGGCCAGTGTTCACCATTTCCATTTCAGAGGATCTAGGCATGAAAGAAGTTTCAATTATATTACCCACCCCCAGTGGCAGTTTTCCCAGCTGCCCCAATCAACTAATCCATGACTGTCTCTACAGCTATATTTGTCTAGGCAGGCTCCTGTGTCTACACATACCAGCTTGCAGAACTCACATAACCTCCTAACTCCTCTACATTTAGACTCTACCCAGTCTCATCTCGCACTATTTGCCAATAGGAACTCTGAAGCCCAACCCCACTAGTCTTCCTCACTGTTCTTCCCCGAAGGCCATCCCAACACACTCTACATTTCCTCCTGCTCAAGACCTTAAGATCTATCGATCGCTCTACCTTATACCCCAAATACCTGCTTTGTCTCAAAGCACTATTATTATTTCAGGCCCAGCTCAATTCTCTCCTATTCCACAAAGAGGTTCCTTTGGCAACCTTCCAGAGGAGCCTTTGTATCTGGGTAAAATTGTCATACCAATCTTGGAATTATTTGTGGATGCCCCATTCCAGAGAGTGTCCATGCTCTTCTGTATGGGGTATCTCAGGATCAGGAGCTTATAGAGAGGGGAAAAAAGTAACAAAGTACGGAAGGAAATAGCTCACTAAGAATATCTCCAGATCCCAAACTTGTGTCTGCCTAGCTAACCCTGGCAGCATGGCACAAGGAAAGTAACCAGGCTTTGTCGTCATCAGAAAACTTTGATATGAATCTGTTTTGCTCCTGAGACATCCATCTTACTATTGTGAAAGCTAAGAAAGACAATTTTACAGGAAGCACATTGTACATGATCAGTGCTCAGTCTAAATTAGCCGAATCAGAAGTGCGAAGGAAGAGTTGCTTCCTGTGCTTGGAATATCAGCTTATTTGGTGGCAGTGTGCCTGTGTTCATTCTCTAAACCTGTCACTCCCAGTGCTTTCCAGCAGTTCAAAACTTCATCATTGTTTAACCCTTTCCCTTTGTTACCTGCTTAAAGGAGCCAAGATTTATCCAGACATCAGGGTAGGAGCAATCCTCAGGGTGGGAGCAGACCTCCTATGCACATGAAGTGGGTATCAGGTTTGCACTCTCTGGGGTTTGGTTTTCTCACTGTCTGGGGAATGTAGTGTGTTCCATTATCTTTTCCCACTCTCATCCCTTAGCTACTCCTCCCTACTTTTCACATTATCAAAGCCTTCAAGGTCCAATTCAATTCTCTCATCTCATGAATCCTCTGCCCATGTTCTATCATTTGTAATACATCCTCCACATATTCACACTTAATTCTACTACAAACTGGGTTGTATAGAATGGGAATGTTTCACTTCTGTTTCTCTTTCCCCCCCAAGGAGAATGGAAGCATCTCAGAGCTAGGGACAATTATGTCTTCTCTCTTTTCTGCATCCTTGCATTCCTTCAAGAAGTAAGCACTATGCTAGGCACTAGGGATGCAGAGATCAACTCAACATAACCTCTGCTCTTAAAATGAGACAAACAACTCAAATAAAGATTTAAAAGGAGTGCTATGCCGTTTGAGGTTGCTGGCTAGGGGAGGATATTCAAGGTAGAGAAAAGGGCATATAAAAAGGTCTGGAAAAAGAAAAAGGCATGCCATGTTTTGGGGATGATTAGAGTGCAGGATAGTGGGGGCTTGACCACATGGCAGGAAATAAGGATGGAAGTGGAGTGAGGCCACCTCTAAAGGACCTGGAAGCAATGGAGAGCCAAGGGAGGTTTCTCTATCAAAGCAGTTATCACAGTTTATATCAACTATTTGTCCACTTTTCAGTCTACCCTACAACAGTGACTCTCAACTGGGAGTGCTTTTGCCTACCAGGAGGCATTGGCCATGAGTGTAGACATTTTTGGTTGTCACAACTTGGAAGAAAGAAGCTACTGCCTTCTAGGGGTACAGGCCAGAGATGTTGCTAAACATTGTACAATGCACAGAACATCACCCCCCTCCCAACACACACGACAAAGAATTATTCAGTCCCCAATGTCAACAGTATTGTGGTTAAGCAACCCTGTCCTACAAGAACACTATTTGTTCCTTGAGGGCAGGAACTGTGTCTCCAAGGCTGAGCAGGTTCTTAGACATTGTGAGTACTTAAGAGATTAATAAATATTGAGGGAATGAAAGGGTGGCTGATGTAAGATCCTTTTCTGGGAAAAGCATGTGTCTAAATAAGTACTGCTCTGTTTAGTTACCCTCTTTCTCAACACATGCCCTGTATGTCTATCTCTACCTATTAGAATATAGCTCCACGAGGGCAGAGACTCTAGCTTGTCTGCTGCTGTCTCATTAGCAATAAGGTGAATGGCTAGCAAATATTAGGTGCTCATGAATGTTTTTGAATGAATGAATGATAGACTTGGTGGTTAAGCCTGGGAAAGCCAGGGTTTCAAGTACATAGGGCTTGCCCTTCCTCCCTGCTATGATGCAGAAAGGGGAGACTGACAGCCCTGAAGATCTTCTGTACTGAATTCCCCAAACCCATGGGGTGGCAAGAGTGTTTTCTTTTGGACCATGACTTTTAATTTTTAGATGTGTAATTATGGTGTGTTTTGGTATGGATTTCTTTGAGTTTATTCTGTTTCAGGTCACTAAACTTCTTGAAGTTTTAGGTTTATGTTGTGACAAATTTGGAAAATTCATAGCCAATACTTCTTCAAATATATTTTAGCCCCACACTCTTTACTCTCTACTTCCAGAACTCCAATGATACAAATATTAGCACTTTTGTTATTATCTCACAGATCCCTGGGTTCCTGTTCACATTTATTCAGTCTATTTTCTCTTTTTTCCACATTGGGTAAATGTTATCAGCCTATCTTCAAGTTCACCGATTCTACCCTCGTTATCTCTACCATTGGATCCATTCAATGAGTATTTTTTGTCTCAGTTATTGTGTTTTAAGTGATATAATTTCCCTTTGGTTCTTGTTAACATTTTCTATTTCTTTGCTGAGATTTTCCACTTTTTCTTTGTTTCCAGAGAATTAGTAATTGCTTGTTGAGACCAACTAGCTCCACCTCACATCACCTTGTTCAGTCTCTTTGCTGCTAGCTGGTAGTGGAGACTCAGCTCACTGCTAAGCTGACACTACTCTGACGGGGGAACAAGAGCACTAACTGTTTCTGCCAGACAGGATAGAGTATCAGCTCTCCGCTCAGCCCTACTAAAACCCCAGAAGAGTGGTATGCAGTTGTGCCATTGATGTTTAGTTGGAATAGGGTGAGTATTGCCAAAAAAGGTTTTCTATTGTTAGGTAACCTTTTCCCCAGTCCTGTGGCTACAGTGAACAGGCTTTCCTTGAAACACTTTCTTTCGGTCTGTGCTTGTGGGAAGTTTCAGGTTGAAGTCTTCTACAACATCCTACCTGAGGGATATGGGAGGAAAAACAAAAACTCAGAGCATTCAAGGTTGTGTTGTTTCTCAAGTACTGAGGTGCTTAGGTTGTCTGCCTTCTTCTTCCTACATTTCAGCCTTCCTATGCTTGTTAGTTGTGTTATAGCCAGCATTTTTTAGTTGTAAAAGGGAGGACTGGGAGTGAGGGTGGGGAATGGGACTCCTCTATCTTGGCCAGAACAAAAAGTCTTGGCCATGCATTTTAATCTTACTTCTTATTTCAGGCCTCCAGATCAGGCCAGCTACCACCTGCTAGCAGAGGCTTAGGGATGTGTATGTAATGATCAGACTGGTGGTCATTCTAAGACGTCTTACATTTCTACTCACATGAGAGTTTTCATAGTGCTTTCATATACATGATTATATTTGATCCTCATGACATTCCAGTGAGAAAAGTACTATTGTTATGATCTCCATTTAACAGATGAGGAAATTGACACACCCAGAAATTAATTATCCCAAGGGTGGCTAAGCTGGCATTTTAGCCCAGGTCTCCAGGCTGTAATTTAGTGCTCCATCCACAGTACGCTTTCTGAGTGGCCGTCAGCCTGATTTGCTTCTCATCAGCCTCCCTTTTGACAATGGGCACTAGAGTTTTCCAGCATGCCTTCTGCCTCTGGGTTCTGCCTTCTCTTGCTCTATATCTGGTCTATGCAGCAGCAGTCCAGTCCATCAGTCAGCAGGGATTTACCAATGCCCCGAACCGTGACTACAAAGTGAATGAATCCCAAAGGGCCACTTGGGCCCCTGTCATCTCAGTCAATTCAGATTAGCAGGGAGGGGCTGGAAAGGGGGTGATGGTCTGTGTTCTGCAGATGTTGCAGCTGTGGGGATTTAGCAGAAATGTTAACTTGGGCCAGGACCTGTGTAGCTGCATAGTATTCTGTGCTTGGTGGGGCCCCACACCTGGTTTAATATTCTGCAGTGTCTATCTTGAAATTCCTAATACACTTTGAACAAGAGGCCCCACATTTGCATTTTGCACTAGGCCCAGCAAATTATGTAGCTGGTTCTAGCTGGGGCCTATTATAACTAGGCCTCTGGGAACAGAGTTTATTATCTCAGCAAAGAGCAGAGGAACCTGAAAAGTTATGGCCTTGAATGAAGGGCCCCCAAGCGTGAAATCTACTCCTTCAAATTTCACACCACACTCCCATTCCGTTGCACTCAGTCAGGCTCAGTGACCTGTGTTGTTCCCTGTGGAATAATTTCCCTGAGCTGGAAGTCCCACCACCTTTTTTCCAAGTCTTGGCTGAACTACTCAAACCTAAAAGACTATGTTATCTTTCAAAAGAGACTTCTGTCAGATCAGAAAGAATGCACTTTATATATATATATATATATATACACACACACACACATATATACACACATACATATATATACATATATATTTATTTATTTTATATTTATTATAAAATTATATATTATAAATATTTATATTATAATATAACTAGACCCACCACCCTCCTGCAACACAGCTTCCCCACAAACCCAAATCCTGGCAAATGCTAATCCATTTTCCATTTCTAAAACTAGGACATGTGGGCTATTTCCAGTTTTTGTCTATTATGAATATAACCTCTGTTTTTGAACATGAAATTATAAATATTTATATTTATAATATATAATTATAATATTTAAAAATATAATATTTATATTTATTTATTATATATATTCCCACTAAATATTATCTCCTTTTTCATTGACTTTTTAAAAAAGTATTGTATATTCTCATGCAGTTGTAAGAAATAGTACAGAAAGATTCTGTTTACACTTGTCTCAGCTTTCTCCAATAATATTTCACAAAACCCTAGCATAATATCAAAACTAGGATATTGACATTGATATAATTCACCAGTCTTATTCCAAGTTCCCATTTTACTCATATTCATCTGTGTGCATATATTTAGTTCTATATAATTTTAAACACATTAGGTTCATGTATCTACCATCAGAGTCAAGATACTGAACAGTGCCATCACCTCAAACATCCTTCTTGGTATTGTCCTTTTATAACTAGACCCACCACCCTCCTGCAACACAGCTTCCCCACAAACCCAAATCCTGGCAAATGCTAATCCATTTTCCATTTCTAAAACTAGGACATGTGGGCTATTTCCAGTTTTTGTCTATTATGAATATAACCTCTGTTTTTGAACATGTGTTCTCATGAATTCACAGCCACTTAAATGATTAATAAAGCAATATTTCTTAAGAAAAATCTTTGAGTCCCCTATCGGTCAATGGTTATTTTCAATTTAGGGGCAACATGGTCCAGGTGACAACAGGAGGTCTTTAAATTTGGAAGAATTGTTTTTTAGAAGCAGGGGCTTCATGAATACCTTCTTGCGTGGCCTTAGCCTCGTTTCTTAACATACCCCAAGCATCCACCAGGTGCCCCACTCTGTTAGCCAAGAAAAACGCTATCTCTGTTACAGGGTTGTTTCTCTGAAGATTAAATGAGATAGCACAGGAAAGCTTCCAGTGCTTTGAGGCTTTCCATACCTGCTTAGTCTCTTCTTTTTTGGTACCAATTGAGGAGAGAAGGAGGAGAGGGAGTCTAAGATAGTGAAAAGTCAGAATTACATTTGTATCATAGTTTTAATACTCCAAAGTATGTATCCTAAGGGAAAACTTGGACAGGACTGACCAGGACTTACAAGTAGCTTAATGAGGTTTCTAAAGAGCTCTAGGAGGGAACTGGCAAAACTTTTAACTAAGTCAAACAAGATCTTTCCCTATCCCCCACTGTCTCTCCCATCATGGAGGAGGCTTAATTAATTTAGCAGCTCTTTTTATTTCGAGATCTGGCTATAACAAGCTACAGCCTCTTAGTCCGATTTTTCACAAATCCAAATTAGTGGATGCCAGATGAATGACATATTACAGGGATTGAAAAAGAGTCCCTTCCCTCCATGTTAGAAATTTTTCATATTTCTGTTTCTTCTAACCCTCTCCCTATCTTTATGTCACCCTGAGACTTAATTACCACTCAAGGCTACCTCCTCCCATTTTGTTTTAATTCTATAAGCTTTTCCAGCTCTCAAAGAGCTGTTTACGTATACATAGCTCTGACAAAGGGATACTATAATACCATTCTTTCTGATTTCCACATTTAGGACAGTTTTACTTGGTTTTCTAAGCACGTGTGTGTGTGTGTGTGTGTGTGTGTACACGTGCTTATGTGTGTGACAGGCTCATTGCAGGTCTCTTGCTAATTTGCTACTGACTTCCATTCTGAATACCTCTGAATTCCTTGCCAAGTATTTACTGCTCACTTACTTGGTGCCTTGCTCTGTGCTTCACAGTGAGGAGAGTGTAGAAGTACAAAAACTAGAGCTGCTGTCCTCAAGGAGTCTGTAGTCTGAGGAAATCCAAGTCTGCACATGAAACATTGGAAAATATTAACTAGAACCTTGTGTGATATGATACTGATTCAAAGTGAGATGATTATTCAGAAAGAGTGGAGATCACTCAGGGAGGGAGAAGGCTTCATGGAGAAAGTAAGGTTGGAGAATCAAAAAATAAGCAAGTGTAGATGGAAGGGTGAGAAAAAACAGTCACAGTGGGGGCACTTCTTGAGTAAAACTGTGGTGGTAGGGTTGAATCATGCTGTGAGTCCAACCCCATTAAAAGTGAATACCTTACCTGTGGCTTTGTTCTTAGCTGTTGCCTTGCATTATTTGACTGCATCCCACATTGTGCAATACTTCCCGACCTGTGAGTTCTGAATCACCTCAATTCCTGATTTCTTGCCTTATCGTCTATCTGTGGCCTTGCCCACTCTCACCTGATACCCTATGCTCAATTCTCTAGGGCTGACCCTTTCTCAGGTACAATTTATGCCTAAGACTTGGATGACATCTGTATCTAAAGCATCACCCTCAGCCCAGCCTTTTCCAGCCCTGAGCACCATCCCAGTGGTGGTTATGTTCCTGAGAGTTTTGTTCAGCCCCCAAAAATGGAACACAAAGGCCAGCTAGACTAGTGCCAAGAAGTGGTGAAACCAAGCTTTTGGTGGGAAAAGAGGTTTGATGGCCAAGCCGAAGGGTATGGATTTGATATAGTCAAAGATCAGCAACAACTGTAACCATTTATTTCAATAACTAGGCACAGAGGTTTCCTCTGACTAATATTGAGAAACTGGAGCCCTTTTGTTGACAAGGCAAATGAGTTGCTTCCCCTGATTAAAAAAAGTTCTGCTGACTGCCCAGCGAAGCATATTTTTGTGTTAACCAGGCCAACAGAAAAGACATCCAACTTACCCCCTCCCAAAGTCTTGGTTGAACTCCACCCCACATTGGCCCAAGGCTATTTGGTTTGGAAGCTGACAATCCATCCTGTTCCGTGGCTTCTGTTCACACTTTTACTGGCCTTGGGGGATTGCAAACTAAAAAGAGGCAAGGAGTAGAGTTAGCTGACCAAAACCAAATGGCACTGCCCCACACAGCTGAGCCATACTATACCAATGTACAGCACCCCCTCCCCCGGCCCTGCCACCCACTTGACTTACCAGCTGCAGTTGGCTTTTTTCTCCCTCAGGAAACTCAGCTCTACAATCTAGGGAGGGAAAATGACCAATATAGGGGAAAATATTGGGCTGGGAATGAGGCTGGAGAAAGCCAAAGAACAGAATCTAAGACTTTGGTGAAGGCTGAGGTGGAATTAACCAGAATCTATAGCATCTTGGAGAGAACAGTCACCCACTTGCTCCATAAATCCTAGGCTACCATATCAAAAGCTTCCTTACCACTATCCCCACAAGCTTTTAAAAGAGGTCAGTTTAAGATAAGCAAAATGTACCTCATTACCCAGATAATGGAACAAATAGCAGTACAGACCGAAAACTTCCACAAAGCAAATTTACGGCTGATTTTTAACTTATTGAGGGTGAGATCATGTTTCTTATTGTAGCCTGCCATTATAATTCCAGCACCTAGCATAGTCTCTGGTATATAGTAGGAGCTCAGTAAATGCTTATTGAATGAATAAGTAAATCACTGTAATGATAACAATAACAGCAAGGAACATTTGTTGAGCCTCAGTACTATGCCAGGCACTGCTCCAGGTACTTTGTATCTATTAACTAGCTCATCAAATCTTCACAACAACCCTCTAAAATAAAACCATTTTTATTCTTATTTTGTAGAGCAGGAAACCAAGGACCAGAAGGACTGTGCTTTGCCCTAGGATATAAAAGTATCAAGCATCAGAACGCTAATAAACATTTATTAAGGGAAGGCAGGAAAACTCTGGCTATCTCTTGACCATTTGTGGCATCTTAGTGTTCGTAATGACTAACCAAATAGACTATGAGGCAGACCAAGGTAGTAACTCTTATCCTTTATTATTCATTGTTAATTACCCTGCCTGGGATGCCATCCTCAGTCTCTTCCCTGATTCCTACCAACATATGCACACATCATTATTTTCTTCCCACTGGGATCCTACTCATTATTTAAGATACAGTCCAAATTTCACCTCTTTCATAAAGTCTGCCTTGCCTCTTATTAAAAGAGCTCTCTCCCATTTTGGAACTCATGCAACACCCATGGGCCATACCACTCATTTGGTGTTTGAAATCACATAGCATTCTGGTTAAGAGCCAGTTTTCAGAGTCAAACAGAGCTTGATTTAAATCCCAGCTCTGCCAATTTACTAGGTGTGTGGTTGTGGGCAAGTTACTTAACCTCTCCATCAAGGAGCATGATCTTTGAACTGGAAAGAGAATTAAAGCCCAAGATAGATGAGGAGATAATAACGGAGTACTTAGTTGCCTTCAATGGGTTTAAATTTCCAGACCCACATAAATTACATTTGAGGCCGCTGAGAAAATGTGCAGATGTGATCACAGAGCCAGTCTTGATAATCTTTGAGAAATTATGGCAAAGAGAAGACATGAGGGGTGCAAAGAGGCAAGCAAATATCCCAATTTTTAGTGAAGGTAGGTGGTGGTGGTGTGGTGTGCAAAATATAGATCCTGAAAACTCAAGACCAATGAGCACGGTGTTTACTCTTGGCAAAGTGTAGAATGCACTATTAAGTAGATCATTTATGAGGCTTTAGAAAGGGAGTGGAAATCACTAAGGGTAAGCATGCAATCACTAAAAGCAAGTCATGCCTAACTAAGTTCATTTCCTTTTTGAAAAGGGTATCTAAAAGGATAGATCACTGGGATACCATAGCATAATGTATCTGGATTGCAGCAACACATTTGAAAAAGTCTTATATCTTCATGAAGAAGATGGAAAAGTAGGAGCTGGGTGATAGCAGAAGTTATATGGATGCTTCAAGTTTGAACAACCTTATCAAAAGGGGACGGCTCTAAGGTTATGCTGCAGTATTCTGTCCTGCACCCTCTCATTCAATACTTTCATCAGTCTGGCTGATCCAATATGCGTATGAAACATTTATTGGTATAGAGCATGCATTCTCAGTGGGGGCTATATTGCCCCCAAGAGGGAAAAAATTGATTCTTGAAGAGTGAAAGAAATTCTTTTTTACATGAAACACAGACATAGATATAGCAAATAAACAGATAGACAGCATATCTGTAGTATTAAAATTTCATGGAGATTGGAAAAAAATATCTAAATTTTTACTAAATATCACACTCTTTAGAAGTGTGATAATGATAAAAATGATTGAGAAACATTACTTTGGAGAATATGATATTGTATATGAGACTCAAGATAAAGAAATATCTTAAGAGGATAGATTGAAATAAGTAAGTCAATAGTTTTTGAGAATGAATACAAAGCCCAGCATCTAGGTAAAATTAAAAGTCAATTGTACAAACATAGAATCAGGCACATAGTAGTAGTTTATGCAAAAAACAACAGAGAATTTCAACTAAGCTACGAGCTACACACTGAGTAGATTTATGCTCAGAAGAAAACTAGAGTGGCAAAAACTCTGGAAACCATGTCCTATGAGGCATGGTTTAAAATAACTGAGGATATTTATCCCAGAAGATGAAGAACTTGAGGTGACATGCTAGATATTTTAAAGGGCTGTCATTTGAAAGAGGAATTAGAAATTGTTTGTGTGAAGCTAATTTTTCCTCAACCTAAGGATGACTCTTAACAATTAGGAAATGATCAAATGTGGAATCAGCTGTTTTGCAGGGAGGTGAGTTTCTCAGACTTTCAGGAGGATATTTTTGCACGGAGCAAAAGGATAGATATGGATTCTAAGGTTCCTTCTAATTCCCAGGTCCTGTGATTCCCTGCTAGATTTATAATTACAAAGGTGGAAAAGAAGCCTAAAGAAGATGAGCCCAGACAAAACATCCTCCCTTGATTTCAAAACCAAAATTCCACAACATCAAAGATATTTGCTTGAGGAATCTCTCATTGTCTAGCTGACTTAGTTGCCAATATTTAGAGCTGTAATTCTCCTAGGGCCTGTTTTCTTGTGCCCTACCTCTAGCTCAATTTCCATCTTGGCATTGAAGGTACGGAGGGAGTTGTATGAAAATACCAAGGGGGATCTCAGAGACCAGAGTTACAGAAATGCTCAGACTTGTTTTATGAAAATATTCGTATGGGCCCACTGAGTGGAGAGAGAACATGCTTCCTTTCCTTGTGGGGCTCTATGTTACTCACTTGTTATCCCCAACTCCCTCCTCCTTATCTCTTAGACCTTCAACTAGCCAGAAGGAGGGTTGGTGCAGAAGTAGAGGCAGAAGATAGTAATTTCGGGTTCAAGGGTTGACAGTACACTGGTCAGGAAAGCTGGGGAATGAGATGACGAGCAATGAAACAAATAAAACAGCTTGAGAATCATGTTTCTGGAATTGTGTCCAAATGAATGTCTCATGTTGAAGGGACCAGGACTTTGACTGTGATGCAGCACAGTATTTCCATGGGTCTTGCTTGGTCTTTCAGAGCAAAAACAGTTATTTGCTCTCCTTTAACCTAACACTGCTGGGCAGAATCTCCATACCCTGGTTGCTAGAAATTAAGGTTCTTATAGCTGCCATGGAATCAAACTCTGTTCACTTTCCTCTTAACACTCCCTTCTCTCTGTCCTTGGCCAAATGTTACCTGTTGTTTCACAAAGTGACTTTTCTGCATTGCACCCCATTAGCTGCTCTTTCACTCTCAGTCACTTGCCGAAGTCCTCATCACTGTCACAGATCTGCCTAGCAGGGCCATGTCTACAGCGCAGCCCACATTAATTTTGCCAACACTTCACCATTTTTCTCTGCATGTCCTCTTTCCAGTAATGTTCACGTCTGTAATATTAACCCTGGGACAAATAGTAAGAAATCTATCACAATCCTCCCTGAAAGTCCTATTTCTCGTTGAAGCCGAAAGAGCTTCCAAACGTGGCTTCCTGAGTTTTTCAGTTTGCTGGTGCGTGGGTCTGGAGTGGGCATCCCGTCTGCACATCTGGTAGAGGCGCTTTCCAGATTTTCCTCATGACTCAGGATCAGTTTCTGACTGCTGGGCGGGGCAAAGCCTCCTGAAGTTGCTGCAAGGCACCTCCCCCTGTGAGCAGAGCTTGGTACAGCCCAAATAGTTTTCAGGTTAAGAAAGCCAGAATCTTTGTTCAGCCGCACTGACTGAACAGACTTTTGGTGGGGTTACCTGGCTAACAGCAGCAGCGGCGAAGGCGGCAGTGGCGGCAGTGGCAGCAGTAGCAGCAACAGCAGCAGGGCTCCTGGGATAACTCAGGTGAGTAGAGAGGGAATTCGCAAACTTATCCTGGAGTTTTATTTCCTGGATAACTTAGCGTCTAAGAAGGATGAAGAAACTTCAACTTTATAGTTAACCAAACTTCACAGCTATATTTTATGACTTGTCTGGATCAAATATGTGCCTGTTAATAGCAGTTTGGGAACTTCAAAAATAATGGAGTATTTAGTTGGTTATTTTGAGGGGTGTGTGAGGTGATGATTGTGGTTGTCTGGGAATGAAACTTTTCTGGGGTATCTGGTAGGTTTCGTGTGTGTGTGCGCACATGCATGCGTTTGTATGTGCTTGCCTTCTGCTACCCAAAATACCTGGTAAGTGAGGAAAAATCACAGGAGATGGTGTTAGTGGGGAGAAGCGTGGCTCCTGTCAGGGCTTCCTTCTAGCTGCTGCTGGCCCACAGCTGTGGGCAAATTATTGAAATGCAGGCAAAATCTTGGAGCCACACTCCGTGCAAAAGGCCTGTGAACTTTAGTAGGGGGTGAGCAGGCGGTGCACTGTTGCACAGGAGGAAGTGGTGGCCAAGTCTGTCTTAATTCCCTGTCTGCACAGCCAGTGGTCTTCCTGCCTCAGTGACAGGTTGGTCTTGGCTTCTCCATTTTCAGCCTCTGGCCTGGTTTTGTTCCCCTCTGATTCCAGCTTTGGGGCTCCATCCTCCACCCCAAGCCAACTATACGCTGTTCTAGGGTCTTCACTGGGCTACTTGATCAGAGCTGGCTATGGGTGGGGGACAGGAAAAAGGAGTGATGCATTACAATGGAAACAATTGGTTCTGAGGATTTGGAACTGTAAGTTTGCTGAAAAGCACATAGAAAAACTCAACAAATTCTGCTGTCCTGACAATTACTTCTGGCTTTAGGGTAAAGCATTCTGGTTTGTATTAATAGTGTCTTGAAATTCAGCTAATGCCTCATTTGCTAATCTCTATTGTGAAAGTAAGGACGCTTTATAGTCTGAAGTAATAAACAAAAAAAACATTCTTTGTGGACTGCTAATTAACTCTTTCATTCCTCTGGAAGTTTGTGTGTGTGTGAGCATGCTTATGTGCATGTTTGTGCCTGAGTGTGTGAATACTTTGTATTTGAATACTGTTCTTTATTTGTCCTTAGAATCCCTAGCAGTCTAGGGAAAAGTCTAAACACTTACATGGTCAGGAATAGGTTAAAAAGTAGGCCTTCCATGTCCTTGGGAGTTTTCAGTTCCTAAATTAAAAGCAGAAAAAGCTTTTTTGTGACCCCCGAACAGTGTTTCCTTGATTAGCCTTGATTTGAAATCATCTCACCTTCTGACAGCTTGCAATACAAAAACAAAATTTCTAAGTGCATTCTTGTGAGAAGAGGACAGCATGAATTTTTAAAAGCATTGTCTTGCTTGAGGTATTCTGTCTGCATGTTTGCCCTCCTCCCCACCTTAAAACAAATTGTGGTAACAAAAGAAAAGTCAGGGGTTCCCGGTTCTAGCGTGGGCTCTGTCACTAACTACGTAACCCTGGGCATGTCCCTTTACCTTACAACAAAAGAAAGACGTTGTACTAAGTGATTTCTAAGAGTATTTCCAACATAACATTCTATAAAAATCAGATTTTGATTCTTGAAAGGCTGGAAAAGTAGACATATAGGATGGGCTTATTCAACCAAAAGGGCAAGTGAGCCAAAAAAGGAGAGGTGAAATAAGGAGGAGTAGAGAATGGTGGAGGGGCGATTTTCTATGAGTCTTTTAATTGTTGGTGCACGTCTTATTTAAACCATGTGATCAAATTTCATCAGTTTCCCCTAAAGACAGAAAAGAAATTTAATTTGCTAAAAACAAGTGCTTCCTAATACTATTGCTCTGCTTTAGCCTTATCTTTAACAATTAAAGAGCATGTTCACATACATCATTTCATTACATTCTCCCAATAACACCCTGAAGTAGACAGGGAAGCTAACGTATTCACATTGTGCTATGGGGAAACCGAGGGACTGAGAAGCTATGTATACCAAATGGTGACATGGATTTGGTTCTGAATCTTGTGACTACTTGTGCTCTTTTATTATCATTTTGAATTGCTTTTCATTTTTTGATAGAGTTATTGAGCAATGGAATTAAATACAATTTTGTCCTTTTTTGTTTGTTTTACTTTGAATGGCTTTGAACAGAGTCTTCTCTCTGGGCAGAGTAGGCTCATCTTATATAAGGTAGCGGGCTGGATCAGAGGATCTCTGTGGTCTCTTTTAGACCCAGAATATCTGGCCAGAAGTATGAATCTGAACAGCCATACGTAAGTCCCGTGATTAAATGCGTACCCATAGACCTAAGCTATGACTCTACCTGTGTACATATGAAAAGCACTATTCTCTGTATACCATGTAAATACTGAATTTGTATTAATTCTTCCTATCCAAGTCCTTTTTTTATCACCATACCACCCCCAGGTGTGGGGATAAGGAATGTGAATTGTGGGTAAAGTGGTGCCTACTTCTTGGCAGGGCAGAATTGGGTCTTCTGTATTCAATTTGTCCTCAAATTCTTACTGATTTTATCTTGATTCTTGCTCCAAGTACAGACAGGGAGGAAACTGAGGAAAAGGAGAAATTAGCCAGGAACAATGCCTCAGCCATGCCCTCTCTCCCTTTCCCCATTAAGTTCCCTCATGGTCTCTCCCACTCACCTAAATCCAAAATGGCTTGTGAACCACAGACAGGATGTATTTTATCAGATTTTTTTAGACCAAAATATGCTTTTTCCTCTAAGGCTAAACCACAGGTAAAGAAGCAAGAGATTCTGCTTTCCGAGTGTGCCTAGCTTCCTCAAGCTTTCCAGTCCAATGAGTAGAAAAAAATACCTCCCTCTTTTCACTGCAGCCTTGTATCTTACGTGGCAGTCTCCCTCAACTTCCCCTGGCAATTCTCCGCTTTCTGCACTCCGGGCCCACTCCTATCCCTTCCCTTGGCAAACACGGTTTTCCTCATATTCTTTCTCAAAGTGGTGGGTCTGAATTAAAGTAATATTGCCTAAGACCATTACCTCAGTGCTAAGCCCCACACTCTGCCTCACTCAACCACTCATTCTACTAGCCCTCAGTCCACGAGGTCCCTCTTCTTAAATGTCCACATTGCCTTTGTTAGCTAGAGGCTCTCCTTGGATTATACTCAAATCCCTAGGTTTATACTCAAAGCCCTAACTTTTATCTTGTCTCCTGACTTCCTAATATGTGATCTTTAACTTAGGGCTCTCCCCTCTCTGTCACCCAGGGGCTCAATAGAACAGAAAGGGAGCATTCCCTTCTCCACACTCATGTGTTCCAACAGAGAAAGTTGTTTATGACAAACACAACTTACAAATTTCTGGGTTTCCAAAAATTTTCTGAGAGTTAAATGATGAACCCTCTGATGTAAAATGTTCAGATTCTCCCATGATCTTCAAACCCTGGAATAAAGAACCTTTTCAATATCTACCATGGCAACAAATTCTAGGCAGAATGCCTCAGAGTTGGGTATCATGTTTGCTTTGGAGGATTTTCTCATTTGAACTAAAAAATTATTTCTCTAAGAAGGCAATGACCAAAAGAAGCAGTGTGGCGTGAAGGAAAGCTGCACACTAAATCTGGCATTGCACAGGACCTGGGTTTGAGTCAGCACTGTGGGTTTCTAGCTACTGCTTCTCTGAGCTACCATTTCTGCAGATACAAAATGAAGGACACAGATAATCTCTTTAAACATGACTGCTATGATGAGAACCCAAACTAAAATGTAAAATGCAAACAAGAAATTGCCATACAAACAATAATTCTCTACATAAGAGATTTATCTGTTCAACAAATATTTTCTGAACAATGTTTGTGTGCCCAGCTATGTGCCAGGCAATGAGTGGGCTTCAGTGTATATTTTACATTTATAGATCACTTTCTAATTATTCAAAATTACTTTCACACCAATCATCACATTAGGTACACCCATGGTGTAAGAGGGGCAGGATAGATAACCTCACTCTCTTGATGAGAAGTTTGAGGCACAGAGAACAAAGTCACAGACCAAGTGGACCACAGTTCTGTTACCCAGTCAGAAAAGAGGGTCACTTCTACTCTGCAAGTCCCAGAGGAACTGGGACTACAGTTGTACTGTAGACTCATAGCCTGCTAATTCTTATTTACTGCGTGCCCCGAAAACACAGGCACCCCAATCCAAAAGATATTCTGTCAAGCTGTAATCTATCCATATGAGCTGTACATTCTGCCTCTGAAAGAGTCTACTGGGCTCACATGGGCTTTAAAAATTAAACCTGATTTCTTTTCAATTGATGCTGCTTCTGTCTGTACACAGGCTCTCTTTATAAAGGGATTCCTCTTGCAGGATCTTGCCTGCCTTGGCATTTGACTGAGTAGTAAGGAAGACTTTTGACGGCACAACAGGAAATACTCATTTATCCAGAATGTCCAGGGACTAGGGGGTTCTGGCAAACTAAACATTCTAATTGCCCCAGGCTATTCCACATTTATAGTCCCCAGGCTCTGGCAATTCACCAAACCTTCTAGGGAAAGCAAGAGGCACAGTAGTGTTTGTTATAAGTTTGAGCACACAAGAAAATTGGGATCCATTTGCAACAGCCTCCAGAAAAAAGCCTGGGCAAACATTCAGGTTGGCTCTGATGCCGCATAACTAAAAATTATTACTGATACGATCCATGCTTTCGAATACAATGAAGTACACTTTAATATTTAAGACACGTGAGCAGACAAATCTGATGAAAAAAGGAACATCAGTATTTTGCAGTGCCCCATAGTTCTCAATTTTAAAAGCAATTGCCAATAAATAAGGCTATGAAAAAAGTGTTATTCTCAGCTTCTTTTCCTTAGATTCACAGAAAGGGTAAGTTTGTTGTACATAGATTGCAAATAACATTGCAAACATTTAAATTAAAAATTGTTTTGGTTTTCAAATGGGGAAACTTCTTTACTAGTGAGGCATTTCAATGTGATACTGAAAGGACATAAATGAACTATTAGAGAGGTCTGATCAATATTTCACTTTTTATAAAATAGCGACTGCCTCATAGATATACCACACAGATACTCTTTAAAGTGCTAACATAGTCTCCTTATTTTTTAGCAGACATTCTGAAACTTAGTCAGGTTTCTTTGTTTCAACCCTCCTGTGATCATAGAATAATGACAGTTATTTCTAAAATACATTTTGAAATAGTTGACACCATGTAAATTTCACAATCCCATTCTTATTTACTGTTGAATGCCAGGAGAGGATCATTAAAATCATTACAAATCTTTGTGAATCAAGCAAAAGCTTTAAAAACCCTATTATCACCCCAAAGCTATTGAAAATCAAATTTGCCTTTCAAATTATCTTCCTAAAAACCAGTTGTTAAGGGCACTTGAGTGTGGGGCACTCTGATAGACGTTGCTGGAAGAGCCACTATATTAATTCTCTGTTTAGCCATGTGAGGTTTTTTCCTCCTTTCTTGTTTTTTAAAGAAAAGAAAGCAGCAGTTTATTGCCATGGTATAAGAATCTATAGCCCACCAAATTAGTGTAATTGAATTTCAGAGTCTGCCTTTTATCACAGGCAAAGGATTATACATTAGACTTTTGAGAATAAAGACCATACAATCTTTCTATCTTTCCTTGTCTTTGGAGGCCATCTGCTGAGCTGTTTTTTGCAGTAGCCTTCCTGGCCAATAATGAAAAATGCAAAGCTCTTTAAATGACAAGAGGGAAGGAATTTTGTAAAAAAGACTTGTTGGAATGGAAAGGGGCTGCTTTTTCCCCTCAGGCACAGTGTGTGACTCTCCAGGGCACTGACTTACTCTGACTATAGTAACGTGATTTTTCCCTTATCTTCAAGTTATATTTATCTTGAGCTACTCCCTGCTGGTGTAAATGGAAGATTTCCATTTAAATTATAATGACTTCCATTTAACTCACAATCTTTACTTTTATTATTGATTTGTTTCTAATAAAATTAAGACCCACATCACCCCATTTGACAGACAAAGAAAGTGAGACCCTAAAATGGTTAGGTGCCTTACCCAAGGCCCCATACTAATTGGTTGCCAAGTGTGGACGCTTCTTTCTTTGAAAATGATGACGTTTCTTTTAAAGCCAAACTAGAAGTACCTAGTTCTGGGAAGAAGTCACCTGGATGATGGCGGTTTGTCTAATCTCAGGTAACCCCTAAAAGACCTGATAAATTCTTCCTTCAAAGACAACAATCTTCCTCATTCTAGGCATAGTTCAACACTATGGGTCCTCCTCTGAAGCTCTTCAAAAACCAGAAATACCAGGAACTGAAGCAGGAATGTATCAAAGACAGTAGACTTTTCTGTGATCCAACATTTCTTCCTGAGAATGATTCTCTGTTCTACAATCGACTGCTTCCTGGAAAAGTGGTATGGAAACGTCCCCAGGTAACTTTCTATTTTACACCTTCTGTCTCCTTGACCTCCTTCATCATACCTCCACTTGATCCACTGTTTCGCTTATATGGCCTACTGTGTAGACCAATTTAGAAGTAAACAAACTTACTTTCTTTCTCTCTCTCTCTCTCTTTCTTTCACTTTATTGAAATATAATTAACAAAAATTGTATATATTTATGGTGTACAATGTGATGTTTTGATATACATATACATTGTGAAATAATTGCCACAATCAAGTTAATTAATGTAGTCCTCACCTCACATAAAGAAAACTTTACAGTGAAAGCTCCATGGATGGGTGCTCCTAGCTCTAGCTTGGAGTCCTGAATTTCAGTCAAATTTTGACAGATTTAGTAATTTAGAAAAAACAACAAAAAAAGACAGCTGTAACTTATTGAGATTAGCTATCTAACCTTAAGCAAATTAACCTAAGATCCATTCAAGGTGTTCTGTGTATCAATAGTTGTTTTATTTTTACTGGTGAGTAGTAATTTATGATATGGATATACCACAATTTGTTTCTTCATCTAGTCACCCACTAAAGGGCATTGGGGTTATTTCTAGTAATTTTTACTGTTACACATAGAGATGCTATGAACATTTTTGCACAAGAAGGAACATGCCATCCTTATTTTCTTTTGGAAGTTCATTTGAGTAAATATGTTAACTCAAAAAGCAACTATGCTCTTGCCTCCTTTACTGAGGTAGCTATCATAGCAATTTGAATATAATTTCAGACCAGTGAGGAGAAAAACTCCTTATACAGTCAACATAAATGAGATGAATTTTGAAGGGAGAAGATGAATTTTGCATGGGGAAAAGAAGGCTTCTTTGCTGCTCTATGGATACCATCACCTGTATTATCCCATAACTGTCCAAGTGGGCTTCAAGCAGAATTGCAGGTCTTTCACTATTAGTAGTAACTATTAATTGTTGTTATGATTCTCTGTGCATTATCTGTATGTTGTGTCTCTAAAGGAAGTTACAGAACCCTTTCACTAGCCCAGGAGCGGGAGCTTAATGTATAAAACAATAAGATGATGGAGTCTGTAGAACAAATTGCAACCTTGCTATATCTAAAGCTTATAACTGGATAGAAGGATATTGTACCTAAGCTCCTTCCCAATGTAGGTGATGAGGTTTATAGGGCACAGAGGGATGTTGTGAAATGCAAGCTCTTGGACCTTTATAATATCCTGAAGACATTCACGTCCTATTTAATGAGGTTCCTTTCTGTGTACTATTATGGAACTATCTCGAGCATCACCTCAATGTTTGCCTCCTTCAGTGAGCAAACTATCACTTTTAGTTGCAATTTCCACAGCTTAAATTCCTAAATGGAGTTATGCCAAGTGCTACTTCAGTTGATGCACGTTGCTACCATGTGGTGTCAAGATACACCAGTTACATCGAGACTTGTTTTCTATGCAACTCAAAGGACATCTCCTAGTTTTGGCCTATAAAGAATGATAACAATCGAAAGTATGAGACTGGGAGAAGTTCTCTCCGTCTGAAGGAAAATTACACTCCTCCTGCCTTTCTGCATCTCCAGTTATTGACATTCCAGTGGATCACATTGCTGACTTGCAAGAAAAATCTAAGAAATGAACAGAATTTACTAAGCAATACTTTGGTATGTAGACAGACTTTTTTTCTTTTGCAAAAGTACATGGAGAAAATAGAGATACATTGTCTGGGAGCCACTCTTATGAATGGATGGTGATAAAGAGAGGGCATCCCTCTTTTCTGATGCCTGGATATGAAGGAAAGGATGTCAATAGGGCAAAAGTAGCTAAATAGGAAACAAGAAATTAAGAGAAGTATATTGGGTAGATGTCTTTTTAAAATAAAATAGACTTGAACATATTTATAGGTTAAGGAGTAGATGGTAAAGAAGATGAGATTGAAGACAAAGAAGAGAAAAGAGATAATTAATAGGGGTTAGGTGGAGGAGGTGGGAGGGGATCTGGTGGGCGGCAAAATTGCAAGCCAACATGAAGCCATTCCCCAGATGTGCACCAAGCAGACGGTGCTTCCTGTACTGGATGTCTTTAGACACACCCTTCCCCCTCTGTCTTGGCTCAGTCCATGTCCTTTGCCTGCATCGTCCAAATTCTGTGGATTGAATCCTAGATGGATTAGCCGGGAAGGAAAAAGTCTTAACAACCATGGCATTTTGCCTCAGAGGCAAACAATACCCCTTCTAAGGTGAAAGAAAATCAGACAGAGAGGCTGAACAGTGGGGATGGGTAGGAAACAGAATCAACAGTCATGACATGCCTACTATGGGCCACACGCTGTGTTTGAAGTGTTCTATGCATTATGTTACTTCACCCATATTTACTACCCTTATTTACTTCACCTCATATTGCCTGAGACCATGTGCTCCTGGCTTAGCAAAGTAGGATGTTAAAAGTTACTCTGATGCAATTCTGTTTTTCTAGTTTAAATAATAGCAGTAGATATGTCCCCAAGCTAGAATTTGCAGTCGGGTTTGACTGCAAAGCCTACATGAGTTTTTCACTCTATCACACTGTCAAATCAGGGAGATAGAGTTGTTTGTCTCATGTTTTTACCAAAAAAAGGGTAGCTTCCCTCCAGTCAGTTCTCACATTCCTCTTCACTGTGTTGATACTGCACTTCCATTAATTGATCCCCGCTCTCCTGTTTGAGAGCATGGTGTTTGCTTAGTCTTATTCAGCCCAAAGAGAGAATCACTAGAGAAATATTTACTGAACACCTACTCTGTGCCAGCCTTGGTGCAAGACACAGATGTGGCCTGTGGTGAGGCACTCCCATTCTAGCTGGGTAGATGGATATTGAGCTATCAAAGAGTTAAAAAAAATGAATGTTGAATGTATAAAATGCTATTTTCAGGCATATGGACAGTAAATCATGAAGAATTTTTGAAGTAGGGGATATCACCATAGATTGGAATGGTTGGGGAAGAGGCCTTTTGTGGGGAGTAGGAGGAAAAAAAACAAGGTTCTGGACCACCATCTGAGCCTCCTCAAAAAGCTGTGGATTCCTTCCCAGCCAGAGTGGAGGCCAAGCCTGTGGTCAAGAACCACGTCAAAGTTCTCTGGCCTCCCATCAGGAAAGCTGAGAGACAGAGCTGGGCCTCTCTGAATTGGCTCAGGCAGACAAGATGAGTCGCTGGGCTCCCCCACCTCATTGGCAAGGTTGAGATCCTGGTTTGCAGGGAAGCTTACGGACATCTTGTCCCTTGGCATGCCATGTAGCTGCACACTTAATAGGGGCTATTTTCTGAAGTTTCCAAAATGGAAGCAGCATGATTAACCTGATATTTTCTGTCTTTTTCTTTCTCATGTTGAGGGCTTCTGCCTTCATAAGCCCCCATGACTGTAAACACCACTGATAGTTGAACGAACTGACTCCAGTCAAGCTCCACCCCACCCCCCATTC
Source organism: Callithrix jacchus (assembly GCF_049354715.1). Lineage (NCBI taxonomy): Eukaryota > Metazoa > Chordata > Mammalia > Primates > Cebidae > Callithrix > Callithrix jacchus. The sequence goes on along the minus strand of NC_133524.1, from coordinate 107,654,774 downwards.
TGGGGCAGGGCTGAGTTCCCCTCCTTCCCACTTGCCACTTCCATGCTGTGCTTTAAGGAGCCTCTTTAAATGGCAGGAATTATGAGTGTTTTGCATTTCTTCACTGCCAGATCATCTGCCCATACCCTCCAGAAGAAAGTTCTCCTTAATTTCTCCAGTGGCCCATTGGTCCCAGCTATCATCCTAGTTTTCTGAGTACACAGGTATGTTGCCTGAGACTATGTGCTCCTAGACTTTTCTGTCCTCCTGGGGCCCAACATGTACAGTACAGTCTTCATAAATTATAAGGTCTAAGTTATACTGAGTTACAGTGTGATCATAAGACTGCAGGTAAGATTTTTAGGCTAAAATCTGCCTGCCAAATTCCCATAGAAAATCTCTTCTCCAGCTCCCTCCAGCCACTCTTCCCTCCTACCCTTCTCTGGCTTTTTTCCTTACCGACTCATAACTACCTACAACAGTGTCTTAAAGACAGACACATCTAATCCCTGACTAAAAAGGAGCAAAACCTCATGGGAATTTGCACTGTCAGCTGTGAGGGGAAAAAGGACACCTGCACAAGGTCTTCTGTCAGCTCTCTTGTCAAGTTTTAAGTTCAGCCTTTGCTACCATTGCCGTTTCGTAGTCTTCCCTTGGAGAATACATTCCCCTGGGGTCATTTTACTACATTTTCTGGTTGGGAGTGGGAGGGTGATGAGGTTCTGCATTAAATCTATCATAGTAGGAATGGAAGGGAAAGGCAGATGAGGGAAAACATTAGAAGCAGAATATACAGGCTTGGGTGGTAGATGGCATGTGAGGGAACCATAAAGAAAGAAACACTTTTCTCTCTGTGCTAATAGAAATTTCCAGCCACCAGCTGAATGCAACACCTCGGTATAGTAGTTTTGGACTACTCTGTTCATGAATTTCCTTTTATTCCTAGAGACTGTATCACCCCATGTGAGTAGTCCTAAGTGTTTTCCACTGTTTACACAATTGAAGAGAGTTGAATAGGCCCATAGTCTTTCTCTCCAACTGTCCTATTTATTTTAAATTATGCGTTAACAAACTTTAATAACTTTATCAAAGTGCAATTTATATACTGTGAAACTCACCTGTTTTAAGTTTACAAAGCAATGATTTTTAGTAAGTTTAAAGTTGTGCAAACATTACTACAACCCAATTGTAGAAGAATTTCATCACGTCAATAAGATCCCTTGTACACATTTGCAGGGAGTAATCCCTTCACCCTTCCCCCACCCCCTGCTGCAGGCAACCACTAATCTACTTTTGGTTTCTATCCAGAACTGCCTATTCTGTACATTTCACTTAAAATGGAATCACAAAAGTAACTGGCTTCTTAGCATAATGTTTTCAAGAGTCACCCATGTTGTAGCATGCATCAGTTTGTTCTTTCTTACTGCTGAACAGTATTCCATTGCATAGATATATAAATTCTTCTCAAAAAAGTAGTTTGGGACCTATACCTTGAGTTTCCTAGCAGAATTCTGAAGGCTAAAGTAAGAAAATGACTACATAGTGATTTGATGGCCTAGTTTGGAAGTGGAAGCTGGGCCTAAGACCCTATTCTATTCTCCATGTTGAGTTTCCTTTGGATGGGTTAGTAAGGAAGAGAATATTTTACTGATAACAAAATCTTCATGCAGAATTAAAACTCCCCTGTAGAAAAAATGGACTCCTTGCGACGCTTGTGCAATGTTGGTTCCTGAGCCTAAGTCCATCTACAAATGCTCCATCTGGAGGATGGTTCAATTTTCTAAGTAAAACAATGGCTACCTGGAGTAGCTCACAAAGCCCTCAGTTCCTGAATAACAGTTCTGTGCAAATTACCCCTGAGTCTTCTGGGACTATTTACACCCTGAACTTAATCAAAATGTACCTACTGCAGGACTGGCCTCACTTGGAGGTGTCCACACCCGTACCCCCTCAGTACTGCATGATTACACGTAGCACTTTTTAAAGTGTTTCCACTCTTCTGGCTGCTGGCTTTCTGGGCAGCTTTTCATTTTACTGTGGTTCTTGAGGTTTACCCTGGACCTCAATGTTTATTGTCAGCAAATTTCACCTGTGTAAAAAAAATGCTGAATTTGGATGTGGTAGGTGCAAAGGGAGTCACATAGAGTGCCTTGTGCAGAGCTACAGGACTTGTAATTGTATGCCCCTCCGGCTCAGAGGTCTCTGAGAAGGAGGATGAAGTAAGGACAATGAGAAGTCCCTTAAGACGAAGCTAAGACAACATGCTTCCTAGAGAAGCTGCTTTGCTTAATGGAAGGTCTTGGCTCAGATGTGGGGTCATGTGGGGACCATTTCAGCTTTACTCTTGGTACTCAACTTCCTAGTTGTGTGTTTCTTGCTAAGAAGTAATTTTGCTGTGATAAAAAGCCCAGTTCAAGGATCATTTCAACTGTGCCAACACAGCTGGGAGCCATTAGGGGCTCAGCATCTCTCCTCTCTCCTAAGCCACCCAAATATTGTGAATATGTGAGCTGTGACCTCTCCTCCAACCCCATTCCTACCACTCCAGCATGGCTCATTCTGAAATGTCCCATCTGCACTCTGCATCTCAGCTTTGAGTTACAAAAAAATTTCCCAAGTCTTACATCCTTAACCCCAGCAGGAAGATATCCAGTGCCTCCAAAACTAGGCGAAAAGTCAAGATTCATTTTGTTGTTTTCAAATTTGTCAACAAAACGTCTGCTTGGCTGCCAGATTTATCCACGTCTACTTTCTAGTCTTTTTAATGCCTCATGTCCTTAAAGAGGTAGAAGGTATGACTTTATAAAGGAGTTATTTCTCACATTTCATGTCACCATGCTTATATATAGTAAGAGTTTGATTCATATTTGGTGGATTTAATTGAGCAGATTAATGCCTATTAGTGATATTTATCCTGGAACCAAAAGCTAAGAGATAGGTAAATTTTCCAAAAGAGTGAGGAGTGTTTTAAGCAGAGGCATAAAACATTGGGATGAAAGACTGAAAGAGGTGGTAGTATCTCTGTCCCTGAGAAGCTGCACAATTTTATCCTTTACGTGGTGTCCATTGTTGAGCCTAAAGGCACAGGGATGGATGGCTGAGGTCTTGAGTTTCTTTCTCTAACCATATGTGGTTCTGAAAAATAAAAAACTTGAGACCTAGATCTCCTGCTCACTAGCTAGATGATCAGAGTGGCAAGTTATTGCCTCTCTCTGAGTTCGCTCCCTCAAGTGAAAAATAAAAAGCTTTACCAGTCTCCAAAATCCATTCCAGTTTTGACATTCTATGACTGTTAACTTGTCATATTTTAAATCTATTATTAAATAGCAGTCATGTATGAAGAGGGGTAAAGAATATTGGAGAATGGGCCAGTTTCTCAGAGGAAATGGAACATGAGGGGGTTCCCAAATTTACATACTCTCATGAATTTAACCCAGCTTTTAATATATATATTATATGTAAACACATGTATATACATAGACACACACATATAATATATAATAATCATATCCATCTTGGGTTTACAAGAGAATAATTACCCCATTCCTAAATTTGAATTCTGTTTATATGTCTTTTTGCTCACTTATGTCTTCAATAGAAGCTTACATGCCAAAAGTGTTGACTAAGCCTAGATCCCTACTGTGAAATGAAAATCTTTTGGAAATTTAAGATCATCCACTATGATCTAACTTCAACCACTAACAACTCTACGTAAAGCTAGCAAATAATTTGCTTTACTAATCTAAAAGTGCACTTTTTCATATATCACTGTTCACTTTATTTTTCCATGCTAGAAACTATGATATGTATTATCTAGGTTCAAAGTAATTATTTTATACTTTTACATCTTGCTCCAAATAAAATGAAAACACTTGATGTGGGGAATAAGAACTGTGCTTAGTTTCATTTTAGAAAAGGCAAAGAAACAGGAAGAAGAAAAAGAACATCAGAGTTTAACTCACTCAACATACCTACTCTGTGTTCAATAAGTGAAAAGAAAGGCAGTTTGCAACCCATAAAAAATGTTTTTTTTAAGATAGAAAATTCTCCTAAAACAAAAAGTAGTTGTGAGATACATGCATCTGAAAAAAAAAAAAAGGCCTGAAAATCCAAAGCTGACAACCCATCTAGCCATCTCCTTTTGGCAGAAGAATGCCCAATTAATCTTCAGCTTGGACTTGTCTTTGCCCAGAATGCCTGTTTCTTTCCAGAGTTATTTTGGCTTTCAAAGAATATATGGAATGTTTCATTCTGTAGACCAGACCCTTCATCAAGGAGAATTATGTCCATTAAAAAAATGAGGTTTGAGGATCAGAAAAATATAGCTGTCTCTAATACTTTTTAAAAGGTTATACGTCTAGATTCCATTTGAGACAAAGATTTATTTCTGCTGGGTAAGCAGAATGTCAAGGCTTTGGCCAATGGCCTCCTCATGAAGCTTTCTCCATCTAGTCAAGAATGCATTGGTATTTCCTGCCTTTGAACTCTGCAAGTGCTGATACTCTGAGTCACCCAATTACGTCTTCAACTATGTAGTGTCATGTATTCTGCTATGCCTTTGCCCATGCCTTTCTCTCTACCTGTTATGCCACCGTACTCCTCTCGTTCAGCTGCCTAATTCTAGGCAACTCCAGTATTAACACCACTGTGAATCCTGTTCTGACTATGATCAGGAGAATCATGGGGATTCCTCCTTTAGACACAGATCATGCTTTGAAAATGATCTACTGTGCCCAATCACTTTGTGTTATAACTGTATTATTTTGGTGTCATTTTCCTACTCACAGTGGGAAAAGCACAGCTAATATGTTGGGGGGAAGACACACACATACATTCCAAACAAATACTGTCCCCACTCTGCCCAGATCCCCTCAGGACCTTCACTGGAAAGAGTGTTGGTTGAAGTGCTCCTGTAAGTGGATTATTACCACCTGCTATTAATGCTGCTGCCATCTATATTCATCCAAAAATGTAGAAAAATCTGGTTGCTATGGATACCACTGTTGCCTTTGATTTATGTTAGAGAGGGGCTTCCTGTAAGGTTTCCTAATTGAGTTTCCTAGAGAAGGAGATGAATTAATGTTCACCTTTCTTAGACCTTGTCTCTTTAATACAAGTTCCCTTTCAAGCACAGGTGCTTCCAAAAATCTCATCCTGACAAAATAGGATCGGAATGTAATGTGCTAATTCCTACCTAGTTTGTTTGTTTGTTTGTTTTGCAAAGTTCACTGCTGTGGTGAAAACTCTCCCAAGCCCCAATGATAGCTATGTCTAAGAGCCCTCACCACCACATGGCACCCAATCTCATCACATGCCCTCCTTTCATTTCTCCTGCTACTTCCCCACATGGGGCTAGATGATCAACTGTTTTCTGGTTGTCTTTACAATCCCCTCAGCCTTCCCTTCATCCCATCTATGGAAGTCCTAGTCATTTTTCAACCTTAACCTTATCTCCTCTATGAAGTCTGTCCTGCCTAGTTCAGCTCACAGTGACTCTTGCAAAACTCTTCCCAGACTCTTGTATAACCAATTATTGTATCCATAGGACATCTGTGATGATCCCCATCTGATTGTGGGCAACATTAGCCACCACCAGCTGACCCAGGGGAGACTGGGGCACAAGCCAATGGTTTCTGCATTTTCCTGTTTGGCTGTTCAAGAGTCTCACTGGACAAAGGTATTATCTCTTCCGTGGGACCTCATTCAGTTTCCACTTTCTTGTCTTCTTTAATAACTTTAGGAAAAAATCAGCTCATAAGTTTCTTAGATTGTTATATTTCTTGAAAGCAGAGGTATTAACTAGGTGACTTCCCTCCATTTCATTATAAGAAGTTTCACAAACACAGAAAAGTTGCAAGAATTTTATAGTGAACACCTACATATACCCACCTAGATTCCACCATTATCTTTTTACTCTACTTGCTTTGTCATACATGCCCATTGATCCTTGGTTATCATTTGCCCTGCATTGACTCAGTGTCTCTGCATACTTACATTCTCTGTACCTACTGGGGTATAAAGCCAGTAGAATCTAGGAACTCACTAATATATATTAATAACAGAAAAGGTGAGAAAGACAGAAGTAGGACTTTGAAAAGGTTCTAATAGATTATTAGTAGTACAAAAATTCCTTTAGTATTCAGGTAGAGTTCAAGGCAATGAAATGTTAACTTGACTTGGGACGTTAAAACATTTTCCTCAAAAAAAAAAAAGTTAAAATATTAATGTGTAGGGGTTATATAAAAAAGAATTTCCTAAACATGATTTTATTCAAAATGCAAATGAAATCTCTATTAAATAGAACTGATATAAAAACTCTAGAATGGATATTTAGAAAAAAAGTACAATGAGCCTTGATTTTGATTGGTTTTGCTTTTAAAAAGGCCTTGCATTTTAAACATGCAATAATGAATATGTTTATATAGTCCTCTTCTCAACATCTAGTTTATAGATTATTTATGGAAAGCATTTAAGCACTGACTGCTTGCCCCAGCCACCCCGTGTACTCTTGTGTGCATTTAGGCAGGCATGGTGATACCATCCTCAGCAAAACTGAACTGAGGAAGCAGAAGTTGTGGCCAAAATGCCATGTCTAGGATTTTCCAATCCAGACTCAAATTAGGTGTATGTGGCATGCTTCCTGCTGCCATGTGGATTTGCCAGGAGTAAATTTTAATTTCAGTTTCTGGATGTCGTCTGGGAGTAACACTTGATTAAATGTTCTTACATTTCTAGACAATTCCCAACCATAAGGAACAGGAATGGGACCCTCATAAAACAGATAAATATGCTGGGATATTTCGCTTTCGTTTCTGGCATTTTGGAGAATGGACTGAAGTGGTGATTGATGACTTGTTGCCCACCATCAACGGAGATTTGGTCTTCTCTTTCTCCACCTCCATGAATGAGTTTTGGAATGCTCTGCTGGAAAAAGCTTATGCAAAGTAAGGAGGGGATTGACTAGTCTGCTGTCAGGGTACACGAGGAAAGGAAAACCACATTTGTCTTTGGGAGCTCATTCTCTCCCAGCCCAACCCTGGAGTTTATGTTGGGTAAGATAACAGTCAGAACTAAGGCGTTGCTTTGCGCCTGGGCCTGGCTCTCAGAAATCTTAGATGAGAGAGAAATCAGAGGTTCTTGCTTCCATTTAAACTTTTACCTGGTCCCGGGTACCATTTCCTGCTGCTATCTGCAGCTTACATAGCATTATAACTTCAGTTTTTCCTTATCTAATATCTCCCATAGAAAGAAGTTTCTGCATAGACTGTCCTTGATCAACATAGCCTAAGCCTAGAAATTTCTGGATATAATTTCAAAACATCTCTCATTTCATACTTAGAGAAAAGCCATCTGGTAAAGTCTAGGAAGGGAATGTTCTGATTCTTTAGAGTATGATGTTCTTGACCTGAAAAACAATTTCATAAAGATAACCTTGCATACTTGCCCTCAGGCTGCTAGGCTGTTATGAGGCCCTGGATGGTTTGACCATCACTGATATTATTGTGGACTTCACGGGCACATTGGCTGAAACTGTTGACATGCAGAAAGGAAGATACACTGAGCTTGTTGAGGAGAAGTACAAGCTGTTCGGAGAACTGTACAAAACATTTACCAAAGGTGGTCTGATCTGCTGTTCCATTGAGGTTTGTACTCATGAAAAACAACCACATTATATTCATTCCTGGCAGAAGAAACTACAAAATTTAGTAGAGAAAATCACCCTTAACCTGAAGACCCATGCAAAACCATTAATGAGACTTGGAAGGCTAACATCCACATTTTGTCCTGGAGTGGAGGCTGAGGTGCTTTAACTTTTAGCCTTTTGTACTGGACATTCCACATGGAACCAGTGCAATCCAGGCTGATCTCAGTAGCCTCTGCCAAATTATTCCTCCTGTTTCTACTTCTAGATCTTGAGGTGATGACTGCTTGCTCAATAAATGAATCTGCTCCACCTAAGTATATGGCAGTTCATATTAATGTACTGCAGTGGATAGTTTGAATCTGACTTGAGTTGTTACATTACAGTCTTTATTGTTTTTCCTCTACTGTGTTTGTGTCAAGTTGGGTGTCCAGATGAAATTCCCATCTGTGTGAGAACTAGCTTCAATTCTACTGGGTTAATCCAGTAAATGAGGAAGGGGAGCCAGGATTGGGCATCCCATTTCCTGTGCGCTATATATCTTTCTTTGCTTTCAGTCTCCCAATCAGGAGGAGCAAGAAGTTGAAACTGATTGGGGTCTGCTGAAGGGCCATACTTACACCATGACTGATATTCGCAAAATTCGTCTTGGAGAGAGACTTGTGGAAGTCTTCAGTGCTGAGAAGCTGTATATGGTTCGCCTGAGAAACCCCTTGGGAAGACAGGAATGGAGTGGCCCCTGGAGTGAAATGTGAGTTGCATTCCATTTTCACAGCTGTATCTCCAAACCCCTGTAGTTCTCCCAGACCCATCCATCCAAGCTGCTAGTGAGCTGCTCTCAATGCTTAGTGACATCTGTGGGTTGTTGTCAGGCATGGGGTCTGTGACCCAGCCATAGATGAAATAAAGCAGGACTGATCCTCATGAATTCTGTTTCTCTGGCATCCTGCTTACTACAAGAAGTCAACGGCAAACATAATGGTTTATCGTTTTTTTTTTCTGCTTGCTTTTAGTTCTGAAGAGTGGCAGCAACTGACTGCAGCAGATCGCAAGAACCTGGGGCTTGTTATGTCTGATGATGGAGAGTTTTGGTGAGGAGAGATTTCTGTACCAAGGGAATTGGGGCTTCCACATGGAACTACAGTGGTAAGTATTAAATATTATCTTTATTTTTTTCCTGCACTCCTTCCATTCAGGATGAGCTTGGAGGAGTTTTGCCGCAACTTTCACAAACTGAATGTCTGCCGCAATGTGAACAACCCTATTTTTGGCCGAAAGGAGCTGGAATCAGTGTTGGGATGCTGGACTGTAGATGATGATCCCCTGATGAACCGCTCAGGAGGCTGCTATAACAACCGTGATACCTTCCTGCAGAATCCCCAGGTTTGAACCAATTACTTTATTTGCCTCCAAGTTGTCCAGCCAATAGGAATTCAGTTCTCACTTTGGTCCTCTCTGGACTATTTCTTTAGCATTGAGTCTTCTATTTGCAGCTATTTTGTAATATTCATCAATCGGGATCCTTCAGGATTGGCTCAGGTGCTTGTAAAACACAGCAGACTATGTCTTTTTGAAGAGAGAGGCCTTGGCAGCATTATCAAATCTGAATCACCTCTTCTGGCTGCCTCTCTTCTGGCCATATTGCCTGGTATGGCTCTTTGACAATCCCTGCTTCCTTGTGTTGGTCCCATGTTGGAGAAAGAAGATCTGCTTTGAGATGCTGTCTCAATTCTTCCCCATTTCTCTTTACTGCCCAGCTGTACTCTGGGATGCACATTTACGATATTATTTCTCTTTCTAATGAAGATGGCTATTCTGAACGCCATCATTATGCCTCCATTTTCTCATCTAGATCCAGGTCATTTTTCCCAGGATTTGAATCATTGCCCTGTCAATGACTCCATCCCATCCATCTCCCATTATAGTGCTATTCCAGGTGACATAGCAGGGTCAGGTCCAAGTACACTCCGGAGTAGAAAAACCAAACATCCAAAGCCTGAATCTATAGTAACCTGAATGGTTTGAGTCTATAATAACCTGAATTCTTGTTTTCTATGAGATTTGCCGATGAGCCAACCCATATAAAACAATAATTCTGACCATATTGCTGCCTCACTGCCCATGGACATGTCTTTTGTTTCCATGGATCTCATTGGTCAGGAATTTAGGAGGATACCAAGACTACTGGACTGATTCAGCTAATTCATACTCTTCTTCCACCCTTTCCATCTTAATTGTTCCTAAATAAAAGAAATGTCCTATCTTCCCCATACACCACCTCACCCCCATTTACAACTCTGGAAATGTTTCAAGTATTAGGCACATATACTAAGCTGGGGAAATAGCTTCACTTTATATGTATGTATAGCATTGAACTTAGGGACCTTGGTTCTGGATCCGTTTTCCCTCCCCTCCCCTCCCTTTCCCTCCCCTCCCCTTCCCTTCCCTCCCCTCCCCCTCCCTTCCCTCCCCTCCCCTCCCCTTCCGTTCCCTTCCCTCCCCTCCCCTCCCCTCCCCTCCCCTCTCTTTCCTTCCCTCCTTCCTTCATTCTTTCCTTTTAGAGATGAGGCCTCCCTTTGTTGTCCAGGTTGGAGTGCACTGGCATAATCACAGTTCACTGCACCCTTGAATTCTTTCTAAAGGGAGAGAAGAATGGAGACGGACACAGACAGAAAACTCTGATGTTTTTCAATTTTATCTCCCAATAGCACCATGATTCCCCAGATGATGTCTGGAGAGTCTCTTACACAGGCTTCTAGCTTCCTTAAAGTGGCGGTAGCAAAACATCAATTCTCCCAGGAACTGGATCCAGCCCTTTCACAGGCCATATGTCTGACTGGCAATAAGAGGCTAGCCCAGGGTGATGCTGTAGTGTCAGATTGAGTCAAATAAGAACGCTTTCTGTCTTTATGAATTCTAGACTTTTTCTATATATGACATTTAAATACAAAGGAATAATAACAACAACAATAATAATAATGCAATTATTTACCAAGAACTTATTAGAACAAAGCATATCCTCTTTGGCATCAAAAGCTAAGACTGAAGTAGTCCCTCAACATATTATGAATGGCATAGAAAGAAGCAAGTGTTAATGATGTACACTTAGCAAGTCAATGAATTATCCAAGACCTTGTCGTCTGATCAATATCAAAGCCCAGAGAATAACTCAAGGCTCTACTTCCCAATGACAAGCTTTCTTCCTGGAAATTTAAGCTGGCTCATCTGAAATGGGAATGGTAACTCACCTCCTTGGTGGCCTCTTTCCCTTAGTACATCTTCACCGTGCCTGAGGATGGGCACAAGGTCATTATGTCACTGCAGCAGAAGGACCTGCGCACTTACCGCCGAATGGGAAGACCTGACAATTACATCATTGGCTTTGAGCTCTTCAAGGTAAAAATGGGCATTTGGAGCAAAGAGAAGGAAGACAGAGTAAAAATTAGGATGAATTTAGGGGTAGGGGAAGAATGAAAGGACTAGGGATAAAGAAGACAGAGGACACAAAAACCATGATTTGAGTAGAATTAAATATTTTACCCTATTTTATTTCCAGGTGGAGATGAACCGGAAATTTCGCCTCCACCACCTCTACATCCAGGAGCGTGCTGGGACTTCCACCTATATTGATACCCGCACAGTGTTTCTGAGCAAGTACCTGAAGAAGGGCAGCTATGTGCTTGTCCCAACCATGTTTCAGCATGGTCGCACCAGCGAGTTTCTCCTAAGAATCTTCTCTGAAGTGCCTGTCCAGCTCAGGTTCAGTTTCCTTCACAAGCCCTCAAACTCCTGTTCTTTGCTTTACCTCCGATCCTAAACCCCTTCACCCATCTCCCCTCTTCAGACATTCAATGGGACAACTTGTTTAAATCAGACTCGATTCACTGAAATCATGGTGGTAAAAATATTTCTCAAAAAGGGATTGGGAGAAATTCCCCAGTGAAGGTCTGAACTTCAGAGCTCTGAGCTACCCTTAAAGAGGAACAGGCCTATAGTCTAAGTTCTTCCACATCTATTTCAACTTCTGTTTTCTGGCTGATGCCCTCTTTTCTTGAGCAGCTGGCACTCCTCCCTGCTCTTCCTTTATAATCTGAGTACTGGGTCACCAAAGCTACCTTTTCGTCCCAGTCTTGCCTACTTTGATCTTTATCTCCTGGCCCTTAAAGAAAGGAGAAAGGAAAGGATGCTCAAAATATAAGCCATATCTGAGGAGGAATGGGCTAAGTCACACAATGTCTCATGCTTTTCAGCAATAATGTCTGCTTTGGTGGGCTTATTTCATCAAAGGATATTTATGATATGATGGCAATATTTTATTTTTGATATTCTAGGGAACTGACTCTGGACATGCCCAAAATGTCCTGCTGGAACCTCGCTCGTGGCTACCCAAAAGTAGTTACTCAGATCACTGTTCACAGTGCTGAGGACCTGGAGAGGAAGTATGCCAATGAAAGTAAGAATGGCAGGGATTCTGGGGAAGTGAAAATTCAGTTGCATTTATAGCGCATAAATTAGAAAACATGATCACAAATGATTTTCTCCAGTGATATTTTCAGTCTAGAGAAGTGGGATGGATGACAACCATGGCAAAGGATGGGATGTCAACTTCACACAAGGCCTACAGTAGATTCATTTTCATATTCCTATGTAAAATACGGAAAAGGAAAGGGAAGTGGGAACAAAACTGTTGAATCTCATTCATTCTGGTGCTCAGGTGCTATCTGAAAGTCCCAGAATTGGCATAGTGAGATACCTTCTTGCCTGTCTAGAAAAGGAACTTTAACCCCTGTGTTAAAAACATATGTCACTTTGTTCCAGCTGTAAACCCATATTTGGTCATTAAATGTGGAAAGGAAGAAGTCCGTTCTCCTGTCCAGAAGAATACTGTCCATGCCATTTTTGACACCCAGGCCATTTTCTACAGAAGGACCACTGACATTCCTATTATAATACAGGTGAGAGTGTATACAGGGGTCCCCAGAAAGTCTCATATTCTGTACCAGATACTAGATTATTCCAAGAACCTTACATATGTTTAGGATGCAGAGCAAGAATTACCCTATTTTTTTGGTTTGTTTTATACTCAAAAACTCTTCTCACCAAGCATGGACCCTGACTTCCTTATTACAGTCCATCCTAAATCTCCTTTCTTTGACTTAATTCACTGTGGGCAAAAGTCCACATGTTCACCAGTTAACACACATACCATAAAATCCCATGGAGGGAAGCATATGCCAGTTCAAAGGACCCTTACATGGTTAGGTCAGGATGAATTACTGTAGTCTGGCAGTTTTGCTGACTCACTACACCTGACCAGCTGCCTTTAGGTCACCATCCCCATCCCACAGATCAAGAACAACCTGGTGCTCTGTTTTCTGGCTTTTCATCTGTATTTTTTGAGGCATCCTCCCCTCAGCTGATGGGCTATCAGGAAATAACAGAATGGTTTCTTTGTTTTGAAACAAATCTTTTCAAGCTCAGCATTAGGTCTGGATGTCACTGGGCAAAGGCTAATCTCACTGAGGGCTGCTCATCTTCACTCCCTTCATTTGTTTTTGTAGGTCTGGAACAGCCGAAAATTCTGTGATCAGTTCTTGGGGCAGGTTACTCTGGATGCTGACCCCAGCGATTGCCGTGATCTGAAATCTCTGTACCTGCGTAAGAAGGGTGGTCCCACTGCCAAAGTCAAGCAAGGCCACATCAGTTTCAAGGTTATTTCCAGTGATGATCTCACTGAGCTCTAAATCTCCAATCCCAGAGAATCCTGACAGAGCTTGTCACCCTTTTATTTTTCGACAGGTGCCAGGTCTTAGTTAAGATGCACAATCTTTAGAAAGAATAAGATTCACAATAATTAACTTTTCCTCTCTTCTAATAAGTTCCCCATACCTCCCAATCCAAGTAGCATCAGTAGCTATATAACCTATATACCTCCAGCAGCTGGACAGGGGGAGGTGACAGTCTTATCTAGACATCATACACGTTTGCCAAGAAAGGATCTTGGCAAAGATCCTTTTTAAGGGGTGAGATTCAAGCAGGACAATAACAAGAGGCTGGACACCCTACAGATGTCTTTGATGTTTTCAGTTGTTTAATATATCTCCCCTGTAGGGCATGTTGAGGAAGGAGGAAGGCTGATCAAGGCCAAGCTGGTCTAGCCTGACATCCTAGCTCCTGACTGAACACTATAGACTTCCCAGCAGCATTCCACCCAGCAGCCAGAGCCAACTTTAAGTTCCCGACCATTACAGCCACCACTGCCACCACCGCCAACCACGACCACCACCACCACCACCACCACAACCACCACCATCACCTCCTCTGGAAAGTGTAGTCCTGCCCTAACCCAAGTCACCCCCCACAGTAAATTTTACCTTCATATTGAGAAAGCTTCCTAGGTGCTTAATCAAGAGCTGGAGTTCAATGAGTCCTAGACAGTGAGAAGGGCCTGAGCTTCAGCTCAATGGAAACCAGCTGTGTGCCACAAGACAAAAAAGTGGAAGAAGCTGCGGTGGGAGACAAAGCCTTGGTCCTCCACCCATCCACACACACCTACACTCACACACGCGCACCTGGGCGCGCACGAACTACCGTTCAGGCAGTCAGTAGGCAAAAGGAAAGATGAGTAAGTACCACATACACCTAAAAGATGACAGGATTCATCCAGACGTAGTACAGCCAGTTTGGGGCCCCTGACTGCAATGTGAAACCTCTCGCTGCTGCTAGGTTTACAAACAAGCCCATTGTCCTGTGCCTCCTAATATCATTTGTACTGAAGACCCCATCTGGGGACTTGAGACTTTGGTTCCAGCCCAGATGCCTCAGACTTTTCTCTCACTTAGGATGCTTCACTCTCTGCGGGTGTTTGTTTGCCCTCTCATTTTTCAGTACTGCTACAGAATTTTCTCTAGAGTCAATTATTATGAAACGTTCTTCCCTCCATCCTAACCTATGAATGTTCTTCCCCTCCTTCGAGGCCCAGTATAAATGCCACCTTCTCCATGAAGCCTTTCCTAATTCCACCCCAAGCCCACACCTTCAACAATATTTCAATGCTTCTGCAATGATGAAAAATAAATATAGTTGTAGTACTTAGCCTAGTCCAGCAAGCATTCATTTTTAGCTCACTCATTTCTTACTATGTTTTTCAGTCTGTGTAACTTCTGCAATGCCTTCACTACACTGCCTTACATAAACTAAATCACAATAAAGTTCATATTAAATACAGTGACCAGTCTTGAATTGATGGTATGGAATGGATGGCAAAATTGACCATCTGTTAAGACTTGTTTCAAAGCCACTGGAGGTGGGGGTTGGAGTACTTCATGAAATCTGAGTCCAGGTAAAAGTGTGATGGATTCAAAGGCCCTAGCTGCACTCTGATGGTGCAATTATTTGCATGATAGGGTAGTTGGAAGAATGAAGAGTGGCCTTTATTTCACATTTAGTTGGGTGTTATTCAGGGTTACTCAATTTTGAAAATCCTTTTTGGGATTGGACAAGGCCAAAGGTACAGTATCCAAATCTTTTTAAGGACAGATGTCTCAACAAGACAAAATACCAACTCCCCTCTCCCAGCATCTTCCTTAGAGCCAAATGAATGTGTGAAGACTTCCCTCATTTGCTTATACAATCTGCCATCTGTCCATCTTAGAGTAGGTGATGGGGAAAACTCTTATTTTTCCTCTTGATATGAAAAAGTGCCTAACCAGAGGAGGGATCCTCAGGAGTACAGTTCTCAAGTACAGCCCTCACTGACTGTCCTTATAACACTAACCCAGAACACACTAGAGATTTACATGGAGATTTTTGTCAGACATGAAATATCCCATGTAGATAATGTAATCATTCCATATGGTCACCAGATGGCACTATGATATTACAATTAAGCTCAAAGATGCTACTGCTTCTTTTTTCCAAGGATGATAATTTTTCCCCAGATAAAAAAGGGTAGAATACCCTCTCTCACCACTCTTATTCATAGTATTGGCAGTTCTGGCAGAGGCAATCAGGCAAGAGAAAGAAATAAAGGGTATTCAAAGAGGAAGAGAGGATGTCAGATTGTCTCTGTTTGCAGATGACATGATTGTATATTTAGAAAACCCCATCGTCTTAGCCCAAAAACTCTTTAAGCTGATAAGCAACTTCAGCAAAGTCTCAGGATACAAAATTAATGTGCGAAAATCACAAGCACTCCTATATACCAATAATAGACAAGCAGAGAGCCAAATCAGGAGTGAACTCCCGTTCACAATTGCTGAATAAAATATGTAGGAATACAACTTAGAAGGTACGTGAAGGACCTTTTTAAGGATAACAACAAGCCACTGCTCAAGGAAATAAGAGAGGACACAAACAAATCGAAAACAAAATCCATGCTCATGGATAGGAAGAAACAATATTGTGAAAATGGCCGTACTGCCATCATTTATAAATTCAATTCTATTTCCATCAAGCTACCATTAACTTTCTTCACAGAATTAGAAAAAGAAAACTACTTTAAATTTCATATGGAACCAAAAAAGACCCTGTATAGCCAAGACAATCCTAAGCAAAAAGAACAAAGCTGGAAGCATCACGGTACCTGACTTCAAACTATAAACGAGGATACAGTAACCAAAACATCATGGTATTGGTACCAAAATAGATATATAGGCTAATGGGAAAGAACAGAGGCCTCAGAAGTAATACCACACATCTACGACCATTTGATCCTCGACAAGCACAAGCAATGGGGAAATGATTTTCTGTTTAATAAATGGTGTTGGGAAAACAAGCTAGCCATATGCAGAAAGCTGAAACTGGCTCCCTTTCTTACACTTTATACAAAGATTAACTCAAGATGTATTAAAGGCTTAAACTTACAACCTAAAACCATAAAAACCCTAGAAGAAAACCTAGTCAATACCATTCAGGACATAAGCATGGACAAAGACTTCATGACTAAAACACCAAAAGCAATGGCAACAAAAGCCAAAATTGACAAATGGGATCTAATTAAACTAAAGAGCTTCTGCACAGCAAAAGAAGCTATCATCAGCGTGAACAGGCACCATACAGAATGGGAGAAAATTTTTGCAATATATCTATCTGACAGAGGTCTGATATTCAGAATCTACAAGGAACTCAAACAGATTTAAAACAAACAAACAAACAATCCCATCAAAAAGTAGGAGAAGGATATGAACAGATACTTCTCAAAAAAAGACATTTATGTGGCCAACAAACATATGAAAAAACCTCATCATCACTGGTCATTACAGAAATGCAAATCAAAACCACAATGAGATACCATCTCACATTAGTTAGAATGGCGATCATTAAAAAGTCAGGAAACAACAGATGCTGTCGAGGATGTGGAGAAATAGGAACTCTTTTTTTTTCTTTTTTTAAATTGCATTTTAGGTTTTGGGGTACATGTGAAGAACATGCAAGATAGTTGCATAGGTACACACGTGGCAGTGTGATTTGCTGCCTTCCTCCCCTCCACCTACATCTGGCATTTCTCCCCATGCTATCTCTCCCCAACTCCCCACCCCCCAGTGTCCCTCCCCTATTCCCCTCAACAGATCCCAGTGTGTAGTGCTCTCCTCCCTGTGTCCATGTGTTCTCATTGTTCAACACCCGCCTATGAGTGAGAACATGTGGTATTTCATTTTCTGTTCTTGTGTCAGTTTGCTGAGAATGATGGTCTCCAGGTTCATCCATGTCCCTACAAAGGACACAAACTCATTGTTTTTGATGGCTGCATAATATTCCATGGTGTATATGTGCCATATTTTCCTTGTCCAGTCTATCATTGATGGGCATTTGGGTTGGTTCCAGGTCTTTGCTATTGTAAACAGTGCTGCAATGAACATTCGTGTGCATGTGTCCTTATAGTAGAACGATTTATAATCCTTTGGATATACACCAGTAATGGGATTGCTGCGTCAAATGGAATTTTTGTTTCTAGGTCCTTGAGGAATCACCACACTGTCTTCCACAATGGCTGAACTAATTTTTACACTGTTGGTGGGAATGTAAATTAATTCAACCATTGTAGAAGACAGTGTGGTGATTCCTCAAGGATCCTGAGCCAGAAATTCCATTTGACCCAGCAATGCCATTACTGGGTATATACACAA
The DNA here is from genome assembly GCF_049354715.1 of Callithrix jacchus. Classification (NCBI taxonomy): domain Eukaryota; kingdom Metazoa; phylum Chordata; class Mammalia; order Primates; family Cebidae; genus Callithrix; species Callithrix jacchus. Next base: position 107,637,026 of record NC_133524.1, on the reverse strand, counting down.
AGGATTGTAAATCATTCTACTATAAAGACACATGCACATATATGTTTATTGCAGCACTTTCTACAATAGCAAAGACTTGGAACCATGGAATACTATGCAACCATACACAAGAACATGTTCATGTCCTTTGCAGGGACTTGCATGAAGCTGGAAACCATCATTCCCAGCAAACTAACACAAAACAGAAAACCGAACACCTCATGTTCTCACTCATAAGTGAGAGTTGAACAATGACAACATATGGACAGAGGGAGGGGAACATCATACACTGGGGCCTGTCAGGTGGTGGGGGGTAAGGGAAGGGAGAGCATTAGGACAAATACCTAATGCATGCGGGGCTTAAAACCTAGATGATGGGTTGACAGGTGCAGCAGACCACCATGCCACATGTATACATATGTAACAAACCTGCACATTCTGCACATGTATCCCAGAACTTAAAGTAAAATTTAAAAAATAATTTTAAAAGCGTAGAAAAGAACTAACATTTTGAATTATCTGCTGTGTGTCAAACTCCATATTCAATGCTTTACATATGTGATTTCATTTTAGTGCCCATAAAAACCAAATGAAGTGCTGTTATTTTCCCTAGTTTTGAAAGATGAGAAAGTTAAGGAAAAGAGAAGCAAAATAACTTGCTCATGGATGCTCAGCCACTAACAGATGGCTTTGGTATAATTGTTTTCATTTAACTCTGAAACTTTGGCATTTTCCATGGACATATGCCGTCTTCCAGAAAGTAGTGACATCTAACCTTGGTACAGTGTGTATCCACAGCAGTGTACCAATAACTGTGGAGGCAACATACCAAATGCTTTTTCTCACAATCTTTACCTCTAACTTACACTTCAGGTATGTATGTCATCTGTAGGTAGGCTTGGTCTTCCCAAAAGAAATCAATGCAGTAATATATATATATATATAAAAGCATGTCTTTGATACACACAACATAAATGAATCTCAAAGTAATTATGCTGGGTAAGAGAAGCCAGAGAAAAAAGGACACATACTGCTTGATTTCATTCATATAAAATCTAGAAAATGCAAAGTACTCTATAGTGACAGAAAACATATTATTGATTGCCTGGGGCAGTGGAAAGGGAAGAGAAGAAAGGAATACAAAGGGGCCGGAGGAAACTTTTAGGGGTAATGACTATATTCATTATCTTGAAACTGCTTGGTATCTTGATTGTTGTGTTGGTTAAATAACTGAATATGTTTTTCAAAATTCAACTGAGTTTTACTGTAAATAAACATTTTTTAAGTGAAGCCTTATAACCACTTTACTATCCCCCACTGATCTTTTAAAGTTTACACATATCTATATCTAAATACACACACAAATACATATGTCTAAATACATTTAAAACTCCTCAAGGAAATGTTATAATTTGTGCTTTCAACAGTAGTACATATTTAAAGGAACTTGAGGAGAAAACTAGTTTTTAAAATATTTACTCAGATATTTACTATTTCTGTTTCTCTTTCTTCATTCCTGACATTCCAAGATTCTCTCTGGTGTCATTTATGCTCAGCCTGAAGAACTTTTTTTAGTATTTCTTTTAGAGCTGTCAATTAGTTCTCTTCGTTTTTCATCATCTAACAATGTCTGCATTTGCCTGCATTCCTGAAGGATATTTTCACTGGATATAGAATTCTGGTTTGGCAGTTATCTTAATCCATCAATTTAAAGACATTATTTCTCTGCTTTCTGCTCTCCATGGTTTCTGATGAGAAATTCACAGTATTTTAAATTACTGTTAACCATATATATCATGTATCATTTTTCGCTAGGTACTTGAAGGATGTTTCTTTGTTTGGTATTGTTTGGAAATCTGTCTAGAAATTATTTTCCTTAAGTTTACCCAGTTTGAAGTTCACTGATTTCTTGAATCTGTAAATTCATGCCTTTGATCAAACTTTGTGATGTTTTCTGCAATTATTTATGCAAAAATTACTTTCTACACCAATTTCCTTTTCTGCTCTTTCTGGAACTTTAAGGATATACATGTGAGACCTTTTGATATTGCCCCACAGATCTTTGAGGCACTGTCCAAAATTTTTCTCAATTTTTAGCTGGATAATTTTTTATTCTAATTTTTAATTTTTAAAATGTACATACAGTGAATTATGTCATAGAAATAGGCACAGGGAAATATTAGACAGTAAGAAGGTACAGCTCATACCAGGGGTCGGGGAAAATTTTATGGAGGAGGTGATACCTAGGCTGAATCATGATGCATGAGTACAAGTAACAAAATGAAGAAATGAGGGAGCAACAGCCACAAGCCCTGAGAATACTGTGTGCAAATGTATGGACTTGAAGGAGAGTATGGAATGCTTGCAGGAAAAGTTTTCTGTAGTTGGAACAAATGGTGCCAACTCGGGAGTGATTGAAACATGATATTGGAGAAATAATGGGACGAATCATGGGAAGTCTTTCATTTCAGGATAAGGATTTTTGACATAATCAGTCCTAAAGACAACTGGGAAACATAGAAAGGAAGTTTAAAAATGTGAATGGAGCCAGGCATGGCTCACACCTATAATCGCAGCACTTTGGGAGGCTGAGGTGGGAGGATTGCTTAAGGTCAGGAGTTTGAGACCAGTCTTGGCAACATAAGAAGACACTGTCACTACAAAAAATGTAAAAATTTACCGGGAATGGTGGCATGTGCCTGTAGTCCTAGACACTCAGAAGGCTGAGGTGGGAGGATCACTTGAGCTGAGAAGTTTGGGCCTGCAGTGAGCAATGATTGTGCCTGGGCAACAGAGTGACACCCTGGCTCTTAAAAAAAAAAAAAAAGAAAGAAAGAAAAGGTGTTTGGTCGTGTCCTTTGCTCATTTTTTAAATTGGATTGTTTTTTCTTGTTGATTTGTTTAAGTTCCTTGTAGATTCTAGATGTTAGACCTCTGTCTCATTCATAGTTTGGGAATATTGTCTCCAATTCTGTAAGCTCTTGTTTACTATGTTGATAATTTCTTTTGCTGTGCAGAAACTCTTTCACTTAATTAAGTCTCGATTTTCAAGTTTTGTTTTTCTTACAATTGCTTTTGGGTTTACCCATAAATAATTTGCTAAAGCCGATGTCGGGAAGGATATTCCTCAGGTTTTCTTCAAGGATTTTTATAGTTATATGTCTTCTATTTAAATCTTCAGCTCAGCTTGAATTAATTTTTGCATATGGTGAAAAGTAGGGATCCAGTTTCATTCTTCTGCATACGGCTAACCAGCCAGTTGCCCCAACACCATTATTGAATGGCGAGTCCCTTCCTCATTGTTTATTTCCATTGACTTGGTCAAAGATCAGATGGTTGTAGGTGTGTGCTTTATTTCTGGGTTCTCTATTCCATTGCATTGGTCTATGTATCTGTTTTTGTAGTGGTACCATACTTTTTGGTTATTGTAGCCCTGTAGTATAGTTTGAAGTCAAGTTTTGTTATGCCTCTGGCTTCTTTCTTTTTACTTAGGGTTGCTTTGGCTGTTTGAGCTCTTTTTTGTCCCATATGAATTTTATAACAGATTTTTAAATTATGTGGAAAATGTCATTGATATTTTGAGAGGAATGGCATTAAATATGTAAATTGCTTCGGGCAGTATGGCCATTTTAATAATATTGAGTCTTCCAATTCAGGAGCATGAACTAGTTTTTATTCTTTGTGTCATCTGTGATTATTTTCAGCAGTCTTTTGTAGTTCACCTCCTTAGATTGATGTATTCCTAGGTATTTCATTTTTTGGGTATGGCTACTGTAAATGGGAATGTGTCTAGATTTGGTTATTAGCTATAACATTAGTGGTGTATAGAAGTGCTGCTGAGTTTTGTACATTGGTTTTGTATCCTGAAATTTTACTGAACTTTTTTATCAGCTCTAGGAATCTTTCAGCAGAGTTTTTAGGGTTTTCTAAGTATAGAATTATATTGTCAGAGAGGAGAGATAGTTATTCTTCTTTTCCTATTTGGATGCCTTTTATTTTTTTCTCTTGGCTTATTGCTTTGGCTAGGACTTCCAATACTGTAGAAGCAGCCAATAAACATGAAAAAATGCTCGTCATCACCAATCATCAGATAAATCACATCAATACCACAATGAGATCTCATCTCACACCAGTCAGAATGGCTATTAATAAAATAAAAAAACAACAGATGCTGGTGAGGCAGTGAAGAAAAGATAATGCTTATACTCCATTGGTGGGAATGTAAATTAGTTTAGCCACTAATAGCCAAAGCAATCCTAAGAAAAAATAATGAAACCAAAGGCATGCAATAGGGCCTTTCTCAAATAACTAAAAGTAGAACACCACTCAAACCAGCAATCCTATTACTGGGTATATACCCAAAGGAAAATAAGTCTTTCCATCAAAAATACGGATTCTCTTATATGTTTATTGCAGCACTATTTACAATAGCAGAAACATGGAATCAATATAGGTGTGCATCAACAGTGGATTGGCTAAATAAAATATGGTATATATGCACTATGGAATACTATAAAGCCATAAAAAAGTACAGCATCATGTCTTTTTTGCAGCAACATGGATGCAGTTGGAGGCCATCTTCCTAAGTGAATTAACACAGGAACAGAAAAGCAAATACTGCATGTTTTCACTTGTAAGTGGGAGCTAAACATTGAGTATACGTGGACATAAAGAAGGTAACAATACACAGTTGGGACTATTAGAGGACAGGAGGGAGGGGGTCATGGGATAAAAAAACACCCATTGGTTACCATACTCAGTAGGGTGACAGGATCATTTGTACCCCAAACCTCAGCATCATGCACATATCCATGTAACAAACCTGCACATTTATCCCTTGAATCCAACATAAAAATTGAAATAAAAAGAAAAAGAAAAAGCGAAAGTGAATGGAGTTTCCTTTTCTCTCTTTTGCGTCTGTGAATTTCTTCACAGTTTTATAAGGAACATGTGTTGTCTTTTATTATGATGACTTTACTGAAATACAATCCATATACCATATAATGCTTCAATTTAAAGTGTAAAATTCAATGATTTTTAGCATATTAACAGTTGTGCAACCAATACCACAGTCAATTTAATAACAATTTTATCACCTCCAAAAAGGAATATTTTTTCCTTTGTCATGCTCTACTTCCTCCCAACCCATTTTCTTCCTCACTAAGAAAATACTAATCTACTTTCTTCTCTATAGACTGGCCTATTCTAGACATTCTTGTAAATGAAATCATACAATATATAGACTTTTGTGTCTGTTGTCTTTCAGTTAGCGGAGTGTTTTCAAGATTCTTACATACATACTGTAGCATAAGGCAGTAGTTAGTTTGTTTTTATTGCTAGATAATAGTCCATTGTATGAGTATACCACATTTTATTTATTGATTCTCCAGTTGATGGAAATGGATTATTTCTACTTTTTGGCTATTATGAATAATGGGTGCTATGAACATTCATGTACATGTTTGTGTATGAACATGTGTTTTCAATTCTCTTGGGTATATATCTAGGAGTGTAATTGCTAGATCACATGGTAGTCCTGTGTTTAACTGTTACGGTAGCTAGAACTAGAATGTTATTCTAGAACTAGAATGTTATTCAAAATAGCTGCACAATTTTGCATTCCCTCCTATAGTATATGAGGCTTTGAAATTCTCCACATCCTTGCCAATACTGATTATTAGCTGTTGCTTTTATTCTTCCATCTTAGTGGGTGTGAAATGATATAGTGTTTTTATTTTTTAAGATAAAATTATATTTATCTTATGCATCATATTACATAACATGTGTTGATATATGTATACATGGTGAAATGATTACTACAGTTGAGCAAATTAATATATCCATATTCTCTCATAGTCACTTTTTTGGTAACGGAAAATGAAATTACTCCAATATATAATAAAGTATTATTAATGCTTGTCATCATATTGTACATTAAATTTCTAGACTTATTTATTATGTTAAGTAAAATACACTGGAAACAGAAAGAAAAATACTGCATGATCTCACTTATATGTGGAATCTAAACAAGTCAAATGTGGGGATTCAGTCAGGCTGTTGGGAAAAATTTTAGTTATAATAGCCAGAAACCCTCTTAGAAGGTTTCAGGGTTTGCATAAGCTCCATTAATAAATCTGGCTGAAGGCAGCTAGAGTCTTTTTGCAGGAGCCAGAGAGATTAGGGCACAAATACAAAGGAATGTAGAGTACTTTACGTAGCTAGCTTGTTTACTCATGTGATCCTAAGACCAACCTTTGATTTACCAGGGATGCTTAATTACTTTCTACTAGGGAAGTCCACAATGTCAATTAACCTCTAGTGGTGTTGACTGGAGCCTTTGTCGATTAAACTTTAATGAATAAACGCTGATCTCACTGGCTGGTGAGGGCCGGTGGTTGCAACGGTTTATAGCACTCTCCAGGGAGTCTGTAAGCAGCCCAGACACTCAGTGGAAATGGTAAAGTATAGTATCTGTGTTAGTGTATTCATCCATCGTTGAGTCAGGGTCTGCAGGACAGACCTCTGCAGGTGGTAACTCCAACAGTCACACACCAAACACATAGAAACAGAGAGTAGAATGGTGGCTACAAGGGCTGAAGAGGTCGGGGAAATGGTGAAATGTTGGTCAACTGGTATAAAATTATAGCTATGTAGGATGAATATATATCCTTGTATTTTTGCTTTGTGTTTCTCTGATGACTAATGATGTTGAGCATGTATTTTTGCCGTTATTAGAAATTTTTACATCTTACTCGGAAAGATATCTATTCAGATCCTTTGCCCATTTTAAAAATGAGTTGTCCTTTTTAATTGAGTTGTAGACATTATGTATATATATGTATATTCTGGATACATATATGTGTATATATATTCTGGAAAATATTTTCTGCCATTTTCTGGGTTGTTCTTTCTATTTCTTGATAGTGTCCTTTGATGCACAAACGTTTTCAATTTTGATGTTGTCCAATTTATCTATTTGTTCCTTTGTTGCTTGTGGTTTTGGTGTGATAGCTTAAACCATTGCTTAATCCATTGTTTAAACCATTGCTTAATCTAGTGTCACCGAGATTTATGCCTATGTGTGCTTCTAATAGATTTGTTGTTTAGCTTTTACATTAAGTACTTTAATCCATTTTGAGTTAATTTTTGTGTATGAGGTACTGCAAGAATTCAAATTTGTTTCTTTGCATGTGGAAATCCTTGTGCAAGTGGTTTATTTCATTTGTTTGAAAAGACCATTCTTTACCCATTGAATAGTGTTGGCACTCTTGTTGAAAACCAATGGGTCACAGATATGTGGATTTACTTTTGGATTTTCAGTTATTTTCTATTATCTGTGTCTATTGTATGCTACTACCATGCTGTTTTGATTGCTATGGTTTTGCAGTACATTTTAAAACTAGGAAGTATGAGCCCTCAAACTGTGTCCTTATCTTTGAATAATTTTTGTTATTTTTGGTCAGCTTGTCAATTTTTGTCAATTTCTGCAAAGAAGCCAGCTAGGATTTTGATAGGCATTGCACTGAATCTGTATATTAATTTGGGGAATATTGCCATCTTAACAATATTACAGGGCATTTAACTTATCAACATTAAAAAGAACATAGGGTGGGTATTACTTTTTAGATAACAGTAAAACAGATATTGTTCAATTACAAAATAATGTAATAGTGCCTTTTTAAGGCCTCCTTAATAACAAGGGTCACATCTCCATCTTATGTTGTTTCCAGATGGTCCGTTAAAAACAGAAACAAAGACCTTGCCGTGAGGACGAGTCAGTTCAAAAAGGGACAGCTTTGGTCTTGAGGATTCTTGGTTTTGCTGGCTCACTCTTCATACAGTCTAAGTCTGGGTAAGGGAAGATGAAAACTCATTTATCAAGAGAATATTATTTGCTAAGCCTTGTGCCTTGCATTTTTCCATTGCATAGTCCCACTCACTCTTTGCAATAACCTTTTACATGGGCATAACAATTCCAGTTTGCAGATGAGGAAGCAAAAGACTGTGAAGGTTAAGAACTTGAACTTGCAGGGCTTTTAGGTGGCAGAGGTAGGATTTGAATCAATGTTGGTCTCACTCCAGATACTGTTCCATACTCTGAGACCACTCCCAATATAAAAACATCTGTTCAAACTTCTGTCCAGATTTGGCAGAGGAACCTCATCTTTCTTTGGACTATAGTAGCTGCTGAGTTGTTCCAAGATGCTCCTTCCAGATGTTGAGGGTAACAAGGAAAGTCCATAGTCTGTACCAGAGTGTGTGTCCAAGCTGACTTGTGCCCTGGCACAGTTCATCTCTCCAGAGGAGCTCTGCTCAGAAGGAGGCATTTCCTTTTATTCCAGGGTGGGACACTGAGCCAAACCAAAAGTCTCATGCTTTTAATTTCAGTGTAGATCTCCTCTCCTAGTAAACCATTTGAGATGTAGCTCTCCGTGACAATCTCAATGACAAGAACTCATTTTATTGTAAAATAATAGATCTTTTGGTGTCTAGCTCTAGACCATTAAACAGTAATTTCCAAGAATGTTAAATATATAAAACCCATTCAAATAATTTAGCAATGACTGTGCCTTCCTGAGCAAGTTGGATAGATATTGACCCACAACAACTGAAAGAACAAATTCAAGCTCCACGGGATGAGGAGCATTGTGGGATTATTCTGTATGACGGGCAGTTGAAAATTACCTCCTCCTCCTCCTTCTCCTCATATGTTTGTGATTTTTCAGTCTCAGGACTAATTACATCATTGGGTTTATGTGCTTTTGTATAGAATTATCACACAGGAAGAGGTTGCAGTCAAAAACTATAGCCAATGTTCTTTACTATCTTTTTTCACTCCCTGCTGGCTTACAGATCATTGATTTTGATTTTTTGATGTGATTTTCATAGTTGGTTCCTATATTTCTCCATGGATCTGTAAGCAGGGGTCATGTTTTAGGTTCATAAAGCATTAGACAAGCTTTTGTAACCAAGAGAACTTGGTAACTGAGGAAATAGTATGGGTAAATAAGATGAGGGGAAATTTAAGGATGATGCCTAGAATTCTGACTTGAGTGATGACAAAAGAGAGAATATGAGGAGAGGCTCGGATATGACAAATATAAAAGAACACATTCAGTTTGGGACAACTTGAGTATCGAGTGCTTTTGAAACACATTAGTGGAGCTTTTGAGTATATAGTTGGATTTACAATAAGTGTCTAGAGCTCAGAGTTAAATATGGGCTTGAGATATTAATTTGGAAGTTATGATGCAGGTGGGGGCTATGGACATGGGTGTGAACAAAATACACTAGGAAAGAGTCCTTGGGAACATCCACATATAAGGGATGGCTAGAAACAGGAATTTGAAAAGGAACTGGAGAAGTGGCAACCAGAAAGGCAGGAAAATGATTAGAAGAGATTGGTTGCAGAACCAAAAGAAAACAGAATTTCAAGCAGAAAGGAACAGTCAACATTCACTCAGTCAACTAAGGTTTCTTGAATGACTACTGTGTGCCCGGAGATGTCTTCGTGGAACTAAAAAGGAAAAATACCTGCTCTGGTAGAGCTAACATTGAACTGGAAGAAGTCAAACAATACACATACTAAATAAATGAACAATCACGTATGAAAGAAGCTGATAGATGTTGTGAGAAAAAGGACCAGGAATGCAGATCAGGAGTTCCAGTCAGAGAGGTTCAGTTTAAATGAGGTGATCAGGATAGCACTCGCTGAAAAAGAGAAACTTGAACATAGACTTGAGGTGAAAGGTGAAGATGTGAATATCTTAGAGAAGGGTGTTTCACTGAAGGAACAGCTACCATAGAGGCTCTGAGGTAAACACATGCCTGATATGTGGAATAGCAAAGAGCCATTCTGCATTGAGCAGAATCAGTGAGGGGAAGAATAGAAGGGAATGAGGTCCGAAGGTAAGAACGTGGTACACACAGTGGAGGGCCATGTATGATGTCATTACAAATACTTTGTCTTTACTCTGAGAGGGGTATGGAACCATTGAAGAGTTTTCCTTTTTTTTCTTTTCTTTTTTTTTTTTTTTGAGATGGAGTCTTGCTCTTGTTACCCAACTGGAGTGCAATGGCACAATATTGGCTCACCGCAACCTCTGCCTCCTGGGTTCAAGCAATTCTCCTGCCTCAGCCTCCCAAGTAGCTGGGACTACAGGCATGCACCACCATGCCCAGCTAATTTTTGTATTTTTAGTAGAGACGGGGTTTCACCTTGTTGACCAGGATGGTCTCGATCTCTTGACCTCCTGATCTACCCGCCTCAGCCTCCCAAAGTGCTGGGATTATAGGCATGAGCCACTGCGCCCAGCCTGAAGAGTTTTAATATATGTTGAATGCTGTGTTGAGATTATGGTTAGGTGTGCAATTATAGAAGCAATTACAAAAATCCAACAGAAGTGAATATGGCTTGAATCAGATGGGTTGCAGTAAAGGTGGTAACATGGTCAAATTGTACATATATACAACAGCACGCACATACACTCATATTGCTTTTAAGTTTCAGCCTCATTGAAGTATAAATACAATAAAATTGCCTCGTTTTAATTATAAAATTTAATTATGGGTCAATCAGGTTTTATATGGATGCTATAATGTCTTCTGCAAAAACAAATGGAAATAGCTGGATTTTCCTCCCAAGAGTATTGTCTTATGGTTTTAAAAGTATTACACAATGGTTTGTGTAATATAAGAAGAAAAAATACTTGAGAACTATTAAAGAGCTGGCTATTTCTGCCTAAGATGGATGAGGGCTTGACATACAAATGCGAGGCATGGGCTTGCTTTGCACAGGACAAGGCCTAATCAATACAGAAAGCACAGCTGGATGCTATCCCCACAAGCAAGAGACTGGTGTCAGTGAGAAAAGATTTCTTGGAGGGGGACTCAAGATGGCGCTGTGAGAACAACCCAGGATTGGAGCTCTCGTTGAATCCACAAAGAGGTGAGTCGGAGCGGCATTTCCAGACTAATCTTTGTTGCCCACAGAATGGGGAAACTCCCAAGTATAAAAAAGACATGGGACGCCAGGCAGTAGGTCTGCCTGGCAAAGCCGGCAGCCGGGGCGGCGGCAGCCAGCCCTACCCAGCAATCCCCACAGGGCGCGCTTGTCCGGGTGCCCAGTTAAACCAGCAACCTGAGACTGGAGAGGGCTGGACTTGAGACTGAACGAGACTTGGACAGTAGGCCAGCCCAGGGGATTGCAGGGACAGAGCGTTCGGGGTACCCAGTGGGACGAACAAAACGGCGATTTCAAACTATCCCGAGCAGATGGTCCAAGACGCTCTGTGGGGGAAGGGCGTTCACCACTACCGAGGCAACCCGCCCCAACTGAGATACACGCCCACTGCTGACGCAGCCAGCCGTTGCCGAGGCAACCCGTCCCTACTGAGATACACGCCCACTGCCGACACAGCCTCCTGTTGCCGAGGCAACCTGTCCCTACTGAGATACACGCCCACTGCCGACGCAGCCTGCCGTTGCCGAGGCAACACACTACAATGAAGAGACTCCGCCGCAGGGCGTGGCGGAGACCACAGCAGAGCCTGCAGGTACAGGGCGAATCACACAACAGCAGGGCGGAGCCTCGGCAGACAAACAGTGGCTAGTCTGCCTCCTAGCTGGGCAGGACACCTCAACGGACATCGAAAAATAAAGCCCAAACCCCCCAACACAGAGCATTTGAGAAAAAAAGGGTTTTTTTAATGAGCTCTGTTGCAGCAGAATCAAACATAGCAGCCTAACAGCCCTGAATGAACGACAGAGCTCACAGCTCAGCAATTGAGCTCCTAAAAAGTACTGACTGTCTCCTCAAGCAGCTCCCTGAACCCTCTATATCCAAGAGACTGACATTTGGCAGGCATCATCCTGGGACAAAGGTAGCAGAAAAAGAAACTGGTAGCATCCCTCACTGTGCCACAGCTGCTAGAGGTACACCCCAGACAAGCAGGGCCTGGAGTGGACCTCAGCAGTCGTAGAGCGAAGGGGCTAGGCTGGTAGAAGGAAAACTAAGTAACAGAAATACTTCGTCATCAACAATCTGGGTGTCCACTCAGAGACCCAATCGAAAAGTCAGCAACTACGCAGACGACAAGCGGATAAACCCACAAAGATGGGAAGAAACCAGCGAAAAAAGGAGGAAAACACCCAAAACCAGAACACCTCGCCTCCTAGAAAGGACCAAAACTCCTCACCAGCAAGGGAACAAAGCTGGATGGAGAATGACTGTGACGAAATGACGGAATTAGACTTCAGAAGGTGGATAATGAGAAACTTTAGTGAGCTAAAAGAACATGTATTAAATCAATGCAAAGAAACTAAGGAACTTAAAAAAAGATATGAGGAAATGATAACAAGAATGGATAACTTAGAGAGGAATATGAATGAATTAAAGGAGCTGAAAAACACAATACAAGAACTTCGCGAAGCATGCACAAGTTTCAATAGCCGAATTGACCAAGCAGAAGAAAGAATATCTGAAGTCGAAGACCAACTCAATGAAATTAAACGAGAAACCAAGATCAGAGAAAAAAAGCGCAAAAAGGAATGAACAAAGTCTCCAAGAAATGTGGGACTATGGGAAAAGACCTAACCTACGTTTGATAGGTGTACCAGAAAGGGACGAAGAGAATGAATCCAAGCTGGAAAATACTCTTCAGGACATCACCCAGGAAAACTTCCCCCACCTAGCAAGACAGGCCAACACTCAAATGCAGGAAATACAGAGAACACCACAAAGATATTATGCAAGAAGAGCAACCCCAAGGCACAATCATCAGATTCAACAAGGTTGAAATAAAGGAGAAAATACTAAGGGCAGCCAGAGAGAAAGCTCGAGTTACCCACAAAGGGAAGCCCATCAGACTCACAGCAGATCTCTCGGCAGAAACACTACAAGCCAGAAGAGAGTGGGGCCAATATTCAACATTCTTAAAGAAAAGAACTTTCAACCCAGAATTTCATATCCAGCCAAACTGAGCTTCAGAAGTGAAGGAAAAATAAAATCCTTTGCGAACAAGCAAGTACTCAGAGATTTTGTCACCACCAGGCCTGCTTTACAAGAGCTCCTAAAAGAGGCACTACAACAGAGAAAGGAACAACCAGTACCAGCCATTCCAAAATCACACTAAATGCTAAAGAGCATCAACATGATGAAGAATCTACAACAACTAACAGGCAAAACAGCCACTTAGCATCAAAATGGCAGTATCAAATTTACACATAACAATATCAACCCTAAATGTAAATGGACTAAATGCCCCAGTCAAAAGACACAGACTGGCAAATTGGATAAAAAGCCAAAACCCATCAGTGTGCTGTATCCAGGAAACCCATCTCACATGCAAGGATACACAAAGGCTCAAAATAAAGGGATGGAGGAAGATTTACTAAGCAAATGGAGAGCAAAAAAAAGCAGGAGTTGCAATTCTCATCTCTGATAAAATAGACTTTAAAGCAACAAAGATCAAAAGAGACAAAGAAGGCCATTACATAACGGTAAAAGGATCGATAAAACAAGAAGAGCTAACGATCCTAAACATATATGGACCCAATGCAGGAGCACCCAGATACATAAGGCAAGTTCTTAATGACTTACAAAGAGATTTAGACTCCCACACAATAATAGTGGGAGACTTTAACACTCCACTGTCAATACTAGACAGATCAACCAGACAGAAAATCAACAAGGATATCCAGGGCTTGAACTCAGACCTGGAGCAAGCAAACCTGATAGACATTTACAGAACTCTCCACCCCAAATCCACAGAATATACATTCTTCTCAGCACCACATCACACCTACTCTAAAATTGACCACATAATTGGAAGTAAAGCACTGCTCAACAAATGCAAAACAACTGAAATCATAACAGACAGCCTCTCAGACCATAGTGCAATCAAGTTAGAACTCAGAATACAGAAACCAACCCAGAACCGCACAGCTTCATGGAAACTGAAATACTGGCTCTTGAATGTTGACTGGGTAAACAATGAAATGAAGTCAGAAATAAAGAAGTTCTTAGAAACCAATGAGAACGAAGATACAACATGCCAGAACCTCTGCGACACATTTAAAGCAGTCTCTAGAGGAAAGTATATAGCAATAAGTGCCCATATGAGGAGAATGGAGAGATCCAAAATTGACACCCTATCGTCAAATTGAAAGAGCTAGAGGAGCAAGATCAAAAAAACTCAAAACCCAGCAGAAGACAAGAAATAACTAAGATCAGAGCTGAACTGAAGGAGATTGAGACACGAAAAACCCTTCAAAAAATCAATAAATCCAAGAGCTGGTTTTTTGAAAAGATCAACAAAATAGACAGACCACTAGCCAGATTGATTAAAAAGAAAAGAGAGAACAACCAAATAGATGCAATAAAAAATGATAAAGGGGAAATCACCGCAGATTCCACAGAAATTCAAACCATCATCAGAGAATATTACAAACAACTCTATGCACATAAACTAGTAAACCTGGAAGAAATGGATAAATTCCTGGACTCCTGTGTCCTCCCAAGCCTAAACCAGGAGGAAGCTGAAACTATGAATAGACCAATAGCAAGGTCAGAAGTCGAGGCAGCAATTAAGAGCCTACCACACAAAAAAAGCCCAGGTCCAGACGGGTTCACAGTCAAATTCTACCAGACACACAAAGAGGACCTGGTACCATTCCTTCTAAAACTATTTCAAACAATCCAAAAAGAGGGAATACTTCCCAAATCATTTTACGAGACCAACTTCATTCTGATACCAAAACCTGGCAGAGACCCAACGAGAAAAGAAAACTTCAGGCCAATATCCATGATGAACATAGATGCAAAAATCTTCAATAAAATATTGGCAAGCCGAATGCAACAGCAAATCAAAAAACTTATTCACCATGATCAAGTAGGATTCATCCCGGGGATGCAAGGCTGGTTCAACATACGCAAGTTTATAAACGTAATTCACCACATAAACAGAACCAAAAACAAAAACCACATGATTATCTCAATTGACGCAGAGAAGGCATTTGACAAAATTCAACAGCCCTTTATGCTAAAAACCCTCAATAAACTCGGTATCGATGGAACGTATCTCAAAGTAATAAAAGCTATTTATGACAAACCAACAGCCAATATCATACTGAATGGGCAAAAACTGGAAGCATTCCCTTTGAAATCTGGCACTAGACAAGGATGCCCTCTTTCACCACTCCATTCAATATAGTTCTGGAAGTTCCAGCCAGAGCAATCAGGCAAGAAAAAGAAATAAAGCGTATTCAAATAGGAAAGGTGGAAGCCAAATTGTCTCTATTTGCAGACGACATGATAGTATACCTAGAAGACCCCATCACCTCAGCCCAAAAACTCCTGAAACTGATAAGCAACTTCAGCAAAGTCTCAGGATATAAAATCAATGTGCAAAAATCACAAGCATTCGTCTACACCAATAACAGACTTAAAGAAAGCCAAATCAAGAACGAACTGCCATTCACAATTGCTACAAAAAGAATAAAATACCTTGGAATACAACTCACAAGGAACGTAAGAGACCTCTTCAAGGAGAACTACAAACCACTGCTCAACGAAATAAGAGAGGACACAAACAGATGGAGAAACATTCCATGTTCATGGTTAGGAAGAATTAATATTGTGAAAATGGCTATACTGCCCAAAGTAATTTACAGAATCAATGCTATCCCCATCAAGCTACCATTGACTTTCTTCACAGAACTGGAAAAAACCACCATGAACTTCATATGGAACCAAAAGAGAGCCCGCATAGCCAAGTCAATTCTAAGCAAAAAGAACACAGCGGGAGGCATCACACTACCGGATTTCAAACTATACTACAAGGCTACAGTAATCAAAACAGCATGGTACTGGTACCAAAACAGAGATATAGACCAATGGAACAAAACAGAGGAACCGGAGGCAACACAACATATCTACAACTATACAATCTTTGATAAACCTGACAAAAACAAGCAAGGGGGAAAGGATTTCCTGTTTAACAAATGGTGTCGGGAAAACTGGCTAGCCATGTGCAGAAAGCAGAAACTGGACCCCTTCCTGACACCTTACATTAAAATTAACTCCAGATGGATTAAAGACTTAAACATAAGACCTGGCACGATAAAAACCCTAGAAGGAAATCTAGGCAAAACTATCCAGGACATAGGAGTAGGCAAGGACTTCATGAACAAAACACCAAAAGCATTGGCAACAAAAGTCAAAATAGACAAATGGGACCTAATGAAACTCCACAGCTTCTGCACGGCAAAAGAAACAGTCACTAGAGTGGATCAGCAACCGACAGAATGGGAAAAAATTTTTGCAGTTTACCCATCTGACAAAGGGCTGATATCCAGAATTTACAAACAACTCAAGCAGATTTACAGGAAAAAAACAAACAAGCCCATTCAAAAGTGGGCAAAGGATATGGACAGACACTTTACGAAAGAAGACATATATGAGGCCAACAATCATATGAAAAAATGCTCATCGTCACTGGTCATCAGAGAGATGCAAATCAAAACCACATTGAGATACCATCTCATGCCAGTTAGAATGGCGATCATTAAAAAATCTGGAGACAACAGATGCTGGAGAGGATGTGGAGAAAATGGAACACATTTACACTGTTGGTGGGAGTGTAAATTAGGTCAACCATTGTGGAAGACAGTGTGGCGATTCCTCAAGGCCTTAGAAATAGAAATTCCATTTGACCCAGCAATCCCATTACTGGGTATATATCCAAAAGACTATAAATCGTTCTACTATAAGGACACATGTACATGAATGTTCATTGCAGCACTGGTTACAATAGCAAAGACCTGGAATCAACCCAAATACTCATCAATGATAGACTGGATTGGAAAAATGTGGCACATATACACCATGGAATATTATGCAGCAATCAGAAATGATGAGTTTGTGTCGTTTGTAGGGACATGGATGAATCTGGAGAACGCCATCCTCAGCAAACTGACACAAGAACAGAAAATGAAACACCGCATATTCTCACTCATAGGCGGGTGATGAAAAATGAGAACACATGGACACAGAAAGGGGAGTACTAAACACTGGGGTCTATTGGGGGGAAAAGGGGAGGGCCAGTGGGAGGGGGAGGTGGGGAGGGATAGCCTGGGGAGAAATGCCAAATGTGGGTGAAGGGGAGAAGGAAAGAAAAGCACACCGCCATGTGTGTTCCTACGCAACTGTCTTGCATGCTGTGCTCATGTACCCCAAAACCTAAAATCCTATAAAAAATTTAAAAAAAAAAGATTTCTTGCCTTTAGATATAGATGGGAAAAATTGGGGTGCATGCTAATGGTGTCCTCACATTGCACCAAGTTGGGCCCACCTATGCTTGTCCTGCTTGGGACCAGAAGGTCTCTAACAATGAGTATAGCGTTGTGGAAGAGCCACTTGTCTGCATTTGGATTGCTGGCCAAAATTAACTCAGGGGAGTGGTTACTATTGAAGGTGTTCCAAATGACCATAAATATTTGAAAGGTGAATAATAATAATGGTTACTATTTATTGAGTATCTGCTGTACAGCAGGATAAGCATTATGATATATTAACTATTTATTCTCCACAACCTCTGATGTATTTTTACACTGTTGTTAAAATGGGGGAAACTCATGCTTAGAGAGACATAAAATGCAGTTCTACCTCTGAAATCTAAACTCTTAATCCCATATTACCCTAAAGGGGATCTATAATTTCAGTGATTCCACTAACTTGACAGCATGTGATTGAGTCAAGTTGAAGCAAGAGCAAAACAGGCAGTAGGGGAATCAGATTGATCATTTTTGGTACTGGGCTACCACTCTACTGGGAATGATAATTTTACTCAATTTTATTTTTGGTGTGAAATCCCATTGATCAGAGACTTCCTCTTGAAAGGAGAAAGTAAGAGGTATGGAGATTTAGGAAGCTGATAAAATATGTAGCTAAACCAATGTAGAAACTACTAGAAACATACAGGTTGGCCCCCAAGATATTTTGCAACAACCGCAAATGATATACACACTATTACATTGTTAGAGTATGATGACAGGAGCTGCATGGAGAGGTGCTGAGTTTCCACTGAATGATTGAGGGCCTCCCTGGGGAGTCCAACACGTTTGTCTTGTTTATGGGCAAGAAAAAAATGGGTGACCCTATAACAGTGGGCCACAGTGTATAATCTAGCCAACAGGAAATAAAGAAAAGTCACCAGGCCACCATCCATATGTTTGCCAGAAAAGCAAGTACCCCTCCAGAACTCCTTTAATTCTCGTTTACAGGCTGGGGAGTCAAACTTGTACTTAACCTTGCTCCTGCATCAGCGGGAACCACCTCAGCTGTAGCAAGGGACCATTACAATGATGAAGGACAACATGATTGGAAATCCTGCATTACAGGGTGGGGTTGGTGGCTTCAACTGCTATGCCATGATGGTTGGAGAAAAGCTGGTGGAAAACCTGAAGATCTGAAAAAGTGAGGTGTGCTCAGTTGGGTACATGGCATTTTATGAATCATTAAGCCTACAACTATGTGCTGAGCCTTACTTTTCCCATCAGAGGAACAGTGACTTCTAGAAGGCCATAGAGGGCACATTGGCCCAGCACAACTAACACTGCTTCCTTTATAGGACAGATGTTAGTGAGAATAATATTAAGGCTTTAGTTTCTTTAATAACATACAATGTTGCAGTTGATACACCATTTAAAGGAGGGGCTAAGTTTGGTGTTAATAATGCTCAAAATTACACCGTTAATGAGTTAAAAATGATCAAGGAGTTCACCATGGAGCTAACAAAAAGGGGTTTCATTGATTCTGGAATCGATGCCTTTGCTCCTCATATACACACTGATGAAAGGAAAATCCTAGATTACAGATACTTATCCTGATATTATAGGCTATTTTGATATTAATCCACATGCCTACATCATTGGTTAAGACATCAGTCCAAGTGGTATCCATGCAACACTGCCATTGGGAGTTATCCTGAATGGATTGGAAAAGTTCATAAATGCTGCTTCTTGCAAGAACTTTATGGTATTGTCTCCCAATGTGGGGGAATAAAACCTTTATCATTCAGGATTTGGTAACATGATCCTTCACACAATGAAGTGGTTATATCATTTTGATGCTAGATGTGTTGGTGTTGGTGAGATTGATGAGATCATATGGAATCCAGATAATGTTTACCCAAAGGAGTTAGAAGACTCTAAATTACCAACTGGGACCATTATTGTCTTTTCTACAGTCAAACCTTATGGTAGAAATATCGTGAAATCAGATTATAATACATGCACTTTTGGTTAAGGTGAAAAACCGCTTATCAAGCAAAATACATCCAAAATCAAAACAAAAAATCACTGCTGAAAGCAGTAACAGACCAATAGCAGCAAGGATTAAGATCTTCGTTATGGGGAAGAGTTTGGTAATCCCCGTTTTCTACTTGAATGCTAGAGGAGTAACTATCTTATTTAAATAGTTTTAAAATATCTGAATTATGTCAGCTACATATATTTAAATATAAAAGGAATTTTAACTCCATTTGCTAATGTCTGCTCAAGAAAGTTTAGGATAAAAATGTGGAAAGCCTAGTGAGGCTATTTATTTATTCCTACTGCAGGGTTTCAGTGTACAATGTAAAGAGTCTTATTTTATTACATTAGAACATGGCATAGCCCTCTTATTTTGTAAAGCAAAGCAATTTGGCTTTGCACGCGGCAAAATTAAAAGTTGTTTCTTATGAATTTTATTTCCCTGCAATGCTGTAGGCAGAGAAGCCCATCAATTCATGTCCACAGGGAAGAACTTAAAAGTAATGATATTTGAATTCCCTGCATCCTCAGGGAGGAATCAAAAGTGGCTGAAGAGAAAGTGAGACATCCTATTAAGGTGGGTGGGACTGGTGACAGGCAGAATTAATTTAGTAAGGAATTTCTTGATACCCATGGAATAGGTAGTTGGAGGTAGAAGTGGGCTGGGCCATGATACCCATCCTATCTCATTACCATGACCTCTGAAATGTCATAAACAAAGATGCCATGCAGTCCATTGGTTTTCTTATTGCAAATATTGTTGAGATAGTTGTAATTACATGTAATTGTAAGAATGAAGAGAGATCCTGTGTACTTTTTACCTGTCTACCCTCAGTGGTAATATAGCCTTGCTTCTTACTTTGAAGAAACGTATATCTCTAGGAAATAGGACCAGGGTTCTCTAGGTAAAAGACTAAGGTACACATATAATAGGGCCACATTGCCAATTTCCTTTTTACCCCAAGGTCAGCTGCTTGGGAGAACATGTATAAGTATGTATAAAGCAATGGCTATAGCAAAGGCTTCAGATTAACCTCTACTGTAGGCAGCAGGCATGGAATATGCAAAAGTTGACCTGACAAGCCCCAGTAAAGGAGAGAGGAAAAACCAAGACCATATTTGCTCCCTGGTACAGTGAGGTGCCAAAAACTGAAAAAGAACTATCAAGATAGATCCAAAGATGTAGTGGAATAATTTTATTCCATGAGAAGGGTCTCTGCCATCAGGTATGGAAAACAAACAAAAAGTAATCAGCTGTAATATTGCAAAGTGGTTGAGTCATCCCAGTGGCCTACCCAGAGATCTGTCAGCATCAGGGACTGCTGTGTACATTGCAGATATAGGTAAGTAGAATGGCAAACACAGGAGCAGTTGTACAGTGACAAAGGTACAGGATTAGCAGAGGGTGGTGGTAGTAGTTGTGTGTCCCACAGGTACGTGGGAAGCCAGAAGATGCCACCCAAGTGCTTGGGGGCAAAGACCTCATGGGATGTGGAGAACAACTATAATCTGAGGGACATTTCAGGTATTAGCCCCTCCTCACTTCAATAGGAGGTAAGGAACTTGGATAAGACTAGAATTCCAGCAATCATGCTTATAAGGCTGAGCTGTGGAATAATATATTTGTCATTGTTTGGGCCCTGCTCCTTCAAGTCATTGTGACAAAGGAAAATGCCTTCAAATTTTATTTTTTGATAGAAGATATTGGTAATTTGCTAACTTATAAAGAGTATTTCTACGTTACTTAATAAGAATAGAAAATTAGTTGGAGCAAACCTGGCAAGAAAGGCTGGAAGGTTGTGAGGATT
Source organism: Callithrix jacchus (assembly GCF_049354715.1). Classification (NCBI taxonomy): domain Eukaryota; kingdom Metazoa; phylum Chordata; class Mammalia; order Primates; family Cebidae; genus Callithrix; species Callithrix jacchus. The sequence continues at coordinate 107,615,928 of NC_133524.1, read as the reverse complement.
GTTAGTTAGCAGGAGCTTGTTAGTAAGAAGGCAGTGCAGTAATTGTGCACATGGACCGTAGATAACTTGGCTCAATCCTAGCTACTGGAATTCTCATTCACTTGCCCACTCGTATTTACAGAAAATGTCTTTTTGCCTTTCAATATAAAGAGTTTAAGTGAGAAAATTAAAGCTTGCGTGTAAGTACAGTGAACTAGAAAACAACGAAATATTTGGTAAGATATGTAATCCACTTGTAGAGAATATAGTACCATTGTGTACGCACTTACATAAAAGTACAAAATTACACATGCTCTAGAAAGATTGTATAGTAGTACTGCACAAGTAATACTAGTTGATCAAATTGCTGGTGTCCCTGTCTTGAGTCTTGAGGACTCAAAAGAGCCTCCAACAAACAGGTATGTCTAGCAGTTTTAACAAGCTTTACTGTCATTTAGTCACATTTCAAAGTAATTTTCTCAAAGAAAAGTTATCTTTAAAAGAAATGTCTACAGTGTCTGATATGTAGCAGGAGCTCAATAAATGCTTACTAATGCATGAGCAAATTAGTGAGTGAAGGTTTTCAGTAATGTTGGTTGGAATGCCTCCTGTGACCTCTGGACTTTGGTATCAGATATAAGACAAAACTAAACATTGTGCAGATGGTTTTGCATGCTCAGAATTTTCCAAGTGGAAAGATGATCAAAAACAAATTATTTACTACATGTGATTTTCTTTTGGTAGGTTTCCGTCATCTACACGGCTTTTGACCTGCATTGATTATACATATTTGTCTCTCTGAGCTACTCCATGCAAACATCAAATGGAGAATCTGCGTCTGAGTTATTTAGTAGCAGAATTCGCAGGGCATTTCCTGTATTGGTCACAAGGCTGGGCAATTCCCTGCCTCCAGACCTATGAGACAGTGATATACCCACCAACCTGTGAAGTAGGTAAAATGGTCAATGCTAAGGGGGTGGATGGGAAGGTGACACAAGACAGAAGCACTAGCTCACTGATGTTTGTCATTTTTATTTGCAATACTTTAGGTCCAAGTTTCAAACTGCAATATTTTTACACTCAAGACACAGTCATGCACAATCCATATTTCAATTTTCTATTGCTTCAACCACAATTTAAAATAACAGTATTGGAAACAAAAATCCTTAAAAAGATTGGATGCTGAGGCCAAAAGGATGTAACCATACCATCAGCAGGTCTACAAAAGAAATAACTTACTTAAAAATCAACAAACAAAAAGACCATAAATACCTTTAATCCAAAGTTACAGAAGAATTTCACTACACATGGTTTACAGATAACACATTTTGACAAAAGTAATGCACAGCCAAATGAGATACAATTCTGATAAACAATGAAAATGTGGATCCTCAACTTGTTTTGTGTAGATGTTTTAAGTATAATCCCAGTAGACATCACTACCCTTGTGATCTGGCTCCTCCCGGCTGATGTACTGAGATTTAAAACTCAATGCATTAATAGTTACAGGATTCTGTGAAGATCTTATCACCAATAATCAATATAGTATTTGCAGGTCCATAAAGCACACCATACACAAGCACACATATTGAACTTGAATTTTGCACTCAGGACTGGTTGGCACTCTGCTGTAGGCAGGGCATTGGGACCATCCACTAACTCCCAGTTTACCCTCTTTCCAGCAGTGTACTCATCATACAACTGGCCAATCACTGTGGGAGTTGTCATCAGGAATGCTATCTTTGGTTCCCAACAAATGAATTTGTCAACACTTCTGACTGCTAAGAGCATGTAATTACTTTTTCATTTCTCTCTGCAACTTGTAAGTGTTTAGGTTTACTCTTAGTAGTCTCAGCCATTAAAATGCATGGGCTCTGCCATCTTGTGCCACTTGAGAATTAAACTATATAAAGCCCAGCACTAATTCACAGGAAAGGAGAAGCCCAAGTACAGTTATATTCTAGCAAGTGTGACAGTGTATTTCTGTTGTAGTGGCAAATACTGGCGACAGCTTAATGAAAACCAGACTTTACATAGAGAGTGTATGGAAAATGAAAACTGGGAACAGTCAACAGAAAATGGACATTAAAACAAAAACAAAACGAAACAACTCTGAATGAATTGAAAGGCTGCCACAAGTTTTATCAACATTCCCTATTATTATGAACTTCATTTGCTTGAGTTTTAAAAATCATCCTACACAGTTCTTTTATTTAACTGCAACATAAGACACTCAGGCTTAAGCATGTGATATTTGCCATCACTATAGCAGGCTGAATTTGCAAGGCAACCTATAATACAGTAGAATGTTAGAGCTTTTGGAAAGACCCTAAGGATCATCTAGTCCAATACACTTATTTTACAGACGAGGAAACAGTCATTGAAAGGTTAAGTGACTTGCCCAAGGTCTCACTGCAATTAGTAATAAAGCTCATATTAGACTCCAGGGCTCCTTCTTCCTAGGCTAGTATTTATTCCACTACATCTGACTCATTCTCTATTATTGCTATTGATTTCCTCTTGGGTACTAAATATGGTGAACAGATGGATGCCTGCCTTATTGCTGGTATTACGGGATAGCATTTGCCTGATGGCAGCTTCTAAAGGAGACTTTGATGGCACTAATCAGTTTCTAAAAGTTTATATTGCAAGTTCAACCCAATTAAGTGGCAGTAAATGCAACAAGTTAAATAGAATACTTGTACACACAGGTGTGCACATGAAGGTGATATCTCAGTTCCCGCCTTTGCAGATTCAGTCGGACATTGTTTAATATTAACACATTCCCAATGCATGTTGGTTTATATTCATTTGGTTAGTTAAAGGACTGTGGATCAGAAAAGGAATGAAAAAACTAAAAGCTAAGCAACAGAAAAATTATATCAGAAACAAATCTTTTATGAAAAATTCTTTTATAGGAGAAATATTTCCATTATTTCCAAGTTACCATTTATTTCCTTCCCAGTCCACATACAAATATATGTTCAGAATTGTGTGTTGAGTTCACTCCAAATCCCAGGCCTATTGAACTGTCAGTTTACAAATGCTGAATTTCAGTCTTCTTGTTCAGAGCTCAGAGACTGGGAGATACTTGCATTGTTGGCCATGCCTTTGTTAAACTGAATACTAACTGCAAGTAGGTCAGATAAAGACCAAGAGATTCAACTGGGGATGGCAGGGTTAAGACTCCCTTAAGTATTTTTACAAGGCGAATGACCGATAAAAAGCCAATTGAGTTCTCTAGTTGAGGGTCTGCTTTTAGTGAAACTAAGTAACATATCATATCCGAGGTGACTACCTCATTATTAAAGTTCTCACCTAAAATTTCTTCAGTGAGTGAGAAGGAAATTCTTCTCCTTTGATTAGATGATCTCCCTTGCTCTTTAAAAATCACAACTACTGCATAAAACCTATAATTAGGCGAAACAAAAGCACAGGAGACCATCTCAAGTCAAAATTAACAGAACTATAACTGAATGCCAACAGGCAGAGATGGTTCTAAATATTTGTTTAATGATTTCAAAGTCAGCTTTTAATTACAAGTCATAACTTCTACTGAAATCAATGGGACTTGCCGTATTGGTTATTAAAATAAGAATTCTACTTGAATGATATACAGTAATATCCTGTTGGACAAGAAAATGGTAGGAGCTGGGGATTTTATCCTATTCCTCCAAAATTCAACCCGAAAGTCTGTTAAAACGTTCCAGAAAGGCAGTATCTGCAACCGATGTTATTAAGGGGGCTAAAAATGGTCACGCCTCCAGTCTAAAGCAACCACAAAACAAACACCCGAATACCGTACCAAAGCAGAGGGCAGACAGCCTGTTTTAAAGCAGAAGAGTGTGTTTTGAGTTCTAATAGTGACATCTCCCTAGCTTTAACTTATTGATAATAGTCTCCTAAGAAAGCACATGCCATACCCGAGCGTGTGCCAACCTCAGCACCCAGGCAAGTATAAAGCCTATGGAATAATTGTAACTAGCAAATATCTGTGCCCTGCATGCTCTGGGCTCTGGCCAGAAGGCATCTGCTTCTGGCGTCTTTTCTATGTGTCTATAGTTCCCTTTCTGCTGTTTATTATAAAGCAATTATTATAACAACATCAAAGAAAATTTTTAAAAGAAAAAAAATTTTCACATAATTCCATCACCCTAACACAACTGATTTCAATTTTCTGTGTTACCAGTCTTTGTCCATATGCATTTCTTTTTACATAGTTGTAATCCCTGTTTATGTTATTCAAAAGTGATATTATAGGATCTCTCAGAACTGGCAGCTTCATTAGAAACAAACAACTCATTAAGCAAAGGAATATAATTATTTACACGATCTTTGAGCTGAGAAATATCATTTATAGACAAACATCTCAAACTATCAAAACAGTTATACAGACAACAGGAAGCAATTTCATATTTCTTTTTCTTTTAGCAATGGAGTGTGCTTCACTGGGGAGGGATAGATGTAAGGATAAGGTGGTTAAACTCAAACATTGAGGTGCAGTTCACAAGCCTGAAAGAAATCTGAATAACATAAAGAATAAATACTTGAGTTAAATTTTCTTACATGACTTGGCCATCCAGTAGCCAAAATGGAACATGGACGCACAAATATTTACAATGACACATACACGAGGTCAGCAAGAACGAAGTCATTACCCAACATGGTGACTGATTTGAGAGGATTGTGTCATTCGACAATCTTCATGGGATTATGACAACGCACTGGATCCTTGCTAACAACATTAACGTTCTTTTCTTTTTTAAATAAATAATCTCTACTGTGCTTCTCACCCTTTCCTGACTTTCCCACTGCCCTATTCCTATCTCAGGACATTTTGGAATCAACATTCGAGGATGTGCCCTTGTTATCTCAGGGCACACTAGTAACATTAAAGATTTGGATAGACTCACCTGTGTCAAGATGAGCTAAAAAAAATCTGGGGAAAGAGAATAAACTGTTAACAATCTGGAGTCCAAGTTGCTCGACTGTACCAAAAGTGAATCCTTCAGCATCATTGTGGCATGAGAAACAGCTTCTCTCTAATACTTATTAGAAATATTTACAACTCTCCAATACAAGGAAGGGGTTTTAGCAGCTGTTCTCATTTGAAAATTTACGTAAGTACAAATTTATAAAAGTAATGCCTCCTGGGATATATTATTATAAAATCTTGGTACAAAGTGGTCGTAAAGAAGTACTTGGCTCCTCGTTTTTAATATGCTGAACTGAAAGCATAAAAGAGAAGCCATTTCTCTGCCTACGGTGGTCTGAAGGATCACTGCTCCATGTTCTCCAAAATAACAACAAAAAGGCCTTCACAACATCTAAGGGATGCTAACTGATGAACAGGGCTTCCTAACCAGGTTTTGGGCTCTCTTCACTGGCAGGACATGGTCACCAATGTACTGGTTTTTATTTGCATCCCAGGATTTTATTGACTTTCCTGGCACTATGAGTGAAAAAATTTAAATGAAATCAAAATTAAGGCCTCTCTCTCTCATTAGAGCAGTGTAGCATTAAAAATTACAGGCCCAGATGCCTTTTTGCAAGGTATAACATAGTATGCTTCAAATTAATATTACCATTTCATTTTCTTTCCACATTTGTTGTTTTATCCCAATGTGGACATTTCAAGGGGAGGAGATCAAGCCCCTCCCAAATTTTACAGTCAAAGAAAACAATAGGGAAAATAGGAAACACACTTGTGGGGTCATCTCCTAAACATAAAAATGTACACTAAATGCTTTGCTGAAACTCTAAAGAAAGTGCTTTCATTTTAAGGAATGAATACATGGATGGTTAAATGGATGGATGTACCTTTGCAAAGAAGGAGAGAGGCCTAAGTAACTAATCTCTTTCCCCTTCTTGCTGAATGTTTATAGGTTCTGTTTAGATTCTTTGAATACTATAAATTAAGAAGCCTTCTATCACACAAATCATTAGCTTTTCAAAGGCTTAGAGAAACAACTTTCTGTAATTTATAAAATTATCAATACACTCAAAAGAGAAGCATATCCTTTTCTACACAGACACCCTCCAGATATTTTTCTATTCTAAGAAGATTCAGGAAGTGCCAGCTGTTGAACTTTTAATCAATGGTGAAATAATAGTTGGTGAAATATTGTTATAATAATATGGTGATATTTTGTTATTTTCCTGAAGCCATAGAAGGAATTCTGTTGGACTGACATTTCTTGAAATATGACCGTAAGTTAAAATTATTTTCCACTGAAGAGCATTTGAAGATCTTTATGAATATGCTTTTGATACTCAAAAGCCCAAAGAATTAAGCATGAACATACCATATTCTGAAACAGAAATAGGTGATACATACAGAAAATGGGAACAAGTACTTAGAGCCAAATATTGATTGGGATGTAGCTTTCACTGACCTCCCATTTCTTACAGAGTTGAATGTTTACTATATCACTGTTCTCTAGATCTTTAAAAACCTTTTGTAAATGTTATAAATTTTCAAAATAAATAATTTGTGTCATAAGGAAATGTTGGTTAATGGAATGATTTCCTCCTGGTATGCCTATTTTACAGTGCATATGTTTTATAAGCACAAGAGAGGATTAATTTAGGTTTCATTACCTTTGTTTACTTGAAGTCCAACAAGGATTTCAGGATTCTACATTTATCTGGTTTTGGTTCTCAAAGAAAGTTCCATCTTTGTTTAAATGTGGTTTCTCCTATCAGGATTTCCTAGGTTCAGAACCTGAACTCACCTAGCAGGATGTCACAGTTTCAGTGTGTCCTCTTCCAGGTATTAAGAAGATTAACAACCTGGTTTACTCAACTAGCTTTTAAGCATGATTGTGAAAATGTGACAGGACTTCACCATTTGAGCTTTATTTAGATATACAGTTTGTAAAAGCCCTTCCTGAACACACATATTCCTCTCCACTTTTGGAAAATGTCTTAAAAGAAACCTTTTCCAACCCAAATGCAGAAAAATAGGTACATAAACCAAGTCACCACTATAGAAGAAGAATAAAAAATTGCAACTCTATTAGGGCGTGGACTTTCACATGTTCACACAGTACTTGCTCTTTTTTTGTTTGTTTGTTTGTTTGTTTACTTTTTCATTTTTTTTTGCTTTGCATTTTTGCTTTCTTTTTTTTTAGAAAAACATTTTGACATCTTTTTTCTGGACATCTAATGACAATGCAAGTGAAAAACATCACATTGGGTAAGGAGTTTGGAAGGAGGTTCGAATGCAAGAGGGACTACTCTCTAACTTAAAAACAAACACAACACTATGAAGAGGGAGTGTGCATCTTTGAGAAACCTTTTTCTTCAAAGTGAATGCACAAAATGAGGGGATTCACTACTGGCTCTTTCGCTTCACGGTGGAAGTGACTGCTTTATGGTCACTTCAACATTGCTGCCCTGTTTGGGCTGCTATTCAGGCTTACAAATAAATTACATAATCTGAGGGAGTAGGAAAAAGGCTTATAAGAAGTTTCTATTCATTTGAAAGATAAAGAACCCCCACCCCATTTGACTGTCTTTTCTTCCATCTTTCCTGCAGCAGAGTTTTATTTCAGTCTTACTCATGAGGGAGATGGTGAGGTGTAAGGCTTGCAGTCTTAGCGGCTGCTGTTCTTAATTGCTTCCTTTGCTGCGATAATCAGAGGAGTCAGACTGGAAAGAGGCTTGGCTAATTTTAAAAATGGATGCTGCAAAAGGAAAAAAAAGAGGAATTATTGGAATTCTTTCCTCCAACAAGTATATTACTTTACATTTTCAAGCAGCCCTTTTAAATTAAGATATATTTTGAACACCCAATTAAATATCATTTAATTAAAAACGGTGCCAGCTTTTGTCCTTCAGATGTTTTTGTACTTCAGTGTCATGAAATCTTCTAGAAGTTGACTGGCATAGTGAGAAACTCTAAGGGATCTCGTAAAATCTCACTGTGTTTGCAACAGTCTGACTCTTTGATTTTCTTAAACTGATGAATTTATCTAGAGAAGTTGTCATTCTGGAAAAAGTGTCTTTAGTTAACCATTAAAGAACTGTATCCTGAAACCAGTGGCTTACTAACTGCTAAACCCAATAGCTGTGCCTCTACCATTTCTCTTTTTTGTCCCTCTGCAGTACTTAATAAGAGTGAATATCCCTTCCTTCTTTGAAATTTATTTGTTTCTTTAGCCTTAGGAGCCTGTGACATTCTACCATATTGGGTCTCTTCCATGCACATGTGCACTGAATATTCTAGCTCCATTTTATTCCCTGGTTTCACTTCCTCCTCCTGCCTTTTACTCATGAGAACTTGGCTGTCATCATCTTCTTTTTCTAATTTAATTTCTTACAGATCTCATTCTCCTTCATGGTTTCAACCTACCATCTGCTTTGTGGGGATGACTCCTAAATCCATAGTGTGTGACCTGATCTCTTTCCTGAACTCTGGTCCTAGTTTTCCTGCTGGATATATTCTACGGGATGTTCTTACGTCACCTTAAATTCAACATTTAAAATGTTATGTAACAGTCCCACAGACAGGGCAATCCTGTACAATGTAAGCTATAGGGGCTTTGAGTCAGAGCACTTAGGTTAAATCTGTTTATTAAAATGGTTAAATGAGGTAAGTGGCAGTCCCTTATAAGTTACATAGGGTCAAGAAATGTTAGCTATTATATTATCTTCCATCACTTGTCCTCTCTTGTCTTTCTCTTCTTTATGTTCTAAATGCAATAAGCTACCGGGTACTTTCTTTTCAACATCTCTTACATTTATCTCTTGCTTTTTTTTTTATTTTCTTTCTTTTTTTTTATTTTTTTGAGATGGAGAGATGGAGTCTTGCTCTGTGGCTCAGGCTGGAGTGCAGTGGTGCGATCTCGGCTCACTGCAACGTCTGCCTCCTGGGTTCAAGTGATTCTCATGCCTCAGCCTCCCGGATAGCCAGGATCACAGGTGCATGCCACCATGCCCTACTAATTTTTGTATTTTTAGTAAAGACAGGGTTTCACCATGTTGGCCAGGCTGGTCTTGAATGCCTGACCTCAGGCAATCTAGCCACCTCAGCCTCCCAAAGTGTTGGGATTACAGATGTGAGCCACCACACCAGATCATCTCTTGCTTTTTCTAATTCAGTCCTAATCAACTTAATCCCAAACTATAATAACTCCCCTTTGGTCTCCCTGCCTCCATTTTTTCCTGTTGCTAATTCTTACTACATACTACCAGATTAATCTTCCTAAACAAAGCTGTCATCATGCTTGTCCCTTGGACATCTTCAGTGTTTCCCCACTGCCTACAGCTCCAACTCTTAAACCTAATATTCAAGCCCAACACAGTTTTATCTCCTGCAGCTTCTTTACTTGTACTCTTTACTTCAGCTACACTTTCTAGATTCTGTTCCCATAGACTTTGTCCATGTATCTCTGGTTATACTCTAACACTTCCATCTCAAATCCCTTCCCCTATTTTTTTCAACTTACCTAAAACTGATCACTTCTTCAAGGCCCAACAGACCTCTTTCCTGTTTGTAGACATTTTCTGATCACCCTAGCTTACAGAATATTTCTCTAATCAACTATGTCATTTACTATTTGTACAGCTCTTTGGTTTGAATGAATCACTAAACAGCTTTGCATTATCTTTTCATGTGCTCAAGAAAATTGTGATCTTCTTAAATGAAGAAATTATGCCTTTTAATAGGTTTGTATCACCCACTGCACTTATGCTTTATGGATGGAAGTTGCTGAATAAATATCAATTGATGGACAGTCTTAGTCTTAGCTCATACATAAAGGTACACAAATATTCAAGACCTGTGTCTTTTCTCCAGCCTTCCAGTGGCATGAATGTCATGCATCTCTCCCCTTTCTAATTTTGAAAATGGCAATAATAGGCTAGAGTCAGAGAATGGAGTTGCATGGACTCATAGAGATATACAGGTTATTGCTTACATTTATGAAATGAAAAGACATACTAAAGTATTCAATTTAGACTCAAAATACTGTTTTGCATCAGTTATCTGACTGGTTTATATAAAAAAAGTATTGTTAGGGAATGAATTAACTAGATAATTGATTAAATGATCTATTTAGGTGGATATCCACATTAAAAGAACCTACATCTTCAATTATCCTTACAAGAAGACATAAGAGGAATGTTTATCAGAATGTGTATGTAGAGTGGTGGGAGGAGTGAAAAGATATGAAAGTGAAGCACTCAAAAGCTGATTTTTCATCTGTAATTTGAGGCTGGATTAATTAGAGGATTAACAGAGGGCTATTCCAGATTTGACATTTTAGGGTCCTATGATAACCTGTGAAATGCTTGCAGGTAGTAGAAAAGAGAAGATGTAGTCTCTTCAATTTCTCCAAATAGGTTTACCCCAGGTATGATCTGAGTTAGGATGGCATATTTTTTTGCCTTGGTGTGGCTCTGTCTCTGGAGGGAGTTCAGAAGCAGCAGGAACATATTTTTCGTTCAGGGGGTAGGCTAGAACAGACAATCTGTGGTTAACGTGTTGTATAACCAAGCGTCGCACCTTCTGTTTAATTGGCTTATGTGTTCAAAGTTACAAAGACAAATAGCAGTCATTTTTCTTAGATGTTAAATGTCTTCATACATGTCCCTGAGAATCACTCCCCAGAAGTCAATCTATGTGTATAATCCTGGGCATGTGCTGCTTTATCAAATAAAGACTTTTTTATATATATTGTTTTTTGTGTGATGTGTGGTGGAAAGTCAGACAATTCAGGCCTCGTATCCCAGCTCTGCCATTCAAGAGCTGTGAGCCTCAATTTTTACATCTATCAAATGCTTATCTTATAGAGTTGTTATAAAAATGAAATAATTTATTGACATAATTTGGTACATAGTAAGTATTATTTCTCATCATATATACTAATCCCTGAGAGCCATGAAAAGGATAAATGGTTACAGAGGCACTCACCACTGGATGGTACTCACCCAGGCAAGCAGGTGCCTGCCAATTGGCATCACAAGCAAAGGGGCTTTGACCAGTAAAGCATTAGAGTAGCAAATGCCATGGAAATAATTGCATAGTTATGTAGAGAATTACCTCCGGCCAAGAGCACCTGCATACAACATCCAGGGGCACAAGTAAAGTTTAGAACAAAACACCAACACCAGAGGGTCACATTGTTTTTTTTTCCTTGCAAAATAAGACTCCAGGAAGAACTAAAGAGATTTATAGGTTACACTGCCAACTTCTCAGAAGAAAGGCAACATGTCAATCAATTATGTATTAGATGCATGCCTATAGTTATGTGCCTGTGGTCTAAAATAAAATGGTAATAGCCTAACTCTAGACATCTCTTGACAGAGCTCTCTAACTGTCACACATTGAGATGGAAAAGCTCAATATAATGCCTCTCTTTGTAATTGTCCTATTTTATTTTCACCTGCAAAAGCTCCTTGGCAGATCCTCGCCTATCCACATCCATCTCAAGACAGCGATTTAAAAAGTCACGGAATACAGCTGACAGTCTCTCAGGATTCTGGAGCTCTGGGGTTCCATTAGTGGCTATCAGATATAATGCCTGTAGAAAAAAATAAAAAATCCATTCAGCACATACATATTAAGATCATGGGTTGGCACAGAAGTCACAAATCCAGTTTTTTCTGGTTTACATTCTGGGTCTTAATAATTCCACTTTAGAGAATGACACATATATTTCAAAGTTTCTATAACATTTAGAAATGATTAATCTTGGCCGGGTGTGGTGGCTCATGACTGTAATCCTAGCACTTTGGGAGGCCAAGGTGGGCAGATCACGAGGCCAAGAGATCAAGATCATCCTGGCCAACATGGTGAAAGCCCATCTCTATTAAAAATTAAAAAAAAAAAATAGCTGAGTGTGGTGTTATGCGCCTGTAGTCCCAGCTACTCGGGAGGCAGGAGAGTAGTTCAAGCAAGAGAATTGCTTGAACCTCGGAGGTCGAGGTTGCAGTGAGCAGAGATCACGCCACTGAACTCCAGTCTGGTGACAGAACGAGGCTCTCAAAAAATAAAATAAAAATAATAATCTTGGCAGTAACTGAGGTGACAGCGAAGTGTCCTACCTTCCAAAAACTTAAAAATAAGGTTATATGGTTGTCCTCTGAGAGTTAAGCCAGTAAAAATCTACATATAATGAATATGCGATTAAGTACCTAGGATATTAAACCAAAGGACTGCCTATAAATCTGTTACTCTAAGGACTTGGGGAACACACATACATCCATTCATTTTGACCTGAGTATAACTTTGGAAAAGTGCAATGGAATGTAACTGTAAATTACTAAGTGCTTATCTTGTTTGAAGAATGTTTGTGTGTAGATGTAGAATGAAGAGAGTACACTATAGAATTAGGAAAGTACAAAGAACCAGAAGATGCCAGTGCCTGGATGAGAGGCAAGCTGTGACCCAAGAACGCAAATACTTTTATCCTGTGGCAGCTGACTCCGTACTGATTTTAATTAGATTTCCCATGTAGGTACACCAATAAGGAGAGTAAATATGAAAAAAAGTTGACAATGGTAGTCTTGGCACCTGACAATTATCATGGTAAAATAGTAAGTTGCTAATAATGATATATTTCTGAGAACTTTTTGGTATAAGGCCACCATTAAGAGACATCAAGTCATGATGTCCTGAGAGAATCAAGGTCTTTAGCCTTTCAGAGAGTTGAACTCAGGACTATGATTAATTCACAAAGGTAAATCCATGTTTTGAATTTTCTTTTCTTTTTTTTTTTTTGAGATGGAGTCTCACTCTGTCGCCCAGGCTAGAGTGCAGTGGCACGATTTTGGCTGACTGCAACCTTCGCCTCCCAGATTTAAGCAAGTCTCCCACCTCAGCCTCTGTAGCAGCTGGGATTACAGGCGCATGCCACTGTGTTAGTAGAGACGGGTTTCAGCATGTTGGCCGGTCTGGTCTTGAACTCCTGACCTCAAATGATCCACCCGCCTTGGCCTCCCAACTGTGTGGGATTATCGGTGTACTCCAGCTGAAGGTTCTTAATACAAGAAAGCTGGCCATTCCTGATGCCTCCTCTAAGTAAACATTTTAAGAAAATTTAGTATGTACCAGATAGTGTATTAGATACTGGAGACCTAAGGATGAATAAAACAGCGATCTTTCTTTGAAGGATCACACAATTTAGTTAGGAAGAGAGAAATATAGAGAGCTACAATACAGTGAGCCAAGAGCTAATTAAGGAAACTAGAAAGCACTAAGTAAATCAAGGATGAAGCAGTGTACACTAGAGCTCAGAGAAAGCTTCACAGAGGAGGTTGACATTTTAAAAGGGTATTGAAAAATAAGTAGGAGTTTGCCTGCAGGTAATGTCAGGGTTTTACCAGCCCATACAACAAACCCCCTAACTCTTACGAAGACATGTTCCCTCCAGAACTTGCCTGGGTTTTGCAGCAAATTATCACCCACTTGCCCCTTTCTCTACTCTTGCTTCTATTATTATTATTATTGTTATTTCTATAAAAGTCCTTTTGCAGGGCAGTTTTCATCAGCTCTTGAAGACATCTCTTCTTTTTTGAAACTCCCACAGAGGCACTTTAGAAAGGGTCTAGTTGACAGCAACTAGATTAAACAACTGTTTAATCTAGTTGGTGTCAACTTTATAGCACGCATTGGAATCATCCAGAGGGTTTGTTAAAAAACAGAGTTTCTGATTCAGTAAATATGGGGTGGGGGCAAGGATTTGCATTCAAATAAGTGTCCTGTGAAGCTGAAGCTGCTGGTTCCAGGACAACACTTCAAGAACAACTGGTTTAATCCACCCAAGTATTAAGCAATGGGCTAAACCAGAGGGTCCCAGACTTGTCTACACATTAGAGTCACTTGGAGACAGTTAGAAAATCCCCGTGCCCAGTTCTTACTCCCAGAAAAATTAAGTAAAAACCTCTTGGAGCAGAACTTAGGCACCAATATTTTTAAGATCTCCAGGCGATTTCAATTTCCAGCCAACAATGAGAATCCCTGGCTGAGAAACTGGAGCCCACTCCACACATAATAACTCAGAATCTGTGCATCGTATGTACACCAAACGTTAAGAGCCACAGAATTCCATAGGAGATTCTCTTGCATAGTGATGTATGAGAATTACAATGCCATATGCTTCTCTAGAGTGCACAGAAACATGTGGGTTTTCCTCCTAGTACTGTACACTTAAAAACCCACATGTAAATACAACCCTCACCCCTACGAAATGAGTATCTTCCTTTCTTCCAACTCTCATTCCTTTGTAATTTTCAATACCTTTACTGATGAACAGGAAATGCAGGTGGCAGCTATTAGGACTCCCATGCCAAAATACAAGTCACTGACAAATCCAGTTTTGACCAAAAGGAGATGGGATGCTTTTGGGAAATCACTAATTGGGTTAAATCGAATAGCGCACAATCATAGCAGATATAGCCAATTAAGTTCAAACTGTTTTTGTTCTTGGATGATTACTGCTTGAAGCACCTGTCCCCACAAATATTTTCATTCCTTAAAAGAAAATTTGTCACTACAAATTGCATTTGCTGCCTCCTACTAAAACCCTTTTATTTCAGCTGGCTACAACATCTCCAAAGTCACTGTTGCTTTTTTTCCTGCTCTGTAGCCAAGCCCAGAGCTAGACAAACACACCTCTTTCCTCCCTTTCCCATACTCATTTCTGCTCTCTGTAGATCCGTATTCATGCTATACTGTTTCATTTTCTCACTTTTCTTTCACCATTCTTAGCTTAATACATTCTTTTCCACCTAATTTTCGTCTTCTATGTACACATCTTCTCCATCCAAGTCCTTCTCATCTCTCTTCAATCTATGCATAATTACCTAAGGAAATACATGGCCTTTTTTCCATTCCATTTATGAATCCAAAAAATTATCTTAATAGTTTTTAAGCCTGAGTAGTGCCAGTGAGACAGTATATCAAGGGAGAAGAAAGCCCTGTAATTTGAAGGAAAGTCAGAAATAATGAGGAGCCAGTGCTACAAACCTCTGCATTACTTCAAAGAACCTTATATCCTCCTCAGAACTTCAACAAAAAGTCTGGCTGTAGTTTTTGCTAGGGGGTGGGTCTGATAGTAGGAGATGTTGATTGATGGCCTAACAGCAGACTCCTGCCCTGGTTGATTAGTGTTGATCTGCTTATACTCCCTGAACCCTAAACAGGCATCAGATACAAGGTTGCCTTTTGCCCAAAACTATATCATAAATACTTTTTGATGTTTTAAAAATTCTTCATAAACATAAATTTAAGAGCTGCATCATATAGTTCATCATGTGAATGCATCATATTATTGGTGAACTGATTAAAAAAATGCATGCGGTAAGAAAAAGGTTGAAACACCAATTTGTGAACACTGGTTCTCTCTGGATGGTAGGATTGTTGGTGACTTAATTTAAAATTTTTTTTTAATTTTCCAAATTTTCTACAATAAACATAGTTGCTTTTATTATTTTGAAAACCTCCAAAACATTATTTAGAAAATACAGTTTAAAAACTGCAGTGTCCAATTACCACAAAAATCCTCATCCATTTCTCTTTGTCTTCCTAGGATTAAACCTGCTTTTCATCAAGTCCTTCCCTTTGAGGGAAACAAAGACCCAGACCACTTCTTTTGTGACTATTGTTTTCATTTTAATTGCAACACTATTATTTCCAACTGATTTCCATTGCAAAAATCCACACTTTCAGTTATATATGGGCTAAACTGGCTTTTGTGGACTGGCCTGGGAAGCTAATCACTACGTATAATGCCACTTCTATGGGAAAATGCACTCTGAGGTCCAAATAATTAACTTAAAAATGTACTTTTGGAACACATCCTGTGAGTCAGCTGGGGACTCTCTTAGTAAAAAAAGAAAATTACTACCCACTGCCTTGCTAATGAGAGACAAATACAGTTGTAGCCAACACAACAATGACAGCAAAAAGGGTTTTACTAGCAAAGTCAAGTATTAGATGAATAAAGATTAAGGACAATAGATATAGGCGTGAGTGATATAACAAGTTGGTTTTATCTGAGCTAGTGGAAACTCAAAGAAAATAAGCTGGTTATTAGAAATTAGACTAGAGATTTCCCATATACTAGTTTGTTGCTTTTAATGTTAAGTAAGAAACCATATAATCACCTTTTACCCCTTCTTCCTCACCCAACAATCTTCCCCTCTCCACACCCTTATTATAAATCGTCTATCAGGTTCTGTTAACACAGCCTTTAGAAATGTCCACCCACTTCTCTCTATCCCTATTGTTTTTGCTTAAGGTCAGGTTTCTTTCAGATGGTTCCAAGGTTACAATAACCTCCTAACTGATTTTCCATTACTCAAGCCTTTTTATTCTTGAGTCCATCCTCCTTAACAATCTTATCTCATCACAGGTCTCATCATGTCATTCACTTCCCTCCTTTAAAATTTTTGGTCACTCTCCATGGTCCAGAGATGTGGTTTTCAAATTGTGCTCTCCAAAATTCCTCTTAAGAGCAGCTAAGAGGGTAAAGAAGAGAGAGAGAGAGGGAGAGAGAGGAGGAGAGATTCTAAGACTCTCCCCCAACACATACGTTTTTCTTTTATGAGACAGTCTCTCGCTCTGTCACCAGGCTGGAGTGAGGTGGCGCAATCTTGGCTCACTGCAGTCTCTTCCTCCTGGGTTTAAGCGATTATCCTGTCCCGTCCTCCTGAGTAGTGGGGATTACAGATGTGCACCACCACACCCAGATAATTTTTGTATTTTTAGTAGAGGTGGGGTTTCATCATATTGGCCAGGATGGTCTTGATCTCCTGACCTCATGATCTGCCTGCCTCAGCCTCCCAAATTGTTTGGATTACAGGCATGAGCCACCATGCCTAGCCCACATACTTTTTTCAATCAATCAGAAAATTTGTCCATTTTTCTCCATTTATTTATGCTTCCAAACAAGGATTCACTGGGATCAGAGGATCATTTTAGTTGATTGCAAACCACTGATTTGCAGGACATAGTAAAGATTCTTTAGGAAGTCCTGTATGATTTGGCCCCTGCCCACCTTTCTAGTTCCAGTTTTCATCTGTTCTCTTCTCACCCTAGGGCCCATCTCCCAACTCCTCTCCTGCCTCACCACAAACATACATATTGGCTGAAGCTCACATACTATACACACCAATTTGTTCATCATTCCCTGAATTGGAAAGGCTTTGTTTTTCATTGCTGCCTAAAATGCTATCCTCATTTCCGTTAAGTGCCTAGTAAAGTTGCTTTTCAAGCTTTGGTTAAAATGGCATCTCCTCTTTAAAGTCTTCTCCATCTCTCCCAGGTAGGTAAACATGGTGACCAACCACATTGATTTTCTGGAGACTATTCTGGGTTTTAGTACTGAAGGTTTTGTGTCCCTCAATCTCAAGCAAACCAGGATAGTTGGTCACCCTGCAGATGGAGTTAGCCATTTCCTTCTTTGAACTCCAACAGTTCTTGGTTTATGTGTCTATTTTTACATTGCATTATGTCTGAATACGTATTTGTTTACAGGTCTGTCCTCCTTCCTGAATTGTGAGTTCCTATCATGGAAGGTAGGAACTGTGTCATAAACAGCTATGAATTTTGTGACAACATGCTCAAAATAGGTGTTCAATAAATGTTTTGTTGCTGAATGAAATAGCCAAAATGTGTAAATTTAACTGAGCCGAGACTATAAAAGACTTATATACATAAGTATTAAAGCTCAGAACCTAAAAGTCATTTATGAAAATCTAAGAAGATATGCAGAAAATGAAAAATAACACCTTTTCTGAGCTGAACAGGACTGGCATGTGATAACTTCTGATGTCCCACTGTTCAGTGCGGGAGAAGGAAGAGAGCTGTATGAATTGTGTATATAAGGAGATGTCATCATCAAAGGGAGGGAAAACCAGAAAAAAGATGACCACAGCATGGCCAATGCAGAAAGATCCATAGAGAAAAGGAAGAAAAGAAGTGTCCTCTGGAATTCGAAACATAGTTCAGAACCTTATCTTCTCTGGCTGTTCTAGAACAGAGAAGGTAGTCTTGATTACTAGATCATTTAACAAAGTCTGTTTTCTTCCTGAGGTGAGGCAATACAGGCACCATAATCTATGGACCTTATTTATAATGTTAGAAATACAACCTTTGGCCAGAAAAATGGTGGCTTTCTTCCTTGTGATATACACATTACCTAGAAATTTCTGATGTTCTCGAATTCTTCATAATAACTCTAAATATCTTGGTAATAACACACAAACATCAAAGTTTTCACTGACACTGATGTGCAACTGAATTTACCTAAGTACTAAGAAAAAATTAGGTTACTAAGTTGAAGGAATAATCCAATTTACCTTATTAACAATTTCCTCAGTTAAAAAAGATCAAAGTAGTCATCATAGAAGTTACCATATTTCTCCAAAGAAGTCCCCACACAATCCATATGTGCTCAATAAATTGTCATTAAGGCAGTTTTGCAACAGGACTAACCACTTAACTACAAAGCTTTAGTTCGTGACTTCAGTTCATTATAACACTTTATAAAGTTTAAGTTAAAAGTTAGAAAACAAACCAGAGGACTTACATGGAAACGTGTTAGCAACCATGAGATGTCCCAGCACCAATATAAAGACTTTACAAAGAGGACAGGGTGTGGTACAAACATTTCTTTGTAGGCTGAATATTTGAGATGCAAAACACATTTCACCATGGAAATCATATTCAATATATGGTGAGAGAGCTCCATCCTGGCCCCAAAACTCTACTTAACATGCAATGCAACTGAACTATAAGCGTAAAGGGGCTATTCATTGATATCTCAATATCTGTATAAATATTATATCCATAGAAAGTATTAATAAATAACTTTTACTGAATGATTACTATTAGCTTGTGCAATTCACAAATAAACCTCTGAAGTTTATTATAGACTATTTATAATAAATTTTATTTTGATCTCCAATTGAGAAGAAACTGAGGCTTGTGGAGATAAGAAGAACTTGCCCAATGTCACACAACTAGTAATGGGAAAATCAGTATTTGAATCCAGGGAGTATGAGTCCAGAGTTAATGTTCTTCACCACTGCACAATACCACCTCTCACTGTTCCCAGTCTCTGGGATGGGAGTGCTACTAGAAAAGGCAAACAAGGGCTCTTCAAGAAGTGAAGCATACTGTGCATAAGCTACTGGTTTAATTGATCCACCTCTGCCTCTACAGAGGAAACGGACCCTCTTAAGGTCAGTCATCCTCTACCTGTTTGGAAGTGGGGAATAAAGGGCAGGTACCCACTTCGAGAGGTAGAGGAGTTTCATATAGTATTATATATTGCCCAGTGTCTGGTACACTCACACACACACACACACACACACACACACAGAGAGAGAGACACTCAATCATTCCTCGGTATCCATGCGGGATTGGTTCCAGGAACCCCTTTGGATACCAACATCTATGGATACTCAAGTTCCTCATATAAAACCTATGCACAGCCTCCCGTATACTTTAAATCATCCCTGGATTATGTATGATACCTAATACAATGCAAATACCATGTAAATACAGCCATGCATTGCTTAATGATGGGGAATACATTCTGAGAAATGCGTGATTAGGCAATTTCGTGGTTTTGTGAACATTATAGAGTGTACTTACACAAACCTAGATTGAATAGCCTAATACACACCTAGGCTCTATAAATCTGTACTGAATACTGTAGGTGACTAATGCAGTGTGTTTGTGTATCTGAACATAGAAAAAGCACAGTAAGAATATGGTATAAAAGATAAAAACGGTACACCTGAGTAGGGCACTCACTATGAATGGAGCTTGCAGGACTGGAAGTTGCTCAGGGTGAGCCTAGAATATTACTATACACTGCCATAGACTTTATAAACACTATAAACTTAGGCTAAATCTATTTAAAAATTTTCCCTCAATAATAAATTAAGCTTACTGAAAAAATTTATAAACTTATGTTTTTAAGTTTTTGACTCTTGCAACAGTTTAAAACACATTGTAGAGCTGTAGAAAAATATTTTCTTTTTAAATATCCTTATCCTATAAACATTTTCTATCTTAAAAATGTTTTCCTTTTATCATTTTAAACTTTTTTGTTAAAAACTAAAAAACAGGCTGGGCGTGGTGGCTCATGCCTGTAACCCCAGCACTTTGGGAGGCCGAGGTGGGCAGATCACCTGAGGTCACGCGTTCAAGACCAGCCTGGGTAACATGGCGAAACCTCATCTCTACTACAAATACAAAAATTAGCTGGGTGTGGTGGCAGGTGCCTGCAATCTCAGCTACAATACCTTCTTTGCAAATACTTCCTGAAGGACCTGCCTGAGGCGCTCCTTCAGGAGTAGGTTTGTTTATACCATCATCACTACAAAGGCGTGAGTAATGCGTTGAATTAGGACATTATGCCATCATTAGGTGATAGAAATTTTTCAGCTCCATTATAATCTTATGGGACCACCACTGTATATTCAGTCCATCACTGACCAAACATTGTTATGTACCACGTGACTGTAGTTGTCATACTGTGTTGTTTAGAGAAAAAAAATCTGTCCGTGTTTAGTACATATGAAACCATCATTTTCAAAAATACTTTTGATTTGTGGTTGGTTGAATCCATGGGTGTCAAATATATACATATATACATATATACATACATATGTATATACATATACACACAGACACACACATATATATATATCTATGTTGAAGGTTTATATACAGTTGGTTGGTGCCTGCAACTGACTCCTGCTCTGATTCTTTTGTCATTTTAGAATTTACAACTAACTTTAAGTGTTTTATGAGAGACATTAGGCAACAAGTGACTTAACACCTTATGACTTAGTTTACTCATGACCTGGGATTTCAGAGGTTAAAAGCCAGAGCATATTGCTGCCTCTGGTGTGTTTATGAATATCATGAAAGAGTCTGCCATTTCTTTCTAAGAAGAGAGTAAGTGGAGCCAAATAGACAAAAAGCAATCAACACATTATAATGAACATTATATTCCATACTTGGGCTTGCTCAACCTAACACTTCAGTGTGATAGCTGAATGAGCAATCTAGTCTAATTTAGCTTCCTACTTGTCTTGCATAGAAGTTCTCATTGGTCACCAAATTGTGGAGGACATTTGTAATTGTTGTTTTGTTGTTTAATCCTTAAAAGGCCATTTAAAATGAATCTATTATAGATATATCCCCTTATAGGGTGATAGTAAAAGGTATTTAGGTAGGGTTGACTCTTTGGGTGTTAGCCTAGCCCAATGTGCTCCTTTCAAGCACAGAGGTCTGACCAATGTCATAAAATAAATTATTGATGACTCCGACAATACATGTGCTCATTCTCAGAACTAAAAATGCTTACTAAGAATTGCAAAGGGGGCTGCTTGTGTTTATGAAGCAACCCTGGGCACACAAAGCAGTACCCAAGGTTTGGAATTATAGGGCATTTGGAAGTAGGAATGTGGGTAGGTACAAAGCTAGGGAAGGAGGGAAAGCAAAATGGTGCAAAAGGTAGAGGAAAAAAGCTGTGAGAAGCAGAGGAAGAAAAAAAAAAAACCTTAGGGCACAAACAGGGGCCAAAGGACAATGGGAGGAAAAGATCTCTGGTGGAATAAGGACAAAGAGAAATGAAGATAGATAATGGCTAGAAAATCTGGGAGACCAAGGGGATCTGGATCCTAGGTCCCATTCTGCTCCATTTCTCCCAGTCCTTTTCCCATAAAACTTCTCAAAATATTGTGTATACATGTAGATCAACTTCCTCACCTCCCAGTTTCTCTCTGACACACAACTAATTTCTAGTCCTAAGCTACTATTTAACATTATACATTTGTTCATGTTTTATTTCAGAATATTAGTGCAGGAAGGAACTAGCACTCTGATTCTTTCAGGCTTTTCCAAATTACCATAGTAGGAGTAAAACAGGCTGACTGTGATATGATCTGTGAAACGTGCATTACTATACATATAAACTGATTTCAACTTCTATTTTTAAATGCAGTTAATCAGCTGAACAGGTCCATACATAATAATATACAATTCTTTTAATCATACTCCAGAGTGAGGAACCTTGTGTCCCTATAATAGCTTTATTACTGCAGTGTTCTTCACTGGCTTCTTCCCAATATTATTATCAGAAGGAGGTTACCAAATCTCATATACAGTATGTTTCACATCAGGATCAAGTGTCTTTGCTTGATGGGAAAAGTAGATTTTTCAATTCTGTGGGATACAGATTTAGTCCAGTGATGACGAGATAAATGTCTCCGAGCTGCTTTCTGAAGACCACTCCTCTGAAAGAGGAGACTCATAGAGACAACACACACTCAAACTATGGCCCTTTCAGACTCACGAGTCTTTAGTTTTATTTAAGTAAATCTCATGTGACAGTCCAAGGTAGAAAAGGAGTTAAAAAAGGAACTATTGTGGTGGAACCAAGAGCACTACCCAGGTGACCTCCCTCTTGGCTCCTTCAATATCCCCAAGGAACTCTATGGTATTTGAGGGCATTGTGTAGCCTACTGGTAAACAATAATCTAGTGAAATTCCACTCCACATCAGCAAGAAGAAACCTGTACAAGGTCGTGAAGTTCCTGACTGACAGACATGGGAATACAATTCACTCTTCGACCCTCATAATGTAAACAATTGGTAGAGACACTAGAGAGTTCCTTGTCTAGATCTCTCACAGTCATTGGCCTCTCCTAGATTAGAAAAAAAGTGCTGATGAACTTTGCCATCTGAGCAAGAGGGTAATTCTTTACAAAAAAAACAAAGCAAAGGAAAGAAGAAAAGAAATATACAGCAAAAGAAAAGAAAGAAAAAAGCTACAACAGAAAGGTCAGTTTGATTATTAGGATAATGTTAGAACTCTGACCCTCCCAGCTACAAAGCTTGCAGTGTCTTAATTGATTTAACGTTCTCTGCAGAATGTCTTATCTAAGACACCTCAGTATACTGTTGTATCAGAATGCAAAAGGTTTTCTACAATGATGTTGGAACCTGGTTGGAAAAGGTATCAATCAAAATGTCAATAAAGGTCAAAAATTAGCTTAATTATTAAGAAAACTCCAACTTTCTTGGTAAAGTAATTCTCATTGGCAAAAACACAGATTTCAAAAGCAATAGGATAAAACATGTGCATGGCATTTCAGTGGGCAAATGCCTATCATCACACTCTGTGATTTATCTCTTTAGAATTCACTTTGATCGGGAAGAACTTAGCTATTTAGTTTTCAGTATGGTACCTATCAGGGCAATCAGAATATCCATCCTTGGTTTACTCCCAAGCCATGCTATAAGGATTCTGAGAAATGATAAGATAATAGTAGCATAATCTTTTATTCTCTCATTTTCTCTTGGTGGATTTTAGTTTGCTATGGAATCAGTTTCTCCTTTGGCTGTTTTCTGGATCATAATTAACCAGTTTGAGATGTCTACTTCTGAATTACATTCTAAATGAGACTTGCAGCTTTCCTATGGCTAAATCCCATTTTCCTTTGCTGAATTCCTGACAACCAATGACTCTTAAGAGCTGTTTATTTTTTGACAGGCAATATTTTTTTCAGATTAAAAAGGAACCCTGTTATTCTTCTGTAATTATTTTAGTTGTAGTGAACCCAACATCCCCCTCCTTTTAAGCATAGGTTTGCCTTCGAACCAGAAGTGTCAACAAACTATCAATAAACCTTGCTGTTCCATTGCGGCTCGTGGAAAAAGAAGGGAATATTCCCAGCTCTTCCTGAAATACATTCAAAACAATATTGACTGAGTGCTAGCAAAGTATGCTTGCTTCTCTGGCACTCAGGAAGTTTATGTCTGACTTTAATTCCAAATGAGCACGTGCCATCAAACCCAGACATTCCAATCCACAGCAAAGTCCCAGTGCTTGGAGGGATCTAGAAACAGTTTAGCCTTTACTTGCTTGTCAGTTACTAAAGATTCTCTTATTCTGCTTACCTCTCTTCTCTAGCCATACAAGCCAACTATAATTTCCCTGTTCCTACAATAAGAAATAAGAACAACCAACATTTCTGTAGTGCCTTACGGGCAGGAAAGGGGAAGTGGGAAGCCTACTAGTGTAGATAAGAAGTCTAAATTTAAATTCCTGTCCTTCTCCGTTGCCATATAGGTAATGCATTCCTCATCATGAGTAGTCAGACTGATGGTTTTATTACACACCAGTATATGCTAGGTACTCAGTCAGCAGCTAGCCCATTTTAATAATGAACTCCATTTTCAGAAGAAGCAAAATTGCAAACGAAAATAGCATATCATGGAGGCATATGCTGAACTACTGTCATTTCTTTTTGGATAGTGCTACTGAATTGGTAAATCAGAGAACAACATAAAGCACATCAGGATTTCAATTAGGCTTTGGTGGTATTACTCATAAATTTTTAGACAAAATGGATAAATGTGAGTAGAATGAGAATGTTATTTTTTGGTTCAGTGACCATGTTCAAAGAGGGCTGATGAAGAATTGTTGTCCAGGCTGGACAGTGTTCTATAAAGTACTTGACACATTGACATTTGACCTTTTCCTGATTGCCATTTTCCCCTGAGGATGGAGCCCTAGAATCACTGGTTCTTAAAGCTCCACAGATGACTCCAATGTGCAACCAAAAATATTCCCTGGTATAGGATCTGTGGCTCACATACTATACTACATATTGTTTTTAACAGTAATACCAAATATTATTTTCCAGTGATCCAATTTTTGATACTGCTTCACAGATGTTTAAAGTAAAGGGTAGAAAGAGAACACTTAAAGTTTAACTTGGATAGAGATTTGGAAAATTATCATAAAATATGTTTCAAAGGGTCTAGTAGGGACTTCAAGTGGACGTCATTGAGACATTTCACAAATAACAAATTCCATCAAAACCTGTTGATAAGAATAGCCCCATTACATGTACAAGAAAAGTTAATAATGGGGCACACTCTGGGTGCTGAGGAAACAGATCAAAGTTTTGTTTTACAAAAATGATTGTGTCTCTTTACTTAGAATAAGGTTTTTATAATAACAGTTTTTTGAAGTCTTCAGTTAACAAAAAAGTTAAGGATATCAGCAGAACAGTAACATTTGATTTGTATATCCACAGGGAGAGTTAGATTTTTAACCCCAGTCACTTTGGCAAAGAGAAGGAACAAGGTACTTGATTATTGGAGGCTGAACTAAAACTGTCTATAGGCCACAGAACAACATGTCCAAGGCCAATTATGTTGAGTACAAAGACTTCAGGCAGTGGGAGACAGTAAGAAGCTTTTGTTCTCTTCTCTCTGGAAGGGTACCAACCTCATAACATCAGTACAGTTAATGACTCTCTGACCTTTAAAAGGCATTTTATGAACAAATTAGGTCAATTAGTACAGAAAAATTTACATTAAAGAATCTCAACCACTTTCTAACTAGGGGGAAATATATTAATTCCTTGCATCAACAGTATGTTAATAAGCAATATTCACAAAGGGTCTGCTCAGCTGGAACTGATACAACAAAGACACAGAAAAACCCACAGTGAAACATAAATGACCTTGAAATGTACAGTCCCAGATTTCACCTCGAACTTCTTCTGTTCAGTGTTACCTGTCCGTGGTAATTGTACTGAACCGTGCAAAACCCTCCACTCCTTGAGTAAATGGGGGATGCCACTCTCATGAAGGATAAGTTCTTGGAAGAGTGCTGAATCCAACCTTCCTTCATAAGTGGGTAAAAAAAACACTCTAAACATCCTTTCTCTGTTTTCCTCTTACTACTTTACTATTCATATGTAAATTTTCATATATATACATATTTCCTACAATGAACTGGGCACTGTGCTAGGTGATTTGCTACATTATTCATTTAGTTTTCATGCTAACTCTGTAAGACCGATATGATCCTCATTGTACATAGAGGAAGCAGGCTTAGAAAGGTTTTTAGTAACTTGCAGAAGGTCACAGAGCTTGCAGGTTGGAGAACCAGGACACACCCAGATCTGCCTGACTACAGGATCAAAATTTTTCACATCAACATGCTACCCTGTACTCTACCACTCTGTTTTTCTTCCACTTATTTCACTTACTTCCTTATATCTCTTTCCACCTCAAAGTACAAAATAGTGGCTGGGTTGTAGTGTTGGACGGATCTTAAAGAGAGGACTAATCTGCACTCTTTTATACTTCTCCTAAAGCTCTGGGTTATTTTCTATTTCCCCACATATGGCCTGGGCATCAGGATCCCAGAAAACGCTGCTCCCTATAGACTCATGTTAGATCTTTTTTCTCTCCAATCTCCCCATGGCCTCAGCAACTACATTTACAAAATTCCAAATAAAGGCATATAACCTGAGACATTGTGTTTCCTTCAAAAGAACATTAGGAAAGCATATTTGAAATTGAAACCAAAAAAGTACTCCTGGTACCTAGAAAAGACAGGATCAGAATAGGGCTAGCTCAATATGGGCTTGTTGATTGATTAATTGAAGGTTGATCACACACGGAGAGTAATGAGCAAAGTTAGAGTAAATCCTTATCAGTGGAATTCAACAGGGTGGTCTTTCTGACAGTTCTTTTTGTTGTAGACTTAATGGAGGCTTCCTGAACCTTGTGGTTTGTTAATCTGCAAGTACTTGTTTAGACATAAGGTACAAGCTGTTAATTATGAGTTCTAATCCCAGGCTAGAAGATGCCTATAAAGATTAAAAGTTGTTTCCTTTTTTCTAACAATTAGCAGCCTAGCTAAGGAGAGATCAATTGTAATTGGGGAACTGAAGAAGGTAATAAATCCATTACCGAGACCAGTTGTTTTACAGAGCCAATTGTTTAATCCTTAAAATTTGCAGGTTGTAAATTACTCATTAGAAGGCAGAAAGCAAAATAGCCATAATCCGTTTAGTGCCTCCAAACTCCAAAGGCTTAGGAGAGGAAATCCATGGAAACAAGAGGTCGGATGTGCTCTTTCACTACAATTTCTTAATGGGCAAAGGTGGTTAAATAATAAGGAAAAGCCCATGTAATTATCCTGATGTGCTGGACCATAGGTCAGGGGTGGACTTGATTAAATCCATGGAGGGCTAACCCACAAATGGTGGGAAAATGCCCCTTCTTTTCCACTCAGCCCTGAAGGCAGCTAATCAATGTGCACATCTCATTTCCAGATTGTTTCATGAGAACAGAGCAATAGCCTATAGCATTCATTAGGGCATTCCCTCATATCTGTTGTTTTTTAATTAGCACAGGTAATAAGACAAGAGGCCAAGTACCAGAGAGGACTTAAGAGAAAGCCAGGAGGAAGCTGTCCTCCTCTCCGTACATACAGAATGCAGCTCCCAACTACAAAATGTTCAACTACACAGTTAGTTTATAGGTCTCTTTACATACATAGAAAGCCACATACATTTGGTTTGAATATGAATTTTACAAGCTTTATGTGAAAACACTTAATCATTTACTAAGAACAATCGTTTTTTTTTTGCATACCAAGGGTACAACTCAATTTTAGACTCCTAGTGGTAATGATGCACGCAATATACAAGATGCCTATGATACTAGCACTGTGCATACATTTTGAGAGTAGAACTTGAATCCCTGCATATTTTCTTTTTTCAACGATGTGATGCCTGTTATATATACAAAACACAGCTTCTATTAATAGTTCACTGTCGGGCTACATACGGCAAAATAGCTATGGCTCACTTCTGCACTGAGCAAGCATTTCTTTCATACCTCTTTCCTTTTCTCCAAATGATCAACAGCGCACCTCTGAAATAAGATGGTAGGGTTAGGTTGTGAAATGGAGTTTTTCTCTTTGCAGGGATAACAAGACCACATGAAGATCCAATCTCTGATTTTGCGGCAGCAAAGTGAGTTACCAAACACAAACTGTTTCCATTCGTTTTCTACTTGACAATCTAATTATGTTTGTGATTTCACCAGGCTGGCAGTATGTCTAGCTCTGTGTTCCATTCAATACCCACCAAGCTGTTGTTAATCAATAAACCATTACTAATAAGGAAAATCCAATTTAAAAATTACAGCTGTTCTGGAAATGCATTTATTTGTTTTGTTAAAGTAATTATAAAGCAAGTGTTTTTTAGATTGATCATTTAACCATGTCATGTAATAAAAATACTTTCTCCCCACATCTCACTTTAAAAAAAAGCTACATGTATTTTACATTAGAAAGCTATACCAAGGAATCTTAAATACCCTAGTCATTAAAAATACTATCAAAGATGTTAGAAAAATGTTGGAAGTCCTAACCATAGAAATCAGGCAAGAGAAATAAATAAACAACATACAAACAGGAGGAGAAGAAATCAAACTCTCTCTCTCCCCAGATGATATGATTCTATACCTAAAAAACCCCATAGTCTCTGCCAGAAGGCTCCTAAATCTAACAAATGACTTTGGCAAAGTTTTAGGATACAAAATCAATGCTAAAAAACTTAGTAGCATTTCTATACACCAGCAACATCCAACTAAAAACTTAATCAATAACACAATCCCATTCACAACCCTGAAAGATAAAATACCTAGGAGTACAGCTAACCAGGAAGGTGAAAGATCTCTACAACGAGAATTACAAAACACTGATGAAAGAAATCAGAGATGACAAAAACAAATGGAAAAACACTCCATGCTCTTGGATAGGAAGAATCAATATTTTTAAAATGGCCATGCTGCCCAAAGCAATTTACAGATTCAATACCATTCATATCAAAATACCAATGACATTTTTCACAGAATTAGAAAAAAACTATTCTAAAACTCGTGGGGAACCAAAAACACCCCAATAGCCAAAGCAATTCCAAGCAAAAATAACAAAGATGGAGGCATCAAACTACCCAACTTCAAACTATACTACAAGCCAAAGTAACTAAAACAGCACGGTGCTGGTACAAAAATAGACACATAGACGAATAGGACAGGCAAGAGAACCCAGAAACAAAGCCGCACACCCACACCCATCTGATTTTTGACCAAGTTGACAATAATAGACAAAGGGGAAAGGACTACCTAGTCAATAAATGGTGTTGGAATAACTGATTAGCCATATGCAGAAGATTGAAACTGGATCCTTTCTTTTTATCACATGCAAAAATCAACTCAAAATGGAATAAATACTTAATGTAAAACCTAAAGCTATAAAAAACCCTAGAAGAAAACCTAGGAAATACCGTTCTAGACATGGGCCCTGGCAAAAATTTCATGATGAAGACTCCAAAAGCAATTGCAACAAAAACAAAAATTGACACATGGAACCTCCTTTAACTGAAGAGCTTCTGTACAGCAAACGAAACAATCAACAGTGTAAACACATAACCTACAGAATGGGAGAAAATATTTGCAAACTATGCATCTGACAAAAATATTTGCAAACTAAAATATCCAGCCTCTATAAGTAATTTAATTAACAAGCAAAAATCAAACAACCCCATTAAAAAATTGGCAAAGGACATGAACAGACACTTCTCAAAAAAAGACATACATGTGCCCAACAAGCATATGAAAAAAGGCTCCATATCACTAATCATTAGAGCAATGCAAGTCAAAACCACAATGAATACCATCTTACACCAGTCAGAATGATAATTATTAAAAAGTCAAAAAGTGGCGAGGTGTGGTGGCTCATGCCTGTAATCCCAGCAGTTTGGGAGGCCAAGGTGGGTGGATCACTTGAGGCCAGAAGTTTGAGACCAGCCTGGCCAACACAGTGAAGTCCCATCTTTACCAAAATACAAAAAATTAGCCATGCATGGTAGTGCGCACCTGTAATCCCAACTACTTGAGAGGTTGAGGCACAAATTGCTTGAACCTAGGGGGTGGAGGTGGTAGTGAGCCAAGATCATGATCATGCCATTGCACTCCAGCCTGGGCAACACAGCAAGAATCTGTCTCAAAAAAAAAATGTCAAAAATAACAGATACTGGTGAGGTCGAGGAGAAAAGGGAATGTTTATACACTGCTGGAGGGAATGTAAATTAGTTCAGCCATTGTGAAAAGCAGTTTGGAGATTTCTCAAAGAACTTAGAACTATTACTCAGCTCAGCAATCCCATTACTGGTATATACCCAGAGGAATATAAATTGTCCTACAATAAAGACATATACACATGTATGTTCATCATAGCATTATTCACAGTAGCAAAGACATGTACATAATTTAGATGTCCATCAACAATGGATTGGATAATGCACATGTGGGATATATACACCATGGAATAGCCATGAAAAAGAATGAAGTCATGTCCTTTGCAGCAACACGGATGCAGCTGGAGACCATTATTAGAAGCAAATTAATGTGGAAACAGAAAACTAAATGTTGCATATTCAGTCATTAAGTGGGAGCTAAACATTGAGTACACATGGACTCAAAGAAGGGAACAATTGACACTGGGGCCTACTTGAGAGTGGAGGGTGGGAGGAGTCTGAGGATCTAAAAACTACCTATTGGTTACTACACTCATTACCTGGGAGATGAAATAATCTGTACACCAAACCCCCACAGCATGCGATTTACCCATGTAATAAACCTGCACATGTAACCCCTGAACCTAAAATAAAAATTGGAAAGAAAAAAGAATTAACTGAAGAGAAGAAAAAAAATGGGTAGTTGACACTATTTCTCCTAAAAAAAATTAAAAAAAGGAAAGGAAAAGGAAAACTGTTGAGACATTGTAAGATAAACATTATAAAGCTTACAATAAATTTGAAAATTATAACTTGGTGCTTCTCTGTTACTTGTCTCAGAAAAGAGCCCATTCTGGTCACTTTTGGTGGAAGCCAGAAATGATATTTGGCCTTTCCCCTTTCCTGGGAATAAAGTACCTGACTTCTCTTCTGACTTACCCTGAGTGGATTTTCATTAAGGTAAGGGGGTTCACCTTCCACCATTTCAATTGCCATAATTCCCAGAGACCAGATATCAACTTTCGGACCATAAGCTTTTCGAGTCACCACCTCAGGTGCCATCCAGTACGGGGTTCCCACCATAGTGCTTCGTTTACTTTGCTCAGGAGTGATCTGGGCACAGAACCCAAAGTCAGCTACAGAGAAGAAAAGCCAGTTAAAATAAGTCCAAATTGTTTTCCTTTTACAATACATGACTTCCAGATATGGCTGTACCTTCCTTTGTTACACACTGAGCTTCCACAGTTCATATTCTTTTGTTAACTATCTCTCAGCTGGTTCTGATTTTAAGAAGGTCTGAAAGAACTGACTGATGTGATGTCATTTTTACCAGACTTCAATCTCATTCCCTCTTCATCACTGTTTTCTCAAACTTACAGAATTTTTCAGTTTCCTAATTAGGTATTTGTCATTCATTCATTTTAGAAGTCACTAGAAATTCTGAAATATTAAATCCAAAAAGCGTGGTCACAATATTCAGGAATACAGTGTTAGAAAAATTATTTACTGCAAACTGGGCTGTAACTGCTTTCATATAAATCACTTTCAGTGACCATTAACTTCTTGAGATATACAATAGAAGAATAGAAATTCCCTGATACTCTAGCACCATCTGAACCAAAATACCTACTCAATTTAACAGAGCCATCCATCCCGAGAAGAATATTGTCACTCTTTATATCTCTATGGATCACCTGGTTTGAGTGCAAGAAATCCAAAGCTTGCAGGCACTATTAAATCAGAAAAAAAAAGTTCTAATTATATCACAAATAATTTTTTAATACTAAGTTTTATTTCTAGATAAGTTTTGGGTAGGGGTATAACTTATATTGTCAAATGAAATCGATTACTGAATGCTTTAACAACACCACTTTGTAGTCACATTACCATTTACATCAATTATGCCACTTAGCATTATACATGCATTATAATGGCTGCCATGTCTGACTAGGACATGAAGAGTGATAATGTGATAAAGAGCAACAATTGTGAATACAGCCAAACTAACCAATTAATATACTTTGGCCTGGTTATCTGGAGGATTCAGCTTTGTCTTATATAACTATGGTAAGCTTCATTGTATACGGTATGATTTGATTCAGAAGTTCTGGAGTGAAACCCAGGAATCTGCACTTAAAACAAGTACCCCAAACTATTTCTAATGGGTAGCCAGGTTTGGGCACCACTCCTAGGCTATGAAGTAACTATAGGCACTTGTTTGGAAATGGCTTTGCAGTGTAAAACTGGAAGATGGAAACCACAGGCTCAGGATAGGAAGTTCAATTTATTGCACGAATAGAAAGCATGTATGTTTGGTGGATATGTGGGGTGGGGGAAATGATAACGAGAGGAGAGCAAGTAAGGAGGAAGTTAAAGTGAATTGTATGTATGTGTATATATGTCAAAGATTAGCTGATCTCACTTAGTTTTGTTTCCCTATCATTGGTTTTCAAGTTTCAGTGAGTCAGAGTTCCTACTTTTGTTGATAGTAAACCTCACTACAATAAATGGGGTAGATTACAATGCCTAAGATGAGACTCCATTGAAGAGAGTGTGTTTTAATATTCAACAAAATAAATATAATAACACATCTTTAATTTACTTTGAAACCCCTCAGGGGTATGACACTTACTGGAAAAGAGACAGATCCTCAGGCCCACTGGAGGCTATAAGGGATGTGTAGACTGTACTGTGAAAGCAACTGCTTTCTGGGCTGAGGGCGGACTTTGTTTAAACTGCCTTCTTAAAAATGATGGAAATATAATGTATTTTGCATGGCTCATATTACACATGCAGAATAAAATAAGTATCATGTAAACACTTCCCCAAATTAGAAAGAAGTGCTAAGCCAATATCACTGTTTCCCGTGTTCACAGAAACTACAGCATGTGGGTTTAGATATGACACTTTGCAAATGGCATCATGGAGCTACAAATATCCAAAAAAAAAGCAGCTAAAATAAACAAGGGGCTCAGGAGGGTGATGCTGGGAAGTGCTATTAGGAACAGAATTTAAATTGAAGTTGGCCTCTCCAATTGTTTTCAGTGGAAAAATTCTACTATTGTTACTTTGATGATATAAACCTTCTGAACAATCAGAAATGAAGAACTGCCAATTTTGGCATTCTAATCAGCCAGAAATGCTCTATTTGCTTACCTCTCTGCAGACAGCTGCTATCTGTCCTTCATCCATACAGGTCTCCGTGACCACATCAGTCAGAGAGCCACCAGCCAAGTATTCCATGACTACCCATAGTTCATCACCCACTAAGTAGCTATAACAAGAAAAGAAAAGACTTTGCCTTACGACACTAGGAAACTGGGGACTCTAATATTCCCAGGCCTCAGTTCTAACAGAAGTTAACTGTAAGTTGTGTCATGCCCGTTCCGTTTGGGAAGGTACTGAGGGACATGCCCCAATCAAATACGGAGCCAAGGGTCATCAGAGCCCTATAATTCAGGCAAAGAGAGCATGAGGTTATTCAAATCACCTGACATCATCTGAAGGCACTTTAGCAGTATAATCAGGTCTCTGAAACCCTGCTTAGCAAGAAAGATGATTTATAGGAAATGGAATGACCCCAATGTTCCCACCCTGCCCTAAGACCCATATCAATGTGAAGCAAGATTTTCTATCCAGTGGTGTTCAAACTTTGGTGTCCATAAAATTCACCTGGGAAGCCTGTTAAAAATAAAAATTCACAGTCCTCATCTTATTATTTAACCTAATGTAGATGACGGGGGAGGGGTGCAGCAAACCACCATGGCATGTGTATACCTATGTAACAATCCTGCACGATCTGCACATGTACCTCTGAACCTAAAGTATAGTAAAAAGAAAATTAAAAAAAAAAGAATTCTGCATTTTTTACAAGTGCAAATGCATTTTTTTGTGCAAAATTACAAACACAGAATGACTTTAGTTTACTCTGCTGCAGATGGTTTCTAAATTACACTTTATGAGACACTGATCAAGACTGTAAAATTTGTATCTGGGTGTAGTGGCTCATACCTGTAATCCCAACACTTTGGGAGGCCAAGGAGGGTGGATCACCTGAGGCCAGGAGTTTGATACCAGCCTGGTCAACATGGTGAAACCCTGTCTCTACTAAAAATACAAAAAATTAGCCGGGCATGGTGGTGCAATCCTGTAATCCCAGCTACTTGGGAGACTAAGGCAGGAGAATTGTTTGAACCCAGGAGGCAGAAGTTGCAGTGAGCTGAGATCTTGCCACTGCACCCCAGCCTGGGCAACAGCAAGACTTCATTTAAAAATAAAAATTAAAATAAAAGACTGAAAATTTACCCTTCTTTTTTCCTCCCAGTTTTTCCCTCTTCCATATCATTGGTCTACCTGGCCCAAAATGCAGTAAACAGTATCTTAAGCTTATTGAAGTTGAAGACCTAGATTTCGTTTCTTTGTATCCCCTCCAGAGAACACAGCACAGTGGTACTAAACAAACTCTTTTTGAAATTGAATGAGACAGATGTTAACTACAAGTGAAGAGTTAGTGTTGTCCTTAACTGTTAGTGTGTACCTATTTATAACACACTGTTAATACCAGTGATGAAAGAGACATTAATTACCTGGTTTAGGAAAAAGGTTTGAGATTAAAGTCTGAATTCCCTAGACCTCACTGTCAGTTAATCACAAAGCATCCATTAAAGCCACTGTGGAGGGCCATTGTAATCAGCCTTCTTCACTTAGACTCCCAGAAACTGTACTGGCTCCAAACACTTGATATAATGTTTAAAACACCACTGCTCCTTCCTATATGCAATAGTCTATTTTCTGCCAAATGGAGCTATGATTCTCAACATGAAATTCCACAAACTTCCTATGTTTGCAACCAAGATCATAAAACGTTTCTTCAAGTGTCTGATATGTGGACAGCTAAATGAGAACAAGTTTAGCGATAGATCTAATACTCTACAGTACTGTAGCATTTGAGAAATATTTGCAGAATGACTGTTAAATGAACGAATCCCAAATAATTTTCCAAAAAAAAATGACATACCACAAAGAATACAAGTACACAATGAGACAAAACACTTACCTATCTAAATAATTAACAATATTAGGGTTCTTATTTTCCCTCATGACCAGAATTTCATTAATAATTAATTCCTTTTTGGGTTGCTGTTGAAGATTCATCTGCTTTATGGCCACCTGGATGGCAATTAAAATACAAGAATAAATTACAGCCATTACAATAAACATGAATATTCATTTTGGGGGGATATAAAGTGAAACATACACATTCTTTATCTACTAAGCTCTTTCTCTGTGCCACAAACTCATACCCCCCTTTTTTCTGTCAATCATGGGTAAACCACTCACTTCAGAGGCTCTGGGCACCAATGAAGTAAACTCCTATCTCAACCCAGTGCTACCCATTTTTTTTTTAGGCAAAGTTACCATCGAAGAAGAAACCTGATAAATATGAACAAAAGAAAATAAAAATCAGGATTGAATGTTAGCACTTACCTCTTGTCCTGTTGCAATGTCTAGTGCTGTATAAACAGTACCTGATGCCCTGTGAAGGTGAATATTATCAAATGAATAAGCAATCAAGCTGTTACCAATATACTTTATTTTACTTGAAATAAAGTGTAATTATTTTCAGGGGAGGAAAATTAGCAAACTCAAAATATGAAGTAAAGAAAGGAACACCTTTTAAAAAATTATTATTGTGATAAAAAATAACACTTGACAGGAGATCTACCCTCTTAACAAATTTTTAAGTGTATAATATTGGAACAATCTTTTGATACAGTGGATGCACCTGAAACAATCACAATGCATCCCTTGTAGTGGGCTAAGAACTCCAGTCAGACTTTCTGGCACCAGTCTGAGTGCCATGCACAATGCAGCAATAAATTGAACAAAATGGCCTTGCTTCTTTTAGGAAACTCCTGGAATCCCCTGAATATTTCTTGAATCTTGTAATAGCCAACATTGCAGGCCTCTGATTAAACTGAAGAATAGTTTAGGAAAGAATATATCATCTTTTGCTTAGGCAAGTATAAATTAACCTTTACTGTTAATATAGAAATAGAATGGCTCTTTTCATATATTTCCAATTTTTAAGATTATCTTCATCTAAAGAATCAGTGTCTCTAAGTGCTGTACTGTACCATAACTACACAAAGCAATAGCAACATGACTTTACTATTAAGCCCTTGTTTTCTTATTTTTACTAAATTTCTCAACAACTTCTACTATGAAGTGTCACTCCAACTCAATATTCTTTTAAAATCTATCATTTCTGGGTCTGGTGCAATAGCTTACTCCTGTAACCCCAAAACTTTGTGAGGCTGAGGCGGGAGGGTTGCTTGAGCTCAGGAGTCTGAGACCAGACTGGGCACCATAGTGAGATTCAGTCTCTATGAAAAATATAAAAAGTAGCCAGGTATGCTGGCACATGCCTGTAGTCTCTGCTACTCAGGAGGCTGAGATAGGAGGATCACTTGAGCCCAGGAGGTCGAGGTTGCAGTGAGCTGTGATTGTACCACTGCACTCCAGCAGTGGTATCTGGGTATCAGACCATGTCTCAAAAAAAATTAATAATCTGTTATTCCTTACATCTTAGCAGTACTCTTGCTTCCATTCTAACTTCAGTTATGGAGTTCCCTTGCTTTGCAAATAGAAATTGTAAGCTGAATCCACAGTAACTTTCTATGAATCACAAATGTGTTCTAAACCACCTCCCACCATCATCCTCAAGAAAAAGAAAATAGTCACTTTTGCTTTTAGTGAATAAAAGAGTTAGAATAGAGATCAATCCTGTGGTTGACTATGCATTGTAATGCTCCAGCATCGGTATGTAAACTTTCTGATAATTATTTCTCTCTTGCTCTCTGTTTCACCCTTGCTGTTTTGTTTTCTGAGTCCAGGAATTATTTTCTTATGTCAGGTACTTCCTTGTAATTCTTTTCCCTTCTCTTTGGATTAGCCCAAATATTTCTCACAGGTCCAGGAAGTATATGTTACCTGGCTCTCAGGGGGTAAACTCGGTGTGTAGTATAAGGCATATCTGAGTATTAGTGGAGATCTGAGTTCTAATATTTGCCCTAACATCATCAAGCTATGTCACATTGGGCTAGCCACCTCCTTTCACTAAATTTCGGTCCCTTCACATGGAAAACAGGTATCACAATAACAGTAGACATGTACTGAGCATGTTGTATATGTTAGACATCATACTAAGAACTTCAGATAATTTATCTTATGCAATCCTTACCATATTTTTATAAGGCAGATATGCCTTACATAACATGGGAATATATGATTATTCCCATGTTATATATGATGAACTGAGGCTCAGAGAGGTTGAGTTACCTGCCCAAGTTTACACAGTTAACAACCCAAGTCTGTCTGACTCTCTTAGGAAATGAGCTACTTTATTTCTAACATTCTTTAATTCAATACTGCCCTCCTCACTCTGCTTGGGTTTCTAAATATCGATTGGAACTAGGCTGAAAAATCACACTTAATCAATAGGTGCCACCTAAAACAGGATTTGGTAATTCTAGAAATTTCTTAGGCTTGAGGCTTATATCAAAAAAATCATTTCCTCACTTCTGTAAGTTTGAGATTCTGGGCTCAGAGCGCATAGTTAGTACCTAGTAAATATTTGTGGAATGAACAAATTAATAAAAATCATTTAAAGCAAACATGCAATGGCAAATGACCTTTCCTTTCTGTGAAGAAAACATTTCTTCTACTTAAATCTACATAAAGCACTTTGCTCTTGGAATAAGCAGACATTCCTGACTTCAGAGCCCAGTATGTGATTTGCCCTTCTGAACTTATTTGAGTTCAAATAGATCACCTCGACTTGGTGTATATTTCAGCTGCTATTAGTCCCGAAAAACTACCTAAATCTAATTGTAAAATATGATTTTAAAATGCCTTTTGACATACAGACAGCTAGCAAATACATGAAAAGTGCTCCACATCAATAATCGTCACAGAAATGCAAATCAAAACCACAAAGAGACACCATCTCTCACCAGTCAGAATGGCAATTATTAAAGAGTCAAAAAACAACAGATATTGGCAAGGCTGCTGAGAAAAGAGAACACTTACACACTGCTGGAGGGAATGGAAATTAGGTCGGCCACTGTAGAAACCAGTTTGGAGAGTTCTCAAAGAACTTAAAATGGAACTACCATTTTGACCCAGCAATCCTATTACTGGGTATGTATCCAAAAGAAAATAAATCACTTTATCAAAAAGACACATGCACTTGCATGTTCATTGCAGCACTATTCACAATAGCAAAGACATGGAATCAACTACGAGCCAACCAATGGTAGATTGGATAAAGAAAAATGTGATACACGTACATCATGGAATATTATGCAACCATAAAAAGCATGAAATCATGTCCTTAGCAGTAATATGGATGGAGCTGGAGGCCATTATTCTAAGTGAACTAAAGCAGGAATAGAAAACCAAATACCACATGTTCTCATTTAAGTGGGAGCTAAAATTGGGTATTTGTGGACATAAAGATGGCAACAATAGACATTGGGGAGAGGGATAGAGGAGGGTAAGGGTTGAAAAACTAACTACTAGGTACTATGCTCACTCCTGGGTGATGGACTCATTCGTACCCCAAACTTCAGCACTATGCAATATACCCAGGTAACATACCTGCACATGTACTCCCTAAATCTAAAATAAAATTTAAATAAATAAAGTGACTGTTTAGTTTATTCCCATGTGCACAATTTCTTTAGATACAAAAGAGTAAGACTATCTGCAAAATGAGATAATAATACCTATTTCACAGGGCAGTGGAGAATTGCATGGCACAATCTATGTAATCATTTATCCCTGTGTCAGATTAGAGTTGATGCCTATGTGTTAACCGCTATTATCATCATTTGTTGTTGATGCTGTTGTTATTGGTTTCCTGGTAGGGGATAACTGATACACTAAACGATTAGTTGGCCCCTCCCAACCTCCCAGCCAAAGCATCTTCGCTAATGTCTGCCCCTATTTCCAGAAAGGACGGAAGCTGAGGTAAACTATTGGAATACTTTTTAGAGGTTCCACATCCTTTCCCCCTAGGGAAGTGGTTTTACCCTTTTCTTTGAAAGTTGGAATACCTTTATCAAATGGAACTGAATGAAAAAACCCTCAACATATTAAAGAAATAAATTGGGAGTTGCCCCAGTTAAAGCTAGGGAAGGAGACCCAAAATGCCTGACCACATGGCCTTTCTGTTATTCAACAGCCCTGTCCCCCTCACCCCCAACCCCATTTCCACTGTCCTAAGGGCTAAAATTGTGATTGACTTGGAATACAAGGGGGGTTTATGTTTAACACTCACAGAGGTTTACCTTTCAGATTCTTGCATTTTTGGTCCTCCAGCACCCTCAACATTTCATTGTATTAAAATTGCTAGAGTTCTAGCCCTGAAATCTCAATATCCTGGGATTTATGGCACACAGGGGTAAAAATTGCTACAAATTCCTAATCCACAGAGGTTTAAAGATCCTGAAACTCTAGAGCACCAGCTGCCTACTAAAAATGAGCCTTTCTCCTCCCCTGCCCTCTGCCTTTACTGCATATATCAATTGTGTAATGTGTATACATATAAATTTCCCTACCCTGTAACCTGGTTCTCTTCTCATAAAATGGTAATATCCTCTCCTACCCCACTTACCAATCCCCTCAAACCAAACATGTTGTTAGGTGGTTGGAACTCCCTGTTCTGACCAATATTGGTTTGGGCAACTTCTAGCCTTTGCACAATCTTCAACTCAAATGCATAAATTCAGGTACTAACCTGCAAATTAAAATTGAGTACCTTATCCCCAGCTATATCTTAGCAACCTCAACGTTTTTCTGCACCCCAGTTCTGATGCTTTTCTACAGTCTAATAATTTAAAATTTAACAGATATAAATATGATTCTCTTCTTCAAGAGATCTCAACTTCCTTCAAGAGTCATCTATTAAAGCTCTCTCATTGTCACTGCTGGGTTCAAAACAGTAGTTCTCACTCATATTCACTCAAAACTCCCCAGGTTCAAGTCCTACTAGTTCCTAGTTGTCAAACTCTGGTTAAGGAATTTAATTTCTTTGTGATTTAGGATTAAAGGAAGATTAACTGTATATAGTTCTGGACTATAGTGATTTCCTAATAAATATTAGCAATAATGATAATTATTATTTGGTTATTTCCTAATATATTCATTAAGTTCTCAAATCCTAGTGTGTGAATCACAAGGAAGCTCTGTAAGTATCTGGGAATTTTCAAAACATTTGATGTTTCAAAATTTCTAACAAAAAAATTGACAATTACCTGAGAACAGCTAATTCAAGTATCACATATACTTCTTTTTAGCTAGAATTATATCAATTTGTAATTATGTTAAATATCAAATGATGATTAAAAGCTTCAATTAGCAGTTATGTGTTTTTTGCTTAATAAATTATAATAAACTATTAATAAATACAGTTCAACAATCAAAATTATAAACCTGAAGTTTACAAAGACAAATAATTGAAGGAAACTTGGTGAAGTTGGGAAGCACTCTTCTTATAATAATTGAAGAACAGTAGTGTATACTCCCAAAGAAACAATCTTCATGCCAACAGTGTTGCAAAAAGATGAGTTTTGCAATGGCATGGGGTATATCGAAATATCTCCATGCATGTATATACAAAATTAAACTTTAATTCACTTTAAATTTTAAAAATTAGTGTCTTTTTTGGTTCCATAAGAAATTTAAAGTAGTTGTTTTCCTAATTCTGTGAAGAAAGCCAATGGTAGCTTGATGAGGTTAGCATTGAATCTATAAATTACTTTGGGCAATGTGGCCATTTTCACGATATTGATTCTTCCTATCCATGAGCATGGAATGTTTTTCCTTTGTTTTTGTCCTCTCTTATTTCCTTGAGCAGTGGTTTGTAGTT
This sequence comes from Callithrix jacchus, assembly GCF_049354715.1. Taxonomy (NCBI): domain Eukaryota; kingdom Metazoa; phylum Chordata; class Mammalia; order Primates; family Cebidae; genus Callithrix; species Callithrix jacchus. The sequence continues at coordinate 107,575,148 of NC_133524.1, read as the reverse complement.
CTCCTTGAAGAGGTCCTTCATATCCCTTGTAAGCTGTACTTCTAGGTATTTTATTCTCTTTGTAGCAATTGTGAATGGAAGTTCACTCACAATTTGGCTCTGTGTATAAGAATGCTTGTGATTTTTGGACATTCATTTTGTATCCCGAGACTTTGCTAAAGCTGCTTATCACCTTAAGGAGATTTTGGACTGAGATGGTGGGGTTTTCTAAATACACAATCATCTCATCTGCAAACAGAGACATTTGACTTTCTCTCTTCCTCTTTGAATACCCTTTATTCTTTCTCTTGCCTGATTGCCCTGGCCAGAACTTCCAATACTATGTTGAATAGGAGTGGTGAGAGAGGGCATGCTTGTCTTGCACCAGTTTTCAAAGGGAATGTTTCCACCTTTTGCCCATTTAGTATATTGGCTCTGGGTGTGTCATAAATACTTTTATTGTTTCAAAATACATTCTATCAATACCTAGTTTATTGAGAGTTTTTAGCATCGGGGGTGTTGAATTTAATCAAAGGCCTTTTCTCCATCTATTGAGATAATCATGTGATTTTTGTCATCTGTTCTGATTATGTGATGGATTACATTTATTGATTTGCATATGTTGAACCAGCTTTGCATCCAAGGGATGTAGCCATCTTGATCATGGTGGATAAGCTTTTTAATGTGCTGCTGGATTTGGTTTGCTGGCATTTTACTGGGGATTTTTGCATCGATGTCCATCAGTGATATTGGCCTGAAATCTTCTTTAGCCAAGACAATCCTAAGCCAAAAGAATAAAGCTGGAGGCATCACATTACCTGACTTCAAACAGTACTACAAGGCTACAGTAACCAAAACAGCATGGTACTGGTACTAAAACAGATGTATAGAGCAAAAATATATAGATATATAGAACAGAGGCCTCAGAAATAATGCAAAACATCTACAACCATCTGATCTTTGACAAACCTGACAAAAACAAGCAATGGGGAAAGGATTCCCTGTTTAATAAATGGTGTTGCAGAAAACTGAAACTGGATCCCTTCCTTACACCTTATACAAAAATTAACTCAAGATGGATTAAAGACTTAAACATAAGACCTAAAACCATAAAAACTCTAGAAGAAAACTTAGGCAATACCATTCAGGACATAGGCATGGGCAAAACACCAAACGTCATGACTAAAACACCAAAAGCAATGCCAACAAAAGCCAAAATTAATAAATGGGTTCTAATTAAACTAAAGAGCTTCTTCACAACAAAAGAAACTATCATCAGAGTGAAAAGGCAACCTTCAGAATGGGAGAAAAATTTTACGCTCTATCCATCTGACAAAGGGCTAATATCCAGAATCTATGGGGAACTTAAACAAATTTACAAGAAAAAAACAAAAAATCCCAAAGACAAGTAGGTCATTAAAGAAATGTAAATAAAAATGGCAATGAGATGCTATCTCATGCCAGTTAGAATGGCAATCATTAAAAGTCAGGAAATGGCTGGGCGCAGTGGTTCATACCTGTGATCCCAGCACTTTGGGAAGCTGAGGCAGGCAGATCATGAGGTCAGGAGTTTGAGAGTACCCTGGCCAACATGGCGAAACCCTGTTTCTACCAAAGATACAAAAAATTAGCCAGGCGTGATGGTGTGCACCTGTAATCCCAGCTACTCGGGTGCTTGAGGCAGGAGAATTGCTTGAACCCGGGAGGCAGAGGTTGCAGTGAGCCAAGATTACACCATTGTTTTCCAGCCTGGGTGACAGGGTGAGACTCAATCTCAAGAAAAAAAAAAGGTCAGGAAACAACAGATGCTGGAGGGAATGTGGAGAAATAGGAACACTTTTGCATTTTTGGTGGGAGTGTAAATTAGTTCAATCATTGTGGAAGACACTGTGGTGATTCCTCAAGGATCTAGATCCAGAAATACCATTTGACCCAGCAATCCCATTACTAGGTATGTACCCAAAGGATTATAAATCATTCTACTATAAAAACACATGCACATGTGTGTTTTTTGCAGCACTATTCACAATAGCAATGACTTGGATTCAACCCAAATGCCTATCAATGATAGACTAGATAAAGGAAATGTGGCATATATACACCATGGAATACTATGCAGCCATGGAAAAGGATAAGTTCATGTCCTTTGCAGGGACATGGATGAAGCTGGAAACTGTCATTCTCAGCAAACTAACACAGGAACAGAAAACCAAACATTGTATGTTCTCACTTATAAGTGGGGTTTGAACAATGAGAACACATGGACACAGGGAAGGGAACATCACACACTGGGGCCTGTCAGCAGGTGCAGGGCTAGTGGAGGGATAGCATTAGGAGAAATACCTAATGTAGATGATGAGTTGATGGGTGCAGCAAACCACCATGGCATGTTATACCTACGTAACAAACCTGCACATTCTGCACATGTATCCCAGAACTTAAAAAAAAAAAGTAAGTGTCATGTAGCACTTTAGGATGTAAGGATGCCAAAACTTCAACTATCAAAGTTAGGGGTTAAAACTCCTAATTCTCTGGTGTATTGGGGCTGGTGTTCTCAAGTGGACAAACTGCCAATTTGATTTTTATGCTAAACATTTAACTACACTGAGCCCTATTATCCCTCCACTGCAGTTATATTAAAGCCAGATTCCTGTAGGAAGTACTTTTTTTTATGATAGAGATTGTTTTTATTTCAAATATCAGTCCCTCAGATAGCACAAAGTAATCATGCGTTGTCAGAACTCAAAGAAAAATAGAGAACATCCAGTTTAACTTTCTCATTACAGAGCAGGAAGGACAGGCCCATAATAACAACAGATTTCTCAATCACTGGGACTCATCATCAATTAAAATGTGGTAAGTACTGCTGGTTTCTTGGCATCACATTAGGTGCTTTATCAACAGACCCTCCCTGACATGGCCAAGCGCTTACTACTCAAATGGAAACACTGGGATCTAGCCTGAAGGGCCCAGAAAGAAACAAACAATTTAAAATTCTGGCTTTTCCTCATAAAACAAGTCAGTTTCATTATCAGGAATCTTCACCAGGTTTTGATGTTTCCCACCAAGAGCCAAAGTCAAGCCATGATCATAAGTAGTTGTAAAAGCAGCAACATGGTAGGACTAATAATTTATATATGTCACTTTGATTTCAGCATGGACATGGATTAGAGGAAAAGAAGGGCAAAGATGTGAGCCTAGGAATAAGCCCATAGACTGGGAAAAAACAAAAAGGGCAAGAGGTCTAGAGGGCTCAATGTTGTCCAAGAAGAGTCTGGTAGGAATAAGATGAGGGAGTCAGAAAGATAGGCAAAATTCCTATTAAGGTTTTACAAGTATAAATCTGGTGCTAATGAGGTCATAGTCAGGGATTAAACCCCATATAGGATGGTTATTTTTCACCTGTACTCCTACTGCTGCTGCTATAGAAAGGCTATTTCACTTATTAAGCCATACTCTCTGCAGCTCTCTGTAAAGGAATGATCTCACTTAATGTCCACCCTGTGCAACTCTATGAGATAAACTCGATTTTCCTCACTTTACAAATGAGAACATTGAAACTAAGAAATGGTAAGTAGGTTGCCCAAGGTTTCACAATCAGCAGCTGAGCTTAAAAATGCATCACTTTGTCTCCACAGCCCATGCTCTTAATCACCATTTCATGTTTTTCTATAGATTCTTAGCATTTTTACATCAGTGCTAAGTGCAAGTGTGGTACTTCCCAAAGCTCATGTTTGTACCCGTTATGCTAAGGTGCCTCCCCAAAATGTTTATCTTGCCTTTAATTTTCTACTCACTTAGCCCACAAGCCATTTAGCTTGTCCCAGGACACGGTATGTTTTATTCCTTCAGTATAACCACACATAGGTTGTTGTTTTGTTTGCTGACTCAATTAAGATTGGTCATGTGGCTGCAAATGAACTAGGGTTAGTTTTTTGGAATAGACTATCTTTTGCTGAGTATTTAAAAAGTTACTACTTGTAGGCTCCTATCTAGATATTGTCCCACTATATTAACTACCATATAGTTGCTTATTGTCTAGATAGGATATTGTCTTACTAACTACCGTATAGTTACTTGTTTTGTTGAGAGATGTGTCGTTTAGGGCTCAGGAATGGTGTTACGATTACATGCAATAACTTTTCCAATGAGAGTTTTGGTGTTGTCATTTGTGGTAATTTACCTCTAAAAAATCCATCTCTAAATTTGAAATAAAATTATGTAAAAATCATGTTATCTCAGAACTGCTCTAAGTATACAGAATGTAGCTGAGGCCAGATGGTACAGTCTTTAATTACTAAGATTATAAATCAGAACAGGGAATTTTCTGTTCTTTAGCTAGGGCATGACTTTTCTCAGAGTATTCATGGTCATCTAATTTTAAATAGAACTGTAACACATTATGGGTGTGGAGCCAGGGAGCTCAGTGGGTTATAGTCCAGTGATAATGAGGCCACAATTACAAGGCTTAATCCCTGGAAAGGCCATATAACTCTCGGCTACTCACTCCAACATTAAGTCTAAGCAGCTGCTTCACAGTGTGTGCTATGGGTTTCAAGAGGGCTTGGACAGGAAAGGGGGGCAGGTGGCTTAAAACAAGCTCATTACTATGGTTGGAAAAAACAACTAACATGCAAACTCTGCTAATGGTGTTTGATTGACTGGCATCATTCTTTACAAGGGATAGCATACAACATAGTGCACTTAAGAGCATTAAGTGGAACAAAGAGCATCTTCCATTGCTCCATAAACATTGTTCTTCACAAATGCTAATGTATTTCCAATCTCCTACATCACAAAGCCTTTTATAAAGCTCAGACTACATCTACTTAGTGCTTCATAGCAGTGTTCTACCTTGTGTGGCCCAAAATAAATTGATGAAAAGCCAAATACTTTTGGAGTGGGTGGTCCTACCCAACGAATCACTTCCATAAGCACACTAGACACCACTGTTGCCCGTAGTTTCCTGAACAACCGCCCCCCAAAAAATGTGAGAGGTTTTATTCTCAGCTCTCTGAGTTCTATGCTATACACTGCTTTGTCAGGTTCTCTAAACCACATTGTTATTCATCAGGTCTTTTAAGAAGTTAAGTTTCAATGCTATTCATCTTCACAGTGAGACTTTCATGTTAGAGTAAGAAGAAAGGGGCTTCTCACTGAGCAGCAGAGATAAGTCTGAAAAATACCTAACATTATATATTTAGTTTCTGAAGTCTTAAAACTAAAACTAATTTAGAGATACAAGGACTGAGGGCTTGATTACACATGAGCTAGTAGTAAATAAAATTCGTTTGCAATTATTGATGAATTGAGCATATCATTATTCTATATAATGATATGATTGGCAAAGATCCAGATGTTAGACAAAATTCCTTTGGCCAGATGCATATCTACGCGTAAGAGAAAAATGATTTCAAGAAATGCTGTCATTGTCACTTTCTTTCAAACATAGCTGGATAGCTAATCTAATATATGGAGAGATATAACATGTAATGAAGATACGTTGGTATCATAAAGACATGGACTACATTGGCTAATGAATTCTTCAGGACAGCCTTTTGTTTTGCCACATGCTTTCTTGTTAGAGTTCCTTTCTTATTTATTTTCCTTTCAAAAAAGGTCAGTGTGGGAGTGTTTCTATTATAGTAATATAATCCCAAATAAATGAATACAACTGTGTTGGCAAAGGTGTGGGCAACCAGCACTCTCATACATTGTTGATGGTGTGTTAAATAAAAAAAACCTCTATGGAGGGTAACTCAGAAAAAAAATGCACATATCCTTTTACATAACAATATCACTGTTAGGAATTTATTCTAATGATAAATTTGTATAAAATGGTTTATTTGTAAGGCTCTGCACTGAAGTCTTGTTTATAATAGCAAAACATCAAAAACAAATTAAATATCTATATCCATTGATGCCTAGTTCAATAAATTATGGTATATTCAAACAACAAATACTGTGTATCTGTTTAAAAAGTATGAGGTACAAATATAGAACCATCTCTAAAACACAGAAACAGAAAAGCAGATATATAGTATGTTACCATTTGTGCTAAAAATATACCTACAACAAACACACACACATGCACAGACATACACCATGTATACCCAAATACAAGATAAGGGTTTTTCTCCCTAATTTTTCCTCATTAAAATGGAGCTGCCTTATATTCAAATTCTTATAAAAATCTTTCATGTAATTGGTACTTGTCCATATTCATTTATTTTTAACTATAAAATAGAGTTCAGAAAGGACATATTAGGTTGATATCTTCTCAATTAATGCTGCTTTTGAATGCTCATAGAGAGCGCCTGCCAGAATTACAAAGAAAGGATGTGAACAAGTTATTTCGGAGGGTATGCCTGCATAACTGCAAATGCTGGATGTCATAAGCTATTACAAGACCTCTGTCAAAACTTAGCCAAAGATGGAACAGTTTGACCACCATAAACAATAGTGAATGCAACTCAGTGAAACATATTGAACATGTAAAATTTTAAGACTTTATAAAGATATTTAATAAAATTCCCCTACTAAAAAATCAAAATGCCCCTTATTGAACACTTTTGTAAGAAATTCTGTGCTAATTCTTTACACTGATATTTTGGCATTTTAAAAATCAAGCATTTGGCCAGGCGTGGTGGCTCTCACATGTAATCCCAGCACTTTAGGAGGCTGAGGTGGGTGGATCACTTGAGGTCAGGAGTTCAAATCCAGCCTGGCCAACATGGTGAAATCCTGTCCCTACTAAAAATACAAAATTAGTTGGGAATGGTAACACATGCTTGTAATCCCAGTTACTGGGGAGGCTGAGGCAGAAGAATCCCTTGAATTCTGGAGATGGAAGTTGCAGTGAGCTGAGATGGCACCATTGCACTCCAGCTTAGGTGACAGAGTGAGACTCCATCTCAGGGAAAAAAAAAAAAAAGAAAAACTTAAGCATTTATTTTGACTTTCCTATATGAACTGTATTTCAGGATAACCAGAGTCTTAGCTGATGAGGTAAAATTCTTTTCAACAAAAGCATTCTAGTTAAGAAGTGTGAAAAAAATTACAGACTTAGAAAATCACTATTCTGTCCCTAATGAAATAATTGATTTGAACAAAAACCATCAATAGATGAAATCATCTGATGAAAAGCTGATGGAAAATTTTACATAGGAGGAGACAGACAGTCACCCATTGAATTTTCTGATCAATCTACTTATTTCTAAACTATGGGACAATCAGATAGTGTGTGTATCCTGGTGTGGTGTGCAATATGAAACATACAGTACCACCTATGAATAAATGTTGCAAAACTTTAACCTGAATCTAAGCCTCTACAGATAACTTCCAATTATAGGAAATACAAGGAATCGCCGGCACAGTGGCTCACACCTATAATCCCAGCACATTGGGAGGCCGAGGCGGGTGGATCACTAGGTCAAGAGATCGAGACCATCCTGATCAACATGGTGAAACCCCATCTCTACTAAAAATACAAAAATTAGCTGAGCATGGTGGTGAGCGCCTGGAGTCCCAGCTACTCGGGAGGCTGAGGCAGGAGAATTGCCTGAACCCAGGAGGCGGAGGTTGTGGTGAGCCGAGATCGCGCCATTGCATTCCAGCCTGGGTAATAAGAGTGAAACTCTGTCTCAAAAAAAAAAAAAAAAAAAAGAAAAGAAAAAGAAAGAAAGAAAGAAAGGAAGGAAGGAAGGAAGGAAGGAACGAAGGAAGGAAAGAAAAGAAAGGAAAATACAAGGAATCAAGGAGCAAGTTAAACGACAGCAAATGAAACTAACAGACAAATCCAGAAAGTGCCGCATTTTACAAGACAACAACTAGTTTCTTCAACAAGATAATGATAGTGGAAAAAAAGGAGCCTGCTTCAGAGAATATAGACATAAGATACACAACAAATGCAATGTATAGATCTCCTTTGAATGTTGATTTGAACAAATTAATTATAAAAATAGCATTTTGTGACAAGTGGAGAATTCTGATTATAGATTGGGAGTTAGATGACATAAAGCAATTGTCAATTGTTTGTAGATGTTATAATGGCATTGTGATTTTACTAAAAATTGTTGAAAAATGTTTAATCTGAGTGATAAGAATATAGAAGTTCCTGTGTTATGTTCCTACTTGTGTAAGTATGACAATGTGTAATAGAAATTTTTAAAAGTCATATAGTAAATAGTAGATACATGTTGTGAAAGCCTAAATATACATCTACAGGACAAATTCAGAAAACAAAAAAATCTTAATGTTATATAAATGGGTAATTGTGACTAGGAATAAATATCCAGGAACAGAATTCTATGTGGGTTCAAAATCTCAATGATCTTAGATGGAAGTCAGGCAATATATTTGAATAACTGCTGAAGACTCAAAAATAATCTCTAGTAATTACAAAAAGAATGACACATAAGGAGATTTTGAATTATATCATTCATAAAATATGAGAGTAGAAAAATATCTACAAAATAATAGTTTATAAAATATGTGGTTTTAAATATGTAAATGAAAGTAAATAACAAATTAAACATCGTAATAGACTTTCAGCCATATATACATACATATATACATTTAACAGTTTATATCTTATTGCATTATCTTATATTTGAGCGTATATGCTGGGGCAGTGATGCAGTCCTTAGAGACACCAAAGTGAATGAAACCTACAGTCTGAAATAAGTACTCGTTCAAACAAAACTTCCCATAACCCCCTACTCGCTAAATTCCTATACCCTCTAAAGTCACTCTCAAGTGTAACCTCCTCTAGGAATCCATCATACCCCCTCTTTGGCTGTAAATAATTTGTCCCTCCTCTCTGTCCACAGAGCTTTTTGTAATTTCATCACAATACTTATTATATTCTGTTCTATATGACAGCAAGATATGAATGTGTCTTTCATCCCTAATAATAACTAGCATTTGCTGAGCAATTAAGTGCGTGCCATGTACTGTGCTAAGGACTTTAAGTGCCTTCTCTTAGTTGTTTTTACAACCTTATGAGATGTGTGCATTCTACTTACTATGAATGAGAAAACTGATGGTTAAAGAAATTAAATAATTTATCTACAGCCCTGAGTTCAGAATCCTCTTTCCTTTTCTTCAAGTTTTTCAAAAATTCTCCCTTTATTTCTCTACATTCCTCAAAGTTTCAAGCAATTTTACATGTCTAGACAAGCTACAATATAAGTGGTGAATACATGCTGGCACAGATATAATCTGTAGGATTCAGAAAAACAAAAGACAGAAAAGGTCAACTAGGACCAGGGCAGCCAAAGAAGCATTCATGTGAGAGATAACAGTGAAGATGTGTGTAAATAAAATATAGGAGAAAGGTACATTATTGGGGGCAGGTGTTTGTCTTATTTCTTGATAAAACTCTTCTTTTCTCCCTGTCAAATACTCAGAGGGACAACAAATATAAAGGTCACTGTGAACTCCCAGAACCTGATTCTTAACTGTAACTCTAATGTAACTCTACATCACACATAGTAGGCACTCATTAAAGGTTCACTGATGTTAAAAAGTTACCTGTTAAACTGGATCCTCTGGGCTCCTTCCTCAAAAATATTTTTCTGCTATACTGTTGAAAAGACAATATGAACCTGAAAAAGAAAAAGGGGCTCAAGCCTGTAATCCCAGCACTTTGGGAGTCCGAGGCGGGTGGATCACGAGGTCAAGAGATCTAGACCATCCTGGTCAAAATGGTGAAACCCCATCTCTACTAAAGATACAAAAAATTAGCTGGGCATGGTGGCACATGCCTGTAATCCCAGCTACTCAGGAGGCTGAGGCAGGAGAACTGCCTGAACCCAGGAGGCGGAGGTTGCAGTGAGCCGAGATTGCGCCATTGCACACCAGCCTGGGCAACAAAAGTGAAACTCCATCTCGGGGAAAAAAAAAAAAAGAAGAAAAAGGGCCTGTTTTTCAGAGCATTCGCATTTAAGGAAAGATCCTAACATGAATTCAAATACATTAATGAGAAATCTGTGAAGACAGCTTCCAACGTTAGTTTAATTCAGCCCTCTGTTACATAGCTATTGCTTATTCAGGAATTACACAGGGTTGCCAAGGATAGCCACTAACTAAAAATAAATATTTGATTTTGTTGTCTCACTCTACCTCATTTATTAAACAATTTATTTTATATAAGTATTCTAGAAAGTGAAGATTCTCAAGTCCGTACCAGATATATTTCTGACAAACTCATGTTGTTAATGATACTTTTGGGGTACCTGACATTTTTTCTTTCTTTCCTTATTTTTTTTAACTTTGCATAAATTTGCTCAAAATGTCTGGATTTGGTGGCCAATTATAGAAGATTTTTCACAGCAAACCCAGTGAAACAATGTCATTTTTAGCCTTCAACTCACAGCTATGGCCTCAAATGATTAGACATGTGATTCTGAACTTGATTTACGGAAGATGGAGCCCAATTCTCTGGCCCCAGGCCTGAATGCTGGGATGGCAGAAACCCATGCTGGAGAAAAATTTAGTTTACCAAGTAAATCAGGGTGATTACTGGAGAAGCTCTTCTCAAATCCAGTTCCTGAAAATGAGTGAACTGTTGTGCTCTTTGGAGCTGAGAATAGAATACTGGGGCTGATTATCCCTAACACCAAATGATTACTGACAACAATTTTGCATGTCACTATAATAACAGGTAAGGCAAAAGCAATTAAAAACACAGATTTCATTTTAAAACTCCACATATTAAGAGTAGAGACTAGTTTATATAACTTAGGACAGTAATTCATGAAAAAATCAGCTGTAAGCCACTTAAGTTAAAAGAAAGTTAATATTAAGTGAGATGTGGGTTTATTTGCTTTTGGTCCAGAAAGAAAGAAATGAATATTTTGTTTATTTACCTTAACAATTAAGAACTGAGAGAAAACAATCTGCTAAGATCAAACAATAAAATTAGTGAATTAAATGATAAAATCATAGTAAATAGATTTAAGCTAGTAGGTTATATCTTAAATACATCTTGATTTTATTTCATCATGACCGTTTGGGTTGTGGGGTGTGTGTGAAAATGGGCAGTAGAATGTGAGGCCAACATGCATGAAGAAGACAGATGTCAGCACACACAAATATCCAGAGAATAAAGGAATCACATGTGGTGAGGCCAACCAAGTCATTGTGAAAGGCAAAGATATAAAGACACATTAAGGAAAAACAGGGAAAGACAGACACAGGAGTAGCAAGATAGACATGTATATCCACATGTAAATACACAGGACAGAGGAAAGGGACAGCTAAAAAGACAAACATTTTCTTTTTTTCAAAAAAAATTTACTTTAAGTTCCGGGTTACAGATGAAGAACGTGCAGGTTTGTTACATAGGTATACGTGTGCCATGGTGGTTTGCTGCACCTATCAACTCGTCATCTAGCTTTTAACCCCTGCATGCAATTAGCTGTTTGTCCTAATATTCTCACTTTCCCTCATCCCCCCAATCCCCATCTGGCCCTTCCCGGGAGTGTGTTGCTCTCCTCCATGTCCATATATTCTCATTGTTCAATGCTCACTTATGAATAAGAAGAGGCAGTGGAAAGACAAACATTTTCATTAGCTCAACAAATATTTACTGAGGCAAAAACAGACCCAAAAAGATAGATTTGGCAGACAACTTTGTAGTTCTTTGTAGCCGGCCAAAGTGAACCCAGCTGCTGGCCATAACTGCACAGAATTGTTTTAGAGGGCCTACTAAGTACAAAAGCACTGTACTAAACACTAACAAAGACCAAAGTAGGAATAAAATAAACTCCCTACCCTCTAAGGACTTATTAAAAAGCCATGTTGGGCCTATGAGTATCTGCTACTTTATCATTCTTTAAAATGATGAACTTGCTGGGAATTTAAAATAGACCTTTCTGCAGTGGTAAGCAGGATTTATGCTTTGATTTTTCATTTTAGATTATGAAGACTATACAAAGAGACTCAGAGATAGAAAACTTTCCTTCTCATCTTTAAAAGTAACAGGCATAAATAATAGCCAAGAGAGGAAATCTCTCTGTTACACAAGGTTGCTTGGTGGCCTGATCTTTGTTCTTGGCAAAATCAGTCTTGTTTCATTACCTAGTATCTGGGAGATATCTGAAACCATTTTGTATTTTTTTTCCTTTTAAAATTCAGTGTTATTTTTGGCTCAGTTGTCTTTTAGTTGGAACAATCAAAACAAAATGATAACACTTCCCACTCTCCAAAAAACAACCACAGAAAACCACTTTACAAATTCATAAACAAATAATTCCCAATTTAAGGCTACAAATAGAAATTACTGCCTATTAGAAATATAACATGAGCCATGAGCCATATTTTAAATTTCTTAGAGCTACATATTTAAAGGTTTTTAAAAGGTTAATTTTCATAATATATTTTCTTTAATCCAATGTATGGCAAAATATCTCAACATGTAATCAATAAAAAGTGTATTAATTAGATATTTTACATTCTTTTTTTCACACTAAGGTTTTGAAACCATGTGTACATTTTACACTTACAGTACATCTCCATTTGGACTGGTCACATTTCAAGTGCTCAGTGGCCAAATGTGGTTACCGGCCACCATACTGGACAACAATGATTTGGAGTGATACTTCTAAGTGGACTGAACATCCCTTCCCTTCCTATTGTTAGCTCTACCAGAGACTCAACCAGATGAAAATAAAATCTTAAAGTCAACTTTTGTTTTTTGAGTCCCCTTAATACATAACACTGTGTTTTTGCAATCTGCCTGGTGGCATTTAACCTTTACGCATGGAGAAGGAGAGTTGAGGTTGATATATGCACTTGGGAAGGTATAGCTTTCTTACTTAAGCAAAACAAACAGTCCACCGGAGGTAGACAGGGAAAATTTCCAGTGGGAAATAATGGCTGTAGAAGCCAGCCCTGCTCTGTACTTGGGTGAATTGAGTAAGCTTGCGTCAAGGTTCTTCTGGTACCCTGTATTTTCCTGTCAAGCCCTCAAGTAAGTTCCTTGAGGGCTCACACCATCATTACCCATCTCTGTCTCTCTAGCACTTAGCATAGTGCCTGGAACATAGTTGGTGTTTAAGAAATATCTGCTAAACAAATAAATGATTTCACATAAATTCAGTTTCTTATGTGCACTAGCCACATCCCAAGTGCCCCATAGCCACACGTAGCCAGTGGCTACCATGTTGGACAGCACAGATATAGGACATCTCTATCATCACAGTAAGTTCTGTTGCTTATCACTGTTTTAGAACAATGAGTAGAAATATTAATTTGACCCATTTGGTGACAGGGAGCTTCTAGAGATCACAAAACTCTTCATTTTTTGTGAGCAAGTGAGAATACCAGTGATATTAAATAAGAAAGAAAGAAGCAAAAGCAATAATAGGTACATATTTTAGCCTACTGGAAAGTTCAAATACAATGTCATTACGGTTTTGACTGGAAAAATATACTTGGCCGTGCATTTCTTCCTGAGTTTCTTTTTCCCTTAGAGTCTTCTCATCTTGATTCTCACCAGGCACAATTTCCACGAGTGCCTCACCTATTCTCTAGCCCAAATGTATAATGAATGCTTTCCCTTATTTCCTGAGATATACAGGCAATTTCAAAAGAAACTTTAGTACAAAAGCTAGGGGGATAAACAAAGAAAACATAAAATTATGAAAAATAGTCAAGCTTATATATGACATATATATTTTTAAAGCTAAGTACTCCAGGAAAAGCAATGAGGTTCTTAAAGAAATTCTACCTTCTCTTACCCTAAATAATTAGATTCTAATGGCTGATGGGCTAGCACAATTTTGCAAGTATACTGGATGTAACCCTTTATTTTCAGCCCCTTGTCTCAGCCAGAAGTCTGAGGTGCCTCTTGATTTCTGACATACAGTAGTTGGTATGCCTGAATATACATCGCACTCCTCATTTAAGGATGTCCCTTAAGATTCCACTTTCCTTTAAATAAAACTTCGCCCTGTCACAAATGTGGTTGCCTGCTCAGACCCACCTGCCTAGTTTCATGCTGAGGCCTGAGAGACATGCATAATTACAGTTGACTTGCAGAAATGGTGACTTCTGCTTTCAGCTTTAGTGAATAATTTAATGCAATGGTTCCCATGTCTTGCTGATTATCAGGATTATCTGAGGAACTTTTGCAAAGTTCAGATCACTCAACCCCACTCCAGACTTCTAAATCAAATCTTTGGCAGTGGAGCCTGGGATTCTTTATCTTTAACAAGTATACTAACTGAAAATGATGCACTAGGTCTCATTTAGGGATTATTGTCTGTTTCCTCCATACTCAGGCAACTCTGCTTACCTCCGGATCATTCCATAAGGACGTTCCCCACCCTCAGTTTGTCATTTTACATTCTGACAATAAAACAGAATCTTATTCATACCATCCATGTAACTGAAGGGGGAAATGGGATAAAAGGGGTTTTTATGTAAGCTAGAAATTTCCATAATCCTACTGCTTTTTCTAGAGAAATCTGTTTGAATCTTTTAACTACATCGGATCGAAATGTCCCCACAGAAGTTACTATCAGCCCAACAATAATGAAAATTTCAGCAGGATGTGCTCCTAGGTTAATGAACAGTCAGCCCTCCAGCTGAAAGGCCAACACTGAGAATGCAAGACACAAATATAATCCACGAAATAAGAAGCATAATTTACCAGAAACCCAAGCTCTTACTGAATTTTAATATTAATGTATGTTGTTCATACACATCTTTTTATATTTCAAATAACAATCACTTACCCTTGACCAATTTTTTCAAATCTTGTGTATTTTTTCTTTGGGTCCCCAACACTCACAATGCTTCCTAAGAGATGGGTGGGGAGAGAAGGAGAGAGGAGGAGGCGTAGGGGAAAGAGAGAGAGAGAGAGAGAGAGAGAGAGAAAGAAATGGAAATTGATTGACTGTTTTTAAAAATTTAATAATGAAAATTAAGATGCCAGAGTCAGTGACAAATAAAACATTAGACAAATACTCCCATGTGATTTCTATAATTTATATAGAAATGATACTTTCTATTTATTAAAATAACAATAGTTTTATATTAATTAAAGTAGTAATATAACCCATTTTGCTTATATCCTATAAAAAGTTCTCATGATATTATATATTAGGAGATTAAAAAAACGCCTAAGACAGGGATGGAGCTGGAGGCCATAATCCTAAGCAAACCAATGCAAGAAAAGAAAACCAAATACTGCATGTTGTCACTTATAAGTGGGAGCTAAACACTGAATACACACAAGTGTAAAGATAGGAACAATAAACACTGGGGATCACTAGACAGGGGAGGATGGGAAGGAGAGCTGAAGAAATACCTATTGGGTCCTATGCTTCCTGCCTGGGTGAAGGCATCATTAGAAATCCAAGCCTCAGCATCACACAATTTACCCATGTAACAAACCTGCATGTGTACCCTTTATAACAAAAGTTGAAGTTAAATAAAATACAAAAAAGTTCTCAGCCTCACAATATTCCAGAAAATACACACTAAAACCAGAATGAGTTCACACTACAGACCTATCAGAGTGGCTAAAATTAAAAAGGTTGTCAATATCAAATGCTATTAATGATGTAAAGCAAGTGGAACCCTTGTTCACTGATACTGGGTACATAAATTGGTATAATAGCTAAAAATAAAGTCTAAGAACTTATCCACACTAAGTAAAATCACTATCTTCTCTGAATTGAACTTAAGCACTACACTACATCTAATTCTGCTGGACAGATATCTATAGAGTAATTACTATGTACCTAGTACAGTGCTAAGGGTGTGGGGATGGAAATGAGTCTAATGAAGAACAAAGTTTGATCATAAAGTAATGATACCCATGTGTTTTTAAAAGTACTTCTGAAACTAGGACACTGCTAGTTCTCAGAACTGACATATGATTTACATAATAAAGTTCAACCACGTAGAGTGTACAATTGAATGTTTTTAACATATTTATTGTGTGTGTAAATGTCATCATGATCTAATTGTAGACTATTTTCATTATTCCAGAAAGAAACCTTGTACCGGTTACCTGTTAGCAGTTACTTCCCATCCTCCTTTAGCTTCCCCAAACATACCTAGGCAACGACTAATCTACTTTCTGTTTCTATAGATTGCTCCAAACATTTCTTAGTAAATTTATAAGCTACATAAAGAAACCGTTAATTTATCATGTTTGGCTCTTTCAAAATGTTAGTTTTGCTATTTCAAAAAATCCAATCCATCACTGAGAGGATGAATACTTGCTGTCACTCAGAATAAATACCACAGAAGTAGGACTGACTCTTCAATGCAGTGTTCAAATATACCCAGAAAAAACTTGCGGTTATAAAACCATCATGGGAATAAGGGTGTAGCTTTTCAAGGGTAGTACTCTAAAGGGCATCATTTATTTGGATGCCTCTGGCCCTCCTTTCTTTTTGGAAGCAAACATGTCAGTATTATTATCTTTGAGTTATATCTTACTAACACATGGTACAAAGAAGTGTTCAGTTGGTAAGACGAGATTTTCACATATGAACTAATCAAGAGAAGATCTGTAGCTTCTACCTTCTAGTTGTCACTCTTATTCATACTCTTCTCTCTATGCCCATGGCCACTGCTATTGTTCAGGCCTTCAATACCTCTTATCCAAACAACTGTGCCAGTCATAACCTACTTAGGGATTCTGCTTTCTCTAGTTCCTCTTACTCCATGCCTTTGGAAAAGGGAACCATATTATTCTTAAAAAATGAGACTGTCCTGGACAGACTAAGATGTACAATAATCCTATATCAGAGTGATTTTGCTCCACTGTTCATAATTCCTCAAATGCTCCTTTCCACTACAGGATCAAATCCAAATTCTGTAGTTAGACAGAGAAGTCCCTTCACCATTCAGCATCACCTGGATTCTATGTAACCAGTCCAGCTTTATATTCTTCTTCTTTTTCTTCACCCTTACTACTTTATATCTTAGTAATGTTATCACTCTCTAGTGCTTAGGTCTTTGCACTTTGTATTCCCCCTTTCCCTTTCCTATCTAACCCATGAATTCTTATTTACCATTTCAATAAAATCTCAAATTATCCAGCTTCTCTGATCCTTCTACTGAGATTTACATGCTGCTTCTTGAGGGCAGGAACTTTGTCTTTTCATCCCTGTAACTTTGGAGCCTAGAACAGTGGCTGACACTAAACAAATGTTTGTTGATTAAATGATTAAGAACGAGAAAATATGTATTCAAGTGCTCAGTTATGTGCCACAGATAATAAATACTTCATGCTAATTTACACAACAGTCTACTTTCTGGGCTAGTAGATAATTTAATTTAGACCTAACAGTAGATAGTATACCTTGGGAAAAATAATCAGTTAAACATTTCACTTATGGATTATTCATCAAGTTGTTGGGTTTTTTTTTGTTTTGTTTTTGTCTTTGTTTTTGTAGTGAAAGTCCACTTTTCAATTAAGTTAAACAAGACTTCACTAATATATGGGTTGTTGTAATACTTTTTCTTTTGTATTTCCAATGTCAGTCAGTAGTACGCCAATCCATCTACTCAGTAGCCTGAGTCAGAAATCTGCGAGTCATCACTGACTCTTACTTTGTCTCTTACTTTCACTTCCCACATGCAGTTGTCCACCAAGGGCCTATATCTTGGTGGACAAGATATCTTTTTAATGCGTCCCTTCCTCATTACTGCTGCTTTGGTTGGGCTCTCATCATCTTTTTCCTGGATTATTCCAACAGCCTCCTCACTAGACTTCTGGTTTCTAGCTGCTGCCCTCTAGTCAAGGCTCTACATCTCTATCAGGATCCTCTAAGTGCAGACCTGATGATGTGATTCTCTGGTTCAGGATTACTTGATAGCTCCCTAATACCTACATACGAAAGGCAAAACTCCTTGGCAATGCAGGGTTCCTAATCTTGCTTCTGCTTCATTCTCTTCTCATATTTTACCACTTCCCCACTAGAACTTTATGCTCTGAGCATAACAAGCTAATGGTAGCTCATGATCAGCACCTGCTTACTCCTACCACTCCAGTATCACCATCCACTGCCAATTCTTTATTTAAGTAACACTGAATAAGTCAGAGTTCCCAGACATAAATCTTCAAGTCTTCTTTCACGCATTGTCTGCCTGAAATGTCCTTCCCATATTTTCTCTGTGGCAAGTTCCTATTTATTCTTAAAAACTCAGCTTAGATGTTGCCTCTTCTCGGAAGGTTTTTCTGATTCCTTTGGATAATTAACAACTTCCCTTTTCTGTGCTACTAATGTATCTTCTCTCTCTCTCTCTATTTTGCCCTTGCTTTCTCTCTGTACTTAATACATCAGAGGTCTATATCTATCTATTTGGAACTTAGAGTTATAAGAATTAGAACTGAAGGGTTCCATAATCATCTAGCATCCATTCAAAGTTGTATCCATGGCTAGAAAAGTACATTATATACATGATAGGAATTCCACAGTTCTTCCTGGTTCATTTAAGGTCTTGGTCACAATGTAACACTTGTGCTGAATTACTCTTTGTAGTAAGCAGCCATCTGCATAAATTCCTTTGTGTGTGCATGGTATTTGATATCATGGTATTTGATATCGCCTTTTAGACTATGTCTTAAGGACAGGAGCCATGTCTTATTCAGCTCTGTATCTTCAGTGCCTCCTCACATGATGCTGTGTATAGAATATATTGAATACTCAATAAATATTTGC
This sequence comes from Callithrix jacchus, assembly GCF_049354715.1. Taxonomy (NCBI): domain Eukaryota; kingdom Metazoa; phylum Chordata; class Mammalia; order Primates; family Cebidae; genus Callithrix; species Callithrix jacchus. The sequence continues at coordinate 107,556,477 of NC_133524.1, read as the reverse complement.
TGAATTAAAATAAAAACAGTTAGTTATTTCCTTTTGTAAATGCTCCATAGTTTAAGGCAAGGTTGGAGAATATATTTTACTTGAGCTATATCTATAGAATGCCACCAATTTAGCAATTTCTAAGTTGGTATTTTGTTTTTCAACTTGTCTAACAGATTTCTATATAACTGAGAGTCATCCTTATCCAAGTTAGCTATTAATGAGTAAGGGCCTGGACTTTTTAATTTTAGTGAAATGATGATTTTGAAGTCACTTGAAACCATAATTTTATTAAGCAGTTTATAGTCTTCTAAAAACGTTTTACTGTTAAGTTGCAGAGCAAACTCATTTCTTATAGAAAAAGCAAATAAGCTTCAGCCCAAGCCACTTTCTGAATTATGACCCATTCCAATTGGTGTTCAGTTAATGTGGCTTTATGGTAGTAAATTACTCGACCTTTATTTCCATGGCATGCAGGGGGAAAAAAACTGGAATAAATAAATCTTTTCATGAGGATTACCAAAAGACAACCATTTTGATAAGCTTCTGAACTGAATTGCTATTCAAATAAAATGGCGTCTCCACATCCATTGCCCTTCACAGGAGAGTGTGTGCTGCCATCTACTGATGTTAGGCAAGTATACAAAAGGCCTTGCTTACCATTTTCAATTACAAAACAAGCTTTTAAAGTGATCTTTTCCATTAGTAATTATAATTTGTTTTTGCAAATTACAAAAAAAAAACCACTGTGACACAATAAGGAGAATTTTTTTTAAATCAGCAAATCAAAATCAAAAGAATAAAAAAACCAATACCAGAACAATTTCCTACCAGAACTTCCTAAATAAGAAAGAAACCATTCGTTTGAAAGTACAAGTTTTAAGAAATCACTAAATACTTGTATTTGAAAATAGCATTCATGATATGGGTTCAGTGACAGTGACAGAAAATCCCATCAATATATTTTCTGACATACTAAGCTAAGGTGGACTCCTACCATTAAAAGATTATCCTTTTAGCATAATGAAGATTTTTATTTCTGAGAAAAATGAAAATATTTCTCTAAATTGATATCAGTTCTATATGAGGGTGAATTAGGAAAAAGGGTTTTGAGTGAGGAATGCTGTGGGAGGCGAGAAACGGGGAATAGGTGATTGTGGGGCCCAGAGGAAGGAGGTTGAAGACAAATTTCCTGTATTACACAATTTTACTGATAGTCAATGGCTTTTGAAATTTGTCACTAAAATGTGGGGGTTTCTCTATTTTCCATCAGATCTGGACAGACCACAGTGAACAAGCCAGACCCAGGCTATTTGTCTGTGTAAAACTGAAAGATGATCTGTTCATTTTAGCCATTAATGATCTCTTGGTCTGGCCACCACAATCAGTATCTGCACTGGAAGATGAATAGCTCTGTGGTCTGGTCTGCCCACCTCTTAGTATCCAGACCACTGACGTTGAAGGTGAGGATGGTTTAGCAGAGGGTGCCATCTATTCTTCATCATGCTTATGAGGTCCACTCTACTATGGGCTGTTGGCCACCTTTCTACCTCCCTGTTTCCCTTTTTCCTCTCTTTTACCTTTCAGTCTCTCAGCACGGGGTCCTCTACTCTTTCCCCAAGCTCCAGTGATGCCCTTGAGTCCAAGACACTTGATGGCTTCTGTACAGTGATCATACATCTGGGATTATTCCTGGCTTCAATCGTTCTGTCCCACTGTAAAACCCATACCCCCATTTGTATGCTGAAAATTATAATCATTCTCACTCTGTAAAAATAGCATAATAATTTTATACTACTGTTTATTGTGCTAGATGTCTTACATACTTTAATTTAGTCCTCACATAACCCCTGTTATATAGGTACTATTACTATCTCCATCTTTCAGAAAAAGAAACTGATGTTCAGACATGTTAAGTGACTTGACTAAAAACATACAGCTAGTGTAAGTATATGACTGAGACCCAGCGATGAATTATTTCAAAGCTTGACCCACTGTATTATCTTATTAGGGCTTTATACTCATGTCATAATAACTATCACTCATTGAGCACTAATGATGTGCCTGATACTGTTCCTGAGGTTTTTATATTATCATTATCCCCACTTTTTAGATGAGAAAATTGAGGCTCCAAAAATTTAAATAACTGGCCCTAGGTGACACAACTAATAGCAATGGATCTATTATTTAAATGTAGATCCTTCTGGCTCCAATATCTGCCCTCTTAACAATAGGATGAACTCCCTAGGCTTGGTAGCTCCTGCCTGTAATCCCAGCACATTGGGAGGTTGAGGCAGGAGGACTACTTGAGCTCAGGAGTTCAAGACCAGTCTGGGCAACACAGCAAGACCCCATCCGTACAAAAAATAAAAAGTTAGCAGTGCATGGTGGTGCACACCTAAAATTCTAGCTACTTGGGAGGCTGAGGTGGATCGTTTGAGCCCACGAGGTCAAGGTTGCAGTGGTTATGATTGTCCCAGTACACTCCAGCCTGGATTACAGAGCCAGACCTGTCTCTTACAAAATTGTAGTATGATTCTTATCTTTACAGATTAAAAGCTGAGGCTCAGAGGAGTTAAGTGACTTGTCTAAAGTTATCCTTAGACAAAGGTGTAATGGCAGAGAGAAGGCACAGAGAGGGTAATGGTGAAGCAGGAGCAAGAAAGTCTGACTTTGTGGACTTTGGACTATAGTTCACCGGATCTGCTTCATGAGAAGCACTGCTCCATTTCTCGGCAGGTTCAGTTTGCCAAAATCTACAAGTCCCATGAAAGGTTGGCAGTCACTGGTGGCCTGCTGGCTAGAGGAAAAATGATTGTCTCTATGCCCAAGCATGAAGTCCAGTACAGAAAAAAAACCCCCACGTCATTCTTAATTAAAATGTAATCAAAGTTAGCTTCCCCTTCTTCAACACTTTGCTCAGTGTAGAGCAGAATAAACAACAAATAAGGGCACAGCTCTAGCACCAGTAGAGTATACAAGCAAAGCAAAATTTGGGCCCAAGAAAATAATGCTTGCTTCTCTGTCAGCTAACTTAACAAAACTATACAAGCATTTTTGTTGTAATAAATCTATTGCGATTTGAAATGGATACTTTATTAAAGCAAGTTAGATATTTAAAATCTGATATAATCACATAGGTCATGTCTACATATGCAAAATAAAGGAAAACATTGTGGCAATTGTCTGAATAATTGAACTTAAATTATCCAGGCAATTCTTTCATTTCACCCTTCCTTTTTACAAAAATAGGCAGAAACAAAGTAGGCAGGTAATGGAAAAAGTGAAAGCTTTGAAGGTAAACAGGTCTCAGTTCAAACTTTGGCTGTGCCACACATTGGTATGCTGACTTGGTCACTTAAGCTTTTTAGAGTTTACTCCATTCGCTGATCTGTAAAGTGAGTATATTATGATCAGCTGCAAGGAATTACTGTGAAAAGAAACTATGATAATGTATGTAAAGTGGCTCATACAGAAGATGCCCAATAAATGAGAATTATTTCTGCTGTTATGACAGCAAATTGTTAGTATTAGTGCTAGTGGCATATTTAATCATGAATGGTAAAGTCAGTTAGCAAAAATCTAGCAACTGTAGTTCTGAGTGCTCACTGACAGCTGCAACTCCGACCTTTGCCTTTCCAAATGCTTCTAACTCAAATGTCTCAATCTCAGCGCTGTTGACATTTTGGATTGAATAATTCTTTATGGTAAGGCAGGTGGAGGGTAGCTGTCCTGTGCACTGTAAGATGTTTAGAAGCATCCTTATCCTCTACACACTAGATGCTACTAGCAATCTGTGAATCATGACAATAAAAACAGTCTCCACACCTTGCTAAATGTCCTTTGGAGGGCAAAATCATCCTACCACCATCTCTGCAGAGCCTCCCTGTGGCCTGTAGTGGGAATTACTCTCTTGTTTTTCTGAGGTCTTTTTTTTTTAGTTGAAATGAGATTTTTTAAATTCTCTAATTGTATCATACTATTAAATCATATTTTCCTAAAAAGATTAAGTTTCTTGATGACAGGAAAGTTTAATTCTATTGTGTTCTCCAAAGTTTCTTGTATAAAACAGACAAATAGGAACTCAGGAAAGATGTATGTGTTTATTTTTTTCATTCATTAACTCAACAAGCGTTTGTTGTACACCTTTACATAATAGGCATGAACTAGGAGTTGGACATATAGGGAAAAGGACATAGTCCCTGTCCCTGAGAAGCTCACAGTCTAGTGAAGAAATCAGACTAATATGGTGTGATATGTTCTCCAATAAAAGTGGTAAAGAAGAGAAGCCCTTAACTTGCACTGGGAGAGACAAGCAACTGTTTTCTGAGGAGGCAACTTTTGAGCTGAGTTTTGAAGGATGAGTAGGAATTAGTTAAACTGGGGGTTGGGGGGCACTGACTGCTGATATCTAGCAATTTGTTAGATGCTTTTGTAGTATGAGTTTAATGAATATGCTTTATAAACCTTTAACTTTTCAGCAGAGAACATATATATTTTTTATCTTCTTGACCCAGGAAAGTAACTAGAAGGTAAGTGTTTTATAAACTGGGGCAACAAGTGTGTACACACGAGCATGTACATACTGACACTGAGGAAGGAAGCCACTAGCATTTGCTGGTTCTGTCTCTCCTGCCACGTAGAAATGCTTCTGAGTTAAGGGGAAAACTATATTATTTGTGGTTCCAAGTTTTGATTGACTATTGGGCTTTGAGGTTGACATATTTATCATCACTGATTAGTTGAGGGCCCTTGAGTTATGATCATAACATATTTTATCAGACTATTCTATATCTTTTGAAGATATAATCTTAAAACTTGCTACTTAATTTGTCTTATCAAGTTTTCACCTCAATTGATTCCTTCAAGTAAAAATATTTAATTCCTGTCAAATTAGGAGTGGAAGGGAGGAAGTATCTGGCACATGCAGTGAGTCCCAAAGTTGTCATCTCATGATTTTGGGAAGCCTGAAGTTAATATAAGCAGATTAAAACCTCCAAAGGCTCAATTCCCATCTTAAATGGCTTATGAGAAACAGTCCCATGAAGAAAATAATCACGATAGAAGTACTCACTTAGTTTCTCTAAGATCTCCTCATCTGTCATCTTGGATTTTTTTCTTTGCCGATCTGTGTTTCTGTACAAAGTACTGGAATTGGCATTCTCAGCAGAGGGTGGTGTGACCTCTTTATTTGGTGCTGCTTGTGAAGCAATGGATTCAACCACAGAACGAGTGTAGATCTTAAAAAACAAAAACAAAAATTAAAACAGCAGGCCAAGGAAAGAGCGTGGAGTCAAGGTATTGTCATATCAATGAATTTTTTAAGTGGTATTTTCTTAAAAAGAAAAACAAAAGGACTTTAAGTAGCTGAAAGTACAACACCCTTGAAAGATCATGGGAGCTAGTCTTTGGACGTCCCTATACATGCCCTGCTAATTCTGATCTGGGGACCTCTGTTTATGCAATTCTTCCTACCTGGTTTACATAGATTTCCTTCCTTATCTTAACTTCTCCAACAGTTTTATAACTTAGCGGTTATTTATGTATTGTTTGTTATTATTCTCTACTTGTTTAATGTGCTAATCTTGTATTCTCAAACAACATCCTCAAAACCTTGGTCATATCTTATACTCTAGTTCTTGGAACATAAGGATGTTTAATAGGTACTAGTTGTTTAACTGTATTCTAACCCTATGACTATTCCAAAGGGCATTTTTTGACTCATTTGAAAGTAGTCACTTGTGACTTACTGATTTTGTATGCTCTGGTCTTGGTGCAATAACTGGTGGGGGCTCATTGTCATCTTCTTCCTCCTCCTCCTCTTCATCTTCTTCTTCAGACACAGGAGGGGCCAATGGAGGTTCAGATGCTGTTTTTGTACTCTTGTGACAAAAACAAAGTTTAAAGACAAGGTATTAACTCCTCATTGCTTTTCTACAGAAATAAAACAAGGGAGATGAAATATTTATGTAGAGATAGGAGGAAACTACATCTTTCACAAATGATCAGAATCATCAACAATTTGGTGGCCAGGACCTGCTCACCTGAATACAATCTCTGAACTTATTCAGAGATAAATTCATGTCATGGCTTAAAGAACCATGAAGTCTAATTTTTTTAAAATTTTCATTGAGCTCAAAAACAGTAGACTACTATTCACTTAATATATTAAAGCTCAATATTTTTGAAACATATTAAAAATCAAATTAATTGCTCTTAGAGCCTTGAACCTATACTGGGCAGATTATCAATTTATTGATCAACAGTTAGTCATCTGGAACCATTTTCTACCTGAGGATCAGAGCATGCATATGGATATGGTATTAATACAGCTCTGTAAATACTCACTAAGAACAAGCAAGGCAATAAACGTATCTTCCCTGTCCAGCCTCCTGGAAAGAAGCACTCAGAGAATAATAGACATGAAGATCTAAGGAATACCCATCCATATGAATAATTACTCAATATTAACCATAATGTAAATGGTAATTTGCAAGGTTTATAAACTGCAATAATACAACAGTATTGTGGTACAATAGTGACAATACCTAGAGTCAGTTCTTGATAATTCACGTTAATACAGTGGTAAAATGGTTCTGAAGTTGGATTTTGAAAGAACTATAGCCATAATTCTTAAAGTGTGGTTCCCAGATCAGCATCATTAGCATCATCAAAGAACTTGTTAGAAATATAAATTTTCAGGCTCTAGCTAAACCCATAGGTTTCAGAAACTCTGGAAGTGGGGCTCAGCAATCTGTGTTATAACAGGTCTTCCAGGTGATCCTAATGCATGCTCAAGTGTAAAAACCATGATCTATGGCTTAGGTCTGCACTGTTTAATATGGCAGCAACTAGCCACATAAGGCTACGGAACACTTAAAATGTGGCTAGTCTGAATTGAGATGTTTCAAGTGTAAATTACATGCCAGATATTGTATACTTAATATAAAACAATTATAAAATGTTAGATTAATGCTTCTTAAATTGATTATATGTTGACATGCTGATATTTTGAGTATATTGGGCTAATAAATATATTACTAAAATTTATTTCACCTATTTTTTACCTTTTAATATGCAGTTACTAGAAAATTTAAAGTTACAAATACAGTTTACATTTCTGTTAGACATTGCTATTATAGGTGGTTTTTATTTTGGTTTTATGTATTTATTTTGTTTTTGTTTATGCCATTGGGTATACTGGCCTAATATATTCTGACAATGAATTTTCGTTCCTTGAGGACAAAGCTCCTGAGGCAGTTATAGGCAGCCTATTACATCAAAGGACCTCAGTCGTGATTAAAAATTCAAGGTTGCTCTTCTACATTCATGTATAAACCCATGGTGAAGTAATAAGGTGTAATCATAAATCTGATAGGAGCCAGAAAGATTTATTGACTGTGAGAAGAAAGACAACATAGAATTTATAAACAAGTATTTGAAAGAATATTTGATTGCTCTGATATAGATGCTAAGTGGTTTATAGATTGAAGTTTGTATGTTTACTGGACATCGGTTTATTTATGCACCTAGATTTATTCTTAATTTAGCCATAACTACTGGACTATTACATTGTATAGTCATGTGGATAGCAACATATGTTAATGACATTAATTTTCCAGATTTAAAAAAAATCACTTTCTTCTTGCAAAATTCTTCAGGGCACTTCCATGGGCACAGGGAGAAATGGCCTTTGGGTTGTTGAAATTTGCTTTGATATTATTCTCCAGAAAGTTTTGCCCTATATTACACCAGCTGGGTTCAATAATGTACCTAATCACTGTCTCTTTGTAGAAAGGTGGAAGCTGGGTACTTTTTTATATGGAAAATGGTGCTATTTTATCCATTAGGCAAAATGAACCTTGCCCAGGGTTGATAAGTACTATGTGGGCCTATGAAAGTGTTTGACATCAGAAATAAGCATCAGCTCCAAAAAGCCACAAGAAAACTATAAAGTCTAAATTAATTAATGTCTAATTAAATGTCTGTTAATATAATAATGTGCCGACTTAACTAGTCACTTATGTTTAGCATTTATAGAAATTTCATATTAAATATAAATTTTAGGTTAGATTTTCTTATTTAGCAACAATTCTTGAGTATTTGTTTACAATGATTTAACAAGAAATTATACCTAATCACACATTTTAAAAGTTACTATAAGCAAATAATTTCAAAATTATTATTTCAAAAATCATTTCAAAAATTTGTAGCAAAAATATAAAGTGAAGTATGGGGGCCCCTTATTATGTTTGAATTAATGCATGATGTGACCCCTACAAGTGAGAGTATATACAGTCTATTAAGCTCTAAAAATGGCCCTAGAGGCTAAAAGAATGATTCAAGGTCTGTTCTTCTTGGTTCAACCCTTAAACTGGTACAAAGACCAATCAATGCCTACTGGGCAAGGGGCAACCTTACACATCTTAAGTCTTAATACTTACTAGATAAGACCCACCTGCAAGATTTCACTGACTTTTAACATTCATTACAGTCTTCACTGCTAATTTCAAATGGAGGCCATTCCCCAACTCAAAGGAATGACTTAAGGGACTATTGGAAAACCTGAAGGTTTTTATCCTCTGAAAGTTTGTGGGAAAAGAAAAAGACAGATATTTCTGTTTAGTTTGGACCAAACACTATCCTGCCATATTGGTTGGTTGACTGGAAAGAATGTGCAGCATTGAGTGGATAGTATGTTTTGAATTATGGTTGGGCCAGAGAGCATTAAATCCCCAGCAATCCACCAAGGATACAATTCTTTGGTACCGAGAACTGAAATGATTACAGGCATGTGCCACCATGCCCAGCTAATTTTGTATTTTTATTAGAGATGGGGTTTCTCCATGTTGGTCAGGCTGGTCTCGAACTCCCAACCTCAGGTGATCTGTCCACTTCAGCCTACCAAAGTGTTGGGATTACAGGTGTGAGCCACAGCGCCCAGTCGGGAATGTAGTTCTTAAGCTAAGTTGGGTCCTGGGCTCTTAGGGTTTGGTCTATCTTCCCAGAAAAAATACAGGTAGATACATGCTTTTACATATAACTTCAACAGTTCATAGATGTAAAGCCCACTTACGGACTCTAAGTTCTGAACGTTGCTCTAGAGACTACACCAGCTAGAATAGCTACCTTAGGAAATTTTATTTTCTCTGAGCTTAATTTTTAAAGGTCAAAGAACTTAGAGGTAAGGACTTTGGAAGTTTTAGATAACATAAAATATTGTTTGGGGGCCACTTTTGGTGATTGTTTATGTAGATTTTAGGGTTCTACTCCAGATCTACTCTGGGAGTGGAGCCCTGGAATCTGCAATCTAACAGAATCCCCAGGAAATTCTGATACACATTGAAGTAAAAGAACTACTAAACTCTGGTAAAAAAAAAAAATTAACCAGTACTGCAAATCACAAATGAGCAATCTGTCAACTGCACACCCAGTTTCTCTAGATTCAGATAATGGCACGTTCAATATGACAACACAATAATGACATATTATTGCTGTTACCTTCCACTTGGAATACTAACTTAGGATTCTAAATATGTGATTTGTTTTCAACCGTATAATAAATATATGAAATTTTAAAATTAGCCTCAAATAAAGAGTGGGTCCCTGAACAGTATTTGAAATTGAATGCACTAATTTCAAAGATATTGAATGTCTAGAATGAGTTAGGATATCCACAAATAAGCAATAAAGTAGGTGTTATATGACTATGAGATTTATCCCTGAGTTCAATATTAATTACAGAATCATGAGTTTAAAACACTTAGAGAATACAACATTGCTTCTGTTTTAATTCTTACCCAGGCTACTAAATGATACCAAAACTTGTGATCAGTTCAGGTATGTCTACAAGGAATAATCAGTCCCATTAAATCATATTCTATAGACAGCCAGCTCTACTGGGAGTTTTTATGATGCAAAAAGACATACACATTGCAAAGTGTATTCTCCTCTAGAACTAAAAGAAAAACACAGGGTGCAGTTATCCATTCCTAAGAAACTGAGTCCCACTGAAGTTATCCAAATAGAATATCAGGGTCCAATTCAGTTCATTCAATCAATAGAAACCTAGCCTTCATCAAGCAGTCAACCCATTCTCTTCACCTGAAAGTCCTGCCAGCCCTTCAAACTCAAACTGTCCAATAAAGAACTCAGCATCTTCCCACAGAAATTGGCTTCTCCTGAAAGACAGTATCATTATATTTTTATCCACGCACCTATCGGTTTAAGCCTGTATTCATCTCTGACCTCACCCTTTCCTCCAACATCCAATTAATAATCTAAATATCTCTAGAATTTGAATGTAATCTCCCCATTCCTACTGTTACTACCTCATTTCTGGCTCTGATTACTTGGATGCTTGCAATATTGTCCCTTCTTGTCACCCTTCATCCAGTCTAACCTTTTGTCCTTAACTCATTCTAGACATTTGCTATCAGATTACTTTTCCCAAGGTATACGCATTAATCACTTAACTTTCATACTCCAAAACACTTAAAAAGCTTCCCACTGGATACTGGCATAGCCAAATTCCTTGCAATACCATTTAAGAGCCTGTATGATTTTGGTTCTAGCTTAACCTTCAAAGCTTATTTCCTGATTCCCTTTCTTCCATCCCAGTCTTTATTCAACCCCATATTCCTGTTTCCTTGCTCTACTCACCAACATGCCCTTTCGTATGCTTTTGTTTGTTTGTTTTTGAGACAGAGTCTCAGTCTGTCTCCCAGGCTGGAGTGCAGTGGCACGATCTCAACTCACTACAACCTCCACCTCCTGGGTTCAAGCGATTCTTCTGCCTCAGCCTCCCTAGTAGCTGGGATTACAAGTGCATGCCACCACGCCTGGCTAATTTTTGTATTTTCGTAGAGATGGGGTTTCACCATATTGGCCAGGCTGATATCAAACTCCTGACCTTGTGACCCACCTGCTTTGGCCTCCCAAAGTGCTGGAATTACAGGCATGAGCCACCGCACCCAGCCTATGCTTTTCTTTGTACTTAAAATGCTCTTCCCATCTTCAAAGATCCAGATCTCACCTGACCTTTAAGGTCTAGCTCAAATGCCAACTTTTTATGAAGCATTTTCTAACTTAACAATTAACAAATACATATCAAGTATCTATTTGGTATCTCCCACTGAGCTTCAGCCCTTAGAGAAAATGGCTTGCTTCCCTTTCCCTTCCCAGCTAAAAGCAATCTATTTCTCTGAAATCTCATAGCACATGGACATATTTTAAAATATGTAATACTATCCATATTGTTGGGGTTTTTTTGAGACAATTTGCTCTGTCACCAGGCTAGAATGCAGTGACATGATTACAGCTCACTGCAGCCTCCACCTCCAGGGGTCAAGTGATCCTCCCACCTCAGCCTCCAAAGTAGTTGCGACTACAGGTGTGCACCACCACACCATGTTACAGAGGTTGGTCTTAAACCCCTGGGCTCAAGCAATCTGCCTACCTCGACCCCCAACAATGCTGGGACCACAGGCATGAGCCACTGTGCTTGATCACTATTCATATTGTATTGTACTTTTTTTTTTTTGAGACAGAGTTTTGTTCTTGTCGCCCAGGCTGTAGTGCAACACCACGATCTTGGCTCACCACAATCTCCACCTCCTGGGTTCAAGTGATTCTCCTGTCTCAGTCTCTGGAGTAGCTGGGATTACAGGCCTACGCCACCATCCCAGCTAATTTTGCATTTTTAGTAGAGATGGGGTTTCTCAGGTTAATGTATTGTACTTTTTTATGTTTTTATGTTTACCTTCCCCTACCAGTCTGAGATCCAAACTTCCTAGAGCTTAAAGCGGCAGTTGGTAAATATGTGCTAAATAAGTAAAAATCTATTTATTTTCTCTCTAGACAGTGAGATTATTATTTTTTCTAACTTAATGGAATATTTTAGCTATTACATCGACTTTGTTTTAATTCTACAAGCAAAACCAATAGAGCCAATTTCAAAAGAACAGTTAATATCTTAGGAGAAGACAAAAACCAATACAGAGACTATCCTAGCAAGTTGGTGTTTCAAAAGCTGACCAACCTAAAAAATAATAACTATTTTTTTTGCCAGAATACCCAGTCAAGATTGCACAAGCATGATATTACTGAAATCAAAGGAGGTCAAGTATGCACTGATCATGGAAGGTTGTCATTTTTGTTGTTCCCATTTTCCTATGACCTCCCTTCACCTGTTGTTTTCAGTGTGGCCCAGGAAGCTGTCATAGCAAAGGAGGAGGAAGAGGGGAAATGACCAGTCAGATAAGAGGGCCATATTCTGTTCTGTTTTGGGGAATCTGAGCAAAGTGCAAGTACAAGCTTCGTGTGTGAAGACAGTGAGTTTTTCCTCTTGTGGCCATGTAAAAATAACAGTTTACATATAATAAATATATATTGTGTGCCAGGTGCTATACTAAGTACTTTATGTGCATTATCACATTTAATATTCACACAAGATCTAGGAGGTAAGTACTATTATTATTCCTTCTTATGGCTGAGGAAAGAAGCTCAGAGAAGCCAAGTTACTTTCCCAAAGTGACATACTTAGTAAATGGAGAAATCAGATTAAATGTCTATGTGCAGAGTCTTCACTCTTTTTTTTATTTTATTTTTAACTGTAGTAAAATATATATAACAAAATTTACCATCTTCGCCATTTTTAGGTATACATTTCAGTACTGTTGAGGGCACTGTTGTATAATCATCACCAACATTCATCTCCAGAACTCTTTCTGTCTTGCAAAACTGAAATTCTGTACCCATTAAACAACTCCCCACTTCCCCTTCCCCCAGCTCCTGGTAACTAGTCTTCTACTTTCTGTCTCTATAAATTTGACTCCTTTAGGTACCTCGTATAAGTGGAATCATATAGTATGTGGCCTTTTGTGATTGGCTTATTTCATTTAGCATAATGTCCTCATGGTTCATCCATGTTCTAACATGTCAGAATTATCTTCTTTTTAAGGCTTAATCATATTCTACTGTTTATATATACAATCTTCTGTTTAACCCTTTATCTGTTGGAGGAGACTCAGGTTGCTTCCACCATTTGCCTACTGTGAATATTGCTGCAATAAACGTCGATGTTTAAGTATCTCTTGGAGACCCTGTTCTCTATTATCGGTATATGCCCAGAAGTGGAATAGTTAGATCATATGGTTAATACTAATTTTAATTTTTGAGAAACTGATATACTATTTCAGAGCCTTTACTCTTTACAACTAAAAAAGATCAAGTGGGGTCATACTGACTACCTAGGCTGATGTCAAGCAGACAAGCATTTGTCTGCTATAAAAGGAAGAAGAATCAGCTTGGTCATCAATTACTGTTTGAATAAATGGTTAACAGACTTTAGGTAATGCAAATTATTTCACCCCTAGAAAAGCAAATGAGGCAAGAAGTAATTTTTATCAGGATATCAAAATGAAAATCACAGAAAGGGAAGCCTTATATGAGATTATTTTCCGTCTAATGTGCACAAATACTCTTTAAGAAACTATAGCACTTCCAACAAGTAGGTTATTTATTTTCCAGTCATTTTTCTGATAAAAATTATCTATGTGACTTTGGCCAAAGGCACTTCCCTCACTGTACCTCTGTTTGTTGGAACAAGTGACATACAAAACGTATACTGTTATAACCTTAGAGAGGCTATTTAATTTCTCTAAACCTCAGTTTCATCATCTGTAAAATGGGAAGAATGGTAAGACTTAGTTAATTAGGCAGTAAAAAAGATTAAGTACATGTAAAAATAAAATTATCTTACAGTTTACATTGTAACTGTACACTGTAGGTGTTCAGAGAAATTTCTATTAACATGATTATTATTCTCAAGGTTCTACAGGTAAATCTTTAACACTGTCGATATAAAGACCCTGTACAAGAATGTTCCTAGTAGCTTTATTTGTAATAGCCAGCAACTGAAAATAGACTAGAGAGCCTTCAGAGTATGAATTGTTAAACAAACAATAGTACAATCATATTCTGGAATGTGCAGAGATAAAAAGGAACACAAATTACTGATATACACATTACCAAAAGCTAATCCCCAAAAGTCACATGCTGTATTATTTCATTTACATGAAATGTCAAGAAAGCCAAATCCATAAGGGCAGAATCCATATTATCTTGCCTATGACTAGGGTGGGGTGGGTAGAGTTAACTGTAAGCAGGTATGAAGGATTTTACTGGGGTGATGGACATGTTCTAAAACTCAAATGTGCTGATAGTAGCACAGGTACATTTACCAAAACTCATTGAATTGTTTACCTGAAAATAGGTAAATTTTATATACCGAATTATACCTCAAAATTGTTTTTAAAAGACTCTCTATCTAAAAACTGGATTTGTGCAGTTGCATTCTCTTAAATCTCTGGAAACACCAATTATATGAAACAGTTTTCAATTTTTCACTTACCGAAGGATGGGCTGCTATGTATCCATGTGCGCTTTTATCTGCAAAGTGAGATGAAAGAGGTCATCTTTGTTTCATAAAGACCGTTTTATTTAGAGACCATATGAGAAAAATAAAAATAAAAAACTGCATGATTTTAACTAGAAGGACATGCTCCAATCCAGGTCAATTTACAATTTAATGAAGGCCTCTAGTGAATCTCATTTATATTCAAGAATGTCAAGATTACCTACTCTTAACTGGTATGATTCTATACATTTATAGTAGCCCCCCTTATCTGAAGTTTCACTTTTTGTGCTTTCAGCTATCTGTGGTCAACTGTGGTCCAAAAATATTAAATCAAAAATTACAGAAATAACCAATTCACAAGTTTCAAACTGCATGCCATTTCAAGTATGATAAAATCTCATGCCATTCTGCTCCATTCCACCTGAAACATGAATCATCCCTTTGCCCAGGGTACCCACTCTGTTTACACTATCAGCCTATTAGTCACTTAATAGCCAGGTTGGTTATCAGAACAACTGTGGAGATACCACAATGCTTGTAGTCAAGTACCCCTTATTTTCCTTCATAATAGCCCCAAAGAGCAAATGTAGTGATCCTGGCATATTGTTATGATCATTCTATTTTATTATTAATTATTTGTTTATCTCTTATTGTGCCTAATTCATAACTTTATCATAGGTAAGTACATATAGAAAAACAAAAAACATAGTATACATAAGGTTCCATACTATCCATGGTTCCAGCCATCCACTGGAGGTCTTAGAACATATTCCATATGGGTAAGTGAGGAACTACTGTATATCTAGGATTTTTCCCACTTTCCTCTCTCCCTCCTTTCCATTCCTTCCTTCCACCTTCCTGTGCTATCTGTATCTTCTCCTCCTCTTCTCCTCTGCTATGAGTCAGTCCCAACACCAGAGCATTCAGAAAACCTATGATAAGGTACACTCAGCTCGGTACAGTACAACCGTACAGTTGAGTTTTAATATAGTTGTCAGGATTTCATCTTTGTAAGTTGAGAGAAATATGGCATATAAAACTAAGTGTTAAACAGCAATGGCTATTTGGAGTAAAGAACAAACTCTGAGACTCTAAAGTGTATTTGTGGTTACACTGAGATGATTTCTTGAATACATTTTCAGTTCTGGTTGCCTATGGTTCTAACTTGGAGCACAGCTCTTAATTTTCTCACATAAAACATTTTTTTGATGTGTCACCAGGATCTCTTATTTTATTCTATGTGGAAGCTTAAATATAGTAAAAAGTTTCCCTTGATGGCTTTCTTTTTAGGTTTTCAACATTGGGTAACAGCAGTTAAGCAATCTTCTCATTTTAAAAAAGTCAAATTTAGCATGTAAATTGCCATATGCATTCAAATTTGGGTTTTGATATTTGATATGGCCAAATCACATACTCTTCCCCTTCCAAGGGTATCCTTGGATCATTCTCAAAGAAACTTAAAGGCTGCCTAATACTAAATCCAGTGCCAAGAGGTAGGGGCTCTTTATAGCTGGAATACTAATGATAATATGCCCTTCATCCTTTACATGTTAAATAATAAGTGAATAAATTATTGTAGAGAGAATTCAAATCATCTGTCTCAAAATGTGAAAGTATTATTTGGTGTATACATTTTAGTTGCTGATATGGTTTGCCTGTGTCCCCATCCAAATCTCAACTTAAATTGTATCTCCCAGAATTCCCACATGTTGTGGGAGAGACCCAGCAGGAGGTAATGGAGTCATGGTAGCTGGTCTTTCCCGTGCTATTCTCAAGGTAGTGAATGTCTCACAAGATCTGATGTGTTTATCACAGGTTTCTGCTTTTGATTCTGTCTTATTTTCTCTTGCTGTTGCCATGTAAAAAACGCCTTTTGCCTCCCACCATGATTCTGAGGCCTCCCTAGCCGTATGGAACTGTAAGTCCAATTAAACCTCTTTTTCTTCCCAGTCTTGGGTGTGTTTTTATCAGCAGCATGAAAATGGACTAATACACTAAATTGGTACCAGTAAAGTGGGGTGTTATCAAAAAAGATACCTGAAAATGTGGAAGTGACCTTGGAACTGGGTAACGGCAGAGATTGGAAGAGTTTGAAAGGGCTCAGAAGAAGACATAAAAATGTGGGGAAGTAATTAGCTGGGCACGGTGGAGCGTGACTGTAGTCCCAGCTACTCTGGAGGCTGAGGCAGGAGAATTGCCTGAACCCAGGAGGCGGAGGTTGCGGTGAGCCGAGATCGCGCCATTGCACTCCAGCCTGGGTAACAAGAGTGAAACTCCGTCTCAAAAAAAAAAAAAAAAAAATGTGGGGAAGTTTGGAACTTCATAGAGGCTTGTTGAATGACTTTGTTCAAAATGCTGATAGCAATATGGACAATAAAATTCAGACTGAGGTAGTCTCAGATGGTGATGAGGAGCTTGTTGGGAACTGGAGCAAAGGCAACTCTTGTTATGTTTTAGCAAAGAGACTGATGGCATTTTGCCTCTGCCTTAGAGATTTGTGGAACTTTGAACTTGAGAGAGATTATTTAGGGTATCTGGTGGAAGATATTTCTAAGCAGCAAGGCATTCAAGAGGAGACTTGGGTGCTGTTAAAGCTATTCAGTTTTATAAGGGAAACAGCATACAAGTTTGGAAAATTTGCAGCCTCAATATGTGATAGAAAAGAATAACTTATTTTCTGGGGAGAAATTCAAGTTGGCTGCAGAAATTTGCATAAGTAGCAAGGAGCCTAATGTCAATCTCAAAGACCATGGGAAAAATGTCTCCAGGCCATATCAGAACTTCGCTGCAGCCCTTCTCATCACAGGCCCAGAGGTCTAAGAGGAAAATGTGGTTTTGTGGACCAGGTCCAGGGTCCCCATGCTGCGTGTAGTCTAGGGACTTGGAGCCCTCTGTGCCAGCTGCTCCAACTGTCTGAAAGGGACCAACATACAGCTCAAGTTGTGACTTCAGAGGGCGGAAGCCCCAAGCCTTGGCAGCTTCCACATGATGTTGAACTTTTGCATACCCAGAAGTCAAGAACTGAGGTTTGGGGATGTATGCCTAGATTTCAGGAGATGTATGGAAATGTCTGGATGCTCAGGCACTGCAGGGGTGGGGCCCTCATGGAGAACCTCTGCTAGGGCAGTGTAGAAGGAAAATGTGGGGTCAGAGCCCACACATAGAGTACCTACTGGGGCACTGCCTAGTGGAGTTGTGAGAAGAGGGCCACCATCTTCCAGACTCCAGAATGGTAGATCCACTGACAGCTTGCACTGTGCACCTGGAAAAGCTGCAGACACTGAACAGCAGCCTGTGAAAGCAGCCCGGAAGGAGTCTGTACTCTGCAGAGTCACAGGGGCAGCGCTGCCCAAGACCATGGAAACCCACCTCTCGTATTAGTTTGATCTAGACGTGAGTCCTGCAGTCAAAGGAGATCACTTTAGAGCTTTAAGATTTGACTGCCCCACTGGATTTTGGACTTGCCTGGGCCCTGTAACCCCTTTGTTTTGGCCAATTTATGCCATTTGGAATGATTGTATTCACCCAATGCCTGCACCCCTATTGTATCTAGGAAGTAACTAGCTTCTTTTTGATTTTACAGGCTTATAGGTAAAAGGGACTTGCTTTGTCTGAGATGAGACTTTGGACTATGGACTTTTGGATTAATGCTGAAATGAGTTAAGACTTTGGGGGACTGTTGGGAAGGAATGATTTGTTTTGAAATGTGAGGACATGAGATTTGGAGGGGCCAGGGGCAGAATGATATGGTTTTGCTGTGTCCCCACCCAAATATCAACTTGAACTGCATCTCCCAGAATTCCCACATGTTGTGGGAGGGACCCATCGGGAGCTAATTGAAACATGGGAGCCGGTCTTTCCCATGCTATTCTCATGATACTAAGTCTCATGAAATCTGATGGGTTTATCGAGGTTTTCCACTTTTGCTTCTTTCTCATATCCTCTTGCCGCTGACATGTAAGAAGTGCCTTTCACCTCCCACCATGATTCTGAGGCCTCCCCAGCCACGTGGATCTGTAAGTCCAATTAAATCTCTTTTTCTTCCCAGTCTCAGATATGGCTTTACAGGCAGCATAAAAACAGACTAGTACAGTTGCTTATAGTGCAAATTTGAACATCAAAGCTCCAAATAAAGGCTAAATCTACACACCAGCAAATGAGGTCAAGATTTGGCAATAACATGGATATTTCAATTTCTAAAAATAGTAAGACATAGTTTCCCCTTTTCAGTCTGATTTTGGGGTCTTATCAAAATAACCTGACACCAAAATAGTGTGTGCTGTGTCATCATGGTACAAATCAATGAATCTAAGGAACAAAATAAATTTCCAGAGGCCACAGTTTCATGCATACAACTCTTACTTCATGAACATATCACAAAGCCTGATAAATGACGTCTTTATGCCAGTAAAGAGACAACAATTGACTGTTAATTTGAGCTCAGTACTACTACTTCACTATATAATTACCTTATTTGATTCTAAAAATACTTGAGTTGTATAACTTAACATCAACCTCAAATTCCAACTCATTTTTGGTTTCCTTATGCTGACAACATATGAAGGTAAGGGAACTGACTTCAAATGTCCTACAGACATTTTGTTCTTAACATGATGCTCTTTACCTTTGATACCATAGACTTCCTCTTACCTCCTGATGTAAAGCTCATGTATTTCTGGTTGTTGACTGTTTCTTTGGAATCATAGAATTTGAGAACATCTAGAACAGCTTGTGGGTTCTTCTTCTGTTCTAATTTTGTTATGTTGGAGGTTTGGAGTAATCGTGCCCATTGCTCAGGAATTCCCTGTGGACAACCAAAGGGAAAGAATGGTAGCTCAGAACATTCTGCAGCAGCATTTTTATGTTCCAGTAAAGTTCTTCACCAAGAAGCCCATGCTACCTGTAGGATTACACTTGGGAAACTGAAGTTACATTCTAGATTTAAAGTTAGTAACTTAATAATGCAATCATTCTCTTCTCTAATAAAACACATAGGTAAAACTAGGATCCAACTTAAAAAGGGTGGGTGGGAGTATGACTGTGATAGAAAAAAAAAGCACATGAAAATCACCTCCATATTGACTCTGCTCATCCATGAAATGATGTTTACGGCTTAGCTTATTTTTTTTCTGGCGACTCAGGGCAGACATAGCAAGACTTCTCTCTAAATCAGCATAGTATAGTGCAGATCAGTGAGTTTTATGACTAGAATAACACAAGCTGTTCTGATCATGTAATCAGAATATATTTTGGAATAAAAGGAGTCTCACCTTTGGTCAGGTTATACTTTGTGATTATAAAATGTAATTTTTGGGGCCTAGAGCTTTACTATAAAGGCAGATTGGGAGGAGACAAAAATAGAATTGTGGAGGAGCAAGAACCACTGAGATGCTAAACAGTAACATTAACGCTGCTTTGGGCATTTTCCCTGCAGCTTTCTTCAGGGCATGCTCTCCTTTTCCTCTCCTCTCTCTCTCCCTTCCTCCTCACTTCATTTGTAGGCCACATAGATCCTGGAGACTATGAAAACCACGCCAAAGCCTTGTAAGAATTTGTAATAATCTGAAGCATTTAGAGCAGAGAGGAGGGAGTATTTGGAAATCTAACCAAGGAGAATTGCAAAAATTCGAGGTTAGCTTTGGATTGCACATTCAACATTCTTTCCTACATGTTCAGCCTACAGATGTCCCAATTTCATAATTATGAACCTCCAAGAGCAACTTGGAGAGATAAACAGATACACTATTTCTGAAGTGCATCCAGACACAATTTATGTGGCTTTGTTCTATGAAGTCTCGGCAAAACAATGTGTGACGTGGGCCTCCAGAGTTTGGAAATGACAACAAAAAAGTGAGATAAGCCAAGCAACAACTCTACTGCACACACATGAACCTGCTGCTGCAGTGCTATGACATCTCAAAGAAGCACTTTGATGCAAGCTTCTTTTGGGCCTGTGACGCACCTCTGGGAGCTTCCCTGGGCACATCTGTGAGCCATAGAGATCTGGCTGTAATGGACGTAAATAAAGAAAGAAAAGAAAGTTAAAACAGAATGTGGGACAACTTAGAAGGTGGGAGGTGATGAAACCAATGGGTCTGAATGGGGGAGTCCCTTCTAAAGTGGGGCAGTTATGAAAATAGGGAGGTTGTAACTAAATCAGGGACAGGACAGGCTACAGGACAACAGATTTAAGAGAACAGAGAAAACGACAATGTTCCAAAGTTTGGATGCATTATTCCACTTTCGGCAAGATGCTTCCTCCATAAATATGTATTAATAAGAATTACCGTTAAATGACTGGAGAAATTACTAAAAAGCAGAAACATGAATTTGGAGGCAAGAAGGATGGCATCATGAAAAGCTCTGACAATAATTTGTAAGTTGTTTTCATAATTGGGTGATCACAGGTAGCCAATGGCCATGTGATAAACTTACAAATTTCAGTTCCCAATTCTGGTTAACCAATTTTAGTTTCAGATTGAAAGTGTGTATGTGGCTAAAATTCAAAGGATGGCTGTATGGAAACATTGAATTTTATTCTCATTGATGTGATTCTTTTGCACTTTGTAGCTAACGTCATGGCTGGCTTAGAGAAAACTAGATAAAGAACATTCCCACATAGCCAGACTCTATGTTTTAAGTTTCTCAGATATTTAGACAAGGGAAAGGGAAACCATTCCATATAAACCATGTATAAATAATTTACATTTTAGTGCTGCAGTTCTAAAATCCCACTTCCCACAAAATAAGACAAGATATAAGGTAACAGCTTTGCCTAAATAAAGATATCTCAAATGCTACAGAAACATGCTTCACCCAGCTGCCTTGGTGATAGGCAAGGTGTTAGGTGCCTTGGCACCCAGCTGCCCTGATTTTGGATATATGTCCTTGATTCCTGGTATTTGGGGTTACTCCAAGCACAGTGAAATGACACTTTTACATGCATTTATCACGCAACTAGATGCTAAAGCCTTAAGCCAAAAATTTGAACTCAGGAGCCCATGCACGATCCCAGTTCTGATTCTAAGTGCAATTAATAGCATTTGGTTAATACTATAATGGCCAAAGGAGTTATGAAGTGTTACAAATTGAGGTATGCATTGCACATAACCACTAGAGCAGACGTTACTGGCATAATCATTACCATAGTCATTAGAATATTTGCAGTTATTATACATTCCCATGGCACTTCTAATCTTTTGTGATAGTCTTATGATCACTAGACAGCAGGAAAAATGCTATCGATAGCAGAAAATCTTGCAGACAACTATACTTACCATATGACTACACTGCTGACATAATTTTGACTACACTGCTGACATAATTTCTTTTTCTAAGTTGAGACAAACCCAATTATTAATAAAACCTGATATTTAAATTTGAATGTATGCCAAAAAGGCACATAGTCAGAAAGCCATCTCATTATGCCATGTTCAGGAACTAATCCCAAAAGTTAGACAGCTAATGAAGACCCTAGGAGTTTGAGCATAAGAAGCAGGAGCACATATCAATGCCTGACTGTGTATACGATAACAACTAGATGTACATCAAGCTGGGGGTTGTCCAGTGTAGCCCAGGAGAATGGCAGCATGATATAACAGGCCAAGCATTCATCTTAAGAAATGATAATTCATATCACTCATACCATTTTTCCCTCTGATTGACTTGAAGCGACCGTCACAGGTCTAGAGGTCTGGAAAAGGGAGTTCTGAAGTATTTGGGACAAAAATGGCAATATAAAGGGTAAGGACTTGTAATCACTGAATACCAAAAATCTCACCTCCCAACCTACTTTTGGCTTCAGGGTCCAAGTGTATGACCAGGTATACAAGGTCATATGGGCCAATTAGCCAGAGGATAATCACCAAGTAACACAACCAATCAGTGTACAAATATTCAAAATAACAAGCCTTTGTAAGACAACTGGATTAGATAGTTCAGGAAATTGCACCAAATTCAACCTCAACAACTACGACAATCAAACTTAACAATATGATTCCCTCCCAACACACAATGAATTAGTGGTGCTACGACAATTAGGACCCAATTCTAAACCCTACCAATAAAAAGACTTTCTTAAAAGCTCGCTTTAATTTGGCATGTTTATACTTAATAAATATAATAATATAGTAAATGTAAATCACAGGTTAAAAAAGTACCAAAAGGGGCAGAATTTGGCATCTTTAAAAATAAGGTATGAACAAGTAGTCACAAAAGATCATCAAGATGACAATAAAGTACTTCCATTGTCCAAATTAGCTTATGTCTTTCTATGTAGTCAATGGATTCATAACAATGGATTACTTCCAAACAGCTATCTTATTTCAAATTGGGGATATTTTTAGAGGTGGGGAGAAGGGTATTTGTTTCGTTATGGTTTGGTTGTATCCAACTGTTTTTCATCATTGGAAAGATTGTTCATCACGTTGGGTTCTTTGGGTTCTAATTGACAGCAAAATGAAAATGCCTGGTGCTGCAGTCAGCAAGATGGTGGTGATTTACTTCCTTTCATTTCCATTCAGAACCCAGAAAGATAAATGAAAGAGCTAAAGGTAGAGATATTGTATCACAAGATGACAAGTAAATTTGAAAAGTAGAAAGAATAAAATATTGGAAAGCAACTAGAATATAACATGAGATAACTGGATGAGAAAACTTCAACATCAGAAAACAAAAAGGAAGAAAAATGAAAAGAAAAATAGGGAATGACAACAATAAAACACAAGGGTAGTTTAAATGAGGAAAAGCATAGAGAACATTAAAATGTCAAAGCTGGAAAAATTAAGTAGTAAAACAGGGAATAGTTATTAGGCAAAACTTTTATACAGTTTAAGGGATTTTCTTGTTTCAAGTGTCAGCAATAATAGTTACAATCTCTTTATAATTTTTAAAAATATAGGTTTTTCAGATTATACAAATTACTTTTTTCTGGTGGTGATGATGGTGGTGGTAGTGGTAATAGCAAGGCTGACATTTCTAAGTGTGGCTAAGAGAATATTCTGCAAATATAGTTAAGACTGACTCAATCTCAAAGCCATTTGAATAATGTCCCTGACTTAAATGATGAAATTGGTTAAATCTTACCTATCTCCACTTTATGTGTCAATATTTCTTAACGTTCTCTGGTTCTACCAAGAACGCAGAAATAATCAGCTCACACCACTTTATGAGGCCAAGGTGTTTACTGTTTCCATTTCCATTCTCATATCACTTACTTCCAGAATTGAAAAAATAAGATAATTTGACTGTCAATTCAGCAACATGGTTTGCTTCTCCACATAGATTAATTTGTTCCTTCTTTTTTTCCATTTAATCATATAACACAGTCTACTTAGTATTATGTTATGAAACAAAAAACTCAACTACTTAATATGTAAATTTATCTCTTGCTTAACAGCCCAAGAATTGATGGTGATGGTTCTGCCAAAGATATTTTTTGAAATACATTCAAAATTCCTCCTTAATTCAGAATTTACACTTTGTTGAAGGTCATTGATAGTAGGGAAAAAGGTAGTTGACCTTCCTGGGGACTTATTTCTAGCCATAGCCACATCTTTTCTCTCATTGATCCAAAAAAAAAAAAAAAAAGATGCAAGGCCTTTTTTTAACAAAGGTATAAAATTTCATAGCTCTGAGACCTTGTGCTATTTGAGCTCTACAAATATTCAGCAAAATACTTCTTGATCTATAGCTATGGTCTATCCAGACAATTCTAATTGGTATTTACTATGGATTACATGTCATCTCTAGAGAGAGAGGAGAGAGAGAGAAAGGAGAGTGCACATAACAACTAAAACATACATGACATAGCCTTCAACATTTCTTCTTGAAATATGAGGTTTGTTTTTGAATGTCCTCAAAATATACCCACTAATAATTGTAAAAATCATCTATGTTCCTGAAATCAAAGGAAAAAACTGATCAGTTCCATAGAGTTTCTTGGTTAGTGTAGTTAGCTGATCTGGGTAACACAGCTTTTAATATAAAGTCTGAATTATTCAGATTAATTATTTTCACTGGCCATGTTGAGTAGATGATTCTCTGATTCACTTCACATGATAAAGAAAAATCTCAGGTAGGGTCTCTATGCCAGGAGTATATTTTCTGTGCCATGGTTAGTTAATGTTTTCAGCCAAGTCGAGACTATACAGTGATCAAACTGTTTTAAAAGATGGACAAAATAATTTGGTCAATGTTGTTGCCATTCTCTATTTCCATCTATGATTGTCTAGGCAATATCCGTCTTTTTTGGAACCATCAAAAATATTAAGTCTGACATTTTGGGGTATGGCAATTTTTGCTTGAATCCTGTTTTCACAAAGTAATTCTTTCGTGGCTTACAAAACAAAACAAGGAGCTTACTTACAGTGAATTCCCCGGTGACTGCATCAAACCCAACATGAATCGTATGCTCAAAGTCTGAAGGAAGAGAGATCTCTGGACGCTCTTTCTCCTTCTTCTTATTGGCTAAAGGCAAAATGTTAACATACATTTATTTGGGGTATAGTTTTGGCATCCACAAGTTGTACAATTAGGTTCATCAAAACAATTACAAAGTTGAAAGACAATTGATTCCAACATAGTCTCAACAATGCTTAACACCAGAAATTCCAATTATTTGCAGAAGTAGCTAAGAGTGTGATGACAAATGTTATATCCAAATAGTTCAAAATTTCCAAAATCCATTTGAAACAAATCCCCTATTCAAACTGACTTATGTCCTTTACCAGTGTAACCAGGAGGTGTCTAGGGATATTGTGTTTAACTGGCCTTGTTGAATCAAATACAACTTACTAAGGAAGAAATTCATTATACACAAGTCAAGCTAAGGCATACTACTAGAAAGAAAGAAAAGAAAAGCATTTCAGCTCTATAAAGGAGTTATGAATTGTTTGTATGTTAATGATGGCTAATAAATGGTAGGTACTTATTTAACACATTGATATTATTAACCATATCTTAATAGACTCTTCTATTGACAATACCACTGAAAATCAATGATGTTACAAACCTTTTTTATCATTTAAAATAATCATTTCCTATCCAGCACTTTGCTAGTTAAAACCTACAAATTGCTGCTTTTTTACTGAATTAATTTTATTTAGTTCTCAGAAACCTTGAAGCCATTCCTTGGTTTAGTTTTTCTAGTTTGTGGTTATTTTTCCATATTTCCATTACATTCTGTCATATTAGCCATTCAAAAATCATTGTCTCTCAAGTAACAGATTTTTATAGTTACATAATTATAAATAAATGTATCAGTAGCTCATAATTTTAAAGACTATAAAGATATAGTCACTGAATAAATTAAGTTGAGAACTACAGTCCATCTGGAAATAGTTCCCAGAAGGAAGTCACTGTGGAAACATTCTAAAATGGCATCTAGTAGCTTCCATAACACATTTATTAGCAGATCTGAGCATGTATCTCAGGTACAGCTGCATTTCACACTAAAAAAAATAGTACTTACCCTCCTAATACAGGGCAAGTCAATTTACCCAGTTAAAACCAATCAACTTCAGAATTGCCAGGGTGGTCAATTTAGAACATTCTGATCAAACAGATGTTGCCTTGCCCCGGATTACAGACAATACTCAATCATATATGGATTATGTGTTTTATGGGTTACCCATGATAAATTTCAAATTCAAAACTTTTCATGTTCAAAGGCTATTCTTATGGCTTCTTATATCATTCCACTCTCTCTCACTGTTGCTTATCTCCAGCCAGAGGACAGAGATATGGGGCAGAAATATGAAAACTGAAGTAGTGAGAGGGACTATACAGAATCAGGAAAGAAAGGTTGGGAGCAGCGGGACAAGAGACACTCAAGGCTTTGCCTGGCCATGTAGCACATTCAGGAGTCATTTTGAAAAAAAAAATATATGCCATATAACTTACCCTCAGTATAGATTCCACTTTTACAGTGAGCCTACTTTATTGATAAATATTATCCTAACTCAACAGTGAAGTTTAGAGCTTTCTGTTGGTACTCTTACTTCCCCTGTGTCTTTGTGGACTATAGCTACCATTTATACTTGTTCAACTACCATTTTTTACTTGTTCAGAAAGGCGCTCTGGTCTCATTACTCTATTGAAGTTGTGCTAGCCACTCCTACAATCATTGTCTTATTTTTTCTCTTTCGTGATGTCCCATCCATACTAACCATGGCTAGCCACTTCTCTTTCTACTTCCTTGACAATGTGGCCTGGCATTCCTCCTTTCTGAATGACCATTGTTTCTTTGATTGTCATTGCTTTTGCCTTTGCTAGTGCAGTTTTGGCCTTCTACAGTTCTTTCTCTATACTCATTCATCTTGGATTGCCTCCACTCCCACATACTAACTTACATTAGGTAATTCTCTAATCTGTGGTTGGCAGGGATAAATCCACATATTGAGGTACCAAACACTGTATGCAATTTGAGAGGAAGGTTCCCTTTAAGTAAAAAAATAACAAAATTATAAATACAAATATACCGGGGCCCCTCCCAGGGCTGTGGAAGGGTTCCAGGCAAGCGAGGAACTCTGAAGGAGCAGTTTCATTCACTTCACAGTAACTAGCTCTTGGTAAACTTTTTGGGGTCAATCTTCTGAAAAATCGGAAACAAGCTATGGAATTTCTGCCCATAAAGATGCACTATACACATATACTTTCACAGCTTCATAATTCTCTTGGTCTCTGAGTTAAGAGCCCCTACCTTAATTGTACTTCGAATTCTTACAACAACTTGAATTCATGGCCCCTCTTGCCAGTAAATAAACTCTCCCAACTTTTCTATTAGTATTGGCAACACATTTGTAGCAAATTGACTAAACACTCCACTTGGGCTGAGTTATATGCAGAATTGGCTTAACGGTGTTTCCCTAAAAGGCCACCTGACTGCCAATCCCTTATCAGCCTAACTGCAATTTTCTTCACTCAGGGCTAAGCATAACAAAGGCCGGAAGCCCAAGTTTGCTTCTCTTCCGGTGTCCCCTATCTCAGTGAAATGATACCACTAACCACACAGATTGGAGAAGAAGCAAGGCCTTAGGCTCCTCCTCCTTTAGGCAGCTCTAAGCAATGAAAAAAAATTATGATCCCCCTCTCCAATATGCAATTCAAATAAAAACAATCCTAAGGCATAAACAATTAAGGAAGTGCAAAACGTTCTGATGTTCTTACGATGACTGAATCATTTTTAAGCTATATGTCCAAAATTAAACCGTTTACACATTTTGGGTGCTTCTGATTTGCTAGATGCCATATAAAAATGCTGGCTCTGGCTTCTGGGTAATCTAGCACTGGCCCAGCTGCCCAAACCAAAACTCTGGGAGTAATCTTTTACTCCTTCTTTGTTTCTATGCTAATTGATTGCCAAATTCTGTCTATCCTATCTCCTAAACTGGCCTTGAATCCATCTTCCTCTCTTCATCCCCACAAATAACTATCTTAGTTTAAGGCATCAGCATTTCTCACATACCCTCACTGCCTCCAATTTTACCCACTTCCATTCATTTCTCTACTCTGTAGCTAGATCACATTCTTGTCTTTAAGAGGCTTAAATGCTATCCCCTATTACCCATATGTTAAAAGTTCATGCTTCATAGCATGATATCCAAGGGCCTACATGATATGTTCCTAGTGTACCTCTCCAGCCTCTCTATTCTTGCTGTGGGCCCCACTACTTATACACATACAATGCTCCCTACACTGCCAGGTTTTCTCTTACCTCCAAGCTTTTACACATGCTATATACCTAGGCCTGGAAAGTCTTACATCTTATCCTCTCCCCAAAATTTATGTGGATCACTCCTATTAGTCCTTATTCTTAAATACTCACTCTTGGGCTTTTTCTCCTTTAGTAAGTCTTTTCCTATCTCCCATCTGCAAACAAAGCTAAATGGCTGTCCTTTCATGCTCCCGTAGAACGTCTCAGTGTCTACTTTGAGCTTGGTACCATCAGAATAGATTGTTATTTTTTACGTATCTACCTCTCTATCTAAAATTTGAGATACTTGACAATAAATAATGTAATCTATTCATTTTCACATTCCCCAGCAACTAGCTTGAACTGGCACTCTTAATAGCAATCATGAATGGGACACTCACTAAGTGCAAAGTAACTAGGGCTATCTCATTTAATCTCCACAACAGTCTTATGAGGTAGGTCTTATTCTTATCTTACAGATGAGAAAAGTGAGACTTAATGGGTTTAAATTATACACCCAGGGTTACACAGCTGTCAAATATCAGTGCCAGGATTTGAACCTAGGTCCCCATTTTGTCTCCAGAACCAAAGTTTTCAATAGTTACATACTTTATTTATTACACAGTGGCATAAGAAAAAATCTCAACAGATTTGAGCTCTAGCTTTCAGTGTTTAGCAATAAAATAGACCCTAGATGGGAATCAGTTTTTATTTTTGTGTGTTTTTTTAAGATACACTAAAATGTCTGTATCTCCCTGCAAAATTCTGTGAGCACTGGTCATTTATCTTAAAATTCAACCTGGTCAGCTCCCTGGATTGATATCTGCAGAGAGCAGAAGTCCAAAAAAAGTATCACTTTCTAAGTGTACCTCCCATATTCTATTGGAACTCAGAACAAGGCTACAAATTGCCGCCTGGACCACAAACTGCAAACAGCTTTTGGCCTTGAGATCTACTGGGAGTTATGGTTGTAATTCCTGGGGCCAGCTAATCTCTCCAGAATTTCTCATCCGGACTTCTTTCTCTATTCTGCTACCTTGTAAAGAATCAAAAGCCCCTCTAGTCATCTATCATCTTTTACATGCCCACCCCAATGTTCTGCAGGTCTTTTACCACCAAGAGTTTGTCCTGTTAGAAACATTTTTTTCTACATTATCTACTGCTTCCTTCACCTCTTGCCTTAGGTTTTCATACTTCACTGTACATCATTTTCATCTGAGAACTTAAAAAAAAGAGAGATGCCAGAGTCCCACTCCCATCTCCAGAGATTTAGATTCAGTTAGTCTGGGGTAGCCCTAGGCATATTTATTTTTTAAAACTCTTCAGGTATTTCTGTTACATAGCTGGGATTAAGAAAAATGACTCTAGACTCTGCTATCCAACGAGTATACCATTTCCGTAGGTAAGACTGGTGGAGGATGCTCACCTTTCTCATTCCAAGGCTGTTGACCTGAGAGAATGGAGAAGTCAGGCTTTCTCTTTTTTTTTTTTAACTCCAAATGATTTTACGTCAGTACTTCTAAACTTGCCTACAAAATCTTCTCTGTGAGATTATCACCACCTAGTTCTCCTGGCCAAGTGCATTGTTCTCCATTGAGGACTTTGGCTCCCAGGTTTCCTTCCTACATTCTTATGCTACCACCCCTGTGTGAAACAGGATATAAATGGATACCTCCTTCATACCCTTTCCTTATGGATCCTTGATCTCTCTCAACTCTAACGAATTTTATGTCCCTTCCACTTCTGCAATCATTCCCACAGCCATCTTTTAAACCATTAGTTCTCAAGCAGGGCTGTACATCAGAATAACCTGTAGAGTTCCATAAAATACCAATGTCTAGAGCCTACCAAGAACCTGCTATATCAGGATTTCTGGGAAGAGAACCTGGGCAAATAATTTTTTTAAACTCCAGAAATAATGTGCAGCCAGAGTCAAGAACCACAGTTGCCCCCGATCTTTTTATTATCCAGAATTACCCTTTCTCTGAAATACTCAATATTGTTATTTCATTATCTGAGCTCAGCTTCCCATCTAGCTAACCTCGTAATTGTTTCAAGTGCTTACTCCTATTTTACTTGTTCTTTGATCTCGACAAGACCTCCATTTCTAGAAGGTAATGGGGGAATATTAAAACAGGGAAATAATAGCATATTTATGTTTCAAAATATTATTCTAGCTACTTCCATTTTTAGCCAATTTCTCTGCTCCCTTCTGGCTTAGACTCTGCGGTCCATGATGTAAATTGCCCTTATTCCTCTGCCATGGAAAATTTCACTCTTTGACTTCTTGTTGTAATTGTCTTATGAAACCCTACCCTGATAGAATCCAACTATGAAAGCTCTTTACTTCTACATCAAGGCTAACAAGGGTAGCTGGAAGAAAATCACATAGCCATACAGATTGGTTGGTGCTTATCATACTTGGGTATAATTAATGGTGGTTGACAATAATTTCCTCACCCCTTGCCAACTTCCTTTTCTAATCATCGCACCCAATAATCCAGAATTTCAGAACTCCACTCTAACTTCTGCTCTACCCTCTCCTCCCTTACCTTCAGCATATGACCTTCCTTCTACTTCAATGAGAAAAGTGGAGAGACTCCTTTTTTTTTCAGTTGAAAATGTCTTTATTTCATTTCCTGTCCCACCCTTATAAATTTATTTCCACCAGTAGCATCTCCTTCTCTTCTCCTACCTTACTGGAAGCAGATGCCACCTTCTACCTAAAGTGAACCCCTCCACCAATTATGCTTTATTTTTTCTTGTAACCTCAATCTTTCCCTCTTGAGATCACTATTATCCTTAAAAATTAAAACACTTCTGCTGCTTCACATCCTTCTCTAGCTGTTATAGTCTCAGCTTTTCCTTCTTTAGGTTAAACTTCTTGAAAAAGCAATCTAGATTTCCTTAGCTCTCACTCCTCAAACCAGTATAATGACTCCCTGAAATCACAAATTAGCCTCCTCCTTGACCAGTCCTTACAAGTGTGGACCTCTAAGTCAAAACTGACATTGGTGACCATGAACTTCTTGAAGGTAACATTTCCACATCTTCTTTCATGCAACTCTTTTCTAGGGTCTATTTCTGCATTTCTTAGTTTTCTTTCTCAGCCTCATTTGTAGGAGATTCTTTCCGTTACCTCTTTAAATAGTAAGAGGAATATTAGGAGCTGTCCTAGGTCCTCATCCCTTCTCATCAACACACTTCTCCCTTGGGTCATCTCATCCACATGCATGATTTCAATCCCCATTGACATTAGTGATTCTCCATATTTACCTCCAGCCCTGACCTCTCTGTTGCACCCCAACCCCATGTAGTTAACTGACTACTGAACACTCCTATCTAGATGCCTCACAGACCCCTCAGACTAAATATTTTCAAAATTAAACTATCTAATTAACTAATCTAACTAATTAACTGTTTTTCCCCATGTAAAACAACAAGAGGTAACAACTTTTCCTTGTTTCCTACTTCACTCTTCTCCAGCTCTTCCTCTCACCATCTGATTAGCTGCCTAGTTCTATGAATTCTCATTCCTAAGTAGTCCCTCTGCATTGTCCTCTATTATTCCTGTCACTGGCCCTTAAGCCAAGCCACTCTCATTTCTCACCTGTGTGATTCCAACAGACTGACTGCTCTCTGTCCCTCCTGTGACTAGAGTGATATTTTGAAACACAAATCTGATATCATTGCTCTGCTTTAATGTTCCCCCATGCCTCAAGAATCAAATTTAGGCGTCCAAAGTGGCTCCCGCTGGAGGTCGTGGTGCTTGCGAATGTGAGGTCATGAGTTCAAGGCTAACCTGAGCAACCTTATAAGCTCAAACTGATTGGCAAAAAAAGAGAATCAAATTTAAAGCCCTTAGCATGGCATAGATAATCCCTCCAGGATCTGGTCCCCACTTACATCCATAGCCTCTTCTCCTACCCCTTCCCCACTCTCAGGGAACCAGCTTTTCTGAACTACTTGTAGTTGTATTCATAGAAGCTCAACTAACAGCATGTCACACCTATTGCCTTTAAAATGATGCTCTTTCTATCTGGGATGTCACTCATTCCTTAATGGCTATCTCTATGACTCTTTTAAGATTCACCTCAATTCAATAATCATCTCCTCCAGGAAGCCTTCCTTAATCACCCCTTCCTTCAGTCTTGAATAACTGCCCCTCCTCAGTTCTCACTCCTACATATTACACTTACCACACTAAATTCTAATCATTGAATAACTTACCTATGTCCCTGACTAGACCTTCAATTCTTTAACGCCAGGGACTGGGAATTTTTCACCTTTGTACCCCAGCATCTATCTAGCACAGCATCTGACTCAATGTTTAGTGAATAAGCAAATGAACAACAAATGAATGAATGACCTTCATTATATGAAATTAGATCCAGTATATGGGGACAGGTCATGCCTATTTGCTGTTATGTGTTCAAAGAAGAGGAGACAATGATCGATGTCTGCCAAGAGGGCCTAGGGGTGAGGAGTATATTTTAGAGTTGTTTTTGTAGTTGAAGTTGTTATTTGGCGGCATTGTTGCTGTTTTCTCCCAACAGTGGGGATGATGCTGTATTCATTCAGGCACACCTCTTGCCAGGTACCACTTTGGGACCAAAGGCATATATGGCAACATAGCTAGGCATGATTCAAGGTAGATAAAAAAAAAAAACAATTCTCCCCCCGGGATGAAATCCCTGGATGGTACTATGGCTGCCTTCTGAAAGCAATTTAGAAAGCTGTCACCTGAGTCTTCCTTGTAGGAATTCCATTTGTCATCTTCCCCTAAAATTCCTGGAAGTTTTGTTGGGCCTACATAGCTTCCAGGAAAGTGAATTAAGTGAATTAACTACTCACTGGATGTCATATGATCATTTTCAGATTTACTTTTTTAGAACACTTTCTACCTTCTTGGAAACACAGCATGCAGGAAAAGAGAAAGGATGACATAAGAGAGACATAGGGAAAAGCTTTCCTAAATAAATTTAGCCTAAAAGCACAAAACAATAATCAACTTTTTGAAAGCAATGGAAA
This sequence comes from Callithrix jacchus, assembly GCF_049354715.1. Lineage (NCBI taxonomy): Eukaryota > Metazoa > Chordata > Mammalia > Primates > Cebidae > Callithrix > Callithrix jacchus. The sequence continues at coordinate 107,523,355 of NC_133524.1, read as the reverse complement.
GCATGCAAAATATTAGGGTATATGTCATAATTTTAAAAGCAACATTTAAAGCCTTGCTTATACAGAAAGCTAAAAGCAAAATATCACATAAAGCACTTTTTAATTCAGAAATAATTTTTCTAAATAAAAATAAACACATAGTCTGGCTAATTCTATGAGGCAAGCATTTTACCACCCTTGCTCTAAAACACAACTTCCTCCTGCTACTGTCCCAGCTTCTTTTACCTTGAATCAGTGAGTCAGTTAGCAACTACATTGAATTGTGGATCTATGTAGTGACAGGTTATGCTGGGTGATTCATTAGAAACTTAAGTAGTATTCTGAACTTGCAATCTAACTGGGAAAATAACCTTAATAAATAAGAAACAGCAACAGATAATACCAAAGAAAATTAGGTGCTAAGTTGGGCAGAATAAAGTAGCATGTCAAAAGAAAATATCACAGAAATCTGTGGTGGATAGTCAGGGCTTACTGGAGGAGGTATGTCTTGAGAAATGGGCCTTAAAGACTGGATACTGAGATGCAAGGGTAAGTCATCACAAGTAGGAAGAACAGTAGAAGTAAAAGCTTGGAAGTAGGGATGTATATTGCATGGTGATGAGGAAATGAGAAGACACAATAAATAAGTAGGGTGGAGGCTTGGAAATCAGGAAGGGAAGAAAGATGATACTGGAGGTAGTAATAAAAAAAAGTGCTGAGAAAGGTTTATGAGTAGATGAATGACAAAATAAAAAAGAGGTGTGAGAAGACAGGCTAGGTAGCTATGTGCTGCTAAGGTACACATGCCATCGTGGGAGCAGGCTTCCAGATGGTTGCTGTTTCACTCAGGTTGAAGAGGAGAATGAATAGTGGGAGTGAAATTGGGAGGACCTGCCTACCACGGTATCTGTTGCCTCTAAGATCACTGACTGGGAATTTCCCACAACCTCGAGGTGTGTGCTTTTGTGTGTGTGTGTGTGTGTGTGTGTGTGATTTCTGCAACTATGTTGAAGATTACCTGCAGATAGGGAACCTTGTCTGATATGTAGTATCCCTCACAAGATTCTGCACAGAACTAGGCACATAAAAAGTAGGCACAACTCTTTTCTGAGTGGTATATAAACAGTTAAAAACATGTTCCAGATTCCGTTATATCTAATTTTTAAAATGAGATAGCCAATAAGTTAGATGTGTGCTCAAGGTCAGAATGCAGCCCAGATTTGTGCATTGGCTAGATACACATATGTCTCTATCCTGTGGTCTTCCATTAAGTCCTTTGAGATAAAGGAAGCCTAATCAAACATTCTATTAGGAGACTTGTAGTGAAGGTGCTGGGGTCGAGGCCCTCCTGGGAGTTACACTTATCCCATAATCCTTAGCTTGACACCAGAAGTCCTTCTCCTTTCCACCCTTTGTCCCCCTCACTCTGCCCAGGTGCAATCTGTATTCATTCAGTGTTATATATTCCTAAAGCCGAACAACTTTTGTAGACACAGGGACCACTTTGCCAGAAACAGTGGAGATGGCTAGGTTAGAGATCTGTCATATTTAAATGCCAATTTTTCATCTCAATATTCCTTAGCCTTGATCTGCGAAATCCATATTTAAAGGATATAGAAGTATTATTAAAGGACCATCCACCTCCTATGGGTGACATCCTGTATTTTCCTAACAAATGATCCTTAGTCACTCAGTTACTCTTTAGCTGTATGATAGATGCTTTCGGTGGTTCGTTGATTTCTCTGTTTCTAAGAGGCTGTCAGTCAGTGCCCCAACCAGGTCATTTACAAAATGTTGCCATTGTGGCTTATAAGAATTAAAATGCCTTAGCTACCGGAAAGTGAATTAAGTACTGTAGTTGTTCCTTCATTTTTAAAAAAATGCCATTTTTCTCCATCCTCTGATTTGGGGGTCACAGAACACACCATGCCATAACCCTCCTTAGGGATGTCTTCTGAAGCCTTCCTTATACTTGGGTAACAGTAAGTATCTCAGAATAGTTCTTCCTATGACACCAGCAGCCCTGCAGGTGTAACAGAGGCAGGCACTCATTTGTGAGAGCAATAGTTCCAGAGGGACTGACTTCTGCAAAGCAGGTTCTAATCCCTAAGACATCTGCTCTGTAAACAAATATCCTGTTTGAGGGCATATTACAAGAGGGGACCCACAGGAATTTCTTAACTCCTGATTTACAAGAAGTACATTTCCCTTTACACAGGGAAAGACCAGTTCTTTCGTTTACACCTGATTTTTTTGGTATAAAGAATATCATTGTGTGGCCCTACAAATTTATTTTTTGCATTGGAAATATATGTAAGTGCTACGTAGTAACTAACTACAATAGAAAGATAGGCATAAAAATAGATTTTATTGTTGGCGCTAAGTATTTAAAGCAACTGACAGTACATGGTGAATAAAGAATTTAAAAAGAAATTCCACATAACAGACATATTTCTGGCTTAAACTCAGCATCTTGGGCAAATACGTATTGATACAGCACAGAAAAGGAAGGTGCTGATTAAGTCAGTAAGAAGATTAAAATATCTTTTACATACTGGATTATGAATGAATCTAAGGGGAGAGATGATAGGTGACTCTTGTGTTCTATTTGAATAGTCCATATTTTTCTTTTTTACAAAAGCTGGTTACTTCCTAATAGCAAACTAGCCCCTTGGAGGTAGCACTTGTCAGGATAAAGGTATGACTACTGCCCTAACCACTGAGCCACCTGGGTTCTACGTGCTTCTGTAAAAATCCCATTTTTGCATATTCCATTGGCTGAACCCTGTTTACAAAACAAGTTAGGTTACTCTCATTTTATGGCAACCAGTACAGTGTTCAACTACCACTGGGCTAGGAGCTGGGGGATCCAAATTCTAGGTCTCCCTTGCTTTGCTATTAAGTAGTGGAGCGACTTTGTGGAAGTCATTTAGCCTTTCCGAACTTCTGCCTTCCTCTGTAAAATGGGAATAACCCCTACCTTACCTCCATCATAGGAAGTTTGAAGAAGGTGACTGATATGAGAGGTTTTGAACATTATAATACATCTACAATGACCTTCCAAAATACATCATCTTATTAACAATATACTAAGTAACACGGTGTCTATGTTTAGACCTGGCACTTCCATCTTATGAGTGACATCCTTGGAAGTATAACTACTGAGAAAAGAGGATTAAACTGGGCCACTTTAAACATTCACTGCTCTTATTATAATATCTTTTATTGTATTAGCAAATCTCAGAAGCATATAGTTGGGAAGGCCCATTGTGGAAGATCCGTTCTCCTGCTTCTTGTAGAACGTGCTAAAGCCATGAGATATCCAATGAAAATTCTAGAAAACTTCACTCTTAGTAACTCATAGCATCCAGTTAGCCAATCTGGAATTTATGTCTAGTTCCATTCCCTCTGGTGGAGTATTAAGCCCATTTTCTTCTGCTAGGTCTTCAGTGGCTGTGGAAGAACAGTATATGTCCTCCACAAATTAGCAGGCTTTAATGTATAGATAAAAACTCAGTGTGGTACCTGATTCTGCAAGAGTGGCCACAAGCCCAATTCACAGGTCAGATGTTCCATGAGGATGATGGGATGTGGGAGGTAAAATGATAGACACATGTGAGCTCTTCTAGTCACCCCCACTCACACATGCAAACAGCCAGCACCTTCAGTGGTGTCATCTTCAAAAACATTCAGCAGCAGTGATCATTCTAAGAAATCATTAGGAAGTTGCCTCTTACTCATCTCCTTCTAGGCAACACATACTGGTTCCACTTTCATTTGCATTCAATTGACATGTGCAACAATTTCGATGGGAAACATTTGAAAACAAAAAGAAAGATGAGGCAATGTCCTAACCAGACACTTCTGATCATGTGGATAATTATATAGTGTAAAAGTTTGAGGAGAAAAAGGAGGCCTCATTTGCTTTAAGGGAGCAAGCAACTTCATATCCCTTAGACTTTGTCAATTTTCCTCTTCTTGCCACATTTCATTTTAAAGTGTATCATCTACCTTCACGTTTGATACAGCACTCTTCTGTCTTCCCCTTTTATTCCATCCATCCGCTGTATCTTCTCTACCTCCTAGTCTCCCTTTCAGTCATTACTTCCTCTATTCATTTCTCCCTGTTGCTTTTTTACCTTAGTGTATACATCTCCCAGTCCTACAGTTCACACTTCTCTTGGATTTGACTATCTGGTGGTTTTAGGGGGCTACCATATTTGTGCCCAGTTTCCCTTTCCATTGGCCTTAAAATGGAAGAACAGACACTGGTAGATAGGGAGGGTGTGTCCTTATTCCACCTTCTTCCCATTTTAACACAGGCTTCCTAGTAGTAAAGGAGTAGTATGAGAGACTCTTCTAATGGGGCATAGCACTGACCCTAGAGGACAAGCAAGATGCCATGTCCTTCAGGTTTCCAAAAGGGTAGGACAGTGATTTCCGAAGAGCACTCTTTGCTAAGCTACATGGGCTACGTTTGCAGAAACAAGAATGTAAGCACCATTCAGGATGTAGCAGTGTCTGATACCTGGCTTTCTGATAACAGAACCCTGAATTAATTGAAACTCTTATACATTTTTGGTGCAGTGATAATAACTTTGAGCTACTGCAAGATCCCAAAGGGTCTTCAGCATCACCAAAGAAAGATTGCATACTGTTATCACACTAAGTATATTTTATTGTGCATTAGTTAGATGAAAGTTAGTAATATGCATTGACCAAAACATTTGATTAACAAGACCATAAGGATAACTGAGAGTTTTCTTTAATATAATTGTTGTGTAGCAAGGATTCTTGCTGTGTAGGGTATATAGCAGATGACATACTCTAGGAATTAGAACAATATATGTTCAATACAATAACAAAACTATATAGTACTTTAAGAACTTTTCACATATATGAACATACTTATTTAGAGCTTCAGCTTTCTAAAGAAATATGTAAACCTATAAAGTACACACCAAAAAATAACCTAACCTACAAAACACCCAAAGCAAATGTTAGCATATCTCTATTATCAAGTATATCTTCTCACCATCATTTCTTTCAAAAATATGTGAGAAAGTTCTTTCTTTCCTTTTGAGTGGCAATTTTTTAAAGTCCCCTCATGTGAAATTCAAATATGTTTCAAAGTACACTGCCATCTTCTTGAAGAAAAATGAAAGCCACTGCTGGCTTTTAGATGCTAGGAACATAATTTACCACATATTCCCTTTGTCCCATTGCAAGGTAGTGTAATATAGTAGAATAAGCATAGGGTTTGGAGTTAGAGAGATTTGAGAGCCCTCTGGCTTCTGTAGTTTGCTATAACTCCAGGTTGTCTAATTAAATGCTTTGAGCTTAAACTGCCTCATCTGTAAAAAGGGCATAATACAGAGTGGCTCTAAGTGTTAAATTAATACATGTAAAGTGCCTGGCACATAGCTTGGCACCCAGTAACTAGTCAGTAAATTGTAGAATACTTTCTATTTGTCTTGATTTGATTTATATACAACAATTCCCTCTTATGCCTCCATGAGGAAGGATCATCACATTCCCAGGTTCACCAGCTCCCAAATCTCTCTAGATTCCCCACAAATAAAATACACATGAACTGTGCCCTCTAAAGACACAGCCCTTTACACAGCATTGCATATCCTCTGAAACACACCTAATGCTCAAGTGCAGCAGAAGACACAAGACATGTAAGCATACTTCAGTAGACACAGACATCACACAGAACAAGTCACCTCTAAATGCAGCCTCGCAGCTTCACCTGCTTCTTTCCAATATGTTCTTCCACGCTTCAAGTCCTTAATATTGATTATTTTTGGAGGGACTATGCAATTTTCAGAGTCCTGGCTGCATTCACTTGCCTCATGGTTTTTTCCTTAATGGTTTATTTATTAATGTATTTATAATATATTTATTTATTCATTTGTGTGTTTATTCTCCACCATGTTCCAAAATGGATGTCAGGTGGCTTACAAGAATACACAAAATACAACATGATAGCATAAAGTCAAAGCAGATAAGAAAGTAAAAGGAAATAACAAAAACAATAAAGATAGGAACACGAACTGGAGCCTGGCGGAAAGCTAATACAAAGTGCATACATACCGTAGAGTCCCATTACAAGTGCTATGCATGGACCACACATTTGGCTCCAAGCTTTCTAGTAGCCAACAAAAGAGAAACCTGATCAGTCCCACACTTCACAGGGTCCATAAAATAAAAGCAATCCATATGGTTAGGATATCCCTTTCCTGGTCTAAATCCTGAAAACTTTTCTACAGTACAGTATAATAAAATGGTGGCAAATTGTACCCCCGAAATTGCTCTAACACCAAATTTCAGCTTTTGGAACAGTTACCAACAAAATAAATCCTCAATCTTAAAATTACGTCTACTATTTCTTTTGTTTTCTTTTATCTATCTCTTGAAGTTCTCTTTAGTCAATGACACGTAGATATTAAAAGGACTTCTTCAAAAACAAACAACAAAAAACATCCTCTGATATCACCAAAGCAAATATTTTCAGTTAGGAAATAAAATCGACATTGTGAAATTATAATGGCCAAATTTGGAAAAACCCTCAAATATCCAACAAAAGAAAATGGTTAACTAAACCATGATGCCATCCTATGGTGAAATATTATACATCATTGAAAATGATGTTTACAAATACTTTGTTAAATATTCACGATAGAAATGTTAAGTATAAAAGCACAAAACTGTACACATTATAATCCTTTCCATGTGAAAATTATATATGTGCATATATAGTCATAGAAAACGTCAGGAAATAAATCCACCAAAACATCAACATTGCTTCTAGGATTTGTGATTATGGGTGGTTTTTATCTTTTTTCCTAGATGCTTATCTTTATTTTCCAAGTTTTTGACATTGATGAATGATTTATGATCAGAAAAAGAGGTACTAAGAAGAAAAATACCAACTTAGTTACCTCTGGCTTATAAAATTATAGGCAATTTTAATTTTATTTTTTAAATTTTCTATAATTGACATGAAAAGTTCCAGTTAGGGAGGAAGTTACTTATTAAAAAAATAAAAGAATAAAAGAATTCAAAAATCTAGTTTTCTCAGTTGTTTGTCAATAAGGTCCAAATGCTACAAATATAATGATATCATGGTTATTCAGCACTTCCTAATTTTACTTTTAACAGCCATCTGGTACTTAGAATTATACCCAATTATCACAAATATTGTAGTATTTGTGCCAGATATTACCATCTTCACTTAACAGGTGATGAAACTGAGAAACCAAGTGACTGGCCCAAAGTCACAATAATCAGTGGCAGAGCTGAACATGAACCCAGGTCTCAAGAACCCAAGTCCAGTGCTCTTTCCATTAGTTCACTACTGACTGTGGTTAACCAATTACCAAGAGACAGGAACACAGAAATAGTAGTCCCTCCTTCCCCATGAGAGTCAGGTTCCTGAACAACCCCCAAGATAAGAGAATGCAGCTGAGGAGATCATGATATTGGAAGGGGGAAAAATTGGGCAAAAATGAGGTCACAAGTAAACTGTTGGAAATCCTCATAAATTCTTTTATGCAGGTAAACAATAACAACAGTACATTACATAAAAAGAATAATGAGTTTACATAGCTTAAATCAGTAAAAATGATAAGCTTTATACAATTTCCATTTAGATCCTGAAACAATTTCCAGAGGTGATGAGGATATATCTCGCACTCATTATGGTAGTGGCAAAAGTGGGTAACAGAGAAGCAATGAACAGAAGTGGACTGTTAATTCATTCAAATCATGGATGGCTATACTCTCAGAGTCAGTGCAGCTGAATCCTGAAGTTATAACAACTTGCTTGGGCTTTATCTCTATCAAGCAAGTGAATTTAAGTGGCCCTTCTAAAGAAGCTTTCATCTTCTCAAGTCCTTTTTGAAGACACCTTAGCACTTCTGTATGGAGTTCAATTTAATCATTCAATCTTTGTCTGAAGGTAACTTATTAGCTGTCCACTAAGAGTATTTATATGGTACTACTTGCTAATTTAGGCTTTTCTGAGGTTTCTTTCTTCCCAATTTAGTGTTTTAAAAAGACCCTGGCCGGGCGCGGTGGCTCAAGCCTGTAATCCCAGCACTTTGGGAGGCCGAGGCGGGTGGATCATGAGGTCATGAGATTGAGACCATCCTGGTCAACATGGTGAAACCCCGTCTCTACTAAAGATACAAAAAATTAGCTGGGCATGGTGGCATGTGCCTGTAATCCCAGCTACTCGGGAGGCTGAGGCAGGAGAATTGCCTGAACCCAGGAGGCGGAGGTTGCAGTGAGCCAAGATCGCGCCATTGCACTCCAGCCTGGGTAACAAGAGCGAAACTCCGTCTCAAAAAAAAAAAAAAAAAAAAAAAGACCCTTAGCACCTTTAGAGTCTAATTAAATCAGACTTTGAAAGTGTTTTATCAGCTGTCCAGCAACAGTATTAAATGGCACATGATTTAAGTTCTATTGAAGATAGTTCCTGTCCAATATGATTATGTTTGAAGGCATCATAGCAACTGTTTATAGAATTCTGCTACATCACTCAAGCTTTGAACAGGTAAGATTTGACACATGTAAAGATGCCAATTTTAATTACCTTCTTACGGAAGTTTTAATCTTGTTCTAAAAATTTTGCTCCTGTTTCTCATAGCTGTGTTTGTTTCCATAGCCTCCTAATTGTCTTCATCAACACTTGTCAAAATAACCTCTGGAGTCAAGAAACTTCCTGAGGATCATCCTCTAGCAGCATTAACTTGAATCAGTGTCAACAGGTTCAGATTCAACTTGCGCCAATTATTGCTCTTGTGCCAAATGTTCATCCTTATCCATAGGATTTTTTTTTTTGTCTTTGGGAAGGATCGAGGAAAGATATTTTCCCTACCTCTATCCAAGTCTTCTCTCAGGTCACATTAATGACAGGCTCTGTTATGCTATCTAATGCCTCTTTGGGAAGTTACAGCCTGAAAACCCATTAAAAATCAACAGCCAAACCTTCATTAAGGTTTGGTAATGCCATTAGTAATGGAATCTCATGTACCAGGATCTTTAGACAGTGGAAACTTTGTGAGATTTTGAACAAAGTTATATATTATTTTAGTATAAGCCTTCCTGAATAGCCAGATCACATAGTGATCAAAAGACTGAAGAATCTGAGACATGTGGCTAGTTACAAAGACACTCTTCCCATTAGGATGCATATTGGCAAATGTACTTGAAGCACCAAATAGCGTCAAGCATCAGCAGGACTCTAAATTCAAGCTATTTTTTTTTCCTTTTAAGTAGTCTTGAATGTCCACAAGAAAGTACTGATCAAGCCATCCCTTAAAGAGAGGAGGATCCATCCAGGTTTTTCTGTTTGCTTGCCAGTACACTGGAAACTTGGCTCATTTATTTTCCCTGAGAGGGTTTGGGCACAGTTTTCTACAGAGCAGCAAGCGTTTCACTATGAGGTCACCTGAAGTACTGGCAAAAAAAAAAAAAAAAAAGGAAATGTCAGCCTCTCTGATTTTGCTGACCTCAGCATCAGTGGGCTCTTGCTCTTCAGAAGTATTCAAAAGTTTTGAAAGCTTGACTGACATTCTCAATAGCACTAAAGATTTCTGCAGGCATGTAATCTCCTTCTTCAACCACTTCCTGAAGTTATGGTTAATACAACATGAGAGCTACAGGAACTAGTGGTTTGTTCTTCTGCACAACTGCCAAATAAGAACTGGTTTCCACGTTATGGTGCACATTAAATTCCTCAAACCATCTCTTACTCCCAGCAAATGTTTTTTCTGGATTCATTTCAGTGTCCAAAAAACATGTCTTTGAAAACTCCTCTTGCAGGGTCACAGATCCCTTGAATGGAATGTGGTTCATTATTCTTTGGTTTATCTTCAATCCAGAGGTTTAACTTCATTTCCATATTTTCCATCCTTGGGTCATGAAGAACAAAGCATCTTTTAAGTTATGTCGGTGTACAAGAAGCAGTACTGGCCACACTAATAGTTTCAGCTTTCTTTACGGTATGAATTGCAGATTAACACTATTTAAGTGACCTACAAAGCTATTTATTTTACCTAGAAGAAACAGATTGAGAATGTCCTGTTTCTCTTCTAAAGACATTACCCTTCTTGCCCTTCTGACAACTTTCTATGGTGTCACTGCCCTAGTACTTGCTTCATATCTGTAGAAGCCATGTTTCAGTTTTATGCTAATTAATGCAACCTGGAAGTTACTTACTAGAGATTTCATATCCCTGCATGTTTCAAAGCATTAGCATATGTTATTTAAGCACCAAATGGTATTATAAACACCAGAAGGATAATTTATAATATATTGGTATGCTACTTAGTACACATGGGGCTGACTATCTAGGGGACAACAGGTAGAAGAATGAGAATGGAAACAAATGACTCAGAAATGCCTTCCCACCTACGATATAGTCAGAGAGACAATATTGTGGCAACGTAGACTGATTCCCATATACTAAATTCAAAATCTTCAGTCACCAAAAAGGTATACAGAACTAAATCCACCTATACCCAAATTTCTAAAAAGAACAACTTACAGTTAGGGAGGGATTATTGTAAATTCTACTCTATATTATCAGAAAGAAAGTCACTGTTGATATATTCAAGACAGTACTGTTGCTATGATTACCCTTGGCTTAACACTAAGAATTTAATTTTATGTGAAAGGCAAATATAGTTTAAATTATATTCTGTCAGCCCACAGTAAATCAATCAAACATTATTCTCTGACAAAATGCAACCTCTGAAGATGTAGATGAAAAGGTCAGGCAGGCCCTGAATAGTCAATGCTCAAGAAACCACCACTTAAGAAAGAAAGTGAAAATGAAAGAATAAACTAGCCCCTTTTCAATGCCCGGCCACTGATACTTTACTTTTATCCCCTCCTCCTGGGAAGATAGAGCGAAGCCTGGCTTTCTTATTCTTCTCTTCAGGGGCCATGGGAAGTGGTTTGGAGCTGTGGTTGAGTGCTGAAGAATCCCGGTTGTTACTATTCATCCTCAGTGGGGGAGCTGGGGGTTTCTCTTCATTATCCAGACCGTCAGACATTTTCCGTTACTACCAGTTTCACAGCTCCTAAAGAAAAAGAGGGAAAAGACAGGAGTTGAGGGAGAAGAGGTCGAAAAACAACCTAGTAACTATGGGGATTCTAACATTGGTCTCATGTTTTCTGAGTTTTTTTGTGGATCATTTTTAGGGGTTTCTTTTCTGGAGGAGAGGAAGTTACCTCCCAAAAACCCTGATGCAATTTTCAAAAAAGGAAAGTGAAGGCAGTAATTAATGACTTTTCAAATGTTATAAAAACACATAAGTCTCTTTGCTTTTCCCACATTGAAACTCTATTTTCTGTTCTCTACTCACAGTGTTTTAACGAACAATTTACGATCTTATTTTAAAATTCTATACTGATGATTGTTAAGGGTCAGGTGATCAGCTTCCTCAGAGTTTGGAATTCACACAGGTTTGGGTGTTGATTTTTAATGGCCCATAACAATGACTTGTTAGCTGCTTTAACGTCGAGATGTCCGTGGTATTTATTTCTTACATGAGTGTACCTCATTTACAAAATGTACTCTCCTGCTTTTATGGTAATTAACTGAGAAACCATCCCCTAGATCTGGAAGTTTCAGCATAGCTGGAGTGTGCTGTTAGGGTAAATGTAAATGATGTTCCATATTCTCACAAGCAGGCAGAAGATGAAGGTGGCAAATGTCAGAGGGCCAGTTCCCAAGGAGACACCATAACCTTACTCCCTGCCACATTTTATGTCCCGGAACAAGAAACAAGGGAGGTGACACAAGTAGCTAGCTGTAAGATCCAGTCTGGGTTTTAGGAGCTCATTTGCTCTTAATTTCATTATTCTTTAGTATCTTGTGTCTGTGTCTGAGTATATTCAGTTTTCATTCCAGAAGGATTTATTACCCAGGAGGATAAACTGGAAAAGCATGGATTCCCCAAGGAAATGTTTGTCTGCAGGTGTTTTCCTACTCTAATTAAAGTCCTTCCATAAGGTCCTGACCCCAGCACAAGTCAAGTACTAATAGTACCTTCTAAATGAATCCCCAGTTTGAATTCAAGGAAAATCAAATCCCTTTAAAACTGCATCTCTGTAAATTTATCAAGTATTCGCTGATACTAATTTAGAAATATAACAACTCTCCAAACATGACTCAGCATATTACTTTGTTCCAACAACATTTACTATGAACAAACCCAAGAACTACAAAAACAAAAGCAGGGGTCTCATCATTAACTTTGTGTTGTGCTGAAAACTTATCTATCTATCAATCCTTTCTAGCCATTTAGTGGTTATAATGTGTTTATTACGCTCAGTAATGCACTCCAAGTTACATCATTTATGTAGAGAAGTTCAAAAAATTTATTTTGTTTTAATTCTCTCAAATATATACAGTCTGGAATTAAGATAGGTTATTATCGATTAATAGAATCACCGTCTGCACAGGTGATTGACAACTAACAATTGGCTTAATCTTGATTTAAACAGGAGATCTCTTTTTGTTTTGCTTAACTGTCATGCCTTGCATTATCTTAATGAATTAAGACCAATTATTTTTTCAGTAATCACAATAGTGAAAATACTAAGTAATAAATGGTTTTTCACTATCACCAACAATTTCATAAACCTCACATTTTCCTATTTAGGTCAAACTACAGAACAAGGTACAATGAAAAAGGAATTGTGATGTCAAGGATAAAGTATATTCATAGATACTAGCATAAATATTTTAATTAGAATATGAGACCAGTGCTAATGTGTCTGCATTACCTTTTGCATTTTATTTTTGGTCCTTCTAAATTCACAGTTTCTCTAGAATTAAAATGAATTTGAGACTGACTTCATTAGTGGCATTATTCTGCACTGTACAGGTTCATGGTTTTAATTTAGTCACAGAGAAAATTTGCCACCAGAAACAAGGCATTAGTTTTCTCCTTAACATTTCCATGTTCAAAAACTATCAGCAAATATAAAATGACTACTACATAAATATGTATACAGATATACAAAATCTAGCTTGGTAAAAATAATGAAATTTGAAAGTTATTACAGAGAAACTGAGTATTTTAAAATAGAAATACCCAGAAGACAAACTTCCAAAAAGAGTGTCTTACAGGGACAGAGAGCCACCATTTTCTGGATGATATATATTTTCTGATGACATATTTAACTTGAGATGACAGAAGTCAGTGAAATGGGCCATATGACCTCTTTAAAATGATATATGAATCTGATCTTGCATGATAAGACAAGAGTCTGGGCCAGCCAGGGTTTCAGCACAACTACAGAATTTAAAATACTATGCTCCTTTGTTCTTGATAAATTGGTGTGACTGGCAACAGAGTGGCCTTTTTTGTTTCTAATTACTCCACCTGACCAGAGACAGGTAGATGCCCTGCTTCTTTTCAGGCTGCCTGACTACCCTGACCTTATTTGACCCAAGTATAATGTAGGTTGGGAAGAAAGGAAGACTTGCAATCTAAAACTCCAACTAAACTCTTCTATATCGAACTAAAAATCCTTGACCAAAAATTCAGTAACACAGATTTGCCATGGTCAGTATCACAGACATTCTGCAAAGGACTCAGCTTATGTGGCATACATTCCTATTGTCCACGAAACTGGAAGTATTTCAATGTCAGTCAACTCATCAGAGCATCATAAGAGAAGCTGGAATACACCTTTTACAAAGATGGAAGTGAAACTGAGGAACCTATGTCCAGTTCCACACTAGGAACTTAATAAAGCATGAACCAATCAATCTCTGTTTTCCTAAACTGTTCAGATACAGTTTTGTTTTAATTGTCTTGATATCACTTTGATTCTTTAATAACCACTACAAGGCACAACCAGTCATCCTCTGCTAATGATTCCAGATAATTCTGATTTGGTGTTGAAAGAATAGTACAGGAGGTTCTCAGTATTTTAACTCGACTTCAAATCACGTGGTTCTAAGCACATTTTTAGAAGACCAATGGAGAAAGGGTAGGGATCTGCAAGGAATCCTTGTAGTTAAACTATTTGTTTCACAAGTGGGAGGTATCTCCTACTATTCCACAAACATATTAAAAAAGCAATTTTATTATGTTATGTTTATAAACAATGCCAATCTACTAAGCCATGTGTTCCCCTGAGACAGCTTTCTATAAAGGATACTATTAATGGATTGCTGGTTCAATCTGCCTATGATGTCACTATTTCCAAGATCTTGAAAGAGACTATTTTATTTGGGGCGGCCGTAGGCTCTATTTCAAGAATTGTACAAAAGCACCATTATTCTCCAGGAACCCAATAAAAAAACTATTTTATCTTTAAAGTTCAACTGTTGTTGTTTATTTCTATAACAGGACAGAAACTTGTAAGTGAGTAGCACATTAGATATAGCCACAGGCTTTTCATTTTACTTTTAAAGGTTGGCCCTTAGCATTGTGGAGCTGACTTTAGTGGATAACCAGCAACAGTTTGTACCTGTTCACAAATTGATTTCATACTTGACTATTAGGTTTTCCAGAGACAATTCAAATTGCTTTGGTGTATGGGGTATATTTTTTTATTCAACCCTTAGGACTTAATGTGGTTTAGCAACGCTCTGTAATTACACTTTTAATTCATCAGCAATAAGACATAAGCCTCTTATTTCATGATAAGCAAGGAGCCTAAATATCCTTTTTTCTTCAGAGTACTAGGAGAGATTACCTCTCTCTTTCCCTTTGTCTTTCTCTCTTCCTTTCTGCCCACTCCCCACACAAGGTTGAAGGCATTCCCCACACAAGGTTGAAGGCATGTACTTACAGGGGTACACATGAACACATACAGAGGGTCCTTCACTAACCTGCCTTGCCACAGAGCTTTATTGCAAAGGATTTTAGAGAAAAAAACTATTACCAAGGTGCATGGCAACTATAAATTAAATGATTATAAATTATAAACAATTGTCATTAGTCTCTCATTCCTCCAAAATGCATTATCTTAACCAGTGAAGTGCCAAAATTGGACACTCAGGGAATGCTGGGTAGGTGGAAAAAAGAAAGCCACCAACTTGTGCAGATCTAGAAGTCAAGGAGAAAAGTAGGTAATCAACTATACTCTAGCTAATGTGACAAAAATTCACACTATGGCCTATGTGTTGGTTTGAATAAAGCCAAAAATGCCAATTGTGTCCATTTACTACAAGCATTCTACCCAAGTATGTGCAGGATGAAAATCCACAAGTACGAGCTGCACAGCTTGCAGGACCATCTATTAAGCCATGAGCAATTGAAATAAATACTTTTTATCAGATCACATATCGTCAGATAAATAGAAACAACTATATATCTGTATTGTTGTCTGCTTTCAAAATAGACGTAACTATTTATTTTCATATTTTCCCATTGAAAAATTACACTGCCTTCATTTTAAAAACAAAAGCCCAGGTTAGTACATGTACAGTCATGATCTAACAAACACAGAGGTAAATCTCCAAAACCACCAGCCACTCAAGGCTATTATCACAAATCTGAGTACACCAAGGTTGTTTTATGCCCTTTTCATAGCAAAGGAGAGGATCAAACACAGGACCGAGCTGCTGACTAAGGGAAATTTCCAACATCTGAAGATTTCTAGTGATTTTTCAGACATTAATGCCTATAACATGCTAAGATGCCAAAGCAGGCATTTAAGAGGAAGAGAATGAACCAGATCTGGGTCTCCTAGCAACTCTGAACCCACACTACCATTCCAAAACTAGGTGGAAAAGGGACGGCCCAACCACTAACTATAGCCAACTGGATGGGCCCAAATCCATTTTGATCATCTTTTTTCAAATTGCACAGCCATTATCCAAGTTACTCCCCTCATGAGATCAAAAGTTCCTTGAGAGTAAGAGCCCCTCAGTCATAAATATACACTTTTATACTACTAATACAATCTCTTGTTCCCAATAGACATTAAATACATGTATTAAGTAACAAAATGGAACTCTATACATTCTATGTATTTGTTACAGCTATAAGTTTTTCATAAAGTTGCATAAGCCTAGAGACCTAATTGTAGCAAGTCAGAGACAAGAAAGCATATTTGGAAATATCAGCACTAGCCTAACTGCCAAGTAGTTGGGCATTATTTCAAAGTCAGCTTCCATCTGATTACCAACACCTCATTTTGAAACATACGACTTTGTAATGTCCAAAGGACTTCCATGTCTTCCTCTTATTTGAACCTGACAGCAATACTGTGAAGAAGAAAGTATCATCTCCATTTTTTACATGAGGAATTTACAAGCATTGACTTTAGGTACCTGCCAAAGGTCACAAGTGAAAAAACTGAGAACAGTATCCAATCCCTCAGCTCCTGAACTGGTCAATTCCCTTTCCAGTACATCAATACAATGCATATCCAAGTAAATCCACAAATGCACACACTCTTCATATATACATCTTTATCCTCCTAAAATATCAATACAACTGGTCTACCCTTTTCATTTCTACCCATTTCATGCTGGTACTTACTTATTTCAAATGGTTTTCCCCATTCACACAAGGCTAGGTAATTTACTCACAAAACTCCAACAGGTTTCGTTGACCAGTTGTACCAATTCTTAGATGGCCTGGTTTTGGAGCTTGCCTCTTCTGGGGCACTCACCAAGGGAACTTTGCTATCAGAGACAGGGGTGTGCTGTTTCAGAGAGCCTCACTAGGGAGATACCATTACAGTGTGTAATGGAGGGAAGCCAATTCTAAGATCATTTGATCAGAAGGAGCTGAGCTACTTGTTAGGCAGGAGATCTGCAAAAGCAGCCAGACAAGCTAGAGTGGCACTAGCTCTTTTTACAGCTGCCTAGTTTCAATCTTAGATCATGTAAGAGATAGCTCACGCTGACATACATACAAGCACACTCACACAGCATACATTCATGTTCTCTCTCATACAAACAAGCAAATGAGGTCAGTTCTGCTGTAATGTTTTTTGCTAATATTTTTATGAGTGACTTCCATTGTTTTCAGCAGGAACTTGACACTAATTGAGTTCAAGAAGCCAGCATATTATAGTTGCAGATTTCATGGACAGGTTGCAAATAAGGAAGTTAATAGGTATAGTCCAGCATCCAGACTCCATATACTGCATATAAGGAACAAATCATTCTTTTTCTTTTTTAAAATACAGTTTTTTTTAGAATGACGTCTTAAGCTCCTAGACATATGCAGCACCATACTTTATTATTCATTGTGTGTGCTGCATGAGCTAACGCCCAGAAAATGCTAATGATTATCTGACACGTACTTATATTGGCAAACTGTTGCATTATTACAGGTTTCAGCTTTCTATTTGCAATAATGATGCTTCCAAAAAGAGAAAATAAGATCCATAAAGAATAGGGGTAGAAATATTTCAAGCATTAAAAAATCAAAAGTAATTACCCTAAAAGATGCCTCAAAGAAATTGGTGGAAAAAAAGAAAAAGGAAGCAAAACCTAGTAAGAAAACATTTCCTAGTTCTCCAAGAACATAACACCATTGGAAGCATTTAGATGGAACAACTTAGATACAGACTAACATCTCAAGCAAGCAGGATATGGTAAACTAATGTCTTGAGTCTCCAGAGGTCTCACTGCTATCTGTTACTATGCATGGATGATAATTACACCCTTCATTGATCCATACCAGTGAAATATCAACAAATGCCCTCAAATTTAAGCTCAGAAATTCAATTCCTGAATTTCCTAGAGATTTCTGCATACCATAGAGGTTCCTGAATGTTGCTTTTCAACCTGTGTGCCATGGCTCATCATCTTAGGTCCTTGCTCTATCCCCAATTTCCCTGTACCCAAGTCAGCTTTCTACAGGGAAGGTGCCCATTTCACATCTGAAGAGAAGAGCTACCTGGGGCAATGGAGATTTGTTATTATTTCTAAAGTAGGAACTCAGATCAGTTTAGCAAATTCACAGTTCACCAAAATGGTGACTTCTTGCTAGAAGTGGAAGTTAAAGAATTTGAACTGGTGTAAAATGCAGCAACTCTTCCTCAAGTTTTTGCCCCTTGACCTAAGTTTACATGCCCATATTTTAAAAGAGCTGGGCATGCATTTCAACATTTGAGAGCTATGTTTAGGAAGAGGAAATAACACCTATTAAAAGCAGGCTTTCCTAAAATACTGAAAGAAGAATGGAACATGACAAGACTTACTTTCTATCCATCCCACTTTACAATGGTAGAGGATAAATGTTCAACTGACAAGGGCCTTACTTATAGGAATTCCCCATCTTTGGGCCCACCAGACAAAGATTTTGCATTACAGAAAACTCACATGAGAATTTGAAAAAAGATGATAATACACCCAAAGCAGTCTCTTTAGAAATTAAAAGCCTGATCTGAAGGACAAACTTATGACTGAGTATGTTGATTTTCCCATGGCCTTTCTGTGCACAGCTTACACAAGCTCATAATTTGCAAGTGGCTGAATGCTTATTTCTTTACTACCTGGTTGCAGCTGCTGCTATTCACCTATAGAATATATTGCTCATCATTAGTTCATGCTAGAGTAGACGTCTACTCCAGCACAAGATCAGCTTTACTTCTCTGGTGTTCATACACATACAAAGCAAAGACTGTTATGTGCCTAAGTCTTTCTGTGGACCTGGGAAGCCCCTGAGCTGAGATCACAGGGCCTGGCCCTCACCACAAAGGAAGGAAGATAGGGTATTTTGGGAGGAAAACTGCACATAAAACAGGTCAGGGCTTGGTGCAAGGAGCTGTAATCAGCAGGCCTTAGGGTAAATTGGTCAGTAGTTCTTGAGCCATTCCTGTGGAGCCTGTACTGTAGCCTAGAGTACATTCTGACAAAAGCACTGGGCAGAGAGAAAGTGGAGGAAACTCAGGTGTTCATAATAAATGTATATACCTCTGTATCAAATGATGCCTATCTTAGAGTGTTCTTTCTTCTTCAAGATTGAGCCTGATAAATCCCCTATGTCATAGTGTTCCCCATTATGCCAGTCAATCACCAGTTGGTTTCGGGGTCTTCAGTAGATCACCTAGGTGTGCCCTATACTCTTCTGCACAGCTTAATAATAAAGGTCTATAGGTCACATAGCTTCATAATGAGAGGAAAAGAAAAGATCATATGTCAGCCCAACATTCCTTTTTACAGGAAAATATACCAACTAATGCTTTCTCCTTGTTGATTTCTGGTTGACTTTCATTTCAAAATATCCTGGGCCCCAAGCAGAGAGGTATCACTCTGAGGTGTCAGATAGTAATTCCAAGAACATATTATTGAGGCCCTTTAAATAACCCATCTGTGCAAGAATTCACTTACTCAAACCACAAATATTTACCAGTGCCTATGTGCTAGGCATCATACTAAGGAATGGATGTAAGCAGATAAATAAATACCTAGCTCTGAATGAGGTTATAGGCTCCAGCAGTGAGTTTCATTCCTGGCCACACATTATATGTAAAATGTATGTCATATACAGACAAAAATAGAACTACAAAACAAGTAAGGATAAGTGCATGCAAAATGAGAAGCACAATTTAAAAAAGAGGAGCTATAGCACTTCAGAAGAGGGCAAGACTCTCTTCACCTTATTTCTGTATTAGAAATCGTACTACCATGCACAAGGAATGTGTTTGATATTGTTGCAGGAAACATAGCTGCCTGGCCTTACATCCCACAACCACCAACATTCATATGTAACCAGGTATTAAGTCAGGTATAGGGAGCTTATAAAGAGAGATGAATAAAGATAAATCTTTATCTTCAAAGAGCTTCTAGTCTAGTGAGGAAGGCAGACATGCAGATATACAATAAGAATACAGTGTGATACAATCTAGGTAGGCACAAAATGCTTTGAAGGGACAGAGCAGGAAGGATATCTAATATTCCCAGAGGGGTCAGAGGATATAGCACTTTAGCAGTGTATGGAAGGATGAGCAGGAATTCAATAGGATTTGAAAGGTAGGAAGCACTAGGTTGGTATAAAGTATTATTATTCAACAGTATATTTCAACCAATGAATACTTCAAGCATGCTAGATTAGGTTTCTTAGCCTTGGGCCCCTGTTTCTGCTCGACTGAATGATATTAGTACTATATAAGTAAAATAATAGATCTCAAAACTCTGGAAGAAAATAATATGTGTGAGGCTTAAAAGCATTTTTAGAACTGTATCCATATATAAACAGAAGAGATCTCTTTGGGGAAATTTATTAGGCAGATAACACTCAGAAAAAGAAACCTACCTTCCATGTTACATTTAAGAACTAAGTTGCATCTTGTTAGGCAGACTTAATTTGGGGGGTTGATTTTTATTTAGTAGGTTTTTTATAAACCCAAACTAATTGTTTCTGACAGGAAGAATGACTAACCCTAGTTCTACTTCTGGATTTTTCTGTGGTCCTGAGAAACTCATTAAACCTTTCTAAACTTATTCATCATTTACATAGTATTTATTATGTGCCAACATAGGCATTGGATACTTTGAAAGGACCGTGGAAGAAGGGTAGCTAATGCTGCCTGGAGGGGTCAGAGGATACAGCACTTGAGCACAGTATTAAAAGAAAGTAGGAATTCACCAGGTTCTAGAGTGAGAGGTGAACAAAGTTGCTCCTGCCCTTGAAGAGACTTAAAATCTAATAGACGTCAGCCATGATATCTCAGTGCAAAGAAGAGAAAAGGTTGCTATGGGAGGACAGAGAGAGAGACTCCCAACAGCCTGAGGGGGGAGGCTTCACAGGGGAAGTACACTTGAGTTGAATTAGGAAGAACAATTAACCACACCATTTTTCAGGTCAAGCAACAAGGTGTATTAAGGAGATCGGGGACAAAAAACAGGAATGGAAAAAATAAGATCCATAGAGACAAATTAAGAAGGGTTTAATATGCCTTTCTACAAGGGTTGGACTCCTCTTGTGTATATGAAGAGGTTTCACGTAGTGAGAGAGCATGATTAACTTTGAATTTCAGAACTATTACTCAGGTGACAATGTAGGAGATATCTAAGGTTGAAGACTTAGGAAAGGTTTTTCCTATGGAGTCAGATGTTACAGATAGCAACATGGAAATCATTTTGAAAACTGATAACTCTAAGGTAATTGGTGAGAAGAGAGGAAGCACATGCAGCATGGGAATTGGAAGACACGAGAAGAGAGATGTCAAGAGAGGTCTCTACAGTGGACATTGGCTAAAAAGGGTAGAGATGCTAGGCTTGATATGATTAACTGTTCTCAGGACCCCAAATGGAAATCATGGTAGAAATATATTTCAATGCCAAAAGGCCCAGAGGAGTATGGGAGGCCTAGTGGTTTTTGTAGGCTTTAGTTTACATTTGGGATTCCAAATAGAACTATGCCTCAGTTTCCATATTTGTGAAATGAAAATAACCAAATACCTTAGAATGGGAATAAAGAACAACAATTGAAGTTAGTGTGCTGATAACTAATACAAATATGTTGGAAGACCCTTGTATTCGCAAACATTAGACCACTTGTAATAATTGCACTCTAAAGAGAATAAGAACAAATTATTCTAATATTTTTGGCCAAAACAACAGCACTTATAATAAGTTCTGACAAGTATCACGTTGGGGTCACCACCTGAGACCTCAATCATGTCGGAGTTACCACCTGAGATGTCGCTCACCACCTGCAGAGGTCTGTCCTGCAGACCCTGATTCAATGCAAGATGAATGAATACACTCGCACGCACTAGTATGATTGGGCTAGGGATGGTCGTTGGCTGCTTTCAGAAGATGACTGCAGCTAACCAACCCTCACTCCCTGTAACTGCTCATATTTATTCAGGGTAGATTTAACAACAGAGGTTCTAAGTCAACGTGCTTGTGGATAATTAACATGGTTAAAATAGCGGTCTTACAAATGATAAAAGCTTTAGGTTCCAGGGGCCCAGAGTAAACACCATTAATGGGTAATTCGAGTAAAGACAAAGGAATGTGGGGTAAACAGACTTAACTGGGGAAGCTTTCATTTTCCCTATATTTTACCCTAAGCTGACGTAATGAACTGGCTGGCTTCAGCCCATTCCAATAAAACCTTTCAGACTTCCAAAAGGTTTGAGACTATAACCTTCCTTCCTTCCCTAATACTTCCCTAATATTTTGCCAGCCACCCTGAGTGAATTCCAACAATAAGTTTTCTATAAATTTCATCTAAATTTTTATCCAGACTAACAGCAAACATAATAATTCTACCAAGACTACAATATGCAAAGATGAGAGGATAAAACCAATGACACAATAGAAATATCGGTGAGAATTTAACTAGCACCAGTGAGAATTTCACTAGTACTATCCAGTGGGAAGCAATATCTACTATCTTTGAGAAGTATAAACTACATCGCAAGTAATTAAAAAAACTGAAAACATCAATTCACTTGTGGTGGAAAAACTGTATCTCTAGTTATATGTATTCCTCACAATAGAGAGAGCACTATTAAGACAAATACAATTGTGGCAGTGTTTCTAACACATTCATTTAGTATTATGAAACTGTTCAGTGGAGAGCTGGACATGTGGGATGAAAATATTAGCTTGGAGGCTATCAACATTGGAATATGCACAATTGCTCAGGAAGACTATAGAATGAGATAGAGGATCAGACCAGATCTCTGTGGAACTTGAACATCTAGGGGTTGGAAGAGGAAGAATGACTAATGAGCCCTGGGAAAGACGGTCAAAGAGGTGGGAGAACTGATATGCTATCCCAGAAACCAAGAGAGGAGTGCTTCGAGATGAATGTTTGGCTATGACAAAAATGTTACAGAGAGGCCAAAAGTGCTTCTGCCTTTCTGCCCTCCTGTCCTCTCCCTAAAGTTTACTAAACTTGATGTCTTATAATTCTCATGTCAGAAAAATGGCCAAGTAGCACCACAGGTCTGTTAAAGTTTTTCCATATATTTTAAGAATTTCCAGACTCTGAACATTTGGTGTTACTGGAGCAGCAAGAGCAGAACCACTCAGTATTTATACCTCAAGATTTTCCTCTTGGTGGTGAATGGTACTACTATGGTGCTCAGTAGTGATAAGGCAGCAATGTTTGGAAAGGTACTGCTATGATGTTACATTTGTTTCACTCTTGAAACATTCTGGGCATTGCACAAGATAGGAAGAGAAACACCTATGGTAGATAAACTGTAGCTCATATTTAGATATTTTTGTCACAAGAAGGATTATGCTCAGTTCAAATTGCTCTTATTTGCTAACTTAAGCCCCCAAAAGCTTTGCCAAGTGAAGGTGCAAATATTCAATCTGGAGTGGTGCCTTCTCAGCCTAGCACTGCCACCCATGAGCTACATGACATTGGGTGCATTTCTTGCCTCCATGCAGCTATTTCTTCACCGAGAAAAGATGATCACCTCACCAGTAGATTGTGAGGATCGCATGATCCGCATTTGGGAACTGCTTTGAAGTAATTTAAGACATTCTACAAACCGATGTTTACAGTTTATTGCCACAGATTTCACAAGCCACAAATCTCTATTGTATGCAGAAATCTTATGGCCCAGGTACTCTGCTAAAAGTTACTTATGTTCAAGTTCACATAACTTGCATAACCCCATGAGATTTTATTATTACAATATTTCCATTCTACATATGAAGAAGCACACTCATTAAGTCACTTGACCAAGGTCACAGAACTAGTAAATATAATAGTAAGATTATAGCATCCCATGTCTATGTGACATCAATGCCCATGCTCTTATTTCTGTTTCTTAAGTCATAAGTCACACGAAGTTTCATATTAAATTCTACAGCTATTCACAGCTTTTGCATGAACATGAATGTTCTGAGGGCTTTTGAGTAAGTAAACTGCTTCCACTGTGGTGTTTGGGACCAAAGCCTGAAAATAAGCAGACCTTCCACCCACAAAGCAACATTTCAACAATCAAAATCAAGGGCAGAAGAATGACTATGATAAGAGAACAAATTGCTGGTTCCACCTGCATCAGGAATCTCTTCTACTCCCCACCCCCACAAGTTTGTGTATCAGCAAATAAAGGAGGCATCACTGAGGGCTTTACTGATTTCAAGAGGGGAAGTAGGACTAGAGGGGATAGCTAAATAAAGAGGAAACATTGCTCCAAGAAAAGCATGTCCTAAAGAAACACAGGAATTGAGGAAACTCTCTGTGGACTAATCGTAGTTTTCACTCATCGTTTTGAGTGGGTATGAGCACTGACACCCAGCTTGTGGCCAGGCAGAAATAAAGACTTAAAGGAAAACAGGCAACAAGTCCTGTGAAAATCAGTCTTTGGCTGCAAAGAACCATACAGTTTCTCTGTTATGTCAAGGATCTGTTCCTTTGAAGGTACCTACCTCAAAGGGCTATGATAAAAATAAGCTCTATCCTGTGTTAAACATTTACTATAAGTCAGACATTTTGCTAAACATTTTCATGTATTGTCTCATTTCAACCTCTTAACAACTCCATGAGGTAGATGACATTAGTGTCACTCCCATTTTACATGTGAGGACACTGAGGCTTAAGGAGCATAAGTAATTTCTCTTTACTTGATCTTAGCCAAAAGGCCTGAGAAACAATGGGGATAATTTCTCAGACACAGCTAGGAAGTGTCCAAACTGGGATTCAAATGCTGGTCTGCCTAATACCAGAGCTGGTGCTCCTTACACCTCTATTGAAATGGAAGAATGGGTTATGAAACATTTTGAAAAGTATAAAATATCACATAAATGCAAAGGAGTAGGTTTTCTCCATGCTTCTCACTGAATTCTGGCACATTTTGACAGGTACATTTTTAACTTTCTAATATTCAGCCAGTACAGCAAATTATATAAATGGCCTTTGGTGAATTTTGATGTAATGGCCACAATTTTCCAAATATAAAACTGCCCAGCTGTTTCCCTTAAGCCAGCAGTCCTCAATTTTTTTGGCACCAGGTACTGGTTTTATGGAAGACAATTTTTCCATGGACATGAGAAAACGGGGTGGTTTTGGAACAGAACTGTTCCACCTCAGCTCATCAGGCATTAGATTCTCATAAGGAGTACACAACCTAGTTCCCCTGCATGTGCAATTCACAATAGGGTTAATGCTCCTATGAGCATCTAATGCTGCTGCTGATCTGACAGGAGGTGGAGCTCAGGGAGTAATGCTTGCTCACCTACCACTCACCTCCTGCTACCCAGTTTCTTACAGACTGCAGACCAATACTGGTCTGCAGCCCAGGGGTTGGGAACCTCCATCTTAAGCTATCTCTTGGAGGAGGTGGTGGTTAGATCTTAATTAAGTGCAATATTCCCAGTAAGGTCTGCAGATCACTCTTATCACTCTACTTTAGGCCCAGTAACAGAGTACTCTGTTTTACAATCTTCTGGGAATATGGCACAGCCCTGCCCTGTGCTGAGCAAGCTATCTATAAGGAATTTTACTTTGGGAAGTGACTTCCCTAAATTCTGACTGCTGTCCCCAGCTATTTGTGAACTGTCAAGGTCTTTGGAGCCTACAGACCACTGGATTTCATGATAAAGGTCCCTCCACCCACAAGTTTCCAGACTGTTGCCTCGTACTACTGGTTTCATGGCAACTTGATGTTTCCCACACAAATGAAAGTATCTTAGGGGGATATAGATGTGTCTTCCACCCATTTGAATCTCTGGGCCTAACATTATGTGGAGCCCACAAACAATCCTCAATCTGAGCTGGTAATGTCACTGCAATTCTGGGATTGAGGAAGAGAAGAAGACAGACACTGGGTCCGTACTGATAACGTGTTGCTGCTCAGGTATCCCTTTTAGTTTCTTGAGTCTCAAAAGTAGCTTTTCTGGACCTAGCATTGTGCTAGGCATCAAAAATCCAAAACAAGTAAGATAATATAGTTTTTACTATCAAAGAAGTTCTCAATCTAAAGGCAGGAGTTGGGTTATTTTCCAGAGAATAAGCTCTTCCCTAAGACATGCTGGAACCTGTACCAAATGGCAGCTCGGGCATATTCTGCACTCATTTTTTTTTTTTTTGCTCCAGGGAGACTCCAGCAGGAGAAGCCATGTACTAGGGACACTCCTACAAAGTGATCTTGTGTTTTCAAATCTTTGGTGGCACACCACTCTTGCATTAGGCTCCTGATGGGTTTTTGCTTCTTTACATCCACTTGCAGGGAAACCTACAGTCTTTCTGAAGTGCAAGAAACTTCCTTCAGCTTGTCTTTATCCACGCCTACTGAAAAATCTCCTCTGGCAACTTGTTAGTAACAGCTGTTGAAATTTCAGTGGGGTCTACTATTGCACACGAACACTTACAGTACAAATTTACCTTATCATCCAGCTAGTTCATTACCCTTCTCTTTCCTTTCCTTGAGTGCCATGTTCCAGGGTTAACAGGGTATTAAGCATACCTGGCTAGATTAGAGGTGGAAGCAGGCCTGCCCTTTCCATGTGTGTAACAGCAGGCAATTCCAGATCGTAACTATAAAACCAGAGACACGCACTTTTGTGTATGAAACCATTAAGAGCACATAAAGAAACACATCCTTCACCTTCCTTTCACCACAGAAGAGAAATGAGGTAGCATAAACACAGTATCTAAACTCCAACCTGTGTTACACAGGACTGGCTAAAAGCTGCATTAGAGATGACCTCTGTAAAAAGAAAAAAAGTATGTGGAAAGGATAAAAAACAAACAAACAAACAGAAAACTTGATCTGTGGGTTTGAGCCTTTTCTTTTTAATCCTAGACATAAATTCTACTCCTTTCTGCTCTTAACAGATCTATTTCTTGTTGACTTCCTGGATGAGACTAACATTTTTCCTTTGGTAATTGGTTGCCAATATAACCTTTCAGCAGGGGTTAGGAGAGCATTAGTGGCAAACAAAGAAAAAAGAGAGTGACAACTATGAATATTAACTATTGCTTGCAATTAGATGTATCCCAGTATGTGTGTGTGTGTGTCAGTGAGAAAGTACGTAAATGCAGGCCTGCTGGTATGAGGGGGGACGATTAAGACTTTGGGAAAGCAACCCCATCAAAAAGTGGGTGAAGGATGTGAACAGACACTTTTCAAAAAAGACATTTATGTGGCCAACAAACATATGAAAAAATGCTCATCATAACTGGTCACTAGAGAAACGCAAATCAAAACCACATTGAGATACCACCTCATGCCAGTTAGAATAGCAATCATTAAAAATCTGAAGACAACAGATGCTAGAGAGGATGTGGAAAAATAGGAACACTTTTACACTGTTCAAACATTGTGGAAGACAGTGTGGCAATTCCTCAAGGATCTAGAAATAGAAATTCTATTTGACCCAGCAATCCCATTACTGAGTATATACCCAAAGGATTATAAATCATTCTATTCTAAAGACACATGCACACGTATATTCATCATTGCACTGTTTACAATAGCAAAGACCTGGAACCAACCCAAATGCCCATCAAGGATAAACTAGATAAAGAAAATGTGGCACATATACACCATGGAATACTATGCAGCCTTAAAAAAGGATGGGTTCATGTCCTTTGTGGGTACATGGATGAACCTGGAATCATCATTCTAAGCAAACTAACACAAGAACAGAAAATCAAACACCACATGTTCTCACTCATAAGCAGGTGTTGAACAATGAGAACATGTGGACACAGGTAGGGGAGCATCACACACTGGGGTCAGTTAGGCGGTGGGGGGCTAGGGGAGGGATAGCAGTGGGTGGGGAGATTGGGGAGGGATAAGATTAGCAGAAATGCCAGATGTAGGTGACGGGGGGATGGAGACAGCAAACCACCATGGCATATATATACCTATGTAACAATCCTACAAGATCTGCACATGTACCCCAGAACTTAAAGTATAATTAAAAAATTAATTAATTAAATAAAGAGTTTGGGAAAGTATGGATGCGTGAGAGTGTGGGTTACTATCACTATGTGTGAATCAGCATAAATAGATATGGGTCAATGTGATTATCTCAGTGGTAGCTCAGTGTCAACGTGTCCATGTGAGAGTCTGGGTAAGAGTATATGGTGGATTGCAGGAGTGTGACTTCCTGAACAGGTGTGTTCAGGTAAGTGTATTAACGTGAGAATGTGGCATGGTGAGTGTGTGAGCCTATGTTGCCATATGTGGTATAAGTAATTGCCTGTGTGAGGCAGTCAACTGACTATTGCAATGTGAATTGTGTATGTCAGTGTGGTATGTGCTAGTGTGAATGCACGTCAGTGACTCTGCATGTCATTATATGTGCACTGGTGTGAATGTATGTAGCAATGTGAGAAAGGGCATGTCAGTATGAGAAAAGAAGAGTGGGAATGTATCAGAATGTGAGTGTGTGGCAAGTCTGATTGTACCAGTGTGAAAATGAGTGATATGAGTGGGAGATGGTATGTCAGAGGCTATACATGTTCATGTACACAAATGTGAAGGAGTACGCTTGTGTGTCCATGGGAAATAGGGCATGTATAATTTTGAGTGTGCAGTTGTGAATGGGAGTGAGTGAATATGTGAGAGTATAAATACATGTGCAGTATGTATTTTTATGTGAATTTGTATGAGGACTGAATATGAGTGAGCATATGTATATGTCATTCAATGTGAATATACCTGTGTGTATAAGTGATTGTGTTTGAGTTTGAGAGGGTAGTGATGGTTGTCAGTAAAAACAGCTGAGTTTATAAAAATGTGTGTGTGTGTGGCTGTATTTTAGAGTGTGTGCCTGCAAGTTTGGTATAGAGTGTGATGATGTCTCAGTGTGAAGAAAGTGTGTGAGTGTGAATGTGTGTGTCAAAATATGTGTTTCTATGTATGACTATGATTATGTGTAAATGTGTCAGGGGCAGGGAGATTGTTTTAGCTCTGTGTATATGCATGCAAGAGCGTGTAATTCTAAGCGTAAAAGTGCAAGTGGGTAAGATGGTGCTTCTTATGGTATGAGCAAATACGAACATGGATATATGAGCATGTACGTACATTTGTGTCCCTGTGATAGGTTTGTGACTCTGAGGAAGAAACAGTGATGACCTCCGTGCAAGTACACTGGAGTATATGAAACTGAGCATATGCATGGCTGTGAGTGTAAGAAATGGAGTGTGCGCAGGGGGAAGTCAATGTATTATTTGTGTACAGAGTGTGTATGACTACATAGGAATTTGAGCAGGCAAGGGTGATTGTATCCTCTGTGTGAATGTGATTAAGTGTGAAAGTGTATGACTGTGTGTGAGACTGTAATATTAATAGCACAAAGGTGTGAGTGGCTATAAACATGAAGGTCGGGTATATGGTAAGTGTATTGTGTGCATCAATATGAAAATGTGAATATGTGTATGCTGGTTAGTGGCAGTGTGAATGTACCTGAATGTAGCATGTATGTAAATGTGATTGTCTGTGAGAGTGAGGGGTAAGAGTAATCATCACTTTGAATGACCCCAGTATGAAAAGTGAGTGAGCCCAGGGGATAATGTGGCTGTGTGAATGTACAAGAGTACATGGATGTGCTTATGAGAGTATGTATGTGTGTGCACGTGAACTAAAGATACCAAAATAACTTTGTATGAGATGCTGGGAAACTCTCTCCAGAAAGTCTCTTTCTTCCCAAAGCCACAGCTTGTCTCCAGTTACAGGTAAGTTCCTTAGCTTCTCTCAGCCTCTATCTCCTCCTTGGTAAAACAATGATGATGATACTATCTAACTTGAGCTAGTATCACTTGTATAGTCAGAAACAGCAATAACTACTAGAAAAAAGAATGCCCACCTTGCAAGATTACCATAGGAGCAAATTGGTATGTGCCTAGCACAGAGCTGGCAACATTAGACAAGAAATACAAGTTATTATTGCATCTGTCACAGAACACCAAAGAGTGATCCAGGGGCTTCTCATTTTAGTCAGTCCTAGTTACCTTCTGTCCATCAAGGTCTATAGAGGATCCCCTACCAGAACATCACTAGAAAGTTGAATGCATCAGTATCAACAAGGCTGTAATTTCATACCTTCAATTCCAAGGCTGAAACTCTGGAGCTTCTCTTTCATAAGAAGGCATCAGAGAAACACCTGCCACTGAGCTGGAGTTTTACCTTGTCTGTAGGTCCAATGTATGCTCAGTGTGAAAGGGAACTACATTGCTTATTCCTTGCTTGATTTTTGTTTAGTTCGTTTTTCTGGTTGGTTTATTAAAACATTTGGTTGGTGGTTTTTTGATTTGGGTAGTAGGAGAGATGCCTAAGCAGCTGACAGATAGAAGACCAGATGAAGGGACAGCAAGCTACAAGCAGGTAGCCGGACTGCAGGGAATAACAACAGAACACCAGATGGAGAAGCTGACAGAAGAAATTATGATGCCTGCCTGAAAGGCAGACAAAGATACAGAGAAATGATCGGAGAGGCAGGCCATGAAACCTGAAAGAAGTGCAGAGGAAGAGAGAGAGGCCCAACTTGCAAAGCTGCTGGGGAACTGCTGAGCCCTTTTAAGGGAGACTAGAGATCTATAAGATCTAGTCCCTGCCCTTAAAGAGCTTACAGTCTAGTTTTCCTGGTAAGACGAATACTCCAGAAACCATCCAAGAATTACTTAAAGCAGAAGGGCAGCAAGTGCTACACTGCATGCTACAGACTCAAGTGTTGTTGGAGACCTGCTGGAGGCAGTATATCCTGGTTTTGTGGGAAAGCAGAGAAGGTTCAGGAAGATTTAAGCCAAGCCTGACAGGCCTAGAAGCAGGGATGGAAGGGGTGGTGGTACACTTCAAATAGGAAGGCAAAATTAAGGTTATTGGGCAGTAGAAATCACAGGAACTAATTGGCAAATTTGCAGCATGTGGCTAAAAAGCCACCCAGGCACCAGGAAAGAAGGGAAAAGAAAATGACAGCTTGATGGGAAGCATGTCTGTGTTACACTGAAGCTCGTAGATGCTGCTTGACATCTGCAAAGGACTTGGCAATGATTGTTACGTTATTTCTCCTCCTCACCCCAAAATGTAGGTCAAGGCTGTCATTCCCATATTACAGGTGGGGTGGGAAGCAAGAGACCAAAGGCAGCTGTACTAGGCAAAATTCCCCAGAATGTAGGGGTCATGCCCTGAGGCCTAGCTCATGAGGTCCAGGCAGTCTTTGATATTGGGAGATCTGGTGGAAAGGCAGCATTTGTATGTATTTGGAGATCCCTAACTCCCTGCAGTGGACTTCATTACTCACCTCACAATGCCACTGCTGCAGGACTTCAGCACAGGTGGGCACTGCCCATGAGAAGGGCCCAGGCTGACTTCAGCTCCTACGGACTCAGTGCTGGACACACCAGCTGCCACAAGACGCAAGAACTCAGCTGCTCTTTCTTGGGGGAAACCTGCCGAGAAAAGCATTGTGGGGGAGGGGGAACCTCTTTCCCCACCTGCTACTGCTCCCGTATCCAACCCCCACCAAACATCATCATACACACACAAATACAAATGCGCGCGCGCACACACACACACACACACACACACACACACACACGCATACTCTCTCTCTCTCTCTTTCTCTCTCTCTCTCTCTCTCTGGTGAATTTCAAAAATCCCTTAAGAAAGCTAGAAAATCAGAGAGCTAAGAAGTGTGTAATAAAGCACTGTTACATAGGATTCCAGAAAGAGCAGAGAAGTGGGAGTCAGGAGACGGTAGTTACAAGTTGAGAATTGCTGTTAGTGACCTCATCATTCTGGGCCTGCTTGCTATCAAGTGAAAAGACCTGCCTTAGTTGCCTTGGATAAGTGTTGGGAAAACTAAATCAAATAAGACAGATGTGAAATATTTATATAGTTTGCATAATTATGGAGCAATGTGTATAATCACAGGAGGTGACAGAGTCCAGTGGACAAAAGGAAACTGACACTGGCCAATGCAGGTTGGCTGTGTGAATATGTGAGCTTCCTGATGTTGTGGCACTGCATTCAGTTCAGTTCAGTTCAACCCTCAACTCTAAGTCTCCACCTCCATTTCCATTCCCTTTTTCACTAACCTCTTTCACTGGAGAAGGGGAAAAAATGTCTGTCTCCCAGGCAACAGCATTCTGAGGTCTCCTAATTTGCTACCATCTCAGGTGCTGAAGGCCACAGCCTCTGATCCTAATTGGAGCTCCCCTCTACCTTCTCCTATCTCTACCAGGTAAGTCTTGACAATCTTCCCCAGGTTCCTTAGGGTGAATATATACTGTTTACTGTTGTCGTTTGGTGATAATTTACTTTAGTTTTCCAACAGAGCTTTCCAAGTCTAACCATGAAGGAGACAGTCTCTTTGGCCCCTCCCTTTCTGCCTTTTCCCACAGTCATTTGAGCCTCTACAGGGAGAAACTGATATTCTCTTTGTAGGACCCCAAGTCCTGCAATCCATCATCCTCTGCTTTCCTTCCCCTTCTCCCAATGGTGTTTGTCCTCAAAGAAAAGCAGCAACTACATGCTAATTCTATAGAAGGCATGATTCAGGCTAGCACCTATTTATTAGAGACCAGAATGAACAGGGTCCTAATCCAAAGAGATGGCTAGATGAATATCTAAACAAGGAGTTTGCAAAATTGAAGCCTTAGGGAGCCAAGAAAAGCCCCATAATATGCAATTCCCCCTTCTGGAATAAAAAGTCCAAGCCATACTCTGGGTCTGCCTCTCGCTCTTGGGCAATACTCCAAAGCATGTCTGTCCCCAAGCATCCCTGGCATTCCATGTGTGCTTCCCACATGCACACTCCAAGCAGCCTTTCCAAATCCCACCCACTGCGCCACTGAATGGTGTACTCGCCCCCTCCCTCCCTGCGTGAGCTCACCCTGCAAGAGGGTGGGGCAAGGAGGAGAGGAGTGCGAGCTGCCAAAACTGCACAGAGGGGTGGGGCTCAAGGAGGGCATGGGAAGAATGGCCTCAAGAAGCCCCCTGCCCATCCCTGGGGATGAGGGCAGACAGCAGAGGCAGCATCCACCCATTGGGGTGGGAAAGAGTACTAGAAGATGTTAGAGGAGGAGGAGACACCCCCAACCTGTACTACCAAGAACCTCCATGTTTTTGAGCAAGATCAAGAGCTTTCCTGAAGCCTACCTCCACCTCCCCCTAGCCCCAACTGTAGCACCACTTTCTAACTGCATGACGGCCTGCCATGATTCTACCATTTGCCCAGCTAGAGTTAGTTGCAGAATCAACTGACGGGACACAGTATTCCACCTGGGAGCAACACTCCTCTCACCTGCCTCGGAGTGTGTTGAGAGTGGGGCCAGGGGAGATATCCTGTGTGAGCACATGTGCATACTGAGTCATGTGTATCTGTGCAGTTCCCTGTACCATGTTGCATGTCTATGTATGTGTACTGTCATATCTACCATGATATGTATGTATTGAGTCTGCATCATACTGTGTATGTGTACAGTGCCTTGTTAATATCATGTTGTATATGTTGTATATATGATCGTGTCCATAAGCTACTGTGTGAGCGCTACGGGGCTGTACTCTGTTAAATGTAAGTTGCATCTCCTCCATGCTTTGTGTATGTGCGATGTGTCTCATTCATATTGTGTCATATCTCTATGCCATGTTGTGTGTCTGTATAGTGTTGTGGGCATTGTGTGCCTGTATCATGTTGTATGTCTGTACCACCTTGTTGTGCACCTATGGCTCAGCCTCCAGTTAGAGACTAAGGTACCCAACACCCATCACCAACCCAACTCCACCACCAGCCACCTTGCTACGTTCCAACTTCTTGGCAGAATCCCTGTCTGGGGACTAGCACGGCCACCTTGGGGATGAGAGTAGGTGGAAGAATGGACAACTACCCACTCTACCATAGAGGCTTCCCATGCCAAGTGTCTTGCTCAGCACTGAAGATGTCTAGGAAAGGAAGTTTGGAACCTTTTTCGGGCCCAAAGGAAATAGCACTGGGGAGGAAGTTTGGGGCCGCTGACTCCCTCTGTAAACCCCAAGCCCCATCCATATATGCAAGGAGAAGGACTTGCAGGAAACAGTGGCTACCTGAGTTTCTCTGTCAGGCTAGTTGGAAGGACTAAGAGCCTTCTCCACAGGGAGTAACAGCTGCACAGGGGCACTGGGAACCAAGCTGGGTCCTGGGATGCCTGGGGAGCTCTGTTAAAGTTGTCCTCAGTAAGGTCACTAGAGGGCACTGTTGTGCTTATTAAGGATAGTGTTTCTTTGAGGGTACTGAATTCCACAAAACGGAGATAGGGAGAAGGACATGAAGGAAAAGGATATTACCCTAAGCCAGGCCCTTCCTTCACCTTCATCCCAAGACTTTGTTTTGAGATTGGGTTAGGGAGTAAGGCCTGCTAGTGAATATATGCCACCCACCCATCTCCTCAGGTCTGTGAGACCCCCCCCCCCACATACACACACACATACACACACACACACACACAACTTTGCAGGGCCTTGGTTATAGGGTCCCTAGCAGATTATTGACTTGGACTTCTCTTTTCCCTCCTGTTCGCTATTCACTAGAAGTAAAAGTAAAGCCACACTGCTGAAAGAGATGAAATACATCTGGTTGTGGGGTTGCTTGTTTTGTATTGTTTTCCCCAAAACTGGAGAGCATACAAAAAATATGGGGTCATTTTTCCAACAGGGAAAGAGGTATGTACTTTAGTGGACCTGTCTTCACTAACAAGAATAAATGGACCGGCTTCCCAAATGTCACGACCACCTTAGAGAACACCTAGTGCCAACTTCATCATTTGAAAGACAAGGAAACTGAGGCCTAGAGAAGGGCAAACACATTGTCTGGGACCCCCAAACACAACAGGGGTCCTAGACTGTCACTGTCTGGGACAGTGTCTTTCGGGGGTCCCAGACCAGGCCCTAGCCCTCCAGAACACTTCACTTCTGACTCCCAGGGTTCATTCCACACCAGTTCCTGGTCTTTCGGCCCCTAAAAAACTTCACTTTCCAAATCCAGGCCCCTCCAATCTCAAAGAAAAACTCTGGCCTCCCTCTCCACCATGTGGGTTCCAAGGCCATCCTGTTCCATCTCAGCAATCAGGCTTCTCTGCGACCACACCTTTCTAACGATTTCCTCTTCCCACCAGTAAATTGTTAATCTCCTTCCAGTTTTCAAGGTCCATCTCCCCATTATGTTTCCCAGACTCAGACCCAGCTGTAGCTGCACTGTTTGCGCCTCATTGCATCCCCTGGGTTTAACAGAGATTGCCCCAACCTGCAGATAATTGACCGAATGTGGAAATCAGAAACAGATCTATTGCATTGGTTAACATTTCCAATTAAACTCCCGGTTAGGCTGTGTGTTTTAGTGACTCAAATAATCACTGCATATGTAAATTCAAATGCCTTCCAAAGCAACGGAGCGCAGTAGGAAGCGACGCATATCTGGGAGGAAATGGAAACCGGCAGACCCGGAGGTTCATTTGGTTTTCCGATAACCCTAAATGAGATTTTAAATGTGTGGCTATTAGTTGATCCGAAGCTTTAAGCATCACACCTGAAATGGAGGACTCGGGTCCTGCGCGTCGTTGCAGGCCCTTTCCTGCCCCCTGCCGGAGAAGCTGCGTAGTGCCGAGTTGGCAGACAAGTCCACCCCAGGCCCTGCAGAGGGAACCGCCTAGCCCCCGGCAGGCGGGGGTGGGGAGGGATGGGGCTGGGGGACGAGTAGCGGTGGGTCAAGCTACGCCCCAGATGCCTAGACTGCTGCACTTACCTTCTGTAGCAGAGGTTTTCCACAGTTCCCTGCGCACCCAGGGTCCCCAGGGATCCTGAGAAGGAGGGCTTTTTTTTTTTTTTAAAGCAGGGGTCTCAAACCAGGTCATAGCCCACCTATGTAAAAGCAGTCAACCTACCTGTCTAGGCCAGATTGATAGCGCCCCTACTCCCCTTTGGGGCTCTTTCCTTCCCCACTCCTCTCTCCTTACCCAGGAGGAAAGAGCCAGTTGGTGAGGCTGCTGCTCATTGAGTTTCTTCTTGTTCTTTTGGTTAAAGCTACTGGTTCCTGAAGGTGGGTTGCACGGGTGGGAATGCTGCTGATTTTAAACATCTAGAATCATCCTTCTAATTCTTGATTGAGCTGCAGCTGCCTCTACCACCAAAGCTTTCCTATCTCACCAGGGAAATCAGGGCTTTTGGGTTCCTCGTAAGCCCATGACTTTTCTTCTATCTCTGTCTAGTTTGTTCCTGCCTTCTTGCCTACTCCATATGATCTGTAGGTCTGACTTTTTTTTTTTTTTTTGCCTTGGCCACCTTCTTTAACCTTAATTTAGCAGCTTAGTCTCTCACCTCATAATAGTTTCTCATGTCAGCACCTCCCCATCCCTGCAGTTCTTTTCACTCTCGTTTCCTTCACCTGGAATGTCCACTTCTCACCCTCTCCCAAGACCTCACCAAACTTGTTTGCTCTATACACCATTTACCTCTGACCAGGAAAATCTGCAACCTGTGGGAATGGTTAGCTAGTCAGAATGTCCCTAGGGTCCTGTGTCCCCTAGCTTATAACCCTATTATTGCATGTAAAGCTCCTTTTCCTTCAAGGCCCACTTGCCTGTCTGGAGGCTTCCGAGGTCAGCTCCTTGACATCCTAAGGTCTCTCTAACCTCAGGATTCTCAGCTGTCAGCTCTTGCCCAGCCTACCTACTAGTCTCTTCCTATTTAGCTTCTTGCATGGGGCTGGGGGATATGAAATTTGTATCCAGAAACAGAGGTTTACAAATGGCTCTCTCTCCAAGCCTCTGCCTGTTACTTATCACAGTATTAAGCCCCTTTGCCCAAAGTTGCCCCTGATTGGAGGCCTCAAGTACCAAATCACAGATCTTGCCCCATAATAATTTTGCAAATGGCCCAGTGAAAACCGCACTGACCTTTACACCTTGCTCATCCCAGAACAGGGCCACGGTGTTGTCACCAACAGGAATGGACCTCCTTCTGTTCCAGTACCTCAGACAGCCATACACTTGGCCTGGATTTGAGTCTGCAAAACCATGGGGGGAGCAAGACTAACATGGCTAAAGGCTTCCCTGCTGAAAGCCGTTTTTTAAAAATAGCACTGCAACCGCCCCCATCATGCTTCCCAAAGCCAAGGCACTCACCCTTCTCTCCTTTGCTTCTACAGAACAACAGCCCAGAACCCTCAAGCCTAGAATCTGGAACTGGATTCTGAAAGGTGGGACCAAAAAAAAAGTGGGGCCTCTAGCTCCCTCCTTGCTTGAACCCCCCTTCCCACCATCCCCCACCCCACCCCACCCCTTAACCACCACCTAGGGAAGGAAAACCTGCCAGAGCAAGAATCTAAAATGTTCAGTTCACCCAAAAGTGCGGCAGTAATCTTGCCAGAGCCACTTCACAAACTGAGGGCAATGCCCCCAGAGAGCTAAGGGGAACGGGGGAGAAGGAGAGGCAGTGGACCCAATGACCCCGCTCCCCAGACAAAGACAGGGCCAATCCAGGGACCCCGAGCTTTCTGGGGACGTTATTGCATCATTCCAGTCCCCACAGGAGAAAAGAGTCCCCCTGTCATTACCATCCCCCCCACCAAAAAAGGGGAGGGGGATAAAGAAAAATAAAAGAGGGGAAGGCACCCGTTTAAGAAAATCGTCACTTTTTCTGTTTGCTCGGGTGGGGGTGCGGGTTCTGCCGCGGACTTGGCCAGACCGTGGCCACACCCCCTCCCCTTCTCTAGGGGACCGCTGTCACAGCTACTGGGGTTGGGTAGGGGGGTGGCGGGGGGGGCGAAAGGGAAGACTTACAGGCTGACGTAGCTTTCAAGGCGGATTTTGCCTCAAGTGGCCCAGGCCCCAGTAAACGAGTCTAGGGTTTGACCAAGCGAAGGAGCCCCGGCCCTCCGGGAACGGCCCTGACACACCCACTTGTCCGGCAAACCGGGATCTTGCAAACTGCTCGCTTGGTCTCGGGGGCTCCGGGGAGCCACGTAGGAGACTCGAGGCTGGGACACAACCAGGACAGGAGCGGGGTCCGGAAAGGCAGAACATCTGCCCAGCAGCCTTAAAGCATTATCCAACAACCACCCCCTCCCCCGCGCTAGCCCGGGTGCAGTTAGTCGCGGGATTTACCTGCCACGGATCCAGCCACCCCGTCAAGACCTTTCCTCTACCACCGAGCGCTCCAGCTGGCGGGGCTGGGGAGCCGCAGCCCCGCGGCCGCAGCCGCAGCCCCGGGCCCAGCCCGCTCCCCCTGGCTCTTCTCCCGCCCCCGCACACTGGATCGAGGCGGGGAAAAGCTGCAGCCCCCAGTGCGAGATCCCAGACGGTTAGCTGGCACAGCTGCCCGCCCGCGGTAGAGCCCCTGCTCGGCAACCGCTCCCTAGCCCTTCTCTTCTATGACGTCACCCAAGCTCTGCACCTTACCTAGGCCAATCAGATGGTGAGCATAAAACTAAAATCGCCCTGAGTGGGCTACTGGGGACCAATCTTTTGTTTCCAGGCAGGAAGCGCCTGGGAGGGGGGAAAAACTGAAGGGGAGGGAACACCGAGAGGGAAAGGGAAAGGAGATGGAAACTTCTACACTGTCAGGGTTGTCTAGACAGAGGTGGGGCCATCAAAAAAGAGATGCACCTGACAGGATGGAGAGGAGGTGAGATTTCATGTATCTTCCTTAATTGCTCCCCTCAGGAAAATTGGGATTACAGATGAATTTTCAGGGGATGAAATCTGTCCAGCTATACGGGCACGCTTTATTCGGGGAAAAATGGTTTCGATTTGGGACACCACCTGTCAGCCAGGCAGGTTAAACTGATGGACTCTCTTAAATAAACAAAACTAAGAGAGGCAGATGTGGTGGTGGGATTCAAAGACATGGGAGTCTTGATCGGGAAACTACTTTTTTGCATATGAAACACACACATTCAAAAAAGCAAGGCATTACACAAAAAATAAAATTAACTCTACTTTAAAGGGAGATTAAATGTGATTCTCCCTGTTCATCCTTTCCCTTAAACCTTCAATGCCTTCTCTTGTCTTTAGGATATGGTTCAAATTTTTGCAGGTGTCCAAGGCTTTCTAAAATCTAACTCTTAAAACTATCTCTTGCTACTCCAAAATCCATACTCCCCATGATTTGGCTAGATTATGTAAATTATGGTGAATCTTAGCAAGGAGACAGTAAGTTGCCATAAGAACTCAAATAATACAATATAATAAGGATATTCAAATTATAATGATGTAAAGCATGCCTACAGAAAACGATCAGAAGAGAACATAAAATTGTAATAGTTGGGTTGAAATAGTAGTATTATTAGTAAGTTTTTCTTTCTACTTTCAGATTTATTTTTATAAAGATAAACATATCCTCACATACTTAAATGGCCAAAATGGATCATGACCTTTTCCAGTGAATTTTTATTCAGTTTCTCCATAGTGCCAACAAAATAAGTTTCCAGACCAAGGGTGAACGAATATATCTGCCAAGGTCCTTTCAGTTAAAGTCATACAAAAGAGCTACAAATTCTCCAGACATAACATCTCAAGCAGTTGGAGAAAGGATGCCTCTTTTCAACTCATTCATTTTAAATTGTGATGATACAGGGAGCTGAGAAAAACAACAGTGATCCACTCTAGGGCAAAACAAGAAAGAGGGAGGCAAAGCCTAAGTGAACTCTGTAATCCAGACTATTTTAAAGGGTCACTTTGCATTTTATTTTCCTAAATTAAATATATATTAATGCATATATGAGTATTACATTAACATTGTAGAAAGTGGTGGAGCTCGGATTTTTATCTAAATGAGTCCAATGTCCATGATTTTTCTAATATGATACAGTGTAGTACTGCTAAGAATTAAATGTGGTATTACTGGTTTTGTTAAAATACATACTTTAAAAGAAACAGACTAAGACTGGTGTTTTTAAATAATCGGGCAGTTTAAAAATACCTTTTTTGGTGTGGTGGTTGTCTTTAATGCAAAAACATTCAACACCCTCACCCTCAAATCTTTGATTAATAGGTTGGAGTCAGGATGGTTCTACCTCCAATGACTTCACAGATATCTTTTTAATTAACTTTGGAGTTAAAAAATATAAGCAACCACATACCATTGACTTTTTTTTACACCATGGTAAAAATAATCTTAAAAATCACAAATAAAAATGAATGTAATTTATTCAATGTTAACATCTCTGATTGTAAAATGCATTTATTTGGGTTAAACAAGAATCTTTCTTAAGAAATTGAAAAATATAACTTGATTTTCCTGGCTAATAATTTAACTTGGGTCTTCTAGGCTATTGATTTAAATTGTAATTAGAAGGTATTTGATTTCACTCTAATCTTCCCATATACCTCAGCTATAATTCAGAGCTATTTATGCAGTCACCACACATGGTTACTTAAACGTTTCATGTGTGTATTTCTTCTCTCCCTAGTTATTGCAGAAAGTAGCATGGGGCCAAAATCCTATTGGGTGATTGAGAAATTAAAGCATAGTGATGTCTAGAAAGAGGACTAGACTTAGGACCCAAGCCTCGTTTCTTCCTGTGAAAGGGCGATAACCTGTATTATTCTTGATACAAGAAAGCAATCTTAACTGGTAACATGGTTTGTTCTCCAAGAATATAGGGCAACTGCATGGGAGCTCTCAGGGAAGGGATTCTAATCAGAAATATCTTAAAGATTTCAGCTGCCTAATTTTTCCGACTTAACTTATCATTTTTACCACTCAACTCACTGTTCTCTTGCTTGGGAGCTCTTTGATTTAACGATATTACAACACTACCATCAGAACCACTTCACACGTGTATCCTACTTCTCAGGTTACAAACCACTTTTGTGTCTCCCCATTTGATCCTCACAACAGCCATAACAGTTTACTATGAGTTATCATGATCTGCATTTCATAGATGGGGGAATAGAGACTCAGGGCTTTGAAGTTGCCTGTCCACTGCCTCACAAAGATGGTCCTGGAAACCAGGTCTCCCACTCTCAGTTCTATGTTGGTTCTGCTACGCTATATGGCCACTTGAGTCATATTTCTTCTCTGGGACTCACCAACTCCACTAGCCCCTTGATTCACATGAGAACTGAGTAGCATGAGAAGTCAACTAAAATGAACATCTTCAAACTGTTTCAGTGGAATCCTGAATAAGGGCAACATTGCTCACTCTCATATATAACTGATGGAAGTGTAAATGGCACAATCTTTTGGGAGCACAAGTGGGTAATTCTTATGAAATTTAAAAATGCATATGCAGCTTGACCCAGCATTTCCAACTCAAGGAATTTGATTATGAATATACTCATAAAAACATGCCATGAAATGTTGAAGTATGTTATGCTAAATATTATGTAACAATGAAAAATATTACATAAAAGATAGCCTAAATGTCCCTCAATAAGGGAATCATTTCTTAGCCACTTTGTCAAAGTATGATTCTGTGTAAAAAGCTGTACATATTAGTTCAACCTTTGTGGAAGACAGTGTGGCGATACCTCAAGGCCTTAGAAATAGAAATTCCATTTGACCCAGCAATCCCATTACTGGGTATATATCCAAAAGACTATAAATCGTTCTACTATAAGGACACATGTACACGAATGTTCATTGCAGCACTGTTTACAATAGCAAAGACCTGGAATCAACCCAAATGCCCATTGATAATAGACTGGATTGGAAAAATGTGGCACATATACACCATGGAATATTATGCAGCAATCAGAAATGATGAGTTTGTGTTGTTTGTAGGGACATGGATGAATCTGGAGAACATCATCCTCAGCAAACTGACACAAGAACAGAAAATGAAACACCGCATATTCTCACTCATAGGCAGGTGATGAAAAATGAGAACACATGGACACAGAAAGGGGAGTACTAAACAGTGGGGTCTATTGGGGGGAAAAGGGGAGGGCCAGTGGGAGGGGGAGGTGGGGAGGGATAGCCTGGGGAGAAATGCCAAATGTGGGTGAAGGGGAGAAGCAAAGCAAAGCACACTGCCATGTGCGTACCAACGCAACTGTCTTGCATGCTCTGCTCATGTACCCCAAAACCTAAAATCCAATAAAAAAAAAAGCTGTACATATTTAATGTACACAACTTGATGAGTTTGGGAATAAGTATACACCTGTGGAATTATCACCGCCATCCAAGCCATAAACATATCTATCACCTCCCCAAATTTTCTCCTGCCCAAATAAGGGAATCATTAAATAAATTATGGAAGATATATATTTTGGAATATTATGTATCAGCTTTAAAAATCAAGTATCTAGACCCCTATGTACTGAAATAGTAACACTCTTGACCCATTTTAAGTGAAAAAATGCAGAGCAGCATGTGCATTATAATTTTATTTTCGTTTAAAAAATTTGGGTGTCCATGTGTGTTTAAACTGCTAAGAGGGTAACTCTGGGAATAAAAGAAGGGAGGAAAGAAATGTATATGTACACAATGGGGGACATTAACTCTTTCCTTTATATACTTCTATGTTGTTTGTATGTTTTTACAATAAGCATATACTATATTTTACTTGTAAGAAACATCATTAAAAGGGGAAATACAGTCTTATTTTGGTTAAGACAAAAGCAAGCAAACCACCCCTGCTATACTGAAAGAGATCTGAATGCAGGGTCAGTGATTCAGGTGTAGCAATCAAGGCTATAGTGTGCCAGACTGAGCTGAGCCATACCTGGGCAGCATTGAATTCAAAGCAGTAATGAATAACCCACTGGGCAAAAGCAACTCAGATTTTTTTGCTTCTTTCCCACCCCTGCCCCTCAAGTCCTACAGCCAGAAGTTGCTCCCAGTAGTGGACTCTGGGTCTGTGTGGGTTTCAGTCTTCATATATTTCGCTGCAGCAGCTGCACTTAAAAAAAAAACCAATACACACACACACACACACACACACACACACACACACACACACACATGTCCCCACACTTTCTCTGAATATAAAAGATCCTGGTTTGGCAGCTGATGCACAGCATTGGCTAGGAACACAGTGCCTACTCCTCCTTCACTCAGGGCTGCTCGCTACAACCTGTTACCATTACTGCAGTCTGGTACAATGGAGCCCCTTCCTTCCTGCACCCCCCCCCACGCCCATCATTGGGGTCTCAGGCTCTTCTGTGGCCAGCCGCACTGTGGGTTACCTGCTGGGCAAAAAGCAAGGAGCGTCAGAGATGCCAAGAGGTCTTGTCCTAGGTCTCTGAAAAATCAGAGGTGAGGGAAAGAGGAAAGCCCATGGCTGGGAAATCACCATTCTCTTGGGTCTTCAGAGTTCTGGCCTGAAATCAGGAAACCCAGATTCTATTCCAACGTCTGGAGAGGAAATCCAGAATAAGACTCAAATTTTGCTGGGCACTAGTTTCTCCTCCGTCGAACTTGCCTTGCTTGTCTCCTTGGACTGTTGTATGGATACAAACAGCTAATGGAACAAAAGTAGATTTAACGGATTTCTGAGCTATACATCTCCTTAATAGACTTGATGAGTCGCATTCACATATGCTCCGTAAATGGTGGCAGCTTGGGAATGAAGGGTTTCTCCTGACCTTCCTTCACTATAATTAGTCCCCGTTAGAGACCTGCCCTGTAGAACCTACAAGCTTTCTGAAGCCCCCAGCTTTTGCTCTCTTCCCTTCCACCAGGGAGTTAGTGAAGAAAAAACAGAAGACAATTAAATCCAGGTAACTCTGGGTGAATTAATATGAGAATTAGAAAGTTCCTCTCCTCTGATTTCATTTTAATTAGCCCTGCTTCCACCATGGTCCTACATATCAAACCACATTATTTAATTGAGCTGATGCTCTGTTTTATTTTTCTCCCAAGTGGATCACATTGTACATTCCTTCCTCACATGCTCCCAATCACTGCACTACTGGAACCTAAGTCAACCTGCTGAGTGAATTGAATATGGAAAGTTGGTTTCATTGCTCTCCCCATTTTGCTAAGAAAAAATAAAAGGAGAAAGTGGAGAACAAAATCTAGGGAATAAAGAATGAAGGAGGTAAATAGAAAAACAAATCTTATTTATATTTTTTTGGATGGACTGGACTATATGATGTCATGTTTTCTCAGCTCACCTGTGATTGGCTGTTCAGTTCAGCATCTGCTGAGAGCTAAAGGCTGATTATTTGCTGGAGATACAGACCTTTCAGGGAAGTTTTGAATCATTGCTGGTTGTCGTGACAACCTGGGCAGTGTCTGCTCCTGATAACCACATAATGAGCTTGTCAGGGACAGAAGTGCCCCCATCCCCACACCCAACCATCTGAAATGGTGACCAATAGAACATTTCTCTCAGGGGGCAAAGGGAAAACAAATCACCAAAAGGCAAGTGGTGGAGATCATCTCAGACAACTTAAGTCAGCCAAATCTTGGAAACAGTCTTGAAGGGTTCCATACCTACCCCCTCCATGTCCCTCTTGAACACATTTATTCACTATAATTCAGAGACATGAGGAACAGGTGGTGAAAGGGTGAGGTACTGCTGCAGCCCTCCAATAAAGCTAAATAGAGGGAGGTGTGAGTAGAATGCCTAATTGACTGAGGCAAGGCACATTACCTCTCTTCAAAGGGTATCATCATGGGCATGGTCTGGGGGAAGGAGGCCATGTGTCAAAGATGGTAGGGCATGGCCAAACCCAGTCACCAAATCCTGACACAAAGAGAGATTAAGGGAGATTTGTTGTGTGCTTTTCTACTTGCGACTTTCATTTCTCTGGGGGTAAACACCTCACTCTCTATTCTCATGGGGCTCC
Organism: Callithrix jacchus; assembly: GCF_049354715.1. Taxonomy (NCBI): domain Eukaryota; kingdom Metazoa; phylum Chordata; class Mammalia; order Primates; family Cebidae; genus Callithrix; species Callithrix jacchus. The sequence goes on along the minus strand of NC_133524.1, from coordinate 107,478,734 downwards.
AGATGTTCTTGAGAGGGAATGTCAGTGGCATCTTTGTGATACATTAGTAATTCCTGGGACAGATTTATTCAGCACCTACTGTGTGCAAAACACACATCTAGGTGCTACAGAGGCTACATAGGTGAATCCAATTTGGACCATCTCCTCAAGAAACTTGGAATCTAGTTGGGAAGAGAAAATATACACCTAGGCAACTGTGATACAAGACAGGTGCAGCAAGTACTACAAAAACGTCCAAATTCTTTAATTTCAGAGAGAGGAGAATCACATCCAGATGGTCACACACCAGCTATAACTCATATTTCCAGGTTTTTCTTCCACCATCCCTACTTATACCCTGAGGGTGAGCCCTATCAAACTTCCTCTGTTTCCTTAATGTGACTTGACTTTTCATACATGCCTGCTATTCCCTCTGCCTACCACAACTTTCTCCCTCCTTCCCTACATGATGATATTGGACACATATTTTCGGACTCTACTCAAATGGCATCTTGTTGATGAACACACTCATCCTATATTTATAATCCCAAAGGGATCTGTACCTGGTGGTCATGGATGTTGACTAAGCCACTGATATCACTACTGTACCCAATATTCAAATCTAGAAGCAGAAAGGAGAACACTGGTACAACACATTTTGGGTTATTCATGGAAGAGCATAGATAAAGTAAGACTAATTTAGAAAAGTCTTATTTAGACAATCAACACAAACCTGTTCTCCCATTAAACATCTTTTATAGTTTTCTTATTTTGAAGTAGTTTAAGACTTACACGAAGTTACAAAAATAGTACAGAGAGTTCCCATTATCCTTCACTGAGTTTCCCCCAATATTTTGATATATTATATGGATTTTATTTTGCACAGCCACAGTACATTGTCAAATCCCTGGAAACCGACATTAGTATATGACTACTAACTCAAATACTGACTTTATTGAGACTTGCCTGATATTTACATACATTTTTCCATTAACCATTTACCAAGTTGGCTGAAGAGGAGCAACGTTATTAATAGTTGATCTGAATGTCAATATTTCTTATCAGGCTCATCCCTTTCTGAAAAGGACCAAATCCTGAAAGAGTCAAAACTTGCCCAGAACTGAAAGAGTGAAAGTCAGTTTGAGCTAAGAAAAAGTAACCCTGCCATGAATCAGGCTGGGACAATGGACAGATAAAGCCAGCTGCAAAGTTAACAGAAAACACTTTCTCCCAAGGTCACACAGCAGTTGTAAAAGGCCACAACTACCCAGCCTCCTTTGAGTGACTACTGCTTTCTTACCAGTGATGCCTTAAGCCTGCTTTGCTACTTGCATTTATTACAGGAGATACTCAGTTGTTAAACCACACAATAAATTTGAGTTTGTGGGACTACAGTCTTCTCTCTGATAGTCTTTGGCTAATTAAGCTTTATCAAAACAAACGGTAACCGAGCCAGGATTACCTAGAAAGCCCCTTGAATGATCAGAAGTTAGCCATATTTCCTGGAATCCACTTAGAGGCTCACATTGTGACTAAAACGGGTATGATTTACATAACGGATGTCTAATGAAATCTCACCACATTGATGTGGGATTGTCCTATAACAAATTTAGTGGAATGGTACTGGATACAAGGACAAAAGCCAGGAAGGGGATTATTACATAGACGTTCAGGATGCAGTCTCTGTAATTAAACCACTGGCCTTCAAATCGCAGATTCACTATTTTATAGTTTGGTAACCTTGGGCAACTTATTTAGTCCCTCTGAACCTGTTTCTGCATCTGTGGAATGAGGGTTCTAATAGCACCTTCTTCTTAGGGTAATCAGAAAGGTTAAATATAAATTAAACGCATGTAAAGTAGGAAAGCATTAGGGTAGTGGTTCTCCTTTTGGCTGCTCAAGGAACCACCTGGTGTGATTTTTATAAAATGCTAGTGCTTGGCCCCTACCTCTAGACATTCTAAGTGAAATGGATAGCATGAATCTGGACACTAGGAATTTAAAATAATCTCCTCATGCTCTAATCTCTTCAGATTCTGATGCGTAGCAAAATTTGGGAACCACTGTATTAGAGATTTCATTACTTAAGGACTATTTTTCTTCCACAGGCTTGTGGGTATTCTCTCTTGATCTCTCTCAGTGTCTGATGTCTCTGAGTGTCTGAAGAAGCCCAGGAAGTGGAATGGAGCGTGGGGGGGGGGGCGTGGTATTCTCAAGGAGAAGGCATTAAATTTGATCTTCTTGGAGGCTTTACCCAGCTTTTTTTTTTTTTTTTTTTTTTTGCGATTCCTGTCCCGATAACCAAATGGTTCGTTCTGGTAGTGAATATATCCTTTTTTTTCTATGTCCACAGCAAAATGATGAAGACATTGAATATTTGGGTAAAACTGAAGCCGTATGCACCTTCTCTTCTGTTTCGTTCCCAAACGTAACTCAGTCACATTTGAAATTAAGTGGTCTCAAGTGTGAATTTACAAAGTTAATATGTGCACACAGCATTGGCTGACCATGGAAGCTGTATTCGATAGATGCAGATCTCAATGTGCTGTTGTTCCACGTAACTAAGCACCTGTTGCACTTCATAATCAATCCTTTTTTTTTGCGATAATGCAGGAACTTCTTACAGTCAATGTTCTCTCATGTTCACTAGATATGGTCACTATCAGGGGAAGGGAATTTGAAACAGCTTGCCCCTCCTACCCTTTTTAATCATCCAAGAGAATACATTCTCTACTCAGTAAATAAATATCAATTAACTGATGAATTTTAAAGGTCAGTAGAATAGAAGTTTACAATATGTTCATGATGATTTTAAAAAGTGGTTCACCACCTCCCTCCCACAGCAACCCCCGCCACACACACACACTTACTTGTTCATTCTGGCTGCTAATATGGAAAATTTAACGAATTCTGACATGCAAGGCTAAAGTTGACTGCCAAAAAGGAAAGGGGGCAGGTTGCTAGGCAGATTAATACTATAAACATAGAAAAGTGACAGCCTGCTAGGAGAGTATGCTAACACACGTTTTTAAAGCGCCACTCTAAGTGCACTTTGCATTCAAATGACCAATATGCTAATTATAGTCCTTATCTATTTGTTTGAGGCCTTAAGAGTCTAGGCAGCTCAGAGCACAGACCCCAGGCAGCAGTTGGACTGCAGGTTTTTAGAAATAATAACATGGCATTTCTTTAAACATATTTCCAAATTCAAGCCTCTTACAAATCAAGATTGGCCTTTCCCTCATTCAGGGAATTAGTGAGGCTTAACTGTGTTCACTATGGTGCCATCCCCCACAAACCCCTGCTAACAAAGGCTCTGACTCCTACTTGAGCACAGCCGGTTGGGGCAGATTTCCATGGTAATTTACAGGTTCTGTTTTGAAAGACAGGGGCGTCTTTGTAAATGGGATTGGTAGATGGCAGCGGGTGGGAGGGGTGTACTTTCTCACTAATCGTGAGATTGTCTTTGACCCTTTTTAATTTTCACCACCCAAGAAAGGCCAGAAAGAACTCTTAACTCAGGTTTTTGCCATTTAAAGCAAACATACCCTAATGTTCTTAAGAGAGGTAAAGAGACAGAAACCATTCTCCCTACACGCCGGTTAAAGTTATCAGACATCTATCACAACTATATTCAGGGTGGAGGACTGAGGATTTATCACTCTTCCCCCAACCCTAGGCTCTATTTTGATGTGCCTGGTAGGGGAGGGTGATGGTGAACATATCCTGTTCTATTTATGTGACACAATATTCAAATTGCTTATTATCTCTTATAGATTTGTGGTAAAATCTAAACTATCTAGAATCCGACAAACAGCAGCCTCAAAGAATTTTTTTTTGCTATGTTGCACTTTGAAAAAAGTGCCCTGCCCACCATGAATGCATGTGCACACGCACACACACACACGCACACACACAAGCTGACACCACAGTCTTTTCTCTACAGTTTAAGACAATGATCCATGGACATAACAGGCTTATTCTTTAAAATATTATGAAATGAGTTTTATTGTGTTCTTTCCCTTCTTGTATTCCAATCTTTCTTTCAAGGACTTCTCCTAAGTACCCCAAAGCCCAGTGAGCTACAGTCACTGCCCCTTTCCTTCCTGTATCTGGAAAGGTGGCAATCTGATTGACTTCTTTGCTGTATGGTCTTATCAATTTCATTATTGCTCCTTTTAGGTTCTATATATTTTAGGAGAACCTTTCTGGGCAACAATGCTTGAATCAAAGGAATGAGTTGCAGAGGTGAAAATGTAGACACCACTGCAGGCGTTGGGGGAGTAGATAAAAGAGGGATATTTTGAAGAAGAAAAATTATGAATCACACTGCTAAAGAGTCCTTCCCCCAACAAGGTTGGTTCTGATACCCACCACCTCCACAGTTCTCAGTCATTCACACCACCTTTTCCATAATACACACCATGTTTTCAAAGGCAGGCTTCTGCTTTCATACATTAAGGCAAGACTTCATCAACTCCAAGGAGCTTCAAACAAAAATAAGCCTTTTGAGATAAACAGAAATTTATAATGCTTAACAGAGCTGCTGATACTCTAGTTAATTGCAATCTGACCATATTAGGAATGAAGGCCAGTCTCTGTCTCAGAGCACCTTTCTTTGAGCATCTTTCTTTGCTGCCATACATTTTTATGTTTTTGATTTAAAAGGCTGGAGGTGACAGTGGTATTGGGGAGCAACCTCATGGCTAGGTTAGCCGAGCCCCTGGGACATCCTAGATTTTAAGCAGACTGGATAAATTAAATAACCCTTTTTATTTCACTTGGAATTTTGACTGGCTATCATGTATTGCTTTAAAAATAAGGTGTCTAGGAATGCTTGTGATTTTTGCACAATAATTTTGTATGCTGAGACTTTGCTGAAGTTGCTTATCATATTAGGGAGATTTTGAGCTGAGACAATGGGGTCTTCTAAATATACAATCTGTCGTCTGCAAATAGATACAATTTGACTTCCTCTTTTCCTAAGTGAATATCCTTTATTTCTTTTTCTTACCTGATTGCTGTGGCTAGAACTTCCAATACTATGTTGAATAGGAGTGGTGAGAGAGGGCACCCTTGTCTAGTGCTGGTTTTTAAAGGGAATGCTTCCAGTTTCTGCCCATTCAGTATGATATTGGCTGTGGGTTTCTCATAGAAAGCTTTTATTATTTTGAGATACGTTCCATCGATACCTAGTTTATTGAGAGTTTTTAGCATGGAGGGCTGTTGAATTTTGTCGAAGGCCTTCTCTGCATCTATTGAGATAATCATGAGGTTTTTGATTTTGGTTCTGTTTATGTGAAGGATTACATTTATAGATTTGATTATGTTGAACCAGCCTTGCACCCCCAGGATGAAACCTACTTGATCATGATGGATAAACTTTTTGATGTCCTGTTGAAATTGGTTTGCTACTATTTTATTGAAGATTTTTATGTCAATGTTCATCATGTATATTGGCCTGAAGTTTTCTTTTTCAGTTATGTCTCTGCCTTCCTATGCACTAATAACAGAGAGCCAAATCATGAGTGAACTCCCATTCACAATTGCTACAAACAGAATAAAATAACAGGAATACAACTAACAAAGACGTGAAGGACCTCTTCAAGGAGAACTACAAACCACTGCTCAAGGAAATAAGAGAGGACACAAGCAGATGGAAAAACATTCCATGCTCATGGTTAGGAAGAATCAATATCCTGAAAATGACCATACTGCCCAAAGTAATTTATACATTCAATGCTATCCCCATCAAGCTACCATTGACCTTCTTCACAGAACTGGAAAAAACCACTTTAAACTTCATATGGAACCAAAAAAGAGCCCACATAGCAAAGACAATTCGAAACAAAAAGAACAAAGCTAGAGGCATCATGCTACCTGACTTCAAACTATACTAGAAGGCTACAGTACTCAAAACAGCATGGTACTGGTACCAAAACAGAGATATAGACCAATGGAAGAGAACATAGGCCTCAGAAGTAATGCCACACACCTACAACCATCTGATCTTTGACAAACCTGACAAAAACAAGCAATGGGGAAAGGATTCCCTGTTTAATAAATGGTGTTGGGAAAACTGGCTAACCATGTGCCAAAAGCTGAAACTGGATCCATTCTTTACACCTTTAATCCATCTGGAGTAAAACAAATATTTACTGCAGGTGGATTAAAGATTTAAACATAAGAGCTAACACCATAAAAACCCTAGAAGAAACCCTAGGCAATACTGTTCAGGACATAGGCATGGGCAAGGACTTCATGACTAAAACACCAAAAGCAATGACAACAAAAGCCAAAATAGACAAATGGGATCTAATTAAACTCCAGAGCTTCTGCACAGCAAAAGAAATACTCATTAGAGTGAATTGGCAACCAACAGAATGGGCAAAAAATTTTGCAAGCTACCTATCTGACAAAGGGCTAATATCCAGAATCTACAAAGTACTAAAACAAATTTACAAGAACAAAACAACCCCATCAAAAAGTGGGTGAAGGATATGAAGAGACACCTTTCAAAATAAGACATTCATGTGGCCAAGAAACATGTGAAAAAATGCACATCATCACTGGTCATTAGAGAAATCCAAATCAAAACCACATTGAGACACCATCTCACACCAGTTGTAATGGCGATCATTAAACAATCTGGAGACAACAGATGCTGGAGAGGATGTGGAGAAATAGGAATGCTTTTATACTGCTGGTGGGAGTGTAAATTCCTTCACCCATTGTGGAAGACAGTGTGGAATTCCTCAAGAATCTAGAAATAGAAATACAATTTGACCAAGCAATCCCATTACTGGGTATATACCCAAAGAATTATGAATCGTTCTGTTATAAAGACACATGCACACCTATGTTCATTGCGGCACTGTTTACGAACAGCAGAGACCTGGAACCAACCCAAATGCCCATCAATGATAGAAGGAATAAAGTAAATGTGGCACATATACACCATGGAATACTATGCAGCTATAAAAAGGATAAGTTCATATCCTTTGCAGGAACATGGATGAATCTGGAAACCATCATTCTCAGCAAACTAACACAAGAACAGAAAACCAAACACTGCATGTTCTCACTCATAAGTAGGTGTTGAACAATGAAAACACATGGATACAGGGAGGCGAATATCACACACTGGGGTCTGTTGGGGGGTGGGGGGCTAGGGGAGCAATACGAGGGGGTGGGGTGGTTGGGCAGGGATAACATTAAGAGATACCTAATGTAGGTGATGGGGGGATGGAGGCAGCAAACCACCATGGCATGTATAACTATGTAAAAATCTTGCAAGATCTGCACATGTACCCCAGAACTTAAAGTAAAATAACAAATATATAATTAATAATCATTAAAAAATGGTGTCATGTTTAAACAATCAAATTATCTTGTTTTTAAAATGACATCTAGGCCAGGCGCAGTGGCTCATGCTTGTAATCCCAGTATTTTGGGAGGCTGAGGCAGTCTGATCCCAAGGTCAGGAATTCGAGACCATCCTGGCAAATGTGGTGAAACCTCGTCTCTAAAAAACTACAGAAATTAGCTGGGCGTTGTGGCGGGCACCTGTACTCTCAGCTACTTGGGAGGCTGAGGCAGGAGAATTGCTGGAACCTGGGAGGCGGAGGTTGCAGTGAGCTGAGATCACACCACTGCACTCCACCCTGGGAGACAGAGCGAGACTCTATCTCAAAAAAATAAATAAAATAAAATGACATCTAAAACCAACTCAGTACTTTACGGTAAGTTTGATGATTTCCAGCCACATTTGGAAAACCCGCCTGCGCTAAAAAAAAAAAAAAAATTAAAGTACATTGTCACCTAAGAAGATTCTCTCCCTGGCCCATTTTGAGAGCTGAGAGCCCAGAGCTGTTTCTATATCAGCACGAAGACATGGACTAGGCCATTTACTCAGTAGGTCATTTGTAAAGCACCAATAAAAAGGGGTAGTCATTTTTCAAATAATTTACTGTACCAAATCACACACAAAAAAGGAAGGCACAAAAACAAACATAAAACCCCACACATTCCCCTGAGTTGGCGAAGGGGCAGTTTCAAAGTTTCCATATTAGAAAGAAAAATTATAGAAAGGCTTGGAGGCTGAATGACTCAGCTGTCAGACAATGTAGTTTAAAACTTCCCTGGTTGTGAACCATCGACAACCTTGACACCAGAACTTATCAGTTACTCTGCTTAACTAGAAAAAAACAAAACGGTGCCATCCATCCACATCACAGCAAAGGAGGCAGGACCCGAAGTAGCAATCTAGAGGAGTCAACGATATCAAACGCATCGCTCGAGCTGAGTGTCGAATATGAAAATCAATAAGCACAGAAGATAAGCAACCCATGTTTAAAGCCTCCTCACAATTATGGCTAAATGTTTATAGCCTGTGCTCATTTTATTTCGTTTAACAGTTACTACTTTCCTTAGAAAGCACAGTGAAAAGAAAATTCATTAAATCCAGTAAATCAGTAACCTGTTGAAAATATAACATCTTCACATAAGAGTGATGTGGTTCTGACCTAGTTTCCCTACAAATCAAGTCAAATAGACCTGGCCCTTGCCCTCCAGATGCCCACAAAGATATCTAATACAGGAAGCAATAGAAATATGTGTGCAAGAAAAATAGGGCAAACATTGTATGGCCCACTGTGGATATTTCATGAACACATTTGAATGGACCAGCCAGTCCATTCTCCAGCACATTATAGGGTTGTTGAATTCTATAACCCAAGAAATGCAAAGTAAGTTTTAATGTATGATTAATCAGGATGAGTAAATCTGCAAAAAAAAAGGTAAAAATAATTTTAAAGCTGGCTTTATCCATAGTATGGTTGAAAGAGTTGACTGCCCATCAATTAAATAAATAAGATCAGTGCTTGCTGACAAGGCCATGATCACTGTCTCTTCAATGCCTATCACTCTGCTAAGCATCAGGAGGCATATAGAATTTGTGAACCAAGTGAAAGACATGCTGTAGAGAGAAAAGAGTTTGTTCATGCAGTGGAGAAAACATAGAGCAACTTTAGGTACTGCCTGAGTGGAGAATCTCTCCCTTGCTTACTGTCAAGAGCATAGACCTGCACCTTTCAAAATGAAACATTCCGAGACAATGCCTTATTTGCAGCAGTAGATCAAAGAGGCCATAAAATAGCTGATATGAAAATAGAGGAAGAAGAAAGAACACAAACAAGAATATGACTCATCAGTTCAAATGTTTAGAGCATATTGCAGGTGGTGAAGGAAAGGAGGAAATGTTCCACTTAAAGAAGAGGTTAAAGAATAGAGAGGGTTCATATGAATAAAACTGGGAACAGAGAAAGGGACCAAAATCTAGTCTTGTCATGAGTGAGAGAGGATATGGAATGAATAATGATTTGAGCCTCCTCAAGTGGAGCCTTTTTAAAGTCAACTTGCAGACAAATGAATAAACTAATTTAGGAGAGCAGCAAGTCATGAAGCCCTTATTAAAAATATCCATCAACCAGAATGAGGTAACGGATTAGTTAGGAAATATGAGCCAACTGAAACCAGTAGCCATGGTACACCAAATCTTATGAAGAAAAATACTTTCTGTACTGTATTCTGATTTATGGGAAAAAAGGGTAAAAAACCATGACAAGAAAAACAAACAGGAAAACCACATTTATTTGGATCCAGCCAGCTCAGTTTTGTAATAATCCTAGACCTAGGGTGGAATAAACATAACTTTTGCATTTAATAACCAAAAACTGTTAGCCAAGCACATTATTAGTGTTTATATCAGATGGTATTAAATCAGCTTGGGAGAGAATAATTTATTTTAAATATTTCTATGGCATTAATTTGTATATAATAATCCATATCCTAATCATCATGTTTCATGAAATAAACAACCTTTTATTTTTGATCACCTATTATGTTTCAGGAAGCATGCTAGAAATAGAAGAAACAAGGAACTATATCCACGCTCCTTGCCTTTAAGAGCTCACAGTCAGGAATCAAGGAAGGAGGAGAAAAATATACAAGAGTATATCATCAATTTAAAAAACATTACTAAATGTCTATCATATGTCAGAAAAAATTCTAGATAGTTGACATATATAACTTACATTTCCCCATGCTTAGCTAGCGCATGGGTGCAAATGAATTCACCATAATAGTGATAACTTAAATAAAACTGGTTGCTTTCAGCATAGTGAAGAACAACAGAAATCTTTCCTTTTTCCTGTTTTACCCCAACCAATTACTATTACCTCTTTTTTCTTTCAAAGTAACATCACAAAGATCAAATGGAGCAACTAAGCCCAATGAGAACTTGCCAGAATAAGCCCTTGTTTGTCCACCCTCGCCGCACCCCAAAGGTCTTCTTTGTAATTAGAAACTTTCCAAGACCCACTTGGGGTCAATATGAAGCTTAGCTATCTAATACTCAGAACCCTACAGAAGGTATTTTGAACCTTTATAAAGTGTTAGGCCTCAAGTTTCCACAGGCCATACCTCACCTTGATTACAAATGAAATGACATGCACTTTAATAACTCAAATTTCACTGACTTGTATCCTGACCTGTGTAATAGAGGGTCTCAGTCCCCCTTAAGTTCTACCCAGTTATCTCTAATAGTTGTCCTTTCATATTATTCTTCCACTCCCACTCTCTTCATGAATGTCAACTGCCAACAAATTCAATCAACAAATGTTTCTTAGTCACAAGCAGTTGCTCAGTTACTGGGGATCACAACAGCCAAAAGCCTTTTTCTTCTTAAGGAACTTTCATTTTTTTCATTTTATTTTCTTTGTAGTTATCATTGTGATTCCCTGTTTACTTATTTTTTGTCTTTAAAATGTATTTATCATTTAATTGATAAATAACTGCGTATTTTCTGTACATGATGTTTTTGAAAAGGTATACATTGTACGGTGGCTAAACTGTCCTAATTAACATATGCACTACCTCATATGCTCATCATTTTTTAATAGTAGGAACAGTTAAAAATCTGCTCTCTTAGCAATTTTCTTTCTTCTCTTTCCTTCAAATTCAGTCGCATTTTCAGGCTCCATTTCTAATTCTAGTTCTCTTGCTATTGAGAAACTGCACACCAGTTTGGAGTGCAGTGGTGCAATCACAGCTCACTGAAGTCTCAACCTCCCAACTTCCAGCGATCCTCCCACTTCTGCCTGTAGCTGGGAGTATAGGCATGTGCCACCACAGCTGGCAAATTTTTGTATTTTTTTTTGCAGAGACAGGGTTTCACCATGTTTCCCAGGTTAGTCTCAAACTCCTAGGCTCAAGAGTTTGAACACTGAAGTGATCCACCCATCTTGGATTCCCAAAGTGCTGGGATTACACGCAAAAGCCACTGTGCCTGGCCAGCAATTTTCAAGAATACAATATGTTCTTATTAACTACAGTCACCATATTGTTCAGTAGATCTCTTGAATTTATTCCTCCTATATAACTGAAACTTTATACCCTTTCACCAGCATCTCCCCAGTCCTTGCCCCTCCTCCCCAGGTCCTGGTAACCACCATTCTACTTTCTGCTTCTGAGTTAAGCAACTGTTTAGATTTCACATATAAGTGAGATCATGTAGCATTTGTCTTTCTGTTTCTGGCATCTTTCCTTTAATATAACATCTTCCAGATTCATCCACGTTGTCACAAATGACAGGAGTACCTTCCTTTTAAGGCTGAATGGTATTCCATAGTGTGTGTGTATATATTACATTTTCTTTATCCAATCATTTATTCATGGACATATAAGTTAATTTCATACATTGACTACTGTGAATAATGCTGCATATAATGGGAATGCAGCTATCTCCTCAACATATTTATTTCATTTCCTTTAAATATATACCCAGTACTGGGATTGTTGGATCATATAGTGGTTCTAGTTCTAACTTTTTGTGGAACCTCTATACTGTTTCTCATAATAGTTATACTAATTTACATTCCTACCAACTGTGTACAGGCATACTTTGGAGATATTGATGGTTTGGTTCCACACCACTTCAATTAAAGCAAATATTGCAATGAAGTGATTCATACAAATGTTTTAGATTCTCAGTGCCTATAAAAGTTACATTTGCATAATACTATAGTCTATTAAGCGTGCAATAGCATAATGTCTAAAGAACAACATACATAGCTTAATTTAAAAATACTTTATTGCTGAAAACAATGCTAACAATCATCGGAACCTTCGGTGACTCGTAATCTTTTTGCTGATGGAGGGTCTTACCTGCATGTTGAGCGTTGCTGACTGATCAGGGTGGTGGTTACTGTAGATTGGGGTGGCTGTAGCAATTTCTTAAAATAAGGTAACAGTGAGGTTTGCCATGTCAATGGGCTCTTCCTTTTGTGAAAGATTTATCTGTAGCATGAGATGCTGTCTGATAGCATTTTACCCACAGCAGAACTCTTTCAAAATTGAAGTCAATGATCTCAAACCCTGATGATGCTTTATCAACTAAATTTATGTAATATCCCAAATCCTTTGTTATTTCAACAATCTTCACAGCATCTTCACCAGGAGTACTTGCCATCTTGAGAAACCACTTTCTTTGCTCATCCAGAAGAAGCAATTCCTCATCTGTTTAAGTTTTATCATGAGATTGAAGCAATTCATTCACATTTTCAGGCTCTATTTCTAATTCTAGTTCTCTTGCTCTTTCTACCACATCTGCAGTGACTTTCTCTGCTGAAGTTGTAAACCCCTCAAAGTCATCCAAGAAGGTTGGAATCAATTTCTTCCAAACTCCTGTTAATACTGATATTTTGACATCCTCTCATGAATCACAAATGTTCTTAATGGCATGGTGAATATTTTCCAGAAGGTTTTCAATTTACTTTGTTCAGACTGATCAGAAGAAATTACTATCATGGCAGTTATAACCTTATGAAATGTATTTCTTAAATGATAAGACTTGAAGTCAAAATTTCTCATTGATTCATGAGCTCTAGAATAGATGTTGTGTTAGCAGGCATGAAAACAACATTAATCTCCTTGTGCATCTCCATCAGAATATTTGAGTGACCAGGTGCATTGTCAGCAAGCAGTAATATGTTGAAAGGAATCATTTTTCACAGCAGTGGATCTCAACAATGGGCTTAAAATATTCAGTAAATCATGCAGTAAACAGATGTGCTGTCATCCAGGCTTTGTGGTTTTATTTATAGAGCACAAGCAGAGTAGATTTAGCATAATTCTTAAGAGCCCAAGGATTTTCCGAATGGCAAATGAACATTAACTTCAACTTAAAGTCATTGGCTGCATTAGCCTCTACCAAGACTCAGCCTATCCTTTGACTCCTTGAAGGCAGACATTGACTTCTCTAGCTATGGAAGTCTTAGATGGCATCTTCTCCCAATAGAAGGCTGTTTTGTTATATTGAAAATCCATTGTTTAGTGTAGCCACCTTCATCAATGATCCTAGCTAGATCTTTTGGGTAACTTGCTGCAGCTTCTCCTTCAACACTTGCTGTTTCACCTTGCAGTTTAATGTTATGCACGTGATGTTTTTCCTTAAACCTCATGCACTAATCACTGCTAGCTTCAAACTTTTCTACATTTTACTAACTTCTCTCAGCCTTCATACAATTAAAGACAGGTAGGACTTGCTCCGAATTAGGCTTTGCCTAAAGGAAATGTTGTAGCTGGTTTGATCTTTTATCTAGATCACCCATATTAGCAGTAAGTCTGGTTTGCTTTCTTATCCTTCATGTGTTCACTGAACTAGCACCTTTAATTTCCCTCTGGAACTTTTCCTTTGCATTCATAACTTGGATAACTGGTACAAGAGGCCTAGCTTAGGTCTATCTTGGCTTTCAATATGCCTTTCTCACTAAGCTTAATCATTTCTAGTTTTTTTTTTTATTTCAAAGGAGATACATGTGGCTCTTCCTTTCGCTTGAATGCTTAGAGATCATTGTGGGGTTATTAACTGGCCTAATTTCAATATTGTTTTGTCTCAGAAAATAGGGAGGCTTTAGGAGAGGGAGAAGGGGAGAGATGGGAAGAGCTGTCAGAACACACACAACATTTCTTGATTATGTTTTCCATCTTAGATGGGAATAGTTCATGGTGCCTCAAAACAATTACAATAGTAATATCAAAGATCACTGATCAGAGATCAATATAATAGATATAAGAATAATGACAAAGTTTGAAATATTGGGAGAATTACCAATGTGTGGTGCAGAGACAGGAAGTCAGCAGATGCTGTTGGAAAATGATGCTGAATGACTTGATGGATGCAGAGTTGCCACAAACCTTCAATTTGTAAAAAATAAAAAATTACAGTGTCTCCAAAGCACAATTAAACAAAATGCAATATAAGAAGGTGTGGCTGTACTTAGGCTTCCTTTTCTTCACATCCTCACCAATACTTGTTATCTTCCATATTTTTCATAATAGCCATTCTAACAAGCGTGAGGTGATATCACATTGTGGTTTTAATTTGTATTTTCCTGTTGATTAGTGATGTTGAGCTTTTTTCATATACTTGTTAACTATTTGCATGTCTTGTTTTGAGAAATGTCAATTCAATTCAGGTCCTGTTTCCATTTTTTAATTGGGTTATTTGTTTTCTTGCTATTGAGTTGCTTGAGTTTCTTATATATTTTGGATATTAATCCCTCATCAGACATATAGTTTTGAAATATTTTATTGCATTCTACAGGATGTCTCTTCACCATGTTGTTTCCCTTGCTATGCAGAAACTTTTAGCTTGATGTAATCCCATTTGTCTAATTTTGCTTTAGTTGCCTGTGCTTCTGGGGTCATAGCTAAAATATAATCACCCAGATAAATGTCACAGAGCTTTTTCCCTATATTTTCTTCAACTAGTTTTACTAGTAGTTTTATTAGTTTCAAGTCTTATATTTAAGTCTTTAATCCATTTTGACTTAGTCTTTGTATATATTATGAGTGAAGCTTGTAATTTTATTCTTCTACCTGTGGATATCCAGTTTTGCCAGCACCATTTATTAAGGAGACTGTTCTTCCCCATTGTGTGGTCTTGACATCTTTTTCAAAAATCGATTTACCTTAAATGTGTGGGCCTATTGCTTGGCTCTCTATTCTGTTCCATTGGTCTATGTATCTGGTTTTATGCCAGTACCATGCTGTTTTGATTAATAGGGCTATGTGATATATTTTGAAGACAGATATTGTATTGCCTCCAGCTTTATTCGTTTCACTCAAGATTTATTTGTCCATTTGGGCTCTTTTGTGCCTCCACACAAATGTTAGGATTGTTGTTTCTATTTTTGGTGAAAAAATTTCATTGAAATTTTCATAGGAATTGTGTTGAATCTGTGGATTGCTTTGGGTACTATGGACATTTTAACAATATCAGTTTTTCCCATCCATGTATATAGAACATCTTGCCATTTATTTGTGTCTTCTTCAATTTCTTTCATCAATATTTTATGGTTTTCAGTGTAGAGATCTCTCATCTCCTTGGTCTTTATTCCTAAATAGTGTATCTTATTTGTTTTTTAATGCTATCATAATTGAGACTGTTTTCTTGATTTTCGGGGTGAATAGCTCATTATTAGTGTATAGTAACACTACTAATTTTTGCAACCTTACTGAATTTATAATTTCCAACAGTTTTTTTTGGTAGGGTTTCTAGGATTTTCTATATATAAGATTATGTCATTTGCAAACAGAAACCATTTAAACTTATTTCTTTCTGAATGGGATGCCTTTTATTTCTTTCTCTCGCCTAATCACTCTGGCTAGGAATTCCAGTACTAGTTTGAGTACAAGTTACAAGAGTGGGCATCCCTGCCTTATTCTTGATTGTAAACAAAGAGCTGTCAACTTTTCACTGCCGAGTATGATGTTAGCTATGAGTTTGTCATACATGGCCTTCATTGTGTTGAATACATTCCTTCTGTATTCGTCTATTTGTGTTACTATCAAGAAATATCTGAGACTGGGTAATTCATCAAGAAAAGAGGTTTATTTTGGCTCACATTTCTACAGGCTAGGCAGGAAATATGGTACTGGCGTCTGCTCTTGGTGAGGCTTCAGGAAGCTTACAATAATGGCAGAAGGCAAAGGGGAAGCAGATATATCATATCACAAGACCTGGGAACAAGAGAGAAAGTGGGGAAGACCCAAGCTCTTTTAAACAACCAGATCTTATGTATACTAATTGTGCAAGAATTCACTTTTCTCCAAGAGTATGGTGCTAAGCCATTAATGAAGGATCATCCTTGTGATTCAATCACCTCCCAACAGGTCCAACCTCCAACATTGGAATCACATTTCAACATGAGATTTGGAGGAGACAAATATCCAAACCATATCATTCTGCCCCGGCCCCTCAAATCTCACATCTTTCTCACATTTCAAAATATAACCATGCCTTTGCAATAGTCCTCCAAAGTCTTAACACACTCCAGCATTAATTCAAATGTCCCAAGTCCAAAGTCCAAAGTCTCATCTGGAGATGAGTTCCTTCCACCTGTGAGCCTGTAAGATAAAAAATCAACTTATTTACTCCCAAGATACAATGGCCGCATAGGTATTGGCCAGACGTTCTCATTCCAAAAGGGAGAAATTGGCTAAAAGGAAAGGGCAATAGATCCCATGCAAGTATAAACCCAGAAGGACAGTCATTAAATCCTAAAGCTCCAAAATAATCTCTCTTGACTCCATGTCCCACATCCAGGCACATTCATATGAGAGATGGGCTCCCAAGGTTTTGGGCAGTTCCATCTCTGTGGCTGTGCTAGATGCAGACTATGTAGCTTTTCTGATGGATTGGAGTCCAGTGTTTATGGCTTTTCTAGGCTGAGGATGCAAGTTGCAGCTGGCTCAACTATTACTGTGTCTGGAGGGCAGCAGCCCCTTTCCCATAGCTCCCCCAGGCAATGCCTGGTAGGGACTCTGTGCGGGGGCTCCAACCTCACATTTCCTCTTGGTGCTGCCATAGTAGAGGCTTTCTGTTGGGGAATCCGCTCCTGCAGCAGGCTTTGGCTTGGACACTCAGTTTTTCCTACACATCCTCTGAAATCTGAATGGAAGTCACCAAGCCTCCTTCACTCTTGCATTCTGTGTACCTGGAGATTTAACGTCACATAGAAGCTGCCAAGGTTTACAGCTTGTGCCCTCTGAAGCAGTGGTCTGAGTTGTACCTATGGTCATTTGAGCCACAGCTGGAGCTAGAGCAGCAGGGATGCAAGCAACAGCCTCCTGAGGTGTCACAGGGCATTGGCACCCTGGGCCTGGCCCATGAAGCCATTCTTTACTCTTAGGACTCTTGGCCTATGACGGGAGGAGCTGTCCCACAGACTTCTGAAATGCCTTCAAGGCTTTTTCCCCATTATCTTAGACATTGGCACTTGGCTCCCTTTTAGTCATGATAATCTAAATTGCTCTACAGCCTGCCTGAATTCCACTCCTGAAAACAGTTTTTCCTTCTTTGTGACATGGCTAGGCTGCAAGTTTTCCAATTTTTTCTCTGCTTCCCTTTTAAATATGAGTTCCAACTTTAAGTCATTTAATTGCTCCTGTTTCTGATTGTAGGATGTTATAAGCTGCTTGGCCATCTCTTAAACACTTTACTGATTAGAAATTCCTTTCACCAGATACCTGAAGTCATCACTCTTAGGTCCAAACACACCAGACCCCTAGGGCATGGACATAATTCAGCCAAATTCTTTGCTAGGGCATAACACAAATGATTCTTACTCCAATTCCCAATAACTTCTTCATTTACACCGCAGACCTCATCACCCTGGACTTCACTATCCACATCTCTATCAGCATTTTGGTCACAACCATTTAACCAGTCTCTAAGAAGTTCCAAAGTTTCCCTAATCTTTCTATCGTCTTCTGCAACCTTCACTTTTTCCACTTTTTCCATCTCTATCTATTACCCAGTTCCAAATCTGCTTCCACATTTTCAGGTATCTTTATAGCAACTCCTCAATATCAAATTTCTGTATTAAGCTGTTTTTGTATTGCTATAAAGGAATACTTGCGGCCGGGTAATTTATAAAGAAAAGAGGTTTATCAGTTCATGGTTCTGCAGGCTGTACAAGCATGGCACCAACATCTGATCAGCTTCTGGGTGAAGGCTTCAGGAAGCTTATAATCATGACAGAAGGTGAATGGGGAACAGGCAAGAGTGAGAACAAGAGAGCAAGGGAAGAGGTCTCAGACTCAACCATGTCTCACATAAACTAACTGAGCAAGAACTCATTTATCACCAAAGGATTTGGGCTAAGCCATTCATAAGGGATCATCCCCCATGATCCAATCACCTCCCAGCAGGCCCACACCTCTAACACTAGGAATCACATTTCAACATGAGGCTTGGAGGGGACAAATATTCAAATCATATTACCTTTTAAACCTAATTTGGAGTTTTTATCATGAAAGGATGTTGAATTTTGTCAAATGCTTTTTCTGTGTCTATTGAAATTTTTGTCCTTTATTCTTTATTCTCACCAATTGTGCATCACATTTGTTAATTTGTGTATGTTGAACCATTCTAGCATCTCGGAGATAAATCCTTTTTGATTATAATGAATGTTCTTTTTAATGTGCTGTTAAATTTAGTTTCCTAGAATTTTGTTGAAGATTTTTACATCTATGTTCATCAGATATATTGACCTGTAGTTAGATTTTTATTGTCGTTGTGTCTTTGCCAGTTTTTGGTATCAGGGTAATTCTGGCCTCATAAAATGAGTTTGGAAGTATTCCCTCTTCTTAGATTTTTGGAAGAGTTTCAGAAGAATTGGTATTAGTTCTTGAAATATTGGTGGAATTCAGCAGTGAAGGCGTCAGACCCTGAGCGTTTCCTTGTTGTGGGACTATTTATTTCTTATTCAATGTTTTCATTCACCATTAGTCTGTTCAGATTTTCTATTCCTTTATGATTTAACATTTGTAGTTTGTATGTATCTAGTAATTTATCCATTTTTTCTTGGTTATCCAATTTTCTGGCATATAATTGTTCATTGTAGGTTCTTATGATCATTTGTTTTTATGTAGTTATCAGTTGCAATGTGTTTTCTTTCATTTCTGATTTTCAGTCTTCTCTTCTTTGTTGCAGTCTAGCTAAACATTTGCCAATTTTGTATACATTTTAAAACACCACTCCTACTTTTATTAATCTTTTCTATCTCCTTTCTATTCTCCATTTAATTTATATCTGTGCTGATCTTTATTATTTCTTTCCTTCTACCAACTTTGGGCCTAGTTTATTCTTTTTTTCTATTTCTCTGAAGTATAATCTTACGTTATTTATTTAAAACATTTTTTGATGTAGGCACTTGCTACTATCAACCTGTATTCCATAAGTTTTGGTATGTTATGTGTCCATTTGTACTGGACAGAGCTGGTATTTCTAATGAAAGATAGTGGTACCCCTCCAACCCAGTCCAGCTACTGATGGTACTGGTACCTCTGGACTGTGAGGGAGCATGGATTCTGAAGTGCTCCCAGTTATACATCCGTGAGGGGCCTAAATGGTGGTGCCCCCTCTTCTGGCAGCTTCGTCTGAAGCCACCAATGGGACCACCTGAAACTGTAGGAATGCTCCTTTCAGTTCTGTGCTATCCTTTTGTCACCTGGACACTGAAACAGCATTTCTTCGAACCTGTATCTCAGTGAGGCTCCGTGAGAAAAACATCTTCAGCTTTTGACTGCAGCAGCATCTCCCCAACAACCCATTACCACCACCCTAGCTCAGACTTTCAAACCTGGTTCCTGTCTCTGGAGAACAAACACCATCGTGTCCTAGTATCAGATTGCCTTTCCACCCCTACAAAACCAGTTTCTGACACAGCCCTCCTCTGCATAAAACCTTTTGCCTTCTGCAGATTATCCCAAGCAAATAAACATATGGGGGTCTTCACATATCCAGATGTGTAGACTATCAATTCACTTTTAGCAGGAACCCTGATACACATAATGCATTTCATGTAATTCATAGAACAACCTCATATGATCAAATACAAGTTTTCAGTCAATCATCAATAATTACAAACTCTAGAAAGCTTTGAAGACCAAACGGTTTTTCATAAGTTTGTTGCTAAAACTTACATGGTGACAAAACTTGTGAGTTGACAAGAGGCTCTCCAACTATTCACAGGCTTTGTTGCAGATATATTGATGTGATTGATTACTGGGTTCTGTCCCACTGAAGGTGTTATACAACAGGCAGTATTTTTAAAATTAAAAACCCACAAAACTTGAATTATAAAACTTATTTGCCCCCAAGGCATTTGGATAAGTGATTGGGAAATGATCTTTATAACAATCTTATAGATATGGAGACTGACATTCAGAAGCATTAGGAGACTTGAACAAGGACATAAAGGCAGGAAGTAGTGGAGACTGGAATAGAATCAAGGTCTTTCTTAATCCTAACCCCTTGAAATTTCCAGTACACTGTAAAAGTTTGGCTGGGTAATTATGTATGACAAAGGGTGAACAGATGGTTGCTGACATCAAAGGATAACTGAGACCAAGTAATCAGAGAACATCTAGAAATCTTGCCTTGAAAATTATGTGTATCTGTTAGTTAGCTACCTTGGTAACATAATTTATCACAATTCTACACTTAAAGGAAATTATTCTCTGGGAGCGTCTTTTAGTCCTGTATTTAGAAAACTGAGAAAGTAATGGAAAAACTCAGCGAGGATCCATTTCTAAAGGATTCTATGATGTTTACCACTCTATTCTCTGGCCAGAACATGTGGACTTGAATTAGAAAATTTGAACAGTACTATCTGTTCAAGATAAACCACCTATGTGACCAAATAAGCCATGTTCTAGAAATGTGACAGCTTCATTTAATATTTCCAGTACTTTAATAACTATACTCATAAGAGTTGCTATTTTTGAGACTCTACTAGAGATGAGAAACTGCTATATAGTTTACATCATTTTATTTAAGAACCTTATAAGAAATCTGAAACAGAGAGATGATATGAGGAGAATAACAATAATAATAGTGTATTAAATCCTTCCATGAGGTAGTCATTATGTGAACTAAATTCCATAGGTGCATTATCTCTATCCTCACAACAAACCCATTATATATATATATATATATATATATATATATGGCTAATATTCCATTAAAGATAAGGAAATTGAGGCACAGAATGCTTAAAGTGACATTTACTAAGTAATACAGCTACTTACGTGGTCACTGTTTCATAGTGGAGAAGAGGTTTGAATCCAGTTCTTTGTTTCCGAAGACCAAATATGGCCTCACTGAACTAGTCTTGTCAATGGTATATGTGAAAATTCCCCAAACGGTTTTAGCATCTAGCTGAATGGTATAAGCATGGAATAGATGGTCCCATTAGATGGGGCGGCTTATACAAATTCTAGAGTCCAATACCTGATAAATATATGTGTGCTGTGAAATATCATTGGAAATAATATTGAAATATATCAAAGGGTTGGAAAAATGACAGGCTGTAGGTGAAAGAACAACATGCAGCTCAGGAAAGTATCGCTTCATTAAGGAATACAACAATTCTCTACAGGCAAACAGGAGTGTGTCAGATCTGCCCTCAGTTATGGAAGTTGGGAGTGAAAATTCTCCCTATCAGGGGCACAGCATGTCACAACCTGATTGGACTCTTTGGAGAGCATCATCAGATCAAAGCAGTGACCAAGACAGGCTATGAAAAGGTGGGCTAAGTATGAACAGTGACAGAGTCAAATGTAATGTTTTCAGGTGAACCTGAGACTACAGAATGGCATTGTTTTTGTGGACCTCAGTTGTCTCACCTATAAAATAGTGATTAAAGAAATATCATTCCCAGCTGAAGGAAGGGAACTATATCAGGTAGCCTCAAAATCCCTTCCAGCTCTAAGAGATCTATTAATATGATTCATTTGAAAGAGGTATTCATGAAGTATAATGATGACTACAAGTACACAAAGGCCTTACCCTTAGTTTCAGATACTCTTGCAGTCAAAGAAGCAAAGAAGCCTTCTCCCCCTGACCCCACTTCATCTCGAGCTGCAAAAATTTCCCTGCTGCAAAGGAACTGCAAAGATTTTTTTCTGCAGAAAATGTGTCAGCCTTAGTAAGGTATCATGTCTCTCTTTGAGGCATGCCCTGACTTAGACACATGACCAGAACTTTTTGAAATCACAGAGTACTAGTAACCTCACTGGATGCATACACAATTCAAGACTAGCCTGCTTTGTCCATATAAATGACAAAATTCAGCTGTATTAAGATAGAGGGCTTCACAACAGCTGTGGGTTGGTGCAACAACCCTACCCCGGAATCTCAGCTGAAGGTCTGTTTTTGTTTGTTTGTTTCAGGGTTACCTTGTACCCATATAGTACAAAATCATTTTGTAGTGGCTTGAATGGGTAGAAAAATTGACCATAAAAAAGAAAGAACTAATAGATAATCTAATGCAATGTATAGGGCTATCTAACAAAAATGTTAGCAGAACACAATGTTAGGTAGCACTTTATTGTGCACTATCATTAATGATACAGAAGAGAAAAAGAAAAAGGCAGTTGGTCTCAGTCTGCAAAAGAGCCCAATTGAGGGTCGTCAAGGAAGGAAGAACATGAAAAACAATGGCTGTGTCACAAAAAGGAAACTGTGCTGGAGTCCACTTGGTGCGAGCAACACTATTCACATAAACCACACTCTTCTCTGGATGTATGTGTGAGGTGGCAATAAGGGGATTGCCAGTAGCAGTGGGAGGAGATAGAGACCATGAAAGCAGTCTGAAGAAGGCCCGTATTCTGATATATGAGATACAGACCTGTGTCACTAGGCGATGAGACTGTTTTTACAGATGAGGCACCAAGGGACATGAAGCATTCATCTAGACAGCTAAACAAAGCAAATACGTATTTTGTTTTGTTTTTATCTTGTTAAGAATATCTAAATATATGGTAACATACAAGGTAATATATAAATCATCCCCTTTGTTAGAAACACAGCAGGTTTGTAGAGCAAGAAGGCAGTGGAGTTAACTAGAAGAAAAATTAACCAGAACTCTTAGCCTCCATGAACAGATAGATTGTTTTTTCTCCAGGACAGGATTTTGAATATTCTACTTCCTCAGTGCCACACAACCTATGAGATACGCCCATAACCAACTAGCCAGAAACCAAAGGGTAGCTACAAACTAGTAGGATTAGATGAGTCAACATGATATGTCCTGACTGACAAAGAGGGCTCATAAGGCAAATACCTTCTTTCCAATCATGAAGCGGGGTCTGCAAGAAAGGTCTACATGTCTCTAAGCGGACCAACTGACTCCTGGGAACTGACATTAAGTCTCATTTCTCATATCCTTAAATGCTCACATCCAGGTGGTACTGAATATAAAAAGGCCAACATCACACTGCCTCTAGATTGGAAAACAGACAGAAGCACACACTGGGACAGACTATTACCATTTGTATCGATTGAGAATACAGGCTCAGAAATCAGCCATGCAGGACTCAAATGTAATTATAAATCAGCAGCAAAGCGATAACCAACTACCCCACTCCCATCACACAAACCCAACACAATATATATCTATAAATTAAAAACATAAACACATTTTTAGATAATTCTTGAATTAAAGATGAACTTAAAGTGACATTGCAAATGCTTTAGAAACCAAAGATGATGAATGAAGTATATATCCAAGTCTGTTTGATGCAGTTAGAGCAATATTTAGAGAACAACATGGCCTTAAATTCATATATTATAAATTACAAACAAATTAAAAGTAAAGGAACTAAGCTATCAAGTCCAGGAGTTACATTTAAAAAGCAGCACAGTAAAATAAATCCACGGGTCAGGCACAGTGCCTCATGTCTATAATCCCAGCACTTTGGGAGGCTGAGGTGGGCAGATTGCTTGAACCCAGGAGTTCAAGACTAGTCTGGGCAACGTGGCAAGAACCCGTCTCTACCAAAAAATATACAAAAATTAGCCAGTGTGGTGGCATACGCCTGTGATCTCCTCTACTCAGTGGCTGAAGTGAGAGGATAGCTTCAGCCCAGGAGACAGAGGTTGCAGTGAGCCATCACTGCACCACTGCACTCCAGCCTGGGCAAGAGCCAGACCCTGTCTCAAAAACTAAAATAAAAATAAAA
Source organism: Callithrix jacchus (assembly GCF_049354715.1). NCBI lineage: Eukaryota > Metazoa > Chordata > Mammalia > Primates > Cebidae > Callithrix > Callithrix jacchus. Next base: position 107,454,662 of record NC_133524.1, on the reverse strand, counting down.
TAAGCCCATGGAAATTGGAGGGGAGAGATTAAGATAAAAACAGAAAGCTGTTATATAGAAAACAAATAAATTATGGTTGATCAATAAAACAGAATTGTTTTTGAGAGTCAAATTTTCATTAAGTACAAATATGAAACAATGAAGAAAGTGAAAAAAATATCATCAGGAAGCCAAATATGATCACAAATATAGGTACCAAGGTAATATTAAAAATAATACTACAAAAAATTTTAAACTAACGTTTCAATGAGAAAATTTTTAGAAAAATAAAATTACTAAAATATATCCAACACAAAATAGAAAGTTATAGAAAAAAATAACAGAACAAATTGAAAGTCTAAACATTTTATGGGTAATTCCAAACCTTCAAATCACAGACTGCTTTCATTTTATAGAAATGGTGCCAGAGGGTACAACAAGATGGACTGCTCACCCAAATAAGACAGAAAGCAAAAGAAGTTTATCTCTTAGTTATTAATATAAATATAAAAATTCTAGAGAAAATAGAATCTAGTAGCTCATTAAAATGATGCACTACAACCAAGTAGTTTATCCAGGAATGTATGCATACTTCAACATTAGTAAATGTATTCAAGTAATTAACTATAGTTACAAACTAAACAGACAAATCATATAATCATCTCAACAGATGTTGAAAAAAATTTGACAAGATTTGATGCCCATCCATGTTAAAAATATGTAGCCAATAAAGATTAGAAGAGAGCTTCCTCAACAAACTTCGTGAAAATTATGAGGAACTAATTTTGACTATGAGCACAAGCTTTGGAGTCAGACTGCCTAAGTTGAGGCCTTGGTTCCATTGTATCCAAGATGTGTGATCTTGGAAAATTATTTAGTCTTTCTGAGCTTCACTTTTCTCATGCCCAAAAGATGAGAAAAATAATAGTACATTCCTCATAGTATTGTTGCAAGGATTAAATGATGTAAAACACATAAAGGCACTTAAAAGAGTTTGGGCAATAAAGCACTCAATAAATATGAATTATTATTGGTAGTTCTTATTAACAAAGTATTAAAGTGAGAAACAAGATAAGCATGGCCACAATTACCACTTACTATTCAACACTGTGATATCCTAACCAATGCAATAAGATATAAAATAAATTTCAAAATAAGGGAATAAGGATTAGAAAGCAAGAGACAAAATTGCTGTTACTCACAAACAATATGGCTATATAAAAATCTGAGATAGTCAATGGATAAAATATTAGAACAAATATGAAAGTCCAAGAGGGTGTTTAGATGAAATATCAGACTACAAAAATCAGTACCTTTCCTACACATCAGCAACAACTTATTAGGGTACATGATAGGAAAATAAATATCATTCACAATAGCAACAGAAACTTAAAAATAATACTTATGAGAAACTGAGCAAGTTATTTAACCTTTCTCAGCTTCAATTTTCTCCTATGTGAGACAGACTAGTTAATAGTACATATCTCACAGGATTGTTAAAAGAATTGAATGATACAATACAAAATATACACTCATCAAATGGCAGCATTATTACAGTACAACTATTGTTATTGTTGGTGTTTAAAAAGTATCTACTCAATTTAGATAGCCACACAACAACAGTGGTGCACTTTACCACCCCATTGACAGCATTAGACAGATCATCAAGGCAGAAAGCTAACAAATTCTGGACTTAAATTCAACACTTGACATATTGGACCTAATAGACATTTACAGAATATTCCACAATACTTATTGCATTAATTAGGACATCACAGTGTTGAATAGTAAGTGGTAATAGTGGCTACCCTTATCTTGTTTCTTCTTTTAATATTTTGTCAATAAGGACTACCAATAACAATTCATCAACCACAAAATATATATTTTTCTTATCTGCACATGGAACATGCTTCAAGATAGACCACATGCTTTGCCATAGCAAGTGCCAATAAATTTTTATAAAATCTAAATCAACCAACCATGCTTACAGACCACCATGGAATAAATATATAAATCAATGCCAAAATCTCTCAAAACCACATAATTACCTGAAAATTAAATAACTTACTTCTGAGTCATTTTGAAGTAAAATTAAGGGAGAAATCAAAAGATTCTTTGAAGTAAATGAAAACAGAGACACAACATACCAAAATCTCTGGGATGCAGCAAAAGCGGTGTTAAGAGGAATGTTTATAGTGCTAAACAACTACCTGAAAAAGTTGGAAAGATCTCCAATTAATGATCCTAAATCACATCTAGAGGAACTAGAAAAACAAAACCAGACTAACCTCAAACCTAGCAGAAGGAAAGAAATAACTAAAATCAGAGCAGAGTTGAATGAAATTGTGACACAAAAATCCATACAAGGAATAAACGAACCCAAAAGTTGGTTATTTGAAAAAATAAACAAGGTAAATACACTGCTAGCTAGATCAAGAAAGAAAAAGACTCGAATGAGTATGATTAGAAATGACAAAGGTGACATTATAACTGATTCCATGGAAATACAAAAGATCCTCAGAGATGACTATGAACACCTCTGTGCACACAAACTACTAGAAAATGTAGATTAAATTGATAAACTCCTGGCAATGCACTATCTTCCAAGATTGAGTCAGGAAGAAATTGAAACCCTGAAAAGATTAAGTTGAGAAACTGAATCAGCAATTCAAAACCGATAAACCAAAAAGAGCCCCTGACCAAATAGATTCTCAGCCAAATTCCACTAGATAGTAAAAAAACTGAAACTAATTCTACTGAAACTATTTCAAAAAACTGAAGAGGAGAGGCTCCTCCCTAGCTCATTCTACAAAGCGAACAACACCCTGATACTCAAACCTGGCAAAGACAGAACAACAAAAAAGAAAACTACAGACCAATATCCCTGATGAACATAGACACAAAAATCCTCAACAAAATACTAGCAAACTCCGTCCAGCGGCACATCAAAAAGATAATTTGCCACATTTAAATAGGCTTCATTCCTGGCATGCAAGGTTGATTTGACATAAATCAATAAATGTGATTCATCACATGAACAGAAATGAAAAACAAAAAACATGTGATCATCTTAATAGTCACAGAAAAAGTGTTAGGTAAAAATCCAACATCCCTTCATGATAAAAACCCACAACAAACTAGGCATCAAAGAAACATACCTCAAAATAATAAGAGCCATCTATGACAAACCCATAGCCAACATCATACTAAATGGACAAAGGCTGGAAGCACTCCCCCTGAGAACTGAAAGAAAACAAGGATGTTCACTCTCAGCACTCCTATTCAGCATAGTACTGGAAATCCTAGCCAGAGCAATTAGACAAGAGAAAGAAATAAAAGGCATCCAAATAGAAAAATAAGTCAAACTACCTCTCTTCATGGACAATTGTATACCTTCATGATTCTATACCTAGAAAACCTTAAAGACTCCACCAAAAGCCTCCTGGGACCAATAAACAGCTTGACTAAAGATTAAGGATAGAAAGTCAATGTACAAAAATCAATAGCATTTCTATACACCAATAACATCCATACTGAGAGCCAAATCAAGAACATAGTCATAGTTACAATAGACACACACAAAAATACTATCTAGGAATATACTTAACCAAGTAGGTGAAAGATCTCTACAAAGAAAACTATAAAACTCTGCTGAAACAAATCATAGGTGGCACAGATAAGACAGACAGAACACAAAAGAAAAAGAAATTTATAGATTAATCTCACTTATTAATATAAATATAAAAATTTGTGAGAAAATAGAATCTAGCAGCTCATTAAAATGATGCACTACAACCAAGTAGTGTTTATCCAGGAATGTATGCATACTTCAACATTAGCAAATGTATTCAAGTAATTAACTATAGTTACAAACTAAACAGACAAATCATATAATCATCTCAACAGGTGTTAAAAAAATTGACAACATTTTATGCCCATCCATGTAATTGGAAGACTCAATGTCATTAAAATAGCCATACTGCCTAAAGCAACCTACAGAGTCAACACGCTTCCTATCAAACTATCAATGTCATTTTTCACAGAAGAATTAGAAAAATATATTCTAAAATTCATATGGAACAGCAACAACAAAAAAGCCCAAATATCCAAAGGAATCCTAAGCAAAAAGGATGAAGCCAGAGGCATCACATTACCTGACTTCAAACTATACTATAAGGCTATAGTAACCAAACTGCATGGTATAAAAACAGACACACAGACTGATGGAACAGAATAGAGAATAGAGAACCCAAAAATAAAGCTGCACACCTACAGTCATCTGATCATTGAAAAAGTCAACAAAAATAAGCAATGGGGAAAGGACTCCCTATTCAATAAATGGTGTTGGAATAGCTTGCTAGCCACATACAGAAGAATGAACCTAGATCTTTACCTTTTACCATATACAAAAATTAACACAAAATGTGAAGATTTAAATGGAAGTCCTCAAACCGTAAGAATCCTTGAAGAAAACCTAGGAAACTCCATTGTGAACATCGGCCTTGGGAAATAATTTATGGCTAAGTCTTCAAATACAATTGCAATAACAACACAAATTGACAAGGGGGATCTAATTACACTAAAGAGCTTCTACACAGCAAAGAAAACTCTCAATAGAGTAAACAGACAACCTACAGAATGGTAGAAAATATTTGCAAATTACATATCTGATAAAGGCTTAATATCCAGAATCTATAAGGAAGTTAAATATTTCAGAAAGCAAAAATCAATTAGCCCAATAAAAAAGTGGGCAAAATACATGAACAGACACTTATCAAAAGAAGACATACAAGTGGCCAACAAACAGAAACAGTGCTCAGCATCACTAATCTCGGATAAAGGCAAATCCAAACCACAGTGAGATACCATCTCACACCAGTCAGAATGGCTCTTATTAAAAAGTCAAACAACAACAGATGCTTGTGAGGGTGTGGAAAAAGGGAACACTTATACATTGCTGGTGGCAGTGTAAATTAGTTCAGCCACTGTGGAAAGCAGTCTTCAGATTTCTGAAAGAACTTAGAACTACCATTCGACCCAGCACTCCCTTTACTGGGTATATATCCAAAAGAAAATAAACTGTTTTACCAAAAAGACACATGCACTTGTATGTTCATCACAGCACTATTCACAATAGCAAAGACGTGGAATCAACCAAGGTGCCCATCAGTAGTGGGCTGGATAAAGAAAATGTGGTACAGGCCAGACGCAGTGGCTCACGCCTGTAATCCCAGCATCTTGGAGGCTGAGGTGGGCGGATCACGAAATCAGGAGTTCGAGACCATCCTGGCCAATATGGTGAAACACCATCTCTATTAAAAATAGAAAAATTAGCCAGGCGTGGTGATGCACGTAGTCCCAGCTACTTGGGAGGCTGAGGCAGGAGAATTGCTCAAACCTGGGAGGTGGAGGTTGCAGTGAGCCGAGATCGTGCCACTGCACTACAGCCCGGGCGACAGAGCAAGATTCTGTCTCAAAAACAAAAAAGAAAAGAAAATATGGTACATATACACCATGGAATACTATGTAGCCATATAAAAGAATGAAATCATGTCCTTTGCAGCAACATGGATACAGCTGGAGGCCATTATTTCAGTGAATTAATTCAGAAACAGAAAACCAAATACCATATGTGCTCACTTACAAGTGGGAACTGAACATTAGGTACTCATAGATATGAAGATGGCCACAATAGACACTAGGGACTACTATAAGGGTAGGGAGGGAGGGGTACAGGGTTGAACTATTTGGTACTATGCTCACTACCTGGGTGATGAGAACGAATGTACCCAGAACCTCAGCATAACACAGCATACCCAAATAACAAACCTGCACGTGTACCCTCGAATCTAAAATAAAAGTTAAAATTCTTAAAAATAATACAAATAAGTAAATAAATAAAATGATCTTTTCTTGCTGAATGAGTCCTGTGGAAATTCACAGTATCATCCTCTTTCTTCAAATAAGAAATTATTCATACAGGGTAGATGAATCATTTGTCTAAAGTGGGAGCATGTCAGAGTCCAAATTATACATAACACTTAGTTTCTCCTTTAAGCAATCAAGACAATCTGATGTTCATGTTAGTAAATAGAATAGCACAGCTCAGGGTACATGAAGGGGTTTGTACTCTAAATCAGTCCTGATTGCGCTGTCCCCTTGCTAATAAAATCCCTGGGAAATCAGGATAATTTTGGAGTTATTCAGGGGTTGAATCAAATTAAGAGTCCAGCTAATCTTGAGCAGTGGAGGTACTCATTGATTATTTCTCTTCAGCTGCCTCAATATTGAGGAATCTAGAGCTTCTTTCCACGTTTAAGAAGTCATTGCTTTTTTTTTTTTTTTTTTGAGACAGACTCTCTGTCACCTAGGCTGGAGTACAGTGGCACAATCTTGGCTTACTGCAACACTCTCCTCCAGGGTTCAATCGATTCTACTGCCTCAGCCTCCCAAGTAGCTGAGATGACAGACACCTCACACGCAGCACACAGCTAATTTTTGTACTTTTAGTAGAGATGGGGTTGCACCATATTGGCTAGGCTGGTCTCGAAGGAGTCATTGCTTTTGCAATGAATGCCCAGTTTCATGTCTCCCCTTCCCTATAACAAGAGGTGGTTGAATCCAAACATAGGGCTACTGAAGGTCTCTGTGGGGAATATTGGTTATCTTCAGTTAGGTTCAAATAACTTAGTATCTGCCTGCATGTCACTGGCGATAGATAGATATGGAATAAGAGAAGCTCTTCCCTGTCACTCTCTGAGCATTCTCACAATTTCATTCAGTACTTCATTTTAACACATAGTATTTTGTGAACTCTTTTTTTTTCTTTATATGGGGTCTCACCCTGTTTCCCAGGCTGGAGTGCAGTGGTGCGATCTCGAGTCACTGAAACCTCTGCTTCCTGGATTCAAGTGATTCTCCTGCCTCAGCCTTCTGAGTAATTGGGACTACAGGTGCGTGCCGCCATGCCCAGATAATTTTTTTTTTTAGTAGACATGTGGTTTCACCATGTTAGCCAGAATTGTCTTGATCTCCTGACCTCTCGATCTGCCTGCCTCGGCCTCCCAAAGTGCTGGGATTACTGGAGTAAGCCACCATGCCCAGCCTGTGAACTGTTAATATTGCTAGACTCTTGGCTAAGCATTTTATATATATCTCCTTTAATCATTACAATGAATTTTGGGGTAGATACTATATTTGTCCTCTCTTGGCAGATAGAAAACTGAGGCACAGAGAGATTAGGTGATTTGGCCCAACTCACACAGCAAGTGAGGGAAGGGGCTAGTATAAGAAAGTCTGTGAATATTCAGTCCTACCACTTGACTACAATTGGACTAAGGAACACTTTGTCCAACTGCTTTTCGCTTAGTTTCCACAAGTGTGGGAGACAGAGATTTTTTTGAGGAAAGCACCTCTTAGGCATTTGGCTTCAGCCACTGGTTTTTTCAGGCTAGAGTAAAAAGCAAGATATTTTTATTAGGTAACAGAATTTGAAGATGTCATGTGGCACTGCTGACAGTATGGCATGGAAAGGGGAAAGCTATTCAACTCTAGGTAGTGGCTTCCATAAAAAGAGGATGACAATCTCCAAGGGAATGCTCATTGTCTTCTGAGGCAGAATGGACACAGAAAGGGGAGTACTAAACACTGGGGTCTATTGGGGGGAAAAGGGGAGGGCCAGTGGGAGGGGGAGGTGGGGAGGGATAGCCTGGGGAGAAATACCAAATGTGGGTGAAGGGGAGAAGGAAAGAAAAGCACACTGCCATGTGTGTTCCTACGCAACTGTCTTGCATGCTCTGCTCATGTACCCCAAAACCTAAAATCCAATAAAAAAAAAATTGAGGTAAGTTCCTTACCCATGGCTCTACAATCTAATGGAGAGTTGGAAAGTGGAACAAATCACAGTCCTTTATCCTCTTCTGTTGCTAATTGGCTTGATAACCTAAGGCAGGCAAGCAGGCAGGCAGGCAGGCAGGCAACAGTCTGTAGTAGGAATCTGATCTGCTGAGCCTGGACACCCTCCAGGCCAGCCCTTTTTTCCTCTCTTCTCCCAAACAAGATGCTACTCCCTGGTAAGGCTGAGGTTGTATGATATACCCAGAGCCCTCTCCCTGGGAAATTTTTCCCTTCGGGAAGGTTCTATGGATATCTGGCTTCAGTTGGCAGATTCCATCTTCTCAGAGTTCAGTTCAACTGAAGCCAGTGCTCTTCAGCCCAGGGACCCATGCTGCCTACAAATTCTTTTTTAATAAAAATGGTATTTGTTCTCAAGCTTGTCGCTACCACACATAGTACACCATACATTCATGTTTAACAAATCTTCTGGTAAATTAGGACCAACTTATCTTCATAAATTTATCTACTAGAAACCTACAGCAAAAATATTTTAATTGTGAAGATTTAGAAGCATTCTCATTAAAATGAAATAGAAGAAAGGGGTGATCATCAACAATTACTATCCAATGGTAGTAGATATCCTAGTCACTACAATGAGAGAGAGAAAAAATAGGTTTAAAAATGAAGTGACAAATTATTTAGACCTTAGTACATTTCTAACAGTGACAGGGAGCTAAGTGTAGTGACTCCTCATAGCTGTAATTCCAACACTTTGGTAGGCCAAAGCAGGAGGATCAGTTGAGCCGAGAAGTTCGAGTTCAGCCAAGACAAAATAGTGAGACCCTATTTCTACAAATAATTTTTAAAAAAATAAGTGGGTGTGATGGTTGGTGCCTGTAGTCTCAGCTACTCAGGAGACTGAGGCTGGTGGATCCCTTGAACTCAAGAGGTCGAGGCTGCAGTGAGCCATGATTGTGCGACTATATTCCAGCCTGGACAACAAAGCAAGATCCTGTCTTTAAAAAAATGAAGTGACTGGGTATAAAGTTCACAAAGCAAAATTAATAGTTTAATTTAATAACACCAGAATAATAACTAGTTGGAAAATGTAATAGAAAAGCAACTATCATTTATGACAGCAAAAAGGCTCTGAAATAAATAGGAATAAATCTGACTAAAAAATGGTTAAATTTTGTATTAAGGAAACTACAAAAATGTACTGAACTACATGAAAAGGGACCTGTTTATGGATGGAAGATTCATTATGTTGAGGATATAAATTCTCACAAAAGTAATCTTATAAGATGAATTCAATGGCAATCTAAATCACAAAAAAGATATTAAAATATTTCCTAAGATTTGACAAGCCAACTCTAAAATACAAAGGAAAAGTCAATGTACAAGAATAGCCAAGATGATTTAAAGAATATACAAGATACTTCCCTTTACAGGTATCAAAGCATATTATATATGGTGTACTTAAAATATATTTACATGACTAGACAAAAGTAAATCAATAAGGCGTAATAAAAAGTACTGATTCGTGAATATATGGGAATTTAATATATAATAAAAGTGGCATCTAAAGTCAAAGAAAAGCCTGACTAATACATTTCATCTGGACAATAAATAAAATTTATTTAAATAAGTTAAAAATCCATGTAAATAAGTAACATTCTTGCCTAAAATATACCATTTGCAAAAATAAATTTCAGATTAATTGAAGAAGTAAATGAAAAATATGGATAGGATTTTTATCTAGAATAAAAATCTACAAATCAATAATAAACACCTACAAATCAATAAGACAAAGATGATCAACACCATAGCAAGATAGGCAAAAAAATAAAAACCAACAGTTCATAGAAAATGAAACCAAAATGGCCAATAAATCTAAAAATCTAATCTATTTTACCAGTAATTAACCATGAGATCTCATCTTCATCTATCAATTTCCAAAATGTTTTTGTAAATCAAATATTGACAATATAAATGTTACATTTGGCTCTACTCAAGGCATTATATGTAACTGTCAGGTTATGGTAAATACAAAGGAAAGAACATGTTAAAAGATACCTTGATGAAACAATCAGACAAATCCAATGCAAGACAGTTTACAAGACAACCCGATGTCTTTAAAAGTCAATGTCCTGCGGTGGAAAAGGTGGGTATATTGTTGTGTCATTGGAGTCTAAAGAGACATAACAAAATGCACTGAGTTACACAGAAGATCAAGTTGATATGAAAAGAAATTATAAATCTGAATACACTTATATAAAAGGATTGAATTAACAATTAAAAAAAAACCAGGACAGGACCGGGCACGGTGGCTCAAGCCTGTAATCCCAGCACGTTGGGAGGCCGAGGCGGCTGGATCACAAGGTCAAGATATCGGGACCATCCTAGTCACCATGGTGAAACCCCGTCTCTACTGAAAATACAAAAAATTAGCTGGGCATGGTGGCACATGCCTGTAATCCCAGCTACTCGGGAGGCTGAGGCAGGAGAATTGCCTGAACCCAGGAGGCGGAGGTTGCGGTGAGCCAAGATTGTGCCATTGCACTCCAGCCTGGGTAACAAGAGCGAAACTCCATCTCAAAAAAAAAAAAAAAAAAACCAGGACAAGAAGTCTTCACTGGTGAATTCTACAAAACATTTAAAGAAGAGTTAACACTACTGATTCACAAACTCCTCCAAAACTGGAAGAGGAGTGAACACTTGCTCACCCATTCTATGAGGCCAGTATGTCATCCTGATACCAAAACCAACGACATCACAAGAGAAGAACACTATAGACCAATATCCCTTATAAATACAGATGCAAAATTCTCAACCAAATAATACCAAATTAAATCCTGTAGCTTATAAAAAGGAGTATAAGTGGCATTAATTTCAGTAATATAAGATTGATTCAACATATGAAAATCAATTAATGTAACACATCATATTAGTTGAATAAAGGGGAAAACCCCACATCATCTCAATAGATAAAGAAAAAGCATTTGAAAAAAAACCCAATATTTTTCATGATAAAAAATTCAACAAACAAGAGATAGAAGGAAACATCCTCAATCTGATAAAGCATACCTATGAAAAACCCACAGCTAACATCATACTTAATAATGAAAGACTGAATGTTTCCCCTTAAGATCAGAAACAAAACATGAATGTCTATTCTTACCACTCCTATTAAACATTGTACTGAGGTGTCTGACCATAGCAATTAGGTCAGAAAAACAAATAAGGTATATCCACATTAAAAAGAAAGAAGTAAAACTATTTTTACTTCTTTTTTTTTTTTTTGAGCAACCTCCGCCTCCTGAGTTCAAGCAATTCTCCTGCCTCGGCCTCCCGAGTAGCTGGGACTACAGGCGCGCACCACCATGCCCAGCTAATTTTTGTATTTTTAGTATAGAGACGGGGTTTCACCTTGTTGACCAGGATGGTCTCGATCTCTTGACCTCGTGATCCACCCGCCTCAGCCTCCCAAAGTGCTGGGATTACAGGCTTGAGCCACCACGCCTGGCCTATTTTTACTTCTTTCTATTAAAAAAGAAGTATTTCTATTCACAGATAACATGATCTTGTATATAGAAAATCTTAATTCACTAAAAAACTGTTAGAAGAAATAAATAAGTCAGCAAGTTTGCAGGATACAAGTTTGCAGAAAAGCTATTATATTTCCATGTATTAGCAATAAACAATCAGAAAATGAAGTTAACAAACCATTTTCTTTTATAATAGTATCAAAAATAATAAAATACATGGAAATAATTTTAAGCAAAGGAGTGTTAAGAGTTGTACACTAAAAGCAATGAAACATTGTTGGAAGAAATTAAAGAAGACCTAAATAAGTGAAAAGACATCCTATGTTCACGGATTGGAAGATTTAACATGAACATGGCAACACTCTTCAAATTGAGCTATAGATTTGATGCAGTCCCCACCAAAACTTCAGTGGTCTTTTTTAACCAGATTCAGTGGCTCGTGTCTGTCATCCCAGCACTTTGGGAAGCCAAATCAGGAGGATCAGTTACGGCCAGGAGTTTAAGACCAGCCTGGACAACATAGTGAAACCCTGTCTCTACAAAAGAAAATACAAAAAAAAAATAATTAGCCAGGCATGGTGTTACACTCCTACAGTTCTTAATACTTCAGAGGCTGAGGTGGAAGTTCACTTGAACCCGGGAGTTCAAGGCTGCAGTGAGCCACTGCACTCCAGCCTCAGTGACAAAGTGATACCCTGAATCGAAAACATAACAAACAAACAAAAACCTCCAGTGGCCTTTTTAAAAAAAATGAAAAGTTGATCCTAAAATTCATATGGAAATACCAGGGCCTCATAATAGGCAAACAATCTTGAAAAAGAACTGACTTGAAGACTCATACTTCCCAATTTCAGAACTTACTACAAAGAGAGCAAATAAAATGGCATAAGGATAGACAGATATGTCAGTCAATGGAATAGAATTTGAGAGTCCAAGATCATTCAAAGGAAAAGAACGGTTTCTTCAACAAATGGTACTGGGATAACTGAATACCCATATTTGAAAGAATACATTTTTACCCCAGTCTTATATTCAAAATTTTACTCAAAATGGTTCAAATACCTAAATGTAATAGCTAAAACAACAAAACTCAGAAGAAAATGTAGGAGTTACTCTTTTGTGTTTGGACTAGGCAACATTTTCTTAAATATGATGCAAAAAGTGCAAGCAACCAAAGGAAAAAACTAAAAATCTCAGTAAGTTGAATTACTTTGTGAGTGTGTATCAAAGGGCACTATCAAGAAATGAAAAGACAACTCACAGAATGGAAGAAAATATTTGTAAATCATAAATCTGATGAAGTATTTTTATCTAGAATATATAATAAATACAACTCCACAATAAGAGATGACTCAATTAAAAATGGCAAATATCTGAATGAATATTCTTCCAATGAAGACATACAAATGGTGAAAAAGCACAAAAAGATGTTCAACATCATCAATTCTTAGGGAAATTGAAATCAAAATCACAATAAGATACCATCTCATGCCCAGTAGCATGGCTCTAACAAAAAAAAAGAAAGAAAATAAGTGTTGATGAGTGTTTGGAGAGATTGTAACCCTCATACATTTCTGGTTGTAATGTAAATGGTGCAACCACTGCAGAAACAGTTTGACTGTTCTTCAAAATGTTAAACATAGTCACTGTATAGTTGAGCAATTTCACTCCTAGGTATATACCCAAGTGAGATAAAAACACATGTCCACAGAAAAACTCGTATAGGAATATTCACAGCAGAATTACTTATAAAAGCCAAAAAGGAGAAAGAATCCAAATGTCCATGAAATGATGCATGAATAACCAAAATGTGGTATATCCATACCATGGAATATTATTTGGCTATTTAAAAAGGAAGTACTGATACATACTACAATGTAGATGAATCTTGAGAACATTATGGCTAAGCAGAAGAAGCCAGAAATGAAAGGTCATATACTGTGTGATTCCATTTATATGAATTGTTCAGAATAGGCAAATCCATAAAGGCAGAAAGTAGATTAGTGGTTGCCAGTGACTAGGAGTAGGGGAGAAGTGATTGCTAATTGGGTACAAGGTTTCTTTGCGGGGGGATGAAAATGCTCTGGAATTAGTGATGATTAGCACATCACTAGAATTAGCACAATCTAGTGAATATATTAAAAACCACTGAATTGTTCTATTTAAAATGGTGAATTTTTAGTATGTTAATAATATCTCCATTAAAAAATGCAATTAAACTTGACTGGATCCTGGTTGTCAAAACAAAACATTAAAAAAGACATTTGGTGACACCTGAGGAAATTTGAATGTGAACTGGATATTAAATGATATAAGGATTAGGAAATTATTGTTAATTTTTGTAGGTGTGATAAGATATTGTGTGAAAATAACTTGCACTCATGTAGGAGAACGTCCTTATTTTTAGATGCTTGCTAAAATATTTAAGGGTCATCAATCATGATATTTACAACTTACATTGAAATGGTTCATCAAAAAAGACAGGCAGGTAGATAAAAGACATGGAACCTTAACTATTGAATCTAGGTGATGATCATATGGATGTTCACTGTAAGTTACATTTTTAAATTTTTTTGACTTTTGAATCATGGCCATTCTTGAAGGAGCAAGGTGGTATCTCATCGTGGTTTTAATTTGCATTTCCCTAATGATTAGTGAGGTTGAGCATTTTTGATTTTTGTTGGCCATTTGTACATCTCCTTTTGAGAAATGTCTGTTTATGCCCTTTGCCCACTTTTTGATGGGATTATTCTTTTTTTTTCTTGCAGATTGGTTTGAGTTCCTTGTAGATTCTGGATATTGGTCCTTTGTCAGATGTGTAGTTTTATGTTTGAAAGTTTTCAAAATAAAAGCTTGAAAATATGCATGCAAAAGATTGGGGAAACATGTATGTTTATACAGTTTATTGGAATGGAAATACAGAAAGTCACTTGAGAGTTCAATTTTGCAGTATTTATTAAAATAAAAAAGGGGGGACATTCACTATGACACAGAAATTTCCATTCTTAGTATCTACTCTAGGAAAACTCCAGTTCAATTACACAAGGAAGCAGAAGCTAAGGCCTTCACTGAATCACTATATGTAATAGCAAAACATTGGAAACAACCTAAATGTCCATTAAGAAGGGAATAATTACATAGAGTGATGACATATGCCACATTATGTAGCAATTTATGTAAATGAACTAGATCTATATGTTTATGACAAGATCTTCAAGATAATGCCTAGTGAAAAATCAAGTTGCAAAATGATATATACTGCATAGCATGTATTTTAAAAAACATGCACAAATAGTACTCTGTAGAGGTTCCTATATATGTACATGAACATAAATTAAAAGATCGTAATATATACATACCAAACGGATGACACCAAAAACCTGAGGTGGGGGAGACTGAGATTGAGTGTGACTATATCACATAGAGGCCAATAGAAGGAATGTGATGAAAGGAGAGAATTGGGCCGAAAGGAGTTCAAGGGACATGAGGGACAATTAATTATAGTTTAGGTAGTGTCTAATGCGAAAGCTTGAGAATAAATCTACACATGAGGGATTTTTTTTAAAGCAAGTATTTGTCCTAATGTGGCAGAGCAAAAATTGGGATAGCAGCAGTTATGGAAGACTTCATCTACTTGATTTTTTTTTGCCCAAGGCCTCCTCTGGTCCCTCCCAATCTGGCTGAACCTGAACTTTTCATTTGGGGACCCGTCTAAAATCATAACAGTTGGCTTGGGGCTTGCTTGCTAGAAAAGAGATTTTTGTTCCACAACCATTCTGGTCCCAGGAACAAAAACTCCATGAACTGATTCTCATACTGTAGGCTCAGTCTTTCAACAGCAGCCTTGCCTGGGGGCTGATACTATCCTAGAAGTTTCCTAGATTTTCCCCTGGCCTAAATGTGACTAGGGAGATCAAAATTTTTATAACAACTAAATAATACAGCAGTGAATTGGGTGAGAGAGAAAGGGAATAACAAGGTCAAGGAATGGGAGCAAAGGGGAAGAAGAAAATGGAAGAAAGAAAAAGAGGAGGGAAAGAAAGGAGATGAATGTGAAGGATTGGGACCATATGCCTGGTCTGTTCATAGGCTGTTTCATGAAATGGAGGATGCTTCTGTGACTATAGTCATCTGAATAGCTCCTTCAAGATTCTGGTCTGTTCAGAATTTGCCTCAAGTTTTGCAGACTGATGTTTGCTCCCTGGTCTAGTTAGGATTTCTTTCAGGCCATGAGGAATGGCTATTTATATGATTGTCTGGTTGGCGTTGATGGTTGATGTGGATTCTGTTCTGTTTAGAGATTAGCTCAGGCTGTGTGAAAAGAAGGTGTAGTCCTACTCCAGGCAGTGTCCTGAGTGGTTTCACAGGTTTGATGTGGCTAGAGAATTTTTGGTGGGGAAGAAGGGATTTTGGACTCTACCCTGTTTAGAAGGTCCACTGAGTTGTTGGAAATGGTATTACAGATCTTGGTTTCAAGTTGCACCAAATGCACTGTGAAGAGTTGGTGTGAGACCCACATTAGGAGCTGA
Organism: Callithrix jacchus; assembly: GCF_049354715.1. NCBI lineage: Eukaryota > Metazoa > Chordata > Mammalia > Primates > Cebidae > Callithrix > Callithrix jacchus. Next base: position 107,438,770 of record NC_133524.1, on the reverse strand, counting down.
CACACTATGTCCCAAGTCGACTCTTATCTGGTCATAGGTTGGTTGTTTCAGTTTGCAAGGACTGGTACTTCCTGTGTGTACCCAGTCTTGTCAGTCATTTCCTTATTTTGAAGCAGTGTGCAATGGCCAGATCATGGGTTGCCAAGGTATGGGGGCAGCGGGGAATGGCAGGTCAAATCAATAAATGAAGAGGAGGCATAGTTAAAACCTGCCACATGGTGTGCAGGATTGGTAAGTATTTGGAGGACTGACTCAAGAGCTCAACTGAGGTGCTGTCTACTCAGACGTTTCCTCAAGGCAAAGAGTTCATGTACATATAGGGAGTGGTAATGTGGTCTAGTGGTTGGTGTACAATATGCACCAACTGGTCAGAAATCCTCCCTAGTTTGGAAGAGATTTGCCAAGTGACATATGCATATAAGTAGTGATCCCCAGAGAGCTGTATAATGCTTGGTGCAGTAATTATAGGACCTTTCCTATATTTGCTATTCAAAATATTTAACAGCAGATTCTGCGTGGACACTGACTAATCAGTATAAATATTGAAACAGAATGCTGAAGCAGGTAGTATGCCTTCAGTTGTTAGATTATAGGTGGGCCCAGGTATCCTTAGGGAGGATCAAGTGCTGTTGAGGTGATGGTGGATGCAGAGGGGGTGGGAGAGGAAGGGATCAGGGCAATGGGTCTTCATCAATAGATATAGAAGTATTTTAATATTTTAACACCTGATGTGACCTTACTGGTGTATTCTGAATAGATATTGTTCCTGGTGGTAGGATAACTATTCCAGGAAAAAGTTGGCTAATAGTATGAGGAATTTTGGATAGTAGCAGATGGCTGGCTCACAGTGTGTAGAGAAACAAAGAGGGCAAGGCCAAAATAGGGCTTTTGGAAGCCCTAATTACTGAAAACATTTTGATGTCCACGTTCCTCTCTGTAATTCACATGGAAACAATTATAAGCCGTATAACAGATGACAAAAAAATCCCACAAAGCTCTGATTTTTCTTATCTACTTTGGTTTTTTATATGTCAAATTTCTAACTCTTTTAAAAATCATTTGATTGGTGCCCTCACAGTGTTATTCTCTCATCACATCCTTATCTGGCCCTCTGGATAATGCAGCACTGATTAGGGGCACTGGAAAGTGGCTTCACTGGGCATATGGTGAGATGTAGATCCTGCTCTGGGAGACACTTGCCTTTCTGTGAGCAAAACGGCCATATAAGCTGTAGTGAAGGAAAGAGCTGGTGAGGCCAACCTCACAGCAGACGCAGCTATTAGAATCTCTGGGCTGATTGTCTTGTGGGAAGTGGCGGCTGGTGGTGAGGACTGACATAATACACAGAATGGCAGCATGGCAGGGCCTGCTTCATCATACTGAAGAGTTCAGTGAGAGCTCTAATATGAGCAAGGGTTGCCTCAGTGAGTAAAGAGTTGCTGGGTAGGCCACAGAGGCCAGTATCCAGGTTGCATAATTGCAAGGTGCACTCTGGTATAAAGCAGACTTGTCTCAGTGCGTATCACAGCTAATGTGTGATCTTAACAAGAAAGCTCTTACTCCATGAACAATTAGGATATACCTTCTCTTGTAAACAAAGGCTGCTTATTGGTGTTTGGAGCATGGGTAAGTGCCTGGAGGGTTGCTTTGGGGTATGGTGGTGTGAGCTTGGTCTAAGAAGTTGCTGTCTGGGCTCATGCTATTCAGTGGACAAGGGCCCTGAGGGATGTGTCAAGGAAAGAGAAAAGAGCTCCTGGCTGGATGGGGGCTCTCCAATGTGGTATGGCATAATCATGAGGGTCATAGTTGGGCAGACAGCTACCCCACTGTATATAGACAGGTCTGAAGGTCTCTGTCTTGGCAAGATCCTACCTAATGGTATGCAGTGTGTGAAAAGTGCCTGAGCCTAGACAGAATCTTTGAGCAAATCATCGCCAATTGTAGCACATAAGGAGTTAGTCCTCTAGAAGGGTTGTCCATTGTTGACTACTCACTGGCCTACAACTTTCTGTCATTCAATATCTGTTCAGATAAAGAGAGAAGAGAAGTCTCTGGACAGTACTGAATATGTTCCTGGTATGTTAAGCTTAAATAACCTTGTGTCCTGGAAGACACCAAGCCTTCAATTCCCCCATTTGCACTGACACTAGTAGCTAGCTGACAAAAAACATTGGGAACCTCAAGCTTTAGAACCTTCTGTGGCCCCTACTTTCTTAGGCCCCTCCTAAGCCAGCGATGGAAACTCAGTCCTCAACCAGGCACAGCTCACTACATCAAGTTTACTTGGAGTCTACACCTGTCTATAATCTCAGTTCCCTCCTGGAAGAAAAGATACAAGAAGGCCTGGCCTCAGAAACCCTTTGCCTCAGTTACACAGGAGGTATGTTCCTGAATATGTCACAGATCTCAGAATAAACATATGAATCTAATAAAATTGTATGTACTAGATAGTTGTGCTGGGCATCTATCAAAAGTTTCACAGTAAAATCTGCTGACTGTTCATAGTTGAATAACATAATATGGCTTATTATTTAATAACAGTACATGATACACCAATATATGCTGATTTTTTGTGCTTTTCTGATATGGTTAAAGGGCTTTGGCCGCTATTGAACCCGTTATTCCATGAAAGAAGACAAAACATTTACAATATTTTTCACTTCCATTGCTACTGCATCAGCTTAAGACTTGACACAATTGTGATTTATGTAAAAAGAGGCAAAGGAAGGAGAAGACCTATTACAGTGTATTGGTTAATAGATGTGGTTCTGAGGTTTTGAAGAATCTTGCTTCAAATCCTGTCTCTATCGCTCAGTAGCTGTATGATTCAGGGAAACTTATTCACTACTCTGAGCCTCTGCTTTATCATTTATAAACTGGCAGTAACAGTAATTGTACACACCCCGTGGGAATTGTTGTGGCAATTAAATGAAGTCGTGAGATGATGTGCATAAGGTGCTTAAGACGGTGTCTGTCACATAGTAAGCACTCAATAAATGTTAGCTGTCATTATAATTAACACCATGAGGTAGAGGGACTGAAGAATGAAATGTTGACTATGAATTTGTATTATCTATAACAAAGAAGTTCTTTTTAAGCTACACAGCTACATAAAACATTTTTTGGTGACTCTGGTCAGCATTCCAAGGTTTATCCTAAATGACTCATTCTGTTACTGACATATAAGTTGTTCTTCACCTCTGATGCTTGCTTGCTTCTTCAATTCTTGCCTGTTCTAATTTAATGTTAATTTCCCCTTCCTCAGCAATTCCTGGAGATGGTGGGAGAAGCTGAGAGGGGGTACTGGTACATGGCTATAGTTTCTGAATTAGGTGGCATGAGGCCCTAGGCTGAGGCAGGGCCAGGGTTGGATAGTAGCTGCTATTCCCAAAGTCCTCCTCACAGGCCAAGTGGAAGCCTTGTTTACAGCTGTGGGCTTACTTATTTTCCAGGCTTCCTGGTTTCTTACTTTACAATGACCTTGGAGATATCAGAGTTAGTGGATTCACCATCTACATGTTTTTGGAAGATCAACCATTACCTTGAACTGGAGAGCTCCATGTTAGGGCCAATTTGAGATTTGGTCCTTAAAAAAAGGTATCTTCCTATCTATTATTTATAATAGCTCTAGTGACAGGCTGAGAGGTACCTAATCATTTCACTTACATGTGAATTATCACCTTCCATTGCCCTCTTTACTTCTTTTCCATTTTCCAGGCTCTTCCAATTGCTTACACACACACACACACACACACACACACACAGAAAAGCACATTGTCCATAAGGCCCACTGATGTCACACTAAGGAGAGATCAGCATGCAGGTGGAAATCTAAGATATCAGAGGCTCAGATTATTTCAGCAACCCAGTGATGGGGCAAGAAAATTGGGAGCTTATGACAATTATTAGCTCAGGAGAAAAACATCTCGAAATGTTCAATATGGAAGGCCAGGTGTAGACGAAAACGAAAATAAAGCAAATGGGCACAAGAGCAGTTCTAAAAAGCAATCTCTGTGGGGTTTTGGCTTATTGCCTGGACTGTTACACAAATTAAATTCTTCCAGTGAAAGCCAGGGAAAGGCTTCCACTAGACAAGCTGAGTTAATCAATAAAATCTCAAAGACTTGAGATTTCTATTGAGAGAAAAAAAATTCAACAAATATTTATTGTATAGGTACTATGTGCCAGGCATTTTTCTAAACCCTAGGGATACAGAAGTGAATAAGCCAAACAAAGTTACTGCTCCAATGGGGTATATTTTTCCCCCAACGGGAGTTGAATCCTTTTCCAGAACTGTATTCTCTTGTTCAGAATACGACAGCCCACTCTGACTACCCAAACCCCCTCCTTTCTCTCCTGCTCAAGACCAAGGCCCAAGGCCCAGGACTAAGTTCTAGGTTCCATTTCCCACAGTTATGAACCACTGAAGAGCCTTGGACCACTTGCCACGTTGTCTTCTGAGTCTCTATTTCACAACCTCCTCCTCTCCTGTCCCATCAACAGGTTTGCCTTGTAGCGACTAGACATAGACACATGACAAATACGCCCTACAATCAAAACCAAACAATCATTGTCTTTGCCCTCATTAGGGAACTATTTTATACTCTCTGCACAAGCATTGACACTGGCTGGTACCAATCTGCCAACAGCAGCAGAACAATCAGTCTCTGATAGGCTCTTGGCTCCCACCAAGAGTTCAGGATGAAGCAAAGAAAGAGGGTAGAGTAACAATCTGAGATTGCTGCCGATAGCTCCTTGTGAGCTTAAGAGCTGGGCCTAGAGGTCTGACAGTCTCAACCCAGTTATACTACTAACTCAGATGAGCTTCTTCATCTTGGCAAGGTCAACTGACAGCATTAGGGAGCAAGTCTGATTTACAGAAAAAAAAAAAGAAAAAAAGCTTTACATATCGGGGTGAAATTTTTTATGTTGTTGCTGCTGACAGCAATGCTTCTGGTATTTAAGGGATCAGACTGTGTATTCACATTGAAAAAGACAAATGGAAGTTATAACTTTCTTTACAGCTAGGCTTTTCCCCCTAAAAGACCACAAAGTCATTCAGAGGCATTCTCCTTTGCTCATCTTGATATTTGTCCCTGTTAGTTGTGAGAGGTATATATAAGGGGGCTAATGGCAAAAAGGATCATGGTGCTTCCCCACAGCCCATGCTTGAAACTCCCTCATTGGAAAAAAAATCCACAGAGTTATTCAAGAGAGGGCGTACACTGTGGGAGAATGCCTGTGGAAACTGGAAATTATTATAATCCATCCACATTTCTAGTTACACTTCCTGGGAGCCAAGAAATGTAATAGACAGATCCCTTGAAATAAAGATTTTCTATCCCTTTCAGTTGCTTTTTATTCCTCAAGGAATCCCACTCCTATTGCTTTGAACTTTCATGGCTATGCTGATGATGTACCCAATCTCTATCTTCTCTGCAGTCCTTCCTGCAGAATTCTAGCCTCACACTGAAACAGTCTCCCAGACAACTCAGAGGATGAGTAAAAATCAGCATGTTCTATACCAAATGTGTCCTTCTTCCCTCTCACCTACTAGCAATTTTCCCCCAAACTTTCTGTTTTGTTCTAATGGCCAAAAACTATGAAATCATCATTCATCTCTTCTTTCTACCCCTACAAAATCCAATCACCAAGTTCCACTTATTTATTCCTTTCTTTTTTGATCAATGAATGGATAATTACTTATTGCTTGATTGATTTGAGGTCCTAGTTTTGATACTCTGTACTAGAAATACTGACCTAGGATATATTTTCTGTATTAAATACCTTTAAATGAAATCTGGGTGGGATTAGTCTAATATTGATTTTTCTCCTTCATCTCACTTACTACTGCCACCAATTTAATTAAAAGCTTTATTGCTTGTTGTCTGTATTACTGCAGTAACCACTCTGCTGCCAATTAATTTATGCAACATTCACTTAATATATATTTATTGTGTGTCTACTACATACCAGGTACTGTTCTAGGCATGGGAGATACAACAGTGAATAGGACAGAATAGGTTCCTGCTCTAATGGTGTTTACATGCTAGTTGTGTGTGGGGATTGGGTAGTAAGCACATAAATAAGATGATTTGACATAGATAAACACTGTAAAGGAAACAATAACATTGGCTGATGTATTAGAATGTGATGGCAAGAAAGGGAGGCTACTTTATGTGGTGAAGAAAACTCTTTCTGAGGTGAAGTGACATCTATACTGAAACCTAAAGGACAAGAAGAAGCCTGTCACATGTAAAGATTTAGGGGAAGAACATTCCAAGAAGAGAAAAGAGCAGTGCTGAGGCCCTAACTGGATTGTTAACAGAACAGAAAAGACAGACTAAAATATAGTGAGCAAGAGGGAGTGTGGCACAAGACGAGGCTGAAGAGACATGCAGGGGCCAAATCCCATTGGGTCCTTGTAAGCCATTGGAAGGAGTTTGGATTTTATTGTAAGTGTAACAGGAAGCTTTGGATGGTTTCATGCAGATCAGTGACATGATATGATTTATGACTTTAAAACCTCACTTTGAAGGTTTTGTGAATAATTCCCTGTAGGCCTCATAATTGGTAGTAAAAATACAAAACAGCAAGGGTAGAAGTGTGCAAGCCAGTTAGGAGACCATTGCAGTGGTCTAGGCAAAAGATAGTGGTGGTTTGGGCCAGGTGGGAGCAGTGGCGATAGATAACATGGATGGATTTTTATGTTTTTGAGGGGGAGCCAATAGAACTTGTTAATAGATAGATGAAGAGGATGTGTTGGTTGGGAGAAAATAGGATCAAGAATGAGGGTTAGGTCATTGTCTTGGACAAATGGTACCATTTACTTATAAGGGGAAGCCTGCAGTAGAAATAATTTGGCGCAGATGTAGGAAGTGTACAGATCAAGAGGATGTTTTTGGCCATGATAAGAATTTGAGATGCAATTAGAATCATAAGTGGGATGCTAGGTGGATAGGAGAACATAAGAGTTTGAAGCTCAGTTGAGAGGTGAGAGCTGAAGATATGAACATGAGCATCATCAGCATGCAGACATTTTTTAAAAGTATGGAACTGAACAAAATCACTTTAAATAAGGGTACTGATAAAGAGAAGTAGAGTATATAGAACTGAGCCAGCGGGTGTGCCAACAATCAGAGATGAGGTAGAGAAGAAATTGTCAACAAAGGAAACTGAGAAGGAATGGCTAGAGAGAGATGAGGAAAACTGGGAGAGTGTTGAGTTTGGAAAATCGAGAGAAGAGAGCATTGCAGAAAGAGGACTGTTGGATGTGACTCCATGGAGGTCATTAGTGACCTTGACAAGGATATTAGGGTACTGACAATAGTATACCTCGGGGTAGATGCTTGTCTAAAGCAAGTTGAGAAGAGACTGATAAGTGAGGAAGTGGAAACAATGAGAATAGACTTTTTTTTTTTTTCTAGAAGGTGTGCTATTAGGGCTATAGAGAAATAGAGAAAGAGCATGCAGTCAAAAAAGATTTTCATTTGTTTGTTTTTTGAAAGCAGCAGGCTGCCACTGCATATCTCTGGAGAAAGATGATGATGCAGAAGAGAAAGATAGCATTGCAGGAGAAAAGTCCTTGAGGCGGCCAGAGGAGATGGCACTTCCTGCTGTCAGAGTGCCTTCCAAAAGGGAAGTTTGGATGATGCAATTCGTCTGCTCTAAAATTCCCCATGGCTTTCTAAATTCACCCAGTTCTGTAGCCTGGTATTTAAGCCCAGCTCCAGCCACACTTTCCAGCCTTGTTATCCTTCAGGAAGACTCCTGTGTATATTCTATGCTGAAGCCAACACAAGCTACTTACTGGTCCCTACATATACTGAGTTCTCATCTGCAGGGTTTCGCTGGTGCCCTTTGCCCTCAGTTCTACCTGTTGAAAGACTACTCATGCTTCAGTGCTCTCCATGATGCCCTCAGTAAAAAATGATTCTTTTCTTCTCTATCTCCTACGGCACTTTGTAATTCTTAAGGCTTGCGCAAAAACAGCAACGATTGGCATTTATATAGTCCGCCCAATGTATAAAGGATATTAAAGTATGTTCTTATTTACTCTCATAACACCATTCCGTCTTATAACATGTTGAGTTTGACTATACGTCTTATCTCCCCTGCTAAATGATTAACTCTCTAAGGTTGAGGAGTAGGCCCTAGTCCTCTGTCTCTCAGTAAATGTTGTAGAAGGATGCCATAACCCTGCATCTTACTCTACAAACAGATGCAGGAAACATGTTTCTAAAAAGTTAAGAGGCATTCTGAATTTACATAAATGAATCCTTATGGCATTTACCTCAGAGGCCATCCAGTTCTACAGAGGCCTTTCTCTCATCCACTGGGAGTACTGAGCTCTCACCTCCCTATATAGCCAAGTGCTATGGCCTCTGTGTGTTCAAGGGCAGGGTTATGTGTTATGCCTTAGCATGCAAATAGCTATGTACAATGTAACTGGACTTGCAACATTGACCAAGTGCTGTTGCATTAAGGATTACAACACTGAGAGAGTGCATGTGGGAAATATAGGGGCATAAAATATTCATAGTTACCTATTATTTGTAATGATAAACAGTTCTTACACAGCATTTATCCTGTGCTAGTACTATTGTGAATGGTTTGCACATATTGTCTTATTTTTCCTTACAAAAACCCTGTGAACAGATACTATCCATATCCTCACATTATAGATGTGGAAACTAAGGCATATGGAGGTTAAATTACTTGTCTGAGGTTATGTAGGTAGTAAGTTGTTGGGCTGAGATTTGGAATCCTATACCCCATCTGTAGTTTGCTTCTTAACCTCTATTCTATATTGCCTCACATGACATTTTGCAATATTTTGTACTTTTCTAAGCATTCTATATCATTTGTATCCTCACAAGTATACATGGTAACTGCTTAGCAAAGACTATGTGGCCATTTTACAGGGGGGTAAACTGAAGCTCAGTAAAGGAAAATGACTTGTTTAAAGTCATACTCTTGTTTGACCATAGGCTCCTTAATCTTCATGGAATAAGCCCTCCCCTACACAATACCATCCAATCTATTGTAAAACAAACAAACAAATAACAACAACAAAAAAACACAAGTCAGCCTCTCATCCTTTAGGGGTGAGCCTTTTGCGTTTTTTTTTTTTTTTTTTGAGAGGGAGCTTTGCTCATCTCCCAGGCTGGAGTGCAGTGGTGAGATCTTGGCTCACTGCAACCTCCGCCCGCTGGGTTCAAGCAATTCTCCTGCCTTAGCCTCCCAAGTAGCTGGGATTACTAGCACCTGCCACCATGCCCGGCTAACTTTTGTATTTTTAGTAAAGACGGGGTTTCACCATGTTGGCCAGGCTGGTATCAAACTCTTGACTTCAGGTGATCCACCCGCCTCCGCCTCCCAAAGTGCTGGGATTACAGGCCTGAGCCACTGCACCCACCTGTGTTGAGCCTTTTCTACGTTTCCTTTTGCTGACAGCAAATGAGCACAGTTAACGTGTGTGAAGCACCCAGAACAGTGCCCAGGGAAGAGTAAACCCTCAGAAAATGACCTTACTTGACTTTCCCAGGCTCAGTCCCCATACAGCTCTCTCTGCCCACCAGCAGTCGAGGATCTCGTCTGGCTCCCAGTTGAGCAGGTCAGCCAGGTGGCTCTTGTTAATAATAAGAGATGAGATTACAGAGTGAAACTTAGATCAGTAAATGAGAAGATTAGCTTACCTGGGATTAGTGACATGGAAATGGTAGAAACAATAGCTCAGAAGTAGGGTCAAATAGAGGTGATCAGTGTCAAAAACTGTCCAATGCAGCTCCAGACCAGCATCAACAATGCAGCTGAGGGTTGTTGACTGACCCACAGCTTAGCTTGGCCCTGGTCCATGGAAACAGCAGGTGGAGTGAAGTGAAATCAGCCACGAAGGCGGTTGCCTAGAATTATGAGACCATAACTTCCTGAAGAAGATAATGTTGCTCATGACAACAAAACCTACTGCTGGAGATGTATGACTGGGCATGACTGCTGGCAAGACATGCATCCTTTACTTAACAGAATAGATCCAACTTCTGTTTCATAAATCCAACTTTTTAATTGCCTTCCTTTATAAACTTTCCTATTAGCTTCCTTCTCCTTATCCTGGGAAAGCAAACATCAGACAGTGAGTAGAATCACATCACAAACAGGGAGATAGCAAGCTTAGTAAAATCTCTTATTTAAATGAAAAAAAACCATAAACATATGCTAAATTATCCAAAATCCCTCTCAAATATCAATAGAAATGCTGTGCTCAAAGTGCCAGAAAATATAACTATTGAAAATAAAAATATGACATAATTCTGGCAACCTGGCAGTATCTGCCCATAACGCAGTGGAGAGTGTTAGCAGTGTGGTTCCGCCTTTCACTTGTGCCAAATCACCTTAGCAAGTTCAAACTGACATTCGAGGTAATTTTGTATATATTTTGGGCACCTTTCCCATTGCTTGCCCTTATTGGCCTTTTTCCAGACAGACATCTGTACCTGATTATACCTGTAGCATCTGTCGATGATACTTGGAAAGAATAGCTAACAGCACCTACGCTTTAATATGGAAGTCAATTTCATTTGGGGAGGGGAGAAGAGAAGAAAAGGTCTGGAGAGGTCTGTAACTGGGATGTCTGTCCATTGGGCTTCTCTTGCAGAAGCTGTGTATACCACTGTAAGCTTTCATGTCATAGGTCATATAGACTGAAACTTTCATCTCCCAGCCATTTCTGAGTTTCTTATGCTAACCCCTCCCTGAAAGACTCAGGTTCACAATCTAAATGATCCAGCTATCCAGCTTAGATGGGCAATTCCAAAATGTCAGGTTTTCTTGGAGTGTTTGTTCCACTAACCTGCTTAAACACATTCCAAGATCAACTTCTGGTAGTCACAGATGACAGCACAGATGGAAAAATTAACACTCATGTGTAAAAGCACTTCCAGAATGCTGCTTTGTAGCTTCTCCAAAGCTGCACCTGAGGGACAGCTACTACAAGATGGGAGACGAGGGTAGATGGCAGAGGAGACCTTGTTTGTCATTCATGGTAAGTAGGCCACCACAGTAGGCAAGAAGGCACCTGTGTATTTGCCGTTGCTCAGGTTCCGCTGCCACATCCATATCCCTGTTTCTTTTTTTAAAATTTTACTTTAAGTTCTGGGGTACATGTGCAAATCTTGCAGGATTATTGCATAGGTATACACATGCCATGGTGGTTTGCTGTCTCCATTCCCCCGTCACCTACATTAGGTATTTCTCCTAATGTTATCCTTCCCCAATCTCCCCACCTGCTGCTATCCCTCCCCTAGCCCCTCACCCCCCAACAGACCCCATTGTGTGATGTTCCCCTTCCTGTGTCCATGTGTTTTCATTTTTCAACACCCACCTATGAGTAAGAACATGCGGTGTTTGGTCTTCTGTTCTTGTGTCAGTATGCTGAGAATGATGGTTTTCAGATTCATCCATGTCCCTGCAAAGGACATGAACTCATCATTTTTTATGGCTACATAGTATTCCATGGTGTATATGTGCCACATTTTCTTTATCCAGTCTATCATTGGTGAGCATTTGGGTTGGTTCCAAGACTTTGCTATTGTAAACAGTGCCTCAGTGAATGTACATGTGCATGTGTCTTTATAACAGAATGATTTATGGTCCTTTTGGTATACACCCAATAATGGGGTTGCTGGGTCAAATGGAATTGCTATTTCTAGATCCTTGAGGAATTGCCACACTGTCTTCCACAATGGTTGAACTAATTTACCCTCCCACCAACAGTGTAAAAGTGTTCCTATTTCTCCACATCCTTTGCAGCATCCTTTGTCTCCTGATTTTTTTAATGATCGCCATTCTAACTGGCATGACCATCTCCCTGTTTGTAAAGCAACATCCAAAGAGTGACCAGGGTTCTTGGGCAGAAAGGAAAGGAGAGAACTAGAAATCTTGACACCACTGGTTTGCAAAAGTTGCCAACTCTTTTTCTAGGGGTCTCCTACAAAGACAAAATGAACAAAACAGGGGTTTCCCTTGGGAGAAGACACACTATAAAATGATGCCAGAAGATGGGAGGAAAAGCATGAGCAACAAAAGGCTACAGTCCCAGCATTTGGCACAAGTAGGGAAAATAATACTTCTCCATCGTTTGAGAATGTGGTGGCAACATGTGAAGCCTGGTTTCTCTTTCAAGCTCTGTCACTAATTCACCATGTGGGTTCTGGGCAAGTAACTTTGAGAAGTTTTCTCATCTATAAAATATGTATAGTTTTAGCCTCCCAGTCTACCTGCCTACTTCAAAGCACGATGAGAGAATTGCATGTGATATACTTTGGGTTTCTTATAATGGTTGAAGCCACTGAAAATCAGAAACATATGTTTTTTAAAAATCTTCTAATATCAGTAAAGAACCACTAACAAGGTAGTATTGTTAGGCAAAAAATGAAATGACAGTGAGAACCTAGACAGATGAGTTTAGGGCATTTTTTCATGCCAGAAAATTTTTACTTTAATATTGAAAGCCTTGTGAGTCAAGAAGGACAGCAATTATATCCCAGAGACAATAGAAGCTGAGAAGTCTGGTAGGAAATGCTCCACACAGAAAACTAGGGTCCCAAATGATTATACCTGCAGAATAAGGGTAGACCACATATTAACATTGGAGAGCTGCAGCTTGCATTTACACTGTCTAGAAAAACTTAATTAATAAACATAAATTTGCCTCAGGCTAGCAGTGCCTCAGGATTGTCACTAAAGCAAATGCAAATTCTCACTCTGAAGAAATATAACTTTATTCTGGGCTTCAAATTGCTGCTACAAATAGGTTTTCAAATACAACAACCAGCATATGAAGATTACCAGAACACAAGGAAATAAGGGACCATGACCAGGAGCCTACAGAAAAAGTAAACAACAGAAGCAGACCCTCAAAGACTTCAGATGTTGGACATATCAGAGATAGACTACAAAATGATGTTTATTGTGTTTGAAGAAATAAGAGTTAGACTGTCCTACAGTTTTATATTATCCATGAGCAGGGTAAAAGTATGATTTTAAAACTATGACATCCTCTACTTACAGCTTTTATTTTATTATTATTATTTTTTTGAGACAGGATCTCGTTCCATCACCCAGGCTGGAATGCAATGGCACAATCATAACTCACTGCAGCCTAAATTCCAGGGCCCACGCATTCCTCCTGCCTCAGCCTCCTGAATAGTTTGGGCTGTAGGTGTGTGCCATCACTCCTGGCTAATCTTTTACCTTTTTTAAATAGAGACAGGATGGTCTTGAACTCCTGGGCTCAAGTGATCCTCCCTCCTCAGCCTCCCAAAGGTTCTGAGATTACAGGCATCAGCCACCATGCCTGGCCTTCAGGTTTTAACTCTTGAATGTTTACTGATCTCTACTGTCTGACTGTCCTATGAGTGAAGTATGGGGTGGTCATATGGCTGCTCATCTCAGCCCCCCATAAAACCATGACTGATTCAAAAGAAATCAGAACGTGGGGAGAAGGGACATAAAAAAGATCCAGGCTTGCCTTTATAGTTTGATTTGCTAAGACCTGGGAAGTGAGAAGATGAAAGTGTAGATATAAGCACAGGAAGGGGCCTGGGCTGGCCCTGGGCAAGGGCAAAGCCAGGACAAAATAAAAAATAAAAGACGGATATCAAAAATTTGGTTTTTGGATACTTGGTCATTCAGTGAATTCATTTTTGGAGAACTGGATTTTGGTAAGTTAGTCTAGAACCATTTGATATGTGGTTGCCCCATGTGGATTTTTCCTGTCTCTTGTCTCAGGAACTTGAAGCACAAGGGAAGTAAGATGGCTAGCAGGGCTGGCCTCATGGGTGTGCAACATAGCCTGTGCCGTGGTACAGGTCCCCATACTCTGAAGAGCCCCATGCTGGGTTTAATGCTCTACTCTCACTGTCTTGAAATTAACCATTTTAGCAAGAGGCCTCACATTTCTGTTTTTCACTGGGCCCTGAAAATGTTGCAGGCTGTCCTGAGGGCTGCAGTGGTGAATGGGTGGGCAGCAGCAGATATTGTGGATAAGACCAATGGTCACTCACTGAGTTTTGCCAACCTAATGGTTCATGAAGGCTGCAAGGCTAAGGCTAAATGAATGTCCAGGTTTTGGGGTTCAGGGGCTCAGGGAGGCCCTTAGTTCCCCTGAGAGGCCATTTCTCCAAGGTTCCTGGTCTCCTATTCTCTCAAGAATGAGAGGGGACCAGGTGCACTGGCAAAGTAAATACCAGACCCCAAACAGTGTTGTGAAAAAGTGAATTTATTTAGGTAGGGAAAGAGGAAAAAAAAGAAGAGAGAGAACTTCCACATGAAAGAGAGAGTATGTGGAATGGGACCCAAACATGGAGTCCAAAAGGGTGTGGAAGAAGGGGACTTTTAACCTGGGAGGCACCCCCACCTTCTCCAAGACCTCTGGCCAATGAAAGGAGTTCCTTTAAACTTCTGCTTGATCTTTGGTTCTTCCCAAGTGTGTGAAAATCTAAACAAAGACAGTTAAATCTCCCAGATGGAGAGAGATGGGAGGGGGGCATGGCACTGGGAAGTTCTTTCCCCTAAAACTATGCTCCCCTGTGGACCCGGAAAGAGAACACCTTTCTTCACAGGGACACCATATGCAGCCCATTAGTGGAAGTGGCAATGGAGGTACAGGTATCAATCAAGAACCATTCGAGGGTTTTACACATCTATCAAGCACTTACTATATACCAGGCAGTGGGTTAAACCCTGTGCATACATCGTCTAATTAATTTCTTTTTATGAGCACTGTGGGAAAAACAGAAAAAGACTTTAAAAGTTTCCTTTTAAATATACAATCTGTCGTATGCAAATAGAGACAATTTGACTTCCTCCCTTCCTAATTGAATACCCTCTATTTCTTTTTCTTGCCTGATTGCTCTGGCTAGAACTTCCAATACTGTATTGAATAGGAGTGGTGAGAGAGGTCATCCTTGTCTAGTGCCAGATTTCAAAGAGAATGCTTCCAGTTTTTGCGCATTAGGTATGATATTGGCTGTAGGATTGTCATAAATAGCTTTAATTATTTTGAGATATGGTTCTTCGATACCTAGTTTATTGAGAGTTTTCAGCATAAAGGGCTGTGAATTTTGTCAAAGGCATCTATTGAGATAATCACGTGGTTTTTGTCTTTGGTTCTGTTTATGTGGTGGATTACATTTATAGACTTGCATATGTTGAACCAGCCTTGCATCCATGGGATGAAGTCTACTTGATCATGAAGAATAAGCTTTCTGATGTGCTGTTGCAATCTCTTTGCCAGTATTTTATTGAAGATATTTACATCTCCGTTCATCATGGATATTGGCCTGAAGTTTTCTTTTCTTGTTGAGTCTCTGCCAGGTTTTGGTATCAGGATGATGTTGGTCTCATAAAATGATTTTGGAAGGATTCCCTCTATTTAGAAGACCCTATCATCTCAGCCCAAATCTCCTGAAACTGATAAGCAACTTCAGCAAAATCTCAGGATACAAACTCAATGTGCAGAAATCACAAGCATTCCTATACACCAATAACAGACTAACAGAGAGCCAAATCATGAGCGAACTCCCATTCACAATTGCTACAAACAGAATAATATACCCAGGAGTACAACTGACAGAGGATGTGAAGGACCTCTTCAAGAACTACAAACCACTGCTCAAGGAAATAAGAGAGGACACAAACAGATGGAAAAACATTCCATGCTCATGGTTAGGAAGAATCAGTATTGTGAAAATGGACATACTGCCCAAAGTAATTTATAGATTCAATGCTATCCCCATTGACCTTCTTCACAGAACTGGAAAAAAAACACCTTAAACCTCATATGGAACTAAAAGAGCCCACATAGCAAAGACAATCATAAGCAAAAAGAACAAAGCCAGAGGCATCATGCTACCTGACTTCAAACTATACTACAAGGCTACAGTAATCAAAACAACATGGTGCTGGTAGCAAAACAGAGATATAGACCAATGGAACGGAACAGAGGCCTCAGAAGCAACACCACACTTCTACAACCATCTGATCTTTGACAAACCTGACAAAAACAAGCTATTGGGAAAGGATTTCCTGTTTATTAAATGGTGTTGGGAAAACTGGCTAACCATGTGCAGAAAACAGAAACTGGACCCCTTCCTGACATCTTACACTAAAATTAACTCCAGATGGATTAAAGACTTAAATGCAAGACCTAACACCATAGAAACGCTAGAATAAAACCTAGGCAAAACCATTCAGGACATAGGCATAGGCAAGGACTTCATGACTAAAACACCAAAAGCATTGGCAACAAAAGCCAAAATAGACAAATGGGACCTAATTAAACACCAGAGCTTCTGTACAGCAAAAGAAACAGTCATTAGAGTGAACCAGCAAGCAACAGAATGGGAAAAACATTTTGCAATCTACCCATCTGACAAAGGGCTAATATCCAGGAATCTACAAATAAATAAAACAGATTTACAAGAAAAAAACAAACAAACCCATCCAACAGTGGGCAAAGGATATGAACAGACATTTTTCAGAAAAATACATATATGAGGCCAACAAACATATGAAAAAATGCTCATCATCACTGGTCATTAGAGAAATGCAAATCAAAACCACATTGAGATACCATCTCATGCCAGTTAGAATAGCGATCATTAAAAAATCTGGAGACAACAGATGCTAGAGAGGATGTGGAGAAATAGGAACACTTTTACACTGTTGGTGGGAGTGTAAATTAGTTCAACTATTGTGGAGGACAGTATGGCGCTTCCTCAAGGACCTAGAAATAGAAATTCCATTTGACCCAGCAATCCCATTACTGGGTATATACCCAAAGGATTATAAATTGTTCTAATATAAAGACACATGCACACGTA
Source organism: Callithrix jacchus (assembly GCF_049354715.1). NCBI lineage: Eukaryota > Metazoa > Chordata > Mammalia > Primates > Cebidae > Callithrix > Callithrix jacchus. The sequence continues at coordinate 107,421,887 of NC_133524.1, read as the reverse complement.
TGCTCATTGTGGCACTGTTTACAATAGCAAAGACCTGGAACCAACCCAAATGCCCACTTATGATAGATTGGACAAGGAAAATGTGGCACATATACACCATGGAATACTATGTAGCCATAAAAACGATGAGTTCATGTCCTTTGTAGGGACATGGATGAATCTGGAAACCATCATTCTTGGCAAACTGACACAAGAAGAGAAAATCAAGCACCACATGTTCTCACTCATAGATGGATGTTGAACAATGAGAACACATGGACACAGGAAGGGGAGCATCACACACTGGGGCCTGTTGAAGGGAATAGGGGAGGGACAATGGGGTAGTGGGGAGTTGGGGAGAGATAGCCTGGGGAGAAATGCCAGATATAGGTGATGGGGAGGAAGGCAGCAAATCACACTGCCATGTGTGTACCTATGCAACAATCTAGCATGTTATTCACATGTACCCCAAAACCTAAAATGCAATAAAATAATTAATTAATTAATTAAAAAATTAATTAATTAGTTTTTTAAAAGTTTCCTTTTGGGGAGAAGGTTAATGTCTAGACAGAGACATCTATTTGTTGGATAGAGACAAATATATATGAAGTAATAAAGAAATATATACATAATAATAAAGCCAAACACACAGACACATATATGCAGTAATAAAACAACTGAAAAGGCAGTGTGTGTTAGTGTGTGTTTAAGTGCCAAATGCATGACAGGTCTGAGGAGTAATGCAATCTTAATGCAGAGAATGGAATTCCACTGAGTTGGGGTAGTCCAAAAAAGTTTATTGAAGAAGCTGAAACTTGAGACAGGTCTTGAAGGAAAGGCAAGTCCTGGACACATGGGCAATGGTATCGGGAACTTCAAGCAAGGAGAAGGTTATGGAAGAGAAGGGGGAAGTAGAAACACCTGCAGTGTAATAGGGAGTGGAGGCAGGATGAGGTTGAACCATCTTGCTGAAGTAGAAGGCGCAGGGGTAGAGTGAGGGAGGCAGCTACGGCTTCTGAAAGGCCTGTGGCTGCCCTCAAATGCCATGATTTGGACTTGATCTATAGCTACTGGGGAAAAGCGGCAAAGCTTTTGGGCAGAGGGGTGGCACAATGAAGGAGCATTTGGGGAAGCTAAACCTGGTGGTGAAAACAGGTGATACCGAGTGAAGCATCTCTACTCCGGGAGAGTTCAAACTGTCTCTAAAAGAATACGGCCAAATTGTGCCCCAAACACTCCCCCAGGATTGTCCCTGAGGACTATCGAGAGGGCAAAGTGAGAGCAATTTTGCATCCCAAGATCTCTCTTCTCCTCATCCCTTCCCAGCAAGGGCCTGTCTGGACCCCAGCTTTTGCCTCAGTGCCTACGCAAACACTAATAAGTGCCAAAGTGTTGCCATAGAAACCGTTGCTTCATTTCTCTCACAGAATGCTCTGCAGCCGCAAGGCTTCCTGCTTTGGGAATCTTTTAGCAAATATTTGAAGAAAGTGGCAAATGCGTCAGCCAGAAGTGTATGTGTTGAACTGGCTGCTGTGATGGGGGGTGGCAGAAAGGAGCTATATCATGATACGGGGTCCACTGAGAAACTGACTCAGCTCTGGAGGCCACTGGAAAACAATTACCTTTTAAAGCCGCTGTGCGTTTAGTTAATAGGCTGGGTTCCTAACAATGCTTTACCCCATTTCACTACCACTGGATTATACCCTAGAGCCTGATAGTTTCAATCTCAACTACCCCCACCAAGGAAACCACCAGTGTTACTGTGAACTTCCCTCTGGTACAGCTTATAATAATGGGCTAAAGACTAGTAGAATCACGTGGAACACAAGAGCGCTGAGAGTTGCAGAGGAAAGCCCATAATGATAATAACTAGAAATAAATCTTTGCTCTGTGAAGGGCACTGTAGTAAGCACTTTGTGGGGGTTTCCCCATTTAATTCTGACAACATCCTGCATGGTTGGTCCTATGAGCCTCAAGAGGCTAAGTGATTTACCTAGACACTCACTGGGAATAGGTGGTCGAGCTGGGAGTGTGAACCATGATTTGTCATACACTCTTAACCACTCTGTCATACTGCTTTTCTTTTTTCTTTTTAAAACAATGGTGTTATTGGGAAATACAGTATTCGTTGAAAAGTGTATAAAATGTATATATATATATATATATTTCTAAGTTATATATATATATATTTTTTTTTTTTACTTTTTTGGTGCTTTTTTTTTTTAAATTTTTTATTGGATTATAGGTTTTGGGGTACATGAGCAGAGCATGCAAGACAGTTGCGTAGGTACACACATGGCAGTGTGCTTTGCTTTTCTTCTCCCCTTCACCCACATTTGGCATTTCTCCCCAGGCTATCCCTCCCCACCTCCCCCTCCCACTGGCCCTCCCCTTTTCCCCCCAATAGACCCCACTGTTTAGTACTCCCCTTTCTGTGTCCATGTGTTCTCATTTTTCATCACCCACCTATGAGTGAGAATATGCGGTGTTTCATTTTCTGTTCTTGTGTCAGTTTGCTGAGGATGATGTTTTCCAGATTCATCCATGTCCCTACAAACGACACAAACTCATCATTTCTGATTGCTGCATAATATTCCATGGTGTATATGTGCCACATTTTTCCAATCCAGTCTATTATCAATGGGCATTTGGGTTGATTCCAGGTCTTTGCTATATTTTTCTTTTTCCAGTAATTGCTCCATTATGATGACGATGATTATTAAAATAGTTAATATTTACTGGGCACTTAGTTTTTGCCAAGAGTGCTAAGTGCTTTACTACATTCTGTATAACATAATTCTCAAAACAACCCAGTGAATCAGGGGCTTTTATTCGCATCTCTAATTTAGAGAGGGGGAAATCGAAGCTTGGTGAGATTAAGTAACTCATCCGGTGGAACTTGGCTAAGTCAGTACATCAACCCAGCTCTCTCTGATTCCAAGGCCACACTTGCAGTTGCTGAGTGGCATTCTCTCTGGAACTAGCAGGCAAACCTCCACCTTCCACTTCTCTGATGGTGTCTTGGAGACTTTTAATTTTTTTCTACATCTACTTTTCCTGAAGTGGTTAAAATATTCCAGAGCCTCAGCCCTTCTCTTCTCTAACATGCAGGACATCCCCTGGATTCTCAGGGTTGGCAGGCTTGCCTCAGCCAAGACCCTAGGAATTATGTGCCTCACAGGACCCCTTCTGAGCTTGGGCCTCTGCTCCAGGGAGACTCCTTCACCTATGTGCTCATACCTTGCCTTGCCTTTCCGGTTTAGACTCCAGCCTAGGGCGGGGCTGGAAATACTGAAACTCCTCCAATCATTCAGTAGGCTGCATCCGTGTGGGCTGCAGGCTAGTCTGATTCTCCAAGTAAAAAATCATTTCTGCCCTAGTTCTTTCACTGTGCTTTGTCTACATGGTCTATTAAAGCATTAGCCCGGTCTGCTGAGCTTAGAGTAACTCCAGCACTCTATCAGTCCATCACTGAGAAACCTCACCTGGAGGCAGACTTCTTCTGGTCTTTATTGAGACTGACAGGTGGTGGAGGGTGGATGAATGGATGCTATTCTCTGCCCAAATAAGAGGCTAAAGTCAAATGGCAGGTGCAGGTACAACTAGGTCAGATGTAAAACTGAGAAGCTGATGGCATTAGTTTTATGACATGATAATTCCTCTCATTTAATATCAACAGGGACCTCACAAATGAGGAGATGGTAAATCAGCAAGTGACATCTAGCACATGAATGAAACAATTTCACCAAAAGTCTCTTGTCAATCAAATTTGTCTAAGATCTGATAAAAAGGCATAAAGTAAAACTGACTTTCAAAGTAATAGCTGCTTTGTGAGCAAGGGAAGGGTGGCAGGTTTAAGCTGCCCTTCATACCTCTGAATTGCATTGATCAATTTAAAAATATCATCCAAGAAAGCATAAGTGTAAATGAGGGTGAGAGTGGCAGAAGAGGAAAAAACTCTACTGAAAAGTTATGGCTTAAGTTGGGTATAAGTCTGCCTTGCTACTGCCTAGCAAGGGTGACCTTGGAAAGCAAGTCATGGAACTTTTGATGAGGAAATGATGAACAAGTTTATTTTTTCCAGTCCTCTCTTGATGCTTGAATACATTTAATATCAGCAGCCTCGGCTGATATCCTGAGAGTGAAAGGAAACTCACTACCCATCAAAGAACTTCCTCCAATTCTTAATGAGCTCTTAATTTTATTTATTTTGTTATTTAAAACTCATATCATGCTTTACTGACCTAAGCAAATAATAAATATTAAAGATTGAATCTTCATAACAATCCTATGATGTAGGTACTATTATTATCCTTGTGTCACAGGTAAGAAAGCTAAGGGTCAGAGAGGCTAAAATACTTGCCCAAGGTCAACACAGCTAGTAAATGATAGAGTCAGGAGTCTGACCTGGGCACTGTGGCTTCTGAAACTATACATTTAACCACTGCTCTGTGAAAAGCTCTTTTACTGGGGCAGAACCTGTCTACCTCCTTATAAACTGCACCCATTGATCTTAGTACTTACTCTTCCTGGAGTCCCATACACCATATTATACTTAACCCCAGAAAGGATTTTGTCATGATTGATGGCAAGGCAGATTAAAGTACTGAAGCCATTGCTTTGGTAAGAATGGTGGGGCTGGTATCCCAGTCCAGGTAAGCAGAGGATGGTTGGACACGAACTGTCAAAGTACTAGGTCCACAAAAGGAAAAGAACTCCTCCACAGTCACAGGGTGATCATAGAGTTTGAACTTGAATCTAAGTGTTGGGACTTCACGTTTGTTCAATGCCGTTTATGTTATAGTCCCTGATACTAACCTCATCCTTGCCTCCTGCCCCCAACACATAATTCATTATTATTTTTGCTGATAATAATTGTGGCTACCATTAAATGAGTGCTTATTTATTCTGTGCCTGATGCTTTGCATACATTACTTCACTTAACCCTCAGAATCACCCCTACCCTGTGAGTTTGAGAGTACTATCATCTTCACAAGTTGAAGTATAGGGAGGTCATATAATTGGCCAACAGCCAAACAGCTAGTAATTGCAGAATTGGATTTGAACTCACATGTTTTCATTGCTAAACCTGGGATTGTAATCACTATGTTGCAAGCCTCTCCATAATATTCACAAGAAACCTGGGACATCTTATGAGCCCCTTGTTGAAAGGGAAAGTATTAGTGTTAAAGGTCTATGAATAGCTACAGATACCCTGCTCCTGATATAATCAGTTTTTAAAAAATATTAAAAATGAAGAGTTCAAGAGAAAAAAGATCGTTTGCCTCCTAACTGAAGTGATGGGACATGAGGCTATAATTGATAATACATGATTCTTGGGGAGAGATTCATGCATGCTTTAATTTTACAACAAATATTTCATCAGCATGTACTATGTACCAGGCACTATATTAGGAATACAGTATGGCTTTACTGTCTGCCACTTGACGAATTCGATTTAGTTTCTTGCCAGGGTTATGCTGAGTGTCTATAATTAAGTGGAAGACAAGATTCATGCCATTGCTGCCCAGAACTGAAACACTTGCTTCTCTTTAAGTGGTAAAAGCCACAATACCAAGGAGAGACCACTTTTTCAACGAAAAAGGAACGTGAGAAGATTCAAAAAGCCATTCACACCAACCCAAACAAATCCGAAAAGGAAATCCTCTCAATTTCAAAATATTTGTAGAGAGTCAGTAAGCTTTAAAAAATAGTCACTACAACATGAGAGGGGGTGATGGTCTTCATATATACAGAGCTTACACATTTGTTAAGTAAAATTCTAAGACTCGGCTGGGTGCAGTGCCTCACGCCTGTAATCCCAGCACTTTGGGAGGCTGAGGCAAGTATATCATTTGAGGTCAGGAGTTCAAGATCAGCTTGGCTAACAGGGTCAAACCCCGTCTCTATTAAAAATACAAAAGATAGTCGGGAGTGATGATGTGCACCTGTAATCCCAGCTACTCGGGAGGCTGAGACAGGAGAAACACTTGAACCTGGGAGGCGGAGGTTGCGGTAAGCAGAGATCATACTATTGCACTCCAGTCTGGGCAACAGAGTGAGACTATGTCTCAACAAGAAGAAAAACAATACACCTAAGGCTCTAATGGTTAAATGGGCAAAAGAGTCAAACAATTTCTATAGGAGAATTTATGAGTGGCTAATGAGCATGTAAAAACGGTTCAACTTTACCTAGTAATAAAACACATAAAAACGAATCAACAATCAGGTATAAATTCTACTCACCAAATAAGAGTTTTTTAATTAGAGGACTAAATGATGGCAAGGAGTCTCAAATGGGCACTCTCATGCATGATTAGTAAAAATTGGACAAGCTTTCTGTAAAGAAATTGGTAACAAGCTGATATGGTTTGGCTCTGTGTGCCCACCCAAATCTCACCTTCTAATAATCCCTACATATCAAGGGCAGAGCCAGGTAGAGATAATTGAATCCTATGGGGCAGTTTCCCCCATGCTGTTCTCATGAGAGTGAGTTCTCACAAGATCTGATGGATTTATAAGGGGCTTCTCCCTTTACCAGTCTCTTATTTTCTCTCCTCCTGCACTGTTAAGAGGTGCCTTTCACCATGATTGTAAGTTTCTTGAGGCCTTCTCAGCCATGCAGAACTGTGAGTCAATTAAAATTCTTTTCTTTATGAATTACCCAGTCTCAGATTTTTCTTCATAGCAGCATGAGAATGGACTAATACAAAGCATAAAAAGCCTAGAACACATTTAGACCATTTCTCACATAATGGTTTGCTTTGGCCTTTTGTGACGAAACAGCTGTGGTTGGGGCCACAACCTATTTACCTATTTAATAGATTCAGCAAGCTATTTTGGACAGTTGTTATTCTTAGTGTCTCAAGTGGACCGTGGTCTATGTTCAGCATGCCCCATGCACTCAGGACAGGTTCAGGAAATGGCTGCCTAGAGACTGACGAACTCATGGATTTGGCAATATACTGGGAAGCCAAGGTCCACATTTTACATTATATGGAAAACAAAAATGAGCTTTGGCATCAGGCTTTTCCATTGGCTGGCCATTTAGCTTGTTTCGCTTCCTGGAAGTTATTGACCTCTCTGTTTCAGTCTCCTGACCTAAAAATTAAGGCTAGTGTTGCCCATCTCTCAAGAGGATCTTAGCCTTTGGAGTAATGCATTGCCAATTCCAAACAGGCTAATCTTGAGAAGCTTACTTAAACTTTCTCTCCAAACTTCAATTTTCTCATCTATTTAATACTTCCCTCCAGGGCTGAAGCAAAGATGGAATGACATACGGTATGTACAGACCTTAACATGGTGCCAACACAAAGTTAAGAATAATAAATAAGAGGAGCTAAAACATAATATCTTGTAGTTGCACAGCACTTAAAATTCTATTTTCAAAGAATTTTCTTTCTATTCTCTTTCTCTCTCTAGGAAAGCCTGGAAACATCCAGCTAATAATTACATCCAGAGCCGTGACCACAGCCTCTGCCTGCTGGCACCCACACCACTTCCACCCTGTTTTCCTGCCAGGCACCATTCAGTCCCCCAGCATGGCGTCAGCTACCCACAGTAAAGAACAACAGGTGGTTTGGAAAATTCCAGCCAACTGCTTCCAACTCCCTCTGGGCATTGCAGTGGCTATTTAATAGTGAACAAACTGAGGCTTAAAGATTTGGGTAAGTCCCTTCAGAGTGCAGAAGTTGAAACAAAACGCAGAATTCTTCACTTTTGTTGACCACAAGTACCTACTAGCACAGCACCATTTGTGTTTCAGGTTGGCAGGGCAGATATTACCATTTCTACTCTCTTTTTTTTTTTTTGAGACAGTGTCTCCCTCTTTCACCAAGGATGGAGTGCAGTGGTGCAATCTCAGCTCACTGCAGCCTTGACTTCCTCGGTTCCAGTGATCCCTCCACCTCAGCCCCCCAAGTAGCTGAGACAACTGGTGGATACCACCATGCCTGGTAAATTTTTGTATTTTTTGTAGAGATGGGTTTCACCCTGTACCCCAGGCTGGTCTTGAACTCCTGAGCTCGAGCAATCTACTCACTCTGGCCTCCCAAAATGCTGGGATTACAGGAATGAGCCACTGCACCCAGCCACCATTTCTATTAAAAGATGAGGAAGTGAGAACCCAGAGAAGAGTAGACTTGCCTAAGTTCACATAGTTATCAGCAGAGGTGAAATTGGAATTTAGTCTCTTCTCTGTTAGTCTGGAGGTCTTTCCATTACATTACAAGTCCTAACACATCTGTCAAGGTCAATTTCAAGGGGGTGCAGCCCCTCAGACAGGATGTAGAGGTGGTCATGGGTAAAAGACCAAATGACTGTGACAGGAAGCCCATACCTTGGCCCTTTTGTAATATACTGAACCAGACCTAGGGAATTACTGAAGGACTGAAACAGAAGCATCACTGCGTAATAAAGAGGTTGTCTAAAAATTCAGCCCAACAAGCTTATGTAAAAGTTAGATTTTATACATTGTCAGAAGGAGAGGAGTGAAGAAGCAATGACAATGGGGTCATTGAAGCATTCAGCCATCATCTTGCTTATTGAATGTGACCTCCATTTGCTCTCAGGCTCATCTTTTTAAAAATCTCCTTTGGGATTTTTTATTTTCAGTTTCTCTATCTCTCTCTCGTTTTTATTTTCCTCTCTCTTTCCTCAATCTCACCTCCCTCTCCCGAGGGAGCATCTCTCCTTTTGGGCATAGTTTAATTCTGCAAGGAGGTTATTGTGACTACTCCCAGAAAATAAGCCATCCTTCAATTTCATTCTCTAGCTGCCATCCTCATAGAGAACAAAATTCAGAAATAAAATAAAGAAGGAGAAATTGACGGTAGAATTGTGCACACATAAACTTGTGTGTTTGTGTGTATGACAGGGAGAGGGGAGATAAGAGTTTGAAACTGAAATAGAGAGTACCCGGATTTGCTGGGGTGATGGCACAGGAATGACCTAAGGAATGAGACAGTGGAATTCTTTTTTTAAAGTCTATGAGATAATGCCCCCTCACATAATTGCAAAACAATAATAATAAAAACAAAATTAATAAATCAAGTTTATTGAGCTCTTGTGTGCTAGTTACCTTGCTAAATGTTTTGTAAACATTATTTTATTTACTCCTCATAATTACGCGAGGTATGTATTATTCTCATTTTATAGATGGACAAATGAATCCGTACAGTGATTAAGTAACTAGACCACAGTCACAGCTAATGTCAGAATGCAGATTGAACCCATGCATTCAGCTCCAAAGCCTGTAACTGGGACATTAAACTCCATTGTCTGGAATGGATGCAAGGAGATGGACCAAAAAATGAACATAATACTTACTAAAAGTTCCTCAAAATACCTTTATACTTTTTATTTTGTTTCTACGCTATAGCAAGTATTATTCATCCCCATCCTATAGTAAGGAAAATTGAGGAAAAATAAAGCTAGGAAAATTGCTCAAGTTTTCACAGCTAGCTAATGGCAGAGCCAAATTTAGCAAAAATCCCCGACTCCCGGTCAAGTGCTCTTTCCATTATACCATTTATGTTTCATAGCTTCTGACATGGTTCCCAGTGATCCTTCCTCCAGTATTCACAGCCATGGAGTGTGGACGGGAAATACTGACTTGCTTCTAGGGATGGCAAAAGTAACAGGATGTCACTTCAGTGATTAGTTTACAAAAGACTGTTATACCCAGTTTGTTGGCACTCTCTCTCCATTGCCTTTTTGGCTTGAACATATTGGTGAAGTAAACTGGCACATTGAAGAGGCCAGGTGGTGAGGAACCAAGGGTGGACTCTTGCCAACAGCCAGTGAAGAGTTGAGGCCCTCAGTCCAACAACCCACATGGAACTGAATCTTCCCAGCATCCATGAGTGAGCTTTAAAGCAGACTCTTCCCCATTTGAGTGTTGAGGTTGTTAGGTGTGCTCTGAATGAAGAGACAACCTAAACAGGCTTTGTGTGAGCAACAAGGCTGTTTATTCACCCAGGTGCAGGCAGGCTGAGTCCAAAAGGAGAGTCAGCGAAAGGCAGTGTGGTAGGAGTTGATTTTATAGGTTTGAGGTAGGCAGTAGAAAGTTAACAGAAGTTTTAGTTCAGGGCGGTTTTTGCAAGCTGAGGGGGTGTTGCTTGGGGGGCGGTTGTCACAAGGTCCAGTGTCACAAGATTGGGTTATCAGTTAAGGCAGGAACAATGGCAGAATGTTGCAAGGTTGTTTAATTAGGCACCACAGGAGCTAGCCATTCTTCTTCTGTGGTTTTCCTGTTACTTCAGAATTTCTGGCTCCAGGAGGCCTTTTGGAGGTGTACGTGTGGGTCACAGGGGTTACCATGGCCTGACCATGGTACAGCCCATGGTGCAGTCAGTTAAAAGGACTTTATAGAAGTGATTCCAGCCCTAACCAACGTCTTTATTGCAGCCTCGTGAGAGACCCTACAGCAGAGGGTTCAGCTAAGCTGTCTGGATTTCTGACCCACAAAAACTGTGATATAACAAGTGTGTGCTGTTTGAAACCACTAGGTTTTGGGGTGATTTTTTATTTTGTAGTATAATAAAACACAGTCTGATTCTAGCCAGCAGCTTCACTGAATTTCTGCTTATTCACAGCAAAACAAATCCACAGCTCAGCCTTCGTGAGGATGGAGAGGAAAAACCTAGGTGAGCTTTGTAACTCCAAGAGAGAGCTGTGAATCTGAGGATCACTTCTCGGCTTGTTTTGATGTTTTCTCTGCACTACAAGTCTAACAACCATGGTCTAAGATGGCACAGGTGACTCTAGGACCTCTCACCCTCCATTGGTCACTGAGTCCAGCATTTCTCAGTTCTCAGCTTGTGTTCAAACCGAGTGGCTGGAAACATCAGGTGAGCCGTTCCTCTCTTTCAGCTTGGGAAAACCCCTTAAAATGCCCCTTAGGAGTTCCCACGGGCCCACCTAAGCCATCACACCAGGCTGTCTCCATCCTAGCAGCCATAGCTGCTCTCCAGCCACTGCCCCAACCATAGTGCTATTTTGAAATTCCTAACTTAGTGTGGGCTGGAGTAAGTGAGGGGTTTTAACAGACTCCTTAAAAGCAATTGGCCAAATGGGAATCACTTAAGCACAATTGGCTAATTTTGTGTTGGGGAATCGTCTTAAAAAAGTGTGGGTGGTAGACACCGCAGCCTCTCCTGTAACTATATAGTTGGCTAGCTTAGCCAAGGGAGCTGCATTCCGAAATGCTGAGAAAAATCTTATCAAGGGGGTCCATCTGAGTTTTTTCTTTGTCAACTTGGATGTCTACAAAAATTAAAATCAAGTTAGGGTGAGTTCCATTTCACTGGGTCAGCAGTGACATCAAGGTGAGTGCAGTCAATGTGGGATTTTGCAGATCTGTACAGTGTCTGTGAGGCTAAGAGTTCCTGACCTTGATGCTTAGGCCTGTGCATTGTGAATCCCTGTGTATGTGTTTGGATCTGTGGGGATGGAGAAGGAGGAGGGAGAGGAAGGGCACAGCCTATTGGGAAATGCAGGCTCCTCACAAACATGAGTGCTTAGACAAGTAACACCTCTCACAGGTGATAGGTGGGAAGATTTAGTTTGTCACAGCTGTTTGTGGCACAGATGTGTAGAGGGCCATGGCCATAAAGAATATGTGTGTGTGTGTGTGTGTGTGTACTGCCCCTGTGTGTCCAGAGGAAGGGTGTAAATGTGCGAGCTCTGCCAAGCTCTCTTTCACTCTATAGATTTGGGATGTTTCAGGGCCAGCATATCTAAATCTGTTGATAATAGATCAAGTCACAATGCAACTATGTATGTATATCACGTCTCAAATCCTCTGTGCGAGTCATTCAGTGATGTGTATGCCCAAGTGTACCTTCCTGCCGGTTAGTAACGAGGGGAAAGAAGACAAGTACATGAGCATGGGAGACAGAAACTGACAATGAGCCTATGTAGAGCCCTTTAAGAAGAGGACGAGAAGGAAGATCTGGCTCATTAAGACCCTACCTCATTAGGGCCTGAGTTACTGGGAGCTGAACCAAACTACTTCATTTCCTTGACAATTGAGCCAATCTTCCTTCCTTCTCCCTTCACTTCAGTAATCAGGAGAAAGGGAAATGGAGCAAAACTGCCCCCACAGATGAAATTCACATGTCTTCCATATTGCTTTTCTAATAAATGTCTGCAAGTGCCTGCCTAGTATGTCCTCAGCATTGGGCAATTTTCTTTTTGTTTTTCATTATCTTTATTTGATCTACACAAATACGTTGTTCGCAGGGGCGTTCTGGGAGGAAGAATGGTTAAATACAATATTGTGAGCTACCCAAATCTCAATTTCTGACCGTCCCTAGAAATAGCAGGAACAGTAGTTGCAAGAAGAGCAACACATGGGTTATCTTACACCCAGAGGCCTGGTGCCCTGAAGAATAAGGCTTGGCTGGAAATCAGAGTTTTCACATAATGTTACGTAAAAAAAAAAACAAAACTGTAGTTACACAAATGCAACCAAGATTTAATGGTCTTCAAGAGCACCAATTTAAGTATTTACAAGCTTGGGAAAGTTTCTGAATGAAAGCTGCCAATGTGGTATCCAAAAAGAAATGTGTTACTCCTTACTTTCTAGAACAAGCAATTTTAAGAAATGCAATATAGAGCCTCTTAACAGTTTTTGTGCTATGATCCCCTGATGAAACCTGTAAATCCCTCTCAAAACAATATCTTTAAAGGTATAAAATTAAATACATAAGATTACTAAGGAAACCAACAATATTGAAATAACTTTTTAAAGATTTGTGATGTAGTCATTTATGTGCTTCATTAGCATATTAAACAACAAGTTACAGTAGTGGATCTCATAACTACTGTAATTTTGAAATAGTGATGCACACAAATGATATTCCAAAGTATCAGCCACAGCTGTAATGTTACAGGAAAATAAGATTTCTATTGGTGATAAAGTCACAACTACTGCTGATACTGTTGCTTGTTGCCTACATTGGTAATTGAAGGAAAAGCTAATTCTCAGTTAGATATTAATAAAAAGACAAATCCAAGTTCATAGACCTACTGAATTCCATTTATGGGTCTCTAAATGGTTAAGTAACCTTACACCTGAGAGGGAGAGAAGGAAAATGTTGAAAATGAGTTTGCGATAGTAACCCCTAAATAAGGCAATGTTCTGACCTCTGCTGAAAACTCAAAGTAGGCTGAGAAAGATGAAGACATTAATTGTGTTGGAGACAAAAAGAAACAACAAATACACAATCAAACAAATAACGATAAAGGAAAAGCTGCTCCCACCTCTGATTTGGTTCACCAAATGTCTGGAAATCAGAACTGATTTAACCATAGATATTTAGTCACTACAGTCACTAAGCATGGTGATGGGTCAGCATCAACCAGAAAGGGTTAAAATGTATGTTGCTTCTGTTTTCTGCTCAGAGAAGCCCCTGATTTGTCGGCTTTTCTCTACAGGAGAAAGCCTAATCTTTTAGGGTTGGTTTCCAGGGATTCCCAGTATCTCCCTTCTATACAAAGCCTTCTCTGACCCTCTCTAGCTCATCACCCCTTGCTCTAGACTTGCATAGCTCACTCTACCTACTTCCAATCTAGTACTCACTTATTGTATTCTAGTTCCTTGTTCCACATATCTATTTCTTGCACTAGGCTGTGACCTCCCTAAAGACAGGAGAGCTATGTGAGGCAAACGTCTGGCAGTAGGTAACCAATTTGTATGTGTTGCATGTATATGAAATGTCTTGTTTCCACTAAATCAGTCACTTCAGACAACTGGCTTTGACCACGAGCTCAGGCTGCAATTTAATTGGGACAAGGGTAAGGGTGGGTTCTGTGGGTTAGTTGTTTACCAGTTGTCAAATTCTAAAACAGTGACGAGTATAGCTGACTACAAACTGACTTGTAATGTAGCTTTAACTTTCACAGTGAGAATTAACATCATTCAAATGTATTGAAACTAAGCTAAATGCAGCATTTGTATCACTGTTAGATACATTTAAAACCTAATGAAAGAAGTAGAAAATGACCAGGAAGTATCTCATGAATACTTGAACTCATACAATACCTGAAGTTCAACAACAATCAGGAAACAAGCAGATAAAGCTGAGATTTTTTTCCTTTTTCTCAATCTAGCAATATTCCAGCCATCCTTCCATCTGGCTCCATCCATCCATCCAACATCCCTTCAACTATCCATCCATTCATCCACGATCCATACACCAAACATCCCTTCACCCATCCACCCACACATCTATTTGGCCAGCATAAATAGAGAAGTTTCATCTTCTTGGAATCTTAAAGCCAAATAAACTCCACAATTAATGTAGTCTCTCATACGGAGTACCATGTGAAAATTATGGTGGCGAACATGGAAAATGGATCTTTAACAATTGTTGAGTTGAACTAAGCAGCCCTTCTTTTAAGCTTGCTAGATCTTTTCAGTCCTGCCCTTCCTTCTCACTACACATTCTCAAGAATTCTCATACATCAACTCTACCATTCTTCTACACAAAATTTCTCCTCAGTGAATATGGGTAAGAAAACTCAGAGATGAGCCATGTTGCCTAGAAATATTTTTAAAGAAAGAAAAATATATGTTATGAATGCATAAAATATATGTAGATACTCATATATTTTATAATTTATTCCCATAAAAATACACAAATCTATTATAAAAAGTTAAAATTTATCAAAACTTATGCACACACAGACCATACATGGCATCATTCACAGTTGAGAGAAATGTAAACAGATGTAATGATGCAGTATTAAATCATGACTGCATAAAACTAATTGTAGTGCACACTGTACTGCTGTAATAATTTTGTAGTCAACCTCCTGTTGTTCTTGTAGGGAGCTCAAGTGTTGTGAATGTCCCTTAAAATGCCATGTGAGGCTTATCATCTTCAAGTAAGCAGAGCCTCTCTCCAGTTAATTGCGGATCACAGTAAAAAGTGATCCTTGTGTTCTTACGTGTTTTTCATCAAATATAGCGCAATGCCGTAAACCTTGAATAACACCAGGAGATACATACGAAGTGCCATTAGTCATGCTGAGAGTGCTCCCAAGAAGCAGAGAAAAGGCAAGACGTTACAAGAGAAAGTTGATTGCTTGATATATACTGTAGATTGAGGTCTGCAGCTGCAGTTGCCCACTATTTCAGACAGACGATTCATCATGTAAAGAGATGATGCAAACTTATGGTATTGATAAATGCAGTATGGTACTAGTATAGCTGACTACAAACTGACTTGTAATGTAGCTTTAACTTTCACAGTGAGAATTAACATCATTAACACAGTGAGAAAATGTTATCAAGAAAGTCATGAGGAAGAGAAAATACTGTCAATGTATTTTCCTTCCTTGATAACATTTTCTTTTCCCTGGCATACTTTATTGTACTTTATTGTGAGAATACAGCATATAACGCATGTAACATACAAAATACATGTTAATTGACTTTATGTTTCCAGTAAGGCTTCTGGTCAACAACAAATTATTAGTAGTTAAGTTTTGGGGAACTGAAAAGTTATATGCTGATTTTTACTGTGTGGGGGCTTGGCAACCCTAACTCCCACATGGCTCAAGGGTCCACAACTGAAAATTCTTACCTACATTCCTTGCAACATATATGATGTTGTAGAGTTTTATCATTGCTAATAGGCTTCTCTTTGTTTATTGGGGTCTGCTCAAAGGTAGAGACAATCATTTCTTTTTATATTTATTTTATTTGTTTTCAAGACAGGGTCTTGCTCTGTTACCAGGCTAAAATGCAGTGGCGTGACCATAGCCCACTGCACCCTGCCCTTCCTGAGCTCAAGCAATCCTCTTGCCCAGCCTCTCAAATAGCTGGGATTATAGGAGTGCACCACTGTGGCCCGGCTAATTTTTTTAAAAGAAAAATTGTAGAGACAGGGTCTCTCTATGTTGTCCAGGCTGATCTTGGATTTGTGGCCTGAAGCAATCGTCTGAACCTCAGCCTCCCAAAGTGCTTGAATTACAGGCTGAGATTGTGTTTTAGAGGCAACACAGTGAACTTCCTGGTCTCAACAGAGAGCCTCACTTTCCTTATCTGTATAATGGGGATAATAACAGTAGCTTCCTCACAGGTGGTTGTGCGAATTAAATAATGTTTGTAAAGTACTTGGAACATGGCAAGTGCTTACTAAGTGTTTTCTCCTATTATTGCTTTTTATTTACCTTATCAACACAACTTGTATTAACAGATGTATCTAGTTGACTCTCATATTGGTTTAGTTCTACCAGAAAACAAGCTTCAATTTTTAATTGCTTTTTTTGTTGTTAAATTATTACTTTTTTTTTTTTCCGAGATGGAGTTTCGCTCCTGTTACCCAGGCTGGAGTGCAATGGCACGATCTCGGCTCACCGAAACTTCTGCCTTCGGGTTCAGGCAATTCTCCGGCCTCAGCCTCCTGAGTAGCTGGGATTACAGGCACGCGCCACCATGCACAGCTAATTTTTTGTACTTTTAGTAGAGACGGGGTTTCACCATGTTGACCAGGATGGTCTCGATCTCTTGACCTCATGATCCACCCGCCTCAGCCTCCCAAAGTGCTGGGATTACAGGCATGAGCCACTCGGATTTCTAACAAATTCTTTTTGCATTTTGGTAAAATATACATAAGATCAATTTACTATTTTAACCATTTTTACTTGTACAAATCTGTGGCAATAAAGACACTCACATTTAAAAACATTTTTTTTATTTCAATACTTTTGGGGGAACAGATGTTGTTTACCTGAATACGTTCTTTAGTGGTGATTTCTGAGATTTTGGTGCACCCATCACCTGAGCAGTGTAAACTCTACCCAGTGACCAGGCTTTTATCCCTCACCCCTCACCCTTTCCCCCAAGTCCCCAAAGCCGAATGGATCATTCTTATGCATTTGTGTCCGCATAGCTTAGCTCCCACATATAAGTAAGAACATACAACATTTGGTTTTCCATTCCTGAGTTACTTCACTTAGAGTAATAGTCTCCAGTTTCATCCAGGTTGCTGTGAATGCCATTACTTCATTTCTTTTTATGGCTGAGTAGTATTCCATGGGATATACACACACACACACACACACACACACACACACACACACACACATATACATATATATATATATATATATGTATGTATATATCCCATTTCCTTTATCCACTCGTTGATTGATGGACATTTGGGCTGGTTCGATATTTTTGCAATTGCAAATTGTGCTGCTATAAACATGTGTGTGCAAGTGTCTTTTTTGTATAAAGACGACTTCTTTTCCTCTGAGTAGATACCTGGTAGTGGGATTGCTGGATCAAATGGTAGATGTACTTTTACTTCTTTAAGGAATCTCCACACCGCTTTCCATAGTGGTTGTACTAGTTTACATTCCCACCAACAGTGTAAAAGCGTTCTCTTTTCACTGCGTTCATACCAGCATCTATTATTTTTTAATTTTTTGATTATGGCCATTCTTGCAGGAGTGAGGTGGTATTACATTGTGGTTTTGATTTGCATTTCCCTGATAATTCGTCATGTTGACCATTTTTCCATATGCTTGATGGCCAGTTGTCTATCTTCTTTTGAGAATTGTCTATTCATGTCCTTAGCCCACTTTTTGATGGGATTGCTTGTCTTTTTCTTGCTGATTTGTTTGAGTTAATTGTATATCCTGGATATTAGTCCTTTGTCAGATATATAGATTGGAAGATTTTCTCCCATTCTGTGGGTTGTCTCTAACCCTGCTGATTATTTCTTTTGTCGTGCAGAAGCTTTTAGTTTAAGTCCCATCTATTTACATTGGTTTTCGTCGCATTTACTTTTGGGTTCATGGTCATGAAGTCTTTGCCTAAGCCAGACTAGAATGGTTTTTAAAATTTTTTTTCCATGTTGTAGCAATTTTCTTTTTTTTAATTTTTTTATTTTAAAAGTGATCTTCTAGAATCTTCATGGTTTCAGGTCTTAGATTTAAGTCTCTGATCCATCTTGAGTTAATTTTTGTATAAGGTGTGAGATGAGGATCCAGTTTCATTCTTCTACATGTTGCTTGGCAATTATCCCAGCATCATTTTTTATATAGGGTGTCCTTTTCCCACTTTACGGTTTTGTTTGCTTTGTCAAAGATAAGTTGGCTCTAAGTATTTGGCTTTATTTCTGGGTTCTCTTTTCTGTTTCTATGTGCCTTTTTCTTTTACTGGAGACAGAGTCTTGCTCTGTCACCCAGACTGGAGTGCAGTGGTGTGATCTCAGCTTGCTGCAAGCTCCACATCCCAGGCGCAACCAATTCCTCTGCCTTAGCCACCCAAGTAGCTGGGACTACAGGCTCTCATTACCATGCCTGGCTAATTTTTGTACTTTTAGTAGAGATGGGGTTTCACCATATTGACCAGGCTGGTCTCGAACCCCTGACCTCGTGATCTGCCCACCTCAGCCTGTGCGGGGATTACAGGCATGAGCCACTGCACCCAGCCTATGTGCATATTTTTATACCACTACCATGCTGTTTTGATGACTGTGGCTGTGTAGTATAGTTTGAAGTTGGGTAATGCAATGCCTCCATATTTGTTCTTTCTTCTTAGTTTTGCTTTGGCTATGTGGGCTCTTTTTTGCCTCCATATGAATTTTAGGATTTTTTTCTACTTCTGTGAAGAATGATGGTGATATTTTGAATTTGCAGACTGCTTTTGGCAGTATGTTCATTTTCACAATATTGACTCTACCTATCCATGAGCATGAGATGTGTTTCCATGTTTGTTTTGCCATGATTTCCTTCAGCAGTGTTTTGTAGATTTCCTTGTAGAGATCTTCCACTTCCTTGGTTTGGTTTATTCCTAAATTTTTTTTTATAGCTATTGGGAAGGGGTTTAGTTCTTTATTTGATTCTCAGCTTGGTTACTGCTGGTGTATAGCAGAGACACTAATTTGTGCACATTAATTTTGTATCTTGAAACTTTGCTGAATTCATTTCCCAGTTCTAGGAGCTTTTTGGAAGAGCCTTCAGAATGTTCTAGGTATACGATCATATCAGCAGCAAAAAGGGACAGCTTGACTTCCTCTTTACTGATTTGAATACCCTTTATTTTTTCTCTTGTCTGATTGCTCTAGCTAGGACATCTGATACTATGTTGAATAGAAGTGGTGAAAGTGGGCAGCCTTGTCTTTTTCCAGTTCTCAGGGGTAATGCTTTCAACTTTTCGCCATTCAGTATAATGTTAGCTATGTGTTTGTTGTAGATGTCTTTTATTACCTTTTTTTTTTTTTTCTGAGACAGAGTCTTGCTCTGTCACCAGGCTGGAGTGCAGTGGCTTGATCCTGGCTCACTGCAACTTCTGTTTTCCGGTTTCAAGCAATTCTCCTGCCTCAGCCTCCTGAGTAGCTGGGACAACAGGCATGCACCACCACACCCGGCTAATTTTTTGTACTTTTAGAAGGGATGGGGTTTCACCATGTTGGCCAGGATGGTCTTGATCTCTTAACCTCATGATCAGCCCGCCTCGGCCTACCAAACTGCTGGGATTACAGGCATGAACCACTGCACCCGGCCGGCTTTTATTACCTTAATGTGTGTCCCTTCTATGCCAATTTTGCTAAGGGTTTTAATCATAAAGGAATGCTGGATTTTGTCAAATGCTTTTTCTGTGTCTATTGAAATGATCATGTAATTTTTGTTTTAAATTCTGTTTATGTGGTGTATCACATTTATTGAGTTACATATATTAAACCATCCCTGCATCCCTCATATGAAACTCACTTGATCATGCTGGATTCTCATTTTGATATGCTGTTGGATTTGGTTTGCTAGTATTTTGTTGAGGTCTTTTGCATCTATGTTCTTCAAGGATATTTGTCTGTAGTTTTCTTTTATTGTTATGTCCTTTCCTGGTTTTGGTATTAAGGTATTAGGCTGGCTTCATAGAATGATTTGGGGAGGATTCCCTCTTTTTCTATCTTGTGGAATAGTATCAATAGAATTGGTGCCAATTCTTCTTTGAATGTCTGATAGAATTCAGCTGTGAATATATTGGGTCCTGGTGTTTTTTTGTTGTTTTTTTGGTTTCCTTTTTTTTTGTCCATTTGAATCTCACTGCTTGTTATTGGTCTGTTCAGAGAGATTCTGTATCTATCCAGGAGGGTTGTATATTTCCAGGAATTTATCCATTTCCTCTAGGTTTTCTAGTTTATGCAAGTAAAGGTGTTCATAGTAGCCTTGAATGAGCTTTTGTATTTCTGTGGTGTTGGTTGTAACATCTCCCATTTTATTTCTAATGAGCTTATTTGGATCTTCTCTCTTCTTTTCTGGGTTAATCTTGCTAATGATCTATCAGTTTTTCTTTTCAAAGAACCAGTTTTTTGTTTCATTTATCTTTTGTATTTTTTTGTTTCAATTTCATTTAGTTTTGCTCTGATTTTCGTCATTTCTTTGCTTCTGCTTGGTTTGGGTTTGGGTTGTTCTAGTTTCTCCAGTTCTGAGCTATGATCTTTCAGATACAGGCATTTAATGCTATGAACTTTCTTCTTAGCACTGCTTTTGCTGCATCCCAGAGGTTTTGATAGGTTGTATCATTATTATTGTCCAGTTCAAATAATTTTTAAATTTTTATCTTGATTTCATTGTTGATTCAATGATCATTCAGGACTATGTTATTTAATTTCCATGTATTTGCATGGTTTTGAGGGTTCCTTTTGGAGTTGATTTCCAATTTTATTCCACTATGGTTTGAGAGAGTACTTGATATAATTTCAGTTTTCTTAAATTTACTGAGACATGTTTTGTAAACTATCATATGATATATCATGGAAAATGCTCCATGTGCTGATGAATAGAATGTATATTTTGAAGTTGTTGGGTAGAATGTTCTGTAAATATCTATTAAGTCCATTTATTGTAGGGTATAGTTTAGGTCCCTTGTTTCTTTGTTCACTTTCAGTTTTGATGACCTGTCTAGTGCTATCAGTGGAATATTAAAATCTTCCACTATTATTTTGTTGCTGTGTATCTCATTTCTTAAGTCTAGCAGTTATTTTATAAATTTGGGATCTCCAGCTTTAGGTGCATATATATTTAGAATTGTGATGCATTCCTATTGGACTAGTCCTTTTATTATTATGTGATGTCCCTCTGTCTTTTTTAACTGCTGTTGCTTTAAAGTTTGTTTTGTCTGACACAAGAAGAGCTAAACTTGCTCACTTCTGGCGTCCATTGCATGGAATATCTTTTTCTACCCCTTTACCCTAAGTTTATGTGAGCCCTTATGTGTTAGGTGAGTCTCCTGAAGACAGCAGAAACCTGGTTGTTGAATTCTTATCCATCCTACCATTCTGTATCTTTTAAATGGAGCATTCAGGTCATTTATATTCAGTGTTAGTATTGAGATGTGTGGTACTATCCTATTCATTCTGCTATTTGTTGCCTGAGCAACTATTTAAAATAATTTTTTTTATTGTTACATGGGTCCTGTGAGATTTATGCTTTAAGGAGGTTCTATTTTGGTGTATTTTGAGGATTTGTTCAAAGATTTAGAGATCCTTTTATAATTTCTTTTAACGCTGGCTTGGCTGATAATTGTTTTGTTGAAGGAGGCTAAAAATAGGTACCCAATCCCTTCTAGCTTGTACGGTTTCTGCTGAAGAATCTGCTGTTAATTTGATGGGTTTTCCTTTATAAGTTACCTGATACTTTTGCCTCACAGCTCTTAAGATTCTTTGGTTTGTCTTGACTTTAGATAACCTGATGACTATCTGCCTAGGTGATGATCTTTTTGTGATGAATTTTCCAGGTGTTCTTTGAGCGTCTTGTATTTGGATGTCTAGATCTCTAGTAAGGCTGGGGAAGTTTTCCTCAATTATTCCCTCAAATATGTTTTCCAAACTTTTAGCTTTCTCTTCTTCCTCTGGAGCACTGATTATTCTTAGGTTTGGACATTTAACATAGTCTCAAACTCTGTGGAGGCTTTGTTTATTTTTAAAAATTCTTTTTTCTTTGTCTTTGTCTTTGAAGGATTTGAAAGCCTTGTCTTCGAGATCTGAAGTTCTTTCTTTTGATGGTTTGATACTATTACTGAGACTTTCCAGTGCATTTTGCATTTCTCTAAGTGTGTCCTTGATTTTCTGAGGCTGTGATTTTTTTTTAATCCATGCTATCTACTTCACTGAAGAATTTTCTGTTCATATCCTATATCATGTTTTTTTATTTCTTTAAGTTGGACTTTACCTTTCTCTAGTGCCTCCTTGATTAGCTTAACAGTTGACCTTCTGAATTCTTTTTCTGGCAATGCAGAGATTTCATATTGGTTTAAATCCATTGCTGGTGAGCTGGTATGATCTTTGGAGGGTGTTAAATAACCTTGTTTTGTCATATTACCAGAATTGTTTTTCTGGTTCCTTCTCATGTCAGAAAGAATATCTGGGTTTCAATGGCTGCTGTTCACATTGTTTTTTCTCATGAGTGCTCCCTTAATGTGGTATTCGCCCCCTTTCTCTAGGAATGAGGCTTCCTGAGAATTGAGCTGTAGTGATTGTTTTTGCTCTTCTGTGTCTAGACACTCAGCAGAACTATGGGGCTCCATGCTGGTACTGGGGTGTGTCTGCAAAGAGTCCTGTGATGTAATCTGTCTTCAGGTCTTGCGGCCGTGTATACCAGCAGCTGCTCTGGTGGAGGTAACAGGGGAGTGAAATGGACACTGTGAGGGTCCTTGGTTGTGTTTTTGTTTAGTGGGCTGGGTTTGTGTTGGTTGGCCTTCCGCCAGGAGGTGACTGTTTCAGGGGTGAATCAACTGTAGTCCTATAAGGAGGATGTGAACTTGCCCTAGGGACACCTGATTAAGTATTCAGGTTTCCCAGGAGGTGGGCAGGGCCATAGATCTCCTAAGAGATTATGACCTTTGTCTTCCAGGAGGGCGGGTGGAGAAAGACCACCAGCTGGGGATAGGGATAGGCAAGGCTGAGCTCTGCCTCTCCTTTTGTAGTGTTTCCTGTGGCTACTGTGGGGGATGGGGGTGTGGTTCCCAGCCCAATGGAGTTATATACCCAGGGAGATTACAACTGCCTCTGATAAGTCATATAGGCCACCAGGGAAGTGGCTGAAAGCCAGAAGTCACAGGCCTCACCCCTTTCCCACACAGCCCACAGTCCTAAAGGCCAGTCTCACTCCCATCGTGCCCCCACAACAGAACCAAGTCTATTTCTAGGCAGTTGATGATCAGGGCTGAGAGCTTGCTCCAGACCACAAGCCTCCCCACTGGCTGAGAAAGCAAACAGACACAGGTTTTCAACATCTCAGGGAATCTGCAATGGTGATCCAGTTCCTTCAAAGCATCTGTGGATTCTCTCAGCTTTCCTGATATGTTCCTGTGGCAGTTCTTGGAGCAAAAGTTCATAATGAGACTCTCTATACACTGCTCTGTCTGTCTGAGTCTGAACTGCAAGCTAGTTCTGCCTTCTATGTGCCATCTTAATCTTCTCTCAGGTCTACATTCATGTTGTTGTGCAACAATCATCACCACCTACAGAACGTTTTCATCTTCCCCAACTGAAACTGCATACCATTAACCAAAAATTCCCCATTCTCCCCTCCTCTCAGCTCCTGGAAACCACCATTCTACTTTCTGATTGTATGGATGTGAGTACTCTAAACACTTATGTAAGTGGAATCATACAATATTTGACTTTGGTTTCTGGCTTATTACACTTAGCATAATGTCTTCAAATTTGATTCATTGCTGTAGAATGTCAGAATTTACTTCTTTTTAAAGGATGGGTAATATATATGTATATACAACATTTTATTTATTCATCTGTTGGTACACACTTGGGTTGCTTCTAACTTTTGGCTATTCTGAATAATGCTACAATGAACATGGATGTGTAAATATCTACTGAAGTCCCTGCTTTCAATTCCTTTGGGTATATACCCAGAGGCAGAGCTGCTAGATCATATGGTAATTCTATTTTTAATTTTTAAAGGAATTATCATGCCATTTCCCACAGCAGCTGTACCAGTTTACATTCCCACCAGCAATGCACAAGAGTTCCCATTTCTCCACATCCTGGCTAACAATTATTATTTTCTCTGTGTGTGTGTGTGTGTGCGTGTGTGTGTGCGTGTGTGTGTGTGTGTGTGCGTTTATAAAATGGCCATCCTACTGGGTGTAAGGTGGTATCTCATTTGTTGTTTTGATTTGCCTTTCTCCAATGGCTAGTGATGTCAAGCATCTTTTCATGTGCATATAGACTATTTGTATATCTTCTCTGGAGAAATGTATATTCAAATCATTTGCCCTTTTTTTGAGACTGGGTCTCACTCTGTCACCCAGGCTGGAGTGCAGTGGCACAACCACAGCTCATTGCAGCCTCAACCTTCCAGGCTCAATCAATTCTGCCACCTTAGTTTCCTAAGTAGCTGGGACTACAGGAGACATGCTTGGCTAATTTTTATTTTTTTTTTGTAGAGACGGTGTTTGGCCATGTTGCCCAGGGTGGTCTCAAACTCCTGGGCTCAAGCTGTCTGCCTGCTTTGCCCACAAAGTGCTGGGATTACAGGTGAGAGCCACTGTGCCTGGTCTTTGCACATTCTTATAATTGAATTTTGTTGTTGTTGTTGAGTTATAATAGTTCTTTACAATTCTGGATATCAATCCCTTACCAGATATAGGATTTGCAAATATTTTCTCTTATTCTGTCAGTTGCCTTTTTACACTGATATTGTCCTTTGATGCATAAGGTTTTTAAATTTAATGACATCTAACTTATCCATTTTTTTGTTGCCTGTCCTTTTGATGTCATATACAATAAATCATTGCCAAATCCAATTTCATGAAGCTTCTCCTCTATGTTTTATTCTAAGAGTTTTATACTTTTAGCTATTACGGTTAGGTTTTTATCTATTTGAATTAATTTATGTATATGGTATAAGGTAAAGGTCCAACACCATTCTTTTGCATGTGGATATCCAGTTTTCCCAGCCACCATTTGTTAGAAAGATTGCTCTTTTCCTATTGAATGGACTTTGTAACCTTGTCAAAAATCATTTGACCATCTAAAGAGGGCTTACTTCTGGGCTCTCTTCTATTCTCTTTCTATATGTATCTGTCATTATGACAGTGTAACAGTATTTTGATTATTGTAAGCTTTGTAGTATGTTTTGAAATCAGGAAGTATGAGTTAGTTCTCCAACTTTGTTCTTTTTCTTGATTGTTTTGCTCATTTGGGGTCCCTTGAGATTCCATATAAATTTTAGGATGGATTTTTATATTTCAGCAATAAAAGTCACTGGGGTTTTGACAATGACTGCACTGAATTTATAGATCACTTTTGGTAGCGACATCTTAAATATGTTGTCTTTCAATCGAAGAGCATGAGATGTTTCTCCATTTATTTGTGCACTATTTTCTACCACTGGATCCTCCAACAATTCTGCCCTCAGTGGACATCCCACTACTGCTGCCTTAGCTCAAACCTTCACATCAACTTATATTTGAGTTATACTACTTACTAGTGCCAAGCCCTGGGCCAGGAGCTTGGTATAATGTAATCCTTGCATAACCCTACGAGATTACTACTATTATTGTCCCCATTTTACAGATGAAGGACTTGAGGCAATGGTAACTTCCCCTGAGTTACACAGCTAATTAGTATCAGAGCCACATTAGAAACCCAGAGAATGCTGGGCCCCCAAGTCTGAAATGCCCACTACTGTTATGATATGATACCCAAATCTAATGAGCACACCATAAGGCTTCTCTAGCCAGAAGGAGCACATAAAACGAGAGTTGATGGGAATTTATTTTCTGGACTGCTTATCTTTTGTTTTGTTCTTTTGGAAGATAAAGTGATTACATCTCCGGTAAGTGAGTCCCTGCGGAACAAGGAAGCCAGCAAAGATTTCTTAAAGTAAGTAGAACTAGAGCTGGTCTTTAAAGGGTAAATGCAATTTAGACCGAAAGTGAGAACAGTAGTGTGCATTTCAGGCTTGGGGGTTAGCATGCAAAGGTAAAGAATGTCCCAGTTGTGTGGGGAAGACAGAGAGCAGACAGAATGGTTGAATCAAAGGGTTCCTTTAAGGACAATTGGAAGTCTAATGGGAAAGGCAGGTTAGGACCAGGTTAGTGCAGTCTTGAATGCCAAGCAAAGGCGTTTTAAACTTATGAGCAGGCCAGTGGCCTTCACACTATGTTCCCTGAGGACCAAGGGTCCCCAGGAGCAAGGAACTCAGAGCTTCCCTACTTTCTCACCCTCAACTTCTCATTTCAACTATAGTGTGTCTACATATTTTTAAGGCACGTCGATTTTTATCTGCTTTACATTTTGGGATCTTAACTACCTGATTTTTTTTTACTTGAACAAAAAGGTGTCCCTGCGGATTGGAAACCAAAGAACAGACAAATGAACAAATGGACTTTGAACATCACTGTAACAGGCAGTGGAAACCCAACTATGGTTTTTCATCAGGGGAAAAACATAAACAGAACTTTGTTTTAGAAATATAATTTTGCTAATAGAATATAAGGTAGACTAGAGGAAAAGACACTAAGTAGGGAGATCTGCTGGGACTTTGCTGTTTAAGATGCCAGACCAGTGGCAAGTGGGAGTGGTTAGGAAAAGGACAGATGTTTGAAACATTTCAAAGGATATGCATACAGCCTGGTTAATGGATCACGTATCTGACACAAAGTGAAGAGTCAGGAAGTAGTCAAGGAATCAAATCTTCAAAGAGGACATTTCTGCTGATAAGGAAGATAGTTAGGGTCACAGAGACCATTCAAGTGTGTCTCAAGTCATTCCATGTTGTGTGAACTGAACTTCTGACTCCTCAGAAGAGAAAGCTGGCCTCTATGCTATTCTGGAAGAGAAAACAAACTTAGGCATTTATCTTCAAGAGTGAGTCCAGCAAAAAATAAAGGGCTGTTTTTCAAGACTACTCAGAGACCAGTTGTGGGATATTCCTGCCTGACGAGAAGAAATTCCACTGGGGGTCCTAAGAAAAAGTGGTAAGAAACAAGCTTATATTGGAGAAATGTTCTTATAAGCCTGTACTATCTGCGCAGAGCAATAACTATTTTAGATTGGGCTCCGACAAATTCAGAGTGGGAGCTACACGGCAGCAACCAGATTTAATTCAATGGTCTCAAGAGCACCTAGTGCATTGCTGGTGCTCAATCAGTGTTAAATCAGCCATGGAAAGATGCATGGATCTACATACCTGAAGTAAAACAGAAATTGAGTTAGGCCAAGTAAGACTCAAGGAGACCTAATGAGAAATGGAATTAGGGTCTCATGTTCTACCCATCTTCCCCAACTGAGACAAACACTGGATGGGGAATCCCTAATTTAAGGCTTAACTCTGATGCTAATTATGTATGTGACATTTGACAAGTCATTTACCTCTCCAGCCCTAATTATCTCTGTTGTCAAATGAGAAGAGTGATTCCTGTCATATTAGGATGCTGAGAGGGTGGAACTGGATTGTGAAATTGATTTAAAAAGCATAAAGTATCACATGCAGCAAAGTATCTTGATACAGATATTTTATGCCTGGAAAGTGGCCTGTAGCAGAATTTTTATAAATTAAACCACATATGAACATCTTAACAGGGCTGGGCACAGTGGCTCATACCTCTAATTCCAACACTTTGGGAGGCTGAGGTGGGAGGATTACTTCAGCCCAGGAGTTTGAGACCAACCTGGGAAACATACTGAGTCCCCATTTTTATAAAAAGTCAAAAAATTAGCTGGGTAAAGGCTAAGGTAGGAAAATTGCTTGAGCCAGGAAGTTCAAGGCTGCAGTGAGCCATGATTGTACCACCACACTCCAGCCTGGGTGACAGAGTGAAAGACCGTATCTCAAAAAATGCAAATAAAAATATAACATTTTAAGAGTTTGTTAAACAAATATGAAATAATTATATAATGAACCCCCATATACCCCCCATGATCTTGACACTTAAAAGCACTATTCAGCAATACTTTTGCAAAGGTAATTCCTTTAGTAAAGCAAATTGATGTTCTTCATCTTCTGTTAACTTGTGCTCACCTTACTATTCCAGCCTTTCCAACTCCTTTTTTATTGTCTTGCAAAGGAAAGCTTATCTGAGGGAGAATCAGAACATGTCTGCTGCCAACAAAATTTATTTTATTTGGTTTTCTCAACGTTGAGCCTAGGGTGATCATGGCTAGATAAGGCAGGAAAACAATTGGATTGCATCAGTGAAAGAAGGCATCAGGAGAATTTAGTCCAGTTAGATAAATTACAACCTACCATTTATGGGATCCCAATGAAGAGAAGATCATATCCTTGGATGCCCACTCTTTACCGCAGTCCTTTATGATGAGGTCGTACATTGATTATTAGGAAGGCAAATTAAATCTGCTTAACTGATCAACAATAAAGTTTTTTATAAGATGAGGGAATCAGAAAGCAATTTATGAATATTAGCCAAGCAGTCTTTCCATAGGTAAATTAAAACCCTTTGACCCAGCAATCTTCCTCATCAACAGTAGTAAATATGTTTGGATGAATGAGAATTCTGCACTTTCCAAAGGAATGACTACAATGTTCTAAACAACCCAAGTGCTTATCGATAGATGTACAGTTTAATAAACGCTCGCATATTCATATTATGAAATATCATGTAGTCACTTGAAAGAATGAGCCAGATCTATAACTACGGATGTGCTAGGAGGTCTGTGATGTACTGTTAAGTGCAGAAGCCAAGCTATAGAGAAACATATATCTCACAATCCCATTTTAGTACAAACAGCGAAATCCCCTATAGATGTCTTACATGCCTGAATACAAAGAAGGTTGTATGTGCACAAAGAAGGTTGTGGGAAGATTCAAACCCAGGCTGTTACTACTGCTTACACTGCAGAGGGGGAAGAATAAAGGAGAACATCCTTGTGCATGGTTTCACTGAGGGCAATGAATATATGGAAAATTTACAATTTCTCAAAATACTTAATGATTCTCTAAAACAATGATATGTGGGATTTAAAAGATGGCTACCCTCTACTGCTTCCTAGCCTTTCTGGTCCTCTGTCTCCCATGTCTACACTGAGGGATAATAAAAGTTATTTCTTGCTTAGAGATGTTTTGTCTGCCTGCTTTGCTGCAAAACCACTTGCATGCCAGGGAGGTGAAGTGTGGTGGAACAGGAAGACTAAGCTTCATCCCTTTCCCAACATTTCTGGGAAACACAAATAACCTACATGGGAAATCAGACACAACCTGCGTGGGGCAGCTGTGTTTCAAAATCATGGCTTCATTTCGAGGAATCAGGAATTTGGCAAGCGCTGTGGTCTGGGAGTCGCAACTGCCCAAACGAACTTCCCTTTCCTGCAGCCTCTCTCCTCTTTGGTATCCTGCCTAACCACCCCCAACCCCAAGAATAACAATCTGAATCACAAAAGAATCACCATATTTTCAGTACCCACTATGAGGCAAGCACTGTGCAAAGCATTTTCAAATGTATCACCTCAAGTTAATCAGCACCACAACCTCTGTTATAGGTAAGCTGTGATTTTTCAAAACTAGAACAGGCTGAAGACATCTTACAAGGCTTTCACTGGGATTATTCAGTCCCCAGATATTCCAAAAGTGTAGGATTTTTCCAGTGCTGTTCCAAGTACACTTTAAAGTCACAGATTAGGAGTTCAGAGTAATTAGTTAGTGTACCAGGCCATTTTTGCATTGTTGTAAAGAAAAACCAGAGGCTGGGTAGTTTATAAAGAAAAGACATTTAATTGGCTCACAGTTCTGCAGGCTGTACAAGCATGGCATCAACATCGGCTTAGATTCTGGTGAGGGCCTCAAGAAACTTACAATCATCATAGAAGGTGAAGGGGGAGCAAGCATATCATATGGTGAGAGAGGGAGTAAGAGAGTCAGAGAAAAGGTGCTGCACACTTTTAAACAACCAAATCTTACGTGAAGTTAGAATGAGAACTCACTCATCACCAAGGGGATGGCGCTGATAGCCATTCACGAGGACTCTGCCACAATGATCCACTCACCTCCCATCAGACCCCACTTCCAACACTGAGAATTATATTTCAACATGAGATTTGGAGGGGATACAGATCCAAACCATATCAGCTAGTGCTTAAGAGTTCACCCAGCCATGAAGAGTAGAAATGGGCGTGGCTTGCCTTGGATTTGATTTGGCCAGAAAAACTTGCAGCTCGCCAGGGTTATCACAGAGCCTCAAAGGAGTTCTAATTTCCCAGCATGCAAGTGGGTGGTTCTCACACAATCCAAGGAAGCCACTCTTCGTGATGTCGATTCCTGACATTGGCATAGCACTTTACATTTTGCAAAAACATTGCCTGCATGTCTTAATACTTTATGCTCATCAATCTGACAAATTGCCACAATTATATAGACGAAGAAACAGTTTCAGATGGGTTAGGTGACTAGCCTAACGTCACAAAACTAGTAAGTTTATGAAAAAGGACTAAAGCCCAGCAGTGGATAAAGGAAAGTACTGTCTGTGGTTGCTGAACATTGTTTTTTCTGCTAACTGTCCATGGGGGGATTATGGGGCCACAGCATTACTCAGCAGTGTAAAGCATGGCTTTTGTCACTTGCTTACTATGTGGCCTTGGACAAATCAGCCATTGGCTCTGTGCCTTAGCTTCCTTATCTATAAAAAATAGATAGTAACAACGCCTAGCCCCTAAAGTCATTGTAAGGATTCATTTATGAGATAACTCATGAAACATATTTAGCACAGTGTTTGGCATGCAGGAATAATTCAGTACATATACAGTATTATCCTTATTGTTTAATATATTTAAGATGTGGCTCTTGCTTATAGGTACAAATATAAAACAGATTCTGTGAGGCTGTGGAGCCTACAAAGGTTATTTTGCAATAGATGCTTTAATATGAAGCAAATTTACTCATAACAATGGGGACCTCAAAGATAGAAGGCATCATAACAAGTAGGACTGTGATTCTCAGAGGTCGTAACTGATAATAAGCCTTTTCAGGTTGCCTGTTGCTCCTGGGGCCGCCAGAAGACTAAGGTCAATGGGCAGCTGACATTGTGCCATGCCTGCCTTTAGGTGTGCCAGGTCTGTTCTAGCAAGAATTTGGCCTCACCTGTTCCATTCTGCAGTCTTCCAGTGCTATCTTTTGGACCTGGAATCTTTCCAGTGGGTCAACATCCTTGCTTTTCCTAAAATTACATATAAATCAGAGTCACATATCCTGTTACCCCCAAAGAGCAGGAGAGTGGGGTGGGGGGAGAGAGAGTACAATTGAAAAAATGAGGAATGAGAAACAAAGTGGGGATGTGAAAAGGATGGAATAGTCACAAGAAGGGTGACAGAAGCCAATGAGCCCGGACTTCCTCTGGATACAGCCAGCTTAAAGAGGTAATCAATTCAGAAGAGCTGTGGTTCTATAATACTGTGAATGTACCAAATGTCATTGAATTCTTCATTTTAAAATGACTAATTTTCTGTTACATGAATTTTATCTCAACATTAAAAAAAAAAAAAAAAGAAAAACCCAGGGGCTCTCAGCACCATGGTTCCAGAGAGAATTTTATGCAGACACTGGCCTTGGCCTGGGGTTCAAAGAGTCTTCTGTGGGCAATAAATGCCTATTTGTGTCTTTCCTGTAACTTGTCCTCTCAGTGCTGCCCACTCGTGTGTGTCCATTTATGTGTGTGCATGATTTCTGAGAGTAGCTCTTATGATCCTTGGTTGTAAACTTTTCTCAAATAATAACAGCAATTAAAACACTCAACCCTTATTAAGCTCCCACTATATGCCCAGCTTTAATCCTCACAGCAATCCCCAGAGGTAGGAATTATCACACCTATACTACATGTGAGAGAATGGAGACTTGGAGAAGATCCAGGAGTTGCTAGAAAGTCACCCAGCAAGTAAAGTGGACATGCTAAGACTTAAAACCAGGCAGTGACACTACTGATGGCTGCGCTTGCAGCATAGTGCTCTTTGCTTCATGCACTGAACACCTACTTACTGCCAGGTGTCATGGAGATACCAGAAACAATATAAATAATAGGGCCTCCGCCCTCAGGGAAATGACAGTGAAGATTGGAGAGGGTCTACTTGAGGTGGCTGCAAAGTGTGTTTCACTACTGAGTAAATTTCATAATACAAAGGTGCTCAGAGAAAAGCTGATATAGCAATGACAATTATGATAATTCATGGTGGCTAAGCACATTTATATGTGCACGACATGTGTTTAACATGCCTGAACTCATTTATTCCTTACAGCAATCCTGCGATTTACATACCAGCACCAGTGTCATTTAAGAATAAGGGAACCAAGGCTCAGAGAGGTAAAACAAAGTGAGTCATCCAAGGTTGCACAACTAGCAAATAGGACTAGAGTGGATTTGAATTACTCTTTGTCTACACATAGAAGAAACTCAATAAATGCCCATCAAGTGAATGACTATCTTCCGTTTCTTGAGAACTTGCTGTGCTTGCTATCTGATTTAATACGCAACTCTATGAAATCAGTACAGTTATTGACCCTATTTCATAGATGAGGAACTCAAAGCTCAGAGATGTTAAATAACTTGCCCATGTTCACACAGTTATGTGGTAAAGCTAGGATGCAAACTCAGGGCTGACCAACTCCAAGGCCTTTCTCATTTGTCTTCTAGAGCTTTTCTCTTGGGCTACATGCTTAGTAAAGCTCAATTGCCTTTTTCTGTGCATTCACATTAGTTGGCCTTGATTTGGATATAACAAGGGATATATCAATAACAGGGTAGTCTTGAATTCAATGCATAGAAAGCACAATCACAACACACAGGCAGAGGGGAAGGAACTACCTTGAGGGGTAAATGGAAGAGCAAGGTTTGGGAAGTTCTGATGGAGGCACGGTCCACCAAGTGAAAGACATTTTGGCATTCCACTTACAGTGGAAGCAACAAACTCATAGCATGCCACAGCCAGCACGAAACAGGAATCTTTCTGGGAACTGTATTTCTAAGAAATGTGTCCTCACCTAGAGAAGGCAGCTGGACCCAGGCAGCCTGTACCCTGACACTTCATTAGAACTATGTTGCTCTATGTAAAAGCCTCAGCTTGGCTCCAACTGCCACCCACTGGAAAGGGCTGCACTTTTCCCAGGACTTGTATCATGAGCTTGCTTTTGAAGAGACCATTCATACCCTCTTCCCTTTGCTGCAAGCCTTTGTTTAAGTTTATCCTGCTGGGTGCCGTGTTCTGTTCTGTAGATCAGAGTGACTCCCACAGGGCAAGATAACGTGGTTTACAGGGAATTGCCATGGTCAAGGGGTCAAGACGATGGGCTGCTAATCCATAGAAATCTGCATGCCCACTCCACTTAGAGAATTTCTATTGCAGTTCCAAAACACTTGTTACTGACTGACAGATTTATGGTGGGGTAATTCAGTCCAAGAACTTTGCTACCCTGAGGATGGCCCATGGACTAGCCTCATTGGCATCACCAGGGAATCTATTAGAAATACAGAATCTCAATGAGGCATGGTAACTCGTGCCTGTAAACTCAACATTTTGTTTGGGAGGCCAAGGTGGGAGGATCACTTGAGCTGGAAAGCTGAGGCTGCAGTGAGCCATGATCACACCACTACACTCCAGCGGAGGTAACAGAGGGAAACTGTGTCAAAAGAAAAAAGAAGGAAGGAAGGGAGGAAGGAAGGGAGGGAGGGAGGGAGGGAGGGAGGGAGGGAGAAAGGAAGGGAGGGAAGGAGGGAGGGAGGAAAAAAGAAAAGAAAGAAAAAGAAAGGAAGAAAGAAAAGGAAAGGGAGAAAGAAAAAGAAAGAAAGAAGAGAAAAAAGGAAAGAAAAAGAAAAAGGAAATGCAGACTCTTGGGCCCCACTACAGACTTTCTGAATCAGAAACTAAATTTTAACCAGGCCTCCAGGAGATGTGTATGAGCACTAAAGTGGAAGAAGCACTGATGTAGGATACTGTCTCAGAAAGGCTTTCACTTACACCTACCTATAGCAGGTCCCCATTCCCACTATTTGACTAAACCCAGTGGTTTCCAAATTTGGTTGGGCTTTATTTCATCAGGAAATCTGTTTTATTTTTTAAAAGGAGTATATTTCAAAATAATTTTAAACCAACAGAAGAATTCTAAGAATAGTACCAAAAAAAACCTGTATACCCCTCACCCCGATTAACCAAATTGTTAGCATTTTTCCATATTTGCTTTATTCCTCTTTTACATTTCTGTGTTTTCTCCCTAATTCATTTGAGTTTGTTGCAGCCATCACGGCTTTCACCCCTATATACTTTAGTGCATATTTCCTCAAAAGGAGGACATCCTCTTACATAATCACAGCACCACGGTTACCAAGTTCAATAATTTTAACACTGACATAGTTATATTACCTAAAATACAGTCATATTTAAATGTGGCTAATTGTCTCAATGATGTCCTTTGTTGTAATTTTGTTTCCCATCTGGGGAGCTTTTCAAAAGTACCAATGCTGTGGCCATAATTCCATAGCAATAAAGAATATCTGAGGGAGGGTACTGTGCATATATGTTTTTTAAAGTTCTCCAAGAGATTCTAATGTGCAGCCAGGGCTGAGAAATACTGTGCTACAGGCTTTTTCTGTGACCCCTGTCTATCACAGGAATAGGAACTCTTGTGGCAGAGTAAACCCTGGGTATAGTTTTCTAGACCCCCATGTCTCCTTTAGTCTGAGTTCTGACATCATTAATGATCTATGAGATAACCTGGGCCTTTCCTCACTGCTTTCTGATGCCACCTCACTAATGTAAACAAAACATACATTTTTTCATCCCATTTTTCTTACAGCTGCTTAGCATAGTCCTTATGAAAAATGAAGCCTTGAAAACATTATATCCTCTCCACAAAGCTAAGCCTGATAAGTTGAGTGCATCACCTAGAATTAGGGAAGAGCAAGGGCAGATGGTGGGAAAAAAAACACCAGGGATATAGCAAATCAATTATAATGAGGGCCAAATTTCTTTTCGGGCTTGCACAAGAGAAAGCATTGGACAACTGCTTTCTCACAACTAGACTGTTCTCAAATGATCTTGTCTTGGAAAGTAAGCTGCTGAGGTGAGCAGATGTATGTAGCAAGCTGCGGCCGCACTGGACAAGAAGGAAATGTACAGATGGGTAGCGATTCAAACACCAGTCAGCTAATCCCACAAGCCAGCAGGCTTTTGCATTTCCTGAAAGAATTTGGGTCAATCTAGCTGGTCAGTCTACCAGCTTCAATGTATCTGTTCTGTTTCCATCCGTGTGGATGAAGGGAAAGCCTGGAGGGTCTGAGGGGGAGCTGATAAAAAATTCATGATATTCAGTCTGTTGGGTGCAGCACTGTTTCTCAAGCACTGAAGAAGCGTTGCTGCCACCACCCTCCACACCCCCTCCCACCCAAACATCTGTTTCACTGCAGCCAAAGAAAGTGAGCATTCTTTACAAAGGGTCTGTTAGAGGGAATTGAGTCCAGATTTGTATGTGTTTGTGAATGTCTTCTAGAAGAGAAGGGAAGGCAGAAAGGGGATCATTTGGCTTCAAAGTTGCTTGGTAAATGCTTGACAAATTGACTTGTTTTTAGTATATAGTGATATTCTTTAATATTCGAGAGAACTAGCCAACTCAGATGGATTGCTTTAACAGATGCATCTCTGCAGTTAGTCAATAACAAAATATTTGTGAGCTGTTAGTATCTTTCCTCTTCTCAGGAACTCAATAATGTGCCAAATGAGATCATTTCCTCTGACCTACAACTCGAGAACATTTTGAATTGAGTTCATTCTGATTAAGAACTAAAGAATACTCTAGTTATCACCAAAGCCCAAATGGAGGGCACTTGTATTCCTAGACAACCATTAGAAAATTCCTTAATTGGAGCTCAGTGTGCACTGCTACTGCAATCTCTAATCATCTCTTTCACTGGAGGACTCCTTGTCTTATTACAGATTTTGGTGCCTGCCAGTAAAACAGAATGTGCTTAAATTGATCAAGTATGTGTGAATTGCACATATCCCAAATTTTCTTACAAAAAGGCCAGCTTTAGGAAGTGTTTTCATAGGATATAATAATTCCTATAACTTCACTCAAGCTAACAAAGGATTGTCTTTCACAATAGAATGATAAAAAGTGGCCAATGTTCTCTCCAACCATTAATGTTTATTCTCTAGTTATTTAATAGAAATGTATATTTCAGGCTGTTAACCTGAAGTCAGGTTTATATGTGACAGTATAGTTCAGACAGGCACTCACTCAAATATCTCTCCTCTGAACC
The DNA here is from genome assembly GCF_049354715.1 of Callithrix jacchus. NCBI lineage: Eukaryota > Metazoa > Chordata > Mammalia > Primates > Cebidae > Callithrix > Callithrix jacchus. The sequence goes on along the minus strand of NC_133524.1, from coordinate 107,385,667 downwards.
TGATTCTTTTCCCATTCCTTTCAAATCACTTGTCACTGCCATAATTAAGATGAGTAGCTTCTTAACTCTCCCTATCCCGTGCCACTGTTCCCATTCATCCTCCTACTACATATATCCCCTGCCTTTAAAATAAAAGTCCAGATTCTTAGTTTGGCATTCAAAGCTCTCTCCACAACCTAGTATCAAAGATTACCTCTACTACTCTCAGTCCTATTGCCAGTGCTCCAAGCAAATTTGCTGTTATATATGAAGAAAGCTTGCCAAACTGCCATGGAGCACTTGCTATGTGCTAGACACTGTGTTAGCTAGTTCATAGCATTATCTCATTTACTCTTTCCCCCAACTCAATATGATATACCACAGGAATGTTATCTTATTCTCATTCTACAGGTAAGAAAACAGAAGCCAAGAGATGTTCAATAATTTGCCCAAAGTCAAGTGGCCAGAAAATTGTAGAGTCAGTATTTTAAGCTAAGCAGTATCATTACAGAGCATGTCCTCTCAACCTAGCCTGCCTAAATAGTTTTGTGGGCCAGGCACGGTGGCTCACGCCTGTAATCCCAGCACTTTGGGAGGCCGAGGCGGGTGGATCACGAGGTCAAGAGATCGAGACCATCCTGGTCAACATGGTGAAACCCTGTCTCTACTAAAAATACAAAAAATAGCTGGGCATGGTGGCACAAGCCTGTAGTCCCAGCTACTCAGGAGGCTGAGGCAGGAGAATTGGTTGAAGCCAGGAGGCGGAAGTTGCGGTGAGCCGAGATTGTGCCATTGCACTCCAGCCTGGGTAACAAGAATGAAACTTCATCTAAAAAAAAAAATAGTTTTGTGAAATTTGTTCTGCATTTTCATGCCTCCATATTTTTTCATAATATTCTCTTCTTTGGAAATAACCTCTCCTACTACCCTGTGTCTGCCTGCTGAAATATTGCGTAGCTGAAAGGACACCTCCTCCATGAAGTCATCCCTGATCTGCCACAGCTAAAATTCATTCCTCCTGGCTCTGTGTTCTTACAGCATTGGCTCTAACACTTACACTACTTTTTGTATGGTAGTTATCTGTGTGAAAGTTTCCTTCTTCCTCCCGCTTCCAAGCTCTCCTAAAAGAAACCAAGCTCACTCTCACTATGGCCTTTCTCCTGAAAGCTGAAGCTGAGACAGTGCCAGTCAGGGATGCCATTACCATGGAGTGGTAGAATTGGACGATGGAGTAGGTAATCTCTAAGCTCTCTCCCAATTTGGAGGTTCTATAATCCTGGGTGGCAGTTTCCCTGAGGTCAGGGACTTCACCTTCAACAGCACCAGGAAGAGTAGCTGCCATGTCTCTAGGCAACTGCTGAGCTGGCAAAACTACATTATCTTTGATGCAGATGCAGATCAACAAGAACTGGCTACACCTTCCCTCCCTCCCAGTCTCTGTGTATCTATTTGTCACTGTCATGTGTGTTTGAAGGTGACATTGTGCTGCAAGTGTGGCTCGAGGGCTGCAGTGCTTTCCATATTCCTTCCCTTTGAAGACTATCCTTTGTGCTGTATAAGTTGATGATCCACATGCATATTGATGTCGCAGCACTCAGTGCTTTGCTTGTCAGTCTAGACCAGTGGGTTTCAAACTTCAGCATACATTAGAATCACCAAGAGGGCCTGTTACAGCACACATTGTGGGGACCTAGCCCCAGTTGGTCCAAGGGAAGACCCAATAATTGGCACTTCTAATAAGTTCCCAGGTGATGTTGATGTTGCAGGTCCCTGGGCTACACTGAGAACCATTGCTCCAGACAATAGCTCCACTCGAAAGGAGATGCCTTCTCTCTGACTGCTGCCCACTGAATGTGAGGGGCTAGCGGGGGTAGGGCTGGAGGTTGAGCACTCGACTGGGAGCCTGAAGATCAGAGTTCTACTGCAGCTCCTGGCTCTAGAGAACCATGTGAACTTGGGCAACTCTCAGCAGTGTTCTACCTCATTAGTTTCCTCGCAGACGCAAGGATGGGGTGAAGTGTGTGACTGCTATTCTGGGTAGTTCTAGAATTCAGAGTTTATCTGTTGCTCTTCATCCTAGCCCAGTCTTTCAAGTTGGGATGCCAGTTTGCCCCTTAGCACCTCTTCAGGCATCCAAGTACATCACTCTGAGCCCCAGCTGCCCCACACGCTTAGGGGCTTTCTTCAACAGGTATCCCCAGGTATGGAGCCCCAAAAGCAGAGCTGATGCCTTCCCTATTGGAGACCTAAATCTGCCCTTTCAGGGCATGCGTGTCCTGCATGTCCTATTTTAAATGGTATTGCAGCACAGACATAAGGACACAGAATTCTAGGGCCAATCTCCTGCACATAATTTTGGTTCTAACTACTTACTGTGCAACCTTGGGCTATTTAGTATCTCTTAGCCTCATTTACCCCAACTTTAAACTGGGGATAGCAATAGTACCTACTTCATGGTGTTATTTGAGGAGCAAATGAAATAATACATGGCAAGGCATTTATTATAGTGTCTGGCACATAGTAAGTACTCAAAATGGTAGCTGTTGTTTCTAAAAAAGAGGGTAATGGCCTCCTTCATAACACTAAACAAGTAAGGAACCAGAAAACACTATGGCTATAGATCTTTTAATGTCTTTAAACTTCATCATAGTAAATAATAATAATTATTATAGTAATACCTTATACATATGCAGTATTTTACACTTTTCAGAATACTAACCACTAAATCCTCTCATCCAACCTTTATAATGCCATAAGGACAAGGGAAGCACTCTTGTCCGGATTGGTAAAAGATGTTCCTAAAACAACATTGCTGTCACCAAGCCTCTCATGCATTAGGCTGGCTCTCCCTATGTGGATTTCTGCTTCTGCAAAGTTGATGAAGAGGAAGCATCCTCAGTGAAAGCTGCCAGCTGAGGAACCCCTAGGAAACCCCACTGGTACCTGGCCTGTCTTTTGCCAGTATCCATCAGGCCAGGGGCTGCTTGCTAAGTGGCATCATTGCCTGCATACTGTTTAGTGCATGTATTACCAGGACCCAAACATCCAAGTGATGCTACCTGAATAAGTTGGGAACTTTGATAACAAACATAAGCCAAACCAAAAGGATGCTCTGGATTTTCCGTTATTTCCACTCATTAGTCCAAGAAAAATCAGCCCACCCATTTATGCAACCAATTACACTTCTCATGATTTTACACAGCACAAAATCAGGAAGATGTCACAGGCTGTGTTACAGTGCCACACTCAGCATTAATTATAGTTCAGTGCTTGGAGAGGAATAAGGCACAGGAGACTCCAATACTTGTTATGGTGCTTAATAAGGATCTATTTACTCACTAGAAACTAGACAGGGATTCTAGACTTCAGCGATTTTACTTCCCTGCTCTTTTCTTCCTTCATGTTTCTGTCATCTGTGACTTGGTTGGAAACAGAGGACAATAGCAGGCCTTCCATTTGATGTCCTTTGTTTGACTTCCCTGATCTTTCCTCTGTGGTCAGTCTCTTTCTGACACCATCAAGACCACAGAATGGGGCAAACTGATTTTGCTCACTGGGCTTTAGCCACACTAGGATTCTTGTGGTTCTTTAAACTGGGCAGGCGTTCCACACCTTCAGAGCCTTTGCATTTCCATAGGACTGGTATGCTGCACCTTGTGGCTCTTGCACACTCTTCTTTAAAGGCTTTGTTCAAATGTCATCTCCATGAGGCCTTACAGGACCATACTACTTGAAAATTGCCCCTCTACTCCTTACTTCCCTTTCCTACTTTATTTGTCTCCATAACATCCATTGCCTGCTAATATAATATATAATATCCTGATTGTTTTATTTATTGTTTTTCTCTTTCCCTCCCTCCTTCTCTCACTCAATTCCAGCACTTAAGACCCAGGAGGGCAGGGCTAGCTTTAACATTTTTTCGGAAATAATTTTAGACTTTACAGGAAAATCATAAACATAGCACACAGAGAGTTACCATATATACCTTTCACCCAGCTTCCTGTAATCTCAACATACTACATAATAATACTAAGATTATTGGATCCAGGAAATTAACATTGATACAATAAGATTAACTTATCTACAGATATTATTCACATTTTCCCAGTTTGTCTACTAATGTCCTATTCCTGTTCTAGGATCCAATCCAGGATCTCATATTGTATTTAGTTGCCATGGCTCTTTAGCCTCCTCTAATCTATGATGCTTTCTCAATCTCTATCCCTCATGACCATTTAACAAGTCCAGGCCAATTATTTCATAGAGTTTCCCTTAATCAGGTTTTGTCTGCTTTTTTCTCACAGATTAAGGTAGTGCATTTTTTTGGCAAGAATGCTGTGCAAGTGACGTTGTAGAGGATGGGAGCTGTTTTGAAAAATTGTTTGGTCACTGCTATATCGCCAGTTGACTAGAATAGGACCTGACGCATACTAGGCACTCAGTACTTGTGAAGACACAAGGGGACCAAACCAAAAGGCATCCATACTCCTTTCTGGCAATGGAAAGATTATGTTCTGTAGGATATTAGGATTGCCGGGAATCTCTTGCTTTTGAAGAAGGGGAAGGTAAGTTGATTGGGTAGGGCAGGAGATCCCTACCAAAAAAGCAAAACAATAACAGGCAAAGGAACTCAAGTAGTATGTGCCCCAGGGAGCGGGAATATGGATATAACATTTGGATAATGAGATAGCATTTTTAAACATTTATTTATTTATTTTTGATACAGAGTCTCACTCTGTCACCCAGGTTGGAATGTAGTGATGTAATCTCAGTACAATGCAGCCTCCGCCTCCTGGGTTCAAGCAATTCTCGTGCCTCAGCCTCCTGAGTAGCTGGGATTACAGGTTCCTGCCACCATGCCTGGCTAAGTTTTGAATTTTTAATAGATACAGGGTTTCACCATGTTGGTCAGGCTGTTCTCAAACTCCTGACCTCAAGTGATCTACCTGCCTCAGCCTCCCAAATTGCCGGAATTATAGACATGAGCCAATATACCCGGTCTTCCTTTCTTTCTTTTTTTTTTTTTTTACTTTTATAAAGGATAATATCACTACCACCACCACTTCCCCAATAAAACCCAATACCTTGCATGTATAAGTAAGTGGCTGAGTCTCCAGATCCTGAAGCCAGACTGCCTGTATTCACAATCTGGTTCTGACTGATCCCTAAAGAACTCTACAAAGTAAAAGAAGCGTTCTTTCCTCAGTTCCAAAGGGTTTATTTATCAGAAACTCCTGAGCACCTCCTATATGCCAGCTGGAGTGGGGTCATGCCATCTTTCTAGCAATAGCTGAGTCATAGGCACCAGGTGAGAACCCCACTGCGACAACCCATCACCTTAAATTGTGGGTATAGTGCAATGCAGCAACTGAGATGAGGCTGGTGCCAAGGCTTCCTTCCGGTCACTGCATGGGCATGCATTTCTTCTTCTTAAACTTTTGTTTAGCTGCTCCTTGGCCTGTGTTACATGAAGTTATTAACTATACTCCAGCAAGCAAGAGCAGGCTGGGATGCCAGTGCAGCATGTGTCTCACCTATGTCCTGCACCACAGACAGACCAAGCCCAGAGAATGGCGATGACACAAAGCGGTGTCTCTTTTAGTGCTCTCCTGAACTCTACTGTCTCATCTGGCTGCACCCGATTCTTACAGTCCAACAGCCTTTCTGCTCCCTGGAACAAGTGACTACAGAGATATAACATGCCCTCTTAGCAAAGGGAGTTGTGCCATGCCAACTTATCCTCAGGCTGTCTGGGCCTGGGATAAGTTTTGTATGCCAGGAGTGTGGCAGGAATGACTAGAACTATAGCCAAGGTGCTACTCAATTCACCTGCCACTCTATCCTGCTAGTATTTCTTGTTCAACTCTTTGATATCCACTTTTGTTTATTTATTCATTCCTTCATTCATTTGATCATTCACAATTCAACAAAATTTATTGAGTGCCTACTATGTGCTGGGCACTGTGGAAGGTGCTGGAGATGCCCACGACAAAGTCCCTGCACTCAAGAAGCTTACATTCTAATGCAGGAGGCTGGATCTTTTCATTTGAATTTTTCTCCTATCTAAAAAAGTTAATAAATCCTCTCTAGACCCTAATTCCTCTTCCAGATACTGCTACTGCCCCATTTCTGTCCTCATTTTACTAAAACCCTGAAGCTTTTGTTTATACTTATCATCTCCAAATTGTCTCCTTCCATTCTCTCTTGAACTCACTCTAATCACTGCTCTGATCAAGATGACCACTGATCTTTATGTTACAAAATTCAACAGCCAATTCTCAGTCCTCATCTTACTTGAGCTATCTGCAGTGCTTGACATAGTGACCAGTCTCTCTTCCTTGAATCCCCTTCTTATGGCTTTCAGGAACCACATTCTATTGGGGTTCTTTTAACCATTAATTATATTAACTATATTCTGGCTGCTTCTCTCCAGTCTTCTTTGCTTGTTGCACTTCAACCGAACCTTTAGACGTTGAAGTGGTTTAGGGCTCAGTTCTTGGACTTATCTTTTCTACCTGAACTTATTCTCTAGGTGATCATTCAGTTTTATGACTCCCAAAGTTCTGATCCCAGTCCAGACCTCTCCTATAAACTCAAGCTTTATATATCCAATTCTCTATTTGACATCTCTAGCTGGGATATCTAATGGGCACCTGTCTTAGTCCATTTGGGCTACTATAATGAAACCCCATAAACTGGATAGTGTATAAACAATAGAAATGCATTTCTTAACAGTTCTAGAGGCTAGAGCATCTAAGATCAAGGTGCTGGTGGTGTCTGGTGAGGGTCTGCTTTCTCATAGACAGCATCTTCTTGCTGTGCCCTCACATAGTGGAAGGAGTGAATAGTCACTCTCAGGCCTATTTTATAAGGGCACTAATCCCTTCCATTCATGGTGGCTCCACCCTGATTACCTAATTACCTCCCAAAGCTCTCACTTCCTAAAACTATCACTTTGGAGGTTAGCGTTTCAACATAGAAATTTTGGAGAGAACACAAATTTTCAGACCATAGCTGCACATCCAACTTATCAAGTTGAAAACTAATCCCTTGATATTTCCCCCTAAAACCTACTTCTCCCACAGTTCTTCCCATCTCAGGCAAATAGCAACTTCACTATTATAGATGCTTAGGCTAAGAACCATGGCATCATCCTGTACTGGGTACTTTGCCTCATGTCCTTTATATAGGTCTGCTAGCAAATCCTATGTACTCTCTCTCTCAAAACGCATACAGGTTTTGAAAATTTCTCATTGATTGTCATATCACTGCCATTTCTATCACCCTTCTTCAAGTCCCCATCATGTCTCACATGGATCATTACAGTAGTCTCCTGGCTGGTTCTTCTGCTTCCACTCCTTTCTCTCTTCAGTTTATTCTCAACATACCATATATAGTAAGCCTACTAAAATCTAAGTCAGATTATATTACTCTCTGCTCTATGATACCCCTTCTTACCCAGTAAGAGCCAAAGCTCTTATAATAAACTTCAAAGTTCCAAACACCTGCCCCCCACATTAATTTCTTGAATTTATCATCTACTACCCTTCCTCTTGTCCTCAAACCTCCAGCCACACTGGCCCCCTTGCTGTTCCTCAAACGTATTAGGTATGATATGGTCTTAGGACCTTTGCACAGACTCTTCTCTGCCTTAAAAGTCCTCCAACCAAATAGCTGCAGATCTATATCTGTCACTTCTTTCAGGTCTTTACTCAAGATCTATCTGTCAAGGTCACTCTGGTGAAAGTGTTTCTCCCCTTCGAAAAATTTATATCTCCATTATCTGCTTTATTTTTCTCTCTAGCACTCATCATTCTTTAACATACTATATGTCTTAATGTGCAAGGGCTGCCATAACAAAATACTACAGACTGGGTGGCTTGAACAACAGACATTTATTCCTGACCATTCTGGAGGCTGGAAGTCCAAGATCAAGGTGCCAGAAAGGTAAGTTTCATTCTGAGGCCTCTTTTCTTGGCTTATAGACAGCTCCCATCTCACTGTATGCTTATATGACTTCTTCGTGCATGGCGGGTGGTGGGGGGAAGAGAGATATAGAGAGGGACAGGGAACAGGCTCTTCGGTGTCTCTTCTTATAAAGGCACTAATCTCATTCGACCAAGGCCCAACTCTCATGACCTCATCTAACCATAATTATGTCCCAAAAGCCACATCTTCAGATGCCATCACATTGCGTGTTCAGATTTAAACACAGGAATTTGGTGGGGAAGACACAACCATTTAGTCTAGAACATTATATAAATTTTACTATATATTTTATTGATCTTGTTTATTGTCTGCCTCCTCCACTAGAACTGAACTTTGATAATGGTTGGGATTTGTGTTTAGTATGTCCACTATTTTAATCTCCATGTTCTGAGTAGTGCCTGGCACATGTAGGGGCTTAATACATATTTACCAAACAAGCTGTTAAAATAAGTAAATAATTACAGTTTGTGATAAGCACTAAGAAGGAAATAAACAAGTTGACAGGACAAAGGTTGTCCACGTTGGCTACACAATAAAATCACCTGAGGAGTATTCAGAAATACAGATAGCTGAGTTCCATTCCCAGAAATTCGGATTTACTTTATCTAGAAGGGGGCTGGCCATTGTTTTATTTTTTAACGCTCTCTGAGTGATTCTCAATATGAAGCAAGCCCAAGAACCAATGAGTTTGAGAATATCGGGGACAATAACTTACTTGAGATAGTGTGTACAGGGAAGGCTTTTAATGTTTTTCTGAGAAGGTATCATTGAAACAGAAACTTGAAGGACAAAAAGAAGCATGGAGAAGTTGGGGCAAGGGTGGGATTCAATTCTTGGTAGAGGGTCAGAGCAAGAGTAAAGGCATTGAAGCAGGGATGCACTTTGTGTACCCTCAGAACAGAAGATCAGTGCAGGTGGTGAACAGTGGGCAAGGGGAAGAGTGGAACAGGACGAATGTGGAGAGATGCACAGGGACCAGATTAACCAGGGTCTTCTAGACCACGGGAAGGAAATATGAATTTATACTACATGCAATGGGAGTCATGGGAGGGTTTTGAGGAGGGAAATCATGTGATCTGATATTTGATTTTCTAAAGATTGGTCTTGCTGCTGCGTGGAGGCATAAGTGAAAGCAGAAAAAGCTTACGATCCTGTTATGGTGGTATAAGAAGGACTTGATAGTGGTCTGGACTGGGCTGATGGCCTAATGTTGTTCCTTTTCATCTAGATAGCAGAAGCCTGAGAGTGGTACATGAATCCATTCTGCCCAGGCAAACTCATACGCAAGGCCATTGGTTTCTGAAAAACTTTCCAAAGCTAAGATTCTGTAGTTTGCTAATTCTGTGATCAGTGGCTCAGGTGTTGGAATATGTATGCCATGACTTGCCCTTGAAAAAGGGCCCAGTTGATCAGTTAATGAGACAGGTGTTTTCTAGCTAAAAAACAATCCAGTCAGAAAGGGGCTTAGACGAAGTGATGGCAGCATTCATTGATGACACCCACATTTTAAAGACCCCTACTAATCCCCAGCACTGGCTCTTTTACGCTTTCTAGGGGAGAAGGGTAGGAGGAGGAAAGAGGACAAACACTATGCTCTTGAGAGAACTTATTAATTAACGGAAGAGATCAAGACACGAACACAATTAGGAGTAACACAAGAGAGTAAGGTAAGTATTCAAAGGAAGATATGAATCCAATCAATACTTGCCATCATTTATTTAATACCCATTTTAGGACAAGCACTGTGTTGCATGCTTTACACATGTTCTCATTTAATTTTCACAACAGTGGAGTAGGTAATAGAATCACATATGGTAATCACAATAATAATAATAAACATTTGTTAAGCCAGGCACCGGGCTAGGTGTTTTCACATATATAGGCATCATCATTCCACAGAGGAGGATAACTAGGCCCAGAAAGGATAAATGACTTATCCACAAATCACAGAACTAGGTTCGACTGCCAAGCTCTGATATTCTTCAAATACAGGTTCAACTCCCAAACTCATGCTTTTAAAGTAGTCTGGGAATTCAGAGCAGATGGCTCCTACCTTGTTCTGGGAGGTACATGTGTGAAGGGAGGAAGACCCTGTGGAGGAATAAAGGTGTGAAGATGCAAAAGGAGATGCTTATTCAGGGACCACCAAGCGGCCTGCTTGGTCAGGGCTGAGAGGGTCTATCAAGGAATCGTGGTTCAATGGCAAGGCATTTCTCCTTCCCCTTTCTGCTCCTAACCACTTCGCATGTGCCAAACAGGGGTTGCAGCCTCCTATCAAGCTTGTCTGGCCCTCAAGGCTTGACTTTGGGGTGCCTTGATCCTCTAAATAACCCTGGCAACTCAAAAAGCCTTAATCACAGTCAAAAGTAGGGCAAGTATAGATTTTCAAACTCAAACCATAATGAGTAGTAATTTTGCCACCTCATTAGTTCTTTCTTAAGTGGAAGCAGCCCTTTGGCATTTAGGACATTGACAACAAGATCTGAAAAGGATGGGAAATATAGAGAAGGCAACAACCAGCATCTAGCACAACATCTCATCAAGCCAGCAAAGACCATTCAACATGTAATACTGCTTGTAATGGCAAAAATGTGCCAATGATCTAGACGCCCATCAATATGAGATTGATGAGATAAATTATGAAACATCCAAAGAAAATAACACTATGTCATTGTTTAAAAGAAGGAGCTAAAACTGTAATTTCTTACAAGAAGAGATGTTTCCCTAGGATTTTAAGTGAAAAGGGCAGGTCATGTAACAGTCTCTATATCATGATCCCAGTTAAATCCTAGATCTGGGTTTATATATGTATAAAACTGTCAACCACAGTTACCTGGTACAGTGTTGGTGCACAGAATTACAGAGGAAATTTCACTTTGTATGCTTATATATGCTGTTGACCTTTACAACAAGCTAATATCACGTTATAATTGGAAAAACAATACTAGAATTTCCATTTTGCAAAACAAAAAAGTCCTATCTTAGATCACCATCATCCATGCTGTCTTTTTCGATGACAACATATCTTGGATTCAGCTGTGCATTTGAATTTGTCTCATAACTTCCTCATGAGTGAACTAAGATAAGATAGTAATATATTGACAAAGTTATAATACAGTTAAATGGCTTGGCAATCCAGCAGAAGGTTTCCAGAGAAGGGCCACAAGGCTTTTTGATTTTTATTAATTACTTAGGTGATACAAAAAAATGTACTTACTGTGTTTGAAGATGACCCAAACCTGTCAGGGATATCGGAATATGTTGAAGAACAAAATTGAGATTCAAAATGAGCTGAGATTGGCTGGAATATTGGGCTAAAATTAAAAAGGTGAAATATAAGTGAGATAAAGAAAAAAACATTAATTCAAATTTTAAAAGTCCATTTTGTGAGGCCAAAATAGGGGAAGCATGGCTTCACAGCAACTCACATCAAACAAATAAACAAACTAAAAAAGATCAAGTGGTTTGAATTGACCCACAAGCACAATTCAAGCCAACAGTTTAATGTACCTAAATTATTTAGTTGCTAAAAACAGAGCACAATTTTAGATTGCATTAATCAAAGCACAGTTTCTAGATCCTAGAATATAATCGTCGCACTGTAACCTTCTCTGGTTCCTCCTGGAGTCTCTTGTTCAATTCTAGACACCACATTTTAAGAGGGTCACTAAGAAAGTGGAACACTTCCAGAAGAGGGTTGCAAGATTGACAAGAGAAAAACATTCCAGAATACGAGTGGCCCTTGAAGGAAGAAGAGACAATAGGGTCTGTAAAAGAGAAACATTGGGGGATATATAGGATATCCATCTGCCTTCAAATCTCATGTGTTTCCCTGCGGAAGATAATGCACTTATTCTGGGTTGCTGAGGTGATAGAACTAGGACTACTGCCACCCAGTGGTGAAAAGGAGGCAGATTTTTCAGTAAACCCATCAAAAGGCTGACCTTGAGAAGGTCCTGCAAGAAGAGGCTGAGCAAGCAGATAAGGCAGTGACGATTTTAGTTGAGTCTGAATGAACAGATGCCTAGTGGCAGAACTGCACTGAGTCCCTTTCAGCGCTAAGAGATTACATCTTTTTCTCCTATTCTCCGTGCCATCAATTCCTCTCTGTGTCCCCCTCAGGATCAATAAGCCCACTCTGCAGTCCACAGAATGGTAAGGAGAGCTCTGCAGGAACTGTGGGAATTGGTGCCTCTTGTTTATTATTGCTCAGGGTCTATGGGAGCAAAACCCACTACTTACAGGAGGGTCAAATGGCTGATACAAGTCAGGTCATGTCTTTCACTAACAACCTCCTCCGTGGCTTTCCATCTCACTCCCTGGAAATTGTAGTCAATGCCCTTAAATGAGCTGGTCCCTGTGACCTCTCTCACCTCCCATCCCATTACTCTTCCCTTCATTCACTCCACTGCTGCAACATGGGCTTCTTGGCAGCTTCATAAGTGCCAGGTATCCTCCTGATTCAAAGACTTTGCTCTTGCTGTTCTCTCTGCTTCAAATGCTCTTCTCTGAGATACCTACATGACCCACTCCCTCACCTCCTTTAGGCATGGATTCAAAAGATTACCTTCTTGGTGAGGCGTACGTTGATCACCATAGAAAATTATAGGCCCTGCAGCGTTCACCTTCCAAATCTCCCCAAATACTCCTGACCGTTTTACAACTCCTTATCACCCATCTGAAGATTTTCTCCATAGTACTTAATATCACATGCACATGACACAACATTTTATAATTTTATTTTGTTTTCCAGTTTTCCATACTCCCTATATTAGGTTATAAATTCTGAAATACAAGAATCATGCCTGTCCTGTTTTTTTGTGTTTTTTTTTTTTTTTTGTGGTTGTTTTGTCATATCTCAGCTTCTGGAACACTGGCTGGCACACAGTAGTTATTTGGTGAGTGTTTAATGAAATCCCTGCTGCATCCCAGATCCATGCCATCGTCTGCAGTCTTGATTTTCTCAACAAAAGAAATTTCAAATTTAAGAACTAAGTCCCAAAATAATACTTGTAGTAAGATTTGGCATGATTGCCTATTTTTCTCTATTTCCTCATTTTTTAGTTATGCAGTCATATTACCTTAATCATCAACTGGCCATAATCACATAGCAGCTAACATCTATTGAATGCTTATCATGTACCAGGCATGGTGATACTTTACTTGGACTAACTAATTTAATTCTCACAATAGCCCTTTTCAGTTGGCACTACTATCATTCCCATTTTAAAGACCAGAAACTGAGAAATGAGGAGGAGGTATACTCAACCAAGGCTACACAACTAATACAAAACAGATTCCAAAGCCATGTTATTGCCTCCTAACTTCAGCATAAAATGAAAACTGGTGATGATGATGATGGCTAACATTAACTGAGTACTAATCATTTGTCAAGAGCTATACTAAATGTTTAACACACATCATGTCATCTGAAACTGAAAAAAGCCCTATGAGGCAGAAATAATTATTATGATCATGTTATAGTATTAGGCTCTCCTGTAATGTAATTAACCAAACCTGTGCCCACACTTGACTTCTACCTTGGTTCTTTCTTTCTCTCTCTTTCCTGCCTTCCTGCCTTCTCTTCCTTCCTTCCTTCCTTCCTTCCTTCCTTCCTTCCTTCCTTCCTTCCTTCCTTCCTTCCTTCCTTCCTTCCTTCCTTTCTTCTTTCAGGGTCTGGCTCTGTCACCCAGGCTGGAGGGCAGCACTGTGATCTCAGCCGCTCACAGTAACTTCTGCCTGTAGGGTTCAAGCAATCCTCCCAGATCTGCCTCCTGAGTACCTGGGACTACAGACCTGCACCACCACACCTGGCTAATTTTTGTGTTTTTTGTAGAGATGACGTTTTCCCATGTTGTCCATGGCTGGTCTAGAACTCCTGGACTGAACAATACACCTCCTTGAGCCTCCCAATTTGCTGAGGTTACAGACATGAACCACCACACATGGCCCCACTTTGGCTTCATAGCAAGCATCCTTTGACTCTTTTTCATTTCAGTCCAGTGAAGAAACTGGAAAAGCAATAATGTGCCAGTCACTACTTGAACCCTCCACTCCATGTAGATTAGACCTCCAACATACATTGTGATTTCAGCCTTTGTTGCTCCTGTTGAGAAGAATGCCCTTTTTTTGAAACTCCTGTCATCCCTAGACTGCCAATTTTTTTCCAAATCTTAGTTTAAATGCAAACCTCTCCAGGAATTCTTCCACGGTCACCCCTTTCTACCACAATGTATTTCTCTCATTCTACAGTCAATACATCTCCTTCAGCCCTGGTCTCCAGCTTCGCAGAGCTGGCTCTTTCCACTCAGGTACGTCCCTTCTTCTCAGGTAGACTGAGCTCATGGAAGCAGCTGTGCCTATGTTCCTTGGCATGCCCTGAGTAAATGGTATGTTCACTGTCACACAGTAGGTGCTTAATCATTATTCTGCTGATTTAATGATACTATACCCTCATCGTTGTAAAATGTTTTTCTCTTTTCAAGGTGCTCCTATACATATTATCTCACTTTAGCTTCACAGCAGCTCGAAGACACAAGAGAGACAGGCCTTATTTTTCTCATTTTTACAGTTAAGGAAATTGAGGGCCAGGGAGGCTAAATAAGTTGTCTCAGGTCACACATCTGAGAATTGAGCCCAGCTGTCTGGACTTTGAGCCCCTGATTCCTTGTATTAGACCACACCGACTCTATGACTCTACCGGAAGGCGCCACTGGCTGGGAGCAATGCTAATAACATTTCTATAAAGACCTCCTTGATTCTATCACTGGAGCAAAAGCAATAAAGAGCGCCAAGAGGCAATATCCTCAGTTGAGATTGGGAAGGCAAGTAAATTCATACACTCTGGTAAGAAGTGTCTGGGGATTATCAGATGCGTGGTGATGCCTCTGTTACATTCTTTAGGAGGAGGGAACTGAGAACTGAAAGCTCTCCTCTATACAGGACAGATTAACTCAATCCTCAGCAGAAGGGAGGCAGCCTAATAGCCAGCATGGTGAATATGACACAGCAACTAGGAGGCAAGAAATCTGGGTTCAAGATCCAGTTCTGCTATGAACCAGCTATGTGATCATGTGGAAGATACCTAACCTTTCTGAAGCTGTACTTCCTCATTAGAAGCTGCCCATTTACAAGGCTTCGCATAGCACCAGCATTCTAAAAATCTATGACACAGATTACAGTAGGATGAGCCTTGGGCTGTATCTGGATCACAGACATATTTTCTTTGGTGCAAATAGTGTTTAAATTTTCTATGAACTGGTAACCAACATTGGAAAATTAGAAGATTTACATGAATATTCAGATGTCTAAGCTCTCTAGAAAAGTCCAAATATGTGGCAACATTAAAAATTAGAAAACTTCACATAAAATTTGATTTTCAGTCTTTCTAGGAAAAAAGATCTGGGCACATGGGATTATTTTTGTCATCTGTTTATTATTTAAAATATACTATCTTAGGTTGTATGGTAAGTACCATCAGGAAAACACAAAGTCAGCTAGGAGGTCAAGAATTCGGAAATAGTAAGAGTGGTAGGATCCTGCAAGGCAGAGAGTGTTACAGAAGGTAGACACAGAAGGCCTCACTGGCAAAGTGACCACATTCCCACAGGACCATAATGAACTGGAACCCAGAAGTAGCTGCTCCCTTTAGACAGAGCATGTGGATGAAAGGTTAGGGATGCTAATATCTTCAACATATCTAGTTGGGACTCAAAAGATGCTGTAGGTTGTTGTGACTGGAATCATCATTTTAAGCTTATTATTTGATTTTACGCAGGCAACAAAAGAGTTTCAAATGGTAAAATCAATATCAAAGTCTAGGAGAAGGAAAGGAGGAGCAGTTGTTTAAACAAGAGCTTGACAAGCTGATACAAAGCCTTCACTAACCAAGAGCAGCCAAACATCCCAATAAACCTGAATGCATTTTCTGTCTAATGGGGTCAATGCAATTAGCCTGATACCTGCAGCCACCTCCCTAACTTGCCCTTACATCTCAGGCTAGGGCCATTACATGGTATTAGAACTGATTCTCGTTAGAGAACCACCAATTCTGTTGATCCAAGAATAGCATGCAAGAGATGGGGAGACAGGAGAAATGGATCCTACTCCATTCTCTTGTTGGTCATTTCTTGTCTTATCTGGGACTTGACAGATTGTCTGGATGCCAGATTCTCCAAATAAGAAATGAGTATTTCAAACTATTTTTTCCAATGTCAAGATATCTACAGTGAGGGTATTGTTTCGTGAAATGTTTGTGTGTATATACATACACACACACAAACTATGTATATAAAGCCATATTATAAAAGATATATATAACTGTTTATTTAAAATTATATATAATTATAAATATTTTATAACTCAATAATTATCCTTACTGTGTGCCGCGTACCCTGTTATTTCTCATTCCATTTGTGCATTCGTGTGTGTGTGTGTGTGTGTGTGTGTGTGTGTGTGGTTAATGCTGGTCACTATCCACTAAATTAATTTTCTGAGCAGTGGGTAACAATTGGTAGCTTGAAAAACAGTGCTCTACACCAGTGGTTTCCAAATTGGACCCTTGGAGTCCTTCTTAAACACATACTCTTGTTCTCCATTCCAAACTTATGGAATCAAAATTTCTTTAGGGTAAGGCCCAGGAATCTGTATGTTTTAACAAGGACTAGCTGTGCGTGCACTGACATGAAGGAATCACATGTATTCTCAGCACACAGATGCAAATAATATCAAAAAGAACTATTATCGAATGCATACTCCTCACCAGTGCTTTCACATAAGAGCTTTTCATTCATTATCTCACTTAAATTCCCACTATAACCCAACGTTACAGATGAGGAAACTGAAGCTCAGAGTTTCGATAAGTGGCTGGAAGACATACCGGGGGAGATTAAGGAAGAAGCATGGCTATGATTTGTGAGGGGTCTGTTTCAGCCCAGTGGTCAACCTGCACTGACTCCTCCCACACTTCTTTCTGCAGCTCCAGCATCCTTGGACCTATCCTGGAATATTCGATACCAATTCAAATTCCAGATCAGATACCAAAATTCCAGGTCAACCACGAGAGGCAAAGAGCAGACATAAAACAATGACAAAAAAAATTGTACTATTATCAGCTTTTTACTGTTTCCAAAGCATATTGTGGGTCTATTTTCTGTACATTTATACCTTTCAATTATTCTGTGAAGCATGAGGGGCAAATGAAAAAACAGAGACCCAAAGAGGGGAAACAACTTACTCCAGATGTCACAGCAAGTTCACAGCCAAGCTGCCACACTGTGACTCACTCTGGTAGGCACTATTACTGCACTCGGGTTGGCTTTCTCCAGGGCTCATAGCTCCAACACATTTCAGGTCTAGTTCCTTTTCAGGGAAAAGAGGAAGGGATGGCTTGCTTTCTGCCTCTCTCCCCGTAAGATTTACCAACAAATTCAGAAATGAACACATTCTCCATACATACTGCCTGAGGGACAGGGTTCCCCGACTTCCACAGGACTGTGTTGAGAACAGGCTGCGTTTCTATTTTTGCCTTGCAATTTGTAAAAAGCTTTGCACTGTGCTTCAAAGAAAAATAATGGATTCCATGATGAAAAGAAAAAGCTCCATCCCTCCCACATAGGTTAAATGCCACCAGCCACTAGTGAAGCAGCCGTGGGAAGTCTCTGCTGAGCAAAATGTTGAGAGCCCACAGAAAACGTAGAGAGTGGACTGGACCAATGTTTGCCAGTGGCAGAAAGGGTCTGAAAGGATGAATGGCCCTCATTTAGCCTTCTTGACTGAGATCCTCCCTCTGTTGAGACTATCCCTCTGTTTCTGCCACAGACAGTGGTGTTGTTTGCAGTGTGTATATGCTTATGTGACAAATTACTAGTTATTTATCAAACACTTTATTGATTCTAACATTTTTTCACCCCTTTCCCTTTAGAATACAGATCTTTTCATCGTTCCCCTTAACCGTTCCTGAGGCAAACCTCTCACTCGTGCAACACATGAACGGACAGACAGACAGACAGACACACACGCACACACACATGCACACTTGGTGAAAATGAAAGCAAGACTCCTTTCTCTTGGCCTCAGTCTCCCTATCTAGAAAGTGTGAATGAATTGAACCAAATATTCTATTAGGTTCCTTCTCTGGTTCTAGGATTCTGATAACATAAGTGGGGAAAGCCCTAAATATAGTTCATGAATTTGTGATTCAGACTCTGAGCATGAAGGGGTAAACTGGCCTCAAATTGTGTGTTCAATGGTTGTCTTTTGTTAAAAGGAATCATAAAGTGAGATAAAGAACAACAATTCCTGTTATGCCCATGAGCATGCTAACATCTTAACAATGAGGATTATGCTGTATCTTCCCTCTCTTGTTTTATTTTCCATTCTCTTTATGCATAGTCAGGGCTGCAAAGACTGCCTAGTCAGTTGTTTTCCCCCCATGTCAATTTCTCTTCCCATGTGAAGGTGGCAGATACAATCCAGCCCTGTAATAGCTAAGGTTTCAGCCCCGAAGGGCTTCAAGCTAATGCCATTCTCACCTCAGAGGAAGTGCTTCATGTGATGTCAGAAAGATTTCAAGAGGTGTTAATTTCCTTTGTGGCTGCAACTCCCTTTTAGTTTGGTGAGGTTGGCTTAGGATTTGATGGTTTTATGGATTTCAGTATCAAGAAAATACAGGATATCTCAGCTTTTAAATTTATATTGTCAATCACTGAAGTGGCTTCTACCCTGTGGGGACACTAACTAGACCTACACTCACTGCTGCTTGCCAAATGTAGTTTTTGGCTCCTTCCTACCTGCTCCTCAGGGCTGGATTTAAGATGATGAGATTGCAGAGAAGGCAATCCTCTGGTGGTGTGGAAAAGAAATCAGTGGAGATAAGACTGTTCTTATTCTCACACCACACAGCAGAAAGCTTTGAATCAAACTGCCTGTGTCTGAATCCAAGTCATTGAATCACCTTGGTTTCAGTTTGCTCATTATCAAATGGGGATACATTCTGTACTAGGAAATACCTTATAAGGTTACTGTGGAGATTAAATAAGAAAAAAAGCCTAGAGCAATGCCCAGCACATGCTAATATCTCAATAACTGCTGGTAATACTGATTATTATTCCTCCTCACCGAACAGGTCTTGCAACTGTCTGATGTTTAACAACCTTGCATTTTCTGGCCATCTCATTTCACCAGAGGATCTCAAAGCACACTAGAGATGGGGCTGAGCTCAGGTTCATCTTACAGCCACTGAGTGGGACAGGGAGCAAAACTGCCCACTTTTCTGTTCATTTATTTATTCACTTAGCAAATGCTTATTGACCACCTATTAAATGCCAGAAACTGTGCTAGGTGATGAAGACATAAAGATGAACAAGACATAGTCCCTGCTTAACAGAGTTAACACTCTAGAAGCAGGGAGGTAGGAGGAAGTGGGAGGCAGATAAACAAGAAATACAATGATTAAGACAGGAATGTGCTTGGCGAACTCCAGGGACAGAACTTCAGTGTGGATGGAGTTGGGGGCAGTCATGAGAGGGAGGGTGATATGAGATGAGGTTGCAGAGGAAGACAAAGGGCCAGATCATTCAACCTTTGTAGGCCATCTAAGAAGTTTTATCTTTATCCTAAAAATGTTAGTATATAAACGGAAGGCTTTTGGCAAAGGATCAACATACTCAAGTGTTTGTTAAAGTAGGTTTTTTTTTTTTTTGAGACAGTGCTACCTCTGGCTCCCAGGCTGCAGTGCAGTGGCACTATCTCAGCTCACTGCAGCCTTGATCTTCAGGCTTAAGCAGTCCTCCCACCTTAGCCTCCTGAGTAGCTGGGACTACAGGTGTGCACCAACACCCCCAGCTAATTTTTGTATTTTTAGTAGAGATGGGATTTCACTACATTGTCCAAGCTGGCCTCAAACTGCTGGGCTCCAGCAATCTGACCGCCTTGACCTCCCAAAGTGCTGGAATTACAGTCGTGAGTCCTTGTAACCAGCCTGTTCATTAAAGTTCTTAATGACTGTTATATAGAGTAGACATTGGTTGGGGTTGAGATTTGTGGGGGCAATGCTGCCACTATCTGATACAGTGTCTGTGTGAATCACAAAAAAATACACCCCTTCCTCAATTTAAAAATGACAACAAAAAATTATGTTGGTCTTTTCTTGTACAACCTAAACAAATTTAAGTCCTGCCCAAGAAAGTTTGCCAGAGTCGTGGCGAGCAGCAGCCTGGGTTGTGAGCACCCACATTATTCCTCTCACTCATGCATTTCTTGTCACTGGAATAGATGCACCATTAACAACACTTTGCACCCCACTGTTCTATCCACTCTCCAGATGAGGCAGCTGGAGGTGGGAGGGATGGGATTTCAGCCTGTGAGAGCAATGGGTAGTGGAGAGAGAAGTAAACTCAGGGGACACCCAGGGCTTGGGTAGGATAGAGTCCACTTGTGTGTGCCACTGAATGTGTGCATTTATGGATGTATGAGTGTGTGTGATTGTGCTTTCCTGAGTCTATGCAAGGTCTCCTGGTACAGTTTTAAGTAGGAGCAGGCTCTCTTCCGCTGTTCTCAGACTTAGAGCCAAGAAGCCCAGAATGTCTGCACCCATCTGCACAATGTTATGTAAGTATATATGTGTCTGTGATATAAATGGCACACCCATAGCTATGGTGCCCTTGTGTAGTATACAACATGAACATCCATACATGGCAGCCCTGAAAGTAAGAGTGGAAGCAAGTAGATCATTTAGGAGACTGTTCTAGTGGTTTGGGAAAGAGATGATGGTGGCTCACACTAGCTAATGGCTGGGGAGGTGGTGAAAAGTGATGAAATTCAGGAAACATTTTGAAGGTAAATGAACAGGATTTGCTGATGGCTAGGATGTCATGTGTAAGGGAACAAGAAGAACTCAGGATAACCACCAAGAGTTTCACTTAAGCAACCAGGTAAGTGGTAGTGCCGTTTACTGAGTGGGGTTGACTGGAAGAGAATGTATTTGAGAAAAATATCACAAATTCTGCTTTGGGCAGCTTATGCTCACTCCACCTGCTCACCTATGGTGGCAGATCAATCAGTCTCTGTATCTTAAGCCTTTCCTCTCTGCAGATCTCAAAGCACTTTATGTGAGGGGACTCTGGAAAATTGGTTATCCCTGATACTTATCCTCACCTCAGCAGTTTTCTTTCTGTACCTCCTTTGACTTGAGAGGAAATAATAATTTTACTTTGTTCCTACCAGTTTCTCAAGATCTTTCTCTCTCTCTCTCTCTCTCTCTCTCTCTCTCTCTCTCTCTCATCTCTATCTCTCTCCATTTCCAAATGTCCTTTTCTAAGATTGCTTTTTGTCAAAACCCCAAAATCTTTCTCTTTTGGGAATACACCTTTAATCAAGGACAGGGATTCTCCATCTGCCACTACCAGGCAGCCCAGAGCACCGTCATTCCACCCAAACCCTCTCCTCAAAAGCAGAAAAAGGTACTTGGAGCATGGAACATAGCCAAGTGAGTTGAGAAAATGAGCCACGTGCTGAGAAATTAAAGAAAGTAATGCCGACTAGGGGAAAAAATGAATAAATCGGGAAATCTTAAGGTCATTGTGATCTCTTTGATTGCATTAACATCTAATAGCAGAAGACTGCAGATTGATTACTACTTCAACAGGAGGGATCAAATGTAAGCTATGAGTGTGGTGCCCAGAGCTACATCTTCTGTAGGGGAAGTCAGTGCCATCAGGTGAAGCTAAATCTCCTCACTCCAGGCACATTGCCTTAGAACCCACTGCCACTCTAGATATGCATCAGGCAGCCTAGGCACCAAGAAACTTTCATAAATACAAATCATCCCCTTGTGCACAGTGCCCATCATTCACACTAGATCATGCCATCCCACTTCCTCCAGTGTTTCTCGGAATGGCCTAGGAAAGGCTTCAGAGGAATGAAACATCACTGATTATCTAGATGAGTCTTTGGGGTTTGTTCTTGCTCCATCGGCCCCAGTTCCAACTCTCCCTTCCTAGAGCTCCTTATGCTTTCCTCTTCATCTGCCCATATTGATGGAAGAAGAAACAAGTTCACCCCTTTCAGTAACAGATTGTGGACCTGTCCTCCATAAGCAAAAGATACCATGCTATGGTCACCTTGCCTCATTCCCACCAGCAAAAAAACAAAAACAAAAACACAGTGACAACAGTGACCTGAATTGTCAGGGGTCTTTTTGGGAGAAGGCTGCCTCATGCAGACAAGCACATGAAAGGAAACAGCAGTAAGAATCATAACCCCAATTTTTCACCTCCACCTGTGTGCCAGGTGATGAGCTAAGTGCTTTATATTTAGGTTATCTAACGTAGTCCTCACCACAAGGCAGGTATGATTACTGTCACCATTTCATAGCTGAAAAAAAAAGAAATGCAGAGGCTCAGAGAGGTTTAGGCACTTGCTCAGGGTTACAGAGCCAGGCATGAGCTAAGCCAGGATTTAAACCTAAATCCGTCTGTCTTCAGTACAAGTGCTCACAACCAACTTGGTTTGCAGGAGTGGATCCAAATATATCGTTCTATTTTCAGCCTCTTTCTTCCCTTTACAAAAGGTATTCCAAACACATCCAAAACCATGGTGATGCCTTCCAAACCTCTGGCTCCAGCCCTGACCTCTCTATTCAGCTTTAATCCTTAACCAATTCCTTTCCGCTAGATGGTTCCCTTTCACTCATGCCCTCTGTTCACTCGAGTTCAGAATTCCTAAAACATATTTTTTTTCTCCCACCCAGCTTTCCCTTTATTTGACTCTTTCTGCCAGCATTAGTCCAATTTCCAGGCTCCCAACTTCAGAATCATCCCCAGCTCTTCTCTCTCTGTCCATATCTAGTCAGGGAAAACACCTTATTGTGGCAATTTTCTCTCCATAATGTCTCCTGAATCTACCATTTTTTCCTACTTGAAATTCTTCTTACACGCCATTGGCCTCACTTTTAAAGAACACACAAATTTATTTTCGTATGGTTTCTGTGGATCACAAGTCCAGGCACAGTATGCCTGAATCTTCTGCTTAAGGTCTCATTGTGTTGAAATTAAGGTGTCGGCCAGGGTTGTGATTTTCATCTGAAGGTCCATTAGTAAAAGTGTAAATGCACAGTACAAGGAATTTCCACATACCCTTCACTCAGATTCCCAAAAATGTTAACATTTTACAACATTTTCTTTATCCTTTTCTTTTTTTCTATACACACACACACATATACACACCACACAATTTTTTCCCCTGTCATTTGAGAGTAAGATGGAGATCATGCCCCTTTATGCTTAAATACTTTAGTGCATGTTCCTACAAATCAAGAGCATTCTCTTAAATAACCACAAGATAATTATCAAAATCAGGAAATTAATATACATATGACATTATGATCTAATATAAAAACCTCTTTCAAATGTCACCAATTATCCCAATGTCATCCTTTAGTACAAAAGAACAAAAATTATTTGGTAAAGGGCCCAAAGATGGATAAATTCCTAAGTTGAGTTTCCGTATCTTTAGTGTCCTTTAATTGGAAACAGTTTCTCAGTTTTTCTTATCTTTCATGACCTTGATATTTTTGAACAATAAACTAGCCTCTGATTTTTGCTGTACCTCACCTCACTGTAGTGTTGGAGCTCAGAAAACAGTACCCTAAAATGAAGGCCTCAGAAGCAAATATTATTCTCTGACTTTCTTCTGCCCTCTTGTCTTTCAGTCCCATCCTCACTGGAGGCTAGCCAGAGAAACTAGAATCTCTTTTCCTTAAGATGAGTCATAGAAACCAGGACCCTTCTCCCCAAATCCAGCCATGAAACCTAAAAATATTACTGTAACTTTCCCTCTGTTTTTCTGTGTTATGAACTAACCACAAAGAAATGATCTGACCTACCTTGTTTGACTACGGGTCATAAGATCTTCACTCCAGAGAGGGTCACGCCCCACACCCAGAAGGAAGGAATGCATTCTCAGAGAGGGCTAGAAGAATCTAGACAGGGAGGCTTTGCTGTGTTTCCCCACTCAGTCTATTGCATTAGATTATACTCTTTTTGTCTAATCATATTTCTACATGGGTGTCCATACTTTTTTGACTTAAGCATAAAGTGGACAATTTCCCCTGTATCTTTGGGTCTTCATTCTGAAGGCTCCCATGTACACACATGTCAAATAAATTTGTATCCCTTTTCTCCTATCCATCTGCCTTTTGTGAGTTTATTTTTCAGGGAAACTTCAGAAGGCCAAGGGGAAAGCTCTCCTTGACCCTGCAATAGACAGGAAAGCAGAATATTCCCTGATGTCCCAACTACAGAATCATAGAATTTGGAATGGACCTTAAAATGAACTACTCCATTGGGTCCCAAATCGTTGTCATGTACCCCTCAATATTTTTGCTATACCATTTATCCAACATTTTTCTTTGAATTATATAATTACTGTGGTAGGCAAAATTTTAACTATGACCCCCTCAATGATCCTTGCTCCTGTACAATCCCCTCCCCTCTGAGTGTGGGTGGAACCTATCAATATAATGAGAAATTACTCCAATGATTATGTTACATTATATGGCAAAACAGATTATCTGAGTGGGTGTAATCTCATCATATGAACCCTTTAGTAACACAGTTTTCTCTGGGTGATAAGTAGAAGAAGAAGTCAGAGAGATTTGAGGCATGAGAAGATTTTGACATGCCGGGTTACTAGTTGATGTCTTTGGATGGAGTGGGTCACTAAGAAGGAATTCAAGTGGCTTCTAGGAGCACAACGTGACTGTTGACAGTCAGCAAGGAAATGGGGACTTCAGACCTACAACCCAAAGAAACTGAATTCTGCATACACTTGGTTGAGTTTGGAAGTAGATTCATCCACTGAACCTCCAGATAAAAGTCTGAGCAGCTGACACTTTAAACAAAAAGCCCTGTCAAGTCTTCCAGGACTTCTAACCTACAGAATGGAATGAAAATGAAGATGTAACATACCAAAATGTGTGGGACACTGCTAAAGCAGTGCTGAGAGGGAAATTTACAGCACTCAATGCATCTATTAGGAAAGAGAAAAAGGCTTGAATCAGTAATCAAGTTCTCACCTCAAGAAACTGGAAAATGAAAAACAATGTAAACTTAAAGTAAGCAGAAGGAAGAAAATAATAAATATTTGAGCAAAAATCAGTGAAGTTGAAAAGAGAAAAGCAATAGAGAAAATGAATAAAACAAGAGCTGGTTTCTGAAAAGATCAAGAAAATTGACTAAATTGATCCTGCAAGACTGATAAAGAAAAAGAAAGAAGACACAAATTATGAACATCTGAATGAACATATCACTGCAGGCCCTATAAACATTATAAGGATAAAAGAAAGTAGTACAAGCAATTCTATATACATTAATTTGACAATGCAGATGAAATGGATCATTCTTTGAAATGCATAAACGATCACAAATCACCCAATATAAAATAGATAATTTGAATAGACCTATAACTGTTGAGAAAACCTGAATTTATAATTTCAAAGCCCGCCCAACACCGTTTTTAAGATCAGAAGTTTTCGCTGAGGAATTCTACCAAGTATTCAAATATTTTTTTCTACCAGAAAAAAAGAGAGTGTAGTACTGTCATCATATATATATATATATATGATACATATATATACACATATATATATTTCAATAGACACAGAGTATATATATATTCTCTGTCTCTTTCTCTCTATATATGTATTTCAATAGACACAGAGAATATATGTATATGTATGTGTGTATATATATATATATGTATATATATATATATATATATGGAGAGAGAGAGAGACAGTGCAATGGAATAGAATCTAGGGTCTAGATATGTACTATAACACTTATGGCCACTTTGATTTTCAACAAGGGTGCCAATAAGTTTTAATAGGAAAAATAACAATCTTTTCAACTAATGGTGCTGGGACAACTGTATATCCACATACAAAATGATGAAGTTGTACTCCTACATCATGCCATATAAAAAATTAACTCAAAATGGATAAAATGATGCAAATGTACAAGATAAAACTAAAAAATTCTTAGCAGAAAACATAGGTGTGAATTTTAGTGATCTTGAATTAGGCAATAGTTTTTTATATCTGACACTAAAAGCATAATCAAGAAAAGAAAAAATAAACTACTGGACATAATTACAATTAAAGACATTTGTACTTTAAAGGACAGCATCAAGAAAGTGAAAAGACAATCCATAGAATAGGACAAAATATTTGAAAATCATATATGTGATAAGGGACTTGTATCTAAAATCTAAAGAACACTTATAACTCAATAATGAAAAGACAATATGGCAGCCAACAAATAGAAACAACCCAAATATTCAACTGATGAATGGATAAACAAATTATGATATGTGCATACCATGGCATATTATTCAGCAATAAAAATAACTGAAGTAGGGAGAGATTCAAGGTGGCTGATTACTAGCAGCTCAGGGTTGTAGCTCCCAGTGAAAGCACAGAGAACGAGAGGACACCACACTTTCAGACGAATTTTTGTTGCTCACAGACCAGGAGATTCCCAGTGGAAGAGCCCCATGGGTTGCCAGCACGACTCTTGTGACCGGCGTGGCGGTTCTTCATGCAGAGTAAACGGGACTGGGTTCCCTTTTGGTCGACATTTGGAGCTCCGGGAAGGCAGAGTCACCTATTCAGCTGATTGAAAAAGGGACTCAGGAAGGAAGCCAGACAGGAGATTTCCGGGCAGAAAAGCACCACAAATCTTAATACCACTGTTTTAGCCAGCAGAGTGGGTTGCTCATATTCCGGTGCTGGGAATCAACAAGTTTGACATCCATTCAGAGACCTAATTTGAAAGTCGGTAATTACAAAGACGACAGGTGGATAAATTTACAATGACGGGAAGAAACCAGCGTAAAAAGGCTGAGAATACCCAAAATCAGAATGCCTCTCCTTCTACAGGGGATCACAGTTCCTGATCAACAAGGGAACAAGGCCTGATGGAGAACGAGTGCATTCCATTAAAAGAATTAGGCTTCAGAAGGTGGATAATAAGAAACTTCTGTGAGTTAAAAGAACTTGTTCTAGCCCAATGTAAAGAAACTAAGAACCTTGAAAAAATGTTTGACGAAATCCTAATGAGAATAGACAATCTAGAGAGGAATATAAGTGAATTAATGGAACTGAAGAATAAAATACGAGAACTCCTTGAAGTATGCACAGGTTTTAACAGTTGAATTGATAAGCAGAAGAAAGGATATCAGAGGTCGAAGACCAACTTAATGAAATGAAACAAGAAGACAAGATTAGAGAAGAAAGAGTAAAAAGGAATGAGCAAAGTCTCCAAGAAATATGGGACTATGTGAAAAGACCTAATTTATGTTTGATAGGTGTACCTGAATGTCATGAAGAGAATGAATCCAAGCTGGAAAATATTCTTCAGGATATTATTAAGGAAAACTTTCGTAACCTAGTAAGGCAGGACACTACTCAACTCCAGGTAATACAGAGAACACCACAAAGATATTCCTCAAGTAGAGCAACCCCAAGACACATAATTGTTAGATTCACCAGGGTTGAAATAAAGGAGAAAATTCTAAGGGCAGCTAGAGAGAGAAAGGTCAGGTTACCCATAAAGGGAAGTCTATCAGACTCACAGCAGATCTCTCAGCAGAAACCCTACAAACTAGAAGAGAATGGGGGTCAATATTCAATATCCTCAAAGAAAAAAATATTCAACCCAGAATCTCATATCCAGCCAAATTAAGCTTCATAAATGAAGGAAAAATAAAATTTTTCGCAAACAAGAAAGCACTCAGAGACTTCATCACCACCAGGCCTGCTTTATAAGAGCTTCTGAAAGAAGCACTATACACAGAAAGGAACAACCAGTATCAGTCATCCCAAAAACTTACCAAAAGGTAAAGAGTATCTCCATAATGAAGAATCTATATCAACTGATGGGCAAAATAGCCAGCTAGCTTTAAACTACAATGTTAAATCACAAATATCAATATTAATCCTAAATTTAAATGGATTAAATGCCCCGATCAAAGACACAGACAGGCAAATTGAATAAAAAGTCAAAACCCATTGATAGGCTATATCCAGATCCATCTCATAAGCAAGGACACACAAGGACTCAAAACAAAGGATTGCTGGAAGACTTACCAATCAAATGGAGAGAAAAAAAAAAAATAGGAGTTGTAACTTTCGTCTCTGACAAAATAGACTTTAGTAACAAAGACTAAAAGAAACAAAGAAGGACATTACATAATGGTAAAAGGATCAATGCAACAACAGGAGTCAGTGATCATAAATATATATGCACCCGATATAGGAGTACCCAAATACATAAGACAAGTTCTTAATGACTTATAAGGAGACTTGGACTCCCGCAGAATAATAGCGGGAGACTTTGAAACCACATTGTTAATATTTGACAGATTGACGAGATAGAAAATTAACAGGGACATCCATGATTTGAACTCAGAGCTGGAACAAGTAAACTCACTGAATATTTATAGAATTCTTCACCCCAGGTCCACAGAACATACATTTTTCTCAGTATCACATTACACCTATTTTAAAAGTGACCACATAATTGGAAGTAAATCATTCTTCAGCATTTGCATAGCATTTCACAGACTTAAATGAAATATTGGTTGGCAGTTTGTTATTTTCTTTCCTTATTCCTTCCTGTCTCCGCTGTTAAGCACAATTATCGGCATAAAAGAGGTTTTTAATACCTATTTTTAGATTGCATTCCAGCCTGGGCAATAGAGCAAGACTCCTGTTCTCTCTCCCTTTTTCTCTTTCTCTCTCTTTCTTTCAAAAATAAAAAAAATAAAAAATAAATAACTGAAGTAGTAATATGTGCTACAACATGGATGAACCTTGAAAACATTATGCTGAGTGAAAGAAGCCAGTCACAAAAGGCTGCATATTGTATTACTCCACTTATATGAAATGTCCAGAATAGAAAAATCTATAGTGACAAACTGGAGACCAGTGGTTGTTTAGGGCCAGGGAAGACGGTGTGTTGGGTGGTGATAGCTAAGTGGTATGTGGTTCATTTTGGAACCAATGAATAAAATTGACTGTGGTGATGAATGCAAAATTCAGTGAATATACTCAAGGTCTTGAATCTTGTACTTTAAATGGGTGAATTTTATGGTATATGAATCATATCTCAAGCTGACTTTTAAAAAATAAAACTAAACCTAACATCACAATGGTGAAAGTCTGAATGTTTTTCTCTTAAGATTGGGAATGAAACAATGATTTCTACTCTCATCACTGCTATTTGAGATAGTACTACCCAGTGCAATAAAACAAGAAAGGGAATAAAAACCTTATAGATCCAAAAGGGAAGAATAAAATTACCTCTATTTACAGGTGGCATGATCATCTACACAGAATAAACACAATTCGTTTGTGTACAATGAAATTGTATCCTGCAAACTTAACTCCATTGCTAGACCAAGGCTCATTTTTTATAGACTCATTAGCATATTATTTTATTTTATTTTTTAGTTTAGTTTAAGTTCTGTAATACATGTGCTGAACGTACAGGTTTCTTACATAGGTACACATGTGTCATGGTGGTTTGCTGCATCTATGAACCCGTCATCTAGGTTTTAAGCCCTGCATGCATTAGGTATTTGTCCAAATGCTCTCCCTTCCCTTTCCCCCAACTCCCCACAGTCCCCGGTGTGTGATGTTCCCCTCCCTATGTTCTCATTGTTCAACTCCCACTTATGAGTGAGAACCTGCGGTGTTTGGTTTTCTGTTCTTGTGTAGGTTTGGTAAGGATGATGGTTTCCAGCTTCATCCATGTCCCTGCAAAGGACGTGAACTCATTCTTTTTTATGGCTACACTGAAGAGTTTCTACTCAGCGAAAGAAACTATTATCAGAGTGAACAGACAACCTACAGAATGGGAGGAAATTTTTGCAATCTATCCATATGACAGAGGTCTAATATCCAGAGTCTACAAGGAACTTAAACAAATTTACAAGAAAAAACAACCCCATCAAAAAGTGGGGAAAGGATATGAACAGACACTTCTCAAAATAAGACATTTATGCCACCAACAAACATGAGAAAAAGCTCGTCATCACTGGTCATTAGAGAAATGTATTTCTATATACTAGTAATGAACATGTAAAAACCAAAACTAAAAATACAAGAGCACTTATAATCACTCAAGAAATGAAGTATTTAAGTGTAAAAGTAACAA
This sequence comes from Callithrix jacchus, assembly GCF_049354715.1. Taxonomy (NCBI): domain Eukaryota; kingdom Metazoa; phylum Chordata; class Mammalia; order Primates; family Cebidae; genus Callithrix; species Callithrix jacchus. Next base: position 107,355,482 of record NC_133524.1, on the reverse strand, counting down.
AATCTATACAGGAATTGTATGCTGAGAAGTAAAAGATAGTGATGAAAGAAATCAAAGACCTAAATAAATGAATAGACCTCATGGATTAGAAAACATGTTATAGTAAAAATGTCAATTCTTCCAAAATTGATGTACACATTTCATACAATTCCTATAGAAATCCCAGCAAGCTTTTGGATATAGGCAATATTATTCTGCAATATATTTGGAAAGACCTAGCATAGCTAAAACAATTTTGAAAGATAAGAATAAAGCAAGAGTAATTGCTTTATGCAATATTAAGTTTTACTACAAAACTACAGTAATCAAGAGAGCATTGCATTGGTAGAAGGATAGACACACAGGTCAATGGAACGGAACAGGTAACTCAGAAACAGACTCACACAAATATGCCCATCTGATTTTTGACAAAAGTCCAAAAAGAATTCAGTGTAAGGGCCAGGAGCAGTGGCCCAGCACTTTGGAAAGCCGAGGCTGGCAGATCACATGAAGTCGGGAGTTTGAGACCAGCCTGGCCAACATGGTGAAACCCTGTCTCTACTAAAAATAAAAATAAAAAAGTAGCCGGGTCTGGTAGTACAAACCTGTAATCCTAGCTACTCAGAAGGAAAGAATCACTTAAACCCTGTAGGCAGAGTTTGCAGTGAGCTGAGATCATGCCATTGCACTCCAGCCTGGGCAATAGAGTGAGACTCTGTCCCCCCCCCCAAAAAAAAGTCAGTGGGAGAATTGCCTTTTGACAAGTAATGCTGTAGCAATTGAACATCCATAAGCAAAATAATGACCAAAATCTCATACCTCACACAAAATTAACTCAACATAGATCATAGATTTAAATGTAAAGTACAAAATTATAAACTTTTAGAAGAAAACGTAAGGGAAAAGTCTTAGAAACCCGGGGCTGGTAAAGGGTTCATAAGCGTAACACAAGAAGTATAATCCATGCAAGACAAACGAATAAATCAGACATAAAAATTAAAAAACTTTGCTCCATGAAAGACCCTGTTACCAGAATGAAAAGAAAAGCTGAAGACTGAAAAAAATATATTTGCAAATCATGTATCTAACCAAGGACTGGTATCTAGAATATATTTTTATAAACTCAAACTCAGTGGTGAAAACCACAAAATTCAATTAGAAAATGAGCAAAAGACATGAACAGACATTTCACTGAAGAGGATATATAGATGGCAAATAAGCACATGAAAAGATGTTCAATATCATTAGCCATTAAGAGAATGCAAATTAAAACCGCAAGATATCACTAACTGTGATACCTGTCAGATTGGCTGAAGTAAAAAATCTGTGACACCACCAAATGTTGGCAACGACATAGAGAAATTGGGTCACTCATACATTGCTCCTGAAAATGCAGAATGCTATAGCCACTCTGGAAGACAGTTCAGCAATTTCTTATAAAACGAAACATGCACTTACCTTATGACTCAGCAATCAGACTTCTGGGCACTTACTCTAGAGACGAAAGCTTTTGTCCACACAAAAACCTGTACATGATTGTTCATGGCAGCTGAATCGGTAAAGCCCAAAATGGGAAGCAACAAAAGATGTCCTGGATTTGGTGAATGGTTAAACAAACTCTGGCATATCCATACCATGAAATGTTACACGGCAATAAAAAGGAATTAATTACTAGTATATGCAACAACCTGCGTGGATATCCAGGGCATATCGTGAGTAAAAATAGCTAGTCTCAAAAAGTCACATAATATATTGTTTTATTTGTATCATACTCTTGAAATGACAAAGCTATAGAGATAGAGAATAGATTAGTGTTTGCCAGGGAAAAGGTTGGAGGGAGGAAAATGGATGTGACTACTTAGGATGTGACAAGGGGGACCTATGCTGGTAGAGCAGTTCTATATCTTGACTGTGTTGTTGGACACACAAAACCACACATGAGATGAACTGACATGGAACTAGACACAAACATTGTGCCAATGTCATTGCCCTGGTTTGATATTACATGATGGTTATGTAGATGTAACCATTGAGGGAAACTGGGTGAAGAGTACACAGGGACCCCTTTGTAACATCTTGGCAACTTCCTGTGAATCTGTAATTATTTTAAAAGTGAAATGTTTTTAAAGCTGTGGCTCACAGATACATTTTACTTCACCTGTAGTGCCTTGACATTGAAAAAACCTTAATTGTTGAAAGATTTTACATAAATACCTGGATTTCTATTGTCTCTTAAAAATTCATAAGACATGGAAATGTGGGCCCAAATTCCCAGGCTTCTCACTGTTCTTTTCCATGGGAATTGATCTCTTCCAGCCCAGCACAGTCCTCACCCAGGCCCCTGCAAACATTAAGCTACCAGCCTGGTCCCCAAAAGCATTTGAGTTTGCAGCCCCTAGTAACGCCTTTATACCCAACCCTGTGCCCACCTTCACCCTTTTACCCATCTAAACACAGCCATACCCCAAACAAGAATCCTGCACATGACACCTCAGCACTGAACCCCTCCAGCTCGCTGAATATACTATCCTTCTCTTTCCTGTTGTCAGCTCTGTCCCTCTGCACTCATTAGTCTCTGGTCTGTTTGCTTTTGTCCCCTTGGCCCTGTTCTGGTTTTTGCCCCTATGGCAAGTTTGTAGGATGTTAACTCTACCACTGGGTTCCTGAACTATGGTCAGGGACACATGGTATTCTAAGTGGGCACACCACAGGTCAGGGCTCTCCACTCCTACTTATTTGTCTGGGCAGGAAGATTAGACACTTTCAGAGCTGACTGGGAGCTGAGCATGTGCCTCAAAGATCTCTGTGGTCCTGTTGAGTAGTCTAGCATTCCCTTGCACACAGAGAATGCACTTATGCAACACAGACAGGACAACAATTACCGCTCCTTAGTACAGGGCATTCTTGGGGGCAGGATCCATCCCTCACACGGGCAGTACAGACATATCCTGTCCCTACTTTTTTCCTTTTCCTTAGATCTTGTTATAATTACAAAAAAAGTTTATATTCATTTAGAATTATGGAAAAAATACAGAATATTTAAAGAAGAAAAGTAATCTACAACTTGACTACCTACAGATGATTACTGTTAACCTTTTGGAATACTTCCTTCCAGTCTTTATATATATATATATATATATTTGTATGTACACACTTCAAAATGATGTAACACTCTATATTTGTAGCCTGCTTTTCTCACATATTTGCACATTATAGACATATTTCCTTTTCAATAAACATTTTTCTAAAACTGCAGTCAAAATCTATTTAAGATTAGGTTTGAACAGGACTGTCCTGACTTTTTTTCTTCTTGTTTTCTTTTTAGAAGTATCTCCTTCCCACCTCTGATTTCTCTCTCTCTCTCAGCTCTCTCTGTTCTTGATCTCTCGCTCTTTCTCCTTTCTATCCTACCTCCTCACTCCTTTTTTCACTCCCTTTCTTTCACATAATAAGTGAATCAAATTCACAGGGCTAAAGGTTATGGGGAAGCAATGGGCCTGAAGAGGCGGTAGAATGAAGAGGAGGCGGTTTGGTGGGTAGAGAAGAAAAGCTGCTTTGGGAATCAAAAGTGTTCTGCTAAGCCAAGTGGCAAAATGAATTGTCCTACCCTCCTTTGTGTGTGAATGAATGGAGCTGGAGCCCTGGGGCCAAGAAAGACTATTACTCTTTCCACTATGAAGACTCCAGCTGTGGAAACCCATATTTTTATTGAAAAAATATACATTCCTTTTTTAGGTGACACATATTTAGCTATTCATTGAAACAGTGAGGCCAAATCAGTTTAATGAATCACAAGCACCCTCATTTAGTAAGGATTTATGTGTGCCAGGCACTGTGCTCACTCTTAATTTAAGTTTGTGCAGTAAAGCGTAGTGCATAAGACGTGGCCTCTGGAGCAGACTGCTGGGTTCAATTCTCAGCTGTGCTGCTTACCAGATTTGTGACCTTGAGTGAATTACTTAACCCCTTTGATCCTCAGTTTCCACGTCTATTAAATGGGGATAATTAGAGTCCCTCTCATAGGATCATTTTAAGGATTTAGTGAATTACAGTGTGTAAAGTACTTAGAAGAGTGCCTAGTTGACAGTAGGTGCTCTGTCAGTGTTAGCTTTCATTATTATTAATAATAAATCCTCACAATAGTCCCTGAGGGATGTACTATTGTTATTCTTCTATGAGAGGTGACAAAACTGAAGCTTTAATAAATTGAATAATTGCCTATGCTCATGCTTGCTGCTAGTGAATGATCAAATTAAAATCTGTATCAGACTGCCACACCCAGGAGCTGGACTTCTTAACTACTATAGGTTCCCATCCTTTTTGGGAACAAAAGCTAATTTCCTGGTTCCCAAAGCCTGGTGCTGAGGCTGAGCAAAGGAGGAAGGGGACAATGAGAGCCAGCTGTCCTTCCCTTTCCCTTGGCCACTGCAGCAGACCTTAGACCAAGGGAAAACTAAGGACAAAACCACCTGATCAGAGAAGGAGAGCTTGGGGAGATCGCAATAGATTTTGAGCTCCTGCTTGGGTGCTGTGGACTTAAGCTCCCAAACTTTCTAACTCTCAGACACTTTGACCTGTTTCAGAAGAACTGCTTACCTGGTCTGATTTTCTCTTTCCCATTTGCAATGCAAACCCACCTCCCCGAGCCCCACATGGCCTTCAAGGCAGTCAGACTCACTGTGGCCAGAAAAGACAGCTGTCTCCAGGCTGGCCCCTTTGTTTGGGAGAAGCTGGAATATCAGCAGTAATCCCCGATTCGTAGTGATAATCAGCTCCCTGTCTGGACGGTCAGGACTGAGCAAAATAACAAGTGGGGCCGCACCTGTTCTGGGGGTCTGGCACTGGTAAAGCAAGCTGCTATGAATGGCCCAAGCACTCACACAAGCAGCAGCTGCTGCCTGGAATCAGAGCTTTGTTAGCATAAGAATGGAGCCTGCCACGCCAGCCAGCCAGCCAGCCAGCCAGCCAGCCAGCCAGTCAGTCAGCCAGCCAGCCAGCCTGCCAGCTAGCTTCCTTCTCCCCCTCCTTCCCATTGTGCCTCAGAACACCAAATGGGCCACCGTCATTGTGGGCAGACTGGATTTGCGTTTCTCTTCTCAACTGTACTGATCCATTTTTCATTTGTGAGGGAAAGAACATTTTCAGTTCTTCAGACATGGCCCAGGTAGAAGAATATTCTGTAGATCTACTCACTACTCACAATGTTCTCATTCTAGGACAAGGGGAGCCCAGTACACAACTCAAGAGGCACACTGCACACAGACTACAATGTGAACAGTGCTCCCTGGGGATATGCAGTGCACAGTCTGTGCAGCCCTGCTTCAGGGACAAATATAAGCCAGAGGATTTCCATATAAAGGTCTCTTGTCTCTTGCCACTCAAAGTGTGGTCCATGGACCTGCTACATCAAGCAGCATCTGGACGCTTGTTACAAATGCAGAAGCTCAGGCTCCACCCCAGACCTATGCGGTCAGCAATTTGAATTTAGCAAGATCTCCTGGTGATTCATACATGCGTTAGAGTTTGAGGTATACTGGGCTGGAAAATGTGGTCTTGGATCTCACATTTTCTCATACTTGAAAATGCTTGAGCTTTTGAATCAGAAAAACTATGGTTCAAACCTTAGCTTCAATGATTACTTGGGGTGTGACTACAATCAAGTCACTTAACCTTCTTGAACTCTGTTTTCTCATTTGTAAACGGGCAAAAATAATAGTAATGATAGGTTCATTGTGGGAATAACTAACAAAATGTATATGAAAGTGACTAGCATGCAGTTTGGCATGTGGTCATGTTTCAGTGAATAGTTCTTCTTATTATTTTTCTTCCCAGTAAACAACACTACCCTGCTAACTTCAGATGATTTGGATGTTGACTTGCCCAGGTGTATCAGGAAAGCTCCTTTACTTCTCCTCACGCTCTATGGGAACTTAAAGCAGTAAGTTTAATTAATTATAACATCTCACACTGATACAGCACTTTGAACTTTTGAAAAGGTTTTCATAGCAATTATCTCCTATCATCAAAGACTCACGGTATCAGAACTGAAAATAATCCTAGAGATCATTTGGTTCAACATGATTCTGTGTTCAAATGAGAATTGTTCAATGACTTGCCCAAGGTCATAAAGAAAGTTGAGCTGCACAGTCAGCACTAGAACCTGATAAAAACCTAATTTTCAATTCAGTGCTTTTACTTACCAGCAGTTTTAATAAGACTGTTTGCTTAGGGAGCAATGACACCAGAGGCTCAGGCCAGTCAAGCCTGGGCATGGCCATAGACTCACTCACCATGAACATTCTCTCAACTGTACAAATTAAGACAATTTTATAGCATGGGCCTGGGAACCACCAGATTTATCAATGGCAGATTTCCCTTTTTATAGGTGCATGCATTTTCCCCTTTCCTGGATGCAGATGAAAAGCCTAAAGCCTGAGCTTAATCACAGTTTGGAAGAGTAAATGAGGTCACCTAAGCTGCCCTGAGAACAAAGAGCTCACTGGGAACTAGTTCCCATGGGGACCACAGCTTGAGGACTGGACAGGATGTCTTAAGGTTCTCCCAATTCTTATAAAGGCAACAGAGTTTCATTTCATGAAGTAAACATGTAACAATCTTTAATTCAATGAAATATTCTGCAGCTTTTAAACAGGCTCTTCAATCACTCAGGAGTGCATTAGACATATATTAAGTACAAAATGCAAATGATAGAACTGCATGCATTTGCATATCTTGCACTGACCAGGGATAGTGCCTGCATCAAGACTATGGTTGTTCTTTGGGCAGAGTTCTGAATTTCATGTATATAACAGGCACTAGCAATCCCAAAAGGCAGAGAAAGGGCCTTACGACACACAGAGGGTTACATCAAGCTGTGAGAGGCCTCATTCTGGGCCTTGCAACCAAATGAATACATCTGGAGGGGACACAGTTCCTGGACACAAGGCCTATGAAGCTTTTACATTCTTGATGCCAGAGATACCCTTCTGCTCCGGATAAATACTGAGCTTGTTAGTTATGAAGGTTAACATCAAAGGCATTCAAAATTTATTTTAGCTGTAGAATTTTCACTCTAATGGAAAATATCTTCAGAGGCCAGGATGATAAACAGATATAAAGCACAGCTGTCCTAGTTAAATTAGAGGCTTGGCCCTGTTATGTGGCCTGCTCAGCCTGCTGCCCCCAACTTCACTCCAGAACACACACAGGGATGCATGAAGTATAGCTTGAACACCACTGCTATAAGTCCCTGGGAGTCATTAATGAATAATGGCATAGCAGCAGGTAAATAACATGGTAAGTTTGCATGGCAGAAAGATTATTCAACTTTGCAAGACAACTGGAAGGAGGCTGTTACAATGCCAGGAAATCCGGTTAGTAAGATATTGTAGTGGTCCCGATGAGAGATGATGAGAATCTAGAGATGTGGCAGTCAAGATGCAAAGGAGCAAATAGATAACAAGGATTTTAGAGGAAGCCTTGGGAGGATTGGTAATTGTGGAGGGTGAGGGAGATGAAGGAGGAATCTTGGATGACTACGCTTTTTGATTTGGTGGAGTATTTATAAAAGATCAAGTGAAGTTTGGGACACATTGACATTGAGGTTCCTGTGGAAGTTCCAGGCAGAGATAGTCCATAGGCAGTCTGATAAACAAATCTAGGGTTCAGGAGAGAGATCACTGATGGGGGTAATATATCTGGGAGTCATGAGCTGGTGATAGTTAAAGCCAAAGGCATGGATAACATTGCTGAGAAAAAATGTGAAGTAGTAACAAGAGATTCTCATATTTTTCCAAACTCATATTGCAAGTCTGGGACAAGGAAGAAGAACTCAAAAAGCTGCCAGAGTAGGAGGTAAATCAAGAAAGAATACTCTCAAAGAATCCATAAAAGAACAGATTTTCAGGAAGACAGGCAGTATAAAATTAATGACTCAGAAACACCAAGTAACGAAAAAGGCTGAGAACTGTTCATTAGATCTGTGACTTTGGAAATCACTGGTGTCCACAGCAAAAATGTGTTTCATGAAAGCAGAAACCAAATTCCAGTGGACTTAATAACTGAATGGAACGTGACAGAATGGGGATTAGCTAGATAGATTCCTTTTTTAAAGAAGCTTGGCTGTGAAGAGAAGAAGAAACATAGGGCAGTAGCTAAAGTTGAAGATAAGGTTTTTAAAGACAAAAGAGATTGTAGATATTTTGAAAAGAGCCAGCGGTAAGATGTTGAAGATCCACAAGAATGAGGAAAGCTTTGGAAGTGCCACAGGAGACAATAGTATAAAAGTGGTTACAGATACACCTAGGTTTGAGGTAGAAGGTCAGGAACTTTGGGCCCTAAAAGCCACTATTTTTTCTATGAAATGGAAAAAGAAGTCCCCTTCTAGGAGAGACAGAGACAGAAGTGAGGTTGAAGTCTATAGAAGGGTGGTGCAGGTTGGTTTAACATAATGGAAAGGTGATATGTAGCTTACTAAAGTCACTTTGCAAGATTTCCAAGCAAGTTTACAGGGAGCAGTTGAGATTTGGTTTTCTGCCCAAATGCCAATATATAGAAAATGAAGAGGCAGATGCTGGATTAGTCCAGAGCGTCTCAATCTGGTTGCTCATCACAATCACTTGGGGAGCATTAAAATACCTATATCCAGACCCAACCTAAATCAGAGAAATCAGGTATCAGTCTTTTTGTCCCCCGACAACACACCCCAGTGTGTGATGCTCCCCTCCCTGTGTCCACGCATTTTGATTGTTAAACACCCACCTGTGAGTGAGAACATGTGGTGTTTGATTTTCTGTTCTTGTGTTAGTTTGCTGAGAATGATGGTTTCCAGATTCATCTGTGTCCCTACAAAGGACACAAACTCATCGTTTTTTATGGCTGCATAGTATTCCATGGTGTATATGTGCCACATTTTCTCTGTCCAGTCTACCATCAATGGGCACTTGGGTTCTAGGTCTTTGTTATGGTAAACAGTGCTGCAATGAACATACGGGTGCATGTGTCTTTATAATAGAATGATTTATAACCCTTTGGATATATACCCAGTAATGGGATTGTTGGGTCAAATGGAATTTTTATTTCTAGGTCCTTGAGGAATCGCCACACTGTCTTCCGCAATGGTTGAACTAATCTACACTCCCACCAGCAGTGTAAAAGTGTTCCTATTTCTCCACATCCTCTCCAACATCTGTTGTCTCCAGATTTTTTAATGATTGCCATTCTAACTGGCATGAGATAGTATCTCAATGTGGTTTTGATTTGCATTTCTCTAATGACCACGGATGATGAGCATTTTTTTCATGTTTTTGGCCTCATATATGTCTTCTTTTGTAAAGTGTCTGTTCATGTCCTCCACCCATTTTTGAATGGGTTTGTTTGTTTTTTCATGTAAATCTGTTTTATTTCTTTGTAGATTCGGGATATTAGCCGTTTGTCAGATGGGTAGATAGCAAAAACTTTTTCCCATTCTGGTGGTTCTGGTTCACTCTAATGATTGTTTCTTTTGCTGTACAGAAGCTCTGGAGTTTAATTAGATCACATTTGTCTATTTTGACTTTTGTTGCCAATGCTTTTGGTGTTTTAGTTCATGAAGTCCTTGCCTATGCCCATGTCCTGAATGGTTTTCCCTAGGTTTTCTTCTAGGGTTTTCATATTGTTAGGTTTTATGTTTAAGTCTTTAATCCATCTGGAGTTAATTTTAGTGTAAGGTGTCAGGAAGGGGTCCAGTTTCTGCTTTCGGCACATGTCTAGCCAGTTTATCCAACACCATTTATTAAACAGGGAATCCTTTCCCCATTGCTTGTTTGTGTCAGGTTTGTCAAAGATAAGATGAATGTAGATGTATGGTGCTGCCTCTGAGGGCTGTGTTCTGTTTCCTTGGTCTATATCTCTGTTTTGGTACCAGTACCATGCTGTTTTGATTACTGTAGCCTTGTAGTATAGTTTGAAGTCAGGTAGTGTGATGCCTCCTGCTTTGTTCTTTTTGCTTAGGATTATCTTGGCTATGTGAGCTCTCTTTCAGTTCCATACAAAGTTTAAGGTGGCCTTTTTCCAGTTCTGTGAAAAGGGTCATTGGTAGCTTGATGGGGATAGCATTGAATCTGTAAATTACTTTGGGCAGTATGGCCATTTTCACAGTATCTATTCTTCCTAACCATGAGCATGGAATGTTTTTCCATCTTTTTGTGTCCTCCCTTATTTTCTTGAGCAGTGGTTAGCAGTTCTCCTTGCAGAGGTCCTTGACATCCCTTGTTAGTTGTATTCGTAGGTATTTTATTCTCTTTGTAGCAATTGTAAATAAGAGTTCACTCATGATTTGGCTCTCTGTTAGTCTGTTATTGGTGTATAGAAATGAGTGTGATTTATGCACATTGATTTTGTATCCTGAGATTTTGCTGAAGTTGCTTATCTGTTGAAGGAGATTTTTGGCTGAGACAATGTGGTCTTCTAAATATACAATCATGTAGTATGCAAATAGAGACAATGTGACTTCCTCCTTTCCTAATTGAATACTCTTTATCTCTTTTTCTTGACTGATTGGTCTGGCTAGAGCTTCCAATACTATATTGAATAGGAGTGGTGAGATACTGGCTGTGAATTTGTCGTAAATAGCTTTTATTATTTTGAGATATGTTCCGTTGATACCTATTTTATTGAGAGCTTTTAGCATAAAGCACTGTTGAATTTTGTTGAAGGCCTTCTCTGCATCTATTGAAAAAATCATGTGGTTTTTGTCTTCAGTTCTGTTTATGTGGTGGATTACGTTTATAGACTTGCGTGTGTTGAACCAGCCTTGTATCCCTGGGATGAAGCCTACTTGATCGTGATAGATAAGGTTTTTGATGTGCTGTTGCAATCAGTTTGCCAGTGTTTTATTGAAGGTTTTTGCATCTATGTTCATCATGGATATTGGCCTGAGGTTTTCTTTTCTTGTTGACTCTCTGCCGGGTTTTGGTATCAGGATGATGTTAGTCTCATAAAATGATTTCGGAAGGATTCCCTCTTTTTGGATTTTTTGGTATCGGTATGTTTCTAAGCATCCCAGGTTATTCTCATGTGCAGACAGGAACAAGGTCCACTAGAATGATCTATGGTTTGTGTTTTGCAAACCACTATAATATAGGGTTAACCAGGAAAAAAAAATAACACATGAGAATGGCTGGAAAAGATGCACTATGGAATTTAGGAGGGATAGGGAAGCCAGGAGGGCTAACATCCTAGAAGACCTCTGTAGAATCAAAAGATGAGAGATTTAGATGAAATAAAAGAGAAAGTATAATTAGAATGAAGGAGCTAGATATATAAGCTCTCTCATTAAAATACTATAGTATAAGATATCAGATGTAGAACAGTTTGGGGACAAAATCCAGAAGCTGGCAATGGATACAGGTTTTCAAAGTGGAACAGAGATGAAAGTGAGTGGAGATAAGTGATATCAAGGAAACTTCAAATAAAATCCAGACCCTATGCCATTCCCTACCCAGATCACTCCCCTCCAGTGGCTTACCATCTCATTCAAAGTAAGAGCCAGTGGCCTTAAAATTTCCTGTAAGGCCTGATATAACCTGTCTCAATGTTACCTCCTGGACCTCACCCTCTAACTCAGCATAAGCTAGATTTGCCTCCTCACAGCCAGGTACACTCCTGTCTCAGGACATTTGTACTTGCTGTTCTCTATGTTTATAATGCTTTCCCTCAAGATATTTGCAAGGGTAGCTCAGTGAAGGCTATCCTTATTGAAATTTATTATTTTATATCTAAAAGTGATCCCTCTCTCCCAGCATTCCCTCATCATCCTCTGCTTAAATTTTTCCAAAATGCTTATTACCAATTCTTTGCATACAGATTAGTTGATTGTCTCCCTCACTGCCACCTTCCTGATAGTAAGCTTCTTGAGGCAAGAATTTTGTCCATTTGTTCACTGCTCCATACCTAGCACTTATTCACAACAGTGCCTGGTACATAGGCATTCCATAAATATTTGTCAAAGTAATAAATGAATCATAAATCCAGAATGTTGGATCGATTGTCAACAAGGGCACTAAAGTCCTTCAGGAGAAAAGGAGGACTTAGATTGGATAGGAAACTGATAAACCAAATATTAAACATTTAGAAAAAGTGTGGGCGCATGAGGAAGACAAGAATTGACAAAAGAAAAGAGTGGGCAGTAGAGATGCCATGACACTTCCAGGGAGCATTGATTCATTTTATTTAATTTTATTTTTAAACCAATTTATTTTTTTAAGGAGAAACAATGAATTTACTTGCATTTAATTTTGTTATCTGTGGGCTTTTTTTCCTTCTTTTTCAGGATGAACATGAAAGACCTAAAAATTGTTCTGAGGAAATAGGAGAGTGTGGCTATTGCCCCTCAGCTCTGTAGAACATGCAACCCAGGAGAATGAGTGGCTTACACTTGATTAGCTTCAAGAGAACTGATGTGTCAGTTAAGGCAAGCAGGTATCAGTGGTGTGAAAATCTGATGGCACATTAGCATCATCTGGAGTAGCTCTACAAAGTATGGAAACCCAGGTCCCTCTTCAGGCCAAATGAATCAGAATCTCTAGGGATGGGGTCCAGGTTTCAGTACCTATTAAAAAGCTCCCCAGGTGACGCTAACATGTAGTCAGCACTGTGATGTGCTGAGGTAGTTTATACTAAACAAGGGTGAAGGACCAAGGGAGTTTGTTGATATGCAACATAGATCTCAAAGGATACAGACTGAAAGCCTGAGAAGAGAGGATAGGTTGTAAAGAGAAAGCACAAACATGTATGAGGATGAAAATCCCCAGGAGAGGAAAGGAACTTACGTTTGGGGTAGTTGCAGTGGATGGCACAAATGGAGAGGCATTATGGGGAATTAAGATGTCTCAAAACACTGAGTAGATCCATTTGGGAGGAAATCATTGAAGTGAAGTTGTCCCAGAGTTAAAAACAACAGCCTGAACAACTCAGGCTTTTAGGCTACTTCCAGTCTTCTGCTCTGCAAATCCTGAGCTTAGCTAGCCTACACACTCCCATGAAACCATTCTTCTGTGACTCCGTATCCTGTACTGTACTGCTGAAGGATGATGTTACACAGAGCAAATTTAGTTGTGCCTTATGTATCATGCTCACACGGCAGGAGTTATTCAAAAAGTGATTAATGATTTAATGAAGTTCAAAGTATATATCAAGGAATATGTGCCATTGAATGTATGACATTTATTTTTATAAAAGTGTAATCAAGAGTCATGTCCCATGCCTTGACAAGAAAAGTAAAGTTGAAAGAGAAATGAACCTCTTTCTTTAGTTAATCAATCAGTCAGCATTTAATACATCAGATCTTGGGTATCTTGGGGGATACAGAGATGAGTAAGACACAGCCACTGTCCTCAAGGAGCTTAAAACCTACATACGGAGAAAACAAATGCACTGACATTAACTATCATCAAAACAAGGTAACATAGCTTATATGCAGAATGAGCATTTTAGACGGAATAATCCACAGGATGAGAGCTCAACTCAATCTGCTTCAGGATCCTTCCCCATGTCCATAAATGGACACCATCTATCACGTTATTCAAGCAAAAAACATGGAAGTCTTCCTCGATTCCTCTCTCCTCTTAGTCCCCATATCCAGCCTAGTAGCAAGCTTTTTTGAAACATATGCTGTGTTTGCTCTTCTCTTCATGGCCACTGTCACCTCTAGTCCAGGCCACCACCATCTCTCTTCCTGGACTACCGTCATGGCCTCCTAGCTTGCCCCTCTTTCTCTTCTTGCCACTCTTAAGTTCCGTTTTATACAGTGGTCAGAGTGATATTGTAAAACTGTGAATTACATTACCCTAATTCTACCCTTAAACACTTCAGTGGCTTCCCTCTGCTCTTGGCCTAAAAAGGGAACTCATTACCATGGCCTGCAAGGCTCTGCATGGTCTCCAACTTCATGGAGCATCACTTTCTCCCAGTTCACTCTCTTTTAGTCACTTGAATGTGGAAAGCATCCACCTCAGGGTGTCTATACAATTTGCTCTCTCTGCATGAAATATTCTTTGTTTATAGTTATTCATCTTTCAGGCCTCAGGATAGATGTCATTTCCCCCAGAAAATCCTTTCTTCATGCTCCCCACCATCTCAATGAAGTCTTCCCTGCTATTGTCTGTCATACACTGTACTTTTCCTTCACAGCACATACTATAATTTATAATTATATATGTCTGAATTTATTTGTTTAATGTTTGTCTCCTCCATTAGCCCATAAGCTTCATGAGGGTAGGGATTATGTCTGTTTTACTCAAATAATATTCCAAATGTCTAGCACAGTACCCAGTGTATAGTAAGTAATCAACATGTGTCATGGGGATGAAAGGATGAATGAATAAAGAAATAAAAGAAAGAAGTGGCATGGACTGAGAAGGATTTTTAGAGAAGACCAAGTAGGAAAACACCGCAACAAAGGCATGCAAATTTGTGTGAAAGATGTGTTCTGGGAATGGGAATAGCTCAGTGTGGCTGGAGTATGGGGTCACTGTTTAGCAAATACTATTAACAATGTATGCTATAGTCATTAATAGTGATAGAGTTGAAAGGCTAAAACTCCAGGCTAAGAAACGTGACCTTTATTTGGTAACTTCCACCATGTCTCTACTCTAGCCTGATCCCAGATATCCCCAAAAATCCCGGGGTAAGAAAGATGCACCACTCCTTCTCCTATCACCAGCCATGTCCAGGGTCCCTGCAAGAATGAGCAATGTCTACTGTATCCAAGTACATAGTGAGAAAGTGGAAAGAAGTGGTGAGGAAGGACTTGTAAAAGTACATCCAAAGTCCTCTTGGGTCATGCAATCTTTCTGAATATTCCGTAAGTATCAGGGTTCTCATCCAACCCTTTACAACCAGAGGGCTAGAAATGTCTCTATTATTACTAATTATTATCAGCAATATCTCGATTAGCAATAATTAATATTTCTATTAGTAATATTAGATATCTAATTAATATTAGACATAAAATATTATTAGAAATATCTCTATTACTAATAATAGACATCTATTATTAGTAATAGAGATATTTCTGTCCCTCTGGTTGTAAAGGGCTGGATAATCTTCATAAGGTTATGAAGATTAAATGAGAAAAAAATATATGAGGCAGTTAGCATAGTACCCAGCACAGAGTAAGCACTCAATATATATGAACTGCTATTGCAATTCCTCCTCTGGAAAACAGAGATAATAGTGCCTGCCTCACAGGGTTTTTGTGACCATTAAATGAGATAATACATGTAAATGCTTAGCATAGGACATAATAAGCACACAGTAAGTGTTAGGTATAATTATCATTATTCATAGAAGTAAAAGTAGCAGGAACAATAATATGATATAGTTCAGGTCAGAAACCATGAAGACATGAGCTAAGGCACAGACATTCGGGAATCCAATGACATTGTAATTTCCCTGAAATGGTCACTTTGGGGCCCCAGAGATTTGGATTAATGTATAGAGAAAGGCCCAGCAATCAGTACACAGCCATTAGTGGGTAGGGCAGACTGCTTCGTTACCAGGCTGAGCTAGGTGATATCCTGGGAGGTGGCCCTCCACAAAGCAGGCCCTGTCACCAGGGCTCAATTCCCAGCCCTACTGATCAGGTAGGAATTGTCACTATGGCACCATCTGGTTGCCTTACTCAACATATTATTTGGGGAGAAGACAAAGGGCTATCTGACCATTTGTCTTGGAGGAATGTATGGCTGGTGGAGCTGATAGGGGAGGCGTGGGGAGGGCAAGGCAGAACTTTGTGCTGCATGGGGACAGGCTCCCGTGGGCGTCGTAAAGCAGGGTCTGCTGTGTTCCCATTTTTGTCACTGTGTGAACCATTTTCAAGCTCAAGGAATCAGCTGCTTTCCACAAGCAGCCCTAGTGTAGTGCTTTTGCAAGAAGCCCTTTCAGTCTTGGGCCCTCCCTATGCAAAAAGGCTACTTACCCCAAACCAGGGAAAATTGTGATAATAGTACATCACAGGCACCAGAAATATTTCCTGGGGTGGGAGCTAGGCCCATAGGTGCCTATGGCTGAAGGAAATAGAAAAGCAGGGACCAAAGGACCCACAAGGTCTCTGAGGATGGCAGCTGACTGACAGACAATAACAAAGTTTATTGAGCGTTTCTGTGTACCAGGTGGTGTACTGATAACTTTGCAGGAATTATCTTATTTATTCATCAAGAAATCCTAAAAGGTAGCTACTATTATTATCTCCATTACACACGTGAAGAAACAGAGGTTTAGAGAGGCTAAATGACTGTCCAAAGTACCTGAGGCAGGATTCAAACGTCTTCATGCATTCAGAATACTAATTGTTGACAAATAAACACTGTCTATTGGACCGACATAGATTATCTCTTTGATTTCTCACCACAACTCTGTGAGGCAAGTACTAATACTACTTTTTCCATTTTACAGAGCCAAGGCAGTTAGGTAGTTAAGAAACTTTCCAAGACCACACAGCTAGCAGAAAGCAGAGCGGGGATTAAAGTTAAGCAAGTGATCTTTGAACCTTTACCCTACCCTCTCTTTTGCTCCAAAACAACTCTTTTGCCAGGGAAAACATGAAGACATTCACAGTCGTATATCTTGGACCTCTTTTCTTTCAAAGTAGTCTGTTTTCAGTGAACTGATTGCTCCAAGTTTTCCACAGAGAAAGGAGAATTAGAATCATTGCAGATGGAAGAACTGAGGCCTAAAGAGGCAGTGACTTATCTGGCATTAGACATGGAACAGACAATTGAGGCCTAGCAAGACTGTAGTTTCTTGGTTTCTCCTTTTCTTTTCTTTTTAATCAAGAGACAGGGTGACACTCTGTTGCCCAGGCTGGAGGGTAGTGGCACAATCATAGCTCACTGAAGCCTCGAACTCCTGGGCTCAAGTGATCCTCCCACCTTAGCCTCCCTAGTAGCTAAGATGCACTACAGGTGTGCACCCCCATGCCCAGCTCGTCCTTAGTTTCTTGATGCCTATTGACTATTATTACTGGAAATGGCAATAAAGAGGGCAGAAACTGCAGAAAATCGGTGCAAGCCCTCCCTCAAGGGCTCCAATTGGAAGGGAATTTTTAGAGAAATTATAGCCAATAGAAGATCTTTCTAGGAAAGAGCCATGGAAAAGAAAACAAATGGTCTGTTTTTGTGCAATGATGTTAAATTGCTCAATGCCATATACTACAGTCAAATTAAAAAGTTGGGCTACCTCAAAAAGGGCATTAGGTTAGGGTTTAAGGATGGACTTGGTCCCATATGTATAGTCTGGAAATCGCAGTGCCTGCTTTGGTTACGTTCATGAGTTTGAATTGTATCAATCCTAGTTCAGTGAATCTGTATTGGTGGATGCCAAGTACCCTTTGCTGTATGCTACAAGTTTGATAATGAGAATCAGACAGGAAGAACTCAGTGAGCTGGAAACCCAATAATCTAAGCCAACAACACTGTTGTTCATGTTATTCTGGGCCTTCTCCCTAGTTATCTTCCCCACCCAGGCCCCCTTTAGCTGAAAACATCCAGGAAGTCACTCCCTTCTTCCCAGAGGTCCTCTATACCCTTGGCATTACTCTCCTGATGAGAGTAGGGGGAGGAAAACAAAAAGTATGTTCCACATTCACATGATTTCTGAAGCTAACAATAGTCATGAGGATTTCAGGAATTTATCTCTCTACGACAGTATTTAGAGATTAACTCAGTTATCAATTTATAAGAATCAAAACTAATCTCCGAGCCCCACCCCTACAATGATACATAATAACTCTGGCAACATTGTGTTGCCATTAAAATGAACCTCCCCTTTTTTCCTGGTGTTTATTGTTACTTCAAGGCTCATACTAGTCACACCCAAGCAGATCTGTTGCCTCATACACTCCCTTTGGTGTAACAGAGTCTGATTTCCATGGGGAGCCCTTAATAGTAGAATACTCTGTTTAACCATTCAGACCCCTAGACCATACAGACAGACTCACTTTGCTGCTCACCATCTAAGTGAACTTGTGCAAATCACTTAGCCACTTAGCTGTTCTGAGCCTTAGTTCCCTCCTCTGTAAAATGGAATGCGAACAGTATTAACCTAATAGAGTTGTGGAGAAAATTAAATGAGACAACACATGCAAAGAGCAGTACAATCTCTGAACATTTAATAAATGGAAGCTATATATAAAAAGAAACACTTGCTGTCTCTGAAAGTTTGCCTTAGAGAAGCATTTCCCTAGCTCCAACTACTCCCATAATGAAGTGAAGAGCTGAGAGCTGGAGCAGAAGGAAATAGTGGGACAAATGGGTGTACGTTAGTGCTGACTCCTTTCCTTCAGGCATTTAGAAGGTAGGATGGTATCAAGAAAGTGCCTGTGGCTGAAGGAAATAGGATCAGTGAGATCAAGGGGAGGTGGGAGAAACCCACTGCAACACTGTGAGCTTAATGAAGGGAAGAGGAACAAAAGTTGAAAAAGTCAAAGAGGGAATAGAAGTTTGAAATGAGATTCAAATGAAAGCCTGGCCAAAACAATCTAAGAGTTATGGAAATCACTGTGTCCTCTCTCAGTAATGCTTCTCCTCAAGGTATTGTGCCAAAGACCTGAAATACAGTCATTACTGAATGACTGGTCAGTTTGTTCCTCCAAACTCGCTCTTCTTACAAAGAACACTGTGCTCTTCATTCACCTCTGCAAAAACCAGCCCCAGGGAGCTAGGCCAAAAGCTAGACTCCCCAAGTGCAGTTTCATATCATAGATTTCTAAGCCAGAGCTCCTAGGTGACCTGGACTTCCCCACTTTGGAAAATGGTTTCATTCCCTCAAGCCAGAAAGCACCAGGAGATCTTGCCTCTTGAAAGTTACCTCTGGAGGGTGTTCCAGTCTCCTCCCAAATCACCTAAGAAGCTAGTCAACAAATAGATTTCCTGAGTCTATTCTTGGAGTTTGAGATTCAACTGGTTGAGTTGTGGCCTTCAAAATAATTTCAAAAGTGTCCCCAAGTGATTCTGTCACAAAGCAAGCTTTGACTTTGGAGATGAGACTATCTTGTTTAAGTTGAAGGAATTACCATAGGGATCATCGATTCCTAACGATGCCCTCATTTTATATGTCAGAAACCTGAGTCTCAGAGACATTTAAGCACTAGTTCAGGGTCACACAGTTATTTAATAACAAAACCAGAACTTGAACCCTGGACTTCTGCCTCCCAATTTACTGTGAGCTCCATTTACCAACTTTCTTTGCTTCTTTGTTAATGAGGTTTTTATTTTTGAATTAAGTACAGAGACAGACAATGCCTCCCAGTTCTAATCAGAGTTAAAAAAAACAATGTTACCTTTGCAGAATAATTCATTAGAAAAGAAAAACATGAGAATTCCCAATTCTACTGAAAGCACCAAGCATAGTTTTAAAAAGAAAGAAGACCTTTCCCCTTATAACTGTCAAAAAGTATAAATGTATCCTATGATTTATGCATAGAAACTATATTTGTGGCTATGATGTTTCAGTTTTAAATTATTTGGCAATTAAAAAGAGAAACCCTAACGTTAAAACAGGATATTCATCAGCATGACAACTAAAACCACTTTTTTCAAGGCAGCAAAATTTAACAATTATATTATCTGGCCATCAGTTCCTCTGTGAACTATGCTTACTGTAGTCCAAATCCTTAAAAGGGAGAAAAATAGACAAATATTAGATACAATCTAAAGCCATTTGCCAAATACCAAGATTTTGAGGTAAGTGGAAAGCCAAACTCATAATTGTCAGTAGTTCAAGTAATCTAAATTATTCCTTTGGGAACAATAACCTACCCATCTTCTGACAGCTCAAAAGCATCTCTGGGGTGAGCTGTGTCAGTACCACACTAGGTAAAGTAAATATTGGTAAGGAAAAGGGCATTATTAAACCTATTAAATTAGGAAGCTTCACTTCAAAGGCACCTACATATATCCCTAGAGGAGAGAAGTTGCCAAATCTTTAGCTAGCAAGTGTTAAGAGGTATGCCAGGTTCCTTTTCCAGCAGTGTCCAACACTTGGAGCATTTCTCCTTTCCAGATGTGTTGTTCTATATCTGTAAAATGGGTAAGCAACAACTATGACCACTTTTTCATGTTCTCCCATTGTCCTGCCACCTCCAAAGGATTTTAGGTTGCTCCTGTGCTCTTCAGACAAGAAAACACTCATAAGCTGCATAAACTACCACTCACATTTCCATCTTCTAATCCACAGACCCTACCCTTGGCCTAGAGCACACATAAACACACCCCTGACCATAGTTGGATACTGGCAGAAAACAGGCACAAGAAGATGAAGCAAGCCTGGACAGAGTGAGGGGAAAAGCTATACCTGTACCTGTTTGCCACTATTCCCTTTGCATAGGGTGACATCACTGTTTATTTCTGTTAGAATAACTTCTCACGGGAGGACCTCAAACTTGTCCTCTTTGCAGGAAGCCAAGTTAGATAGAAACTGATTCCTACTCACCACTCAGCCTTCAGAAAGTTCTGGAACCAATCTGGCTGACCTCAGAGATCAGTGAAGATGCAGCAATAGCTTTTTCCCAAGTGTCTTAAGATGAGATATAGCTCTAAAGTTAGTTCATCATTGCCTGCTGTTGTGGGTGCTGCCAGCAGAGATGACCCTAAGTGGTCATTCGTTTCACAGTGAATTTAGAGAGATTTGATGTTGGAAAATGCTTTTGACACAGTTCTAGTTGGAAATGAATTCAAGAGCATGTTTGCTTAAATAATTGAAGGTGAAACATGTATTACAGGTGTTCTATGTGCAGTTAGGTATTTCTGCTCCCAGCCTTTCCTGTTGTCAAATGTAAATTTCAGCCCAGCATTTGATTTAAGAACCAAAACCCGAATTATCAGAAGACATCAGAAGGAGGGGAAAATGTACTTGTATACACTGTAGTTGGAGTGTAACTTGCCAGAAACATTTTAGAAAGCAATTTGGCAATATCCAGAAAAATATTAATTGAACAAATCTAATTGTAGGAATTTATCTTAAGGAAATAATGAGCCAACAGTATAAAACATAGTGCAAGGATATCCATTTGTAGCATTGTTTGCTTATAAAGGAATAGATTGAAAATTGTGATTTTAAAAAATCGTAAACATTTCTGTACAGTAAAAGACATCCAAATCTAACTTAAAAGACAAATGATAAACTGATGAATATATTTGCAACATGGAGAACAGTTAAATAATTACTATCCAAAATATTTAGAGATCCTCGTTATCAGAAGCAGAAAGAACAACTCAAAAAAAAAAAGACAAAATATATGAAATGGCAACACAGAAGAAATACAGATGGCCAAAAAACACGTGAAAAGATGTTCAGCCTCACTAATACTCAAAGAAATGCAAAGAGAAAAGATTATTTTCAGTCTTCACATTGTCTAAGATTAAAAAGACCAATAATATCTGAAATTGGTGAGGAAGAGTATGGATAAATAGCCATTATTGACAGGAAGGTAAATTGTGATCGCCTTTCTGGGAAGCAGTTTGGCAGGCTCTATTAAATTCAAAGATGTGCAAACCAAACTCTGAACCAGCAACTTTACTACTTTGAATTTATATGACCAAATTGCTCACAGTGGTATGCAGAGATGTATGTACAAGAAGGTACATTGCACCAATATTTAATAATGTAAAAATAATCAGAAATAATATAAAAATTCATCAGCAAAGGTTGGATTAAAGAGATTATATTGCAATCATATAGTAGAATACTATACAGTTATTTATAAGAAAAAAATACACAGGGAGGGGAACATCACACACTGGGACCTATCTCGGGTGGGGAGCAAGGGGAGGGAGAGCATTAAGACAAATACCTAATATATGCGGGGCTTAAAACCTAGATAACAGGTTCACAGGTGCAGCAAACCACCATGGCACATGTATACTTATGTAACAAACCTGCACATTCCGCACGTGTATCCCAGAACACAAAGTAAAATAATAATGTTTCAAAACCTCTTCAGACATATAGTTCAGTAAAAGGCATTCTGTAGAACAGCACATGCTCACATCTTTGACTATTTGATGTACACGAATATATATATGAATATTCATAAAAACACGCACAATGTGATACATATCAACCTGTGAACAGGTGGGGGATCAGTGTTGGAAAGTCAAGGAACATTCTACATCATATCTCTATTTTTATAAGCAAGAATGAGATGTGTTCTTTTGATAATAAAAATGCTTTTGTAAACAAGAAGAAAGGCATGCTGTGGCACTCCCCCACAATGTCCAGCCCCAACTCCCAGCCTTTAAATGTGTCCTTGAAAAGGACACAGTGTTCTAGAATCTAAGACAACTTCTAATACCCAAAGCCCTCAGTTTCTGGTGTTTAGCGGTTTCACTAGAGTAAGAAAGCTGGAGAAAAGTGAAAGAGTTGTCTCATTCTTTGGGAAGTTTTCATTTCATTTAAATCTGGCAGGATTGCCACCCTTTCTGGACTGACCCCTCCTCAGTACTCCCAAATTTCCCACCAGTCTTCCTATCTAGCCTCCCCACTTTCTTTCATAAGGTTGAAGGAAGGGGGCATGGTTAGCTCATTTCAAGTTCTTTTCCATTTTTATCTGAAATTCAGGATTCGATTCCATTCTTTTATCCATAAGAAATTGTACTTTAGTCCCTTTTCTCTGTCTATTTGGCACAAAGCTCATCCCAACATTTCTATTTCCCTTCTAGTTAAGATTGACAATTCCACCTCCGGGAATCTTTCATATTTAGGGAGCTTCTTCCAGTGACCCTAGGCTGTGAACCAATACCAATAGCAAGCAGGGCAGGAGTTCTGGACCTACAAGACCCTGAAATTACATGCACATATATGTGGATGAGAGGCCTTCTCTGGTGAGTGCATCAGTAGCTTTCATGACTTTCAAGGGGATCCTTGGCACACAAAAATGATTATTAATCAATCACCAAGGTAAAAAGGATTAGGATGATCAAATCATCCACCATGAATGTAGGGCAAAGAAGCCAGTCGTCAGGTTACCAACTAGATGTTTGGCTTGGCGAATCAGACAACTATACACTCAAGAGGAATGAAGAGGGAAAGAGAGAAGCATGGCCTTTTAGGGCTTTACCAGAAACCTATCCCTCCATTAAAACTGCCATGTGAGAGCCCACACTGCTGAGAACTGGACATGACCTCCAAGTCCCACCAAATGAGCCAACCCTCACTCCACTGAACTACACAAGGAGGCAGCTAAGTCAAATAGAAAAACACTGGGAGGCAGAAGATCTGAATTTCAGCTCTTAGAATAACTTCTGTTCTGTCATGTGGTAGCTGTGTGACCTTGGGCAACTCATTTCACTTCTTCCATCCTCATTTTCCACATCCAAACAGAAAGTTTACAACAGAGGAACTTCCATAGGCATGTGTAGCTCTACCATTCTATGAATGTCCCCTACTGAACAAGCATCTCCACTACCCTCTCCAGAACAAAGAATAACTTCACTCTGGCTTTACAGCATCACACAGTCTTAAAGTCACACAGTTCTCTCTTGTGGCTAACAGAAATTCTTCCAATTACAACTGAAGCTTGCTGCTTTCATGCAAAGAAAAGCTAATTTGAGTACAGAGCACTCTTGAACCAGTAACACCAATGCCTTGACATCCGTCTCTATCCCAAACCCAGTTTGCAATGATTATTAACCATTAAGTCTCAAGAGCTCCATTCTCCTTTCAAGGCAGTTGGTAAAGAAAAACAAAGTTCTGGGAATTAATAATAGTCAAGGGATCCAAGAAGGGTCAATAGTCACATGAATTCTATTTCCCTTACCTTTAAATTTCCTTAAAGACGGCCTCAGCTTCCCATTGACAAAATGGACTCCCTTAAAACTGTAAACAGGACTCCAGCCCAGATTGGGTGTTGGGGCCACTGGAGAGAAACCCTGCACCAGCTAGCTTCCAACATGGCCCTTTACAACTATGTCTGAAAGACGATTATTCTGAAGGATAAAAGCAACTTTCCAACTAAACTTAATTCTTAATTCCAGGGTTCTCTAGTCAGCAGTGTATGTTCAGACTGATGGACTTTTTCTGAAGGCTGTACTGATGATACCTCTGGACCAGAAAATTAGAGGCCATGCTGAAATTTTCAGAATGTCAAAGGAAATAAACCGAGAGAACTGAGTCAGCCAAGGTTGAATAAGGATAGGTCTCTGCAGTCAAAGCAGAGCAGAGAAATGGGGCACTCTGCCCAATAAGTCAGCAGAAAGACAGAATTTGGGCCTGAATTATCAGGATAATTGCCTTAATTCTTCACTTCTCTTTCATAATAATAACCTTGAGTTTACATAGAGCCTTTCTTCTAAGCAGCTCAAAATACAGAGTTATTATCTTAGTTGTCATCACACCATCACATTCAGTGAGAGTGATGATTATTATGCGCCTCATTTTACAGAGTGGGTAAGGAAGGAAAGCCTGGAGGGGTAAAGCGAGTCATCCAAGCTTGCTCAGCAAGATGCCTACAGCTTCTGAACTCAGAACTCAGCGGAGAATGCTCTTGCCCAAAGAATGTTTCTCTCAACACTAGTAGAGCCAAATGCTTGTTGGAACACCAGGCACTGTGGGCAATTCAATCTGAGAAATGCTGCATATTTTATACTTCTGGAGAGTCACAATATTCATTAGCCTAGTAAAGACTTTGAGAAGCCCTTCAATAAACAAACCTGTTTATGTTTAAATAAGAATTTCCAAAACTTAACTTGACCACAAAACTGTGTGTTTGTGTGTGTGTTGGGTGGGGGTGGTATGACCTACTAACATTCTATGGAATTAGGCTTCTTTGGAACCTACACCAAAAAACACTGGTCTAGTAACTAGCCAGATTTGAGCATCAACACAGCTGACAGATCAATTCAATTCCAGCCCAAGCTTTGGAGAATGTATCTTAGAGATATTGCCTGATACCTTCTGATATTGACAGCCAGTGAACAAAGGACCTTTATGTGCCCAAAGTACCCTAGGCCATCAACTCCTCTGCAGCAAGGCATTGTCCAGACTAGGAAACAAGTCGATTCAAGCTCATCCACTTCTGGCATTCTTTTCAAATAAAACCCAGGGCTATTTTTGGTCTTCGTTTAAGGGGAGAGGTGCTCCAGATGCTGAACCATGTTTTCAAAACCACACTCTTAACTAGCAGAATTTTGTGCCCACCAGGCACTTCCAGTAGAAATAATCAGTCTCTTAGTCTCACTCCCAGTGCCATTTATCAGCCTATGAATTCAATCAGCACCAACACAACAAAACAGGAGACTCAGAATGTGCCCCTGTTCTGGATTAATGGCATGAATATTACAGCAGTCATTATTATAGATCCATTTTAAAACTAACATACAGCACAGAAATCTTCTGTAATTATTAATTACCAGTAACTCTACTAAAACTACCTAAAATGTAAAAATCCCTCAAGGTCCTGTTCAGGTGAACTTTTATTTTATACACAATTTGAATCATAACACATCCCAGCCAATGGATTCATGACTAGTATTTTCATATTTTCTTTTAGTAGTTATTAAACATCCACAGAATGAGAGGAAATTCCTGCACTGAAGTTGCTAAATTTTTGCACAGAAAGTAAATGTAATGCAGGTGTATCAGTCTTTATCCATTCATTGGCTATTGGAAAAAATTCTATTAATGGATTTTTGGTTAAAAAAATCACCGTAAAGGTCAAAGAGGCACTGTTGATTAACATAATCTGATTATGAATCCATTTGTAAAGCAGCAAATTCTGCAATGTGAATATTCTCCATTTAGTTTATTTGCCTTGCAGTCTCACATTTACATATATCAGATTTGCTTAAAGCAAAACACACTACTATTAATCAATGAGCCAGATGTTTCTTAAGATAGAGATGTGTTGTGATCTTTATCAATCTGCAATACTGGCTTTTTTTTTTTTTTTTTGATGGGCCACCAATCATCATTCCAAACCAGAGAGACCCATTCTAAGTTTGTTGAGAATTTGGCAGTCATACCTCCAAGGACTCCCTGCAGTCTCACTTAACTATGACCTCTCTACTTGTATACATGCTATTCTTTCAACTTAGGATACCATTTTCCACTTAGCAACCTGGTGAATTAGTTCTTTAAGACTCAACTGAAATGTCACCTTGCCCATGAAGCCTTTCTTGATCATAACCGCCATCCCCAACCAAGCATACCTCCCTCCTGCCCCCAAAATACCCTGCTGCCCCTTGTGGTACTCTACTCTAATTGTCTGTTTACACACTCTATCTTGCCTACCAGACTGTGCACCCCCTGTGAGCTGAGATGATGTTTTATTCATTTCTATATTTTCAATACTTAACATTACTAATACACAGCAGGCATGCAAAAAATGTCCAGTGTTTCATTAATCAGTATCTTTGACTGTATATTTTTGGACCCTGAAAAACAGTGCTTTATTAAAACCACAAATAAAAATGTCAAAGAGGCTTAGCAGTTTTCTTCATTTTTATTGATCTCTCTGTGATTAAAAACATGGCCATACTAGTTCATACCTTGTCATTCAAGAAAGGAAAAAAAACACCTTTTTATCAAATTCATGACTAATACATAGGTGTATTTAGTTTGTTCTTTAGCTCAAACATAGAACTACATCCTAGCACAGCACTAACTTCACTGTAGTAAGAAGCAAGACCTCAAGATATTAGGATCCACTAATTAAAATGGGTGTGGGAAGGCATTGCAGGGATCACTGTAAGAGCTTTGTATCCTCATTGGCTGAGAGAGGAAAACCTGCTAAGAAAGTTGGGCATCTTTGGGAGAACAATAACGATATCCAGTAGGGCTTGGTCAACCTGGCTCAAAATTCTGCATCCAGAAAGTCATAAGCAAAAGTCCCAGGTGGGGGGATTTCCATCACTTTGAAACCATCATTATCCTTCCAATGTGGGCAGAACAGGTTGGACCTGATCCACCTGCGTGTTGCTGCAGTCTGGCTTGGCGTGGGATGAGACCCAAGGACATGTAATGCCAAGAGTAGCCCAGCCCCATGGCGCAGACACACACGCGCACACCACTCCGACTCGCACTCACTGAATTCCGCACAAAATCCACACCATCTCCACGACACACACCACTGCATTCCTGTGTGCATACAGGGAGTGCCCTCTCACATTCTCTCACTTCCCTAGTCGGCCCGACCCATACCCCACATTGCCGGCGGACAGCAGCCTAGCCTGAAGCTGGAAGCTGATGAGGACTGGTTTTGTTGTATATAACAAAGCCCCAGGCACCCAGGTGCCCGGCTGGATCGTCTCCATCCATCTCTCCCCGCCCCCATCCCTAAGCTCCCTGAACAAGAGAAAGCTCAGCCCGGGGAAGTGGATGCAGGAGTGGGGACGCAAAGAAAGACAGCTTTAGAGGTGGGCGGGGGCAGGAGTCCGGGCAGCTTCAGTGCTCTCTCGCCATAAACCAAAAAGGACGGCGAACTGGCAAAGGGAACCAGCTTTCGCCCTCGATCTATTAATACAGCAAGACTGAAAACTGAGAAATAATCTACCCTTTCGCCCGCCCCATGCCCTTCCATCGGCTGTTGGAGCCACAAGAGCTCCAGCAGCCCGCAACAAAGCGCCCCCACTGCACAGACCTGTTCCAGCCTCTTCTTGGTCAGAGAGAAGAAGACCCACAGCCGAGGGTTTTGCCCTTCGCCGCTGGGCAGAAGCAGGGGATGGGAGGAAGAGCAGGAACTGGGGGAGCAAGGAGGACGAGAGGGGATAGATCACAGCCGCAGCGGCAGTGGTGGCGGCGGCGGCGGAGGTAGGAGGAGGAGGAAGAGGAGAAGGAGGCTGCGTCTGCGTTGGTGGCAGCTGCTGAGGATGCTCTGGCGAGAGGCAGGGCTGGGTGCGCGGGGTGCGGGCTCACGTGCGCCCCGTGGCTCAGGGATGCGCGCGCGTCTGGGTGTGTGAGAGCATCTGGGTGTATTTTGACTGTGATTATTCCAATTACGACCTAG
The DNA here is from genome assembly GCF_049354715.1 of Callithrix jacchus. Taxonomy (NCBI): domain Eukaryota; kingdom Metazoa; phylum Chordata; class Mammalia; order Primates; family Cebidae; genus Callithrix; species Callithrix jacchus. Next base: position 107,327,524 of record NC_133524.1, on the reverse strand, counting down.
ACTGGGAACTTGTGGTTCCTGCAGCCAGGCGGAAGTGAAACCCTTCTAGTCTCTCAAGCCTGACTGTGCGGGTCTGGGGAACGGGGGCTGGGGGAAGCGAAGACGGGGAGAAGGTGCCAGTACCCCTTCCTTCAATCTTCTTTCTGGGCACTGGTAGTTTGCATCCACACCTATCTCTGGAAACCCTATAGCCAAGGAGAAAAGAAAGAGACCAAGGACAGTTACCATCACCTTCATATTGTACTGAGTGAGCACTCACGCTGTGCTGGGCACTGTCTGGACTAGTCAGAAGATAATTTCTGTTCTCACTGGGATTGACATTTATAAGTTGGAGTGCCTATAACTTCATACAGAATTTACATTCTACCCTTTATCCTGTATCTCTTTCCATTGCAATATCTCTGTCTCTGTAACCAAGTGGCATAAAATCAATTCTGTACTTTTTAGTCAGTTTAACCAATCAACATTATTCAGGTCCCTGGCTTCACTGGTGTCAAGGGGTCACCTAATGCTCTTGGCATTTTTCCTCTAGAAGTGGAGTACTCAGTTTAGATGAGGACTAAGACTGGTTTATTGGAGATCAGAGGGTTGAAGGTCATCACGGATCTAGTTGAGGATCCAGTTTGGACCTGCACCCCGAAAGCTAACACTTTCGGGGTACAGGTCCATTGTCAGGGACATAAGCTTCCCCCATGATTCAATTATTGGTTTTTGGAGCGCTGATGAAAATCTCCTTCCTACTCTTCATCTTTTCAGCATAGCATTTTGCTTCATCTTGCCTAATGGCTTATGCTTGTTGAGCACTTCCAGATTTACAAAGCGCTTTCTAATAACAACTTCCCTACCGTAGCATCTCTGTAAATTAGGCGTGGAAGATATCATTATTCCTATGGTACAGATAAGAAGCTAGAGTTCAGCAAGATTAAGTGGATGTAACTAAAATTACATGCTAATAAATGGCAGATCCAGAACTGATCCAGGCCTTTGGATTCCCAGGCCAAAGCTCCTTTTTAAAATTATATCCTGGAAAGAAACTTCAGATTCATCTATTTATCTCTATTGGAAGTAATGGTTTAGTGAAGGAAGTTGAAGTTACTAATTAAAATAAGAGGTAAAAATATTTTCAGTTAAATTGATATATTCAGATGCAATCCATAAATCAGTAGGCAAAAAAGAATTAGCCACTTTTAGGCCTCAGACCCCAACCAGCACACATAAGTGTTCCTTTGATTCTGCTACCAGCTACTGCAAGAAAAATTTGAAATGAAGATGCAGAAAGGACAATAAGAAAAGAGTCTGAGTTTCCCAGGGTGATAAGCTTGTAAACGATTCCCCCACAAACTAGATCTGCCTCCTCTAAGTCATGAGAATGAATCATTGTTTGCCACCCAGTGAGGAAACCTATCTTCTACACACCAGCCTGGGCAGTCCCAAGCGTGTGGATATCAAACAGGAGAGGCAGGTTAGCACAGTGGGCAAAAGCTAGACTCTGCATACGGACAGCCATAGCTGGAAAACCTTGGAAGATGACACAATATCAATGGCTTCCTCTGTAAAATGGGGGTAGAGGTGTGAGAACGAAATGAAGTAAGTGCTTGAGATACAGCAAGGCTCAATAAAACAATAAATGTTATTATTAGACAAAAGTCAAACAACAGCTTCATTATTGAATCTTTCTCCTTTAAAGGCAGAAATGATTTGTTACCAATAGTATCCCAACATTGAGGGAATGCAGAGGAAGAGAGAGTTTTTCTCCAGGATAGGAGAGATAAAATGCTGGTGACAGAAGATACGCATGATAAAGTCAAGATGAGAGATTTTCTACAATATTGAGCACCAACATGGAACATAGGAGAGAACAGGACCAGAACAGGAGGATGAAGAGACGACACAAGATTGGGTGATAGATTGTGACCCAGATTCTTGCCACTCATGGTTACTGTGATTGAATGGGAGGGTATGTCTGTTGATGGCTCTGCAACAGTGTACATGGTTTGACTTAAAGGGGTGTTTTGGTTCTTTTAAACAAATGCCTGTTGATCAAAATACCTAATAAAAAACCCATTCAGAATCTATCAAAAGTACCTGAATCTGATACTCAGCCAGGGACTCCCTGTTCCAATCTGCTACCAAATAGGATCTAGTCTTGTTTGAGCCTTGCCAAGCACAGAGAGGTTGAGTCATAACAATGCTCAGAGCCAAGATGCAGAAAAATTGTGAAGGAGGTGAAATCTGTTTCTGATACCTTTCCAGTCTCTCTGTGTTGCACCCTTTCCTTCCCACTTCTAAGTTCTCGATATCAAACTCTCTACTTTCTAAGCCAGGGAAAGAGCAATGTGAGTAATGCATTCACAAAGAAGTGCCTTTACATGCTTTTCTTCTGAAAAGAAAGACTAACAGGAGGAGACAAGGCTAAACTCAACAAAATGAATGGATCGCTAATGATAGAAGTTCAGGCATTGTGGGTGATCAAAATGCTTTGAGTGTCCTAAAATCATATTTGGTATGAGACTCTCCAAAAACCAGACTTTGGGAATTATAATTCGTGACACAACAGAAATGGAGAACATTTAGAGGCATCAGTTACTCCAATCCGACCCCTTTGTTTTGCAAGTGATTAAACAAAGGCTCAGAAAAGATAAGTGACTTTCCCCAGAGCACATAGCTCCAAAAAAGAGAGCCATGACTTGAATTACAAGCACAGAGCCTTTTCCACCACACTGTGCTGCTCCATTGGCCAGGAAGAAAGCTAGGAACAATTGCTTAGAAACTGATTTTTAAGACATTTTTTCAGATATATAGGAATTACATGAAAACAAGAACACAAGTGAGGAAGGAAGATGCAGTCCTCTTTTTGCTTCTTTTGGCGTTCTCCTCACAAATTATTTTTTTTCCTAGTAGCTTCATCCTGAGGCCACTTTAAGCAAGATTGACATGAAGAATGGTCTTTGTTATGCTAAGCAGCTATAATTGGAAATAATACTAGAGATATGAGAGTAAACTGTGGGTAGACAGAGTCTAGATCACTCCTTGAATCTTAAATTTTAGAATGAATCCCTGTTATGAGTAGATTATAATAAACTTTTTCTCAAAGAGAACAAGAAAAGACTCTAGTCAGTGGAAGTTTCCAGGTTTTTGGAGTCCTACTAATTAAGGCTTTATTGTAATCTCAAACACAGAAAGAATTTAAAATAATTTGACCTTTAAAAAATAAAATAAAAAACCCAACTCTATTTAAATTTGTTTTGCTTTGTTTTATCTTCATGTTTTCTGTCTAAGCTGTTGACAGTTATTTGGGATTAGAGAATTCCCGTGAGATTTATTAACTAGTCTCTCTACTTCTATACATATTTGAAATGTTCCATAACACAAATGTGAAAAAAGACATGGTTCCTGTTTTCGGAGCACTGGAAGAAACTCAGAATTCTATTGATCATAAGTACTTCTCTGTGTAAATTAGTATCACTTTCCTGGAGAACTTCAATGTATATTGAAATTGTAAAAAAAAAATTAAATGTGGAAAAAAAGTTCCCCCAGGCAATCTCCTGAATTTCTCAATTGGAAAAATAATTTGAAGCCCTGTTTTCCCTTTTTGATTAGATGATTTATTTTTACAGACAAGTCCTTTGACTGTTTCAGGACCCAATTTCTTGATCTACAAAATGGGGTAATAATTCTTAAGCACATATCTCTCTGCAAACTACAAAAAGTTGAAGCCTTGTGGAAAGAGTGCTACATAACCCATGGTTTTCAGATTTATATGTTGGAGGTGATACATGGTGAGTGTGGGTGGTATGTGTTGGCCCCTTCTAAGGTTAAATTATGAAGAAAATGGGATACAATTAATTTTAGACTTTCTGAAGTATTCATGTTAAAATAACAAGAGTAATCAACAAAACATACATATAAAATATGTAACTTTGAAATAAGTAGAGGGAAAATTGAATAAAAAATGAAACAAAGCTTAAGTCAAAAGAAGTCAAGAAAATAAGAGTAGGAAAATGAAACAGAAAATGGGACAAATAAAAAACACATATGAAGAGGGCAGGAATAAATCCAAATAGATTATTAATTGCTATACATCTAAATGGACTAAATACATCAATTAAAATGTCAAGGATGATCACAGCCAATAAAAGAACAACCTTGTTTTAGTCAATTTTCGTTTTGCTATAAAGTAATACCTGAAATGTATCTGTTCATATCCTTTGCCTATTTTTTAATGGGCTTGTTTTTTTTTTCCTGTAAATCTGTTTGAGTTCTTTGTAAATTCTGGATATCAGCCGTTTGTCAGATGGGTACACTGCAAAAATTTTTTCCCATTCTGTTGGTTGCCGATTCACTCTAGTGACTGTTTCTTTTGCCATGTGGAGTTTGATTAGGTCCCATTTGTCTATTTTGGCTTTTGATGCCAATGCTTTTGGTGTTTTGGTCATGAAGTCCTTGCCTACTTCTATGTCCTGAATGGTTTTGCCTAGATTTTCCTCTAGGGTTTTTATGGTGCCTTGTCTTATATTTAAGTCTTTAATCCATCTGGAGTTAATTTTAGTGTAAGGTGTCAGGAAGGGGTCCAATTTCTGCTTTCTGCATATGGTTAGCCAGTTTTCCCAACACCATTTATTAAACAGGGAATCCTTTCCCCATTGCTTGTTTTTGTCAGGTTTATCAAAGATTGTATGGTTGTAGATATGCTGTGTTGCCTCCAATGCCTCTGTTCTGTTCCATTGGTCTATATCTCTGTTTTGGTACCAGTACCATGCTGTTTTGATTACTGTAGCCTTGTAGTATAGTTTGAAGTCCGGTAGTCTGATGCTTCCTGCTGTGTTCTTTTTGCTTAGAATTGACTTGGCTATGCGGGCTCTCTTTTGGTTCCATATGAAGTTCATGGTGGTTTTTTCCAGTTCTGTGAAGAAAGTCAGTGGTAGCTTGATGGGGATAGCATTGATTCTGTAAATTACTTAGGGCAGTATAGCCATTTTCACGATATTAATTCTTCCTAACCATGAACATGGAATGTTTCTCCATCTGTTTGTGTCCTCTCTTATTTCGTTGAGCAGTGGTTTGTAGTTTTCCTTGAAGAGATCTCTTACGTTCCTTGTAAGTTGTATTCCTAGGTATTTTATTCTTTTTGTAGCAATTGTGAATGGCAGTTCGTTCTTGATTTGGCTCTCTTTCAGTCTTTTATTGGTGTATAGGAATGCTTGTGATTTTTGCACATTGATTCTGTATCCTGAGACTTTGCTGAAGTTGCTTATCAGTTTCAGGAGTTTTTGGGCTGAGGCGATGGAGTCTTCTAGGTATACTATCATGTCGTCTGCAAATAGAGACAATTTGGCTTCCACCTTTCCTATTTGAATACCCTTTATTTCTTTTTCTTGCCTGATTGCTCTGGCTAGAACTTCCAGTACTATATTGAATAGGAGTGGTGAAAGAGGGCATCCTTGTCTAGTGCCAGATTTCAAAGGGAATGCTTCCAGTTTTTGCCCATTTAGTATGATATTGGCTGTTGGTTTGTCGTAAATAGCTTTTATTACTTTGAGATATGCTCCATCAATACCGAGTTTATTGAGGGTTTTTAGCATAAAGCGCTGTTGAATTTTGTCAAATGCCTTCTCTGCATCAATTGAGATAATCATGTGGTTTTTGTTTTTTGTTCTGTTTATGTGGTGAACTTTCAAAAGAAGACATACATGAGGCCAAGAAACATATGAAAAAATGCTCATCATCACTGGTCATTAGAGAGATGCAAATCAAAACCACATTGAGATACCATCTCATGCCAGTTAGAATGGCGATCATTAAAAAATCTGGAGACAACAGATGCTGGAGAGGATGTGGAGAAATAGGAACACTTTTACACTGTTGGTGGGAGTGTAAATTAGTTCAACCATTGTGGAAGACAGTGTGGCGATTCCTCAAGGCCTTAGAAATAGAAATTCCATTTGACCCAGCAATCCCATTACTGGGTATATATCCAAAAAACTATAAATCATTCTACTATAAGGACACATGCACACGAATGTTCATTGCAGCACTGTTTACAATAGCAAAGACCTGGAACCAACCCAAATGCCCATCCACGATAGACTGGATTGGGAAAATGTGGCACATATACACCATGGAATATTATGCAGCAATCAAAAAGGATGAGTTTGTGTCGTTTGTAGGGACATGGATGAATTTGGAGAACATCATTCTCAGCAAACTGACACAAGAACAGAAAATGAAATACCACATATTCTCACTCATAGGCGGGTGATGAAAAAAGAGAACACATGGACACAGGGAGGGGAGCACTACACACTGGGGTCTACTGGGGGGAATAGGGGAGGGGCAGCGGTGGGGGGGAAGAGGGGAGGGATAGCCTGGGGAGAAATGCCAAATGTGGGTGAAGGGGAAGACGGCAGCAAAACACACTGCCAAGTGTGTACCTATGCAACTATCTTGCATGATCTGCACATGTACCCCAAAACCTAAAATACAATTTAAAAAAAAAGAAAAAATAAAAAAAGGGGCATGACCAATATTGTCAAATACTGCAGAGTAATAAATAAGAAAAAATAAGTAATAAATAAAAAAAATAAAGTAATACCTGAGACTGGGTAATTTTTAAAGAATATCAGTTTATGTGGCTCACAATTTTCCAGGATGTACAGGAAGCAAGGTGGCACCACCTGCTTCTGGTGAGGGCCTCCAGCTGCTTCCACACATGACAGAAGCAGGTGTGTGCAAAGATCACACGGTGAATGAGAGGAGATGCCAGGTTCTTTTTAAGTACCAGCTCTAACAAGAACTAATAGAGTGAAAACTCACTTATGACTGTGAGGATGGCACCAAGCCATTCATGAGGGATCCACCCCCATGACCCAAACACCTCCTCCCACTAGGCCCAACACTGTTACACTGGGAATTAAATTTTAACATGTAATTTAGAGTGGACAAACATGCCATATCCAAACTATAGCTTTCCAACCTTGCCCCCCGCCAAATCTCATGTCCTTCTAACATACAAAATACAATCATACCATCATCATAGTCTTAGCTTGTTTCAGCACCAACTAAAAAGTCCAAAGCCCAAAGTCTCATCTGACACTCAAAGTAAATTTCTTATAGCTGTGAGCTTGTAAAATCAAAAACAAATAATTTACTTTCAAGATACAATGGTTAAACAGACATTGGGTAAACACTGCCTTTCAAAAAGGAAGAAATTGGCCAAAACAAAGAAGTAACAGACCCCATGCAAGTATGAAACTCAGCATGGCAGACATAAATCTTATAGCTCCAAAATAATCACCTTTGACACTATGTCTATCCTGGGTATAGTGATGCAAGGTCTCCTGAGGCCTTAAGCAGCTCTGCCCCTATAGCTTTGCTGGGCATAGCCCACATGGCTGCTCTCATGGGTTGGGGTCTGGTACTTGAAACGTTTCCAGGCTAGAATGATTCACTACCTGTGACTCTATAATTCTGAGGTCTGGAGGGCAGCAGCCCTGTTCCCACAGCTCCACTGGGCACTGCCCTTGTGGTTATGCTTTGTGACAGCTCTGTCCCTGCAATAGGTACTTGCCTGCACTCCCAAGTTTTCTAATACATCCTTTAAAATCTAGGTGGAAGCTGCCAAGTCTCCATGGCTCTAGCATTCTGTGCACCTCCAGACCTAGCACCACGTAGATGCTGCCAAGGCTTACATCTTGCACCCTCCAGAATGATGCCCCAAGCAGTATCTGGGACTCTTTGAGCCTTGACTGGAGCTGGAGGGATGGGGATGCATGGAAGCAGCACTCGTAGTCTGTTCCCTGAAACAATTCTTTACTTCTAGGTCTCTTGACCTGTGATGGAAGGAGAGGCTTCAAAGATTTCTGAAATCTTTTGGGGCCCTTTTCCCATTGTTCCAACTACTCACATCCAACTTTATTTTATCTGTGCTAATCTCTCTAGTTAGTTGTTGCCCATAGTACCCTTTTAAGTGGATTTGTCTACTTAAAAATCCCTGTTCTTCTCTAACACATAGCCAGGCTGTAAATTTTCCAAGTTTTTATGCCCTGCTTCCATGGTAATTGTTAATTCCACCTTTAGAATAATATTTTGCTGCCACATCTGATTGTAAGTTGTTAAAAACAGCCACACTACTTTTTGATTTCCTTGCTGTTCAGAAATTTCTACCACCAGAAACCCTAGATCATCATTCTTAAGTACGGTCTTCCAAGAAGCCCTAGGGCATGGGCACAATACAGCCAAGTTATTTGCTTGGTTTTTGCACCAATTCCCAATAAGTCTTCTTTCCACCTGAGACCTCCTCTGCATGGCCTTTACTATGTATTTCTTTCTTTTTCTTTCTTTTTTTTTTTTTAGAGATAGGGTTTCACTCTGTCACCCAGGCTGTGTGTAGTGGAGCCATCATGGTTCACTGGAGCCTTGAACTCCTTGGCTCAAGCAATCCTTCCACCTCAGTCTCTAAATTAGGTGGGACTGCAGGCATGCCCTGCTAATTTTTTATTTTTATTTTTTTGTAGATACAGGGTTTGCTATATTGGCCAGGCTGGTCTAGAACTCCTGGCCTCAAGCGATCCTCCCCTCAGCCTCCCAAAGTGCTGCGATTATAGGTGCGTGTCACTGCTCCCAGCCTACTGCCTATATTTCTATCAACATTTTGTTCACAATCAATTAAACAATATCTAAGAAGTCCCAAACTTTCCCTAACCTTCCTGTCTTCTTCTGATCCCTCCAAACTCTGCCAACCTCTGCCTATTACCCAGCTCTAAAGCTGCTTCTACATTTTTAGATATTTTTATAATAACACCTCATTCATGGTACCAGTTTTTTGTCTTAGTCTGTCTTTGTGCTGCTGTAAATGAATGCCCGAGACTGGATAATTTACAAAGAAAAGAGTTTTGTTTGGCTCAAAGTTCTTCAGGCTGTACAAATAGCATGGTGCCAGCCTCTGTTTTTGGTGAGGGCCTCTGGCTGCTTCCACTCATGGCAGAAGACAAGAGGAAGCTGACATGTGCAGGGATTGCATGATGAGAGAGAGAAAGCAAGAGAGAGAAGTGTGATGGAGATGCCAGGTTCTTTTAAAGAACAAGCTCTCATGGGAACTAATGGAGTGAGAACTCAGTGATTACCAGGATTCATGAGGGATTTGCCCCTATAACCTAAAAACCTCCCACTAGGTCCCGCCTCCCAACACTGACACACTGGGGATTAAATTTTAACATGAGATTTAAAGGGCAAATACATCATAATCCAAACTATAGCAAACATCCAGTTGTATATTATTATAATATAAATACCTTCATTTATATTTTAGTGTAATGACATAGAAAGACTGAATGTCAAAGAATCAAAAAAATTACTACCAGGCAAAAACTAACTGAAAGAAAGCTGAAATAGCTATTTTAATATCAGATTTTAAAATTTAAGGTGAAAGGATAATGAGATAGAACAATTTCATAAGAGAAAAAGTAAATAAACCAGTAAATATAGAAATTCTAAATGTGTAATCTCATATTAACATATTATAATGATTGCTTATAATTTTATGTTGCCTCAGAATCAACCCCTGGGTGGGTTTTCCCTGGAATTCCTGGGGTACACAAGGTTGTGCTCCCAGCATCAAAGTGATGGTCAGGCAGGCAAAAACGGGACACAGGTCAGACAATAGCCATAGGGGCATCTGCCAGTATAAACAAGTTTCCCTGGGAGGGACCCCCTGTTCACAGGTTGAACAATTAGGCATTAGGCCTTCCACCAGGTTCAAAAAGTATCCCCTGAAAAGCATGCTGTAAACACCCATGTCCAGCTCTTCTTCACTTCCCTCTGGAGCAGGGCTGCTAGCCACTGTGGCACTGGACCCTCAATTTAGCTGAAGACTCTCAAAACAATTTTTTAAACAAAATTTGACAAATCAGCAAGGGGGAATTAGTAAACTCTGTATTACAGTGGGAGATTTTAACACATCTTTCTTAAAAACTGATGAATCAAGCATAAAAATATTGGTACTCCGGAACTTAAAGGATAATTTTAAAAAACGAAAGAAAAGAAAAAAGTAGATAAAAAAAGAAAAATAACAAAATTTTTAATGAAATTAATTCTATGGGCAATACTACAAGAACACTAGCTGTTTTAATGAAAGTTAAATAGTTGTAATATACAAATGTAAAAAAAATTGGTAAAGATATAAAAGATTTGAACAGTATCATTAACAAGCTAGGATAATAGACATATATACACAATTTTCAAGCATATCTGGAACATATGTAAAATTTTTTGAAAGTTAGTTTAAACAAATTTCAGAGACTGATAACATATCACACCACCTTCTCTAATTACAATTAACTTATAAATCAGTCTAAATATATGACTACAAAAATTCCATTTATGGCAATTTTAAACAATATTATAAAATTTAGGGGTAAAAATCATAATGAAAATTAGACTTGGAACTGAGTACTTAGAACTGAAAGGTAATGAAAATACTACATATCAAAACTTATGGGATTAGCCAAAGTGATATTAAAGGGAAAACGAATAGACTTAAAAGCTTTCACACCTGAAGGAAGGCTCCAAATTAATTAGCCAAATAATTTATTTGATAAATTAAAGAAGGAATATCAGAATAATCCTCAACAAACACAGGAAGGAAATAATAAAGAAATGAATACAAGTGAATGAAATATAAAACAAATGTATAATAACATCAACTAAGCCAAGAGTTATTTCTTTGAAATAACTAATAAAATAGAACTACTTCCAGCAAGGTTAATTAAGGGGAAAAAAGACATATAGCAAAAATATACTTTGGAATAAAACGTGAGAAATAATTACAGATGCTGCAGAGATTAAAAAGAATATGAAAAACTGTATGTTAATACATTTGAAAAGCTGGACTTAAAATTGGACACATTCTTTGAAAAAATGAAATTTGCTAAAAGGAAATTTCTAGCAAGATCAATCAAGGGGACAAAAAAGACAGCACAAATATACATTTTGGGATAAAAAGTAGGAAATAATTACAGATGCTGTAAAGATAAAAAATATGAAAAACTATGTCAATACATTTGAAATTTTGGACTTAAAATTGGATACATTCTTAGAAAAAAATGAAATTTACTAGAAGCAACTTAAGAATAGAGAGTTTAATAAGTCTTCTAACCACAAAGAAAAAAAAATAAATCAATACTTAAAATTGCTCCCACAAAGAAAATACCAAATATGTACTTGAGAAGTTAGTTCTTCTGACAACTCCATGAAAATATTGTTCCAATATTAGCTAAACTCTTCCGGAGAAAAGGATATGAGTAAGGTTATTTTGGTAACAAAACCTGACCAGTACTATAAAAGAGAAGGATATTACAAGTCAAACTCACACATGATTATAGATGTAAAAATTATAAACCAAACATCAGCAAAGTAAGTTCAGTGATGTATAAAAAGATAATGAGTATTTACCAAGCTGGGTTTATTCCAGGAAAGCAAGCTTATTTTGGAGAATTAAGTAAGATAATTCATCATATTACCAGATTAAAGAAAAAAGCAAAAACTCATAATCATCTTAATAATATGGAACACATTCAATAATATCGAAGATTAATTTAGATTTCAACAAACAGTCTCTTAGCTATCTAGGAGTAGAAGTGGCTCTCTGATAACTGATAAAGAGCATCATATCAGTAACTACAGTAGACATCATACTGGGGAAATACTGAAACTATTATTTCCTTTAGGATCAAAACATGACAAAGATATCTGGTATCACAAGTCCTGTTCAGCATTATACTGGAGATTCCAATCAGTGATATGAGACAAAAAGAATTTAAAGAAGATAAATAAATGGTAAATGGTAATTATTTGAAGCTTGTGCATTATATTTTATAAAAGTTACACCTCAATAAGGCAGTGAAAAAAACTTTCTGCCTTCAGCCTTACATATTTAAACTGACACCTCCAATATTGAGGTAGAAGTGACCCTAATACAGGGAGACCACGGCCCAGGCACTCCTACCTATGTGCCCCCTTTCTGGGAAAATGGCCCAGTGGATGTTGAGGTGAATTACTCGGTGTATGTGTTAGTCTGTTTTGCATTGCCATAATGGAGTATGTGAATCTGGGTAATTTATAAAGAAACAAGGTTTAATTGGCTTACGGTACTACAGGCTGTACAGAAAACATAGTGCTGGCATTGGCTCTGCTTCTAGTGAGGCCTCAGGAAGGTTTCAATCATGATGGAAGGCAAAGAGGAAGGTGGCATATCACATATTGAAAGCAGGAGCAAGAGTGGGAGGTGGAAGGTGCTATACTCTCTCTCTCTCTCTTTTTTTTTTTTTTTTTTTAGACAGAGTTTCGCTCTTGTTGCCCAGGCTGGAGTGAAATGGTGCAATCTCAGCTCAATGCAACCTCCACCTCCCAGGTACAAGGGATTCTCCTGCCTCAGCCTCCCAAGTAGCTGGGATTACAGTTGCTCACCACAATGCCCAACTACATTTTGCATTTTTAGTAGAGACGGGGTTTTGCCATGTTAGCCAGGATGGTCTCGGACCCCTGACCTCAGATGATTCACATGCCTTGGCCTCCCAAAGTGCTGGGCATGAGCCACTGCACCCAGCCTTCTACACTTTTTTAAACAACCAGATCTTGCATGAATTCAGAGTGAGAACTTAGTCATTATTGCAAGGACAGCACCAAGACATTCATGAGAGATCCAACCTCATGTCCCAAACACCTCTGACCAGGCAACACCTCCAACATTGGGTATTACATTTCAACATGAAACTTAGAGGGGACAAACATCCAAACTGTATCAGTGTAGGAACAGGAACTGCTGACAATCAAGGCTATCGTTGAAGCCTGAGGGTTTCTGTACCTATAATGAAATAGCGCAACCTGTGTATCATCTTACTGTTGAAGCAAAGCTGCAAGCTCAGTGTTGCCAGATGAAATTGCACTGTTCTAGTAAAGGTGGAATTTTCACATTCCCTGTGTCTCATTGAGTAGATATCCAATCATGTAACTCTGGATGCAGCCAAGGCTTTACCCCAAGAGGTCCTCTGGCCTGTGACCGCTACTGTCATTAAGGTCAGGTCCACCTGACAGAGGAAATGGAAAAGGACAGCAGGCAAATGCCTCTATGCTGGAACACTGGCTAAGGGGCCAGAATATTCTAACGTAAGGGAGATAGAAGGGTCAATGCTAATGATACAATGGCATTATGTCCTGGTAGAAGCACTGACTCTGCTACAGTGGCCTATTCAAAACCTTGAACAAAGAATGCAGGGACTTATGGTGGCCCCATATCTGTCACAATGGCACTTAGTATTCAAGCACTTGGAGCACTTGCACTCTGATCAAGAATAGATCTACAAGGATCAACAAATTAATATACCCATTACTCACCCTCAAACACATCCTTGATACCATTGTTACGGATTCATTACAAGTCTACTCCTTGTTTCATGATCATAACACTATTTTTGTTTTAGCAAATACCCTTACCAGAAAGCTATTGCAGCTGGCAGCATAGCATAATGATTAAGGGAATGGCCTTCGGAGCCAGACAGCAGATGCTTGAATCTCATCTCTCTCCTTTATTAGATGTGATCTGGTGTAAGCCCCTTAACTTTCTGAAACCTCATTTCCTATGAATATACTAAAAACCCTTGATTTGCACATTTTAAATTTGTGAATTGCGTGTTGCATACATTATATCTTAATAAAGTTGTAAATGTATATATGGAATAAAAAGAAAATGCCCCTTCACAATCATCTATGCCCACCTTCCTCTTCTTTTCGTAGGAAGTCTGATATGTGTCAGTCTAGACCACATATATATATATTGTACTTTAGACTCTGGGGTACATGTGCAGATCATACAGAATTGTTGCATAGGTACATACATGGCAATGTGGTTTGCTGCCTCCATCTTCCTGTCACCCATAACTGGCATTTCTCCCCATGTTATCTCTCCCCAACTCCCTACCCGCTGCTGTCCCTCCCCTAGACCCCCTCAACAGACCCCAGTGTGTGATGCTCCCCTCCCTGTGTCCATGTGTTCTCACTGTTAAACACTTGCCTATGAGTGAGAACATGCAGTGTTTGGTTTTCTGTTCTTGTGTCAGTTTGCTGAGAATGATGGTTTCCAGATTCATCCATGTCCCTACAAAGGACACGAACTCATAGTTTTCGATGGCTGCATAGTATTCCATGGTGTATATGTGCCACATTTTCCTTGTCCAGTCAATCATCGATGGGCATTTGGGTTGGTTCCAGGTCTTCGCTATTGTAAACAGTGCTGCAGTGAATGTACATATGCATGCATCTTTGTAAGAGAATAATTTATAATCTTTTGGATATATACCAAGTAATGGAATTGTTGGGTCAAATGGAATTTCTATTTCTAGATCCTTGAGTAATTGCCACCCTGTCTTCCACAATGGTTGAACTAATTTACACTCCCACCAACAGTTTAAAAGCGTTCCTATTTCTCCACATCCTCTAAAGCATCTGTTGTCTCCAGATTTTTTAATGGTTACCATTCTAACTGCCGTGAGATGGTACCTCGATGTGGTTTTGATTTGCATTTCTCTAACGACCAGTGATGATGAGCATTTTTTCATATGTTTGTTGGCCTCATATATGTCTTCTTTCAAAAAGTGTCCATTCATATCCTTCACCCACTTTCGAATGGGTTTGTTTATTTTTTTTTTCTTGTAAATCTGTTTTAGTTCTTTGTAGATTCTGGATATTAGCCCTTTGTCAGATGGGTAGACTGCAAAATGCTTTTCCCATTCTGTTGGTTGCTGATTATTTCTTTTGCTGTACTGAAGCTCTGGAGTTTAATTAGATCCCATTTGTCTATTTTTGCTTTTGTTGCCAATGCTTTTGGTGTTTTAGTCATGAAGTCCTTGCCTATGCCTATGTCCTGACTGGTTTTGCCTAGGTTTTCTTCTAGGGCTTTTATGGTGTTAGGTCTTATGTTTAAGTCTTTAATCCATCTGGAGTTAATTTTAGTGTAAGGTGTCAGGAAGGGGTCAAGTTTCTGATTTCTGCACATGGCTAGCCAGTTTTCCCAACACCATTTATTAAATAGGAAATCCTTTCCCCATTTCTTGTTTTTGTCAGATTGTTCAAAGATCAGACGGTCATAAATGTGTGGTGTTGCCTCTGAGGGCTCTGTTCTGTTCCATTGGTCTATATCTCTGTTTTGGTACCAGCACCATGTTGTTTTGATTACTGTAGCCTTGTAGTATAGTTTGGAATCAGGTAGTGTGATGTCTCCACCTTTGTTCTTTTTGCTTAGGATTGTCTTGGCTTGGCTATGCGGGCTCTCTTTTGGTTCCATATGAAGTTTAAGGTGTTTTTTTTCCAGTTCTGTGAAGAGGGTCATAGGTAGCTTGATGGGGATAGCATTGAATCTGTAAATTACTTTGGTCAGTATGGCCATTTTCACAATATTGATTCTTCCTAAATATGAGCATGGAATGTTTTTCCATCTGTTTGTGTCCTCTCTTATTTCCTTGAGCAGTGGTTCATAGTTCCCCTTGAAGAGGTCCCTTACATCCTTTGTTAGTTGTATTTCTAGGTATTTTATTCTCTTTGTAGCAATTGGGAATGGGAATTTGCTCTTGATTTGGTTCTCTTTTAGTCTGTTTTTGGTGTATAGGAATGCTTGTGATTTCTGCATATTGATTTTGTATCCTGAGACTTTCCTGAAGTTGCTTATTAGTTTCAGGAGATTTGGGGCTGAGACAATGGGGTCTTCTAAATATAGAAGACCTTTCCTAATTGAATACCCTTTATTTCTTTTTCTTGCCTGATTTCTTGGGCTAGAACTTCCAACACTGTGTTGAATAGGAGTGGTGAGAGAGGGCATCCTTGTCTAATGACAGATTTCAAAGGGAATGTTTCCAGTTTTTGCCCATTCAGTATGATATTGGCCGTGGGTTTGTCATAAATAGTTTTTATTATTTTGAGATATGTTCCATCTATTCCATCTATACCTAGTTTATTGCGAGTTGTTAGCATAAAGTGCTGTTGTATTTTGTCTAAAACCTTCTCTGCATCTATTGAGATGATCATGTGGCTTTTGTCTTTGGTTCTGTTTATGTGGTGGATTACATTTATAGACTTGCGTGTGTTGAGCCAGCCTTGCATCCCGGGGGTGAAGGCAACTTGATCATGATGGATAAGCTTTTTGATGTGCTGTTGCAATTGGTTTGCCAGTATTTTATTGAAGATTTTTGCATCTATGTTCATCATGGATATTGGCCTGAAGTTTTCTGTTTTGTTGAGTCTCTGCCGGGTTTTGGTATCAGGATGATGTTGGTCTCACAAAATAATTTGGGAAGGATTTCCTCTTTTTGTATTGTTAGAAATAGTTTCAGAAGGAGTGGTACCAGTGCCTCTTTGTATGTCTGGTAGAATTCAGCTGTGAACCCATCTGGACCTGGGCTTTTTTTGTGTGGTAGGCTCTTAATTGCTGCCTCAACTTCAGCCCTTCTTATTGGTCTATTCAGGGTTTCAACTTCTTCCTGGTTTAGGCTTGGGAGGGTGCAAGTGTCCAGGAATTTGTCCATTTCTTCCAGGTTTATTGGTTTATGTGCATAGAGTTGTTTGTAGTAATCTCTGATGGTAATTTGTATTGCTGTGAATTAGTGGTGATATCTCCTTTATCATTTTTTATTGCATCTATTTTATTCTTCTCTCTTTTCTTTTTTATTAATCTGGCTAGTGGCCCATTTTGTTGATCTTTTCAAAAAACCAGCTTCTGGATTTATCGAGTTTTTGAAGGGTATTTTGTTTCTCTATCTCCTTCAGTTCTGCTCTGATGTTAGTTATTTCTTGTCTTCTGCTAGCTTTTGTGGTTTTTTAATCTTGCTCCTGTAGCTCTTTCAATTTCAATGACAGGGTGTCGATCTTAGATCTTTCCTCGCTTCTCATGTGGGCATTTCTTACTATAAATTTCCCTCTAGACACTGCTTTAAATGTGTCCCAGAGATTCTGGTACATTGTGTCTTTGTTCTCACTGGTTTTGAAGAACATCTTTATTTCTGCCTTCATTTCATTGTTTATCCAGTTGCTCAGTATCCATGAAGAGCCAGTTGTTCAGTATCCATGAAGTTGTAGAGTTCTGAGTTAGTTTCTTCATCCTGAGTTCTAATTTGATTGCTCTGTGGTCTGAGAGATGGTTTGTTATGATTTCCATTCTTTTGCATTTGCTGAGGAGTGATTTACTACCAATTATGTGATCAATTTTAGAGTAGGTGCAATGTGGTGCTGAGAAGAATGTATATTCTGTGGATTTGGGGTGGAGAGTTCTGTAGATGTCTATTAGGTTTGCTTGGTCCAGGTCTGAGTTCAAGTTCTGGATATCCTTGTTAATTTTCTGTCTCATCTATCTGTCTAATATTGACAGTGGAGTGTTAAAGTCTCTCACTATTATTGTGTGAGAGTCTAAGTCTCTTTGTAGGTCATTAAGAACTTGCTTTATGTATCTGGGTGCTCCAGTATTGGGTGCATATATATTTAGGATCGTTAGCTCTTCTTGTTGCATTGATCCTTTTACCATTATGTAATGCCCTTCTTTGTCTCTTTTGATCTTTGTTGCTTTAAGGTGTATTTTATCAGAGACTAGAATTGCAACTCCTGCTTTTTTATTTTTTGCTCTCCATTTGCTTGGCAAATCTTCCACCATTGCTTTATTCTGAGCCTACGTGTGTCCTTGCACACGAGATGGGTTTCCTGAATACAGCACATCAATGGTTCTTGACTTTGTATCCAATTTGCCAGTCTGTGTCTTTTGATTGGGGCATTTAGCCCATTTGCATTTAAGGTTAATATTGTTATGTGTGAATTTGATCCTGCCATTTTGATACAAGCTGGTTGTTTTGTCTGTTAGTTGATGCAGTTTCTTCATTGTGTCAGTGCTCTTTACCATTTGGTATGCTTTTGGAGTGGCTGGTACCGGTTGTTCCTTTCTTTGTTTAGTGCTTCTTTCAAGAGCTCTTGTAAGGAAGGCCTGGTGGTGACAGAATCTCTCAGCAATTGCTTGTTTGAAAGGGATTTTCTTTCTCCTTTGCTTATGAAGCTTAGTTTGGCTGGATATGAAATTCTAGGTTGAAAGTTATTTTCTTTAAGGATGTTGAATATTGGCCTCCACTCTCTTCTGGCTTGTAGGGTTTCTTTTGAGAAATCTGCTGTGAGTCCAATAGGATTCCCTTTGTGGGTAACCAGACCTTTCTCTCTGGCTGCCTTTAGCATTTTTTCCTTCATTTCAACCCTGGTGAATCTGATGATTATGTGCCTTGGTGTTGCTCTTCTTGAGGAATATCTTTCTGTTTTTCTCTGTATTTCCTGGACTTGAATGTTGGCCTGCCTTGCTAGGTTGGGGAAGTTCTCCTGGATAATATCCTGCAGAGTGTTGTCCAGCTTGTATTCATTCTCTCCATCATATTCAGGTACACCTACCAAACATAGATTAGGTCTTTTCACATAGTCCCATATTTCTTGGCAGTCTTGTTCATTTCTTTTCACTCTTTTTTCTCTAATCTTTGTGGGGATCACTCCCGTGTGAGGCCCCTAGGAAATGGGCCTCGCAATATGGTGAGCTTGAGCCTGGACACAGATCCCCGGTTGGGGGAGTCGAGCTGAGGGAAAGCAGGAACCGAGAGATGGACTATGTTATTCTAAAAAGTTAACAGACATTACTTTATAGATATGAGGACTTGGGAAGCAATGTGTCCACTTTCGGCTCCTTATGGTTTATTGCTTGATTGTGTTCATTTTGGACCCTTGTTACCTTCATTGTAAAATATTAACTTAAGTATTTACACTTGGTAACTTACTTATCGTAACTTACTGGGTGTAACTGTAACTTACTTACCATAACTTACTGGGCATGACTGTAACTTACTTACCTTGACCTATTGGGCGTAACCTACTTACTGGTCTTAACTTACTTACTGGGCGTAACTTAGTGGGCATAACTTGCTTACTGTAACTTAAGTACGTTGATCTGGCGTAAACAACTTTGACTTCAGAAAAGTAAATAATGAAACGTATTGCAAAAATAAAATTGCTGCTTGGACATAGCCTAAGCCAGCCCTCCAGACTCCGCTTTCCTTTATTCTTTCACTTCCGCGCACTCTCTCCCTCAGGTTGAACAGGATATCTACGTTGGCAGTCTTGGGGACTCCTGCAGGTCGGTAGTCCCCTGGCAGACGTGCCAGACCCCAACAATCTTTGATTGAGTTGATCTTAAATCTCTGATATCCTTTCTTCTGCTTGGTCAATACAGCTATTGAAACTTGTGTATAATTCATGAAGTTCTCTTGTTTTTTCAGCTCCATCAGGTCATTTATATTCTTCTCTAAGCCATTTATTCTTGTTAGCATTTTATCAGACCTTTTTTCAAGGTACTTAGTTTCTTTGCATTTGGTTAGAACATGTTCTTTTAGATCAGAGAAGTTTGTTATCACCCACCTTCTGAAGGCCTTTTCTGTCAGTTCATCAGACTCATTCTCCATCCAGCTTTATTCCCTTCCTGGTGTGGAGTTGTGATCCCTCGGAGGAGGAGAGGCATTCTGGTTTTTGGTGTTTTCATCCTTTTCATGCTGGTTTCTTCCCATCTTTGTGGATTTATCTACCTTTGGTCTTTGTAGTTGGTGACTTTCGAATGGGGGCTCCAAGTGGACGTCCTTTCTGTTGATGTTGAAGTTATTTCTCTCTGCTTTTTAAAAAGTTTTCTGTCTAATAGTCAGGCCCCTCTGCTGTAGGCCTGCTGGAGGTCCACCCCAGACCCTGCTTGTCTGGGGATCACCTATGGGGCCTGAAGAACAGTAAGGGTTGCTGCCAGTTTGTTCTTTTGTTATATTCGTCCCAGAGGGTACCTGCCAGATGTCAGCCTGAGCTCTCCTTTATGAGATGTCTCTTTGGATATACAGGGGTCAGGGAGCTGCTTGAGGAGATAGTCTGTCCCTTATAGGAGCTGAAGTCCCAATGGGAGCTCCATTGTTCCATTCAGAGCTTCTGGGTGGGTATGTTTAAGTCTGCTGCAGTGGAACTCATAAATGCCTTTTACCACAGGTGCTATGCCCTGGGCATGTGGAACTTTATTTATAAGTTTCTGAGGTGCTACTGCCTTTTTTTTGAGATGCCCTGCCCTGCAAGGCGGTACTCTAGCTGCAGTCTGCCAGCAGAGGCATTACTGAACTGCTGTGGGCTCTGTCCAGCCACTGTGTGAACTTCCTGTTAGATCTGCCTTGGTAATGGTGGTCTGCCTCAGTAGTGGCAGACTTCCTCAATAATGGTGGACTGCCTTGGTAAAGGCAGATTGCCTCAGTAATGGTGGACTGCCTCACTAATCGTGGACTGCCTTGGTAATGGCTCACACCCTTCCGCACACCAAGCTGGACTGTCCTGGGTCCAGCTGCACTTGCTGCGAAACTCTCAATCCAGAGCATTTCAGATTGCTGGTATTTGTCGGAGGTGGGACCCGCTGAGCCAGATCACCTGGCTCCCTGTTTTGTCCCCCTTTTTCTTCAGTTGACTGGGCGGCACTGTATCCCAGGTGTTCCAGGTGCCTATTGGAACAGCCGCCAGGATTTGTGTGAGTTTTTGTGCGGAGACCCACAGTGCCGGCTGAAACACTCATGCTGGAAACTCGTTATGCTTTTCAGCCCAGGAATCTCCTGGTCTGTGGGCAGTAAAAACTCATTTGGAAATGCAATGATCACTCACCTCTGCATCCTTCTGGCTGGGAACTGCACTCCAGAGCAGTTCCTATTTGGCCATCTTGGCTGGAAGCTCTAGGTTATTTAAATAAGTTTCATACATATGTATAACTATACAAATAAATAATTTTACTTTTTCTTAGGATAACATTGTGTATTTGTTCTGCAACATTCTTTGTTAGTCTACCTATGAAGCTCAGAGTTCTTTTCATGTCAGGGCACATAGCTCTCATTCATTTTAGCTACTATATTATAGTTCAGTGTTATATGGATGATGTTGGATGAATCATAGTTTAATCACCACTCTTCTACTTGTGGACACATAGATTGTGTTTGCTTTTGCTGTCACAAACATGTTTCAATAAACATCTGTGTCCATGCCTATTTGTGCACAAGGGCAGATTCTTTTCTAAGAAAAATACAGTATTTACAAAGGGCATGCTGTATTGAAGAATAAAGTACATTTACACTGTTTTTATTTTGTCAAATTGCCCTTCAAAAGGGCATCTCAGATTACATACCAGAGAACAACTTATACAAGTACAAATTGCTCCTCACCCATTGGCCATTTTTTAGTTGAATTATTTGTTTTCTTATTATAGAGATTTGAGAGTTCTTCATATATTCTGGACACACGTCATTCCTCAGATATATTATTTGCAAAGACTTTTTCCCAGTCATTCTCTGAAGAATGTTTGTCAAAGAGTTGAATTTTAAATATCAATGACTAATGTATTAATTTATTCTATTATAGATTATGCTTCTGATATTGCATCCAAAAATTCTGACTAACTCGAGGTCACAAAAATTTTCTCCTATGTTTTCTTTTAGAAATCTTACAGATTAAGATTTTATATTTAGGTTTGTTATCCACTTTAATTTTTTAATATATTTTTAGGTATGAATTGAAGTTCATGTTTTTGCATGTGAATATCCAATTGTTTCAGCACTGTTTGTTAAAAAGACTCTCCTTTCTCCACTACATTGCCTTTGCAAAAATTCAGTAATCTATATATGTGTGGGTCTGTGGGTCTGTATCTGGACTCTATTGTGTTCCATTGACCTATTTATCTTTCTTTCTTTTTTTTGAGACAGGGTCTTGCTCTGTTGCCCAAGCTGGAGTTCAGTGGCATGATCATGGCTCACTGCAACCTTGAACACCTGGGCTCAAACAATGCTCCCACCTTAGCCTCTTGAGTAGCTGAAACCATGGGTGTGTGCCACAGTGTTCAGTTAATTTTTAAATTTTCGTATAAATGGAGTCTTGCTATGTTGCTCAGGTTGCTCTTAAACTCCTGGCTTCAGACTACCTCAGCCTTCAAATGGCTGTAGGTGTGTAACCTTATTTCTGGGGTCTCTATTTTGTTCAATTAGTCAGTGTGTCTGTTTTTATACCAATACCATGCTGTTTTGGTTATTATAGCCTTGTTGTGAAGTTTGAAGTCAGGTAATGTGATGCCTCCAGCTTTATTCTTTTTGCTTAGGATTGCTTTGGCTATTTGGGCTCTTTTTGTCCATATAAATTTTAAAATAGGTTTTTCTCTAATTCTGTGAATAATGTCTTTGGTAGTTTGATAGGTATACCATTGAATCTGTAAATTGCTTTGGGCAGTATGGCCATTTTAACAATATTGATTCTTCCTATTCATGAGCATGGAATGTTTTTTCATCTGTTTCTGTCATCTCTGGTTTCTTGGAGTAGTGTTTTGTAACTCTCATTGTAAAGATCTTTTCCCTCCTTGGTTAGCTGTATTAGGTATTTTATTCTTTTTATAGCTATTGTGAATAGGAATTCATTATTGGTTTGGCTCTCAGCTCAGATATTGTTGGTGTGTAGGAATGACACTGATTTTTGTACATTGATTTTGTCTCCTAAAACTTTGCTGAAGTTGTTTATTAGATTAAGGAACTTTTGCACAGAGACTATGGGGTTTTCTAAGTATAGAATTCTCTTGTCTGCAAACAGGGACAGTGAGACTTCCTCTCTTCCTATTTGGATGCCTTTTATTTCTTTCTCTTGCCTGATTGCTCTGGCCAGGACTTTCAGTACCACCTTGAATAGCAGTGATGAGAGAGAGCATCCATGAAGGGAAGTGCTTCCAGATTTTGCCCATTCAGTGTGATATTGGCTAAGTGTAGATGGCTCTTATTATTTTGAAGTATATTTCGTCAACGCCTAGCTTGTTCAGAGTTTGTAACACCAAGATATGTTGAATTTTATTGAAAGCCTTTTCTGCATCTATTGAGATGATCATATAGGTTCGTTTTTAGTTCTGTTTGTGTGATAAATTACATTATTGATTTTCATATGCTGAGGCAACCTTGCATCCCTAAACCTTCTTGAATTTGGTGGATTCGCTTTTGTAAATGGTATCTTTTAAAATTTCATTTTCTGATTAACATACTTGATTTTTCTATGTTCATTCTGTATCTGGCAACATTGCTAAACCCATTCATTCTAGTAGCTTTTCTGTAAATTCTATTAAATTTTCTAAGTAGACAACATTAATTTCTGGATAAAAATAGTTTTATTTCTCTTGATTTCCAAATCTGGAATATATTTTTTTGCCT
Organism: Callithrix jacchus; assembly: GCF_049354715.1. Taxonomy (NCBI): domain Eukaryota; kingdom Metazoa; phylum Chordata; class Mammalia; order Primates; family Cebidae; genus Callithrix; species Callithrix jacchus. Next base: position 107,304,230 of record NC_133524.1, on the reverse strand, counting down.
AAGTGCACTGTCCAGAAACGCCAGTATAATGGTGTTTAGAAGTGAAAACAGACATCCTTGCCTTGGAAGGGAAAAGTCATTCAGTCTTTCATCATTATATATGACGTCAGATACAAATTTTTAGATACACTCTATCAGTTTGAAGAAATTCACATCTACTCCTGGCTTTCTGAGACTTTATTTATTTATTTTTTGTCTTTTTGTCTTTTCCTTTTTATGGAGAATGGGGTCTTGCTATATTGCCCAGGCAGGATGTTGGGTTTTGACTAATGTTCTCTCTTTATCTATTGGGTCATATGGGCTTTTTCTTTCAGTTTGTTAATACGGCTAATTACATTTATTTTAAAATGTTCTATCAACCCTGCATTCCTGGAATAAGTTCCACTTGGCAATAATGTTTATGCTTTTAATATATTGTTGGATTTAATTTGCAAACATTCTGTTTAGACATTTTCTATAAATATTCATGAAGAATAGTAGTTGGTAGTTTTCTTATTTTGCAATAGATTTTCTTTGGTTTGGGGATGAGGCTAATGCTGGCTTTATAAAATAAGTTGGGAAATATTCCCTCCCGTTCCATTTTCTTGAAGAAAACTTAGGGTAGATTTGGTATTATTTCTTTAAGAATTTGTTAGAATTTGCCAGTGAAGGCATCTGGGCCTAGAGCTACATTTGTGGAAAGATTTTAAGCTACAAATTCAATCTATTTAATAAATATATATCTATTCAGGTTATCCATTTCTGCTTTTTTTAAACTTTTATTTTAGGTTTGGTGGTGCATGTGAAGGTTTGTTACATAGGTAGACTCATGTCGTGGGCATTTGTTGTACACATTATCTCATCACCCAGGAATTAAGCCCAGGACTCAATAGCTACCTTTTCTACTCCTCTCCCTCCATCCTCAAGTAGACCCCAGTGTCTGTGGTTTCTTTCTTTGTGTTCATAAGTTCTCATCATTTAGCTCTCACTTATAAGTGAGAACATCTGGTATTTCGTTTTCTGTTCCTGCATTAGTTTACTGAGGATAATGGCGTCCAGCTCCATCCATGTTCCCACAAATGACATGATTATATTTTTTTATAGCTGGATAGTATTCCATGGTGTATATTTGATTCTTCTAAAAGGAGCTTTGATAGTTTGTGTCTTTCAAGAAGTTTGACTGCTTTATCTAAATTGTTGAATATATTGAAACAAAATTATTCATAATATTCCCTTAATAGCCTTTTAATAACAGTAGAATCTGTAGTGCTGTCCCCTTTCTCATTCTTGATGTTGGAAATTTGTGTTCTCTTTCTTTTTTTCCTGATTAGTCTGGATAGAGGTTTATAAATTTCTTTGATCTCAAGGGCCCAGCTTTGGTTTCATTATTTTCCGCTGTTGTTTTCCTGTTTCCCTTAATATTGACTTACACTTCAACCTTCTTTTTTTTTTCCTTTTGAGCACTTTGGGTGTAATTTGCTCTTCTTTGCTCTATTTTTTTAAGTCAAAGGGTGAAGTCATTGATTTAAGGTCTTTCTAAACTACTTCTAGCTGCATACCATAAATTCTGATATGCTGTGTTCTCATTTTCACTCATTTCCAAATATTTTCTAACTTCCCTTTTGATCTCTTCTTTGATTCATAGGTTATTTAGAACTGTGTTGTTTAATTTTCAAATATTTGGAAAATTTTCTCCGATATTTCTATTATTAATTTCAAATTTATTTCCATTGTGCTCAAAGAATATACAGTATTTCACTTGAATCCTTTTATATTTATTGAGACTCACTGTATGTCCAAGAATATGAGCTATCTTGATATATGTTCCACATATACTTGAGAAGAATATGTCATCTGCTGTTGTTAGGTAGTTGTTCAAATCTCTTATATTTTTGCTGTATAATTTCTGTCTACTTGTTCTATTAAATATTGAGAGAAAAAATATTGAGATCTCCAGCTATAACATGTGGATTTGTCTATTTCTTTTTGCGGTTCTATCAGTTTTGTTCATGTGTTTTTAAGATATTTTATTAGAGGTACAAATATTTAGAATTGTCATGTCCTCTTGAAGAATTGACTCCTTTATCATTACAAAGTGAAGTTCTTGGTTTTTTTCCTTTTTTTAAATTATACTCTAAGTTCTGGGACACACGTGCAGAAGATGCAGGTTTGTTACATAGGCATACATGTGCCATAGTGGTTTGCTGCACGAATGGAAGTGACATTCTTTATCACTGTAATATTCTTTGATTTGAAGTTAACTTGGTCTGACATGAATACTATGTCAGCTTTCTTTTGGCTAGTGTTAGCGTGGTATGTCTTAATTCATTCTTTTACTTTTAACTGATGTATGTCTTCATATTTAAAATGTTTATAAAGTTGAAGGCAACATAAACTTGTGTCTTTTTTTTCCAATCTGAGAATCTCTGCTTCTTTATTAGGAAGACTAGACTATTTACTTCTAAATGTGATTATTTATATGGTTAGTTTTTGATGTATCATGTTATTTCTTTTTGCTTCATCTCTTCTTTTCTCCCCTTTTCCTCTTTTTCCATCATCTTTTGGATTAATTGTGCATTTCTTATGATCACATTTTATCTCCTTTGTTGATTTATTAGCTATAACTTTTGTTTTGTTATTTTAGAAACTTTTATACTTCTTCTTTACAGAAAGACTCTGCTGTATTGCCAAGGCTGATCTGACTCCTGGGTTCAAGTGATCCTCCCATCTCAGCTTCCTGTGTAGCTGGGACTACAGATGCCTGGAGAAAACAGTTTTTCAGTTATTACAATCCACTTGCAAGTGAGTTTATACCACTTCACATATAAGAACCTAAAATAATATAATTCTATGCTTCTCCTCCAATCCTTTATGCTATTATTGTCATACATTTTATTTTTACATACTTATAAACCCCCAAAATCATTGTTATTGTATTTGTTTAAAGACTTGGTTATCCTGTAAAGATGTTTAAGTACTATGAAAAAAAAGTAAATATTTACACAGGTAGTTATCATTTCCAGTATTCTTCATTCCTCTGTGTAGATCCACGTTTCCATCTGGTGTCTTTTCTTCTGCTTGAAAGACATCCTTTAACATTTCTTATACTTCAGGATTACTAGTTGTGATTCTTTCAAACTTTTATATATCTGAGAATGACTTTCATTTTAAAAATAGATTTTCTCTGGTTATAGAACAAGAGGTCGACAGTTCTTTTTCTTTGGTATTTTAAATATATTGTTCAATTCTCTTTTCACATGTACCATTTCTAAAGACAAATCTACTGTCATCTTTATCATTGTTTCTCATTATATAACTTGTCTGCTTTCTTTGGCTGGTCTTAAGATTTTTTCTTTGTCACTGGCTTTGATAAATTTGATTAGGATGTGGTTTGGTGGTGTTTTCTTCACGTTTTTTGTGTTTGGGTTTTCTGAGCTTCTTAACTCTGTGGGTTTATGGTTTTTATCAATGTTAGAAATTTTTCAATAATTGTTTCCTCAAATATGCTTTGGCCTCTCCTTGTCCTTCTTTGGGGACTCCAATTACTCATGCATGCTGCTTGAAGTTATTTTTCCCTATATGTTTTATTTTGAACAGTTTTTATTGCTATATTACATAGTTTACTAATCGTTTCTCCTGAAATATCTAATCTGATGTACATTCCATTTAGTACATTTCTGATCTCACACATTTTCATTTTCTTCTCTGAAACTCGGAGGCATTGTTAAAAATCTTCCATGTCTTTACTTACTGTTTTGAACATAAGGACTACAGTTAAAGTAACTGGCTTAATGTTTTTGTCGATTCCAATATCTGTGTCAGTTCTGAAATGGTTTTCAATTGGTTTATTTTTCTCTTTATTAATGGCTGAATAATATTATCTTTTATAATTGTACTATAATTTATTTAACCAGACCAGTATTGCAGACATTTTATTCCACCCAGTCTTTTACTAAGACGATTAATGCTGCAATAGTTATCCTCACATTTATGCCTTTCTGTAAATATATCAACAAGATAAATTTCTGAGGTGGAGTCACTGGGTCAGAGAGTATGTGCAGTTTATAAAACATTTATTTATTATTTATTTATTTAAACTCTAAGTTTAGTATTTACTCTGGCTCCATTAAAACTAGACTTGGCCCATTCAGCTAAGTAATAACTGAGACAGTATAAAAACTAGCCTCTTTCACTAGGCCCCTACTTTTGGTGTTCATTCAGACACCACCGATTTTATTCATCCACTCTGACCTGCTCAATGGTATTTCTCTTGCCATTCTTGCCATTCATGGTTCTCCCCATATGGCACTGCCCTCAACTTCTGTCTTGCATGACTACCTATTTTAGATAGATTTTTCCTTTGGACACAATTGTCCTATTTCTTCCTTCAAGTTCTATGAGCAAGGACTGCAGAAAGAAGCACATCCTGTTTCCCATCACTGACTTTTGGGACAATCTGGGCTACCCTCCTTCCTATCCTTACATTATGGGAAAGGTATCAGACAGTATTTTAGAAGGCAACTTCCTCTTTGGGCATAGCAATTTACTGGCTACTAGGATGAAGCTATGGTCCCTGTACTAGCCCATGTTCTAGCCTGATAGAGATTCAGCTTTGGGCTCCATATGCTGTTATATATAAAGATATTCAACTATGTCTCACCATGGAATCAAAGGAAGATGCTTTTATTGGTCTTTCTTGTCCCCTGAATGCCTAGAGGCATGGGTTAGTGAAGCTTATGTCTCTTGCAAGTTAAGAAACTACTCTGTCTCTCAACTAATCTGCAAAGTATATTTGGTGGCCTAACTTGTCATAGGGGAACCAATGCATTTTGTCTCTCTCTTGAGGACAGGATAGATTCAGGAGCCTTAAGCAGCATGGTAGACCATACTCTGGTCAAGGGAACCCGTTTAATTCGTACCCGCCACCATGTGAACAACAATTACCAATGGGTGTTTCTGACTGAAAGACCTATGATTCTCAAGATCACCTCCATAGATTAGCATATAGGAGGGTGTAGCTGGACACTGATACTCAACACACACTTCCCAACCATCATTGATCCTTAACCTTGCTTTCCTAAAATTTGAAGGTTTAGCTATTGATACAGTGAAGAAATACTGATAGGTCAGATATAGCAAAGATTGGTGGCAGATGGGGTGGATTGCCATAGAGGAATTAACTGGAGTCAGAAACCCAAGGTGTTAATAACAGTCATTACCTTTAAGTGCTCCATATAATGGTGTTTGTGTGTGTGCATGTGTGTATGTATGATTGTGTCCCATGCTGATGTTCTTCTCAAGGACTCAGAATTATTCAGTATACTTCATGTGTTATGACCCTCAGCATTCTGGTGGCCTACAACTCTTATGCCCAATATTGCATGGAAGAGTGTGGAAAACAGTGGGCAGAGAAGCCATAATTATCCTAAGTCTTTTTGGCTGATGAATGAGATAAATTGTGAAAGGGATCAGTTACAGATGGTTTCAGACTTAGGATGGTTTGACTTAATGATTCTTTTACTTTACGATGATGCAAAAGTAATATGCATTCAGAAGAAACTGTACTTTGAGTTTTTAATTTTGATATTTTCCTGGACTAATAATATGCTGAGTTGTAGCTCCTAGTCAGTCATGCAATCACGAAGGTAAACAACTGATACTTGATATCTTCCTGAAGAACACTATGCCTACTAAACCATCAATAAATGTCAATGTTCCCATATTTTCTATTAGTTATTCTCAAGCCTCATCAGAAGAGAGACAAATTGATGATCCTGTCACTGATCTCCATCATTCATCAATTAATTTTAATTCAATGCTTCAAACATTATCCAAGTTCAGTGTGTTTTCAGCTGTGTACATTAATGGTAAGTACCCACACAAATACTCTGTTCTTACTCTCAGTACAGTATTCAATATATTACATGAGATATTAAATACTTTATTATAAGATAGGCTTTGTGTTAGATGATTTTGCACAACTGTAGGCTAATGTAAGTGTTCTGAGGAAGTTTAAGGTAAACAAGTTGGCTGGGCACAGTGGATCATGCCTGTAATCCAAGCACTTTGGGAGGCTGAGGCAGGCAGATTGCTTGAGCCTAGGAGTTAGAGACCAGCCTGGGGAACATGGAAAAATTGTCTCTACAAAAAAATACAATAATTAATCAGGCATCGTGATGCACACTTGTAATCCCAGCTATCCAGAGGGGCTGAGGCAGGAGGATTGATTGAATCTAGGAGATCAAAGCTGCAATGAGCTGAGATCGCATCACTGCACTCCAGCTTCAGTGACAGAGCCAGATTTTTTTTTAAAAGGAAAGGTAGGCAAGGCTAAGCTCTGATGTTTGTAGGTTATATATATTAAATACATTTTTGACTTAAGATATTTTCAGTTTACAATGGTTTCATCGGGAAGCAACCCAATCATAAGGTGAGGAACATCTGTATAGTAAGGAGGGGAAACCAGTGTGTTTTTAGTAAAAGGCGAATTAGGAGACTTACTCCTCAAGTGAGTACTTGGTTGATATCGCCAATCTGACCTTTGTGTCTACTGGTGGTAGATAGTTGACAAATAGATACTAATGTGAAGGGCCTTGAATAGTGCCCTCCAAAATCAGAATGATGATTGCAGGCAATAATCAGAAATCACATAGCTGGAAAATTTGGTACCAGATTATTGTGATAAACAAAATAACCACAGTTTGAGTAGATAGGCTGAGATACAATGAATGATACATTTTTTCAAGACATCCGTAACTGCCAGGATTGTGTGGAGTTATTAAAAGGGAATATACTATAAATAGTTTACTATGAGATGGTATCCCACAGGTGTTTGGTGATCTGAAGTGGATATGGAAGGCTCTTTGATCTGCTTATTTACTCCCTGACTTGGAAGCAGCTATCATAAATGATGACTCATTAGAGATGTTGTGTCAGAGGTGGAGCCACTACTAAATAGACCATGTTCAAGGTTTTGACTTGAATTCTCTGATCCCACAGTGGCAAGCATGGTGGGATCAGAGAATGACTTCTGTTTGCGCCTTTCCAGCTAGGGAATACAAGAATCCACTCTCATATTGTAGGCAACGCTGACATTCTCGGCCTCTCAGAGCTGTCATTGCATGGGTCTGGATCTCATCCAAGTGTTGCTACAAGTAGGCATCCATTTGCAGCCTGCTCTGGATTGTGGCTGCAAATTGTAGAGTTCAGTAACGTAGGACTTAGAGAGATCTGAATCCAAAACCCAGCTCTTCAACATTAGGTAAGTCACTTAATCTATGTAAACATTTGATTCCTAATCTCTAAAACAGAGATCACAATAGTACTAATCTCAAAGGATTATTATGAAGATTTAAATGAAACAATTAGTGTCAAGTGTTTATCCTCGTACTTAGAGCATAGGATTAATGGTATTATTTTACTTGGTACTATATAACCTAGAAGGTCTCCTGCAGGATCTAGAAGGTTGGGTCTGCCTCCATATATTCCCCTTACTCAAGTTTTTCTGAGATAGTGTTGAATTTCTTCTTCCAGACAGTTGGAACTCTACAACATTGGATTTAGACTGGAATATACTGTCACTGAAACCTGCATTGGTGAAGCAATAGGGCAGAGCTGGACTGCCGCCTGCAGAGGGTAGAACAGAGGTGGGCAATCCAAGAGGCAAAATTCTGGGGAGAAATTGAAACCAAAGCAAAGTAAACAATTAAATCTAAATATCAGTCCAAATGGGCTAGGTAGAGCAAGAGAATTTATAACCCAGACAACAGAGCAAAAAGTGGGAAAATTACTTAAAAACTAGAAAGGGGTGCTCACTTCGGCAGCACATATACTAAAATTGGAATGATACAGAGAAGATTAGCATGACCCCCGCGCAAGGATGACACGCAAATTCGTGAAGCGTTCCATATTTTTAAATCAACGCAAAGAAACTAAGAACCTTGAAAAAAGATTTGAGGAAATGATAACAAGAATGGATACCTTAGAGAGGAATTTGAATGAATTAAAGGAGCTGAAAAACACAATACGAGAACTTCGCAAAACATGCACAAGTTTCAATAGCCGAATTGACCAAGCAGAAGAAAGAATATCAGAAGTCGAGGATCAACTCAATGAAATAAAACGAGAAACCAAGATCAGAGAAAAAAGCACAAAAAGGAATGAACAAAGTCTCCAAGAAATGTGGGACTATGTGAAGAGACCTAACCTACGTTTGATAGGCGTACCAGAATGTGATGAAGAGAATGAATCCAAGCTGGAAAATACTCTTCAGGACATCATCCAGGAAAATTTCCCCCACCTAGCAAGACAGGCCAACACTCTATTGCAGGAAATACAGAGAACACCACAGAGATATTCCGCAAGAAGAGCAACCCCAAGGCACATAATCGTCAGATTCAACAAGGTTGAAATAAAGGAGAAAATACTAAGGGCAGCCAGAGAGAAAGGTCGGGTCACCCACAAATGGAAGCCCATCAGACTCACAGCAGATTTCTCAGCAGAAACTCTACAAGCCAGAAGAGAGTGGGGGCCAATATTCAACATCCTTAAAGAAAAGAACTTTCAACCCAGAATTTCATATCCAGCCAAACTGAGCTTCAGAAGTGAAGGAAAAATAAAATCCTTTGCGAACAAGCAAGTACTCAGAGATTTTGTCACCACCAGGCCTGCTTTACAAGAGCTCCTAAAAGAGGCACTACACATAGAAAGGAACAACCAGTACCAGCCATTCCAAAATCACACTAAATGCTAAAGAGCATCAACATAATGAAGAATCTACAACAACTAATGGGCAAAACAGCCAGCTAGCATCAAAATGGCAGTGTCAAATTCACACATAACAATATTAACCCTAAATGTAAATGGACTAAATGCACCAATCAAGAGACACAGACTGGCAAATTGGATAAAAAGCCAAAACCCAGCAGTGTGCTGTATCCAGGAAACCCATCTCACATGCAAGGATACACAAAGGCTCAAAATAAAGGGATGGAGGAAGATTTACCAAGCAAATGGAGAGCAAAAGAAAGCAGGAGTTGCAATCCTCATCTCTGATAAAATAGACTTTAAAGCAACAAAGATCAAAAGAGACAAAGAAGGCCATTACATAATGGTTAAAGGATCGATACAACAAGAAGAGCTAACGATCCTAAACATATATGGACCCAATACAGGAGGACCCAGATACATAAGGCAAGTTCTTAATGACTTACAAAGAGACTTAGACTCCCACACAATAATAGTGGGAGACTTTAACACTCCACTGTCAATATTAGACAGATCAACCAGACAGAAAATCAACAAGGATATCCAGGGCTTGAACTCAGACCTGGAGCAAGCAAACCTGATAGACATTTACAGAACTCTCCACCCCAAATCCACAGAATATACATTCTTCTCAGCACCACATCATACCTACTCTAAAATTGACCACATAATTGGAAGTAAAGCACTGCTCAGCAAATGCAAAACAACTGAAATCATAACAAACAGCCTCTCAGACCATAGTGCAATCAAGTTAGAACTCAGAATTCAGAAACCGACCCAGAACCGCACAGCTTCATGGAAACTGAACAACTGGCTCCTGAATGTTGACTGGATAAACAACGAAATGAAGGCAGAAATAAAGAAGTTCTTCGAAACCAATGAGAACGAAGACACAACATGCCAGAATCTCTGGGACACATTTAAAGCAGTCTCTAGAGGAAAGTATATAGCAATAAGTGCCCATATGAGAAGAATGGAGAGATCCAAAATTGACACCCTATCGTCAAAATTGAAAGAGCTAGAGGAGCAAGATCAAAAAAACTCAAAACCCAGCAGAAGACAAGAAATAACTAAAATCAGAGCTGAACTGAAGGAGATTGAGACACGAAAAACCCTCCAAAAAATCAATAAATCCAAGAGCTGGTTTTTTGAAAAAATCAACAAAATAGACAGACCGCTAGCCAGATTGATTAAAAAGAAAAGAGAGAACAACCAAATAGATGCAATAAAAAATGATAAAGGGGAAATCACCACAGATTCCACAGAAATTCAAACCATCATCAGAGAATATTACAAACAATTCTATGCATATAAACTAGTAAACCTGGAAGAAATGGATAAATTCCTGGACTCCTGTGTCCTCCCAAGCCTAAACCAGGAGGAAGCTGAAACTATGAATAGACCAATAACAAGGGCAGAAGTCGAGGCAGCAATTAAGAGCCTACCACACAAAAAAAGCCCAGGTCCAGACGGGTTCACAGCCGAATTCTACCAGACACACAAAGAGGAGCTGGTACCATTTCTTCTGAAACTATTCCAAATAATCCAAAAAGAAGGAATCCTACCCAAATCATTCTACGAGACCAATATCATCCTGATACCAAAACCCAGCAGAGACCCAACAAGAAAAGAAAACTTTAGGCCAATATCCATGATGAACATAGATGCAAAAATCTTCAATAAAATATTGGCAAGCCAATTGCAACAGCAAATCAAAAAACTTATTCATCGTGATCAAGTAGGATTCATCCCAGGGATGCAAGGCTGGTTCAACATACGCAAGTCTATCAACGTAATTCACCACATAAACAGAACCAAAAACAAAAACCACATGATTATCTCAATTGACGCAGAGAAGGCATTTGACAAAATTCAACAGCCCTTTATGCTAAAAACCCTCAATAAACTCGGAACGTATCTCAAAGTAATAAAAGCTATTTATGACAAACCAACAGCCAATATCATACTGAATGGGCAAAAACTGGAAGCATTCCCTTTGAAATCGGGCACTAGACAAGGATGCCCTCTGTCACCACTCCTATTCAATATAGTACTGGAAGTTCTAGCCACAGCAATCAGGCACGAAAAGGAAATAAAGGGTATTCAAATAGGAAAGGTGGAAGCCAAATTGTCTCTATTTGCAGACGACATGATAGTATACCTAGAAGACCCCATCGCCTCAGCCCAAAAAATCCTGAAACTGATAAGCAACTTCAGCAAAGTCTCAGGATATAAAATCAATGTGCAAAAATCACAAGCCTTCCTCTACACCAATAACAGACTTAAAGAGAGCCAAATCAAGAACAAACTGCCATTCACAATTGCTACAAAAAGAATAAAATACCTTGGAATACAACTCACAAGGAACGTAAGGGACCTCTTCAGGGAAAACTACAAACCACTGCTCAACGAAATCAGAGAGGACACAAACAGATGGAGAAACATTCCATGTTCTTGGTTAGGAAGAATCAATATCGTGAAAATGGCTATACTGCCCAAAGTAATTTACAGAATCAACGCTATCCCCATCAAGCTACCATTGACTTTCTTCACAGAACTGGAAAAAACCACCATGAACTTCATATGGAACCAAAAGAGAGCCCGCATAGCCAAGTCAATTCTAAGCAAAAAGAACACAGCGGGGGGCATCACACTACCGGATTTCAAACTATACTATAAGGCTACAGTAATCAAAACAGCATGGTACTGGTACCAAAACAGAGATATAGATCAATGGAACAGAACAGAGGCATCAGAGGCAACACAACATAGCTACAACCATACAATCTTTGATAAACCTGACAAAAACAAGCAATGGGGAAAGGATTCCCTGTTCAACAAATGGTGTTGGGAAAACTGGCTAGCCATGTGTAGAAAGCAGAAACTGGACCCCTTCCTGACACCTTACACCAAAATTAACTCCAGATGGATTAAAGACATAAACATAAGACCCAGCACCATAAAAACCCTAGAAGGAAATCTAGGCAAAACCATCCAGGACATAGGAGTAGGCAAGGACTTCATGAACAAAACACCAAAAGCATTGGCAATAAAAGCCAAAATAGACAAATGGGACCTAATGAAACTCCACAGATTCTGCACGGCAAAAGAAACAGTCTCTAGTGTGAATCGGCAACCAACAGAATGGGAAAAAATTTTTGCAGTTTACCCATCTGACAAAGGGCTGATATCCAGAATTTACAAAGAACTCAAACAGATTTACAGGAAAAAAACAAACAAGCCCATTCAAAAGTGGGCAAAGGATATGAACAGACACTTTAGAAAAGAAGACAGATATGAAGCCAACAATCATATGAAAAAATGCTCATCGTCACTGGTCATCAGAGAGATGCAAATCAAAACCACATTGAGATACCATCTCACGCCAGTTAGAATGGCGATCATTAAAAAATCTGGAGACAACAGATGCTGGAGAGGATGTGGAGAAAAAGGAACACTTTTACACTGTTGGTGGGAGTGTAAATTAGTCCAACCATTGTGGAAGACGGTGTGGCGATTCCTCAAGGCCTTAGAAATAGAAATCCCATTTGACCCAGCAATCCCATTACTGGGTATATATCCAAAGGACTATAAATCATTCTACTACAAGGACACATGCACACGAATGTTCATTGCAGCACTGTTTACAATAGCAAAGACCTGGAATCAACCCAAATGCCCATTGATGATAGACTGGATTGGGAAAATGTGGCACATATACACCATGGAATATTATGCAGCAATCAGAAATGATGAGTTTGTGTCGTTTGTAGGGACATGGATGAATCTGGAGAACATCATTCTCAGCAAACTGACACAAGAACAGAAAATGAAACACCGCATATTCTCACTCATAGGCGGGTGATGAAAAATGAGAACACATGGACACAGAGAGGGGAGTACTAAACACTGGGGTCTATAGGGGGGAAAGGGGAGGGCCAGTGGGAGGGGGAGGTAGGGAGGGATTGCCAGGGGAGAAATACCAAATGTGGGTGAAGGGCAGAAAGCAAACAAAACACACTGCCATGTGTGTACCTATGCAACTGTATTGCATGCTCTTCACATGTACCCCAAAACCTAAAATGCAATAAAAAAAAAAAACTAGAAAGGGTTTAGTTACAACTTTACTCCAATATATACAAATTGAGTTGCCTTGAGTTAGTTATTTAAACCTGGTTTGAATGCTGGCTCAGCCACTTCTTTAGCTGCCAGTTTAGATGAATTGCTAAACTTTTTGTTCCACAGTTTCCTCATCTATAAAAATGGAGATTAAAAAGAACCAATAGACGACAGGGTGCTTGTGAAAATTAAGTGTGGCAATCTCTATAAGATGCTTTGTATAGTGTCTAGCACACATTAAGTTCTCTATGAATGTTAGTCGTTTTTGTTAAAAATAAAATAGAGGAGGAGCCTAGGAGTATTCCTTGAGCTATGTAACATACACACAAATAAATTTTACAGGATGCCTTCAACCACAGCATAAGCAGAGACATTAGAAAGGGCATTGATTCAGCTTGTAAAGGCAGAGAATCCTCCTACCTGTCCTGAAGCCTGAAGTATAATCAATGACAGATGGAAATAGTTCAAAATGTAGGCTACTACATTCACAATGGAGAGGCTGAACTGCTCAGAGAAGATGACCCTCTTCAGCTTAGAAAGCTGAGCTACTGGATCTCTTAGCTGCTCTAGTCTATTGGAGTCTGTGACTACTAGTCCTGGGTACTTGATTCCCTTGAAGTAACATCTCTGCATTTTTAGGTTAGCCTTGGTGCCTAGCGACCTCTATGCCTACACAAACACAGGCAGGGATATTTCCCTCTCAGGGAAACAGGCACAGAAAATAACAGTGATGTAGCTATGGTCCTCAAGTTAGGTAGGCTTCTATAGTTATTTTTGATGGCATTGGTTTCAGTGCTGTTGGGTTATCTAGGCCCAAGAGGCAAGGATAAAAAGTGACTGCAGCTGCTAGGAGGATAAACTATGATGTGAACAAAATAAATCCTTTTTTCCCTCTTGATAATGTCAGCCTGGAGGTTAGTAAGTGTGGTGATATAGGGCGGAAAGTAGCAGGGATGCTCCATAAACATCATATATCAATAGACCACTCTGATTGACCTGGGGTTCCCAATCTGATCTGGCCAGTACTCTATCAGGCAACATAGATATATGTTGGGTGGCCATGTCTTGGTTCAAGAAAGCCACCTCTGGGCTTTTCAATGTCTGCCCAGAGGTAGTCCTGCCTCAAATGGCTCAGAAATGCCTGGACTTGGGGTTTATGTGAGGTCAGATCATGGGAATAAATTCGGATATACTCCAAGTAGATTACAGACCTATTGTCCACAAGGTCGTATAAGATCAGAGGTCAGCAAACTATGGCTCACAGACCCAAATCAAGCCATTGTCTGGTTTTGTTTGGCTCACAAGTTAAGAATGGCTTTAACTGATTAAATCTTTGCAACCAATTTAATGATAAGGAATACTAAGTTTGAAACCCAATTAAATGAAATGTTATTCCAAAAAAATCCACTTTTATCATTAATAGACTCATAGATTCTACTTGGTCATCATTCTTTTGGAAACTGTATTGATAAAAATATGCAGAAATTTGTTTTCTTTATTATTATATAGGCACCTGCATAATATCCTTGCATTTGTTCTTAGCCTGCAAAGCCTAAAATATTTACTATCTGGCCATTCATAGAAGAAACAGTTTGTTGACCTCTATTTCAGATAATAAGAGAAGTAATACTAGCTAACATCAATTAAGTGCTTGCTATATGCTTAGGTATTATTCTAGAAGTTCACATGATTATCATATTTATGCCTTACAATAATCGTATTTGTCATTATTACAATTATGGATATTTTATAGTTGTTAAAATGACAGCACAGAAAATTAAGTAGTCTCCCCAAGGATGCAAAGCTGGGAAGTGGTAGAGCCAGGATTTGAATCCACAGTCTACTCTGGAATCCATGCTGTCAACTACTGAGCTGTATGCATGAGGGATCAGGCATCACATAGACCCAAAAGCTGAACAGCACATTCAGATTGATCGAGGCCCATGTGGAAACTCAGCTTCCATTTTTTGCTCTCTCTGTCAAAGGTGTAGGCCTATCAGAAGTCAGTCCTGTGTTCTGAGAGGTCAGCAATCAAAGGAGTAAGCATATTGCAGCTACAGAAATCCCAGCAGGGATATAGCATCCTGTTTTGTTTTCCTCTGTTTATTTATTTATTTATTTGAGACAGAGTCTTGCCCTGTCGCCAGGTGACAGGCTGGAGTGCAGTGGCGTGATCTCGGCTCACTGCAACCTCTGCTTCCTGGGTTCAAGCAATGCTCCTGCCTCAGTCTCCCGAGTAGCCCTCGCAAAAAGTATCAGGGCTTTTGTGGGGGAGTTTGGGGTGTGGTGAATTCCTCCTAAGAATTAGCTTCTACAAATGTTCAGAAAGCCTAGATGTTGGGTTCTAATGGATACATGCTCGCAGAAAAATTAGCCTTGAGTACTGGAATGATCTAATGATCTCCAAACCACATTCATGAGAAGGCTGCAGCCATTCTTCCTCTATGCTCCAGAATAGCTCTTGGCCCAGGTGTCCAGGCAACAGATGAGTTAGGCCCTACAGGGTATAAACAGCCATGGCAGCATAATGCAGAGGTAAAACAGAGAATATGGATTTTCCAAGTAATAAGAGTGGGATAAGGAGTTGTGTGGCATGTAATTTTTCAATCAGAAGATGCCAAGGACCAAGAAGAATTCTCCTTGAGAAGCTAAATTAGGATAGAGTAAAACCTCTGGCCTAAGAAATTTGAGGTTGTCTTGGCCTATTCTTGTTATTAGAGATAACCCGATTAAATAGCAAGAAAGAGTTCGGGGGAATGAAGCTCTTATGGTGAAAGAAGACTTCTATAAGTCTTTTCCATAATGGGTTTTAATATTCATTAGTCAGAAATATACAACTTAAGGCTGCAAAGGCTACTACAGTAGAGCTTAGTAGCATATTCAAGGCCCTAAACACAACTAGCATGGCCTTCTGGCCTCACTTCCAAACCAGCTGTCTTCAGCATAGCCCTAGAGCCACACTTGGGTACTAGTAGGGAAAGGCCCAACTGTCCTGTGCCACTATTATGGACTTCAACTCTTGTCTTGCTTTCCTCAGGGCCACAACACAACCATAGTAACAATAATGACAGAAAACAACATAGCACTTAGTGTATCCCCTACACTGTTTTAAGTTGTGTGTGTTTATGTATGTGACATCACCACCTCACAAAACTGACTCATTGCCTCTTTGTCTCAAGGGCCCACCCGCAGCAGCCACCACTTTGCTGTTCATCCTGAAATCTGTCTTCACAGGCTCACTCGAGTACAGATTTGGAACAAGACGCACTGGTGTTTGAGTCCTGGCTTTACTGACTTTTGGCAACTTACTTAAACTCTCTATGCCTCAGTTTCTTCAGCTGTAAAATGGAGATAAGAATAGTTCTTACTTCTTAAGGTCATTGTAAAGACTAAAGTTAATCTATCTAAAGCGCACAAAACAGTGCCTAGTACATCATAAGTTCTCAACACATTCACTCTTGTTATTACAGTACATGAAATACTGTGTGTGTTTGCCAATTTTGCATTACTATGAAGAAATACCCAAGACTGGGTGATTTATAAAGAAAAGAGGTTTACTTTGGTTTGCAGTTCTGAAGGCTGTACAGCAGTATGATGCTGGTATCTGCTCCCTGGTAAGGGCCTTAGGAAGCTTCCAATCATGGCAGAGGACAAAGGAGGAGCTAGCCTATCACATGGTGAGACAGCAAACAAGACAGAGGGAGAAGAGGGTCCAGGCTCTTTTAAACAACCACCTCTCACATGAACTACTAGACTGAGAACTTACTCATTACTATGAGGATGGCACTAAGCCATTCATCAGGGATCTATCCCCATAACCCAAACATCTTCCACTAGGCCCCACCTCCAGCATTGGAGATCACATTTCAACACGAGATTTGGAGAGGACAAACATCCAAACTATATCACTGTTTTCAATATAAATACTGCTTTACTACTTGGATGTATTTCTTACTTGACTGTAAATAGTGGTGTGCTGGTAAATGCTTATAATCAGCTTCCCTGGGAAAGGGAAAAAAAGCCCTGATTTGCAGTGTTTAGTGATTTATGTGGAATAAACATTCCTGTCATGGCAAATTTCAGGTTATCAGCATGGCATCACTGAAGCAGAGATGGGAAGGAATGCTACTGCAAGTAATTTGAAGGTGCAACCCTGGTTTCAGCACTGAAAGCTTTAGCACTCAAAGTGCCGCATTTCAAGCAAACTGGGTTAGTTGGTCACCCTAGGCCAATTCTAGTTATTCAAGTAGTAGATCCAGTCCACAGCACAGTGACTGGAATAGAGTAGCTGTTCAAGAAATGTTCATGAATTGGATGATTAATAGGCATTTTAGAAGATACAGAAAAATAATGAGTCCTGCTCTGGCTCACTTCCACTGGCCCAGGATATAGATTAGGGCTTCAGACATGAGCTGTACTGCTTAATAGCTGTGTAAATGACAAGACTGCTCTGAGCCACAGTTTCCTTACCTATAATATCAGCATGGAAATACTCACCTTTTAGGGATACTGGAAGGGTTAAATGAGGTTAGGAGTGGGAAAGTGCCAAGGACATTTCCTGATTCACAGTAATTGCACAGTAAATCCAAATTAACAAACAGCTCCCACTCAGGCTTTATAGCTGGTGATTTATTTGATTTTTCTGGTTTCTTTTGACCCACTGTATTTGAATTAAAAAAAATACAACAACACAGAGTAGGGTCAGGGACTGGAGTCAGGCAGCAAGCTGAAAGGCCTGTGATGGCATTTGCTGTGGGAGTCCAAACCTCACATGGGTTTGGCAGAGTGGGCAATATCTAGAATCATCTGAGAGACCTCCCAAGCTCCAGGGGCATTTGTGGACACACACAACTCCCATCTCCCAATGGCTGCCAACTTTATTTGGGGAAAAAGTCTTAAAGGGCAACACCTTAAATTTTATAAACCTGTGTCTTACATTAAAAAATTAAAAACTGAAAAAAGAGTAAGGGCTTGTGGGAATAAACCATGGGATCCGGGAATGCAGAGGAGAGAGAAATCGAAAGGGAAAATGAAAAGTAGCCAAAGACACACTTCTCACCTAACTCTCAGTTTCGCTGAAAGCTAGTCCTGTTGATATAAATAGAGAGCTCTCATTTTTCAGTAAGAAATACTTTTCTGAAGAGCAAAAGGGAAAAAATCCTCAACTCTCCAGAGTTAGCAGACTGTGCTGCTGAAATAAGATCCAACATGTGACTCAGATCCAACCTAGGAGAACATCTGGAAATCAGTTTGCGACCCTTTCTTTGCTAGAGTAAATGCCTATCTAGTGAGGAACCTCCTGCCTGGAAGAAGAATGAGGTTTCTGCCAAGCCAAGTGACAATCGCATCTCTCCTAGTGCTGAAGGAAGGCTGCTATTGAATCTTCCTCGCCCCATCACCTGCCATATGGCATGTGTTAACTGAAGTGAGAGAAAGTCCTGTTTGAGGCTGTGACACAGAGTTCTCCCTAGCCTCTACCTGTCAGTTCCTGGGTTCTCCTGGGATGAAAGTATACCATCCATTGTAAATGTGGCAATGCCTTATTATGTGATGTTTGAAGAAATTGCAGAGAAATGAAAACAGCTAGCATTTAGCAAGTGCTTACTCTATGTCAGTCACTTGATATGTTGTAATTTTTCATCCTCACAACAACCCTGGGAAACTTTATCCCCACTGCGCAGAGGAGGAAAATGAGGTTCAGTGGATGATAAAGTAATGAGCCCAAGCTTATACAGATAGAAAGCAGGCAGTGGATGTGAGGTTTGAACACTGACCAGTAATACTGTCGAGTCTAGCCATGTTATTTTTATGTCATTCCTCCCCACCATATTAACATAGGGAGCACTTCTCTATGTGCTTTCTAAAGCCTGGCCCTAACCTTCATATCTGATGCTAACATTGTACCCTCCTGGGCACAGAAGAAAACATAACATTCTTAAGCTTCTTTCTGAAGTATCTTAAATGGTTAAAAATAAGGCTGGGAAAGTCCCAGCATCCGAACTTTTGGCTACAGGCTAGCCAGGGCCAACACAGATAGATGTGCATTTCTTACATTCCACAAATGCACCCAGCCAAGTTGGAACAGGGAACACATTGGAATAACAACAGAACCTTTGTTACCCTTGACAGGTTAATAGAAAAAGGCCACTTTGTAGTTTGCCCACCTAGAAGGGAGTATTTTTGTCATACGCAAAAGATGTTCTGTGGACCAGCTTGAAAACATAAGCAACTTATTGACATGCTAATATTCACTGTGTCAAAACAACGTGCTAGTGGTGGAAAGGCTGCCATTGAGAACCATAAGTATGCACCCCAACCTTCCTCTGCACAGCAGCCTCATGATCTTCCTAGCACTGACCCTGAACAATGTGATCATCTATCTCCAGGCAGGGTGTCCACCAGCACATATGGCATCATTGGCTGAATTACAAAAGGCACCCCCGACACAGCAATCCAAAAAAAAAGGCAGACCCGTTGGGAAGACAAACTAGGGGAAACACACCCCTTTTTCAGGGTTCATGCAGTGAGCCAGAACACAGCTTGGAAAATGAGGGTGAAGAATGGATTTCAGCTCTCACTTGCCCTCACAACAGGTACTCTGAGGAGAAGACAACCTATTTAATCTTCTGCAAACTCTGCTCCAGGCCCATCTCTCCCAATCCACATGAGTCTCTTCTCTTTTTGACTTCCAAGAACAACTAATGTATTTGAGATTTAGAAAAAGAGATTATTTTGAAATCTGCCCTGGATTACTCCCCAGTTAAACAATAAGGCTTTTGAGAGCAGGATTGATCAGGTGTCTATTTCAGTATTCCTCACAGCAACTGGTGCTGATCTGGGTGTCTAGGACCCAGTCAATAGTTACTGAGGAACAATGATTTGTGGTCTTGCAGTGGGGGATGAAAGAATTATTTGTGCTTAGAAAAGGTGCTGCATTCACATTCAGAAACATCCTGCTCATACCTTATTCACCTCACCTTGCTGTCTAGCCTCTTTATATAGCCTACATCTCCTTACTACATAGGGAACAAAATAATCCTCATTTAATGGCAAATTCTCCCTGGGAACCACACAGGCTACAATTTGGGCCAGCTCTTACAAAGTCATCTTTACTCTCTTTTGTTATTGTCTTTGGAGCCCAGGGATGAGTGACTGGCATTTTGCTGATATCCAAAGAAGCACCAGACTTCCAGGGCCTATGTAACTCAACCACTTCTGCATGTGCTCACCGTAGTAGGAAACACAGGCTGCTGTCTATAAAACAGGAAAATACCATAGAGAAATGAATACTCCTGAGAATAGCAAGGTTCATATCTTGAAACAACATTCTCAAGCTCTGAGGAAATCTATATTAATCAGTTGAAATGGAAGGCCATTTTATTTCACAGTCAGACTGTAGTCAATAGCTGGAAGGATTTTCAAACAATGAATTTTAAACACTGAATTAAGTACCCAAGTGCTAACAGATAATGGGATATATTGTTCCGTGGAGGACAAAGGACCATATAGTGTTCTTGGGTGTTTAAATAACTATTGAGGAAAGAAGAAAGCCCTAATCACCTCTACTCTTAATCTAGGTTGAGATTCCTTCTTCCTTGGAATTTTTTTAAATTGTGATAAAATACATATTATGAAAAATATACTATCTTAAGCATTTTTAGTGTACAGTTCAATAGTACTAAGTACATTCGCATTGTTGTGCAACCAACTTCTAGAACTCTTTTCATCTTACAAAATAGATATTCTGTACACATTAAACAACTCCCCATTCTCCCCTCCTCCTGGTCCCTGGCAACATCATCCTACTTCCTATCTCTATGAATTTGACTACTCTAAGTACCTTGTATAAGAGTACTTTCTTGGGTTTTTTATACACACAATAGAGACTGCTTCTTACTTTCTAGATGTAACACCCAAATTTGAGTCATATAGTCTCCTTTTGGCCTGCCCCTTACCGCTAACAAATTTTGCATGTAAGCCGCCCTTCTTCTTCTCCTTCTCCTTTCTTCTTCCTTTGTTATTATACTGTAAGTTCTGTGATACATGTGAAGAACATGCAGGTTTTTTACGTAGGTATATATGTACCATGGTGACTTGCTGCACCCATCAACCCATTATCTACATTAGGTATTTCTCCTAATGCTATCCCTCCTCTAGTCCCCCACCCCTCAACAGGCCCTGGTATGTGATGTTCCCCTCTTTGTGTCCATGTGTTCTCATTGTTCAACTCCTATTTATGAGTGATAACATGTGGTGTTTGGTTTTCTGTTTTTGTTTCAGTTTGCTGAGAATGAGGGTTTCCAAATTTGTCCATGTTCCTGCAAATGACATGAACTCATCATTTTTTTGTGGCTGCATAGTATTCCATGGTATATATGTGCCACTTTTCTTTATCTAATCTATCATTGATGGTAAATTGTGTTGGTTCTAAGTCTTTGCTATTGTGAATAATGCTACAATAAATATACGTGTGCATTTGTCTTCATGGTAGAATGATTTATAATCCTTTGGGTATATACCCAGTAATGCGATTGCTGGGACAAATGGTATTTCTGGTTCTAGATCCTTGAGGAATGGCCACACTGTCTTCCACAGTGGTTGAACTAATTTACACTCCCACCAACAGTGTAAAAGTGTTCCTATTTCTCCACATCCTCTCCAACATCTGTTGTTTCCTGACTTTTTTTTTAATGATCTCAATTCTAACTGGCGTGAGATGGTATCTCATTGTGGTTTTGATTTGCATTTCTCTATTGACCAGTGATGATGAGCTTTTTTTCATGTGTTTTTTGGCTGCATAAATGTCTTCTTTTCAGAAATGTCTGTTCATAACCTTTTCCCACTTATTGATGGGTTCTTTGCTTTTTTCTTGTAAATTTGTTTAAGTTCTTTGTAGATTCTGGATATTAGCCATTTGTCAGATAGATAGATTGCAAATTTTTTCTCCCACTCTGTAGGTTGCCTGTTTACTCTGATGATAGTTTATTTTGCTGTGCAGAAGCTCATGAATTGTTTGCCCATGTCTATGTCCTGAATGGTATTGTCTGGGTTTTCTTCCAGAGTTTTTATGGTTTTAGGTCTTATATTTAAGTCTCTAATCTATCTTGAGTTAATCTCTGTATAAAGTTTAAGGAAGGGGTCCAGTTTCAGTTTTCTGCATATGGCTAGTCAGTTTTCCAACACCATTTATTAAATTGTGAATCCTTTCCCATCGCTTGTTTTTGTCAGTTTTGTCAAAGATCAGATGGTTATAGAGATGTGGTATTATTTCTGAGGACTCTGTTCTGTTTCATCGGTCTATATATCTGTTTCATTGGGTACCACTACCATGCTGTTTAGTTACTGTACCCTTGTAATATATTTTAAAGTTAGGTAGCATGATGCCTCCAGCTTTGCTCTTTTACTTATGATTGTCTTGGCTATACAGGCTCTTTTTTGGTTCCATATGAAATGTAAAGTACTTTGTTCTAATTCTGTGAAGATAGTCAATGGCAACTTGATGGGAATAGCATTGAATCTATAAATTACTTTGGGCAGTACGGCCATTTTCACAATATTGATTCTTCCTATCTATGAGCATGGAATGTTTTTCCATTTGTTTGTGTCTCCTCTTATTTCTTTGAGCAGTGGTTTGTAGTTATCCTTGAAGAGATTCTTCACATCCCCTGTAATTTGTGTTCTTAGGTATTTTATTCTCTTTGTAGCCATTGTAAATGGGTGTTCACTCATGATTTGGCTCTCTATTTTTGGTGTATAAAAATGCTTGTGATGTTTGCATGTTTATTTTGTACCCTGAGATATTGCTGAAGTTGCTTATCAGCTTATGAAGATTTTGGGCTGAGATGATGGAGTTTCATAAATATACAATCATGTCATCTGCAAACAGAGACAACTTGACTTCCTTTTTTCCTAATTGAATACCGTTCATTTCTTTCTCTTGCCTGATTGCCCTAGCCAGAACTTCCAATACTATGCCGCATAGGAGTGGTGAGAGAGGGCATCCTTGTCTTGTGCTGGTTTTCAAAGGGAAAACTTCCAGCTTTTGCCCATTCAGTATGATATTGGCTGCAGTTTGCCATAAATCACTCTTTTTATTTTGAGATACGTTTCATCGATACCTAGTCTATTGAGAGTTTTTAGCATCAAGAAGTGCTGGATTTTATCAAAGGCCTTTTTTGATTCTATTGAGATAATCATGCGTTTTTTGTCATTGGTTCTGTTTATGTGATGGATTACATTTATTGATTTGAGTATGTTGAACCAGCCTTGCATCCCAGGGATGCAGCTGACTTGATTGTGGTGGATAAGCCTTTTGATGTGCTGCTTGATTTGGTTTGCCAGTATTTTATTGAGGATTTTCGCATCAATGTTCATCTAAGATATTGGCCTGAAATTTTCATTTCTCGTTGTGTCTCTGCCAGGTTTTGGTATCAGGATGATGTGGGCCTCATAAAATGAGTTAGGGAGAGCTCCCCCTTTTTCTACTGCTTGGAATAGTTTCAGAGGGAATGGTACCAGCTCCTTTTTGTACCTCTGGTAGAATTCAGCTGTGAATCCGTCTGGTCCCGGACTTTTTTTGGTTGGTAAGCTATTAATTACTGCCTCAATTTCAGAACCTGTTATTGGTCTATTCAGGGATTTGGCTTCTTCCAGATTTAGTCTTAGGAGGGTGTATGTGTCCAGGAATTTAAACATTTCTTCTAGATTTTCTAATTTATTTGCATAGAGGTGTTTATAGTATTCTCTGATGGTAGTTTGTAAGCAGAGTTTACAATCCTAGTCTCTGATAAAACAGACTTTAAACCAACAAATATCAAAAAAGGCAAAAAAGGGCATTACATAATAGTAAAGGAATCAATGCAACAAGAAGAGCTAACTTTCCTAAATATATATGCACTTAATACAGGAGTACCCAGATTCATAAAGCAAGTTCTTAGAGACCCACAAAGAGACTTAGACTCCTACACAATAATAGTGGAAGACTTTGACACTCCACTGTCAATATTAGACAGATCAATGAGACAGAAAATTAACAAGGATTTTCAGTACTTGAACCCAGCTCTGGGTCAAGCAGACCTGATAAACATCTACAGAACTCTCCATTCCAAAACAACAGAATATACATTCTTCTCAGCACCATATCACGCTTATTCTAAAATTGACTGCATCATTGGAAGTAAAACACTCCTTAGCAAATGCAAAAGAATGAAAATTATAACTTTGGGTGATTCTTGGGTCTCTGTTCTAACTATATACAGTGTTTCTGAGGAATTTCATTCACTTTCATTAGATTTATATGTTAAAGACCCCAAAATGCATACTTTCTAGCTGAGGTCACTCTCCTATATTCTACACAAGTATATTCAACTGTCTACTTGACATCTACACTGCTTGGATGTCTCCTAAGAGCTTTAACTCAGCATGTCCAAAACGAAACTTGCCATCCCTATAATCTGCTCTTGCTTCAGTGTTTGCTAGGTTAGTGAATGTCTACTACCATTCACTCAACTGCCTAAGCAAAAACTTAGGACCATCCTTGATTCTTACCTGTCTAACACCCCTACCATCTACTTAATCATCAATGCCTATAGATCTTCTATCTTCTAAATCTCATGCCTACCTGATCATTAGAGAATGGTGACACAAAGGAAAGTATAATCCACTCTGCATAGGAAGTAGGCATAAAGAGTCTCATAGAGAAGATGCTTCTGCCAAGAATTGAAGAATAAGAACACGTTAGGCAAACAGGTGACCACATCATTCCAGGCAAGCAAAGCAACTTTTGTAAAGGTACATAGAGAGGAAGCACAATTTGGGTGGTGGAGGGACATGAAAAAGTTCAGTGTTACTGGAGCATAGAGCTAAATTTATGAAATATAAAGAAAAAGGTGACAATGGACAGGTCATGGAAGGTTTTGTACACTATGTGCTGGAGTCACATTTTGCAAAGGAGTAATAATTAAAAGTTGTATATAGCCATAGTTCACATTGTGACTCCAGATTTCTGGAAGCTGTGTGCAGTGTGAGTAGAAAGGGTGCACCATGATGTTAACACTCAATAAATAAAGACATCTTGCATGCCTGCATTTTTCACTGCCCATATTGTAAATGGCTAATCCATGACCTGTCTTAATGTTTCACTTCCGAACTTGTTCCTCATTTCCTTGGCTCCAAACTCCTTGTATTATCTTCTATTTAGAACATTCCACCTTGTCCTTAAGCCTGATGGCTGGTATTATCCCTTAGGCACTTGCTTAAACTTCCTGAGCAGGATTAGAACTTGCACTTGTTGAAACCACCCCCAACCAAATACGCACACAGGAATTTTGGGATAATCTGACTGAGGTGCCCACCAAGTGGTTGATAACTACAAACACCAAGTCCAAAGGATCAAAGTTAGGATTGAAGCAGGTATACAGAGCAAGGGTTTTATAATTAGATTGAGATGAGATTAAGAAAAAAACGTTGGTTGAAACATGATCAGAGGTGAAGGATAGTGATTAATGATTGCTGCAGTTTTTGGTAATTGAGCCTTGATTTTATAGTGTGGCTGGCAATTTGAATGCGAGTGAGTTGGGTTAGTTGAAAAGTCAGAGCCAAGGTAATTAAATTCTTCTCACCCTTCCCTACAGCCAAACCCCCTTGCCAATAAGGGTGAGGGCTTCCTTGTGTGTGCCTTGCAGAAGGTGAGTACCTACAGTATTTCTCCTGTCCCCTGTTTGTCTCTTATCTTCTTTCTGCACAACCCTTTAAACCAGCCTAACTCATCCATTCACTGTCTTCCCACTTGTACATAAAGGCAAGCCACAAACTCCTGCTAGTCTACGTAGAAATCACTCTTTAATCCTACTTACTCATCTTGGAGCTTGTTCTTGTTCTAATCCCATCAACACTCAGTTCTGAACTTTTGTTGTAACTACTGTCTTGATTTCTGCTCAGCACTGGGCCTGGTCTCTCTGGCATTAAAACTTCAACTCTTCCCAGTGGATGTTGGCTTATCTGCCCCTCCAGTTCTTGGGACTAGATTAGCTATGATATGAACATTCCTCTTTCACTTTAGTCCTGCACTATCAAACCCAATCCTGGCCAAATGAATGAGTAGCATCTTAGCTGGACCAGGCACAGATTATCTCCCCATTCCACCTCCCAAAAAAGAAGGATTTGAGTAAAAATGCTTCCTTGAAGACCCAGTTTTACAGCTTGTGGGATCAATAAGATTCTATTATTTTGAGATATCAGGACTATGGATGTGTGTGGCGGGGGATGTTGCGGGGAGGAAGGGAAGCTTCACAAGCAAGAAATATAAGGGAAATGTAGAAAGTAGAGTGAGTGTGCAAAAACTGAAAGAGACCAAATGCCACAATAATATGGTCTGGTTCTGTATCTCCACCCAAATCTCATCTTGAATGTAATTTGAATTGTAATCCCCATGTGTTGGGGGAGAGACTTCTTGGAAGGTGATTATGGGGGTGGTTCTCCCATGCTGTTCTCATGATAGTGAGTTTTCATGAGATTTGATGGTTTTATAAGAAGCTTTTCCTTGCTGCACTTCTCTTTCCTGATGCCATGTGAAGGACATATCTGCTTCCCCTCCTGCCATGATTGTAATCTTCCTGAGGCCTCACCAGCCATGTGGAACTGTGAGCCAATTAAACCTCTTTCCTTTATAAATTGCCCAGTTTGAGGCAGTTCTCTATAATAGCATAAGAATGGACTGGTACTATTGTGGAAATTCGAGCCAAGAAGAACAGAGAGACCAAGAGACACAATAGAATCTCTTTATTGGAGCTTTGGCTGACAGTGTCCTTACTGCCCATAATGGCTGCCAGCCCTGAACAGAGAGAATGTATTGCTTTTATACAATTTGAGGCAGGAAAACAAGGCAGGAAACACGTTTTGGAAAGACAGTGAATCAAGTTTTACAACCTTAGGCTTCATGGTTATTTGACTTTAAAACCTTGCAGCTGAGGTAGGAGTTTATAAGTTTGAGGTGGACACCCAAGAAGACCAGAAAAACAGGAACTGCAGAAGTACATTCAGGCTGCATGCCTAAAGATATGCTCTGGTGATCTTATCTAAGTAGAGGGGGGTTATGCTAGGTCTGCTTTACCTCTGCTTTCTCGAAATACACGTTTTATGATTAACCTTGAATGTGGGCTGTGAAATAAGTTTGCTGCTGCAGTTAGTTGGGCTAAGCTGGGACGGGTTACTTATTTTTGCTTACTATGATTTTTCTGTAGCCTAGTTCTAAAGTTTATTATTTATTCTAAATTAATATCTATTCTAATTTTCATTTTTCTCCTCAGTACAGTAAATTGGTACTGCAGAGTGGGGTGCTGCTACAAAGATACCTGGAAATCTGGAAGTGACTTCAGAACTGGGTAACAGGCAGAGGTTAGAACAGTTTGGAGGACTCAGAAGACAGGAAGATGTGGGAAAATTTGGAACTTCCTAGCAATTTTTTGAACAGTTCTGATCCAGAATGCTGATAGTAATATGGACAATGAAGTCCAGGCTGAGGTAGATCAGATGGAGATGAGGAACTTGTTGGGAACTGAAATAAAGGTGACTCTTGCTACACTTAAGCAAACAAAATGGCAGTATTTTACCCCTGCCCCAGAGATCTGCAGAACTATTAACTTGAGAGAGATGATTTAGGGTATCTGGTGGAAGAAATGTCTAAGCAGCAAAGCATTCAAGAAGTGACTAGTTTTATGCATTCTGAAAGATATGGTTTGGAATTGGAACTTATTTTTAAAAGGAACACAGAGCATAAAAGTTGAGAAAATTTGTAGCCTGACAATGTGATGGAAAACAAAAACCCATTTTCTGAGGAGAAATTAAAGCCAGCTGCAGAAATTTGCATGAGAAATGAAGACTCAAATGTTAACCACCAAGACAATGGGGAAAATGTCTCCAGGACATGTCAGAGGTCTTCATGGAAGGACTCCCATAATAGGCCTGGAGACCTAGGAGGAAAAAATGGTTTCATGGGTGGGGCCCAGGGCCTTGCTTCTTTGTGTCCTGCATTCCAGCCATGGCTAAAAGGGGCCAACATACAGCTCAGGCTATTACTTCAGAGGGTGGAAGCCCCAAGCCTTGGCAGCTTACACATGGTGTTGGGCCTGTGGGTGCACAGAAGTCAAGAATTGAGGCTGGGTGTGGTGGCTCATACCTGTAATCCCTGCACTTTGGGAGGCTGAGGCAGGTGGACTGCCTAGGTCAGGAGTTCACAACCAGCCTGGCCAACATGATGAAACCCTGTCTCTACTAAAAATACAAAAAATTAGCCAGGGATTGTGGTAGATGCCTGTAATCCCAACTACTAAGGAGGCTGAGGCAGGAGAATTGCTTGAACCTGAAAGGTAGAGGTTGCAGTGAGCCAAGATCACACCATTGCACTCCAGCCTCGGCAACAAGAGTGAAACTCTGTCTCAAAAAAAAAAAATAGAGGTTTGGGAACCTCTGCCTAGATTTCAGAGGATGTATGGAAATGCCTGGATGTTCAGACAGATGTTTGCTGCAAGCCCTCATGAAGAACCTCTACAAGGGCAGTGCAGAAGGGAAATGTGGGGTTGGAATCCTCACACTGAGTTCCCACTGGGCACTGCCTAGTGGAGCTGTGAGAAGAGGGTCACTATCCTCTTGACCCCATTATGGTAGATCCACCCACAACTTGCACTGTGTGCCTGGAAAAGCCAAAGACACTCAATTCCAGTCCACAAAGGCAGCCAGGAGGGGAGCTGCATCCTGCAAAGCCACAGTATTGGAGTTACACAAGGCTATGGGAGCCCACATCTTGTATCAGTATGACCTGGATGTGAGACATGAAATGGAAGGAGATTATTTTAGGGTTTTAAGATTTAATTACTGCTTCATTGGATTTCAGACTTTCATGGGGCTTGTAGCTGCTTTGTTTTGGCCAATTTATCCCATTTGGAAAACATGTGTTTACCCCATGCCTATACCCTCATTGTATCTAGGAAGTAACTAATTTGCTTTTGATTTTACATGCTCACAGGTGGAAGGAACTTGCCTTGTCTCAGATGAAACTTTGGACTTGGACCTTTGGGTTAATGTTGGAATGAGTTAAGATTTTGAGGGATTATTTGGAAGGCATGGTTGTGCTTGGAAATGTGAGGATGTGAGACTTGAGAGGGGCCAAGTGCAGAATTATATGGTTTGGCTGTGCCCCCATCCAAATCTCATCTTGAATTGATGTTCCCATAATCCTCACATGACACGGGAGGGACCTTGTGGGAGGTGATTAGATCATGGAGGTGGTTTCCCCATGCTCTTCTCATCATAGTGAATGAGTTCTCAAAAGATCTGATGGTTTTTTGTTTGTTTATTTTGTTTTGTTTTAGAAAGAATTTTGCTCTTTCACCCAGGCTGGAGTGAAGTGGCATGATCTCAGCTCACTACAACCTCCGTCTCCTGGGTTCAAGTGTTTCTCCTGTCTCAGCCTCATGAGTAGCTGGGATTACAGGCACTCACCACCACACTCAGTTAATTTTTGTATTTTTAGTAGATACAGTGTTTTGCAATGTTGGCCAGGCTGATCTTGAACTCCTGACCTCAGGTGATCCATTTGCCTCAGCCTCCCAAAATGCTAGGATGACAGGCATGAGCCGCCATGTCTGGGCAATCTGATGGTTTTATAAGATGTTTTACCCCTCTTTGCTCCGCACTTCTGTCTCCTGCAGCCATGTGAAGAAGGATGTATTTACTTTCCCTTCCACTATGATTGTAAGTTTCCAGGGGCCTCCCCAGCCATGCAGAACTGTGAGTCAAACCTCTTTCCTTCATAAATTACCCAGTCTCATAAAGTTAGCTGGGTGTGGTTGTGGGCGCCTGTAATCTCAACTACTCAGGAGGCTGAGGCAGGAGAATGGCTCAGGTATTTCTTCATATTAGCATAAGAACAGACTAATACACAGGGTGTTGGTTAACTTAACAATATGGTATGCATATGCTATTGTTTATTTTGACACTTATTAGTAGACATTGTAGTTATTTCCCATTTGGGGCTCTTATAAATAAAGCTGCTATCAACATTCATGTACAAGTATTTGTATGGATATATCTTTTTTACTCTTCTTAGATAAATACTTATGAGTGAAATTGTGGTCAATTGGTATACATATGTTTAACTTTATTAAAAACTACCAAACTTCTTTATAAAGTGGCTGTACTATTTACATCCCTACCAGGAATGTATGAGAATTTCACTTGCTCTACATCCTCATCAACATTTGGTATTATCAGTCCTTTTAGTATCAAGCATTCTGGTGGGTGTAAAGTGACATCTCAATGTTGATTTAATTTGTGTGTCTCTTAGGACAAATAATTTTGAGCACTTTTTCATATGCTTAATTGCCAATTGTATTTTGTTAAAGTGTTTGTTAAACTCTTTGCTTACTTTTAAATTGGATTATTTGCCTTCTTATTTAAGTTGCAAATATTCTTTTTTTTTTTGAGATGGAGTTTCGCTCTTGTTACCGAGGCTGGAGTGCAATGGCGTGATCTCGGCTCACGGCAACCTCCGCCTCCTGGGTTCAGGCAATTCTCCTGCCTCAGCCTCCTGAGTAGCTGGGATTACAGGCATGCGCCACCATGCCCAGCTAATATTTTTGTATTTTTAGTAGAGATGGGGTTTCACCATGTTGACCAGGATGGTCTTGATCTCTTGACCTCATGATCCACCCGCCTCAGCCTCCAAAAGTGCTGGGATTACAGGCGTGAATATTCTTTTTATATTCAAAATAGCATTCCTTTGTCAGATATGCATATATATTGCAAATATTTCCCCCAGGATGCAGTTTGTCTTTCCATTTCCTTAACAGCATGTTTTGAAGAGCAAAGGTTTTTAATTTTATTGAAGCCCAATCTATTAATGTGCTATTTTATGATTACGCTTTTGATTTTATTGATTTTTAAAACTGAATTTCAGTTTTCAATTGCAATGTTTTCTTCTTTGTTCACCATTATTTCTTTTTTCTCATTACTTTTGTTTAATTTTCCCCATTTTTTAGTTTTGGTTTAAAAATTTGCTTTTCTTCCTAAATAGGCATTTAGAACTTTAAATTGTTCCCTTAAGTCCCACTTTAGTGGCACCCCACAGATTCTAATATGCTGTGTTTTCATTCTCTTTTTTCAATATTTATTTGTTTGTTGGTATTAATTAACAAAAACTGTATGCATTTATTTTGTTCAACATATATGTACATATTGTGGAATGGCTAAATCAAGCTATTTAACATATGCATTACCTCATGTATTTATCATATTTATCATTTTTTGTGATGAGAAAGCTTAAAATCGACTTTTTACAATTTTCAAATATACAATATATGTTATTGATTGTAATCACTATGATGTATAATAGATCTTATGAACGTATTCATCTCTTCTAACTAAAATTTTGTGTCCTTTGTCTGACATCTCCCAATCACCCCCCCTCTCAGCCCATGGCAACCACTGTTTTACTCTGTATTTATATTACACTTTTTTACACTTCACATGTAAGTGAGAACATGTGGTATCTGTGTTTTCATTTTCATTCAGTAAAACTAGTTTCTTATTTCCCTTTTGAATTCCTATTTTTTTAGCCATGCATAATTTTGAAGCATTTTATTTCATTTTCTTTGAGATTTTCCAGAGAACTTTCTGTTACTGATTTTTAATTAAATTTCATTTCCAATCTACTGGCACTTGCTTTTGGCCCAGAGAGGCTTTTTAAAAATAGAGTTCATATTATATATCTTTATCCGCCCTTTTACTTTTTTATGACAATATGATTAGGCTGAATTCTGTCATCTTGCTATTTGTTTTCTATTTGTCTCTTTTTTTTGTTCTTTTTTCTCCTTTATTTCTTTCTGATTTTGATTTAATTGTATAGTTTTCAGTGATTCTACTTTCCTTTGTTGACTCATTGGCTACAATTCTTTGTTTTGTTAACTTAATATTTGTTTTAGGACTTATAAAGTATTAGCTTATAATAGTATACATTCAAATGATACCACTTCACATATGATATAAGAACCTTACAATAGTATACTATCATTTTTCTCTGTTTTGCCTTCATGCAATTTTTATCACACACCTTACACATATGTTGTAAAAACCTATGTGTATACTTTAATATACCATTATTTTATATAAACATTATATTTTAAAGCAATTTAAATAATTTTAGGATATTCATATATTTACCCATCTGGTAACCATTTGTGGTGCTTCCCATTCCTTTCTGTGCATCTGTATTTCCATCTGGTTTCACCCATTTTTGAAAGATAATTTTGCTTGACGTAGAATTCTAGATAATTCTAAATAGACAGGTTTTATTCTTTCAGTGTTGTACAAATATTATTCTACGCTTCTCTCTGACATTGTTCCCAATGAGAAGTCTACCATCATTCTTATCCTGCTTCCTCGATACATTATGCATCTTTTACCTGCTTTTAAGATTTTCTCTTTGTCACTGGTAGTGAGAAAGTTAATTATGATATGTCCCAGTATCGTTTTTCTCTTGTCTCTTGTGCATGTGGTACCCTGTGCTGCTTTGGTTTGTAGTATAAAGTTTTTATAAAATTTGGGAAAGTTTTGGCCATGATTTCTTCAAATACTTTCCCTGCTCACCTTCCTTCTTTCTTCTTCCTCAGGGACTCCAATTACATATGATTTAAAATGTATGAAGTTGTCTGATAGTTCACTGATGCTCTTTTTATTTTTTTTATTCTATTTTTCTCTCTGTGTTTCACTTTGGATAATTTCCATTGCTATGTCTTCAATGTTAAGTTCACTGATTGTTTCTTTTGCAATATCAAATCTGTCGTTTATCATTTAATGTATTTTTATCATGTACATTGTAGTTTTCATGTCTAAAAATAATATTTATGCCTTTTCTATATATTTCATGTTTCTACTTAGCTTTTTGAACACATGGAATACAGTTATAATATTTGTTTTCGTGTTTTCCTCTGCTAATTCTAATATATGTGTCAGTTCTTAGTCAGTTTATGAGGTAAAACACCCAGCACCCTATACACTGGGAATTCCTGCAAATATTCTGGTTCTTTCTTCCTGGGTGTAGCTGCTATTTGGAAACAGTTTGATTTTTCCAGTCTCTTTTATTATTTGCTAGGTGAGTCTGGAGCAGTGCTCAGTCTAGGACAAATTATTCTCCACTACTGAGGCTAGACCTTCCTTAGTATTCTACCCAATGTCCCATGAATTATGAATATTTTCCACTCTGGTTGGTAGAAAAAAGCATGGTTCCTGACCCCATATGCTTTCTACTCTTTTTGGACACTTTTCACTAATTATTTTGGATGATTATTCCCCCAGGCCTTGGGTGATTTCCTTACCAGGATGTGCTGCTCAGTACTCTGCTACATTATTAGGAGGGACTCTCCTATCCTGGGGATATTGATTGGTGTGATCTCTCCACTCTCTTATCATTTTCTGGGTCTTCTAGCTATCTTGGTTTCCTGGACTTTCAGCTTCATCTCTTCAGCTCAGGAGTTCTACCAGACTCTGCCTGATTCTCTTTCCATACCATGTCCTAGAAACTTTCTCAAAACATTAAGCCAGGTGAATTATAAGGATTATCTTATTTATTTCTCATATCTCAAGGATCACCATCTTTTAGCGTGTAGTATCTGGTGTCTTAAAAACTTTTGTTTTTTTTGTAAGATCTAAAACTATAAAAAAAAAAACCCTAGAAGAAAACTTAGGCAATACCATTTAGGACATAGGCATAGGCAAAGACTTTATGACTAAAACACCAAAAGGAATGGTAACAAGAGCCAAAATTGGCAAATGAAAACCAGCTAAACTAAAGAGCTTCTGCACAGCAAAAGAAACTATCATCAGAGTGAACAGGCAACCTACAGAAAGGGAGAAAAAATTTGTAATCTATCCATCTGACAAAGGGTAATATCCAGAATCTACAAAGAACCTAAACAAATTTACAAGAAAAAGACAACCTTATCAAAAAGTTGCAAAGGATATGAACAGACATGTCTCAAAAGAAGACATTATGCAACCAACAAACATGAGAAAAAGCTCATCATTGCTGGTAATTAGAGAAATGCAAATCAAACCCACACTGAGATAGCATCTCACACCAGTTAGAATGGAGAACATTAAAAAGTCAGGAAACAACAGATGCTGGAGAAAAAGGAACGTTTTTACACCGTTGGTGGGAGGGTAAATTAGTTAAACCATTGAGGAAGACTGTGGGAATTCCTCAAGGATCTAGAACCAGAAATACCATTTGACCCAGCCATCCCATTACTAGGTATATGCCCAAAGGACTATAGATCATTCTACTATAAAGACACATGCACATGTATGTTTATTGTGGCATTATTTACAATAGCAAAGACTTTGAACCAACCCAAATTCCCATCAATGATAGAATAGATAAATCAAATATGGCACATATACACAATGAATATTATGCAGCCATAAAAAAGGATGAGTTAATGTCCTTTGCAGTGACATGGATGATGTTGGAAACCATCATTCTCAGCAAACTAACACAAGAACAGAAAAACAAACACTGCATGTTCTCACACATAAGTGGGAGTTGAACAATGAGAACACATGGACACAGAGAGGGGAACATCACACACAAGGGCCTGTCGGGAATGGGGGGTTAGGGGAGGGATAGTATTAGGAGAAATGCCTAATGTAGATGATGGGTTGATGGGTGCAGCAAACTACCATGGCACATGCATACCTATGTAACAAACCTGCATGTTCTGCACATGTATCTCAGAATTTAAAGTATAAAAAAACTTTTTTTATACTGTGTTTTTGTTTTTTTGTTGGTTAAATAGGATGAATGAAGTAATCTCTGTTGTTTTATTTTGAGTTGTAGTATCCTCAGTGTCAGAAGTCCCATTTAAGTTTAAATAGCCACATGTGGCTAGTGGCCACATAGTAGATAGTGCAGCTTGAGATAGTAGATCTGTGAGGAAAAGTGTCTATTTCCCAATATTTTCAGCCAAATTCACACCCAGTTTAGGTTCAATACGTGGTCATATACACATTCTTGAACCAAGATTTATGCTTATGGAAATAAGGTGTATTGATTTAGGCTCAGATTCTCTGACTATACTTGGAATTCACGGTTTGAGAATCACCTAAATCATACGTATGTGATGTAGGGTAGAGGTGAATCTTCAAACAAAACTCAGGAATGATTAGCAGGAGAGAAAACAGATGTTGAAGAGGCAAGCTGTAAATTATTAGCACACTTTCTTTTAGTACTACTAGATGCATATTCTCTGGCCATAGTTATGTAGGTGATGAGCCATAGATAACTGGGTGTGATGGTGTGAGTGTAATGAGTGATTCATACTGTTTCTGGACCTGAAGTCTCTTGCCAATGCTGCAATAAAATTTCCTGAAATAGGGCTCCTCAGAACATTTAGCATTTCTGTAAGAAGCAACCTAAGCATCTCTCTTTAATAACAGGATTGGCCTTCCTGACTTGCCACTCTGAGGGAGCTATGCTTATACTAACACTACTACAGTCTCTATGTTTATTCCCATTCTCCCCAGTCCTTTATCTTCTAAAGTAGCTTCATATTAGACATGCAATAAATACCTGTAATATGAAGGAATAAATAGCTTTCTAAGTATATCTGTGTCCACTGAAGAATAGTGTAACAACTCAATCTCTGAAGTATCCCAGCTGATATGGTTTGGCACTGTCCCCACTCAAATCTCATTTTGAATTATAATCCCCATGTGTTGAGGGAGAGACCTGGTGGGAGGTGACTGGATCATGGGGATGGTTTTCTGTCTGCTGTTCTCATGATAGTGAGTTAGTTCTCTTGAGATCTGATGGCTTAAAAATATTTGGCAGTTCCCCGCTCACTCTCTCTCTCTTCCGCCACCCTGTGAAGAAGCTCCTTGCTTCTCCTTTGCCTTTTGCCATGATTATAATTTTCCTGAGGCCTTTCCAGCCATGCAGAACTGTGAGCCAATGAAACCTTTTTTCTTCATTAACTACCCAGTCTACAGCAGTGTGAAAACTGACTAATACACCAGCCATTTTCTAATCCTTATGGATCACAGCTTGTTTGACCTCTTAGAAAAAACAATAGTAACCTGGAAAACATCCTGTTCAGCTCTCCTAAACTAACTTCACTTGTACCTTGTACTCCCTAGTTAAACCAGTCCTAGACTATCTATAACTACACCATCCCTGGCCCGAACTTGAGAAATAAAAGTTGTCAAGTTCTGTGGTCAAGTTTCTGGATACTATATTCTGTCAAACAGTGAAATACATATAACTCTAGGCAAATTGTTTGTGGCCAATGGGTAGGAGGTCCCTCTCTAAGACCACCTAAAATACTTAGTTGTCCCTGGTACTCTCCAGATGGTACTGACAATTATTAAGTCTCAGGGTGATCCCAACTTGTCATCTCTGCCCCTCTACCTCCTGATCCTCTAGAAATAAGGGCCCAGATTATATCAACTGGCCAATTTGGTCTTGAACATACTAGATTGAGGATTCTGTATATTTCATGACAGTGTGAATTCTGGAAGCTTAGCTCACGCAAAAACTGCCTAAGATTTATCTTTCCAAAAGCCATGGGTATATGATGCAACTCGTCATGGAGAAATTATTTGGCCTGATAATTTTGCAGTCATTCCATCTCAGCTATAGCCAATGAAGTTGGTTTGTCATGAGCATTGAGAAGTGCTCTTATTAAATTGTGCCTGAAAATCAGAGCTAGTGAGGAGCATCACTGGAAGGAAGGCACAAAATGTTGAGGATGTCTGCTTTACTGTCTCCCAGCTAGAAAGGCTGGCATTCCAGATCTTCATCTGTGCCATGATACCACCTAGATTAGCAAACATCTTAGTCTTTGGTGGGTTTATATCTCCTGCAAACTCTTTCTGACCACCAGAAAACTATGTAATCATCATCCCATATTTCATTTCCAAGTTTCTCCCTTTGTATAGGTGCCATCCCTACTGGTAGTGAGGAATGCCACACAAAAAGCCCTATTTTGTCCCCATTGAATACATTTTAGCCTCTATTAATAAAACTTTCTGCTTCCATGGACTAAATATTTGCCTTCAACCCTGTTATGGTTTTGAGGACACAGTTTCCGGCCTTTCAGGCCTATGTCCACTCAATCATTTTACTATTTAGACTGTCTATACTTATTTTCAAAGAAATTATATTAATCAAGTGTATTCATCAGGGTCTAATAAGGAAGAGGAAAAACACTAAAGTGTTTATAATGAGAAGACTTTAATAGAGAAAACTGTTTACATGGGTAATGGAAGAACTGAAAAACCAGCAAAAAAATGATGAGGTAAGCATAAGCTGCAGGAAAAAAAAAAAAAACAAAACTTCTACCACCTCTAGGCTGGAGGGATGAAGGGGAAAGACAGGCTTAACAGAGCCCAAGGTCCAGGATCACTGAATGGAAGCTGGAATCAGGGTACTATTGACTGGTGGAATCTGAAGCCACAGTAGAGACATGGCTGCTGCCAAAGATGTCACTAGTGACAGATAGGGCAGAGAAGAAATATCCAGTCTTCTCATTCTCCACACCTAAACACAACCCCCTCTTCTACTCTTGCATCAATGCTTCCTATCAGCTGAACTTAACTGGAGAGTTAAGAAATGCAGTATGAGAGTCTGGGAAATGCAGTTTGTGGAGATAAGTTTTCCTGTGACACAGGGCAGATCAGGAAAAGAGCAAGGATTAATTGGAAGGTAATATAAGACCAAGACCAACACACCAGATATTTGAAAAGAACTGACAACCAGCATTTTAAAATTTACCAATAATATAATCTGTCCCCTTTTATCCCCAGAACCATGGACATTCATGAGGTAGGCAGTACCTATGAGAACTATAAGAGCCTTAGAAGCACATACAAGATGTCCTCCTACACACAAAAATGGGGCTAATTCAAAAAAACATTTCTAAGGGTACCAGGTTCTAAGGTCAGGCACACAGATCAGAGCTTCTTGCTGGATCTTTGCCAAGCATATATCCATTATCTGCCCTTATCAAAACCTTCAGGACCATTATCTGAGAATATGTAAGGTAACTGAGATTGCTAGCTAACTCCATAGCCTTCCCAATCAAGCCTCCCTGTTTGCATTTATTTCATCTTCCATTGTATCTTACTCTGCCTGTAACATCAAACTTCTGCTCTGCCGTTGCAACTAAAGTACTATTGTGGATTAGAAGGATCTCAAGGATGTTGTGCTCAGCTCCAGTTCCCAGTTGTAGGAGGTACTCAATAAATATCTGTTTAATGAATGAGGCACTGAGAAAGGTACAGGCTGGAAAACTGGTTGTGGGAAACTGGCTTGGGTTTCCCAAAAGTACTGGAATGAAGTAAGCCTTTTTATCAGTTATATGTGAGGAAATCCAACCCTTCTCTGTCCTGCCCAGCAGAGGAGATCTGAGAGGGGACAAGTTCAGTGTAGTGTAGCTGCTCTTTTTAGCTCCTTCTTTTCCACACGTGAGGCTATAGAACCTTCACACAAGCAGCTGCCATCAGTGCGGGAACTTTCTCTCAGCTTCTGATTCCTACCATCTTCTTGATATCCTATTATTCTTATTTGGTTCCCTTTAGCCCTGAATTACCTATTCCGTAGCCTTCCTTGGATTGACAACCCAGGTGAACCACCTATATGCCTACACTTTTTTCATTCTTTAGATTCATTGGATCACCCACACCTGTTTCAGACATAGCCTTCCACCATGGGAAAGCCTTGACAGACTCTTGTTTCTAGTCTATACTCACTGACACTGTACCCCACCCCAGAGCTGGTGCTAAAGTCTTCCTCTAACCTAACAGGGGATATTAGACAGGTATATAGAGTCTCTGATTTGTGTGAAGATCTGCACAAGCCACATACCTTGTCACATCTGGCAGAAGCATCTCCTGCAATCCAGAAATGTACTGTTCAGGCCAAGTGCTGTGCTAGTGCTTGTAATCCCTGTAGTTTTGAGGGCTGAGGTGGGTGGATCACCTGAGGTCAGGAGTTCGAAACCAGCCTGGCCAACATAGTGAAACCCCGTCTCTACTAAAAATACAAAAAAAAAAAAAATGGCTGGGGGTGGTGGCAGGCACCTGTAATCCCAGCTACTCAGGAGGCTGAGGCAGGAAAATTGTTTGAACCTGGGAAGTGGAGGTTGCAGTGAGCCGAGATCACGCTGTTGCACTCCAGTGTGGGCAACAAGAGCGAAACTCTGTCTCAAATATATATATTGTTCAGGGAGGGATTGCAGGGAGTTCCTGTGTGGACACTTATGTCAAAAATTTCTACATCATAATCTGCTGATTCAGTCAAGAGGAAAGAGAGAATACATTAAATAGTTCCACTCACAAGTGAATTCTACTTCCTAAACAACTAAAACAGCTTGCACAGAAGGCCTTGTTCTAGGAAAACATCAAGTGCACTCTGTAATAAATAGAAAATGTGCCCAAGTCTCTATATCATTTGGGAATTCATAGACTTTTGCATGATGTTATTTTGTCACCCACCAACACCTTTTCACCGCAGCTACAGCAACTACTAAAACAATGGGTGGGAGATGGTTCACTATAAAAACAGCTGGAGAAAAGGTGCTACCCATGGATTGGCTGGGCCTAACATTTTACCATTCATACACCCTGTTGTATTATTGTAAAGTTAGAGCTGTGGCACCTGCTTCCATATTTGTGTCATAGCGAACTCTTGGTATTGAACAGATTTATGATTGAAGACTTTATCCAGCTGCACCTGCAGCCCAAGACAATTTTGAATCGCCACTAGTACTCTTTGCTGTAGAAACCAGCTTATTGCAAGACCCCATCATTAAACTAGGATTGTATGTGTGTTTTCATCTTTATTGAGGTATAATTGTCATACAATTTTATATATTTAGCATGTATGACTTAATGTTTTGATATACATTATAAAATAATCAGCACAATGAAGTTATTTAACATATATATTATCTTATATAGTTACAATTTTCTTAATATCTATTCTCTTAACAAATTTCAAGTGTGCAATAATGTATTGTTAACTATGTTCACATTGTTGTATATTTGGTCTAAATAACTTATTCATCTTGCATAACTGAAATGTTGTACACTTTGACCAACATCTTCCCATTTCTCCCTCCTCCATCCTCTAGCAACCACCATTCTAATCTATACTTTTATTAGTCCAACTTCTTTACATTTCACGTATAAGTGATATCATGCAGCATTTGTCTTTCTGAGCCTGGCTTATTTCACTTACCATATAATGTCCTCTAGGTACACTGATGTCATCACAAATGGCAGGATTTCCTTTTTTTTCAGGTTAAATAAGATTCTATTTTATACAAAATATACACCACATTTTTTCCACCATTCATATGTCCATGGACACATAAGATGATTCCATGTCTTTGCTACTGTGAATAATGGTTCGATGAACATGAAACTGATATCTCTTATACATACTGGCATCATTTCCTTTGGCTATATACCAGAAGTGAGGTTACCAAAACAAAATAGGAACAAAAAGCCTACAAACAAGAAAAAGTCCTGGACCAGTTAGATTTGTAGTCGAATTCTAACAGACATGTAAAGGAGAGCTGATACCAATCCTACTGAAACTATTTAAAAAATTGAGGAGGAAGGACTCCTTCCTAACTCATTGTATGAGGCAAGCATTATTCAGATACCAAAACCTGGCAGAGATGCAAGAAAGTAGCAAACATCAGGCTGATATCCCTGATAAACACAGATGCAAAAATCCTCAGCAAAATGCTAGCAAACCAAATCTAGCAGCACATCAAAAGCTAATCCGCTAAGATATTTATTCCTGGGATACAAGGCTTTACTCCTGCGATATAAGGTTGGTTCAACATACTCAAATTAATAAGTGCGATTCATCAAATAAACAGAATAAAAAACAAAAGCCACATGATTATATCAATAGACATAGAAAAGACTTTCAACAAAATTTAAAATTCCTTCATGTTTAAAACCCTGTAAAAACTAGACATTTATTTGAAGAAACATACTTCAAAGTAATAAGAGCCATCTACGAGAAACCCACAGCCAACATCATACTGCACAGGTGAAAGTTGGAAGCATTACCCTTGAGAACCAGAACAAGACAAAGATGCTCTCTCTCGCCCGTTCTATTCAACAGAGTACTGGAAGTCTTAGCCAGAGCAATGATGCAAGGGAATAAAATGATAGGCATCCAAACAGGTAGAGAGGAAGTCAAGCTATCTCTCTTCACACACAATAGGATTTCATACTTATAAAACCCCATAGTCTCTGCCCAAGAGCTTGTAGGTCTGATAAACAGCTTCAACAAAGTTTCAGAATACAAAATCACTGTGCAAAATTCAATAGCATCTTATACACCAATAACACTCAGGCTGATAGCCAAATCGAGAATGTAATCTCACCAACAATAGCCACAGAAAACAAAATACCTAACAGGAATACATCTAACCAGGGAAATCAAAGATCTCTACAATGATATTTTTAAAACACTGCTGAAAGAAATCAGGGATGGCAGAAACAAATGGAAAAACATTCTATGCTCATGGACAAGAAGAATCAATATTGTTAAAATAACCATATTACCCAAAGCAATGCTATTTCTATCCAACTACCAATGACATTTTCCACAAAATTTGGTAAAACTCTTCTAAAATTTATATGGAACCGAAATAAAGCCCAAATAGCCTAAGCAATCCTAAGAACACCAACAAAAAAAGCCAGAGACATCACAATACCAGACTTCCAACTATATTGTATTTACAAGGCTACAGTAACCAAAATGCATGGCACTGGTACAAAAACAGACACATAAACCAAAGGAACAGGTTTGGTGCACAATTTACCCACATAACAAATCTTCACATGTACCCCATGAACCTAAATAAAAGTTGGAAAGAAAAAAATTATTGATAGGTGAAGACGTAGAATTGCCATTTTATTTTATTTTCTCTGTTTTGTAGTTATTTTGTTCCTCTCTTGCTATCTTTCATTGATATTTAATAATTTGTAGTACTGATTTGCTTTAATTCTATTTTATTCATCTTTTGTATATTCATTGTAAGCTTTTTTCTTTGCAGTTAGCTCAAGGCCTATATAAAGTGTCTTATATTTGCAGTTATTTTAAGTTGATAAAAATTTACCTTCAATAGCATTCAAAAACCCTACTCTTTTACTCCTTGCAACTTTGTAATTTTTAGTCAGAGGTTGCTTGTTTTTACATTGAATATTTATTAAAAATTGTTTTATTTGTTAACTTTCATATTATAGTTAAAAGTTATTTATGCACCACCATTACAGTGCTACATTATTCAGTATTTGTCTATATATTTACCCTTACCAGTGAAATGTATGCTTTCATATGCTTTTGCATTGCTGTTTAGCATATTTTCTTTTCAATTTGGAGAACCCCTAAGCATTTCTTTCAAAGCAGTCTAATGGTGATAAACTCCCTTAGTTTTTGTTTGTGTGGTAAAGACTATCTTGTCTTCATTTTTGAAAGATAAATTTGTTTATATGGTATTCTTGGTTGGCAGTTTGTTCTTTCACTATTTCGAATATATCATGCCGCTCTCTCCCCATATACAAGTTTTACTGATGGTCTTAGGCAGTTTTCCCTTATATGTTATGAGTCACTTTTCTCTTGCTGCTTTCAAAATTCTCTTTTTGTCCTTTACTTTTGACAATTGATTTTAATATGCCTCCATGTAGCACTCTTTGTTGATCTTTTGTGAGATGCTTTATGCTTCATGAATCTGCATGCCTATTTCCCTTTCAAGATTTGGGAAGTTTGCAGTCATTATTTCTTTAAATAAGTTTTCTCTTCTTTCTCTCTCTCTAATCTTCTAAAAATTCCATAACATGAATATTGGCTTGCTTGATGGTTGTCCCATAAGTCCCATAAGCTTTCTTCACTCTTTCATTTTTTTCTTCCTTCTTCTCTGACTGGATAATTTTAAATGATTTGTTTTCAAGTTCATAGATTCTCCTGCTTGATTCAATCTACATTCTAATGCATTTTCATTTCATTCATTCTATTCTTCAGCTCCAGAATTTCTGTTGTTTTTATATGATTTCAATCTCTTTTTTGAACTTCTCAGTTTCTTCATATATTGCTTTCCTGATTTTGTTAATTGTCCCATCTGTATTTTCATGTACTTTACTGAGCTTCTATGAAAACAATTATTTTAAATTCTTTGTTAGGCAATTTATAGATCTCCATTTGGGGAGGATTAGTTACTCAAAATTTATTGTATTTCTTTGGTGGTGTCATGTTTCCATTGTTGTTTGTGTTCCTTATAATCTTGTGTTGATATCTGCACATTTGAAAAAGCAGTCACCTCTTTTAGACTTCATGAACAACCTTCAGTGGGAAAAGACTTTCACTAACAGGTGGGTGCAAGACCATGGGCTAGGTACGGTGCAGTGGGTCTAGCTTCAGAAGGAAACAGTGGCATAAATTCCAGACAACTTTGTCAGCTGAAGTCAGTGTTGGCAAAGACAACAGAGATACTTGGCAGTGAAAGATATGTGTGTCCATGATGGTGGGAAGATCTGCTAGAGTCCTTGCGAGGGAAGACGGCTGGGGTGCTCCTGCTTTTTTTTTCTCATCAACATTCATTATGACCAAGATGATCCCTCTTCGTGCCACAGTATTGAGCACAGTTGTGTGTGTATTAGCAGCACCACCAGGAACCGGGGGATGAGTGTATGCATGACAGTGACCATGCTATGGTTCAGGGAATTGGTGTGCACACAGTGGTGCTATAACAGGGAAAGGGTGTCATAGCTCCAGTCACAGGGCTGCTCAGTAGCATGAATTTCAAGCAGCTCCATCAGCTTGAATTAGCATTGTCAAAGACTGTTGGAGTCCTTGTTGGTGAAGACTGCCTGGGTCTTCCTGCTCTTCTTTTCTTCCACAAGATGAAGTCACAGCTGAGGGAATCCCTCTTTGCACCAAGCTATGCCGAGCTGGGGCATGGGCTGATGCAGGTAATATGCTTCCTATACTTTTCTATGCCGCCATCATTTGTTTTTGTGTTCCACTAGTTTGCTGCAGCTTTTTCATTGTACTCCAGAGTTTTACCAGAGGTATTTTCATCAGTGAGTAGTTTTTAATCATTATTTGAGGGGAGGGAATACAGGTTGGGACCTCTTAGTCTCCCATTTTGCTGATTTCACTCCTAGGGGATAATTCTGGTGATTAAGAACACCATTATTCAAGTAGCATATTACTGCCTTTGCATTAATACCCCCGTTGTATCAAATATTGCTACCAAAATCATTAATGAAATTTTCTATTTTCAAGAATGTGATATCCACTGATGTCTCATAAGAGTCATACTTGCATCCCTGCTTTGGAGAGTATTGTCAAAGCCCTCCACATTTGCATCTGCCTGTCACTATCTGCAGATGGATGGTATGGTGGATCCTTTAAACAGACTTTTGGACTTGGAAACATCCCTCTGTGCTACACCTCTTATGTACAGTAGATACATTTTTTGCCAACCTATTCAAGTGGAAT
The DNA here is from genome assembly GCF_049354715.1 of Callithrix jacchus. Lineage (NCBI taxonomy): Eukaryota > Metazoa > Chordata > Mammalia > Primates > Cebidae > Callithrix > Callithrix jacchus. Next base: position 107,259,790 of record NC_133524.1, on the reverse strand, counting down.
TCACACAGAGTCAGCCACTGCACTGCTCCAAGAGATACAATAACATCCAGAGCAATCAGTTTTTCAGTTTTCTATTTAGTATTTCCATTACCCCAATGGCTAACCAGAACCTAAAGGATAGCCAGGCCAATCAACAGATGCTGGCAAGGTTGTGAAGAAAAAGGAATACTTATATACCGTTGGCAGGAGTGTAAATTAATGCAGACATTGTGTAAGGCTGTGTGGCGATTCCTCAAAGACCTAAAGACAGAAATACTATTCGATCTAGCAGTCACATTACTGGGTATATACTCAAAGGAATACAAATAATTCAATTATAAAGACACATGAACGCTTATGTTCATTTCAGCACTGTTCACAATAGCAAAGACATGTAATCAACCTAAATGCCCATCAATTATAGACTGTATAAAGAAAATGTCATACATATACACCATGGAATACTATGGAGCCATAAAAAATAATGAGATCATGTCCTTTGCAGGGACATGGATGGAACTAGAGGTCATTTTTTTAGCAAACTAACACAAGAACAGAAAACAAACTACCACATGTTCTCACTTATGAATGGGAGCTAAATTATGGGAACACATGGATTCATAGAGGGGAACAACACACACTGGAGCCTTTCAGAGGGTGAAAGGTAAAGAGTGGGAGGAGGGAGAAAATCAGGAAAAATAACTATTGGGTACTAGGCTTAACACCTGGATGATGAAATAATCTATACAACAAACCCCAAGACACAAGTTTACCTATGTGACAAACCTGTACTTGTACTTCTGAACTTGACATAAAAGTTTAAAAAAAAAATCATGCTTTTTGTTCTTGGAAAACAAAACAGAATCAACACCATCCCACCACTCCAGTGTGTCTAGGATGAGAACCAGAATAATGCTGGCCCTTTCCTCAATCTAGGGGGTGCTCCTCTGCCTGCCTCTGCTCCCAAATGAAGGATGCCTACTTGGTACCCTTTAAAATGAAAGAAACAGTCAGTTTTGTGACATTTATATTCTGTCTCCTTCCTTGCACATTTCACCATTCTGTTTCATCTGAGCTGTCCTGAAACAAATGGCCCAATTACTCGAGGTGGTAAATAGAATATGTTGCAGAAAATGTATTTGCTCACTTAATTGTCATTTCGGCTAAAAGCTTCTTGCATGACCATGTTACTGCAGTTACTTGTTTTAAGGATCAAAAATTAGGATAGGCTTTATGCACTATCATGACCTTCTAACATCTCTTCCCTTTGGCTGCTTTTAGACTATTTTTATTGGCTGGAGCCTGCTACAACTGGTTCATGAGAGGTGAATGTGTGCATCCTTTCCCAACTCTGTATTCAGTGATGTCACATTGAATAGAAATTCACATAATAGAAATATTATGTCACATAATATAAATATTAACATGAAAGAAATTGTGACACACTGGTTTTCTCCGGTCTGTAGGGCCAGTTGTTACATATTGACCAGCAAACCCCTGCTTGTACCTTACCTTACTATTTTTGACAAGCCTCATTTGGCTTTCTAGCCTAGCACAGATATTTTCCTTTTTTTCTGAACTTGCACTTATTAAGGAAGTTTCTTCAGGGAGCTGCTCTTTGATTCCAAACATCACATCAAGAAGGAGGTATCCCACTTCTTCAGCTTGTCCAGGCATAAGGGACATCCCTCTGGTCAGAACTACAGTAACCTTTCTCACTCAACTTGTCACAGGCAGGGTGTGAGACAAGCTTTAGAGTCCACTTGGCTCCTGCATTTCACAGAGGAGGACTGTGGCAGTGGTACATGCAGACACTCTGCCAAGTGACAGACCAGCATTGGAACTGTGGAGTTTCAGTATCCAAACCTTAGTTGTTCCTTGCAAAACTCCCACTCCTGTAGAAAATCACTGATGATTCCTAGTGGTAGTCCTACTTTCCATTGAAGACATTCTGCTTCAGGATTGTAGGGGAAAGTCGGGCATATTACATTTCTGATCTCTTGACAGGCAGGTAACAAAAATGAAAACATGCTAACACGGCATTCACTATCTACCACATACTAACTAATTTAATGCTCACATTAACCCTAAAACAGGTACTATTATATACCCATTTTAAGGATGAGGACATGAGGCATAAAAATATTAAGTAACTTGCCTAAGTTCACACAGCCAATAAGAAGCAGAATCAAGACGCTGACCCAAGCAATCTGCCTCTAGATCTCATTCTCTTAACCACTACATTATGTTTCCTACTAACACAAAAATGTGGGCACGTCTCCTGCTATGGCTCAATAGCACATCCGTCACAAGAGCCAACATGTGTTTAGCAATTCCATCTGGGATGATCTTTTCTGAGCAATGGATTTCTATAATGCTAATGATTTTCAGTTCTTGGCATGGAATGAAATGTTTTTTCTTACATACACAGCTCTGAGATGATCTCAAGGGTACAGATTCCAAGCCCCTGAGAATTGCAAAACTGGCAGACCTATTAATGGTTCACCTGTATTTTCCACTGCAGCTGTTGACATTACCCCTCTAACTCATACTAAAATCAGCTGCCTGCACACATCACTCATTGACAACTGTTGAGTGTATATTTCCAAAGGCTGGGAAAGCACCTGTGCCTGTTTTCTAGAGGGGCTGGTCCAGTCATGTGTACTAGAGCTGGCTTGTACTGAGTCACGAGAGCCAAATGTTAAATTTTTTAAAATGTTATGAACCCATTATGAAACACAGCAATTATTAAAAATTAAATACTATAAACATCATATTAAAACAAAGGTAATACTGAAAATTTATCACTTGTTAACTGTTTTATTATATTTTGTTATTATCTATACTGTTGATGTTATTTACAGCTATTTTTTATGTAGGGTGGAAATAGTATATAATGGCATACTACTGCGTATCTCTTCCCAACTCCATATTTAGTGACACCATGTTGGCAGCTTGAAGCATGATGGTTTGAACTATGCTGGGGATACTTATACCATGACAATTAGCAAACACTACAAATCAGGGCTTTTCCTTTTGAAGAGCTGATAGTTAAACATTTACTATGACACCATAGCCCCTGTGTTCTGACTTACAGTGGCACTGCCCTCTTCCATCAAGGACACATTGAGCCCAACAGCATAGAATATACAGGCCTGGGTGCTATCAAATGTGAACTCACAGTAGAAAATGGGTTTCTATCTCTAGATAAAGGCATTGAAGTCCCCACCTCCCAACACAAAGCCTCACTGATCTGAGATGACATAGTGATACCAGTCAGTCCACAAATGTCTACCTGCTTCCTTTCATGTACCAGTCACTGCTTTAGGTGCTGGTAATTTAGCTCTGAAAAAAAAAAAGACAGAAATCCCCACATTTACAAGGTTTTCATTCTGGTTGGGTGGAGAAGATAGAAAATAAGCAAATATGAAAATATAAATAACATGATTTCATGTAGTCATGGAACAGACATAGGGTGGGGACAGCTATTTTAGATTGAGTGATCAGGAAAGGCCTCTCTGATAGAGTGACATTTAAGTTGAGATTTGAATGATGAGAAGGAGGCTTTTATGCGACAATCTGGAGGAAATTGTTTCAAGCAGAAGAAACAGCAAGTGTTCCCACTATCGCAGAAAGGGAAGGTATCAGGCTCATGTTCATAGTATGACAAATCTATACCTGGCCTTGTTGGTAGGGTAACAGCCAAAAGACTGGCCTTGGTAATCTACCTCTGGTCAACAACAGGCCAGAACTTATGAGGCAAATACAGGAAAATCCTAGGATCCTCTACCTGTCAGAAGGAGTCTATTTTAATGCTTCTAAAAATACCATGACAGTGGTCCTGGGAACTGTATAAAAAGCCACTGAAGTCACCTGCATTCTAGCATAGTTGTTACTCCAGGCCCTATTCCCAGCTCATTCCCTCAGGGTACACAACCTCTCTTGCTGATCTCATTCTATGTTTATCTCCTTCAAAATCATACCTTCACCCCCACTCTTGGTTTAGACCTGTGTGGATTAGCAACTTGATTTTCAACTCTCCTTATGGCTCTGACAAGGAATTTCCTTAGGACAGTGCTCCAAATAACTTCCCCTGGACTCCATTCAGTATAATAATAACAGTAAAAAGAAATAAAGTCGGAGGAGAAGGAGAGGAAACATTTATGGAGCTGTTACTAGGTATCAGGTGTTGTGCTTAGCATTTTATGTTTATCTTATTTACTCCTTGAGAAACTCAATGAAATACTAACTATCATTATTCCCATTTAATAACTAAGAAATGTGAGGCTCATTAAAGTTAAGTGACATGCCAAGAACACACTGGTAGACAGAGACACAGATTCCAATCCAGATTCATTTGACTGTAGAGCGCATGCTCTTAACCATACTCTGTCCTTGCTATATGCCTAGCCAGGCTTGCAGCATAAAAGGGGAATCAGACACATCATGGCCAACTTTAATATGCACCCCTTCTAAATGTGGCCAGTATGATCATACCCAAAGTCATAGGCACTGAACACAAGGCTGCTACTGAGTCCCTGAATGAAGAGAAATTCTTCCAGATTTGGCTCCCTTCAAAAGCAAATCTCCTGCCTTGCCCCATTTTCTGACTACCTTTGTATTTTGTGTTCTAGCTTTGATCAAGACCCATTCATGCTTAGTACCTGGTAATGCTAGAGAATATCATTTCCAGTTACTAGCTGTAGGCCAAACCTTCCTAAAACAGAGATGAGAAGCATTATGGCCCCAGCATCTAGCCTAGGAATATGAGATGACTCTCACACACATGCTCATGGGCACCATAATCTGCACTGCAGAAACTGCTAGAACAAGGGACTTTATGTAGCATCCTCCAGACACCCATTGAGGATGGGGACTGTGCTTGTAGCACAGTTTGTCTGCACTATTTCTTTGTGTACCTAGAGGATGGCTGCCATCTCCACGTTCTGTAAATTAATGACCCAGGCCTCCAGCTGCCCTGTGAGGGCATAACAATGACAGAAACTCTCTGATGGGCAATCTCATGTAAATGTGAATGGGGAAGCACATTAAAAGTCATGTTCCAACTTTTATCAAATATGATGAAACCTTTTATGAAATACAAATCAGATCACGCCACTACTCTGCTTAAATCTTTGAATAGCTCATCCTTGTTTACAGGGAATTGTCCAAATGAGTTAACACAGCTCCCAAGGGCCTTATGACGGTGGCTTTTAAAGGTTGTTCACCAGGATCAACAGCAAAACCTACATTTTATTTACTTTCCATATTTCCCCTTGGTCAGCAAGGTTTTTGGTGCTAGAAGCCTGCAACTTCAAGATACTTTCTCAAAAAGCCATGTTCTTCCCTTTATAATGTCCACACTTCTCCTGGGCCCTGTGCCATCTGTCAATCCTGGGCCCAGATCCCAGGAGTAATTTTGCTCAGGAAGGCAGACCTGCCTGTTCAGCCAAGGTACCTATCTGGTACCCATATCCATTTCAAAGCCAAAGACCTAGACTTCTATAAATACAGGGCAACTGGCACTATATAGCTTGATGGTTAAGCACGGAAGTTTTGAAGTCAATTACACCAGAATTCAAATCCTAGCTCAGCCTCTCATTAGCTGTGTAACACTCTTCCTTAATAGCTCTATGACACTCTCTGCCTCAATTTCCTTCTCTAAAATGGAGATGATAATAATTATTGTGTCTATCTCATAAGGTTGCTATGAGAATTATATGAAACAACGTACATAAATCACTCAGGGTCTTACCTGCTATCTAGCTTGGTTCTCTAAAGCTTACAGATAAGGGTGCAGTTGCTGCAGTCAGACAGACCTGGATTCAGATTCTATGTCTTCCATTTGTTAGTTGTGTAACTTTTAGCAAACTAACCTCTGAGACCTTTTCTTTACCCATTAAATCAAGGTACTAAAGAACTGTTGGGGAAGTTAAATAAGCATAGAAACATGCTTATCATATTTTCTGGCACATAATACATGCTTAATAAATGCTAGCTATTTTTATAATTGTAATAATTATTGTAATTAACATGGTGGTGATGATGATGATGTGTTGAGAGCGTCATCAATTCCTCCACCTCTATCAAAGAAGACACAATGCTCTGTTTATTTTTATTTTTTATTGTGGTAACACACAAAAAACTGTTTACCAAATTAGCTATTTGAAAGCCAACAATCAGTGACACTAACTGCAATGACAATGTTGTGCAGCCATACCACTACCTAGTCCCATAAAATTTTCATCACACCAAATAGAAACTCCATACATATTAAATAATCACTTCCCATCCTCCCTCCTCCACCCCCTGGCTAATGCTAATCTGTTTTCTGTCTTTATGGACTTGCTTATTTTAGATATTTCATATAAATGAAATCATTAATCATACAATGTGTAGCTTTTGTGAGTAACTTCTTTCAATTAAGATAATATTTTAAAGTGTCATTCATGGTAAAGCATGGATCTGCACTTCATTCCTTTTCATGATGAAATAATATTTTTTTTTTTTTTTTTTTTTTTTTAATTTTTTATTGGATTGTAGGTTTTGGGGTACATGAGCAGAGCATGCAAGACAGTTGCGTAGGTACACACATGGCAGTGTGCTTTGCTTTTCTTCTCCCCTTCACCCACATTTGGCATTTCTCCCCAGGCTATCCCTCCCCACCTCCCCCTCCCACTGGCCCTCCCCTTTTCCCCCCAGTAGACCCCAGTGTTTAGTACTCCCCTTTCTGTGTCCATGTGTTCTCATTTTTCATCACCCACCTATGAGTGAGAATATGCGGTGTTTCATTTTCTGTTCTTGTGTCAGTTTGCTGAGGATGATGTTTTCCAGATTCATCCATGTCCCTACAAACGACACAAACTCATCATTTCTGATTGCTGCATAATATTCCATGGTGTATATGTGCCACATTTTTCCAATCCAGTCTATTATCAATGGGCATTTGGGTTGATTCCAGGTCTTTGCTATTGTAAACAGTGCTGCAATGAACATTCGTGTACATGTGTCCTTATAGTAGAACGATTTATAGTCTTTTGGATATATACCCAGTAATGGGATTGCTGGGTCAAATGGAATTTCTATTTCTAAGGCCTTGAGGAATCGCCACACTGTCTTCCACAATGGTTGAACTAATTTACACTCCCACCAACAGTGTAAAAGTGTTCCTTTTTCTCCACATCCTCTCCAGCATCTGTTGTCTCCAGATTTTTTAATGATCACCATTCTAACTGGCGTGAGATGGTATCTCAATGTGGTTTTGATTTGCATCTCTCTGATGACCAGTGATGATGAGCATTTTTTCATATGATTGTTGGCCTCATATATGTCTTCTTTCGTAAAGTATCTGTTCATATCCTTTGCCCACTTTTGAATGGGCTTGTTTGTTTTTTTCCTGTAAATCTGCTTGAGTTGTTTGTAAATTCTGGATATCAGCCCTTTGTCAGATGGGTAGACTGCGAAAATTTTTTCCCATTCTGTTGGTTGCCGATCCACTCTAGTGACTGTTTCTTTTGCCGTGCAGAAGCTGTGGAGTTTCATTAGGTCCCATTTGTCTATTTTGGCTTTTGTTGCCAATGCTCTTGGTGTTTTGTTCATGAAGTCCTTGCCTACTCCTATGTCCTGGAGACCTTCTTGATTTTCCTCTCTGAGGCAAAATAATATTTTATTATATGAATATGTCATAATTTGTTTGTTTATTCACCTGTTGATGGACATTTGGGTCATTTTCACCTTGTTGCTATGGTGAATAGTGCTTTTATGACCATTTGTGTGCACATATGTGTTATAGTACCTACTTTCAGTTTTGGGTGGTACATACACAGGGATGGAATTGCTGGGTCATATGGCAATTCCATATTAAACTTATTTAGGAACTGCCAGACTGTTGTCAAAAGTGGTTGCACTATTTTACACTCTCACCAGCAATGAATGAGGATTCCCGTTTTTCATATGCTCAGCAACAATTTTTGTTTTCTGTTTTATTATATTATAGTCACCTAGTGAGTATGAAGTGGTATCTCATTGTAGTTTTGATTTATATGTCCTTAATAATACTATCGAACAACTTTTCATGTGCTTTTTTTGGCCATTTGCTTATCTTCTTCTGAGAAATGTCTATGCAAATTGTTTGTATGGTTTATTTAATGCGTTGTTTGCCTTTTATTGTTGAGTTGTTAGAATTCTTTATATATTCTAGATAGGAGAACCTTATCAGATACATGATTTACAAATACTTTTTCCTATTCTGTAGTATGTCTTTCCACTCTATTTATAGTGTACTTTGATGTACAAAAAGTTTCTAATTTTGATAAAGTCCTGTTTATCCATTTGTTTCTTTCATTGCTTATGCTTTTGTTATTATAGCTAAGAAAACATTGCCAAATTCAGGGACATGAAAGATTCATGTCCACTATGTTTTCTAAGAGTTTTATGATTGTAGGTCTTATATTTAGGTCTTAGATCCATTTTGAGTTAATTTTGGTATACTGTATAAGATAAAGATCCAGCTTCATTATTTTTCATGTGGATATCTGGTTGTCCCATTACCATTTGTAAAGAGACTATTATTTCTCTATTGAATGATATTGACATCTTTATAAAAAATTAATTGACCATAGATAGAGGAGTTTATTTCTGGGCTCTCAATTCTATTCCACTGATCTATATGTCTGTTATTGGCCAGTATCACTCTGTTTTGATTACTACATCTTGCAATATGTTTTGAAATCAGGAGTGTGAATCCTCCAACTTTGTACTTTTTTTTCAAGATTTATGAGCTATTTGAGGTTACTTACAATTTCATATTAATTAGGATCAGCTTTTACATTTGTGCAAAAAAAGACTGGTGAGATTTTGACAGGGATTGCACTGAATCTGTATATCACTTTGGGGAGTATTGCCATCTAACACTATTAAGCCTTCTATTACATGAACACAGAATGTCTTTCCATTTATTTAGGTCTTCTTTAATTTTCTACAACAACGTTTTGTGGTTTGCAGAGTGTAAGTCTCACTCTTGGTTAAATTTATTCCTAAGCATTTAATCTTTTTTGATATTTCTGTAAATATAATTGCTTTTTTAAACTTCCTTTTACATTGTTCATTGCCAATATACACAAATTCAATACATACTTGAAGAAAAATATCTCAGTTTCGCCTCTTCCAGGACTACCTTGATTTAAAAAATGTTATCTATAATCTCATCTGTGGTAGGAAAGTCAAGAAGTGGAAAGTAACCTACAAAAATCTTCCAGCTAATCTGAATACACTACCCTGCCCTTTGGCCTTCGTAATATCCAGTCATTCTCCACTAACAACCAGCACTCTACACCACTACCTGGACAGAGGTTTATTGTCTAGCTGTATGACATTCTCAACTAACCACCCTTCAGACCAACTGTAAGAGGTATTCATTTAAAAGCCATGAAGTCTAACTCTTGAGCCAAGAGTTATTCAGCCAAAGTGTTCCCCTGATGTTAGGGGTCAAGTTACATGTGTTGGCCTTGCTAGACTTGCACTCGTTTACAACAATCTAAGCCATCTAGTCATTCCTTGGAAATTCTTGGGTATTAACAAAGGTTCAATAGTTGCTTCTTCACTGTGACTGCCTAGCTAACCAAACTCATCACTCAGGATGGAAATGAATCTGTAAATGTATCTGTATCCTGACCTTTTGTATACACTGTCTTATTCTGACTATCTTTTCCATCACCTGAACCTAGGCAGACAAAACCAGTGCCTTTTGCATTGCAGTGGGAGCCATCCTGTTACAGAAGAACTTAGTGACTTCCACCTCTATACTTATTTCTCTAAGAAGCTTCTTCTGGAATCAGTGCTGTTTGACCACCAAGGCCACCTCATATTGTTCTGCTCTCAGACCACTGAAACCCATAGCTTAAAAGGTAAAGTCATAAAATCGCCCTATACCAGATCAGTCATTCTATTTTTTTCAGTTCATATTCATGATCACCAGCTGTACCTCCAAGCTGTTGCATATTTTGGTCATGTGCTACTTGCTACTCCATTTCAAACTGTTTGCAGTCTAATTCCAGAAGACTGATGACAACATCTGGCATAAAAACCAGATTTTAGAGCAGGATTTCTCAACTGAGGCAGTATTGACTTTTGAGCCAGAAATTTCTTTTATGTACAGGACTGTGGTATGGATTGTAGGATATATACCAGCATCCCTGCCCTTTACCCACTAGATTCCAGTAGCACTCTTCCCTCCCATTTGTGACAACCACAAATGCCCCAAGGCATTCCCAGATGTGTCCTGGATTTAAGCGCAACCCTGGTTGAGAGCTACTATTTTAGATGAGTACCTCTTTTGCTACATCTCCTTTCAAAACACAGCTGATGTACTTATCTCAGCACAACAGAGATGCACTAAAATCACTGCAGTCCATTTCTCAAAAGAGCTTCTTTCTCTGCAGCCTGTTTCCACTGCTATTCTTCCAAACTCACTGGAGCCAGTTGATCTTTATAGGAACTAGAGGCACTCCAAAACCACTTCACTTTTTAATGTCTTGTTAGAAGGAAAATGCCAATTAGTACTAAACCACCAGGAAGGACGTCTGAATGGACCAAACAGATGGTTAATTTTCATTCACTATTCTCTACACATTTATTCTAGAACCTTGAAGGTTACTACTGGGGATTCTGAGGTGGCAGAAGTTGCCAACCCAAAACTCTTCCAGCTCAAGCAGACATCCTTTATGCACGGCCAACCAGTCTTGCCTTACTGCTAGCATCACAGCAAGAAATCAACAACCCAAGTTGAAAAATATGAGTTTACTGTGCAAGTGGTGCTTGGTTCAAGGAAAACTCTAAATATTGGCACCCAGGAAGTTGTAAAGGCCTTAGAAACAATCAAACAACCTGAATGATACCCTTGGGGTTGTGCAGTGCACAGTATGCCATAACAGTTTGCAGAGGCCCATTTTAATTTCTGGAATCCTCCCAGACACTTTAGAACATTCCACTAGGCAAATCTCCAAGGAAAATGTCTCATTCCACTTGGAGCCTCCAAAGAAGGAATGGTGTTCTTTACACATTAGTCCTTTTAACTGCCCCTACCATGCCTGTGCCAGAAGCCTTGGTAAGTAATCCAACGCAAGCCAATTCCTCCAAGGTTTTGGCCTGCCTTTCACCTACATCAAATATCACACAATGGCCTTCCCGGTCCTACTTACATCTCCACTCTTACCATTTGGTCATCACACTCCAGCCACAATGGTCTCCTTTCTGTTCTTGAACATGCCAAGCTCTTTTCTTGCCTCTAGGCCTTTGCCCTTGCTGTTCTCTACCAGAGATACTCTTTCCCCACACACTTGGTTTCTAACTCCTATTTATCCATAAGGTCTCAGCTTAAAGACTACTTCCTCAAAGCCTCACCCTAACCCCACAGTTGAAATCACGATTTCCTTCTGTATCCTTCCTCCAGTATTCTGCCTCTAGCTCCCTCTACTTTTTCCTCTAATGCATCACACTCATTCAGGTTTTTCTTTACTGTCTTTTTCACTAGACTGAACTCCACGAAGATGGTGATGGTGTTAGTTTTGTTCACCATTGATTGTGTCCTCAGTGCCTAGCACAGTGCCTGACACATGATATACACTCTAAAAATATCTGTCAAATAAATGAATGTGTACAAGTTGCAGTATCTTCCTTGTGAAACATAGATTAAATTATTTTGAACATTTCATTTTGAAGAGATCAGCTGTCAATCTGTATTTAATTTGATTCCAACACCTTTCCCATGGCTAATTTAATCTAATGTGGTTAAGCTTTTTGATGAAACACAAATTGGATCATGTCATTACCTTACTTAAAATCCTTCAATAGCTTGCCATGACCTACAGGAAAATGTCCAAAAATATTAGCAAGGCTGACAAAGCTCTCTTTGACGGTGGGTTTCAAACTTTTTTTGGCTGTTACCCACAGTACAAAATACATTTTACATTGCAACTCAGTACTCATCTATATAAATATGTATTTACAGAGCTGAAAAAAAAGTTTTACAAAAGAACTTTTATCCTTTCTATACACAATGCATTAAATTTTCTATTCTATTATAGTCCATATCATTTAACAATTTTTTTGTCATAACTCACTGAATTTGTTTCACGTTGCAATGAGTTCCAAGCTGCAGTTTGAAAAGCACTGCTCTATGATTTGACCTCCATTTCCAGTCCCTCCAACAATGCTGATGGCCTCCTGGGCCGTTATTCTCACCTTTTTTCATATTGCTCCCACTATCTGTAAAAGAGTTGGTTTTTCAAGACTCAGTTTAACACTTAATAAAGCTGCCTGGCCTCCCTAAGAAGAAGTGATCACTCTCACTTCTGGGTCGGCCCCACTCCACTCATCAGCACCCCATAACAGCGTCCTTATCAGAGCTTTTAACGTAGTGTGCCATATGTGGTTACTTATGTAGTTCCTCTTCAGCACTGGTAAGTGTATAAATACATTGAGCATCAGAAAGTTCTTAGTCCATTCATGCCTGGCAAACACCTTAGGCAGCTCTTGGAGATCATTAGGTACCTTCATTCTGAATTCCATTCATCAACCCTCACTACACTGTTAATAAACGACTCATGAAAAGGACAGACTTGGTTTGGGTTCTAGTGGAAAACCTTAATGAGTTCTCACACATTGCTACAATGGAAAATGGGTTCCCATAACTTTTCTTCCATTACTAAATGTTTACTGTCGGGCTTAGTATTCTTCCCCAGATAAGTAGGAGCTGGAGAGGGAATGTGACAAACCCAAATGATGGTGTCCTGGGGGCCTTGGTTGGATGCTACAATTGGCTCAGATTTACCAGGTCAGTACTATTCTGACTCTGGACACTCTTTCTTGGTTTGAGTTTCATTATTTCCCTTTGTGGTTGAAATTCGTACTTAATTTGCTTTGCTTGACCTTCTGTACTTCATAATTTGAACTCTTTGCTTTGGCTCATTAATGTTTCTCTCTTGGGGTGAGGAAGACAGACGTACTCTGCTTCTCATGTCTCCAACCATAGCACTGGCTCACTTGACTGGCACTCCTAGTCTGGACTTACCTTAGCCCCCTGACAGAGGAAGTTCACTAATATACAAATGGCTAAGACCCAGTTCCTGTCCTCATAAAACATACAGTTTATAGACTGCATCGAATGGCTAGAACTTTCCTTAATCCAACATATCTGCTTTCAATTGGTCTTACCTAGTTCTAAACTCTTGTCACTCATGGGTTCTGGGCTTCTAGACCTCCAGCTACCTCAGCTTTTTGTTACAAACTGTAACTACATGTCACCCAATGTGACCACAGAGTCCACCTAGCCAGGCAGTGCAGTTCTCCAGAGACCTCCTTGGAACAGAGATGGGTGAGCTCCCACTGCACTTCCCTCTGTCTGGGGTCTACACTCTTTCTAGGATGTTATACCCCTCCTTTATAAAGTATTATAGCATCCTGGCAACCACCAATCTACAGTCTCATAATATTTGAAGAAAACCCATGAATAAGACTCTCTGCCTTCCTTTTCCAAATCCTAGTACTTTTTACAGAAAAGGAGAGAATGAGGTTGAGGATGTGCTGAAATGCTGAGAATATCAAAGCAGTAATAATAAAGGATCGTGAAGATTTTGCTGAGGCCCAGAGTTTCATAATATCTCAGGGGACTGAGTATTCATAATCCTGAACCTAAGGAAGAGAACATGATACTCTCTAAATCAGGAATGACATGAATGAAAGTCAGACTTTTAGATCTTTACAGGTTTAAACTAATGATTCCCTTTGGCATATGGATTGCCTCATTGACATAGCCACACCCTATGAATGGCATCATTCACAAGACTGAAACTGATATGTTTCTTCAAAAACATATTAACATACCCCCAAGATCTGGTATCCCTTAAGGTGCTGATTTATACAGTTCTGGAGTGCCTACAGAAGAGCCACTACACACAAGAGACAATATGGCACAATTACACACACACCATAGATGAATACTATTCCTATTCTGTTGGCTCTTATATTTGTATCTCCAGCCTGGACCTTGACTATGAACACCAGACTTATAATTCTGACTGTCTACTTGACTCTACTTGGATGTCTAATGAGTATGTCAAATTTAACGTGTCTATAAATGAACTCCATCTCTACCTCAAAAAACCTTGCCCTCTCATGGTCTTCCCAGTATCAATGAATGGTAAGTTCACTCTTCAAGTTGTTCAACTGAAAAAAACTTGACTCAACCTTGATTCTTCTCTTTCTCACTCCACATGCAGCATGTCAGCAAACCCTTTCTACTTTGCCTTCAAAACATATCCAGAACATATCCAGTTGGTAGCTTTTCACCACTGCTACAGTTTCCACTATAGCCTAATTCTCTATCACTCTTAAAAAAAACAAGACTTATTGACATACAATCCAGATTCCATACAATTCATCTATTCAAAGTGTATATTGAATGCTTTTTAGTATATTCAGAGTTTTGCAACAATCACCAAAATCAATTTTAGAACATTTTTATCACCTCCCAAAAGAAGCCCTGTACCCTTTAAGTTATTTTTATTGATAGAATAAAAAAAAATGTGATTGTAAATGTTTTGAAGTACCTGAGATATTCTGATAAATGCATACAATATGTAAGGATCAAATCATGGTACTTGAGATATTCATCACCTCAAATATTGATCTTTTCTTTATGTTGGAAACATCATAATTCCTTGCTTCTAGGTATTTTGAAACATACAATAAATTGTTGCTAACTATAATTTCCCTGTTTTCTGTCAAATACTAGAACTTATTTATTTGGTGTAACTGTATTTTTATACCCGTTAACAAACTTGTCTTCATCTTCTCCTCCCCACCTACCTTTCTAGCCTCCGGTAACCACCATCCTATTCTCTACATCCATGAGATCCACTTTTTTAACTTCCAAAAATAAGTGAGAGCATGCAATATATATCTTTCTGTGCCTGGCTTATTTCACTTAGTACAATAACCTCCAGTTCCATATATGTTGCTGCAAATGACAGGATTTCATTTTTTTGGTTGAATTTCCATTGTATATGTATATATTTTCTTTATCCATTCATCCATTCATGGACACTTAGGTTGATTTCATATTTTGGCTATTGTGAATAATACTGCAATAAACATGGAAATGCAGACATGTCTTCAACATACTTATTTTGATTCTTTTGAATATATGCCCAGCAGTTGGTTTACTGGATCATATGATAGCTCTATTTTTAGTTTTTTATAGAACTTCCATACTATTTTAAACAATAGCTGTGCTACTTTACTTACCCATCAATAGTGTTTGAGCATTCCCCTTTCTCTGCATTATCACAAGCATTTGTCATTTTTTGTGTGTGTCTTTTTCATAGTGGCCATTCTAACTGTAGTGAGATGATATCTCATTGTGGTTTTGACTTGCATTTCCCTGATGATTTATGATGTTGGACATTTTTTTCATATAACTGTTGGCAATGTGTCTTCTTTTGAGAAATGTCTATTCAGCTCTTTTACCTATTTTTGAATTGGATTACTTGGAGAGGATTTTTGTTGTTGCTATTGTTTAGTTCCTTACCTATTCTGGTTACTAATTCTTTATTGGATGGATAGTTTGAAATATTTTCTCCCATTCTATATGTTGTCTCTCCACTTTATTAATTGCTTCATTTGCTATGCAGAGGCTTTTAACTTGACATAATCTCATTTGTCTCTTTTTGCTTTTGTTGCCTGTGCTTTTGAGGTCTTACCCCAAAATGTTTCCACAGATCAACGTCCTTCCTGTGGCACTTCTCCAGTGTTTTCTGTCAGTATTTTTCATAATGTCAGGTCTTAAATTTAAGTCTTCAGTGCATTTTGAGTTGATTTTTTTTTGAGTTGATTTTTGTGTATGGTAAAAGATGGGGATCTAGTTTCATTATTCTGCATATGGATATCTCATTTTCCTAGCACCATTTATTAAACAGACAGTTCTTTCCTCAATGTATGTTCTTGGCAGCTTTGTTAAAAATGAGTTGGTTGCATATAGATTTATTTCTGGGTTCTCTATTCTGTTCCATTGGTCCATGTGTCTCTTTTTATGCCAGTACTATGCTGTTTTGGTGACTGTAGCTTTGCAGTATAATTTTTAGTCAGATAGTGTGATGCCTCCAGCTTTGTTCTTTTTTGCTCAAGATTGCTTTAGCTATTCAGGGACTTTTGTGGCTCCATATGAATTTTAGGATTTTTTTTCTATTTCTCTAAAGACTGCCTTTGGTATTTGGGTAGAGATCACATTGGATCTATATATTGTTTTGAATAATAATCCTTCAAAGTTATGAGCATGAGTTATCTTCCCAATTTTTTAGCCTCTTCAATTTCTTTCATTGCTGTTTTATGGTTTTCCTTGTAAAGATATTTCACCTCTTAAAAGCCTGTATCCTTTAGCTATCACCCACCTAGTTGCCCATTCTCTCCACCTCCCCAGTTTTAAACAAACACTAATTTACCTTTAAATACCTCTCGATAGCTTTGCCTCTTCTGGAACAGCCATATAAATGGCGTTACACACTATGTGGTCTTTGTGACTGTTTCTTTAATTAAGCAAAATGTTTTTAAGATTCGTTGATGCTGTAACATAGATGAGTACTCCACTTTCTATGGCCAAATAATATCTCTTGCATGTATATGCTACATTTTGTTTGTCCATTTTTAGCTGGTGGACATTAGGGTTCTTTCCACTTTTTGTCTATTATGAATAATGCTGCCATGAACATTCATTTACAAGTTTTTACATGGACATATATTTTTATTTATCTTGGGTATACGCTTTGGAGTAGAGGTGCTGGGTCATACACGATAACTGTTAAATTTAACCACTGTTTTCCAACTTCATCATCTTTTGCTTGAATTATTACTAATTTGATTTCTAAGCATTCTCCCTACTTCTGACTATGCCTCCCTTCATTTTAGTCTTACATAGTGGCCGAGACAACGCTGCTATAATCTGAGACAGATGTCATACCTCAGTCTTGCTTAGAGTAAGATATAAAGTCCTAGAAGCTCTGTACGATCTAGTCCCTCAATTACCTCTCTGACTTTATTTCCTTTTACTCTCCCCTGCATTTGCTCCATTGCAATCACAAAGGCCACTTCCCTATTCCTCTAGTACACCAAGTCCACTGCCAACTCAGAGATTTTGCACTTGCTTAAATACCTTTCTCTTCTATATCTGCATGGCTGCTCCATCTCTGACATCTCGGTTTTGTTCAAATGTCACCTGCCTAATGAGATCTTTCCTAGCCACATTATTTTTTTTACTTCCTTCCCTTCAAGCACATGATATTGCCACTTGTCTGCTTTTTTGCCTTTGGCACTTACAAAGGGAAATATACTTTGCTTACTTATGTAGTTTACTGTGTGCCTTCTTCATTAGAGTAAAAGTTCTATGATAGCAGATATTTTTATTGGTCTTATTCATGTTCCCTATTGTATGCCCGATACCCAGACCATGTCTTTCCCATATTATTGTCTCAACAAATACTTGAATGAATAAATGAATGAATGAATGGGTGAGTGAATGGTTACAAGTATGAGCTTTGGAGTCAGATAAGCCTAGTTTCAAATCTCAGCTTTGACACTTCTTAACAGTGTGACCTTGGGCAAGCCTCTCTGAGCCTCAATTTCTTGTATGACTCACAGGGCTGATGTAAGAATTTTAATGAGATAATCTATGTAAAGTCCTTAGTATAGTTCTTGGCATATAGAAAGTGTAAGTGACACAAAAATAATTAATATAAAATATTTTTAAATGCTTACTTGAAAACACAGAGGATGAATTCTTAAGTCATGTCCTGGCTTAGACATGACATCCTCAGATGTAATCTGGCAAGATTATTAAATGAGCAAATGAATCACAGAGATTGCTGGGGGAGATGTGGTATCACCTGGGAATCTTGTCCATTTTCCCCCTCTGAATGTGCTCTCTCTCTCTCTTTTTTTTTCTGAGACAAGTTCTCTCTCTGTGGCCCAGGCTACACTGCAGTGGTGCAATAATGGCTTGCTGCAGCCTCGACCTTCTAAGCTCAAATGATTTTCCCACCTCAGCCTGTTAAGTAGCTGGGACCACAGGGTCTCCCTATGTTGCCCAGGCTAGTCTCAAACTCCTGGGCTCAAGCAATCCTCATATGGCAGCTCCCAAAGTGCTAGGATTACAGATGTGAGCCACCACATCTGACTTGAATGATCTCTTTAGAAAAAGATGAAGCTTCCTCTGACTCTAGCTATGTTTGAGGTCTATTCACCTTCACTAAAATCCTTGCAACTCTGACCTGGCTTATTTATAATTCATGGAGATAGGCACTTCCACTATTGCTGTAGTGACCACCCTGTCACAAGAGGGTACCTGAAAAAGATCCACCCAAAAAATATTGTGAGGATAAGCTTGCTGGAATCTCATCAATAGGTAACCATAACTGACTTTCATACCCAGCAGCAATCAGTAGGGAATAAAAGTGAATTCCAATCACACAGACTCAGAACCATTATGATGTGGCATCCAATGGATGGGATGTAGGAGTGGTGATACCTTATTCTGGAGGTTCTCAAACTTCAGCTTGCATCAGAATCTCATGGAGGTCTTATAAAAACATATATTGACTGGTTCTACTCCTGGAATTTTTATTTCAGTAGGTGTATTAGCCCATTTTCATGCTGCTGATAAAAGACATACCTGACACTAGACAGTTTACAAAAAAAAAGAGGTTTATTGGACTTATAGTTCCACATGGCTGGGGAGGCCTCACAGTCATGGTGGAAGGCAAGGAGGAGCAAGTCACATCTTACATGGATGGCAGCAGGCAAAAAGAGGCAGTAGGCTTGTGCAGAGAAACTCCCATTGTTAAAACCAGTGGATCTTGTGAAACCCATTCACTGTCATGAGAACAGCACAAGAAAGACCTGCCTCCATGATTCAATCATCTCCCACTGGATCCCTCCCACAACATGTAGGAATTTTGAAAGCTACAAGATGAGATTTGGGTAGGGACACAGAGCCAAACCATAGCAGAAGGTCTAGGATGGGGCCCAAGAACTCACATTACTAACAAATTTGCAGGTGATTCTGATGCTGCTAGGCAGTTGTAGGGGCACACTTTGAGAACTACTGCTGTAGTACAACCACATATTCATCCCTGAGTCTAAAAATCTGATTCAGTAGGTCTGGGGCCCAGTCCAGGAATCTCCATTTTAAGCAAACACTTTAATTCTGATGCAAGTGTTCTATGGATTGAGCACACTTTGTGATGCCTGCTATGGATGCCCAGGCCCTATGTATCTATGAAGATGATGTTGAGTATGTTCTGGGTGGCACCTGAGAATTCATGTGTCCAGTAAGCCCCCAAGTGGTTCTGTTGTGCATTAAAGTTTGAAAGCCATGGTTATTTCCTGTCATTATTTAGCTACACTTCTGAAACAGCTATTACAAACAGCTCTTTGCAAGGCACAGCTGGGAGATGTAAAGGAGAGGAGGGTTGTCCACATTAGCAAGTGAGAGCTTGCATAGAAAAAGCCTTAAAAGAAATTCTTTGACAAATAAGGACCACTATGCAGGTAGGGATAAAGGGAGGGGATGGAGAGGGCAGTTAATTAGCTGCAAGGTTCAAGCAAGGTTTGCAAGGGAGGTCAGCTTTTGGTTGCTTGGGCAAGAACTTCTCTGATAGCAGTATATGCAGGCAGACTCCTCCTTATCCTTCAAGACCCTGCTCAGAAGCATCTAATGCCTGGAAGTGACCTGGGAAGCTTCCGTAGGGCCAGTTCAAAGTTGCTCTTTGGACAATTCCTTACAGAAAAGTCACAGGATTGAGAGGAACTTCAGACATCATGCACCTAACCTTCCCCTTGTGGAATTATGGATGTGGAACATTGAGTCCCAGAGACAGGATTGGACTTAATAAAAGCCTACACCAGTGCCAGAAAGGGGATCCTGCACATAATGTAATAACAGTAGCTAGGAATTTTTGCTAGGCATTTTGTATACATTATCTCCTGTAATAACCACAATCCTATTAACTAAGCACTATTATTATTATTGCCCCTCACATCTTGCCCAGCACTCTGAGATATAGAGAGGCTTTTGCACCTGAATGTGGGTGTGCACTTGAATAGAGGTTGTTTCAAGGGCAGTGACCTGAATAAAGCAGTAGCCAAGTGAACAAGATCAGCTCCCTGATTGGTCAGAGCAGTAAATTCCAACCACCTACCAACCATGTTTGGGGAGGAGGATTGGAGATTATTTCATGACAGGAGACCAGGGAGAAAAGGGCCAAAGGTGGTTGCTTATCAGATAACTGTACATGTGAAGCAAAGAAGAATTCAGTTACACACAGGAAGGAGGCTTTTCTTCTGCCCACAAGTAGGAAAAAGGTAGTCATGTAATTGAGCCCATACAATTGGAACAGAGTTGTATACAGAGGATCCTGGAACCCAACCAGCAAGTTAGCAGTAACAAATGTCAGGGGTGGGAGCTTCAACACAGCTAGGGAGTGGCTGGACTGGGATTTGAGCTTAGGTCTATCTGAAACAGAAGACTTCTTTTAATTTTACATTAATGGGTCTCACAATTTAGAGTGCCTTTAAATGACCTGGGAAGCTAGTTATAAGCACAGGTCCCTAAGCCCCACCCACAGAAATTCTAATCCAAAAGGTTTTGAGTCGGGTCCGGAGATCTTCAAATAGGCCCTGTAGGAGAGGATGATGCAGCTGGTTCACTGGCCATAATTTGAGATACACTATCTTGGACATTCTAACAGACCAACACCATTCTAAGGCCACAAAACAGTGGTCATTGTCAACATCTTTATAAACATGATCCACATCTTCCCCTACACCCAGATGTCTTTAGCCCTAGTCACTACCTTTATCAAAAGGGTGCTGCACCTCAGAGTCTTTAGAACTAAATGGTTTGATCCATGGTACCATTTATGGCCTTTTCCTTTTAAACACAATAAGTGATCACTGATGACCCATAATTACTAACAGCCCATTAGTATTTCTTGAATGTTGTAATTCACGCATGGTAAAATAAATAATTCAAGAAGTTCAAAAAAGCACAAAATTGACTGTGGAGACTTCTTTCTCACTCCCCACCCTCTAAAGAAAACCACCATCAACAATATTTTGTATATCCTTCCTTTTTTTTATTTATCAACTACTGACTTTGGACACCATGCTTCAGACCTACCCGTTTGCCATCCACAGGTCAAAAGAGCTAACACCAAATGCGCCCTATATATCTACCAGTCTCTTTATATGTATTGTCTCATTTAATCCTCACAACAACTCAATGAAGTCAGATAGTATAATTATTCTCATTCTATAGATAAGGAAACTGAGGCTCAAAGAGGATAAGTAATTTGCCCAAATTCACAGAGAACACATGACAGAGCTAAAACTTAACTTACTCTGTGTCCAGAGCCTATACTTTTAACCAATCAGCTCTGCTTTTCACAGAATATAATAATAACAGCTAATATATATTAAATTTATACTACATGCCAGCCACTTTCCTAAGTACTTTACTTACATTGCCAAATTTTAACCTGTTGAGTTGGGTATTATAATACCCATTTAACAGATAATGAAGCAGAAGCACAGAGAGGTTAAATAATTTTTTCAAGATCACACAGCTGGTAACAAGCCGAGCTGTAATATAAAGCTGGGCAGTGTGGCTTCAGTGCCTACATGCTTACGCACAATGCCATGTGACCTCCATAGGCAGAAGGATCACATAAATAAGAATTTAAAGGTTTCAGATTTCAAAACTGCTTAATTCATGCATGATTGCTCCTTGTGTCCCCTGTTCAAAGCATCCCATGTCAGCAACTTTGACACTCCCTGGATGTTTACCTGCATCCCCACACTCCCTTACCCTGAACCTTTGGAGCCAGCTTTCCCTGCTTACACCAGACACACCAGCTGATCCACAATGGCAAGCTACCATGACCCATTGCTCATCAGGATAATTACCCTGTAGACTGTTCTGTTCCTACCTCTGCCTATGGCTTTCTAGCTTTTTAGCCCCTTGATTGACTTCCTGTGCAACCTCTGGACCTTAAACTTGAATTTCAGAGTGATTCTTTCTAGTAGCCCACCTTTATTTTTTCTCCAGTGGAAACTGACTTGGCGGGAACAAGCCTTGTCCCCCAGCTTCTTTCCTTCTTCCTAGGTGGGTTAGCCGGTCTCTGAACCCCATGGGGTGGAGAGTCAAACAGGTTGAGCCCAGCCCATGATTTGCAGGGTAGTCACCTGCTGTTCCGGGGAAAGAAAAGGCAGATTTCTCTTGGCAGGTGCTCATCCTGGCAACTAAGTTAGCCACAGAGAGGCCAGAACTGCTCCTTTGTGGGTGGTGATACCTCAGTGTATAGCTGCCAAAGGAGTTCTAGCTCTGCCTCTGCGCCACCCTCTGGAGAAAAGAGGAAGTGACTCTAGAAAAGTGAAATCTAAAGCTGCTGCAGACTCGGGCACTTGGAGCAGGAGCGTGAACACAGGGGAGTTAAAAAAAATGGGAAGGGCGGCTCTCTAACAGATGGTTGGTTTCCTTTCAGGGTGTTCCGTGGGGTTTTTGATCACCCTCTTCTAAGCCTTCCAAGAGGGTAGCCCAGGTTGCAATCTGTAGCCTTCTTTCGCAGAGGTGCTCTAAGGCAGGAGCTTAACCTGGCCTTCATGGATGGGGTTCATCCGCAGCAGGAATCTGAGAACTTGGATGCAGAAAACATACCTTTGTCTTTACTAACCTCTAACTTCAGTTTCCTTAAATTCAATATAGCATGTCTTAACAATTAGAAACATAAGCAACAACCCACAGTGGTATCAGCAGTACCTGTGATTGTCATCAATGGAAGCCACAGATGGTTGCATATCACATTACAACAGCTGCATTACAGCATCTTCTAATACTGCTTATGCCCATGGCAACTTTGAAATTACAGTAGTAGAGACCTGCCACTAGATCTTGTTACTTAACGTGTGATAACTCTATCACAAGTTCATTTTTATTATTTTGACAACTGCGTTTCAGTGTAATAGGTTTCCTTTTTATGCCTATGTATTTTGTTCTAAGCACTTAAAAACGTGATTCTGAGAAGGGGTTCTGTTGACTTCACAGGCTGGCCAAACGGCTCCATGACACCTAAAAGTCAAGAGCCCTAATTCTTTTGAATTCTGTCTAGCTTGGCCCTAGAAACTGAAAGGGGTATATCCGAGCTGAGGGCCTATGTTCAGAAGCCTTGGTGGAGACGGAGCTGTAGGAGGTGGGGGAGCAGGGGAGCAGGTCAGAAGAACAAGGACTGATTGCTAAAACTGCAAGCAGAACAGAACAGAAACGTAGGTATGAGGCTGACCTCACCATTGCCAAAGGAGCCCACACTCCCTTTACTTCCCCGCCCCTCGGTTAAAAAAAATAGGAAGCCAGAACAGCTAGCTCTGTAACGGGTTAAAAACTCATTCCCCACTGCACAGTATATACCACAAGATGGCGCAATTGTATGAGTCGATGGCCAGGAGGGGACTTCCAAAGAGTATCAGAACTGTATCAGAATAGTAATATAGTGACTATTCAGAATTTTCCGGATTCATTGTCAAGGCCCAATTAGGACCTTCAGAGGCACTGAGGTACTGAAAAGACTATGGCATTCCCACTCACGTGTAATTCAAAAGAAAAGCAAAACTAAACTGTAAATGATTTTGCTGAAATTCCAGTAACTTATTTCTAGATTTCCTGATTGCAAAACTCTGGATAAGGTCTTTGAAGTTAAACTTTTCCTCAGGCTGTAATTTCCTGGGGCTCTAAGTGTTTAGTCTGCCTGTCTATCAAGAAGCCCAGCACTATCTGCTGGTAAGAGAGTAAGCAAGCCAGATCCTGCTCTGGACTCCAACTGAGCCCAAGGCCCCACCCTCCGCTGAGTCACAGTGTGTTGGACCCTAGTGAAACCCAGGACATCTGGTAACTACCTCCAGGCTTGTGGTAGACGAAGGAGCTTTGGACAGCTCTGTGGACCCACCCCAGCCGGTTCACATGGCCGAAACCAGCCCTCTTATGAGTAAATATCATCCTGTGATTTGGAAAATTAATAACAATCGCGGTATACAAAATAGTTAACATACAGCATTATGCACATGTTCTGGTCAGATATAACGTCACCAAGGAACGCTAATTCTCAGCTTCTCCTTGCTCTTTGGTCCCTGGCCTCTTTCGAAGTGACAAAGGCAAACTCCTACCATCCTCTGGGCATCTGCAGCCTTCACATCTGAGGATTTACTTAGCTGTTGCCTCCACAACCATTCCTGCATACATTTATGCTAGGCTTCATCAGACCTTGACTTCCCTAGCAGGGACCCAATACTCTTTGTAAGAAGAAAAATCAAGAATTCTAACTCTGTCAGTGTCCATTCTACGAAGATATGGAACCCTTCCTAACTCTGGTAATTAGCAATCACTTAGATGAACCCCCAAGGAACGCAGGGCAGAGTAAAATTAGATATTCAGGCCTTCAACACCTCGATCAGATTCAGCAGGGTAACCAGAAAATACCATCCTTTTAGACCTATCCTGGACAGTTCCTGCATCTGATAACGTTACGTCCTGCAACTTTTGTAAGAGGTCTGAATTCTCATCCTTTGAAGCAGCTGATGAGCCAAAACCCAGTATCAGGGTTTCATTTTTACTGGTTCTTTCCTCCATCAAGTCCTTGGTTCAGCCATCCCTGGGCCTACTACAGCAGTATTAACACTGGTAAAAAAATAAGCATATTAAAAACAGAAAGTTCATTGGCAGTTCTTTCTACATGCCCAGGGCATCTGCATGAAGTCAGACAAAAAGGAAATTCACTTCTTACCTGAAGAAGGGAGTCCTCTGAAACCTTAAGGATATGCAGCAACTCCTGCATTCTGTGGGGCACTGCTTAGCTTTCTAGACTTGCCATTTCACTGCTGCCAAGGGTCAGGAAGCAACAAAACAAAACAAAGCGATTCATTTGGGATGGAGAATGCACTGGAAAGGGTTCTAGCCTTCTGTCATGCAAACCTATGTTTTAAAAAAGATTGCCTGTAGGAGGGCTGACGTTGGTAGGGGGGTGACAAAGGTGCCTCCTAGCCCAATCCAGCCAGGTGACTGCGCCTGCCCCATGTAGGCTGCCATTACCCATCAGGAATGCGCAGCCCAGGCCCATCTTGTTTATGGCCTAGGTGCAATCTGCTTCTTTGCAGCTCTGTATTTAATGTTATCTTAAATTTTTAAAAATACTTTACCAAATACTTTTCATGTTTCCATGTGCTTGACACCATTCTAGACCTTCTACATGTAATAAATTATTCAATCCTTACAACAACTTCCTGACATAGGTACTATTTTTATTTCCATTTAGAAGTAAGGAAACTGAGGCACAGAGAGGTAAAGTAACTTGCCCAAGGTCAAACAAGTGATAAGCAGTACAGTCAGAATTCAGACCTAGGAAGCCTGACTCCACATTCCATGGGCGTAGTCACTATTCTATAGCCTGCTTTGCCATGTGATACCTCTGACAAGACCCTTTAACATTCTAAGCCATTCTCTTCCCTTGGGTTTCATTTGCTCCCGCCCATTCTGAATAAGTGTCCTCCCATTGCCACTCAGCCACTAAGACTTTACCCAAGCAGAGTCCCAGTAGTACTACTCCTCCCCTCTTCGACCTTACCAGGTACAGCCAAGCTCCACAGAGGGGATCAAAAACCAGGAAAGAGGTGGTGAGGGGCTGAGCTGAGAGCACTGGCAGTGGGGATGGAGGAGAGGCAGTAGATACAAGACAAACTTTGGAGGAAACATCAGCAGGATGTGAGACATAAGGAAGAAAAGGTCAACAATCATCTGTAAACTTCTGGCTTGGGTGACGGAACAGGTGGGTGTCGTGATACCACTCCCTGAGGTGTGGGCACGGAAGGCAGAGCAGTTTGGTGGGGAAGGTAGTAACGATAACAGCTAGCCTACATTGCCTGTATACTATGTGTCCAGCACTTTACACATGGTCTCCTGTGTAACCCTCACAACCACCATTTGAGGGAGGAAACATGTGCTATCAGTATTTTCAATTTACAGATGAGAAGACTGTAAGGCTCTGAGGCTTGCAGTGACTTTCCCGAGATCACACAGTAAGTAGCAGAGCTGAGATTTGGACAGAGGTCTGTCTAATTCTACGTCTGCACTTTTAACCAGCTGAATGGAAGATATTCAGGTTGTATTCAGACCTCATTTCTTTGCTCTGTCTGTTAGTTCAATCCTGATTGTGGTCTGTCTTCAGGTTCCCAATTTGCTGCCTTTCCAGAACCTTCATTTTACTTTGGGTCTTGACACTGGTTGCTTGCTTGGCAATGACTCCCAACCTTTCTGCAATCTTCAGTATCTGAATACCGCCCTTCCCTCCAACTTCCTCACCCCAGCTGCCTCACAGCCTCTTTGCTTGCATACCTCATTCAAACTCGAAACATAGCTGAATCTACAGGTTTTTAAGATCCTTCTCCATATCCCACCCACTGTCCAGTCTCCATCCTTGGGTTCTTCCAGGCTAGCCCTTGATGAACATCAGGGACCTGACTCTATTTCCCCTTGAGAGTTTATGCCTGTACCTGCCTAATGCTATGGTTCTGTATGCATGTGAATGTATATAAGGTAGAGATGGGTATACAAGGGAGGTGGGAAGCATTTAGAGGACAAGAGGATGCTAGACATCCTCAATGTGCTAGACGGTCCCACACGGTGAAGAATGTCCCATATTCTATCCAAATTTTGAATGTCGCCTCCCATCCAGTTATTCATGTAGGTTAATAAAATCTGTTAATAGTGAGCTGTGTCGAGACCAGTTTGACCAACATGGAGAAAGCCCGTTTCTATTAAAAACACAAAATTAGCCAGGCATGGTGGCACATGCCTGTAATACCAGCTACTGAGGAGGCTGAGACAGGAGAATCACTTAAACCTTTGAGGTGGAGGTTGCAGGGAGCCGAGATGGTGCCATTGCACTCCAGCCTGGGCAACAAGAGCAAAACTCTGTCTCAAGAAACAATAATAATAATTAGCTGTGCCTAGAAAAGAACTCTGCTTTATACATAAACACAAAGTATTTTTTGCACAGTTTTATTTCAGTATATGCTGAAATTTCCAGGAATACAGCTACCATGTAAGTTGAGGGAAAACTGTGCTTTGTTTTGTTCAGAACTCTTCCAAGAGTTTTTCAACATTTTTGAAGGTCATGCTGCCAACGACAATGCTAATCATGATAATTGAGTCAGCAATGCAGTGCCCCTGCATGCGCCTGCACTTGTAGTGCTTGAGTTCATGCTGTTTCTGCACATCGGTGTAAGCTTCTACCTGTTCCCCTAGGTCTTCTAGCATGGTGTGGCCTGAATCTTTGCAGATGGAAATTCATTACTTATTACCAATCATTTCCTTTTATTTCTCCTTCACACTAGTTGGACTTCTCTGTCTCTCCCCCCCATCATATGTATATACATACACACAAATATACAAATACATAAAATTATATGTGTAGTAGATACATTACCTTGTCTATGAGTTTCTCTGTCTCATTTTAGGATAGTAAAGGGGCTGTAGCAAAGTATTTGACAAAAATTTGGAGCACTTATACATTGCCCTACACTGCTTTTAGTGCTTTACATACCAGTCTCAATTAATCCTCACAGAACTTCACAGAACCTGAATGAGATGAGTATTATTTCACTGTTATCTTGAAGATGAAGAGGTGCATAGAGGTCAAATAACTTGCCCAAGGTCACACAGCTAGTAAGTGATAGACAAGTAATCTGAACTCAAACCTGTTTGACTCCAAATGCAGTACAAATTCAGCTGCTTGCAGTGTGGTAAATTTTATCTACTGTTTCTTATTCGTGTTAGAACAGGCTCAGGATGATTCTCAGGGCAGTGCATTCAAAAAGTCTTTGAGGTTCCTACAAAAAGCATAGACACCCCCACCCCCTGAAAACACTCATGCACACATTTGGGTATGTCTGTTTAACACATACACAGCCAGTCAATGACCTGAGCCCAATTTAATGGTATCTTATTCCTTAATTGTTTATTCTGTCCAATTAGATTGTATAATGCCTGAAAGCAGATCTGTGCCAGCCATGTTTTCCATTTGAAAAAATAAGGTATACAATCTGACACTGAATGTTACACTGGGAACAAATAGGTTCCATCTGGACTGTCCTGTACAATTCCCACACCAGCAACTAGCCAGATTAACAGGACTTGGTAGCTAATAAAAGAGATTCTTAGACCTTTACTTCCCTCAATTAATACGATCTGTCGCATGAAATGTACATCACATACTTATTTGCCTTATTCAGAGAAACTAGCCATTCATCTTTCTCTGTGTAAATGAGAGCTCAGGGGTTTTCTCCAGGCTTCCATGGAGAACTACAGCTCATTCTCAAGCATATCTAAATCTCATCACTAGATGGCAGTGTTCCCCAAACTTTTAACAGAGTAGTAGGCCAGCTTTGTTTAATGCCATTTTATCATGAGTCATAGGTCAAATTAACCATCTTTCCTGCCACCAGAAAACTGTCCAGATGTTTTCCATGCTGAGATTTCATGAAAGGTAACTTGCTGTGGCAACTTGTTGACATTTAAAAAATAACCGTAAACCTGTTCCAGTACAGCTGGGTCGCCTCAGTTTAGCTCAAATACTCAGTAAGTCCATATTGTGTTAAAAACAGAGAGCTAGGTGCTGGGGCTACAGAGGTGAAGCTGAAAGTGCCTGACTGTCTTAAGAAAGGCACAATCTAGTTGGAGAGACTGATGCACACACAAAAAGTTATATAACAATATCATAGCACTGTGATAGGGTAAGCCCAGAATGGGACACTCATCTCAATTTGGAGATTCAGGGATATACAGCTGGTGACACTAACAGCTGAATTTTTTAAAATTTATTTTTGTTTGTATCAATGTAAAGGACACAAGGGCAGTTTTGTTACACTGATACGTTAAATAGTGGTGAGGTCTGGGCTTTCAGTATATCCATCTAAATGGTTATACTATAATGATAATAATGTATGTTTTAACCATTCTTTTATCATACTCCACCCCCTCCCACCCTCCTACCTTTCTTGAGTCTCAAATGTCTATCATTCCACACTCTATGTTCATTTATACCCATTATTTAGCTCCAAATTAGGAGTGAGAACATGTGATATTTGACTTTCTCTTTCTGAATTGTTTTACTTAAGATAATGGCCTCCAGTTCCAAACATGTTGTGGTAAAAGACATGATTTCAATCTTTTTGATGGCTGAACACTATTCCATTGTGTGTATACACCACATTTTCTTTACCCAGTCGTCCATTTATGGACACTTAGCTTGATTCCAAAGCTTGGTAAATAGTGCCGCAACAAGCATAGGAGTGCAGATAGCTCTGCTATATACTGATTTCAATTCCTCTGGCTATATACCCACTAGTGGGATTGCTGGGTCACATGGTAGTTCTATTTTTAGTTTTCTGAGAAATCTCCATACTGTTTTCCACAGAGGGTGAACTAATTTACATTCCCACCAACAGTGTGTAAGCATCCTCTTTTATCCACATCCTTGCCAACATTTTTTATTCTGTCTTTTAAGTAATAGCCATTCTGAGTGGTGTAAAATGATATCTCATTGTGGTTTTGATTTGCATTTCTCTGATGACTAGTGGTGAATGTTTACAGCTGAAACCCCAGGGGGCTTGTGTTACAGTGTGCCAGTGTGTTCTTTCAGGTTTGTTTGTTTGTTTGTTTGTTTTTGAGACAGAGTATCACTCTTTTGCCCAGGATGGAGTGTAGTGGCATCATCTCCACTCACTGCAACCTCTACTTCCTAGGTTCAAATGATTGTCCTTCCTCAGCCTCCCAGGTAGCTGGGAATACAGGTGTGCATCACCACGCCCGGCTAATTTTTGTATTTTTTGTAGAGATGAGGGTTTCACCATGTTGACCAGTTGGTCTCCAACTCCTGACCTCAAGTGATCTACCCGCCTCGGCATCCCAAAGTTCTGGGTTTATAGGCATGAGCCAGTTTTACCCATTGTAGGCTGCTTGTGTTTATCAACTCAGTGAGACCCTCTGCCTTATCACAAGCACAGAGGGCTTTCTGTATCTCAGGGTTCTTGCCTTAGTATACTGGAAAAATCGGATCACACATAGGCTTGAAGGATGAGCGCAAGGCTTTTTATTGAGTTGTTGTAGTTCTCAGCGAGGTGGATGGGGAGGCCAGAAGGGAGATGGAGTGGGAAAGTGGTTTGCCCCTGGTTGATGGCCTGCAAGTGTGCTCTTCCTGCAGTGTGTTCCCCTCGACATCCAGCCACTTGTGTCTTCTTCTGACTGTGTGTTCCTCTCAATGTCCAGCCACTTGTGTGCCCTTCCCACTAGGGTCTTGAGGTTTTAAGGCACAAGGTGGGGGCAATGCAGGCCAGGGTGGTCTTGGGAAATGAAACAGTTGGGCATAAAACAGAAATGCCTGTCCTCACCTAGGTCTGTGGGCAGAAGCCCAGGGTAGAACCCTAGCCAGGGACCTTTCCTTCTCTACCCAGCACTTCCCTGCCCACCTCTTGTATCAGTATTACCTCATTTAATCTTTACAACAACCTTGTGAGGAAAGAACTATGATTACCCCTATTTTACAGATTAGGACACTGAGGCACAGAGCAGCTAACCAACTCGCCAAAGCTGGAATTGGCAGAACCCAGATTTGAATCCAGGTAGTTTGGCACAGGCACCAGGAGGACTAGAGTGGGGGCATTTTAGGCAGAGGAAACAGCAGGAAGGGGGCATGAACCAGCATGAATAATTGGAAACACACCAAACTTGGAATCACTGAACTGTAAAGTGGGGATAACTGAGAGGTCAGGACTGTGAGGCTGGAAGAGTACATTGTGAAGGGCCTGAGATGCCCTGCTCTTAGCTTGGGCTTGACATGCTAAGAACAAGAGGCGGAAGGACAGGAGTCTTAGGCAGGAACAGACCTAATCCTATTGGTGTGATGATACTCTTTCCTTCCCCAACTCCATCAGGTAACAGACTCATCCTGCCACACAGAAATCACACCAAACCTCATTCTTTACCTAAATGTGCATAATTGTGCTTCTTGCGGCTACATTTTCAGACGCGCTCTAAAGACAGTTATACTGTAAGACAATGGTTCTCATGTTGAAGTGTCTGGACTAGCAGCATCAGAGCCAGCTGAATACTCAGTTCTTTCAGTCCTACCCAGTACCTATGGAATCAGAAACCCTGGAGGTAGGGTCTGACAGTATGTGCTTTAAAAGGGCTCCAAGACCGGGTGCTATGGCTCACACTTGTAATCCCTGAACTTTGGGAATCTGAGGTGGGTGGATCACAAGATTAAGAGTTCAAGACCATCTTAGCCAACATGGTGAAAACGTTGTCTCTACTGAAAATACAAAAATTAGCTGGGCATGGTGGCATGCACCTGTAGTCCCAGCTACTCAGGAGGCTGAGGCAGAAGAATCACTTGAACCTGGGAGGCAGAGGTTTCAGTGAGCTGAAATCATGCGACCGCACTCCACCCTGGCAACAGAGCAAGACTCCATTTCAAAAAAAAAAAAAAATACTCCAGGTGATTCTGAGGCACCTAACATATGAAGACCACTGTTTTCCATTGTTGGTTCAATATTGCAGGTGCATCTGATTTCCTTTCTCAACTCCTTGAGGTTAGGAATCATGTCTTCTGTTTTATAATCCTGCCTGGCACCCCAAATTTCTGCTCCCTGACATGAATAGCTATGCATATCTCAGCTCTGCTACTGTATATAAATCTCTTATTCTTTCTATGCCTCAGTCTAACAGTCTGTGAAATGGGAATAATAATACTGACTCCAGTCAGGTTTTATATTAAGAGTTAATACAAAAAAAGTTATCAGGGTAGTTCTTGATTCATATTTAGTGCTCAATTTTATACAGATGCTCCTTGACTTACAATTGGGTTAAATCCTAGTAAGTCCATCATAAGTTGAGGACTGCACTGAATGCTTGTCACCATTGCTCTATCTTTAAGTTGAAAAATCATAGGTCGAACCATCCTAAGGCAGGAACCATGTGTATATCATTAGTTATTTGCACCTAGCATTCAATAAACAAACAATAATTGATTAATAATTAAGAGGAGATTTAGACAAAGAAGGGAGAGAATTAGAAAAGGCAGGATGGGAGAGAAGGCCAGAGAAAATGAGAAAAGAAAACCTGTTTTAGATTCAGCTAGGGCTGTCACAGCAAACCAGGAGTCTGGCTTTGCAGGGAGTCAGAGAAGGAGAAGGAGGGAGGGGGAAAAAGGCAGAAATATGTCCATTTATCTCCACAATAGGCAAATCCACAGAAACAGACGGTAGATTAGTGGTTGCTAGCGGGATGGTAGGTGGGAATGGAGTTTGACTGCTAATGGGCATGGGAATTTTTGGGGGAGAGTGAAAAGGCTCTTGAATTACATAGGATGATTGCACAACCCTGTAAATATACTCAAAACCACTGAGTTCTATCCTTCAAAGGATAAATTTTATGCTATATGAATTCTGTCTCAAAAAACAAACAAAAAAAACCCTAAAAAACAAATAGGCCTGGTCAATCTGGTAGGAGAATTTGAGACCTTATTCTTTTTCTTCCATTAAGCCCCAGGAAACAAGGCACAGAGCAGGTGCAGAATTGAGACCAGGAAAAAAGACAGTCTTGTGGCTGGAATTTGCTCTAATTTATTTGCTTCCCACATAGGGGCAAGCAACTCATTTCCTGTGTAATTATTTCTAAAGACATAAAGTCTGACATTTTCATTAAGACCCACCATATCAATGGCATAAAATTAAATTCCAGGAGAGAGTGACACAACCTGATTGTAATAAAAGTCCAATCCAAGACTGGCACACAATGGAGAATCTCACAAACATGTGTGTCTCATGCTTGAGGTCAGCATGGGTGAAAATGTCAACCTTTTACTTCTAAGTCCTCAGTCAACATAATCTAGCCAAATAGTCCTGGCAGATCTAATTATGTACTCTAAGGGCCCAAACCACTTAATTTTAGCTCCGAGCTTTTAGAGTTTCCAAGAAAATCATTTGATGATTATTTCACTGAGTGATAAAAACAGACTTATGCCTTTATAATACAGGGTGGATGAATCAGGACTTAGGACATTTTCAAGTTTAAATATGTGCTCCAGTGTTAATTGTGGGATGGGGGCACTTTATTTTATTAAAAATAGTCTAAACATGTCTGCTTTATAGACACTGTGTGACACGATTGCTTACTGCCAAGAGAGTTCTACCAGGAAAAGTCCAAGACAAGAAGCACGAATCAATGAAAGCTGGCAAAAGTAATTCAAATAAAGGCAAAAGGGAGGACATCCAGCCTAGTAGTTAGAGTCAAGGATGCCACATGCCACAGGCCTAACTTTATTAGACCTTAAATCCTCAACCAAATTAAGGATATGAATCTATATAGTGTAACGATTGAGGATGCGGATTTCAGAATTAGGCTTCTTGGGTTCAAATATTGACTCTATTCTCTGCTCTCCTCACTTCTCCTAAGATATTGGTCTATTATTTCCTTCATAGCACTTTCTACAATCTTTATTGTTATGACCTGACTCCTGCTAGATTATAAATTCTATGACTAAGACAAAGGCCGATATAGTAGGTACTCAATAAATATTTGCAGAGTTTAACAGAACTCTCACCTTTCTGTCCTTGGGGCAACTTGCCTCCCTACATCTCGGTTTATTTTCTATCTGCTAATTGTGGATGGTTGTAGTACCCACATAATAAAATTGTTGACAGGAATCTACATAAAAGTATAGTGCCTGGTACCTAGCAAGTGCTAAAAAAAATGCTACCTATTATAAAGGAGAATTTCTAGATAAGCACCATGCTCGGAACAGGCAACTCAGTAGGTTGGAATCCTTTCTTTAACAATGACATTTCTGCTTTTAAAACAAGCAAATCTGACAAGAATGTTAAAACATAAATTCTGGGTCATGGATAATTTGTGGTTTATATATTATTCTCTGTATTTTTATGTTTCATATTTTTCAAACATAGTCTGATGTCTTTGATGCTTTTCCTATAGATAGGAAGAGTAGCTGTCCTCTCCTGCTGAATCTTGGCAAGTTCACTTGTAAACCCTAGAAAGTTGTTGGAGGGATACTGTGTCAGTTTTGAGGCCAGTTCAGAAAAGACAATTTCTATTTCCTCTTTGCTTTCTGGGAACACTTATGCTTGGAGCCCTGAGCCATTATGATAGAAGTTTGCACCCTGAAGCCGCTGGACAGTGAGGAAGCCAGTGTTGTAAACAGGCAACAAACATGTAGACAATTGAGTTAGCATTTCTAAACTTTGAGAATCCTCCCAGCCCAGGCATCAGATGTAAGAGTGAACAAGAGACTTCAGATGATTTTAGACCTTGGCCGTCAATTCACCCCCAGCCTTCAAGTTTCCCAGTAGAGACACCAAACACCATGGAACAGAGACAGCTCTCCTCATCATGTACTTTCTAAATTCCTGACCTGAGGAATCTATAGCACAATGAAATCGTGGCTGTTTTAAGCTGTGAAATTGGATGGTCATTTGTAATAGTATGTTTGAAATATTTCATAATTTAAAAGAAAGATCATTAAAAGGACCAGTCCTCCTCTTACGCTGCCACCCCCAATTCAGCTCTGCATCATTGGAGCAAAAACTAGGATGTGTTTCAACAGTAAGTAAGCACATCATGATGCCATTTGAAGGGCACCAAATCTCTAAAATACATCACTCCCTTCTAAGGTCTAGAATGCTCCCAATCAAGATTTCTTTGAGATATTTTATCTGTGAGAGCCCACTATTAAGAAATATTTATAAATAATTCCCCAAAAGGCACAGAGGTGGGGGACAAGGAAGGAGACAATTTGACCTAGGCATCTTATTCACTAAGGGCTTTAACTTTCAGCTTCTGAAGTTATTACCAAATGAGTTTCTATATATGCAGAGTACAATGACACAACAAAAAGAAGATATTTGTCATATACCTTTAAGCTTCTGTCTTATTAATGAAAAACTTAACTCTGTAAATTATATAAAGAGGTTTAGTCTGAGCCAGTATGAGGGAACATGGCCCTGGGAACAATTTCAAAAGGTCTTGAGAAAGTGAACACAAGGTGATCGGGTTACAGTTTAGTTTTATAAATTTTAGGGAGATAGACAATACAGTCAAGACATAAATCAACACATGTAAGGTATACATTGGTTCAGCCCAAAACGGTAGAATAGCTCAAAGCCCGGGGTTGGGGGAGGAGGAGCTACATTTCTAAGTGAAGTCAAATATTTTCTGATTGGCAGTTGGTTGGAAGAGCTAAGCTTTGTCTGAAGACTTGAAGTTAGGAGAAAGAAATGCTTGAGTTAATATAAGGGAGGTTGTGAAGGCCAAGGTTCCTGTCATGTAGATGAAGCCTTGTAGGCAGTAGCCTTCAGAGAGAATAGATGGTAAAGATTTCTTTTTGGACTTAAAGAGGTTCAGACATTTAGTTAATCTCATCTGTATCAAGGAAAGGCCTAGAAAGGGAAGGCCTGGCTTCACTAATGGAGATTCTCCACAGATGCAAATTTGTCCCACAAAACACAGCTTTGCAGGGCTATTTAAAATATATCAAAGAAATCCATTTTGGGGTAAAATATTTTTATTTCCTTCAGGGCCTGCTATCTATCATGTGATGCCATACCATAGTCAGCTTGGAATTTGGTATCTTGTTATCACAAATACTCTGTTTTGTCAGTTTTATGATCTCTATTTTAATGTTAATGCTAGTCAGTTGTGCCTAACCTCCAAAAGGGCGAAGATATAATGAGTTATGTCAGACCTTCCTTCCTGTCATGGCCAGCAATTCCATTTTTCAGGTTTCTTTGAGGTTCCCGTGGACAAGAGGAGGTGGTTCATTCAGTTGGGGGGCTTATGATCTTATTTTTGTTTTACAGCCTCATTATCAGACCCACCACCTGTCCTGCACTGTGAATTTTTTTTTAACCTGGCAATTATCTTGTGACTACTACAATTATATTGTAGGACATTGCCATTTGCGGTGAAATATTTAAATTAGAATTAACCTATAGATTATGAGTGACTCACAGTCATCAGCCAAACCCCCAATTGGCAAAATGGTCTCTGATATATCAAAAATCCTGTGACATTATTTAGCTGCAAAGATTCAGAACATTTGAATTTGTCAAAAAATATGTTGCTCATTAATCTTTGTGAGAAGATTGAAACAAATTAATGCATTGTCTTTTTAAAATTAAAAGTGTGATGTGATTTTGTTCCACATAACATTGAAAATATGGCACAATCTAAGTAACCTATTTGGTATTTAAGATACATATGTACAGAGAGTCTTAATACCTAGAAATGGCCTCTTTGTATCTGGCTTTCTGAGAAGCCCCAGGGGATACTAAAAAGCTGTAATTTTGGAGGGACATCAGGAATGAAGTTTAATAGTGGAGTTTTATACAGAAATTATATTTGAAATCTTTTCTAGCCATGAAGACTGGTGAGTGTTTGACCAGAAAAAGGCCCCTGGGGGGATAATGTGCAGCTCATCAGGGAGAGGAAGAGGAAGAACTAGAGTCTTACATCAAATAGTGTTCTCTGAAAGTTTTGCTTAGTATCCCCAGAAGAAAGGGTCCAGGGGACTGAGACTGACTGGATCAGCCTTTTCTGAAGGTGGATGTCTTGAGGCAAAATTGAAATCCCATCTGTGTTTGGACAGGGTAGATGTCTACTGCTCTATTGCACAAGTTCCTGTGCAACGGCTACCACTCTATTGCACAATTTCCTATCTGATCCCAGGAAAGAGTGTGTACCACACTGAGGCCGGTCCATTCCTTTCAACACTAAGCCAGCCTCAAAAGCTCCCTAATCCACTAGGCAGTGCCAGCCAGCAGAGGGCTTCACACAACCTGCTGTTAGGGCCCCAGAGACTGCCCAGAGCATCATCACCAGGCAGCTGCTGTTGCTGCTGCTGCCACCTTGTGTCCTGTGAGGAAGAGCAATTGCTTTCTGAGAAAAAAGCTCCATCTTCCAATGAGCTCTCCCTATATGAGGTGATTTGGTAATATCCCACCTAACCTCTTCCTGGCAACCAGCCTTGCCTAGGGTCTTCCAAGGATTCCTGGGTGGGGGTGTCTTACTCTGTTTTCTGCTGCTATAACAGAATAGCAGCACAGTCAGCTACCATGGACTGAGTAACTTAGAATGAAGAGAAATGTATTTGGCTTACGGTAATGAAGGTTGGGAAATCCAAGAGCATGGCACCAGCATCTGGTGAGAGCCTTCATGCTATGGCATAACATGATAGAAAAGCGGCAAACGTGTGAAGAGGGAATAAAACTTAATATTTTTATCAAAAGTCTACTCCTGCAATAAGTAACGCACTCTCATGATAATGAACCCACTCCTGTGGTAACAGCACTAAGCCATTCATGAGGGCAGAACCCTCATTATCTAATCACCTCTTAAAGGCCCCAACTCCTAATACTGTCATATGGCAATTAAATTTTAACATGAGTTTTAGAGGGGAGATTCAAACCATAGCAGGGGCTACCTCTGCTCTGTGCCCTCCTTTCCCTTTTATCTGTGTTCTTCTTCCTTTCATTTCTCTCTTCTCTTCCCTACATCTTTT
Source organism: Callithrix jacchus (assembly GCF_049354715.1). NCBI lineage: Eukaryota > Metazoa > Chordata > Mammalia > Primates > Cebidae > Callithrix > Callithrix jacchus. Next base: position 107,222,090 of record NC_133524.1, on the reverse strand, counting down.
TTCTTCCTCCCATCTTTTTTCTTTCTTCTGATCTCTTCCCCCTTTTCCCTACCTTATTGTTTCCCTTCTACCTCTTGAGCTCTCCACAGACCCCTCCTCATTCCTTTTCTTCATTGCCCTTTATTTGATCTGGAGTTCTAGGATTATACGATATGAGTATACATGATATATTGCCAGATTTTGAAATAGGTATAGAATGGGTAAGAGGAAGTGAAAGTTATAAATCTAAAGATTGTCCCTTAGGAGGCAAGAGAAGAGCAAGAATCTTGCATCCTTACTTCTAACTTTTCAGGCCCTAGAATAGCAAGCTCAATACTTGCTATATTAGGGGAGACAGAGGGGAGGCTGAGAACTCTCCTCTGTCTAAGACAGTGAGATCACTAGGGGCCCTTTGGTATTGTTTATTATGAAATATTAAAGACATACTAATGGTATAGATATCTTTTTGCTTAATCACCACACAGACTAAGAAAATTGATTCCTACCAGTGCAATTGGAGCCCCCATGTGCCTCTCTGATCACAACTCCTCCTTCTACTCCAAAGATTACTTTCATCTTAAATTAGGAAATTGTTATTCTGTGGGTTTCTTTATTCTTTTACTACATATGTATGTAGCAGCAGGAGCCCTTTTAAGGGCTTTGCCAACAACTTCCTAGTGGCAGACCTGTACCATTTTGGCAGATGTAACAGAAAGAAGAGGTTTTGATGAATCTTTGAGGACAGATAGCTTTCAGCTTCATGCACAGCCTAGATCCTGTAGGCTGTCAACAGTTAGCAGTTCAGAATGTAATGGTTAAGAACAGGGACTCTGCAACCACACTGACTGGGTCTGAATTTCAAGACTGCACTGCCTGCCTATGTAACCTTGTAACATCTTTAGAATAAATAGTGCCTGGTACGTAGTAAGTGCTCCATAAATGGAAACTGGATTGGTAGTAGTGAAGTGCTTTTATTTGCTAGATAATGAAGTGGAAGGCTTCTCACTTTGACATCAACAAAGAGAGACTTCAGCTAGATAATGAGTGGCCCCTGGGACTTCATATGGGAGGAGCAGTTTCATGGATCTGAGTGAAACTGACCCAGAGGAAGAGTAGCTGAGACCCTGCCCTACTCTAATTAGTGCCTTATAAGATGTTTGGATCTTGTAACATAATTTCCAGAGACTCCAAGATTTCTCCTAACAGCACATGCCTGATAAGGGCTTGGAGAGTGTGCTATGAAAAATTGTGCTGTGGAAGAAAGAGGAGGAAAAAGAGGGAGAGAGAACAGGAATGTAGCTTTATTCTAAAAATGGGTATTAATAATGGCCTATCAATATTTTGTGTATTTAAGGTGGAGAATGTATATTTTGTGTATTTAAAGTGGAGAGCTCTATAAATATTTATTGAGTTTACTTGTTCTGGATCTGAGTTCAAGTCCTGGATATCCTTATTAATTTTCTGTCTCGTTGAGTCTAAATCTCTTTATGAGTCTTATGTATCTGGGTGGTAGGATCATTAGCTCTTATTGTTGATCCTTTTTATCGCATTGATCCTTTTACCACTATATCTTTGTTGCTTTGAAATCTAATTATCAGATGCAAGAATTGCAACTCCTGCTTTTTATTTATTTATTTATTTATTTATTTATGCTCTTCATTTGGTTGGTCAATCTTTCTCCATCCCTTTGTTTTAAGTCTTTGTGTATCTTTGGATATGAAATGGGTCTGGATGTAGCATATCGTTAGGTTTTGGCTATATCTTTTGATTGGGGGATTTAGTCGATTTAAATTTAGGATTACTGCCATTTGATGTTAACTGGCTATTTTATCCATTCGTTGATGTAAACTCTTCTTTATGTTGATGCTCTTTACTTTTTGGTATATTTTTAGAAAGGCTAATACTGTTTTTTCCTTTCTATGTGTAATGGTTCTTTCAGAAGCTCTTGTAAAGCCTTCTTCTCTCCCCCTCTTTTTCATACTCTTTCTTCATCTTCTTCACTCCTTTTTTTCTTTCTAAAAAAAAAGAAAAGAAAAATTGTGCTCTGACAGTGTCTATGTAATGATAATAAGCTTTCATCTGCTATGACCCCCACCCCCCACCCCTCAATACATGCATGGAAAAAAAGACCAATCACAAATAACAACAAAAATAGAAACAAATAATGGATTCATCCTAGTTTGTTGCTGTTGACTCTGAGGTTTGATTCTGGGATCCTGGGAGTATGGTGGTGCCACTGATGTATGTGGAAGACGTGATGCAGGGAAGGAATTTAGAATGGAAGAAGACTAAGTTTAGATATATTGAGTTGAAAATGATGACAGACTATATACATGCAAATTCTCTCTAAGCAGCCCTCTAAAGTAAAAGGAAATTGCTCCATTTGCTAATTGAGCAAAACACAAAAAGCAATCGTTTTTCAATTTTATTTTATATCAATTGGTCTTGCTAGGGCTCAAGAATCTGGATTTTAATACTATTTTAAGTGACTCGGCTCCTGGTGGTCTTTGTATAAAGCACACTAGTAAAATTTCTGATACATGCTGTGAAAAAGGGAGTTTTATATGGGGAAAATGGTAGGCTCCAAGGATGACGCAAAGGGAAAGGGGTCAAAGAACAATCTGGCCAGCTCCTCAAATGTTTGCTGAGGAGTAGCCCTGACCAACCAGGACTTTGGTTGATTAAGTGGAACAAGCCCTTCCTTCCATTCCAATTCTGTCCTCCCTACCCTGACTGTGTAATAAATCATATCTCTCCTTGCGTTGTTATCTTATCATCTCATATTTTTTTTCTTTTTTTTTTTAAATTTTTTATTGCATTTTAGGTTTGGGGGTACATGTGCAGAACATGCAGGACAGTTGCATACGTACACACACAGCAGTGTGTTTTGCTTCCTTTCTCCCCTTCACCCACATTTGGCATTTCTCCCCAGGCTATCCCTCCCCAGCTCTCCCTCACGCTGGCCCTCTCCTTTTCCCCTCAATAGACCCCAGTGTTTAGTACTCCCCTCCCTGTGTCCATGTGTTCTCATTTTTCATCACCCGCCTATGAGTGAGAATATGAGGTATTTCATTTTCTGTTCTTGTGTCAGTTTGCTGAGAATGATGTTCTCCAGATTCATCCATGTCCCTACAAACGACACAAACTCATCATTTCTGATTGCTGCATAATATTCCATGGTGTATATGTGTCACATATTCCCAATCCATCTCATATTTGTTTGTTGGCATCTAGTTTGGGGATATGGGGAGGAATCAGGACTGAGGCATAGGGAAGTATTTAGTGCATTGGCATAGGGCAATTAGGATGGAGATGAAGGTAGGGGTTCTGAGTTTTTCATTGATGTTACACAGTACAATTTGAATTGAGCTTGCTACTTTGAGAGACAACAGTGTCGGCCATGAGGCAACAAGTGAGACCAGTGTTATCGATGTATATTTCTGAGTTATTATAAGTTATACCTCAACTACACAAAATGAAATGATTTGGAAACTATATTGTTTATTTGTCAGTATAGACAAGTGATCTGTCTAATTTAGACTGTCCATTAATGACTGCATGCACTCACAATTGCCAGTTAACCATCTCACTGTGGGCTCTTGTAAACACAGTTCTAATTACCACTTGAAAAAGAGCAAGTGAAAAGTTAAGAGATCCACATAAAGCAAGCTGTGTTTGAAGAGCCATAGAAATGAAGATTGCGATGAGACTATAAAATCAAGGAAACACTTGGCCAAGAGAGGCATAGAGTGGGAGAGGACAGCTTGAAGCTGTTTAAATTTCCGGAGGGGCCAATAAAAACCAACTGATTCCTCCTTTTCTCTATAATGAAACCAATGGCAAATGCAAACAAAACAAGTAAAACGGATTATGTTTTCCCGCATGTCACTCCTCTGTGGAAGTCACTGCTATGGAAGCTGTAAATGGAAATGTCTGGAACATACTTTAAAAGTGGACAGGCTCAATTCAGTTCTAATCACATTTGCATCTTTGGCTCAAGTAAAGGATAATTCACTTTCACATTTCAAGTTCCAAGCATGTAACTTGGTGAGGCAGGGGAGAGGGGAGCTTTAGGAAAGAATGCTGTCTTCTAAGAAGAGCAGTATACAATTAACATGCACTGTGGGTTTTCTTTAGCTGGCTTGGGTTTGTGTTCAGGAGTCTGAATCCGTTTTGCTCTCACTTATCTTGGAGCCTTTTTTAGCTTTGCAGAATTCATGATTCATAGAATAACAGTAATGGTACTGTGATCCTTCAGGGTTGGAAGCATCCTTAAAGAAGACCTTGTTCAATCCTGTCATTTTTCAGGTGGGATTCAGAGCAAGGAAATGACTTTCTTAAGGTCTCAAACCTAGTTATGTGCGTGGACAGAAGCTGAAATGTAGTCCAACTAGTTATTTGGTGTGGAACAGGAAAAATGCTCAGAGGCTTGTCTGAATTGATTATTTTAGTGGTTCATAGAATTTATTAGTGGTTCCACTGAATAACACTGGCTGCAGGAGTGGTATTCAAAATATTTAATAATGGGTACAGTACTGGGTACTGATTAATTAGAATGGAATCTGGCTAATTGCTGAAGCATTGTGCGGGAGGACTCCTTCAGAACCAGATATTTACTCTTTAGTTACTGATTTCGGGAAAGTCTAGGGGTTCCGAGCTGGAGGAGATGAGGTTTCACTGCACTTGGGTTTCAGGGCATTTACCAATTTACTTGAAAGTATCTGTCATTATTTTCACAACTTGTCTGGCTATACCAGTGCATCCTGACTGAATTATCTACCTTCCTTGGCATCACACTAGAATCATTTGGTAAGCCTTTAAAAAAATCAGTGCCTGGGTAATTTTAATGTGTGGCCAGGAATGAGAACCACTGGACTAGATATACTGTCATTGTGGAGACCTATTTCCTTTTGAAGATCACTTACAACCATCACTCAGGGACATAATTAGGATAAGAACAAGTGATCAAGCCAGTTGGACTTCCTCTAAGGCCAGTGGACTTAATCTTGGTTCCTAAATAAGCATATCATGACTTGTCTGGGAAGGTGTTCATAACAACACCTGGGTCCCAATAGCTATACAAATTATCTTTGCAATAAACCAAAGTTAGCATATTTAGTCTGGATATAAGGTAGGACAGAAACCCCATACAGGGTCATCTTTAACTCTACAAGCCAGGATGGATACCTTTGTATGCCCAATGCAATTGTCTTTGTACTGTGACCTTGTATCTCTGAAAGTGATGGGCTTAGAAGCCAATCCTTTTTAGTGGGAGCCAGGGAAGGGTTTTAGAACTTGAAATGGAAGTTTCCATCAGATGGAGCAGGTACCTTGAAAAGGTCCAGCAAACAAGCTGACTACATCCCTTATCAGAGGACAGACTGAAATGAACTTAGTGATGGTGATGGAAGCCATGGGTGTATATGGGGGGTAAGATATAACCTGGAAAGCAAAACAGGAGGGAGAAGTTCAGATACTAAATAAGAATGAGCATGGAGAAGTGAGACACAGAAAGAGACGTGGGGAGATCATGGGTACTTCTGTATGAATCACCACAATCATCATTATTTTCTCCAACATTTTTACCCAAGATTTTCAAACATACAGAAAAGTTGAAAGACTTTCACAGTTAACGTCAAAACACCCAATACCTAGATTCTACAATTTACATTTTCTTGTACTTTGCATTGTCACAAACTTAATTTCTCTATCCCACTATCCATTCATCAATCTATATTATTATTTTCATACATGCCAAAGTAAATTGCAGACAGTAATACACTTCTCCTGAAATGCTTCAGAGTGCATATCATTAACTAAAGTTCAGAATTTGTTTATGGTACTTTTTCTTTTAAAGTCAAATTTACATAAAATGAGATACATAAATCTTAATCGAACCACCAGTGAGTTATGACAAATAGATACAAATGTGTAACCAAAACCCCTTTCAGGATATAAAACATTATAATGACTTCAGAAAGTTTCTCATGCCCCTTTTCAGTCAGCCCCCACCCTTATCTCTGCCTCAGGCAACCACAGGCCTTTTTTTTTTAACATCGATTAATTTTGCTTGTTCTAGAAGTTTACATAAATGAAATCATACAGTTTATAATACTTTGTGTAAGAATTCTTTCATTCTGCATAATATTTTTAAAATTCATCCATGCTATTGCATTTATCAGTAATTCATTCCTTTTTATTGCTAAGTAGTATTTAATTGTATGTCTATACCAGTGTTTTACCATTCATGTGTTAATGAACACATGAGCTATTTCCAGTTTGGAAGTATTGTGAATGAAGTTTCCATGAATATGTAAGTTTTTGTATCGACAAATATTTTATCTATTTTGGGCAAATACCTAGAAATAGTATTTTTAGATAATAAGGTTGCTATATATTCACATTATAACTAACTGCTGGACATTTTTTCAAAGTTATTATACCATTTTAAACTCCCAGCAAAAACGTATGCAAATTCTAGTTGCTCAGCATCCTTTCCACCACTCGGGGTTGTTTGTTTAACTTCAGCTGTTCTTCTGGGTATGTCCTGGTATCCTAGTATGACTTTAATTTGCAGTTTTCTGATGTCTAATGATGTTGACTGCATCGTCATGTGCTTATGGGTCATTCACATATCTTTTGTGAAGATTCTGTTTAAAAATTTTGCCTGTTTTGATTAGGTTATTTGTGTTTACATATTCTGAATACCAGTTCTTAATCTGGTTGTGGTACTTTCTCCTAGAATGTGGCTTGTCTATTCATTTTCTTAATGGTGTATTTTGATAAAAAATGGTTTTTAATTTTTGTGATGTTTAATGTATCGATTTTTATTATATGATTATTTCTGTGTCCTAAGAAACTTTTGCCTACTCTCAGTTCAGAGAGATATGCTTCTGTATTTTCTAGAATTTTTATGGCTTAAGTTTTATCATTCGGTATGCAATCCTATCAAATTATTTTTTGTATGGTGTTATGGTATAAATATTTATGTTCTCCCCCAAATTAATATGTTGAAATTAAAATCCCCTAGTGATGGTATTCGGTGGAGGGTCCACTGGGAACTAATAAGGTCATGAGAATGGAACCCTCATGAATAGGATTAGTTTCCCTATAAAAGAGGCCTAAAGGAGATTGTTCACTTTTTCCACCATGTGAGGACACAGTGAAAAGACAGCCATCTATGAACCAGACAGTGAGGCCATACCAGACACCAAATTTGACAGTGCCTTGATCCTGGAATTTCCAGCCTCCAGAACTATAAGAAATAAATTTTCATTGTTTATAAGTTAACTAATCTATGGTATTTTTTATAGCAGCTCAAATGGACTAAGATATGTAGTTGAGGTAAAGATTAAGTTTATATTTGTATATTTAGTTTTCCAGCTCCATTTGTTGACAAGTCTTTACTTTTCTCTTTGAATTGTTTTAGCATCTTTGTCAAAAATCAGATGACTATATAAGTGTGGGTCTATTTCTAGACTCTATATTTTGTTCCATTGTTTTGTCAGTCCTTATATCGGTGTTATATGGTCTTGATTACAGTAGTTTTATAATAAACATTAAAGTCAGGTATAGTAATTTTCTGATCTTTCTGGCAAGTTTTTACTGTTAATAAAATTGGCTTATTTTGTTAAAGTGATATTTGAAAGAGGCAGTTTATTTTATTTGAATTTCAATAGTTTTTGAGGAACAGGTGGTTTTTGGTCACATGGATAAGTTCTTTGGTGGTGACTTTTTAGATTTAGGTGCACCCATCACCCTAGCAGTGTACACTATACCCAACATGTAGTCTTTTATCCATCATCCCCCTCCGACCTCTCTCCCCGAGTCCCCAAAGTCTGTTATATCATTCTTATGGTTTCATATCCTCACAGCTTAGTTCCCACTCACAAGTGAGAACATACGATATTTGGTTTTCTATTCCTGAGATTTTTTTTTTTAAGATTGCTTTGGCTATCTAGGTCCCTTGTATTTCCAAATAGATTTTAGAATTCGTTTTTACATTTCTACGAAAGAAACAGATGGGATTATGTTTGGTATGTGGTTGAATCCCTAGACCAGTGTGGGGAAATGAACATCTTAAGACGAATCTTTCCATATACAAGCATAGTATTCCCATCCCTTTATTTAGAGCTTTAATTTTTCTTAATTAAGCTTCAAGCTTTTTCAGTCTAGAGGTCTTGGCACATCTTTTGTTAAATTTATTCCTAAGTACTTTATGTTTTCTTAAGCTTTTACAAATGGAATTGATTTAAGAATGTCACTTTCCAATCATTTGCTAGTATAAAAAATGCAATTGATTTGTTATACTAACATTGTACTATGTAATTTTGTTAATTAACTTATTAGTTCCAGTAGTTACCTTAATTTCTTTAGGATTTTCTATGTAAGCAATCATGTCATCTGCAAATTGTTCCTTTCTCATATTTATGCCTTTAATTTTGTTTGCTTGCTTTATTACAATGGCTAGAACCTCCAAAACAATGTCGATTAAAAGTGGTCAAAACATGTAATATTTCACCATTAAGTATGGTGTTAGATGTACATTTTTCATAGATACCCTTTAGCAGATCAAGGAAGTGTCCTATTCCTAGTTCGTTTAGAATTTTAATCATAAGTGCTGATTATGTCATGACTCTTCAGCATATTTGGATGTGATTATATGATCTTTCCCTCTGTACTGTTAACATGGTGAATTATATTGATTGATTTTCAAACGTTATGTAAACCTTGAATTCCTAGGATAAACCTTGGTTGATCCTACTGTATTACCTGTTTCTATATTGCAAGGATTGTATCTGTTAATACTGTGTTAAAGAGATTTGCATTTGTGCTCATGAGACACTGGTCTATACATTTCTTTTAATATCTTTACCAGATTTTGGTGTTGGCATTATGCTGTCCTCAAAAAATGAACTGGAACATGCTTCCTTGTTTTCTAATTTCTGTCTAAATTTGTGTTAAAATCGGCATTGTTTATTCATTACATGTTTGACTGACTTCATTAGGGAAACAATCCAGGCATAGAATTTTTATTCAGGAAAAGCTTTTGATAATAAATTCAATTTCTTTAATAGATATGGTGCTGATTATAATTGGTGAGTTGTATTTTTAACTAATTTTTCTATTTCATCTACATTATTAAATTTGTTGGCTTAATATTCTTCACAATAATCCCTTAATAATATACTTTTGTGTTTGCAGATTGTTAATGGTAACCCTGCTTTCATTTCTGATATTGTTGATTTATATTTTCTGATTTCTTTCCTTGATAAGTCTTACTAGGGGTTTATCAAATTTGTTAATCTTTGTGAAGAATGCATTTTTTGTTTTATTATTTTTCTCTATTGCTGGTTCCTTAGGGTGGAAATTTATATTATTGATTTTGGACCTTTCTTCTTTTCTACTATAATTGTTTAATGCTATTAATTTCCTTCAATGTATAGCTTAAACTGCATCTCATTAATTTTGATAGGTTGCATTTTTACTATCACTCAGTTTCAAATGTTCTCTAATGTTCCTTGTGATTTGATCCACAGATTATTTAGAAATGTGTTACTTAATTTCCAAACATTTTTTGTTTATCCAGATATCTTATTATTAATTTATAATTTAATTCCACCATGGTCAGAAAACAGACTTTGTATAATATCTGCATTAATCTCCTAGTGCTGCCATAACAAACTATTACAAAATGAGTGACTTTAAAAAGAGAAGTGTATTGTCTCACAATTCTGGATTCTTGAAGTCCAAAATCCAGATGTAGTTAGGGCCACATTCCCTCTGTACCCTGTAGGGGAGAATCCTCCCTTGCCTCTTCCTAGCTTCTGGTGGTTTGCTGGAAATACTTGGTGGTCCTTTGCTTGCAGCTGCAGCACTTCAATCTCTGCTTCTGTCACCACACAGCATTTTTCCCTCACATGTTTATGTCTCTGCATATTTTATTCTCTTCTTATAAGGATACCACTATCATCTATATGTTATATCTGTTACATAAATCAGATCTAGACACATGTTAAATTTCACACAATAATGTTACATTCTTTGCTTTAAACAGTTATATGTGTCTCAAGGAAATTAAGAGGAAAAATGTTTTTATATTTGCTAGATAACTACCATTTCTGGTAACCTTCATTCGTTTCTGAAGATTCTGGTTTTCAATCTGATATAATTTCCCCTTTTGCCTAATGTATTAGGCCATTCTTGCATGGCTAAAAATAAATACCTGAGACCAGGTGAATTATATGAAAACGGGTTTAATTGGCTCATGGTTCTGCACACTATACAGGAAGTGTAGTGGCAGCTGCTTCTGGGGAGGCACCAGGAATCTTCCAATCATGCCAAAAGCCAAAAAGGGTCATAGGCACATCACATGGCAAAAGTAGGAGCAAGAGAGAGGCAGTGGGTGGAGGTAAGTGCCGCACACTTTTAAACTACCAGATCTCATGTGAATTCAGAGCAAGATGTTACTTATCAAGAAGGAGGTGAACCAAGCCATTCATGAGGGATCTGCCCCCATGATCCAAACACCTCCCACCAGGCATTACCAGCAACATTGAGGATTACAATTCAATATGAGATTTGGTGGGGACATGCATTCAAACTATATCACCTGAATAACTCTATCATTTCTTGAAGTACAGATCTGCTGGAGAAAATGTCTGTTTGTTTTCTTCTATGTAAAACTATTTTTATTTTACTTTCATTCTTGATGGATAATTTCTCTAGATATAAAAAATCTAGGTTAAGGGATTTTCCCCCCAGAAAGATATTATTCCACTGTATCCCATTATATTATTTTCTGAACTGCAGTTTCTTCTAATTCCAGCATCCAAATTATTTCTAGATTATCTGAAATATTATTCCACTATATAACATATTGTTTTCTCAGGTCATCTTGGATTGTGTTCAAAATTTTCTCTTTATCTTTGGTTTTCATCAGTTTGACTAGACATGGTTTTCATGATATTTATTTTGTTCACTGAGATTCCTGAATCTGTAGATGCATGTTTTTCACCAAATTTGGGACATTTTCACCCATTATTTCTTCAAAAAGTTTTTTTTTTTTCTGCTTCAGTCTCTCTCTCCTTTCCTTTTGGAACTCAAATTACATATAAGTTAAAACTTTGATATTACTCCATTTGTCTCTGAATATTTCTTTCTCTATTTTTTTTGTCAAATTGGATAATTTCTATGGATCTATCTGCAAGTTCATAGACTCTTCCATTGTCATCTACACTTTATAGCCCATTTAGATTTCTTAAAATTTTAGGTATTTTATTTTTCAGGTTTAGAATTTTTACCTGTTCCCTTTTTGTGGTTTCTATTTCTCTTGGGAATCACTGGGATTCCCAATCTTTACATTCATTGTAAGCATATTTTCTTCATTAAGCATAGTTATAATAGCTGCTTAAAAATCATTGTCTGCTAATTCCAACATGAGTCATTTCAGAGATGGTCTTTAGTAATATTTTTCTGTTGAGAATTGGTCATATTCTCCTGCTGTTTCATACATATATCACATAGTTTTGGGTAGCATCCTGGACTTCATGAATATTGCATTGTGGAAACTCTGGATAATATTATATCCCTCTGATGAATGTTAATATTATTATTTTAGCTGGCAACTGCAAACTGACCGATCTAATGTCAGATCAATTATTTTACCTTTAGCTGAACTGCTTCAAGTCTTCTCTGCACCTATAAAGTTCAGAGGTCAAGCAGAGAGCAGAGAGTTGGGAAGAATTTATTCAGAGAATTTGTGCTTCCTCTTCTTTGTCACCTTCCTTTCTATTAATTCCTCCTCCCTTCCCAGCAGCTTTGGTTGGCCCAAACTCTGTCTTTTCACTACTCAATCTAGACAAAGCTGCCAGCTTTCTATCAGAGCATTAGTTGCTTCTATGGCCAGATTAGGGCCTACCCCCAGGCAAGAAATTGTGAAAGAGGAGACTTAAATCCTTTGCCATTCTCTTTGACCAAGTGGTGACTCTCCTCCAGAATCTGCCTGCTTTCTGTTGTTTTCCAGTCTCTTAATTGAGTGGCTTTTAGAATTCTGTCCAGATTTTATATTTTATCTTTAGGAGGGTTGGTCCAATATGAGCTTACTTTTTTTCCTCTTTTGTGAATAAGACCATAAAGAACATCCTGGTACACTCCTCTTTTGTGCATAGAAGAGCATTCCTCTCAAAATAAATACATAGAAGTAGACTTGCTGGGCCAGAATATATGTACATTTCAGTTTTGTATGTCATTTGAAATAAAACAAATGACAAATTGAGTGATAGTCTGATTCTATCAATACTGCTACCCTTGAGAGCAAGGATTCTCAAGGAGATATAGATGTAAGGTAGAAAAGTTTAATAAAATCCTATGTCATCCTGAGTATAAATGGGAATATCAGTACATACTCATACGGTATTGTGCTTAAAAGACATAACAACCAGCCCAGTAGTAATAAGCATTTTTAGAGCTCAGATAGTTGTCTTAAAATATTTGATGTGGAAAATAAGGTTTCTTGAAGAAACAGCTTATTAAGGTTCCCTCAGTGGCCTGCAAGGCCTAGCATGATCTGATCCCATACTTGTCCTTATCCCCCACAACTTTCCCCCTGTCCCACACCTCTCCTGCCACAACAATCACCCTATTTAATATTGCAAATCATTCCTTGCCTCTAGCACTTTTAATCTGCCTCACACTTCTGTTTTTTTCCTTAGCACTTAATATCTTCTAACATACCTATATATGTATGTATACATCAATAAATATCTCATATCTCTATTATCTATCTATCTATCTATCTATCTATCTATCTATCTATCTATCTATGTTATGGTATCAGCCAAGTGTTTCCAAAGTAGTTTGCATTAACATACCATCCCAATTCTCAGTGACTTAGAACAACAATCGTTTGTTCTTAATCACATAGCTCTGGATTGACTGAGAGTTGGCTCCAAGCTGCTATTTGTATCTAATCCTCCTCCACTTGTTTTTTCATCTTCCTTGGACGAGCAGGCTACCAGGGACGTATCTTTCTCAAGCTTATGGCAGAAGCACACAAAAGCAAGCCCAAATGTACAACCACATTTGAAACTTTTGTACACATCACCTCTACCAATATTCCACTGGCTAAAGCAAGTCTCATGACCAAAACCAACATCAATGGGATAATATGTAATAACATACTCAGTCTCTAGTAAAAGAAACTATACAGTCACATAGCAATACATATAGATAGAAGGAAGATGAACATTCTGAGACAAAAATTAAATCAACCACACTTATTATTGTTTATTTTCTGTCTTTCTCAATTAGAATATAAATTCTACAAAGAATTTACCTGTCATTGATATATTCCAAGTACCTAGAACAGTACGTGACACCTAACAGGTGCTCAGTAAATATTTCTTGAATTAATATGTGAATGAAGTATTTGTATAAGAATTAATTGATCCCTCCTCGTTGCTTCCACAGCACATGGTTTAGACTTCTTATGTGACACTCAGTGTATCAGGCCTGCATATGGTTTCCTCAGGAGATACTGTGTACCTAATAGTACATTCATACTCTCAGCAGGAAGAGAGAAAGGGAAGAGCCCTCAAGCCTCATCCCCCTACTCTGAAGCCTGAGAATGCACTGTAGTTTGAGTGAGTGGTCATGGCCTACTGTTCTACCCCATATGCAGTGTTCTGCTTGCAATGACAAGTGAAAAGCAAAGGCAATGAAGGCAGCCTGCTGGGTACTTCTGACTCAAAAATAACAACTATATTCATGATGAGAAATCAAAGGAACAAGAAATGCAGAATTGCTCTTTCCAACTAAGCCAAAATTATCTGTGCCGTCTCTCATCCCTGACAAATTCCATGTCAAGCTAGCTGTCACACTGTCACACTAGCAAGAGTCTGGAACAATTTCCTCTAAGATGTTAATGATTGATAATGACATATTGTTTTACCTCCTTTACAGCACCATACCCTTAGGATCTAGAAGGTGAGAGAGAAGCTAGATGTGGGCAGATGGCTTTTCTAGTGCTCCCTGAATCATTTTGCAGAGGGCCTGTTCAATATCAATACTTTTACACACACACACACACACACACACACACACACACCAGTATTCCTGGGCCCTCAATCACAGCATTCTGATTTAATTGGTCTGGGCATTACAATTTTAAAAAGCAATGCTCCCATAAAGCTTGAGAATCACTGCACATAGCTCAAAACAACTGCCACAAACGAGTAAAGACCCAGGGCATGGGAGCACTAAGAAATTTCTCTTTGCTGGAACTTCTCTAATAAGTGTAAAAACATATTGTTATATCTCCCATCTTTAAGTCAAAACTTCTTCTTGACACTACATGCCGCCCTCCAGCTACAACTATATTTTCTTTTTCCCTTTATAGAAAATCTTGAGAATAGGATTGTCTACACTCTCAGCCCCAACCCCATTTCTTTCCTCCTACACTCTCTTGAACTTGCTCTAATAAGATGCTGACTTCAACCACTTCTCCAGAACTGCCCCTTTAAGGTCAGTAGTAACATCTGTATTGTAAAACCCAAAGATTACTTTCCAGTTACCATCCTAATTGATCCATCAGTGCTCTTTCACTGTTTATCACTCCTCCATGAAATACTTTCTTCACTTGTTTTCTAGGCTGCTACACTCACTTCTTTGTCCTTTACCTCTCTGACCATTCTTCTCAATTATTTTTGCTGGTTTCACTTCACCTTCCTAATCACTAAATGTTAGAGTAACCAGGGCTCAGTCCTAGTACCTCCTCTCTTCTTTATCTACACTCTTTCCTTAGAGGATCTCTTCCTGGGTCTTAATTATATATACCATCAATACAGTGGTGACTCCAACCACCTATTTGAAATTCACACTTACATGTCAGTTAGGTATCATAAATTTAACATGTTTAAAACTCTATTCCTGGTCTTCCTCCCCTAAACCTGCTCCTACCATAATCTTTTTCATCTCAATAAGTGGCAAATCTTTATTGCTTTTTGTTAAGATCCAAAACCTTGTAGCTATACCTCACATCTGACCTATTGAAAACTGTCAATTTTTATTGAAAAACTTCAAATTGTATTGAAAATCTGACATCTTCTCATCATGTGCATTATGCCACTCTGGCCCAAGTCACCATCTTATCTTGCATGGATTATTACAATGATTTTCTAACTGATGTTTCTGCTGCTGTTCTGGCCCACCTTAAACCTGTTCTCAATAGAGAAGCAAGGGCGATCCTACTAAAACAATCAGATGACACTCCTTTGCTCAAAATCCCCTAACAGTTCACCTTGTCCCTCAGAGTTAAAACCAACATCTTACCGATGACCTACCTTCAAAGCCCTACATCATCTGGCCCTGTTTCATCTCTGACATTATCTCCCCCACTGTATCTTCTCCAACCACACTGGTCTCCTTACTGTTGCTTGACATGAGGCACTGTTCTACCTTAGGACCTTTGCACTTGCTGTTTTTTCTTTTTAGAACACTTGAATACCAGATATCCATGTAGCTCACTTCCATAGCCCCTTAAAATGTCACCTTCTCTGTGAGTTCACCCTATCCCATAATTGCAAACTCCACACCCACCCTCATTGTATACATTCAATGCTCCCTGTTTGACCTAACATAGTATACATTACAATGTACCACAGTCTATACTTTTCTTATTTACCTTGTCTTTTACCTGTCTCCTCTATTCTTACCCAAATGTATGCTCTGCGAAGGCAGGGATTTTTTTGCCATTCTTTTCTATTTTTTTAACCAATGGTCCCCAGTGTCTATAACAATGCTTGGCAAAAAGGTGGTGTCTGACAAGTATTTGTCAAAAGAATGAAAGAAGAAAAGAAAGTAGAAGATATATTTTTATTGATACCAATTCTTTACATCATTCTTTATTTAACAAACTAGCTCCAACATAGAAGCTCATTCTTTTTTTTTTTTTTTTGGTGGGGGGATCAAGGTAGTTATCACAGTGGTTAAAGGCATGGGTGCTGGAGTGTGGCAGTCTCCATTTATAAGCTGTATGACTTTGGGGAAGCCACTCAGCTTTCCTGAGCCTCAGTTTCCTAATGGGACATGTGAGACTCAAGCAAGAGAATTCAGCAAATGGTCAGCTGATCTACAAAATGGGTCAAAGCATGCACTACAAGTATGAGAAACAAAACGGTCAAATAGTCAAGTTGGCTCAGAAATATTAGGACCAGCCAGGCACAGTGGCTCATGCGTGTAATCCCTGCACTTTGAGAGGCTAAGGTGGGAAGATCACTAGAGGCCAGAAATTCAAGACCAGCCTGGACAACAAAGCAAGATCCCATTTCTACAAAAAATTAATAAAACTAGCCAGATATGGTGGCACATGCCTGTGGCCCCAGCTATTCAGGAGACTGAGGTAGGAGGGTCACTTAAGCCGGGAGTTTGAGGTTACTCTAAGCTATGATCATGCCACTGTACTCCAGCCTGGGTAACAGAGCAAGACTCTGTCACAGTAACAACCAAATAACAAGCAAACAAACAAACCACATCGGGACCATGGACCTTAACTTAATATGTGTAGATTGAATGAATTTCTACCATAACTTGAAATAGCTCTACCAACTGATTCATCAGAAGCCAAGTTTAGTTCACATGTGAAATGAATAATCCAGGAACTTTAGTTGTGATCTGGGTTCAAATCTTAGTTTCATATCACCTTGAGTGAGTAACTTAACCTTTTTTGAGATTTAATTGCATCCTCTGTAAAACAGGAATAAAAACAGCACCCTGCCTCATACGGTTGTTGTGAGAAGTAAATGAGATAAAGCACACTTAGCTAAGTGCATGGCACATATTATTATTATAATTATTGTTATTTCAATAGCTCTCATTCAAGTACATCAGCACTCTAATGCCTAATACCTAATAAATATTAGATGCTACATAAGTAGTTACTTCATATATGAAGGTTTTCAAATTTGAGCCAAATCAATCTGCTCATTAACACATACCTGGGGATCATCAGCAGAATATTTTTCTTTGTCACTTATGGACTGTAACGTAGACACCAAATATACCTTTCAGGACTATCAGTGAGCATGCAACTGGTAAGGATGGCAGCGTTTTCATTTATGCTTCTGAAGCAACTGAAAAAATATTCAATTTTTAACATTTCAGGAAGAGATGAGACAAAGAAAATACAGAGGAAAAATCAAATGTTTTTCTATAATAAGAATTTGTCAATTAACCTGAAATCTATGTAATATCAAACATATGTTGGTAAGGGAAGCAGGGAGGTGCAGTCTATTTTCTGTAGGAATTCTTAGTGGCCTCGTCTCCTTGATGAGTTAATATCCAAGTGGTACAACAATATGAAAATTGATATAAAATTGCTTCTAAGACTTCCCTTGTGATGCCCAAACAACTAGAAGATCTAGTAAATACAATGAAAAAGTCACCTAGAACTCTGTCTAGTTGCACATGGTCAAAACATCTAGTTGATTTAATTTTGTATTTCTTAGCCAGTTACTTGGGTGACAGGTAGACATAGCCCAAATTTTCTTTTCTTTTTTCTTTTTTTTAATATCTGATCCCTTACTTTTGGCATAGAAACATCTGAGCCTCCATAGGTTACAACTAATTTGACACTGAAGTACAAAGAGCAAAGAAAAGCTAGACACATTTTGAGTGAAGCTAAAAATATCAACCTTGGACTTTAAGAATACTTCTCCTTTTACCTAGCTTTATTGAGATGTAATTAACAAAGAAGAATTGTATATATTTAAGGTTTGTCATGTGATGTTTTGATATATGTATACATTGTGAAATATGATTACCACAATCAAGCTAATTATCATATCCGTCACCTCATATAGTTAATGTATTTTTGTAATGAGAACACTTAAGATCTTTCTTAGCAAATTTCAAGTAACATTATTTTTAACTATAGTTACCATGCTGTATATTAGGTTCCCAGAACTTATAACTGAAAGTTTGTACACTTTGAGCAAAATACCCCACCTGTCATTTACAACATAGATGAACCTAGCGAATACTTTTTAATAGAGAATCAGCAAAACATTGTTTTCCAAATAATCACATTCTTATTTTTATTAAGTGTACACTGCATATGAGTAGCTCTTTGTCCTCTTTTCCTCAAAGGAGATTTCATATCTCATTTGCTCCTTAAAAAACTCCTTAAGGTGAATAAATTAAAACTCTACTTCCATTCACAGAAGAGAAAAAAGGCAGAAAACACTCACAAAGAAACTACAAAATCTGATAAATAATGTGTAGGAATTTTCAAATTCACTAATCAGTGAAGTGGTTCAAACCAGCGAACTGGTTAGTGATAGAGTTTAGGTGAGAACTCAGGTTTCCTACCTTCTGATCTAAAACTTCTTCCCATTATCATGGTACCTCCTTATGATGTGACTGCTTTACACGTTTTCCTGAACTGATGTATCAAGCTGATCCTCATGAAAACAAATTATTTCAAGGAAACTATCCAAAACTATTTGACTCCCTTAAAAGTCTCCTTAAGTTGGGCACAGTGGCTCATGCCTGTAATCCTAGCACTTTGGGACACTGAGGTAGATGGATCACTTGAGCCCAGGAGTTCGAGACCAGCCTGGGCAACATGGCAAAACTCTTCTTTACAGAAAATACAAAAATTAGCCAGGCATGGTGGTGCGTGCCTGTGCTCCTAGCTATTCAGGAGGTTGAGGTGGGAAGATCACCTGAGTGAGACCCTTTTTCAATAAAAAAAATTCTCCTTAAATTAAAACTTACTCTCCTTCCTAGCCTCGCACCACCTTTCATTTCTATCTTAGTTTGTTTTGTGTTGCCAAAACAGAATATCTGAGACTGAGTAATTTTAAAAGAAAAGAAGTTTATTAGCTCAGGGTTCTACAGCCTGGGAAGTACAAGAAGCATGGACCAACCAACATCTGCTTGGCTTCTGCTGAGGGCCTTTGTACTGAGTCAAAACAAGGCCGACCATCAAAGGAAAAGCAGACACTTGTGAAGAGGCAAAACCCAAGGGACTCCTCGCTTTATAACAACCCATTCTCAAAGGAACTAATCCATTCCCATTAAAACTAACTCAATCTCACTAGAGTGAGAACTTACTCATTACTGAGTATGGCATCAAACCATTCTTGAGGGATCTAACCCCATGACCCAAACACCTCCCACTAGACCCTACCTCCCAACACTACCACATTGGGGATCAAATTTCAACAGGAGTTTTGGTGGGGATAGGCTCAAATCACAGCACTGTCCTACTCTCATTCCCACGGACACTCACAAAGAAACTTCAAAATCTAATGAATAATGCGCATTAGGAATTTAAGGGCCTTCTCTGGAATGTCTAGTTTGTTGGTTCTCCCCACTTAACATATAATTTCCTAAATGCTATGTCATATTCTAGATGGAATCCTGGAACACAGAGAAAGGGTGTTAGCAGAAAAACTGGTAAAATCTGAATAAAGACTGAAGTTTAGTTAATAGTAATGTACCAATATTAATATCTTAATTTTGACAAATGTACCTTAATTATATAAAATGTTAACATTAAGGGAAACTGGTTGAAAGGTACATGGAAACTCTGTTATTTGCAACTTTTCTGTAAATATAAAATTATTTCAAAATAAAAATTTATTAAAATAAAATCGCAAGGCCAGGCACGGGGGGTCATGCTTTGTAATCCCAGTGCTTTGGGAGGCTGAGGCAGGTGGATCACTTGAGGTCAGGAGTTTGAGACAAGCCTGGCCAACATGGTGAAACCGTGTCTCTACCAAAAGTACAAAAAGTAGCTGGGCGTGATGGTTCACGCATGTAGTCCCAGCTACTCTGGAGGCTGAGGCAGGAGAATCGCTTGAACCCGGGAGGCGGAGGTTGTGGTGAGCTGAGACTGCAACACTGCACTCCAGCCTGAGCCACATAGCAAGTCTCAGTCTCAAAGAAAAACTAAAAATTAAAATAAAATTGCAAAGTAACAGCAACTTTGAAATTAACTTGTAGTATATCTCACCAGAACATATGTATTTTTTTTAGAGTTTTACTGTTGTATTTCCTAAATTTCACAATCTCATTATAAGACTATTACATGCATCATACACTGGGGTCTGCTGGGGGTGCAAGGGAGGGACAGTGGGGGGGTGGGGAAGTCAGGGAGGGATAACGTGGGGAGAAATGTCAGATGTAGGTAATGGGGATGGAGGCAGCAAACCACATTGCCACGTGTGTACCTATGCAACAATCCTTCATGATCTGCACATGTACCCCAGAACCTAAAGTACAATAAAAGGAAAAAAAAAAGAATAAAAAGGTTATTTGTAAAAAAAAAAAAAAAAAAAAAAGTCTATCACATGGTGAGTCCGGAGATGAGCATGAAGATGGAAGCCCAGTGCACGAGCTCCCTTTAAGACTGGGATCTCAAATGAATCTCTCCTTTTTTTTTTTTAAATTGTACTTTGGGCTCTGGGGTACATGTGCACATCCTGCATCCTGCAGGATTGCTGCATCGGTACATACATGCCATGGTGGTTCGCTGTCTCCATCCCGCCCCCCACCCCGCCTCCCACCAATGTCACCTACTTCAGGCATTTCTCCTGGTGTTATCCCTTCCCATCCTCCCCGCCCCCCTGTTGTCCCTCCCCCTCCTCCCCTCCCCCACCCCACTTAGCCTTCTGAATGTTGTTTTCTTCCCTATGTTTATGTGTTCTCATTGTTCATCACCCGCCTATGAGTGAAAACATGCAGTGTTCGGTTTTCTGTTCTTGTGTCACTTTGCTGACAATGATGGTTTCTAGATTCATCCATGTCTCTACAAAGGACATGAACTCATCATTTTTTATGGCTGCATAGTATTCCATGGTGTATATGTGCCACATTTTCTTTGTCCAGTCTATCAGAATTTCTTATCATTATCAGCATATTTTTACTTTCCTCTCTACTTTTTTTGTAACTCCCATGTTAGTGGGAGTGGGCGTGGTGAATGAAGAAAAAATACTTTCCCAAAATACTTTTCAACCAATTGCCCTGTAAAACACCTATCACAGTTGCCAGTAAATGCCTCTAAGAGTGCTAAGCACATGACACCGGTCTGAAAATTAAGCCTTGTATTGACCTTGGAAGAGTAAGATTTAAGAAGCAGCAGCTGGCTGCCCACTGGCTAAAGTTAACACAGTATCTGTCAGGTCCCTTCCCTCCCTCAACCAGCCAGCTGATCTTTTCCCTAAATCGATGTTCATAAGCCACAGGCTGGGGAATTAAAAGGAAAGAAGATCCTCAAAGCCAACTGCATATTTCAATAATTTTGTAAACCATATAAACCACCTCCCTTCCTCTTATAAACATACTTCTCACCCAGAATCTCCAGTAAAATTATTCATTTTCAGCATTTTGCCTGTAAGTGGCTCTTGTCAGTATCATGAGGTACTTAATTGTGACAGAAAAATGAAAATATCTTAGGAAATCTAGATTCAAATTGTGTTGGCACTAATGATAGTATAATTTTACTAGACTCGATGTTCTTTAGTAAATGGGGAGATAATCTAAAACATGACTAAAGGATGCTAATGGTAATGTTGAGCCAGAAATCACATTCTTTCCTAAACTTTCTCCACCCCACCTATCCTGTTTTTTGAGCAGAACTATCAGGAGACAGGGGAGGAGAAATAGGCTAATTGATATACTACATTTTTATTACAAAGCTGATGCTCCTGCAAAACAAATCATTTTGGTGATGGTCTTTTCAGTACCTGAGTTCAGTAGCCAGCAGCCATATCTACTCCTTTTTCCGTCTCAGACAACTCCTTTTTACCAATGAATATGCTTGGGGTTTGATTAGGTAAAAGGCTTTGAGTTTGAGGGGGATGATTTTTGGTATATTAAACCAATGTGTGCTTTCATTCCAGGTGTTTCCTGTCACTCCGTTATCATTTTCCTATTCAGGCAGCTTTACTGTAAAGGATCCATTGCCTCAGAGTGGGACGATCAGAGTATAAACAATGGGGCTAACAAACATCACGTGTTCTCACTTCTTTGCGGGATCTAAAAATCAAAACAGGCCAGGTGCGATTGTTCAGGTCTGTAATCCCAGCACTTTTGGAAGCCCAGGCCAGTGGATCACCTCAGGTCAGGAGTTCAAGACCAGCCTGGGCAACATGGTGAAACCCTGTCTCTATTAAAAATACAAAAATTAGCCAGGCGTGGTGGCACGCGCCTGTAATTCCAGCTTCTCAGGAGTCTGAGGCAGGAGAATCACTTGAGCCTGGGAGGTGGAGGTTGCAGTGAGCTGAGATTGTCCTGTTGAACTCCAGTCTGGATGACAGAGCAAGACTCCATCTCAAAAATAAATAAATACACAAAAACAAAAATAAAAACAATTGCACTCATGGACATAGAGAGTAGAAAGATGGTTACCAGAGGCTGGGAAGTGTAGTGGGAGGTGGGAGGAAGGTGGGGATGGATAACAGGTAAAGAAAACATAGAAAGAATAAACAAGACCCACTGTTTAATAACACAGTAGGGGGACTATAGTCAATAACAACCTAATTGTACATTTAAAATAACTTAAAGGATGTAATCGGATTGTTTGTAACACGAAGGATAAATGCTTGAGGGGATGGATACCTCATTCTCCATGATGTATTTGTTTCACATTGCATGCCTGTATAAAAATATCTACTGTACTCCATAAATATATATGCCATATACCCACAAAAATAAAAATAAGAGTTCATTGTTGTCTTTGAAATTCAATTGAAACAAACCAAATGTCAATCAGTTTGAGCCTAGATGAATAAGCTGTGATAGCTTCACAAGACAGAATATCATACAGCTGTATGAATGGTCTAGAGTTACACACAACAATGTTGATGAAATTAATTATATGATTTTAGGTGAAAAAATGAAGTCCCCAAAGGTAAGACATGATACCTCTTTAACAGAATTAAATATAAAAAGTAACTTTTAATTTTTAAAAACGACCATGATTTTAAAGTTAAAAATTATTTTTATAACACATTTGGATGCAATAAAATGATATGAAAAAGAAAACAAGAGAATGATGAGCATGGGATTCAGGATAATTGAGGTAGAGGGTACTAGGGAAATGCAGGGATATGGTAGAGGGTAGAACATGTGATTAGGAATAGATTACTGTTAAGGTTCTAACTTTCTAGCTCTTGTTTTGAAAGGGGTATATCATGACTATTGAAAATAAATAACTAGTTAAAGCAAAAAGAGTCATGTATGAAACAATGATGCGGGTGTATCTTAAAACAAGGATTATGATTAATTCACTTCTGTGCAACCAAGGATCAATTTTTAAATAATTAATAACAAATTCGTACAGAGATCATTATTTAAGAGCAACAGGATTTTGTTCTTGCTTTTGTTTGAGACAGTGTCTTGCTCTGTCACCCAGGTTAGAGTGCAGTCGCGCCATCTTGGCTCACTGCAGCCTTGACTTCCTAGGCTCAAGCAATCCTCCTGCCTCAGCCTCCCAAGCAGCTGGGACTACAACTGAACAGCAACACGCCTGGCTAATTTTTAAATTTTTTGTAGAAGAAAATAAGAGTCACTTTTATATGAAGTGTGAGGCAGAGGATATTAGCTGCATCTGATGCATTTGAAGTCCAAAGAAGCCCATATGAGAGTTACAGTTATAGATTATTGAGCCTAAAATAAATGTGTGTTTTGCCATGTTTCCCAGGCTGACAGCAGCAAGTTTTGAGTTTCCTTATCCCTTATCCTGAGACTGGCCATAAACCGTGGATGTGGGGAGAAAAGCCTTCCTTACCCCAACAGCAATATAAAAATCTTCCAAATGGGAGAGTCAGAGAGACAGTGAGGAAGTTGGTAGTGTATTGGGCCAGCATAGCGAGCCATGAGCAAGGGTCCTATGTCTGACACTTCACTGGGAAAAGTTATGAGGGCAGGAGGAACCATGACTTCCCAACTTGTTATGGAATTCAAGAGGAGACAAGTCCTGTGGCAGAGAACAAAGGACAATGCAACAGTCATCCACTTGAATCCTCAGCCACGCACCAGATGAGATGTGCCACATACAAGCAGTTGCCAGCAACCCCAGCCCCCACATCACCCCAACTCCATTCTGAGGAAACTAGGAAATCTCAGAACTTGGATACAGCTGTAGAGAAAGCAAAGGAGCCAGAAATGATCAGGAAAAACTAAGATGGAGGGTCTACTAGTGGTCTGAAGGAAGATGTGGTATTCTTACACAACTGAACTTTTCCAATCAAGCCCTTTGGTTATCTGGGAATAAAAGGTATGGAGGAAAAGCAGACAGCTTTTTTGCCTTTGCCCCATAACTAGCTGTGTGACCTCTGGTAAATCTCTAGGTTTCAGTCTCATTTATATAAAATAAGGGTGACAGCTAGAGCTGAGGTCAAACTCTGACCCTGCCAGTACTCATTGTGTGACCTCAGGCACATCTCTTTTCTTCTTTAATTCTGTTTCCTCGGTTGTAATACAAGGGAAATAAATAGATGAACTCTACATATTTCCTTTAGCTCCAATAATCTATAATTCTAATTCTTATACGGGCTTCTTTGGACTTCAAATGTTCTAGATGCAGTTAATATTCTCTGGATCACTACGAATATAAAGGTAAATCTTATTTTCTTCTAAAAACTTTATAGCCAAATTGGGTTTATAGAGGATCATTTAACCAAATCTGCAGCCTGTCACTTCGATAGCCAAAAACAGCTGAGACGTTAATATTTAACCATGAATAACCAGCAGGACTCCTCTGCAGAGCTAAATGCAGTCAATTTTTATTATTTTTCTAAATATTAGTGGCTTGGCTTTCTCTGCTTGAGAACAGTTTCTAGGGTCATGAATATAATCAAAAAACCCTCTTCTAATCCAACCACAAAAGAGAGAAGGCGGGTGCACTTTTTAGGGGTCTGTGTATAACTGTTGGCCCCCTATTTTATTTATTTGCCTGTGAAACACCATAGAGATGGGGAGGTAGGGAGAATGAAACATGGTGGGCACAAGTCTGGTGAGCTAGAAATCTGGGAACAGAGGAACTAGGGGACTCATTAGAGTAGTGTGGAGACAAGAAAAACAGTGGTAGCGGTGCCCGCCAAGACATGTGTAGACACATGGGCTGTGGTCTCATACACATGGAGATACAGAACAGGTGGGATAGAGAGGGGTTGAGAACACAAGTCAAGATTCAGACAGACATGGTTTTGAGTCCTGGCTCTATCCCTTACTGGCTGTGTGACCTTCCTCAATTTGTAAAAGATGGGATAACAATAATAGTACCTATCTTAAACTATTGTTGTGAAGCCTAAATAAAATAATACAAGTAAAAGGACTTACCATGACCAATACACAGTAAATACCTAACGAATGGTAGACTTCTGATGACTAACAATAAGCTCAGTTTCATAGAATCCCAAAGCTAGAAGGAATCCCTGAGATCATTTTACTCAGTCATTTGCTTGCATACATGAAGAAGCCGAGATTCAGAGAGGTAAATGGACTTGTCTCACGGCACAAAGCTAGCTAATAACAGCACCAGTACTAGGATCTGGGTCCCCTGAAGTCTGTTTCTAAGATCTTTCCACTCCTCATCGCATACTAATATACTCTGGCAGAATTGTTATTAGGGTCACTTTAGCCCTTTTGTTTTTCTACCTTTCCTTTCCCCATTCTAGTGACTACTACCAAACCCTGAGTAATCCCTATTGGGGTAGATCTCTATCGCTAGGAGCCAGCCTATCCCTGGGGAAGATCATAGCAGAGTGGCTACAGCTGCTTCTTCAACAGCCAGAGCTGCCTTCTTCGGTGTACATTCACTTTGTGCCAGGCCTTGTACCCAGGATGTCTGCAGCAAGTACCCACTGCCCTTAGGAATGAAAAAAAATTGTTGTTTCTCTTATGAAAGTCACATGTTGTTTTTTCTTTCAATAAATGTCTCTTCCTCACCACCGTCAGCTATGATGATATTTTGTGATGTACTTAGGGTGAGATCCAAAATAGTTAACTTCTAGTCCAGCATGGGCAATAACTAACTAGAAAAGATGTCAGAAGGCCTGTGGATCAAACGCTTGAAGGCCTTCTGTCACCCTAGCCAATAGCCCTTTAGTTATGGATCGTGTGAAGAATCCAAGGGTCCCCAGGGAGGGTCAACAGCAATGGAGACTGCAGGGGACACTTGGGGAGGCTTGTGGAAGCAGCAATTCACCCAGTGGCAAGGAAGTATTTTGATGTTTTAACAATGGTACAATTGCACTATAGTGTACCGTGAAGTACTCAGTACACTTGGATGAACTCAAGTAAGGTTTTAGGCCTGGGGCTAACAAAGGAAACTAGCCAGAGCTGGGCCTGGCCCTCTAGAAACTCACATGTTAGACAACTCCGCCCACATCAAGGTTCTAAGACAACTGGGCAGAAGTGTGAAACCTCCGCTGGCAAGCAAGCAATGTACAGCACCTCATGACTCCCAAGGTTAAGAATGCTTCTTGGCTGCCGTTGCTTATGTCTTCAAGGACTGCAACTGGCAAACAGCTCAGGAGCAGTTAGATATGGTACTTAGTACTTTTACACTAAGTCTCATTGTTTTGCAATGGATAGATCTGATGTCGTTCGGAATGAGAACTGAAGGGAAAGTCTCTGATCTGTGGGGACGTCAGACCATCTTTCTTAACACACACCATCTTTTCTAACCCAGACAATTTGCCATATAGTCACTTCCCTTCTTGTCTCATATGGTAAGGTATTCCAAGAAACCACAGAAGTACCGAATCTCAACAATGACTCTCCAGAAGCATATTTAGCCAATGTTATTTAGAAAAAAAGTAGAGCTCGTCAAATGGGCTGCATAAAGATGATAATTAAATTAAACAAAATTAATCCCAAGAACTACTATTATGGGATTGGCTGATTACATAGGTACTAAGATCCAATAACTATCATTTTCCCTGCTGGACTCAAAAATGACATTTTTGTGATGTATGAATAAGTAGTAAGAGCAACACAGGCCTGTCCACAGAAGGAACTCTTCTTCACAAGTACTAAAACTCAGGAGGCAGGGCAGTCTCTGGGGGTGTACACTTTGGCCTGATGGCCTCTCTCCTGAATGCTCCTTGCTGTGCTGTGCCACAAGTAATCAAGCTTTCTAGGTTTTAGTTAATTTCAGGACCCCAATAAATTGGTTTGTACTGGCATTAGTCCAGCCCTGATAATTTCACAGCCGTGTGCTTGGAAACTGCTGCAAGTTTGCACAGGACTTAGCAAGCAGGGAGCTGGGGGGAGAAAGCATAAAAGGAACTCTTGTTTGGCTTAAGTTCTATTAATATTGCAGAGAGCTGAACTCTAAGTGACAGAAAAACATGGTTTAGCACATGGACTTTGTAGCTGGGAATGGGTTTCTCTGTGTTCCTTCAACTCTCCCTCCCCTTCAACTCACGGTGGATTTGAAAACAATAAAATTAAATAAACCCAAACCCTTTAGTTTGACATTTCTCTTTGTCTGATTGTTCTCAAGTTTTTGTCTCTGATTTCACAAGAGTCCCTTGAGGAATAAGCAGTGGAGCCCATAATCTAGTAAAAGGTTCTTTGGGTTTAGGCATTTTATTTTTAGAGATATGATTCTTTGAGGGTTTTTTTTTTTCAGTTTCAGGCAGCTTTTATGACTTGAGAGGTTACCAGGAAAATTCAGAGACAGCAATAGGAGGGGTCTCTAATGAGGATAAAAATTTGGGGCTGCCTGTATAAATTCGCTGCAGTAGAGAATAACCCCATCTACTAAGTCTTGCAGACTCTTAGATGCACGGCTCTGTCTCTGGTACTTGGTTTCCAGAAGATCCTGTAGCCAGAGAAACACGTGGAAAGGGCCAATGAGTTTAGTGTATGGACACTTGGAATAGAATTTTACCATGAAAGACTGCTAGAGCTTGAAGGAGTCTACGAGATCATGAAGTTCTGGTCTCACATTTTACAGAGGGGAAAACTGAGGCCTACAGGAAGCAGGAGGTTGGGATGTGACCCATCCAAGGAAGAGACAGAACTAGAGCCAAGAGTTCTAACCTGCAATTCAAGAATCCTTCCAGATTCTGATGCTGCTTTTCTTGTGGCAAGAACATTATATTTTCTCTTATATGAAAAGGCGGAAAACAGATTTGGACACTTGGTTATAGGGCCAATGTGAGAGTGACTGTTTAGATTTTCAGATTTTCTTGGCACAACTTCCTGGACGTGCAGATTCTCTGCTAGGTTTTTAAATCATCCAAACACAGAGAAAACTGGAGATGAGTGTTTGACTACGTCTACATGATGCCTAAACAGACAGTTGATTCAGTCAAAAAATATTATTCATGTTGCTGGTTTGGCAACAAAACCAATTGGTGGACTGAATCTTTTGCCTTTTAACTCCTGAGAGGCAGTGTGAGGTAGAAGAAACAAGACCCAGACTGGCTGTCAGAAAACCTGGCTTCCAGACTTGGTCGTGCCACTTATCCTCTCTGGGCCTCAGTATTTTTCTCTGTGAATTAATCAGATTTGGACCAAGTGGTCTCTAAGAAGCTTTAGAGTTTTCACCTTCTAGGGCAGTATTCTATGCGCAGTCACTTTCCGGTATGGGATAGGACAGAATAGTGTCCCTGCTTGTGGTCTTTGCCATATTTATATGAGGTCGCAGCCCTACAGTTCCAGTGTGAGAAGAGATTTCTGGATGTGATTCACAACGATTTCAATACCTCTCTGAACTTAGCTTTTAAATGGGTAGCTTCCTGCTCTCCTCAGTCCCTTCCCTTAGTCTCCTTCCCATAAGGAGAAAATGAGGACAGTATTCAGTTGACAGGAAGAACTCAGCAGTACATTTAGGGGTCCCGTACTGTGTCTTCTGACCTTGTCAAGCTAGTGCTGACCTTTCAATAGCACATGTTTCCCTCTCATATTACCCTATCCCCAAAGACTAGGTAATTGACCTGTGGGATTTTTAAAAAGACATAGAGAACAAGGAAGTAGTGTTGATCTAAAGACAGGTTCTATGTCAAGTGTTGAATGTTACTTTTTCTTGTTGATTTCTGACTCTTAGCCTATGAATAAGATCTCCTGGCTCATGCTTCTGACTATTCCATTAACTTGATGAAGTTTTTGAGCAAATTCAAGCCAGTAGTGTTCTGGAGCCAGCTCTCATCAGTTTGTGAGAAGCCATTGTGCGCAACTTTTACCAACTTCACATTAAGTGACAACACATTGTTAGTTTGAAATTGGCCATGTTGGGGATATTTACACAATAGAAGTTGGAAATTGCTATAAATCTGGGTTTTTGTTTCCCTCCCTAAAAAGCCACTTCTCAAACACTTATCACTTTACAAAATGGTTCAAATTCAAACACCTCTAGGGATTATATAAGTAATGTGAATGAGTAAAACATGCCTGAGGGTAACAAAAGGGACACAATAGGGAGTAGTGGGGACTGTGGCAGTTGGCAAGCACATATGCTGTCTAAAACCAGCAGCTACTACTCTATTCCAGTCTGTGTTACTATGGAGAGATGTCAGCCCAGTGTTCCCACCAAATCTACTTTTTAAGAGAAACTTATGTAAAATCTCCCAATAATAAAAAGTAAAGATTGTTTAGAAGCAATTCAAATTTTGAAAAAAATATGTGAGCAGGCTCTCCTCAGTACTTGGGTCAGCAGTTTGTCATCTTTGCTTTATGGAATCTCTGGTTACTGCTCTTACTCCCTGGATTATAGCTCTGAAGCTGAGTTGTGGCATCTTTCCTAATGAGAAACAAATTTTCTTTCCTTGAGAACTAAAAGAATAGGCAAAGTGAATCTGAGAATATCCAGGTATCTTTTTATTATTGTACTCTGACTTGAGTCTTGTTTTCTAGTCCATGTGATATGAAGCTAGAGAAGAGCATACTAGCCCTAAATCTGCATCTAACATTGTATGATAGTCTCCAGGCACCAGGACAACAGCTAGTGCTTGTGCACCTGTGTGCAAGGAGAGAATAATTTCCATCTTGGCATTAGTTTCTTTACTGCTCCTGTTGAAGGGATGTTGGCACTCTACTCTCCAACTTACTCACTGCCTTGAAGAATAGGGTGGGAAATTGGGTTAATTATTGGTTTTCTCTTCCTGCTTTTATCCCCACTCTCTTCTAAAGACAGACAAACTGAAGCTTGACTAGCTAGTAAGGAAATTTACCGAGTGCAAAATAGCTTTCACATTTGGACTAAGTGGATTAAAGCAAGGAGGGGACAGTAACGATAGAAACAATTATTGTACATCTACTATATTCCACATATATTAGGCACCCCACATATATTAGGCCATTGAATTGTCACAGTTACCTTATCATCATTCCCTTTTTACATACTATAAGGAAACAAGCTCAGAAAAGCTATATGACTTTTTGGGATTCCAATTCCAAAGTCTCGGTTGTCTAGGTTATTTGTGAATCATGTTACTTCCCTGAGGAGAGCTAGACGCTCTGATTAAGACAATGAAACATTGATTTGTATTGCTTCTGATGAAAAATAATAATAAATCAATCTGCGGCCTAGCTCTAGGAATAAAGGTGAAAAATCTGGGAAGTTCATTGCAGTTCTAGGGAACAGTGGGTGTTTTGGGATCCTATAGTAAGCTATCTAGGCAAATGCAATTTGGTAAAGTGAATTAACATTCTACAGGAATAGAGCTTCTAGAGAGGCAGTTTCTATTTTTATTGCATTTTAGGTTTTGGGGTACATGTGAAGAACATGCAAGATAGTTGCATAGGTACACACGTGGCAGTGTGATTTGCTGCCTTCCTCCCCTTCACCTATATCTGGCATTTCTCCCCATGTTATCTCTCCCCAAATCCCCACCCCCCACTGTCCCTCCCCTATTTCCCCCCAACAGACCCTAGTGTGTGATGCTTCCCTCCCTGTGTCCATGTGTTCTCATTGTTCAACACCCGCCTATGAGTGACAACATGTGGTGTTTAGTTTTCTGTTCTTGTGTCAGTTTGCTGAGAATGATGGTTTCCAGGTTCATCCATGTCCGTACAAAGGACACAAACTCATCGTTTTTGATGGCTGCGTAATATTCCATGGTGTATATGTGCCACATTTTCCTTGTCCAGTCTATCATCAATGGGCATTTGGGTTGATTCCAGGTCTCTGCTATTGTAAACTGTGCTGCAATGAACATTCGTGTGCATGTGTCCTTATAGTAGAATGTTTTATAATCCTTTGGATATATACCCAGTAAGGAGATTGCTGGGTCAAATGGAATTTCTATTTCTAGGTCCTTGAGGAATCGCCACACTGTCTTCCACAGTGGTTGAACTAATTTACACTCCCACCAACAGTGTAAAAGTGTTTCTATTTCTCCACATCCTCTCCAGCATCTGCTGTCTCCAGATTTTTAAATGATTGCCATTCTAACTGGCATGAGATGGTATCTCAATGTAGTTTTGATTTGCATTTTAGCAAGGCATTTTCTATTCTACCATATTGCATTTTTATGCATAGCATAACACTTGAACATATTATGTCTCTAATTTTTCATGACATCTTTGATTAACAAGTTTTAAACACCTTGGTATAACTGCTTGGAAATGCAGTTAAACTATGTGAAACAAATCTTCAATTAGAAGTGGTGTATTTTATGCTCTGCCCATGTGACCCATTCATGGTGATGGTGAGGCACACTATAATTCTGAATCAAGAAAGTCACTCCTTTCATCCTTTAGGTAGTTAATATAATCCTGTATACTATGATGAGTTTATCTTTATTTTAACAAATAAATATGTTCCTGAAATTTTCTGTAAGCCAAATCTTGCTTTTAAAATGGCTATTATTATAAATCTGGGGATGTACTTCTTTGGGAAAGGAATCACTTTCCTTCCAAAACATCTTAAAATCACTTAAGAAAATTATTTCTATAAGATGATATTCTGATATAACACAAAGCATAAATAAAAAATAATTTGGGTTATTTTTGTTTGCTACAATAACTTAACGGCATAAATAGAAAACGACACCTTAACTTACAAGAATACATTAAACTAGAGAGAATCCACTTGTCTTAATTCTACCTTTAAGAATCTATAATCTACTCTTGCTATTTACTTATTTGGTTTTCATAAAGTTATAGGAAACAGAATTGTTTTCACTGGTGCTAACAGACAGTATTAAAAGTTATGCTGCAAAAATAAGCAATGCATCACTTTTGTTAAGATTTCATTAGCCAAAGCAAATTGAATGACCATGCTTAATTTCAAAAAGGGAAGAAGAGTAAAATCCTACCATGAGCTCAAAAGGAGGAAAGCTGGAAATATTAGATGAACCACATCAATTCTTTTTTCTAGCAGTTTCTAGAAATGGCTAGCAGGAAGAAAATACAACAGAGAAAAAAATTCAGTAACAAACAAGAACATATACAAATAACCAAGAGGCTCATTAGAAAATAGCTGAATAATCAATCCTAAAGCGTCTTTAAGAGAGATTCTATATATTGAATCAAGTATCTAATTAATACAAACTCTAAGTTGGCCTCTTTTCTAAAAAGAGGTAAACCTATACTACAATATACTCATCAATCTATATATTCTGCCATTTTTCCAAAGTTAATTAAATAACCCGAGTTTTCTACGTCCTAGTGGGACAAGAATCACTTAAAAGGCAAAAAGTTTGTGCTGTCAGAACATTGTTTTGTATATAATCATTTCATAATACTTCCACTTTTATATTTATTTTTAAAATAAGTGTGAGTTCCACAACACAAAGCATAGATCAGCACACAGCAATTACTTGCATTCATATATTCTAGCAATGAGTGTGTTGAAACTAAAATTAAAAATACAATAACATATGCAATTGCTTCAAAGGAAAAGAAATATGTAGATATGAGTCTAACAACATATTTATAGAAGTTATATGCTGAAAATGACAAAACACTGGTGAATGAAATAAAAAAGACCTAAATAAATGGAGAGATTCCATATTCATGGATTGAAATGCTCAATACATTAAATTTGTCAATTGTCCCCAGATTGCTCTATAGGTTTAATGCAATTTCTAGCTAAATTCCAGTAAGATATTTTGTAGACATAGACAAGTTTATTCTAACGTTTATATGGAAAGGTACAAGACCTAGAGTAGCTAAACAATCCTGAAAAAGAGGAATAAAGAGGGAGGACCCACTCTACTTGAATTCAGGCCTACCATATGTTTATAATAATCAAGACTGCATGGCACTGGTGGAGGCATAGACACATAGATCAATGGGACTGAACAGAAAAGCCAGAAATAGAATCAAACAATATGCCCAACCAATATTTGACCAAGGTGTAAAAGCAATTCAATGAAAGAAAGATAGCTTTTTCACCAAATAATACTGGACCAATTTTATGAAAAATATAGGCAAAATATGAACATCAACCTAAACCTCACACCTTTTATAAAAATTAACTCAAAATAGATCATAATTAAATGTGAAACTGAAGACTGTAACATTTTTAAAACAAAAATACAGAAAAAAATATTCAGGATCTAGAGCTAGGTAGAGGGTTTTTAAACCTAATGCCAAAACATGATCTATATGAGGGAAATTTGATAAACTGGATGTAAAGCATTAAAAACTTTTGTTCTGTGGAAGTTCATGGGAAGAGGATAAAAAGAAAAGCTACAGACTGGGAAAAAATATTTGTGAATAAGATATGCAGGTATCAAATAAACAATGAAAAGATGGTGGATAGCCTTAGGTATTAGGAAAATGCAAGTTAAAACCACAATGTGATATCACTATATAACTATCAGAATGGCTAAAATAAAAAATAAGGAGAACAGCAAATGCTGGCAAGAATGCAGAGAAACTGGATCTCTCACATATTGCTGATGGGAATATAAAATAGTGTAGTTGCTCTAAAAACAGTATGGCGGTCCTCACAAAAGTATATATGCATTTACCATACAACCGAGGAACTATATTTTTGGGTATTTATCCCAGAGAAATGAAAACGTACCTTTATGCAAACACCTGTAGACAAATGTTCATAGCAGTAGTAGCCAATCAATCCTCCAATAGATGAATGATTTAAACAAATTGTGATATATCTATACCATGGAATACCCCTCATCAATGAAAAGGAACTATTGATACCTGAAACAACTTGAATGGGTCTCCAGATAATTATATCGGGGCAGGGGGAGAAGAGAGAAGAGACAACTTCAAAAGGTTACATACTATATGATTCTATATAACATTCTTAAATGACAAAATTATAGAGATGGAGAATAGTTTAGTTTAGTTTAGTTTAGTAGTTGACAGGGAGAAGGGAGAAGGAAAGAGGAAAAGATGGGAATGATTATTAAAGTGTAATACAGGGTATCCTTGTGGTAATGGCACTCTTCTGTATTTTACTGTGGTGGTGGTCACATGTAATAAAATTGCATAGAATTATATACACAAACAAATGACTGCATATGAAACTGGTGAAATCAGACTAAGGTGAATGGATAGTATCAATGTCAGTGTTCTGGTTGTGACATTGTACCATAGTCATGAATGATGTTATCACTGGGAAAACTGGATCAAGGGTTTTTGAGATCCCTCTAAATTATTTCTTACAATTGCATGTAAATCTACCATTATCTAAAAATAAAACTTTTTTTAAAAAATGAGTGTGATATTATCTATACTCTCATCCCTAGTTAATAAATAGAGAAAATAAAGCATGAAGGTAATCATCACTTAACTTTGTGTAGAACCTGGTATGATGTCTAGATTAGGACTCACCCAAATGGGAGTTCCTAATTCAGAAATCAAGATCGGAAGTAATACAAAATACAAGGATGACTAACATTTTCACTAATGGAAAACCTTTCAGAGAATTCCAGCAGCCCCGTATACAGTTGCCTGCAACTGCTTAAGAGATCCTAAGCAAGTTCAATAGAATCAACTCATAGAACCAATTAAGGATAATTGCTTGCTTTAAGCCACCAAGTTTTGGGATGGTTGCTTATGCAGTAACTAGAATTCTACACCGAGCAAGGGGAGTGATTGGTTGTAGCCAAATAGATGAACTTTTAAATCCCAGTGAGTCTATTCATTTCAAATGCTAGAATTTATGTTTGTCTCAGACTATCCCTTGAAACTCATTTTCCAGAATACTCTGTAAGCATGTTGGAAGTCATGATGGAAGTTTGGTAATGCAAGCGCAAGGGAAATTGAACAACCAACTCTTACCCTTGAAGAACTCACAGTCTAGTAAGACAAAACATCTGCATTAAATGGCATGAGCACAGTTATAAGGCAACAACTCAGCAAGTTCAAACCGATATACTACAGCACAAATTGAATGCATGTGGCAGTGTATGGCTACCCAGGCAGCAGGACGGAGCTAGACATTTTGGGCCTGAAGGCAGCATTGCAGAAAGGGCCCCCTTTCTTTTGTTAACAGTGAAATAAACATCTCCAGCAATGCAGAGGCTAGTTGAAAAAGGAGGTAAAGTCCAGGGACAATTATTCTCGTTTTAATTTTTCTTTGTTCTCTGTTCCTGATAAGTGTTTTTTTTTATTTTATTTTTATTTTTATTTTTTAGCAAACCACAATTTGAGCAACAATTTCCTCATCTATAGACTGGAGATAACAACCACAGAGTAACGGGTTGAAAGTTAGGGAATCCAGATTGGAATCTCAAATTTGTCATTTACTAGCTGTGTGACCTTAGAAACATCATCATCTCCCCCAATTCAGCTTCCTCTTCTATGAAATGATGAGTTTAAGCTGAATGATTCAGAAGTTCCCCACCAACTCTAACACTTCAGACCACAAATAGTTCAGTTGTCTGTGAGGGTTTAAAACATAATGTTGATGTATGTGAAAGCACTCCGTAAGCTATAAAGTGCTACACAGATGTTAAAAATATCGATATTTATCTAGTTCATGTAGAAAAAAAGCCCTGCGGTTCTTCTCCAAATTTAGAAGCTTAACATATTGTCTGTCGAGGCACCACTTTACTGGACCTTAGACATTTCTGACAATTCTTTGTAACTATCACTCGTCGAATAAACACAAATTTGGAATAGTGTGTCTCAGGTCCACCAAGGTATCAGCAGTGCTGTTGTGATTTCAAGGTCGAGCTCTTGGCCCAACTTAGAAGCTTGACGGCTTGCTAAAAAAATAAAGCGGTGGCTATGGTGGTTCGCACCAAGTTTTCTTCAAGACACTTAACAGTTAGAAGAGGCCTTTTTCATGAGGCTTGGGAGCCCTGTTTTTAAGAGAAGGCGGATTTCTAATCCCTGACCCTATACACACCCATCTCCACCCCACCTTTAAGGACAACAACCCAAAGCTTTGTCACTCTACTAGCCACTCACTGTGTGGATCTGGGAAATGCCCTGAAATGATAAGCAGCGTGCTAGATAGGGCGTGATTTGCGAGGCCGGTTCATTCTGTGTCCAGGGCACAAGCTCAGGACCAGACCAGGTCCACCCCTCGGAAAGGCCGAGGTGCCCGAAGACAGCGTGTATGGTCTTCCAGGCAGAAAGTCGGAGGGTAGTCGTGTCTTCAGGGCGTGTGCGAATGGTGGGAAGCTCCTAGGTGCAAGCAGTGCAGAGGGGGAGGAGGGACCTGAGGAACTGTGCGGTCCCTTTAAGACCCCAACGCTTGCCTAGCCAAAGGAAGGGGGTGCAGTGGGGGCGCTGCGTGATGGGAAAGTAGCCGGCTGAGTCTCACACTTTCTCCGGAGTTTTAAACTTTCGGGCCGCGGGAGCAGAAATAAAGCCATTGTGCTGGGCCGGAGAAAGGCTGCGTGCTTGCAGCGGCTGCGTGCTTGCGGACTTCCCGCCAGCGCCGAGCGGCCGGCTTCTCCGGCCAAGTGGGGAGCGAGCGAGCGGGCGGGCGAGCGGGCGGGCAGGTGGCCCCGGGCCGCCGCGCCCGCGCCTTGGCTCTGCCCCCGGGAGCCGAGCAAGCCGCTGCTCCCTCGTGGTGTGAGGGCGGTGATGTTTTTCCTCCCACCCACTTTTGAGTTCCCCCTCCCCCCTCGCGCGCACTCTAGCTCTCGCCACAACCTGCGAGCCCCAGACCTCGGACGAGAGCGCCCTGGGGAGCTCCGAGCGCTTGCACGCGTGGCAGACGGAGGAGGCCAGTGCCCAGGTTAGTGAGCAGTGCCCAGCGCTTGCTTCCCTCACCTCCTTTTCCAGCCTTTGCACAGGTGGGGGGTGCCTTCTGTTGGCGGGATCCGCCCCTGGAAGTTTCCCCAGGGTGCCCCAATTCCCCTGCCACCCCAATCCGTTCTGTGGTCCAGCAGCTAGCCACCTGGATGGAGGTGGAGGCCCCAAGGCTTCTGACCAAAGCAAGTTAGGGGTCTCTGAATTCGAACTCACAGCTCGTCACTTCCCACTTGGCCTGCATTTCTCTGTGCTCTGGCTCTTTGAGAGGTCACTTAGGTACTCCACCCTGAGCTACCCAAGGGGCTCTGCAGTTCCCTTAACTACTGCCTGTGTTCCTGAGCCTGTTTTCTCATTTTGCTGATTAATATGTGCTAAAGTTAATGTAACAGGGTAGATGGGTAAAAGGCTCCCTATCCTATCCTTTGGCCATCTGTCCCATTTTTTGGTCCTGACTACTGGGGTCAGAATTTGATAAACTAGTCTCTGGAAGCAACGTGGTACATTGCCAGAGCGTAGGGCCCGGAAAGCCTGCTTTCCAGTCCCTCCCAGCCCTGCCACTAAAGTTACTTGAGTTCTTTGGGTCCCCCGAGTGCCCATTTTGAAGGTGGAGTTGTGTGGAATAAAATGAAATGATAGATAGGAAGGTGTTTTGCAAGCCAAATGCAAGGCATTGTTGGTCAGTCATAAACAGCAACAAAGGCGTTGCATTGCCTCCAACAAGAGATATCCTGGGCTAAAACTGCCATTCTCAGCGGCAACACACCACCAGTTAACTGAGCTTTTCTTGCTGGGTGGTTGAGTGGGGAGAGAATTTCAGCTGATAGACAAGGGCCTGAGACTCCACTGTCTTTCTTATTGTTTGTCAGAAAGAAAATTGCTACCCTAGGGGCTGTCCCACAGATGATAGTCAATGTGAGATTACAAGGTCAGTCAAGCCTCTCGGGAGGATTAAAGAGACACTGTGGGGCGTGAAGAACTGGCTGACATGTGTTCATCCCTTAGCCTTCCCGTGGGTATGTCTCTTCGCTTCTGTTCTACCCAGGAGACCTCTTCTGAAAATGGGCTCCTGACACTTGATGGCCCACATTGCCTTGCAGTCACAGCTGGACAAGGAGTAGTTGTTCCCTTTGCTTAATGCAAATGAACAGTGTGAATGCTTGTTTCATGGAAGCACCTTAATAAATACATTTCTTCTGGTGCTTGATAGATTTCTCTTTCCCTTGTAAAACACAGGAACTCTCCCATCCCACCTCTGCCGCCAGTGTTAGTTGCAGGGTTTTGGGTTTTTTTGTTGTTGTTGCTTTCTTGTTGGGTCCTGGATCCCCTGAAACATGTCAATGGCTACATATCTAAGTAACCTGTAAAAGAGCCAGTGCAAGTTTAATGGCACAACAGCCTGTGTGAAGCAGACAGAGAGTTAATGCAGAAATAACTCCAGTTAACTGGGTCAAAGTATAATTTGAAAAATTAAGGACAGTTTGGCTCTTTGCAAGAATAAGAGTCGGCTAGTTTGCTGAGCAATGCTTGCTTGTGTTTACTGCTGCAGTCCCAACAGATGTTTTGAAACACCCCCTTCCCCCCCAAAAAAAGCTGAAGAGATAAAGAGAAATTGAACAGTGAAGAGATCTGGGGAGGAAACTCTTCTTGGTTCCTATTTCTGCACAGAATACAAAGGCAGGACTTCAGGATCTTGTAAATCAAAAGTGAATATTTATAAAGCAATTCATTTTCTGATGCTCTCCATCACAGCCTGTGAGGCCACACAAATGACAGGAACTCCAAAAGAGATTAATTGCTCTCTAGTTACCAACTTTTTTATTTGCTCATAACATTAGTTGGGACCTAAGAAAAGCAAAAAAAAAATCTACGAGCCGTTTTCTTGCCAACTTGAGTTATGAAGCAATGCTACTGTTCACTGAATCGCCCAACCATTGTACAAGAAAAACAGCCCCATTGATTCTTGCTTGGGGAGACCCTAAAACCATGGTTTCAAAAACACCCACTGAAATCTCTATATTAATATGATAAATTGGATTTCAGTGGTTAAAAATCTTTCTCTTTTGGAGGCTTTGGAGAATAAGCTTATTAAGTAGGCTCAGGAAGAACCTCCTGAAGTGGGTAGCTGTGTTAAACTGATAATGAAAATGATTTGTTTCAAAGAAACGTGGTACCCCTCAAGGGACAGCGACATTTTGAGTGATTGAAAGTGGGCCACAAACTCACAGAGGGGACCAAGATGTCAGAACTCGGGTCTTTGGATGGGTAGGAACATGTCCTAGGATAATTTGGTTCTTTAAGGAGCAGGGAGGAGGTAAAGAAAGAAGGCAGACAGTGCTGCAAATCTTGCCTGATAGCACAAATTACTCTAACATCAGTTCTTCCTTGGTTATGCATTCATAATTTGAAACAGTGGATTTTGAATGACCCAGGCAACTTCATAGCATTTAAATAGGAGCTGTGGCATCTACTTCAGAACCCAAAGGTATTCCAATTCTCCAAAATGATCATTTTGCATTCCTTCAAGTTCTTTATGTGCAATATTTAGGTTGGACTCTCTGGAAAGATCAAACAGTTCATTCCCCATTCAGATTGAATCTGGTGTTTTTACAACATTTCAATGTTTTCAAATCATCCATTGGAAGAATTTTGCAAACTCTGAAATCTGTGGAAATGACCTGTGACTAAATATGAGCTACAGCAAGCTTTCTGTGTTCCAAGGTTCAAAAGGTTTAAGATTTCTACCCCTTACACTGGGAATGCCAATCTCATGTTTTGAAGAATTGTAGTTGCTTTAATGGTCTTTTGCATAGTGGTGCAAAGTGAACAAATTATCTATTTAATTTGCCTAATTTCCCTTAAAAATGCCCCATTTAAAATTTCCATTTTACAATGGACTTCATTGGGGAGGAATATGTCTGAACCACTTTAAGCAATAAAACTTTTCAGGTGTTTAATTGCATCCATTTGCTAATTACATATATCTTTTCCAACATTAGTTGCCAAACCAAAGATCCTTGTAGATCTCATAGAGGACACAGGAGAAACTGATCAATTTGTACTTCATCCCTGAAGGATTAATGGTAACAGTAGTCTTGAAGCTAAGATAAGTTAACTTTCATTTCAGAAATTGCTTGGTCTCATGCCTGTTACTTTTACCTTGTTTGCCAAAATAACCGTTTTTGTAAACTAAAGTTTCCCTTTTCTCCCAAAGAAAATCTCTTGAGAAATCAACTTAGAAAGGAAGATTTCAAAATTTATTTTCATTTTTCTATAATTTGTCTGTAAGGATTTAGCCTCAGCTTTGAATAGGAATGCACCCTCATTCACTTGAATTTTCGCACACAACCTTTGCAAGACAGGAGAGGCAACTACTTTATCTTGTGCAGGCGACGAATACTTAGACTTATGTAAATTCTCTGGCATTTATTTTTCTAGCAGGTTAGAAGCCTGAGTATCAGTGATCTCTATCAGTTCCAGAAGATCTGTTTTAAATCTCTTTTTTCTGCTTTCTTCCCAACAGCTTGAAGGTTCTGTGTCACCTTTTGCAGTGGCCCAAATGAAAAAAAAGTGGAAAATGGGAGGCGTGAAATACATCTTCTCCTTGTTCTTCTTTCTTTACCTAGAAGGAGGCAAAACAGAGCAAGTAAAACGTAAGTGAAATGTCTTGCATTTGGGAAATAATATACTTTTTATAATTTCTTGAAAATGTGGCTATAATCTGTAGCAATTGTGATTCAGCCCATGTGGCCGTACCATTATTCTAAGAGAAAAAAAGTGAATATTACCGGTTTATGCATGAATTGATTAAAGAATGAGAGCTTAGAATCAGGCCAACTAAATTGGGGGCTGTTTTCTGATTATCATATAGTTTTTATCTCTTAAAACATATGACACATTAGCTTATTTTCTCTTTCCTGTTCTAAACTATATAAATTTCAGTACATTTTATATAACTCTAGAAATATCTGAGAGATGAGCTGGAATTTTCCCAAATTTCAGACTCTTCAGCAAAGTCTTTCGGTCTATGAAAAATAATGACATGGAAAAGAAAAAAAAGGAAAAGGAAAGCAGGCTCTGCCTATTCCCTTATGCTGAAAAATGAGGAAGGAAGCAACCTTCCAATGAACTGAACGCAGATGAAAAATTCTTTCAGGAAGTTGCGATTCCAGGGACCATTAGCAAATTGGATGCTCTTTATTGAAAAGAACATCCCAGAAAACCCAGGGAATATTTCTAGAAAGTCAGCGATCCGTGTAATGGGCTAACACATTGGAGAAAGCAGAGAGTGGCAGGAAGTGGAGGCGGGGATAATTAACCCTCCTTGCTGCCACATTTAGGAGATTTATGAGTAACCATAGACATCTCCATTCTTGTTAGGAGCTTTCTGCTGCCTTTGCACAGTGTGGGTCTTACCTTCTTTGGGCCACTTTCAGCCACCTCCGATGCAGACGCTTGCTCTAAATTTGAAGGAAAAGCCTAAGTTCTAGTTTCCCTTTTTGGCAGCATCAAAAGAAGCACAAAGTGGAATTGGTCCAAGAGGGGCATTCTCTGCTCCACTGAACTTATTCATGAGAAGGAGCTGTGAAAATATTCTTGGTAGGAGCTGAAGCAGCATCTGAAGCCCATCACATAAACCTTTATCTCTTTTATCACATAAGTTGAATAGATCAGGCAGAAGGCTTGCTGACAAGGAGAACAGTGCCAAGCCTATTCCATCCTTAAGTGTGTTTCCACCCCACTACGATTTTCATAGTCAATGTAGTCTTCTTCCTGGGAGAAATAGTGTTTAATAGTGTGTTTGATTAGGCTTTTGAGCATGAGTGATCTATGGTGATATCTAGTATGATTGGGGCACAAAAGGAAGTTTAGTGGGGCATGATCTCAGCAAGGAAGCTTGGATCAGCCTCTACTCTTGTATTCCTCAAATTGCATCTTTCTTCTTCCACTTGAATATAGTTCATCTCGGAATCCTCCTCTTCCAGAAGCCCTCCTTGATTTAAGTGGATATGACAGAAGCATCCATGCATTCTCAGCTCAGCTTACGATTATCTGGGCTTAGGGATGAGAAATTACTAAGCACAACGTACATTATTTGGGTGATGGTTACACTAAAAGTCTAGACTTTATGGAATATATCAGTGTAACAAAACGGCACTTGTACCCCTTAAATTTATCTTTAAAATCTTCCTCTCTTAGAGAGAAACTTCCCTTATAACCTGTTATTGATTACCTCATAAAGAAAGCTTGTAACTCTTAGAAGACCATCTCTTATGGAAAGCGTTTCATATTTATTAAAAATTGATTAATATTGTCCATGAAACTTAGACAAAGAAAGATGTGACTTAAAAAACAATTACAAACCCAAATCTACTACTTTCTGATATTTCCTTGTGCTGATGAATTTGTCCCAAGCTCTTTTGATATTCAATTGGTGCCAAAGTGATTATGTAACAGATGGCCTAGGGCACCAGTTCTGGTCCAGTGTTTCAGGCTTATTGTCAGATGATGAGGCTAAGGTCATGGTCCTTCCCTTAATGAGCCACTGAGCATCATTAGGTGTGTCCACGCCCAAGCTAACTGTTCTGAAGACGTGCAAAATCATCTCTGCTAAAGGGAAAACCTTAGAGCATATGTCCTATGTATGTTGCCTTGATACGTATCCACACACACACACACACACACACACACACAGAAACATGCACAATATGCATGCACAGAGGTTTACATTGCAGCTCTAACAATGAGAAGTTAGAAGCAGTGGAAATGTCAGTTCATGGTTAAATGGTTACAAAAATGATCCAAGTAATGTAATATAATGCTACCAATAAAAACACTGTTTATTGAAAATTTGGTGGCTCTGAGAAATGCATGTTAATTTATTTTTAAGTTTCTTAAATTATAAAATGAATATATATGCTTAGTATACAAATAACATGAAAGCATTTGAGCTTCATATGGAACATGTGTCCCTACACTCCCATTCCACTCTCCTGGGATAACCATTATTAGTGGTTTGCTATGTGTTCTTCCAAACTACTTTCTTTGTTTTATAAAATTATACATACATGTCTGTATGATTTTTTGTTTTACAAAAATAGGATATTATATACATTTTTCTGTGACTTGTTTTTTACTCAATAATGTGTCTATCCTTCCATGTCAATACATTGCAACGTAACAGTGCCATATTCTTTGTAATGCCTGCATAGTTTGCAGCTGTATAAGTTTGCCAGGGTTTGTTTAACCAGTCTATATTTGTAGAAATTGAGATTGCTTCTGGTTTTTGCTATTACAAGTAAGACTTTTATGAACATCTTTAGGCGCTTATTCAAGTATTTGTGAGAAATAAAGTATATATTCAGTTTTAATCCTGATAAGTACTGTCAAATTCCCTTTCAAATAAGTTGCATTAATTTATGCTCCCACCATCTCTGTATGAAAGTCCATTTCTAATTCCTTTACCAAGATTATAATTAACCTTTGTATTTTGGGGCCAGTTTAATAGGAGAAATAATCTGTAAGTTTTGCTTGGTATTTTTCTGTTACTGCAGCATCTTTTCAATTATGTATTAGTTCGATTTTATTTCTTCAGTCAATTGTCTATTTTTTAGTTCGGTTGCTTGTCATAATTATTTGTAAAAGCTTACTTATTAACCTTTTCTACTTTAAGTATTATTTTCTATATGCCACCTGTTTTAATTTTTAAGTTTTATTTTTCCCATATAGAAGTTTTAAAATTTTATGTAGTCAGATCTGTCATTCATTTTCTCTATGGTTTCTGGCTTTCCTATTCTTAGGAAGGTCTTTCTCACCCTATATTTTTATATTTTTTTCTACTGCTGCCATAATTTTAGGTTTTACCCATAGTCCTTTATTCCATCTGAAATTTATATTCCTGTATGGTATGCAA
This sequence comes from Callithrix jacchus, assembly GCF_049354715.1. Taxonomy (NCBI): domain Eukaryota; kingdom Metazoa; phylum Chordata; class Mammalia; order Primates; family Cebidae; genus Callithrix; species Callithrix jacchus. The sequence continues at coordinate 107,178,052 of NC_133524.1, read as the reverse complement.
TAGGGAACTAATTTTTTTTAATCTCCGGATGGTAGGTTTATGAATGTTATTTTTGTTCACTTTTATACTTCTGTCTATTCCAAAATTTCCACAATTGGCAAGTTTAAGTTTTACTACAGGAGAAAAGTTCTTTTAAAGTAAAAATACATCTTATTTCCCATATTTTTACTGTGCAATTCTAAAGACAAGTTGGTACAGAAGTAGATGAAGGAAATAGAGGGGTTTTCTAAAATTAAAAAAGAAAGCAACTGGAAAATTTTAAGAAAATGTATAAGAGTAGGTATGGGTCGTAAATGCCTTCACATCTCTCCTTGTCTGACACCATTTTACCAAAAGAAGACAAAGCTTTTTATCTTTCAGGGGCTGGTTAGAATATGAGCTTTTAGGTCAAAGAAGGTGCTTTGTAGCCTATTTGCTCTCCTATTTGGGGAATCAGGGTGGAATGATGGGGGATGCCATTATGATCAAAGAGGCTCACTCAATTGATTCAGAAATCTGGAAGTGTGGAAAAAATGTTTTGTTTGTGGAAAGCTCTTCCCAAGGAATGGTGAAGGTGGGTGCTGCCACTTGCTGGTAGCTAATTACCCATATTTATAATTTCACTTATAAGAGAAAAGACAGGCTCAGGAAACCCAAAAATACTGATAGTGCATTGCAATGGATGAATGAGTCATTTGTTGCTTACATAAAAGTTTGTTACCCTCCAGCATCAGCAAGGTTTGAGGTCTGTAGCTGGGAAAAGGTCCTTCTGTATAACTCCATTATGCTCTGTTGTTAAAGTTGTAGGCAATGAGGCCAGGAAACTCTTTTGAAGTTCAAAGGAGCGTAACATTCACAGCATAATATTCATGCAAATATGGGACAAATGGGCTGAAGAGTTTGCGCCTTTGGCAGATCTAACTTAGGTAATGAACTATTGATCAAAGTGAGGTTGAATAATTGAGTTGTTAAAAATATTCAATTATGTATTTCTAATAGACCAGTCTGTGCCAAGTCTGGCAAAGGTTCTGGAGAGAGAAATTGTTCATGTATTTCATGGAGTCCTCTCCTGCTTTAACAAGGTGAGTTAACTGGATCTTCAAAGAGCTAGATTGTCACTTATTTTTCTCCTCAGGAGAAAAGCTTCCAACATTCAGATTTGGCTAAAAGTGGGCCTCTGGACACCAAAAGATTGAAGGAAAGGAAGAAGATACTTAGAAAGTTTGAAACATGTGAAGCTCACTCATAACTTCTTTGTCTATTGTGGGAGCCAGCCAGGAAAGCATGAGTTTTCTTCCTCCAGATTCTCACTTAGACATTTGAGGTGATTATTGAACAACAGAAAGAAGCAAGCAAAAGAGTGGACCTGTTCACATCTTAGATGTTTAATTAGGTGGAAGTAGAAGGAAGGAGGCATACTTAAATTAGATAGCTTAATGCTTCTCAAAGTATATTCTTAATTGTTTTTTATTTTGGTGAGGGGGCAGAAGGTTTTGTCATGGAGGCTCTGTAGTTAGCCTAGATCCAATCCCCAACTCCTTGACTTATTTATGTACCTTGGGAATGTTACCTAACCTCTACAGCTTTAGTTTTCTTACAGTGGGGGAAATAATAGCGTATTGAGCGTGAGAGTAGTCATTTGAAGAAGAAACGAGATTGTGTACACCAAGTGCTTTGCATAGTGGCTGGCATAGAGTATATTTTTATATAAGTAGTCATTATTAGAGCAACTCTCTTACAAGCCAAATATATTATCCCCTTAATTTTAAGGTGAGAAACTTTAAATTCAATGAGGTAAGTGACTTTGTACACGGACAAGCAGCAAGTGCCAGCCAGAGCTAGAACCAAAACCCAGGTCTCCAAATGCAATGTTCTGTTCACTATACCCATTTTTTTTTCTGGGAATTCTTTGAGGAAGTCAGTTCATTGTCTTAAATAGAAGCCCAGTCCTTTATACATGGCAACCGCTTAACACATAAGAGATGATCCAAGTAAATGAATAAAAAAATTTCTAACCCGAATTCCTAAGAGGGATAGTATACTATTTGGGAGTTAAAGAATAAGACTAGGAATAAAAATTTTTCAGGAACCTACATTACCTAAGCCAAAGGAAAGTTGTGAGGAAGGTTAAAAGTATGTGCTTCTATGTCTATGCTTCTTATATTTCCCTGACTGCTCAGTAGGATTGGAATGTCTTCAGAATTTAATGGAAAGAGGACTATGCTTAAAGTCAAGAGACCTGGTTTCTGGTCAGTCTTCTGATGCTTGCTGTGTGGTATTGGTTGAGTCATTCGTGTTCTTTGAAGTAAAGAGTCACTACTTACAAATTGAAAAGAAATCTTGTTTGCTGGACTGAAAACTGAAGGAAGATAGTATAGGGGCTGGGGAGGTGTAACAAAGGAAATGAAGGCCCTGGCTTTAGGGTGCTTAAACAAACCATATGGATGTTTAATATTGTCACAAGGTAATTGCAAAGAATATTTTATCCACTTAAGATGTATAGCCTGTCTGCTTCCACAAAGATTAGATACACATGAGAGATGAAAGAATAGGGACAAGATAATGTTTTTAAAGATGAAATAAAAGAGGCCATCTGAAGAAAATAGAATGAATAGATGTTTTTAACATTTGGTTGAGTAGATTATAGCATTTATACTGTAAATTTGGCTTATGTTTCACAAAAGTATAAAAGAGAAGAAACCTTGGGTTTGTTGTCAAGAGAAAATTTACAGTTTCATCTACAGAGATTATTCCCATCTCTAATGCACTCAAGCAGTATTGATCATGGGATGTTTGAATGAGGCACATTCTGGGTAACCTTGGTTTCATAGAAAAAAGAATTGTTTGTTTGGCATTTCTTTATTGACCCTCTGTAAAGGAAGAGGGCAAATATTAAATTATAATTGGTTAAATGACTTTCTATAAGTGGTAAATAAATGCATTTCAGGTACTTTACCTTTGAATAATCTAAGTTACTTGGAGGATTGAACATGGAAATGTTAAATAGAGGTTTAATATGTTTGCTAGACTGGATCTTCAACTATCAGATGCCCTAAGCAAACTTTCTATTAACATGATTTGTTTCTGATTTTAAAATAGATGCTTATTGTTAAACATTCAAAAGATGCATAAAAGTATAAGGAAAACAAAAATGAGCAGTAACCACAACATATACGGATAACCATACTTAATTGGTATATATACTTCTAGTCCTTTTTTCTAAGCTCAGTTATACAAACATATTAGTTTACAAAACTGAAGCACTTTTTAACCAGTATGGATCAGGGTTTGTTTATTTATGTATATAAATTTAGGGGTTACAAGTGGGGTTTTGTTACATGGATATTTTACATAGTGGCAAAGTCTGAGCTTTAGTGTAGCCATCACCCGAATAGTGTACATTGTATCCAATAGGTAATTTCTCATTCCCTACCCTTCTCCTACCCTCCCACCTTTCCGTGTCTCCAGTGTCTATTTTTCCATACTGTGTGTCCATACATACACATTATTTAGCTTCCACTTATAAGTAAGAACATGCAGTATATGGCTTTTTGTGTTTGAGTTGCTTCATTTAAGATTAATTCATAATTGGAGTCTCTAAAATATACCAGTAGTGAAGATATATCCCATGTTGTCTGTAAGTGAAAGCTGAGTGGTTTAGATACCAGTTGCAGGATATGCATATTTGATTCTATTGTGAAAAGTTCAAGAGCTCAACTTTTATTCTTTACTGAAGGGAACAAAAGTATTCCTGATCAAACAGAAAGTCTCCCTTCACAGAGATTTGCACAGCTAAAGTGCTGATAGGAAGAACAATTTGGTTTTTTGAACAGGCGTTTTTATTTTTGCCCGACGTCCTGTGCCGTATGACATGGAAGAGATTATTTTATCCTGAAAAGTATTCAGATCAGGTTTCACCAGCTGAGCAGTCTTTCTGTAAAAGGATCTCCTCATGGCCTCATAGTAAAGACTAATGAGAATACCATCAACTTCCAGTTATCCATGCTAATGGAAGATAGAAGGGCACAACAAATTGAAATTTCATGGAAAATCTCCAGTTCTTATCCCAGTCAATGGTTTAACCTTGCTTGGCTGGCAAACCTCTTTGAACTATGGACTCTTTGCTTTTCGTTGGGTTTGCCCACCTGCTAATAGAAAAGTGAAATAACCACAAAGCAAGTAGTGAGAAGGCCATTCTGTGGATAGAACACTCATTTGGGCAGGTGATCTAGCAAGTAGGAAAAAGATAATTCATTTCTGAATGAAGGAAAAAGCTGCATACACAGAATGGAGAATTTTGCTTCTTCATGACTTTCCTTTTTCTCTGGCTTCCACAGCCTGGAAATGAAGTCTTAAAGTCCTGAGAAGACATGACACAGAGTCTTCAACTCTAGAAATCCAATTGCCAGAGAAATAAGAATTTTTTCCCCTTAACTACTGTATCTTGTCCTTCCTATATTCTGCCTCAAGTTTGATAAATGGCAGAAGATAAGTACTTATGCCTTTATTTTTTCTTCACTCTTCTAGTAGCCTTTTTAAGAAATAAATAATTAAAAAGGAATTTGTTTACTTGATGTGTCCACTCCTATAATGAATAGCAAAGATTCATCTTTTTCTTTCCACTGACCACATATTATAATTGAATAAATATTATTGTAATACTGACATGATGATGTGTCTACAGTAATAGCTCTTATCAAAAATATTTCTTGGGAATGTTTTCTTGATTTTGAATTGGTGATGAAATTACTGACCTTTGCCTAATCCTGGAAGCTGGTCAGTAACGATTGGCAAAACATTGATGGCATAGTGACATGTATCTGTTGTTTACTTTTTGTCATCATTGTTCCTGTTAACAGGGGCCCCTCAAGTAGCAGAGATAGCCACCTCTAATTAAGGCAATCTGATACATTTGGAAAATAGCTGTGATGTTGCAGGTTCAAGGTCCATCTCATATGTTAGTTGGAATTCCTTTGGGACCAAATTCTACTCTCAGATACCATTAGTTAGCAGTAAGTCATACATTCTCCAGTTTCTATCTCTCTGTTATTGGCAAGTGATCACCTTAATTTTTTTGCACATATCTCCTGGAAGTTGGCAAGGCATCCTCATTTCAATAAAATGAGCTTATTGGTGATTTTTGTCCAAGATGATTTACTGGGGTTATAGGTGCTATTTATCATACTACATAACTCATTAAATTCTCTCCTGGGTAATAACAACAACTTTTTAAAATTTCAAACTTATAAACATGTACTGAAATTGACTTTATCATAGTGTCTCAAATTTGTTGATTGTCACTTTGGGAGGCTGAGGTTAGTGGATCACCTGACGTCTGGAGTTAAAGACCAGCCTGACCAACATGGAGAAACCCCATCTCTATTAAAAATACAAATTAGCTGAGCATGGTGGCGCCTGCCTATAATCCCAGCTACTCAGGAGGCTGAGGCAGGAGAATTGCTTGAATCCGGGAAGCAGAGGTTGTGGTGAGCTGAGATTGCACTCCAGCCTGGGCAACGAGAGTAAAACTCCGTCTAAAAAAAAAAAAAAAAAATTATAGTGTTTACTTTTTTGATGTTCTATAAAAATATCAGTGTCACTAATTGCAGAAGATTGTTTAATTACACTAATGGCATTACTGTTCAGCTCCTTGTCTGCCTTCAGTTCCTAAATTTGCTTTCCAGGAGTTGTAGATTTCTGTCTGGGTCATAATTGGCCAAATCCCATGTTGCCTAGATAATAAGACTAATATACTTGGTGAAAGACCATTATGTTTTCATTTTAGATTAGAGTTCGAGTAAGAGATGCATCCTCAAGAAGCATAGTTTGGAAGACACTGGTATGTGAGGTAAATGCCGTGTGAATGAATGAGGAAAGTGCTGTTAGGTTTAAAGAGAATGAAAAAGAACTTTTAGCTGGGATAATCTTGTCTTCCCATCAAGATTTCAAAGCCCTTAAGAGCATGAGCACTATTTTATACATTATGTGTTGTCACGGATATAAATACAGAAATGCCAAAGTCTCTGCCAGCTGAGCTATTTTATATGGTCTATGTTGAGTATTACTTGACTTCACTGCAAATGACATTGTTTGTTTGTTTTTGAGATGGAGTCTCGCTCTGTTGCCCAGGCTGGAGTGCAGTGGCATGATCTCGTCTCACAACAACCTCCGCCTCTGCCATTCAAGCTATTCTTCTGCCTCAGCCTCCTGAGTAGCTGGGACTACAGGCATACGCCACCATGCCTGGCTAAATTTTGTGTTTTTAGCAGAGATGTTGTTTCACTATGTTGGCCAGCCTGTTCGCGAACTCCTGACCTCATGATCCGCCTACCTCGGCCTCCCAAAGTGCTGGGATTACAGGCATTAGCCACCATAACCGGCCACAACATTGTTTTTATTTTTATTTTTCTTTTAAAAAAGGAGATCAAAGTTGTGTTAAGAAGGTAGAGTGGAAAGGTAATTTGAGAAAAGATTAGGAATGAATATGTGAAAGCTCTTTACTTTCCAAGTTCTAACTATGTAGCAGGAGAGGCAGAACCCTGTAAAGGTTATAGTCATTGCTTCTAAAGCTGCAAGATATAGGTTTGAATTCTATTTCCATACCTTGATTAGTCATGTCAACTTGGGCAAGTTACCAAATCTCTCTGTGCCATAGATTCCTCAGTGGTAAAATGGGACCAATAATGGGACCCACCTTGTAGCGTTGTTTTAAGAATTTAGTGAATTCAGATATGTAAAGCCCTTAGAACAGATCCTGTCTCATAGGAAATGTTCAACAAACATAGCTTGTTTTTTTATTATTATCACCATTCTCATCTGGCTCTATATTTTTCTTGCACTTGCTTCCCTGGCTGCTTTTTACACTTATCATCTACCTCCTAGATTTTAAGCCAAATTCAGGGCAGAAAAATACTCCTTTGAGTATTATTAGACAAAGTATGAATTTGAGAGAAAAGATAATCTCTTGGCTGAAATCAGTTATCTGTGGTTTTCAAGAATAGTGGTGAACTCACACATAATGAAGTGATCCATTTAATAGTGTCAGTAAAATAATCTATCTTAAAGGATTTTCAGAGACGGGATAGCAACTGGCCTAAAAGTTATATTTGAAGAATACCTTCCTTGTCACATCAGTATATGCTGTCCTTTTGGAAACAGACTTTCCTGCAAGTCAGAATCTTAAACAGTTTGGAAGAGTTTTAGAAATAAGCAAATGTATTTAAAACCCATAATTGGCTAGCTTGTTTTATTGTAGTGCTTGAGTAGTCTTTTCAGTGGTCTTTATCTTTTATTATCCCATTTCTTCATTATCAAATAAGAAAGGGGTTGGTCATTAAACCATGCAGAACATACGTAGCTGTTAGCAAAAGCTTATTCAGTTTCATATTTTAAATAGGTAAAACATAATATACAGGTTATATCTTACTCTGCAATGTGGATTTAAATCTACAAAGTAACTTTTAGCTTACTTCCATTCCAGTATTAGTGTCCCCAGGTCCATATAAATATGAATATTTATGCTCACCTAGTAATGCCATTTGAAGGAGCCGCCTTGTAGGATTTGCATACACTTGTATACTTAGATTCTTTCTGAAATGTTGAAATAAATTGTATATGTAAAATGCAAATCACTTAAGTGTTTGTCTGTGAGACTATACATTTGTTGTACAGAAATAGTAACTCTCATCTCACCAACATGGTAGAGAAAGATGCCTTATTTAGATGTTAGTCTTGGGAAATTTGTAATCATCTCTCATCAGTTAAAGATGCTGGGATTATTAAAATATTTAAAATATTTCTAACCATGTCCTTTGAATGTTGTGGAGCAGAAGTTTATTTTGTGTCTACCAAACAAAAAAAAGTATTGATAAGACTTGGCTGAAAAACACTCAAATTCTGCCTAAAAAGTGTTTTCTGTTTTCTTACAATTAAGAAATATTTTGAGCACCTACTCTTAGCCCACGAATACAGATTAATATAACACAGCTGACAATGATGAAAGCATCATAAAAGGGGAAATAAAAATGGTTACTAAAATGAATGTATATTCGACCTTGCTGATAAAAAAAAAAGTGAGAAAGAAATATTGGTTCCATTTTCCCTTATCAAGTTGCCAAAACTTTAAAAAGTACATTGCTGGGCATTCTCACTTACTGGTAATGGTAAAGTAAATTATTGCAGCTTTTCTGGAAGGTAGTCTGGTAATGTAAATCAAGAATTTGAAAGTACTCAAAACATTTGATCCAAGAAATCTACTTCTAAGATTTTGCATTAAGACAACAACTAGTGGTTCATGCCTGTAATCCCAGCATGTTGGGAAGCCAAGGCAGGCAGATCACGAAGTCAGGAGATCAAGACCATCCTGGCCAACATGGTGACTCTCCATCTCTACTAAAAATAGAAAAAAGTTAGCTGGGCATGGTGGCACACCTCTATGGTCCCAGCTACTCGGGAGGCTGAGGCAGGAGCATTGCTTGAACCTGGGAGGTAGAGATTGCAGTGAGCCAAGATCATGCCACTGCACTACAGCCTGGGTAACATTGTGAGACTCCATCTCAAAAAAAAAAAAAAAAAACCGAAACAGAAAACAACTAATGTTGCCAATAGAACTTTATATACAAGAATCTTTGTCATAATTTTTTAATGGAAAGAAATGAAACAACCTAATATCGCAAGATAGGGGATTGGTTAACAAATTATGGTTCAACTCTGTATTGGTGTAGAACTATGTCTGTCATTAGTCATGAGGAATGGGGAAAATATTTAATTTCATAGGAATGTTCTGATATGTTCATTTAAAACGTAGTTTATAAAATGTATATATTATATGCTGTTAATTTTGTAATAAAACCTTTATGCACATATCACATGGAAAAAAGACTAGAAAGAACTTCCAGTTTTCAGTCTGATACATAATGACCTTGGAGGTTGTCACTCCTGTTTTCAAAAGAAAAAAAAACTGAATGAACTGAAAATAAACTATAGATGCAGTAAGATGGGAAATGGAAATAAAAGATATACAGATTGGGAAGGAAGAAACAATATTGCCTTTGTTCACAGATGACTTGTCCAGGTAGAAAATCCCAAGGGATCAACAACAATGACAAAAACACACTCCTGTAACTACTAAGGAATTATAGGAAGATGGAAATATACAAGGCTAATATAAAAGTCAATTGCTCTTCTATCTACCAGCAATTAACAAGTGGAATTTAAAATAAAAAACACATTATTATTCACATAAGCACTCCTTAAAATGAAACAGGTGTAAATTCAACAAAATATGTACAGTATCTATATGATGAAAGCTATAAAACTCTGATGAAAGAAATCAAAAACTAAGTAGAATGGACAGATATTCCATGTTTGTTGTTAGGAAGACTCGATATTGTCAAGATGTACGTTTTTCCTAACTTGATGAATAGATTCAATACAATGTCATTAAAAATCCCAGCAAGTTATTTTGTGGATATCAACAAACTGACTCTAAAGTGTATATAGTAAGGTGAAAATCCATAACAGCCAACACAACATTAAAGGAGAACAAAGTCAGTACCCAACTTTAAAACTTACTATTAAACTACAGTAATCAAAGTTATGAGATATTGGCAAAGTAATAGAAAAATAGATCAAGGGAATGTAATAGAAATGCCAGAAATAGGCACAAATAAGCATCATCAACTTATCTTTAACAACGTAACCCAGTGGGGGAAAAATAGTCTTTTCAATAAATGATGCTGGAACGACTGGGCGTCCAAATCCAAAAATAAATAAATCTGGATACAGATTTCACACCCTTCACCAACATTTCCTCAAAATGGAACAGAGACGTAAATGTCAAGTGCAAAACTAAAGAACTCTTAGAAGATAATATAAGAGAAAAATTTAGGTAACCTTGGATTTGACAATTGCTTTTTATTTTTTTTTAACTTTTATTTTAGGTTCAGGGGTACATGTGCTGGTTTGTTAATACAGGCAAATGTGTGTCACAGGGAGTTGGTGTACAGCTAATTTTGTCCCCCAAATACTAAGCATGGTACTCAATAGGGATTTTATCTGATCCTCTCTCTCCTCCCACCCTCATGCCTGAAGTAGGCCCTAGTGTCTGTTATTACCCTCCTTTTGCTGATTGGTTCTCATTATTTAGCTCTCACTTATAAGTGAGAACATGTAATATTTGGTTTTGTGTTCCTGTATTAGTTTGCTAAGGATAATGGTCTTCAGCTCCATCCATGTTCCTGCAAAGGATGTGATCTCATTCTTTTTTATAGCTGTATAGTATTTCATGGTATATATGTGCCACATTTTATTTATCCAATCTACTATTGATGGACATTCAGGTTGATTACATATCTTTGCTATTGTGAATAGTGCTGCAGTGAGCAAATGCGTGCATATGTCTTTATGGTAGAATGATTTATATTCTTTTGTGTATAGACCCAATAATGGGACTGTTTGGTCAAATGCTAGTTCTGTTTTCAGGTCTTTGAGGAATCACCATACTGCTTTCCACAGTGGTTGAACTAATTTGCATTTTCTCCAGCAGTGTATAAACTTTCCCTTTTCTCCGTAACCTTGCCAGCATCTGTTGTTCTTTGACTTTTTAGTAATAGCCATTCTGATGGGTGTGAGTATCTAATGGTGGGTTTAATTTGCATTTCTGTAATGATAGTGATATTGAGAATATTTTCTTGTACTTGTTGACTACATGTGTGTCTTTTGAAAAGTGTTCATGTCCTTTGTATACTTTTTAATGGGATTATTTGTTTTTCTCTTGCAAGTTTGTTTAAGTCCCTTACAGATTCTTGATATTAGACCTTTGTCAGATGAATAGTTTGCAAATATTTTCTCCCATTCTGTAGACTATCTGTGTACTCTGTGGATGCTTTCTTTTGCTGTGCAGAAGCTCTTTGGGTGGATTAGATTCCACTTGTCAATTTTTACTTTTGCTGCAGTTGTTTCTGGCATCTTTGTCATGAAATCTTTGCCAGTTCCTTTTTCTAGAATGGTAGGTTATCTTCCATGGTTTTTATAGTTTAAGGTTTTACATTTAAGTCTTTAACCCAGCATGAGTTGACTTTTTGGATACGGTTTAAGGAAGGAGTCTAGTATCAATCTTCTGCATATGGCTTGCCAGTTATCCTAACACTGTGCATTGATTAGGGAGTCCTTTCTCCATTGCTTGTTTTTGTTGACTTTGTTGAAGATGAAATGGTTGTAGGTATGTGACATTATTTCTGGACTCCTTATTCTGTTCCAGGCAATTACTTTTTAGATACAACACCAAAGGTTCTATCCAAGAAAGAAAGAATTGATAAATTTGACTTCATGAAAATTAAAACTTTCTGCTCTGCAAATGACACTGTCAAGAAAATAAAAAGACAAGCCACAGACTGGGAAAAATATTTGCAAGAGACATATCTGATAAAGGACTGTTATGCAAAATATACAAAGAACTCTTAAAACTCAACAATAAGAACACAAACAGCTCTATTTAAAAATGGACCAAGGACCTCAGCAGACATCTCACCCAAAAGTGTATACAGATGGCAAATAAGCATATGCAAAGATGCTCCACATCATATGTCATCAGGGAAATGCAAATTAAAATAAGAGTGACATACCACTACACACCTATTATTATAGAATTGCCAAAATCCTGAACACTGACAACACCAAATGCTGTTGAGGATGTGGAGCCACAGGAATTTTCAATCATTGCTGATGAGAATGCAGTATGGTACAGCTACTTTGGATGACTGTTTGGAAGTTTCTTACAAAACTAAACATATTTTTACCATATGATTCAGCAATTTCACTCCTTGATATTTACATCCCAAATTAAAAAATGTATGTCACACAGAAACCTGCACACAGATGTTTATAACAGCTTTATTTGTAATTACCAAAACTTGGAAGTAGCCAAGATGTCCTTCAGTAGGTGAATGGATGAATAAACTTCAGTAAATGCAGGCAGTAGAGTATTATTGAGTGCCAAAAAGAAATGAACCATCAAGCTATGAAAAAACATGGAGGAAATTTAAATGCATAATACTAAGTGAAAGAAGCCAATCTGAAAAGGCTACATACTGTATGATTCAACTATATGACATTCTGGAGTAGGTAAAACTATGGAGACAATGAAAAGATCAGTGGTTGATAGGGGTTAGGGAAGAGAGAGGGATGAATAGGCAGAACACAAAATATTCTTAGGGCAGTAAAATTTTTGATACCATAATAGTGTAATATTACACTATGATACTATAATAGTATTATAGTATCAAATTTTTAACTATAATAGTGGATATATATCATTATATATTTGTCCAAACCCATAGAATGTACAATACCAAGAGTAAACCTTAATGTAAATTGTGGACTTTGAGTGATAATGATGCGTCAGTGTAGGTTCATCAGTGGAAACAATTGTACCTCTCTGGCAGGGGATATTGATGACTGGGGACACTATGCATGTATGGCAGCGGTAACTGGGAATAGACAGAAAATCTCTGTACCTTCCTCTCAATTTTACTGAGAATATAAGATTGCTCTAAAACATTATTAACATATAAAATATATAAATACATTTAAAGTATTTATACAATATTTTCACTCCCCACTTAGTTTCTGGCAGAGACTATCAGGGGATTAAAAATCCCCAAAAGCCAACTATATGTTGTCTACAAGAAATCACTGTGTTTTTAAAAATATTTTAATAAGTTTTATTACGTACATTTAAGGTATACAACATGATGTTATGAGGTACATATATATCAAAATTGTTACTATAATGAAGCAAACTAGTATATTTATTCATCTTACATAGTTACCAATCTTCCCCCACAAGAGCAGTTATAATCATATTAATTGAACAATTTGTCCCTTCAAGTCAAATTTCTCAGGTTTGATGGGTCAGATTCCTCAATTGTGACCAACCATCACAGGTGAAATTCAATTATTTTTTAGTGGTTTTATTTTTTAGAAAATTTTCATTTCATCTCTCCCAATGGATAGACATTTATTTCAAGATACACTGCATCCTATTATTGTCAACACTTCAAACCTAGCAGCTACTGAGATCTTGAAACTGTGTAATTTGTTATCCATGACTCCTGAAAGTTCCTCATGTCACCAACACTTATATGATACCAATGCAAAGATGGCTATTTGTGGAAATGTGTTCACCTGATTGCCAAGTGTCTCTGGTCTCCTTTTGAAAAGAATGTTTTTTCACAAAGGTCAACATTTCCTTGAAAATGCAGCTTCATCTTCTATCAGTATGGTCTATGGAAGTCACAGAGACTGGAATTTCAGTCCATACTGTGATTGATAACTACAATTTTTGTTGCAAAGTATGCGAGCATTAGTTTGAACTGCATCTGGTACAACTCGGTGGTCCAGGCCTTTACTTGGAAATCACTAAGTCTTATTTTGGAAACAATGCTTTCAGTTCCCTTTTATTGAATATTTCAAAACAATATCCTGTTAACAATATGATGGTTCATTTCACTGCATATATGAGAACAGTTTCCTGTTAACCAATATATTTTGACTTTTGGTCTTAGTAGAAATATCCAGGGAGAAATACTTCAGTTGAATACATCCAAGAGACACATTGTTGAATCGACCTGCTATAATCTAATCATTTAGCAAAAATTTGGAATACAATACATTATCATTAGCTCTGGTTCTTATGCTACACTTTAGATCTTTAGACTTGTTCATCCTATGCATCTGCTACATTGTATTTTTTAACCTGTATTTCCCGTTTCCACCCCCTACACCAACCATAGTCACCACTGTTTTATTCTCTATTTCTGTGAATTTGACCTTAGAAAGAAAAAAAAAAAGATACCACATGTAAGTGGGATCATGGCATATTTTTCTTTGTATGTCTAGCTTATTTCACTTAGCATAATGTATACCAAAGAATACTTTCAGTTTTACAAAAGAAAGAGATTCTGTCATTGCCATAGATGGATTGACTTAGAGGACATTATGCTAAATGAAAGAAACCTACTGTAAATATAAAGACACACATGGGTTAAAAGTAAAGGGATGGATAAACATATACTGTGCTAGTTCTAATCAAGAGAAAGATGGAGTTGTTATATTAATTTCAGACAGAGAAGACTTTAGGACAAGGAAAATTATCCAGGGAAAATGGGGGCCATTATATATTGATAAAAAGTAAATTCTCCAAGAAAAAGTAACAGTCTTTAATGTGCATGCACTTAACAAAGCATCAAAATATGTGAGGCAAAAACTGATAGAAATGCAAGAAGAAATACAAACTATTATAGTTGGAGACTTTGGTACCCCTTTTTAGTAATTTATAGATCCATCAGGCAGAAAATCAGTAAGGACACAGTTCTATTACCATCAGTCAAATGGATTTAACTGATATCTGTAGAATAGTTCATCCAACAACATAAGAATATACATTCTTCTCGAGATCACATGGAACATTCACTAAAATATACCATATTCTGGGTCATAAAACATACCCTAAGAAACACAAAATAAAAATCAAACAATGTATACTTCCACACCATACTGGAATTAAACTAGAAATCAGTAACAGAAAGCTATACAACGCCAAACTATTTAGAGATTAAAAACCACACTTCTAAATAATACATGGGTCAAAGAAGAAGTATCAAGAGGAATTTTTAAATATTTTGAGCTAAAAGAAAATAGAAATACCACTTATCAAAATGTGCAGGCTGCAGCAAATGCAGTGCTTAGATGGAAATATATAGCAAGGAATTGATATAGTAAATGTGGAAAGATTTAAACTGAATAATAGACTGCCACCTTAGGAAACTAGAAAAAGAAGAGTAAATCAAATCCAAACTAATCAATAGAATATACATTTTAATGGCTACAGAAATACGGTTAGATAGAATGAATAAGATTTGGTATTTGGTAGCACAATAGGGTGCTTTTACGGATTGTGACATTTGTCAGATCTAAACTCTTTGCCTAAACCAGAATCACAAAGATATTCTCCTGTGTGTTCTTCTAGAAGTTTTAAAGAATCAGGTTTCACATTAAAGTCTATAATCCATCTTGAGTTTATTTTTATATATAGTATTTGATATGGATTAAGGTTCATTTCAGTTTGTTTTCTATGCGACTATCCAAATATTCCGGCATCATTTATTGAAAGTACTATTCTTTTTCCATTGAATTCCTTTTGCACCTTTGTTGAAAATCAGTTGACCACATATGTGTGGGTAGTTTTTGAATCTATTTTATTCTCTTGATCTATTTGTCTAACATTTTGCCAACACCATAATGTCTTGAAAATGGTAGTTTGTGTTGTTGTTGGTGGTGGTGGTGTTGTTATTTTTGCTTTTGAGACAGAGTCTTGCTCTGTTGCCCAGGCTGGAGTGCAGGGGCACAATCTTGGCTCACCGCAACCTTGGCCTTTCAGGTTCAAGCAATTCTCATGCCTCAGCCTCCTGAGTAGCTAGGATTACAGGTATGGGCCACCACACCTGGCTAATTTTTGTATTTTTAGTAGAAACAAGGTTTCACCAGTTTGGCCAGGCTAGTCTCAAACTCCCTGCCTCAAATGATTTGCCTGCTTCAGCTTTCCAAAGTGCTGAGATTACAGGCATGAGCCACCACACCTGTCCCAAAACTGCAATTTTATATTAAGTCTCTGACATATTTCTTTTGCAAAATTGTTTTGGCTATTCTACTTCCTTTGCCTTTCCATATACAGTTTTTATAAGATTGCTAATTTTTATAAAAGATCATGCTGGGAATTGGATTTAGATAGCAAGGAATCTATAAATCACATTGGAGAAAACTTACATCTTAACAATTTTGTGTCTTTCAATCCGTAAATAAAATATAGCTTTCCATTTTTTACTCCTTCATTGATTTCTTTAATCAGTGTTTTAGCTTTCTGAGTGAAGATCTTACACATATTTTGTTAGATGTATACTTCAGTATTTTTATGTTTTGAATGGAGTTATTGAAAATAGTACACGTTCATTCAATTTCTAATTGTTTATTATAGAATATATAAATGTGATTTATAAATTCTTTATAGTAACTTTTTAATAGATTCTTATAGATTTTCTGTGTAGAAAATTATGTCCATTTGTGAATAGAAAGTTTTACTTTTTTACTATCCACTATATAGGCCTTTTATTTTTTCTTTTTACCCAATGTCATTGGCCAAGATCTCCAAGAGTAATGAAGCAGGCATCCTTGCATAATTCCTGATCTTAGGGTAAAGCAATCTCTTGCCCTTAAGTGTAGTGTTATGTATAGGTTTTTTGTAGATGCCCTTTATCAGGTTGAGAAACTCTTTCTATTTTGCTGAGACTGTCTCTCATGAATGTATGGAGCATTTTGTCTAATAATGTTTCTTCATCTGTTGCAATGATTACATGATTTTCTTTCTTTAGTTTGTTGATATGGTGAATTGCATTGATTGGATTTTGAATGTTAAACTAGCCTTGAATTTCCATGATAAGCCCCACTTGCTCGTAAAGTATTATCTTTTCTATAAATTGTTAGATTTAGTTTGTTAAAATTTCTTTGAGAATTTTTGCATTTATGCTCTTAAGAGATACTGGTCTATAGTTTCTGTTCTTGTAATATCTTTATCTGGTTTTGGTATGAGTATAAAAGTTACATTAAATATTCAGTTGGGAAGTATTCCCTCCTCTTCAGTTTTCTAGAAGGGTTTGGTAGAATGTTTGATAGAATTCACCAATGCAGCCATCTGGTTCTGGAATTTTCTTTGTAAGAAAGTTTTCAACTACAAATTAAAATCCTTTAAAAGATATAGGGCTATTCAGGTTAGCCATCTCTTTTTCTGTTTGTTTGTTTGTTTTTGGTTTTGAGACAGAGTCTTGCTCTGTCACTGAGGCTGGAGTGCAATGGCACAATTACGGCTCACTGCAACCTCCACCTCCCAGGTTCAAGTGATTGTCCTGCCTCTCAGCCTCCCCAGTATGGGATTGCAGGTGCCCACCACCATGCCTGGCTAATTTTTGTATTTTTAGTAGAGACAGAGTTTTACCATGTTGGCCAGGCTGGTCTTAAACTCCTGACCTGAGGTGATCCACGTGCTTCGGCCTTCCAAAGTGCTAGGATTACAGGTGTGAGCCACCCCACCCAGGCTCTGGTTAGCTATCTCCTTTGATTGAGCTTTGGTGATGTGTATCTTTCAAAGAATTCTTTGAAATTTTCTGTTGTTTCAAGAATTAATGCATTCTACCTTGTTAAACTAACTGGCATACAGTTATCCACAGTGTTCCCTTCTTACACTTACCCTTTTAATGTCTGTAGGCACTGCAATGAAGTCCTCTTTTTTGTCTCCAATATTAATAATTTTTGTCTTCTCTCTTTTATCTTTGTTAGTCTTGCTAGGGGTTGATCAATGGTATTGATCTTCCTAAAGACTCAGTTTTGATCTCATTGATTTTTCTTTGTTGATTTTCTGTCTTCAGGTTCATTGATTTCTGAATTTTATTTTTCTCTCTTATTTTCTTTTTGTTTATTTTGCCCTACTTTTTCTAGTTTCTTAAGATATTAATTTCAGACTTTTCTCCTTTTCTAATATACGTATTTAGTGGCATGAATTTCCTTCTAGGTGCTTTTTAGCTGAATCCCTAAATGATGTGCTGTGTTTTCACTTTCATTTAGTACAAAATACTTTCTAATGTCCCTTTTGATTTCTTCTTCAACCCACAGCCTGTTTATATTTTATTAGCTTCTTAAAAGTAGTTATCTTCCTGTACTGGGATTATGTATAATGTTTCTTTCTTCTTTTTTATTGCTGCTCTTCTTGTGTGTTTGTGTATGTTTTCCAATTTTCTACATTGAGCATATATTACCTTTCAAATTAGAAAAAAAGACAGTGAATATAAAAGAACACTCTACATTTTATGGCACTTTATAATTCACAAAGCATTTTATTTAATCCCCTAACATCTGCTTAAGAAACATAATCAATATTTCACAGATGTTGAAAAGGTTATCAGGGTTTCAGTGGCTCACTCAATGAGGTTATCAGGGTTTGACTGACTTACACGTTGTCACACAGATAGAGTAGGTTAGGACTCAAACCTAGATTTTCTGGCTCCCAGTTTATTGTTCTGAAGAAATTGAAAATAAAGATTTGAAAAATAAATTGAAATTTACCTTGTGGGTATTTGGAAAAATTCATAGAGTTTCTTTGAAGCAATAATTGATTTGAGGCATTTATCTAACTGTAGTTTTAATTTAAATCTCGGATTACCAAGAGATTAAACATCTTATAATATTTATTCTCTGATATGGTTTCGTTGTGTACTCACCCAAATCTTATCTTGAATTGTGACTCCCACAGTTACCATGCATCATGGGAAAAACCCAGTGGGAGGCGATTGAATTTTGGAGGCAGGACTTTCCTGTGCTGTTCCCATGGTAGTTAGTGAGTCTCATGAGATCTGATGGTTTTAAAAAACGGAGTTTCCCGCACAAGCTCTCTTCTCTTATCTGCTGCCATGTGAGATATGCCTTTCACCTTCCACCATGATTGTGAGACCTTTCCTGCTACGTGGAACTGTAAAAGTCCAATAAACCTCTTTCTTTGCAAATTGCCCAGTATCGGGTATGACTTTATCATCAGATTGAAAATGGAGTAATACATTCTCTGCTCCCATTTCTTCTTTTCTGAATTGCCTATTTCTGTCCTTAGATTATTTTTCTACTGGATTGATTAGTCCTTATTGATTTGAATTATTAAAATGTTCCAATATTAATATTTTGTTTACTATTTGTTCAGAATATCTTCTCTTAGTTTCTTGCTTATCTGTTTTTATTATTTCAATTTAGATCATCAGGAAAATGTGCACTGGAGTGAGGAAAATTCGTGTTTGTTATAAGAAGAGTATTGCTTTATTTTGAATTTATGGGATGAAAAGAGGGAGATAGAAGAGGATGAGATTAGAAGATAAACCACTTGATTTGGAAATTCAATTTACCGATCATGCTTATACTTGCATATTGCCTATAATTGCTTATTGCCCACAGTGTACTAGGCTATGTGATGAATAAAGAATAAAAAATAAGTGTTGCCTACTTTTGGGAATGTGATGGAGAAATAAAACACATAAAATAAGGCAGTTAACATGGTATGTGCTCAAGTGAGCTGCAGTATAAGATAAGCTGTGGATACAAAACTTTCTGTTCCAGCAAAAGAGAGTGAGTGGTTTGAGTTAGTTGGGAGTCATACTAGGGTTCTCTAGAGGGACAGAAGTAATAGAATATATGTATACATGAATGGGAGTTTATTAAGGAGAATTGACTCACATGATCACAAGGTAAAATCCTAAAATAGGCTGTCTGCAAGCCGAGGAGCAAGGAAGCCATCAGTGGCTCAGTCCAAGCCCCAAAACCTCAAAAGTAGGGAAACCAACAGTACACCCTTCAGTATGTGACTGAAGGCCTGAGAGCCCCTGGCAAAGCACTGCTGTAAGTGCTGTAAGTCCAAGTGTCCAAAAGCTGAAGAACTTGGAGTCTGATGTTCGTGGGCAAGAAGCATCCAGCATGGAAAAAGATGAAGGCCAGAAGGCCCAGCAAGTCAGCTTCTTTCACCTTCTACCTGCTTTTTCTAGCCTTGCTGGCAGCAAATTGGATGGTGCCCATCCAAATTGTGGGTAGGTCTTCCTCTCCCAGTCTACTGACTTAAATGTTAATCTCTTCTGGCCAGACTCAAAAACATCTACATACACACAGATAGGACACACCCAGAAGGATACTTTGCACACTTCAATCCAACCAAGTTGACAATATTAACCATCACAGGAGTTGTTTATGCAAGAATTCTGTAAGTTGAATGGGGACAGGGGCTTTTTATAAAAATTTTAGCTCATTTCATCTGCAGCACTTAGCATATTGCCTGACAGTTAATGCTCAAAATGTTTAATGATTGAGTGATGTTAACATGTGTAGACAAAGTCAGTCATAGAGATCTAACACAATGCATAGTCCATCATTCCTATACCACCAACAAATAGCTCTGGAAATGTTCTGATACATCCACATTTCAGACATTAGCTTGCATTTCCAAAGAAAGAAACACAACCTTAAAAAAAAACACATGATATGATCCCTTTATTATTGTAACATAGCAGTAGTTAAGATTTCGTATTGGTACCTATGGCCTTATAGTATAGTTTGAAATCAGGTAGTGCAGTGCCTCCAGATTTGTTCTTTTTGCTTAGTCTTCCTTTGGCTATGCAGGCTCCTTTTTGTTTCTATATGAATATTAGAATTGTTTTTTTAACTCTGTGAAGAATGATGGTGGTATTTTGATGGGGATTGTGTTTAATTTGTAGATTGCTTTTATTGGTACGGTCTTTTTCACAATACTGATTCCTATGAGCATGGGATGTGTTTCCACGTGTTTGTGTCATCTATGATGTCTTTCAGCAGTGTTTTGTAGTTTTCCTTGTAGAGGTCTTTCGACTCCTTTGTTAGATATATTCCTAAGTATCGTATTTTTTATTTTATTTTATTTTTTGCATCCATTGTAAAAGCAGTTGAGTTGTTGATTTGATTCTCCTTTTGGTCAATGTTGGTGTATAGAAGAGCTATTGATTTCTGTACATTAATCTTGTATCTGGAAACTGCACTGAATTCTTTTATCAGTTCTAAGAGCTTTCTGGAGGCGTCCTTAGGGTTTTCAAGGTAAAGGATCGTATCATCAATAAGCAGTAACTGTTCGACTTCCTCTTTACCAATTATTTGTTTCTCTTGTCTGATTGCTCTGGCTAGGACTTCCATTACTATGTTGAAGAGGAGTGGCGAGAGTGGGCATCCTTGTTTTGTTCTGGTTCTCAGAGAGAATGCTTTCAACTTTTTGCCCATTCAGTATTATCTTGGCTATGGGTTTGTCATAGACGACTTTTTATTACATTAAGGTATCTCCTTTGTATGCCGATGTTGCTAAGGGTTTTAATCATAAAGAGGCACTGGATTTTTTCCAATGTTTTTTCTGCATCTATTGAGATGTTAATGTGGTTTTTGTTTTTAATTCTGTTTATGTGGTATACCACATTTATTGACTTACATATATTAAGCCATCCCTGCATCCCTGGTATGAAACCCACTTGATCTTAGTGGATTGTCTTTTTACTACCTTGTTGGATTCAGTTAGCTAGTATTTTGTTAAGGATTTTAGCATCTGTGTTCATCAAGAATATTGGTCTGGAGTTTTATTTTTTGGTTGTATTCTTTCCCAGTTTTGGTATTAGGGTGATGCTGACTTCATAGAATGAATTAGGGAGGGTTCCTTCTTGCTCTATCTTGTGGAATGGTGTCAAAAGATTGGTACAAGAATGTCTGGTAGAATTCTGCTGTGAATCTACCTGGTCCTGGACATTTTTTTTGTTGGTAATTTTTAAATTACCATTTCAATCTCACTGCTCGTTATTGGTCTGTTTAGGATACCTAATTCTTCTTGATTTAAGCTAGGAGGGTTGTATTTTCCAGGAATTTATCCGTTTCTTCTGGGTTTTCTAGTTTATGTTGTCCATAGTGGCCTTGAATGATCTTTTGTATTTCAATGATGTCAGTTGTAATATCTCCTGTTTTGTTTCTCAGTGAGGTAACTTGGTTTCTCTCCTTTTTTTTAGTTAATCTTGCTAAAGGTCTATCAATTCTATTTATCTTTTCAAAGAACTAGATTTTTGTTTCATTTACCTTTTGTATGTTTTTATGTTTCAATTTCATTTAGTTCTGCTCTGATCTTAGTTATTTCCTTTCTTCAGCTGAATTTGCGTTTGATTTGTTTTTGTTTCTTTAGCTCCTTGAGGGGTGACCTTAGATTGTCTGTGCTCTTTCAGGCTTTTTGATGTAGGTGTTTAGGGCTGTGAACTTTTCTCTTAGCACTGCCTTAGCCATATCCCACAGGTTTGATGAGGTTGTGTCATTATTGTCATTCAGTCTGAAGAATTTTTAAATTTCTATCTTGATTTCGTTTTTCACCCAATGTTTGGAAGCAGGTTCTTTGATTTCCATGTGTTTGCATGGTTTTGAAGGTTCCTTTTGGAGTTCATTTCCAGTTTTATTCCACTATGGTCTGAGAGAGTGCTTGATACATTTTCAATTTTCTCAAATTTATTGAGGCTCATTTTATGGCCTATCATATGGTCTATCTTGCAGAAACGGATAAATTCCATGCTCTGTTGAATAAAATGTGTATTCTGTGATTCTTGGATGAAATGTTCTGTATATATCTTTTAAGTCCATTTGTTCCAAGGTGTAATTTAAATACATTGTTTCTTTGTTGACTTTCTGTCTTGATGACCTGTCTAGTGCTGTCAGTGGAGTATTGAGGTCCCCCACTACTGTTGTGTTGCTGTCTATCTCATTTCTTAAGTCTACTAGTAACTGTTTTATAAATTTGGGAACATGGCACTGGTATGAAAATAGGGAGATAGACCAATGGAACAGAATAGAGAACCCGGAAATAAACCCAAATACTTAGAGCCAACTGATCTTCAACAAAGCAAACAAAAACATAAAGTTGGGAAAAGACACCCTTTTCAACAAATGGTGCTGGGATAATTGACAAGCCACATGTAGGATAATGAAATTGGATCCTCATCTCTCATCTTATACAAAAATCAACTCAAGATGGATAAAAGACTTAAACCTAAGACCTGAAACTAGAAAAATTCTAGAAGATAACATTGGAAAATCCCTTCTAGACAGTGGCTTAGGCAGGGATTTCATGAACAAAAACCCAAAAGCAAATGCAATAAAAACAAAGATAAATAGCTAGGACCTAACTAAACTAAGAGCTTTTGCACAGCATAAGGAACAGTCAACAGAGTACACAGACACCCCACAGAGTGGCAGAAAAATCTTCACAATCTGTACATCTGACAAATGACTAATATCCAGAATCTACAATGATCTCAAACAATTCAGTAAGGAAAAAACAAACAATCCTATAAAAAAGTGGGCTAAAGACATGAATAGGGCCTGGCGTGGTGGCTCACGCCTGTAATCCCAGCACTTTGGGAGGCCGAGGCGGGTGGATCACAAGGTGAAGAGATTGAGACCATCCTGGTCAACATGGTGAAACCCCGTCTCTACTAAAAGTACAAAAAAATTAGCTGGGCATGGTGGTGTGTGCCTGTAATCCCAGCTACTCAGGAGGCTGAGGCAGGAGAATTGCCTGAACCCAGGAGGCAAAGGTTGCGGTGAGCCAAGATCGTGCCATTGCACTCTAGCCTGGGTAACAAGAGCGAAATTCCGTCTCAAAAAAAAAAAAAAAAAAAAAAAAAAAAGACATGAATAGGCAATTCTCAAAAGAAGATATACAAATGGACAACAAGCATGTGAAAAAATGCTCGACATCACTAATGATCAGGGAAATGCAACTCATTACGACAATGCGATACCACCTTACACCTGCAAGAACGGCCATTATCAAAAAATGAAGAAATAGTAGATGGTGCAGATGCAGTGAACAGGGAACACTTCTACACTGCTGGTGGGAATGTAAACTAGTACAGCTGCTATGGAAAACAGTGTGGAGATTCCTTAAATAACTAAAAGTAGAACTACCATTTGATCCAGCAATCCCAGTACTGAGTAGCTACCCAGAGGAAAAAAAATCATCATTCGAAAAAAGATACTTGCACACGTGTTTATAGCAGCACAATTCATAATTGCAAAATCGTGGAACCAACCCAAACGTCCATCAGTCAATGAGTGGATAAAGAAACTGTTTTACACACACACACACACACACACACACACACAGTATAGTACAGAGTACAGAAGTAAAAAGTACAGAGTGGGTGAGAGATGGCATATTCTCCATCTCCTTCTGCACAGATTCAGATACATATTGTGTTTCAAGACAAGAAGTACAGAGTGGGGAGAGATGGCATCCTTACCTGGAACCTTGCAGGTTGGTTTACTGCATGAACTTCATGTTCTCAGAGGTATAGTCTCTCATGACATGTGATTTACCAGTTTGCTCCATATATATATATATATATACGTATATATATATATATATGATGGAACACTACTCAGCCATAAAAAGGAATTAAATAACAGCATTTTCAGTGACCTGAATGAGATTGGAGAGAGTTATTCTAAGTGAAGTAACTCAGGAATGGAAAACCAAACATCATATGATCTCACTGATAGGTGGGAGCTAAGCTATGAGGATGCAAAGGCAGAAGAGTGAAACAGTGGACTTTGGGGACCTGGGGGTAAGAGTGGGAAGGGGGTGAGGGGTAAAAGACTACAAATGTGGTGCGGTGTATACTGCTCTGGTGATGGGTGCACCAGGAACTCACAAAAGAACTTATGTGACAAATACCACCTTTACCCCAATAACTTACGAACCACTAAAGAACTTATTCATGTAACCAAATACTACCTGTACCCCCAATAACTTATGGAAAAATAAAAAAAAAATTTGTATATCATTGTCTGACAAATTTGGGTTTGGGTCCCAGCTCAGCTTCTTACTGGTTATATGACTCTTGATTTTCCTTATCTATAAAATGAGACTAATAGTAGTATCTACCTTGTGGGTCATTCTGAAGATTCAGTGAGCAAAGTATGTATAACACCAATAATTTAATAGGAATTCTAGAAATACTCGCTATGCCTCTTCCCTTGATGCATAATAAAATAGATGTTACTTGTGATTGCTTTTGAATTTTGTGATTTGGTTCATGTTGCCTAACATATTCTCCATCTCCTTGCACACAGATTCAGAGACATATTGTGTGTTTCAAGACAAGAAGTACAGAGTGGGTGAGAGATGGCATCCTTACCTGGAACCTTATGGGTTGGTTTACTGCGTGAACTGCATCTGCTCAGAGGTACAATCTCTCAGGACATGTGATTTCCAAGTTTGCTCCACAGCATGCTGAGGGGCTTTCAGTGCCCAGATGGCCAGGGACCATGGGTGATAAAATCCTGAAAGAAAGTAAAGAAGCAGACCGGTCGCGCTGGCTCACGCCTATAATCCCAGCACTTTGGGAGGCTGAGACATGAAGATCATTTCAGCCCAGGTGTTCTAGGACCAGCATGGGTAACATGGCAAAATCTCATATCTGCAAAAAAAATACAAAAATTAGCTGGGTGTGGTAGCACATGCCTGTTGTTCCAGCTACTTGGGAAGCTGAGTTGGGAGTATCATTTGAGCTCAGAACTTTTGGGCTCAAGTGAGCCGAGACTGCACCACTGTACTCCAGCCTGGGCAACAGAATAAGACCCTATCTCATAAAATAAAAGAAGAAAGTAAGAAGTTTTCAAGGAAAAATAAACATTTTCTGTCTTTTGTTGTCTGTTGCTTTTCACCTTGATTTTCATAGGTTCTCTGAGTATTGGCTATGGACAGATATTTATAATCTCTTAACCTAATTTTATATGGCACTGTGGGAGAAGGCAGAAGAGCCCGACAGTGGGAATGTGGGCAACACCTCAATAGAATGTTTGGATTGTAAAACTAAGTAGTTTTTTGTTTATTTGTTTTTAGAGACAGAGTCTTACTCTGTCACCCGGGCTGGAGTGCAATGGCCTGATCTCGGCTCACTGCAACCTCCATCTCCCGGGTTCAAGCGATTCTCCTGCCTCAGCCTCCTGAGTAGCTGGGATTACAGGTGCCTGCCACCACACCCAGCTATGTTTTTGTATTTTTAGAAGAGATGGGGTTTCATTATGTTGACCAGGCTGGTCTCAAACTCCTGACCTCATGATCCGCTTGCCTTGGGCTCCCAGAGTTGTAGGATTGCAGGCATGAGACAACGTGCCCAGCTGACAAAGGAGTTTTTGAAAAGTATTTTTAAGTCTGACTTTTAGGGAGTAGATTAAGACAAATTATAAACTGGCTCATTGGGAGAGTGGATTCTATGTTGTCTCAGCCAGTAACTGTAATGTAATTAAGGCTGAGTTTGTAAAACCTTGGCCTGTACCTGGTAAGGTTTAGAGTTCCCTCGGCTTAGCCTTGCCACCTGTTCAGTCATTCAGAGAGGATTTTGGATGGCTTAAATACCATCTTTACAATAGATAAAGCAGGTTGTTCCATCTTCTTTCCATGGCCTTGACCCAGGAGCACAGCTGAGGTCAATCTTTCTGAACAAACCTCTACCATCATATGTTAGGCTAGAGTTTCTTGTTCTCTGCACTGTTGACATTTGGCTGGGGGCTGTCCTGTGCATTTTGGGATGTTAAGCAGCATCCCTGGACTCTACCCATTAGATGACAAGAGCACCAACCCCAGTCATAATAACCAAAAATGTCTCCACAATGGCCAAGTTGGCTGGGGAGCAAAAATCACCCCTGGTGGAGAAGCAGTGTACTAGGCCAATTGGAAAGGGAGGCCTTGTACTAGGCATTGAGAATTCTGAACTTACACAAATAATTTTCACGACCAGCTTCTTACTTGACACCCTGTGTAAGGACTGCACCTCTTCCCTGATGCCCAGCTAAAGCAGGAACCGTCACTTGCAAACCTGGTCCATTTATCGTTTGAGCATAATTTTGGGCTGTCAGAATTTTGAGCATGTGGAAACTTAATTATCAGGTAATATCTGGCAATATTAAGAGGCTATGAGGCTCTAGAGTAAGGACAGACCAAGTTCCAAATCCTGCCTCTGCCACTTATGAGCCATTGGACAAGTTACCTGACCTCTATGAGATTCCTTCATCTTCTTCTTTTTATAAATGAGATAATGATATTACCTATTTCATCAGGTTCTGGTAAGGATTAAATTTATAAATTTATTTAAATCATTTAAAACAGTGCTTAGTCATGGTAAACATTCAATAAATATTAACAGCTGTTATTGTCATCATCATTATCCTTATCATTGTGGTTATCATCATTAATATTATTAATCTATTAACTCTAGAACAGAATTCACTATATAGCATTAAGGAGGATTCAGTTTAGACCTCACCTGGGAGGTGTGGTTTCTGATGTGCTTCAGTGATCTCAATTCAAGATTATATCACCTGCCTCTGAGGAGTGTGATATATCAGGAGCTTCTGTCATGTTGCCAAATGCAACACTCCAAAAAATTATTATAGAAAGTACACAAGGAAAGGAAAAGGTTGTGATAAGGCAATTCCAATTTGAATAAAAGAAGCCTGCCTCTTTAAATGGTTAGGGCACGTATTAAATAGATCATTTGGGGATTTATTAACTGCCTGGGATGGCCTGATTTCGTTGGATTCTTGATGCCACACATTTCGCTACATTGGAGACAGCTAATCATTGGGAGCTGAGGCTTTGATGTCTGCAAGGCCGTCAAAATGTTATTATGATCCCAGTTCCAACAGCTCACGCACAAGGCATCTTCTATTTCTCTGTCCTCTTCACTGCTTTCTTCCCCCACAACAGTGTGACAAGTACAAGTAGCCCTTGCAGCAAATGACATATGGATGAAAAATGTAAATGAAAAATTTGTTTCCAGAGTATGCCTTTGTTTTAGCAATGGTTGTGAGCTGTCAGAGCTAGGGATCTTGTAATTGTAAATCAGGCAGGGACCTAGTCGCCCCACTGAGACATACTACCTAATCAGCTAAATTCCAAACTCTAGCTTGTTCTCAGAAGAATTTTGGCTAAAAAAGGAAATGAGAAGGATAACTCGGTCCACTGGGCCAAGGCAGAGTTGTATGGAATCCAGGATCTATCTGCTAGGGATGCCTCCTTGCCCATGGCTGGGTAGCAGCTCAGGGGACACATTACTTATTATGTCTGTCATGTTACTAGACAGGTGATTATGAAATCAGAGTAGGTTCTTGGAAAAGATATGCAGCTAGAGCTGGGGAATAGTAGAAATGCCACAGAGCCAGGCCAGAAGCCTCCCACAATTAACGGGAAGCTCTGAAAATTGGAGTAGTGGTGATCTCAGCCTTAGAAAAAATATGCCAATAAACGATCAACCAACCCAGCAGAGGTGCTGGTGATGAGAAAAGGATAGAAAATGTTGAATGCATTCTGCTTCTTGGGAATGCGTTATTCACTGTCTGGGTGAGTCCCTGTGTGACTGTTTCCCAAACTGGCTTGATCCCAGAGACCTTTGAAAGACATTTATTTTTTCTCATTGCCTTCTCTTTTTCAGAATGGGAATGTGCTTTGCAGCCGAGTCAGATGTCCAAATGTTCATTGCCTTTCTCCTGTACATATTCCTCATCTGTGCTGCCCTCGCTGCCCAGGTAAACCGATTTGTCTCTTTTTTTCCTAGCTGTAGTTCTACATCTTCCCTATTCACCCAACTCAACTCATCTTCCTAATTCCCCAGAAGGGAAACTTCCAGACATATAACAATTGGAACTTCTAGGCAGTCCAAAGTGGCCTCTAAATACTTTTTATAGCCCAAATGGGGTACGTTCTAAAATCTGATAAGTTATTGGATACTCAATAACAGATTTTTATTAGGCTTTGAGTCATTTGAAGGTGGGTGACAATTGGAGATGGAAATTGTGGCCCAGAGATTTTCTGCCGTAAGCAGCCTCTTCCTGCCACGGGCAGCAGGCACCAGGAGAGTTACAGCATGGCGGCATGTGTCTTATGCAATTAGTGCTGGAATTGCACCCAAGCATAGATTCTAAATTATGAGGGGGCCATTCATAAATCAAAGGAGCTGAACCAGTGAGGTTTATGACAGTATAAACCTGCCTGCCTGCTGAATAGTCACCTCCTCCAGACTGCACAGTTATTATGTACACATTGTTAGGAGTAATTCTAAGGGGAAGCCAGGCAGAGACTTTTTCACAAGGCTGTTAGGACGTCTACTTTCACGAATTGAGGCTAGGGTATTTGTCTGAGGCAGGGGCTCCCTCAATGACACTTTGTTCACATCTGACTGGGGCCTAGTTCCCACCCCAAAAGTGTGTAAGTGTGGAGTGATTCAGAGAATACCTGTGGGCCCAATGGCAGACCTAGGAAAAGCTGCTTGACACTCTTGGGATCTGTGAAGCAGAAGTCTTATCATCCTGTAGGTTGATTATATTTCCCTTTAGGGTAGAAATTGTTGAACTAGGGTTCCTGGGTGGGCATTTGGGGGTCAGAGAACCCTTTAAAATTGTTTGCAGGTTTTGGCATAACTATATATATGTGTAAATTCCTTTAGAGAAGATCCACAGCTTTATTATCAGTCCCAAAGGGGTGTACATGAAGAACAACTACCCTAGCTAAGGCATAGATGGTGCTTTTTAAGTGATGAGAAACTTCCAGAACTTATAAGAGAGAAACCAAATGTATCAGGGCAAAAATATCAGGAATAAGACTGGGAATGGGGATCAATGAAAACCCAGTCAACTGAAATTTTACAAGAGTGGTTTAATTTTTTTTAATCGAGAAGAAACACCCGAACCCTTTTTGTCACCACCTTTGTAATATATATTTTCCTGCGTCAGTAAATACACCCTAATGAACACAGGTGATTCATTTCTGTATGGCAGAAGATCATGCCATATCACAGGTTTCCAAATTCTGAGTGTTGGTACTGATAGTATATGCCTTAAGATGTCAGAGATTGACTTGGCATACGACCAACCTAAAAGTTGGTTTTTTTATTTAATAAGTCCGTAAGTATGGCTTACTGTTTCTGTATGTGTTTATTTGCTTCTTCTTCCTAAATTGGATTGCAAAAATGTGGTATTGGGTGTGGGGCACTCTGGTAAATGGAAACAATGTTTCTGATAAAGTTGCCAATCTGGAGAGCTTTTTTTTTTTTTAACCTGCCAGGTAGTCCATCAAATAGCCTCATAAAAGCTTTTTATTCCCCAGAAGTCTCCAAAAGTGGTCTAATGTCATAGGAACTTATCTAAACTTCTGTGTCAAGATTGTTCTTCCCTGGGAAGAAGGTTGAGGCATGACCCAGACCCAGAGCATGGGACAAAAGAACGTAGAATAGAATATGGCTGCACCTACCCCAGCCGCCTAACAGGAAGCAAGTATTGATAAAAAGGGAAAGAATAAGCTAGCAGTTATTTTGAGAGAAAAAGAAAGTGTTAAAACAACTGAGCTCAGAAATCCAGGGGTGAGTGCAGCTCACTTCTCTGTGAGTTCATTTTTCTTCTTGGTACCCATAACCTTTAACGGCTATTTCTGTGGGTAGTAGTTCTAAAGTTCCTTAATCCTTATATATATTTTTAAAGTGTTTATTTTACCCTCATTCGAATGATAATGTGGCTTAGTATGAAATTATAGGTGCATGTTCATGTCCCCTCAGCACTTTGGAGCTACTACTACATGATTTGTTGGCTTTTTTGTTTATTTGTTTGTGGGTAAGAATTCTGCTATTTGTACTTCTTTCGCGGGTTCTTCTGGTTCTTTTCCTTCTAGCTTTTAAAACTTTCTTCTTTTCATTGATGCACACAATGAGATAGGTAAATTTGATTATTTTTCTTCAGCCTCCTCAGCACATGATTTTTTCAGCCAAAGGAGTCAAATTTCTCTTCAGATTTTAGTCATTATATTTTTTTGAAAATGACTTTTTCACCTTCTTACTTTTTCTCATTCTCAAAATTGCATTTGGTGTTTATTATTGCATCTCATTTGATTTATCCTTTATGTCTCCTAATGTCTCCTTTATTTTTCCCTCCTGATATTCTCCCTAAAATGATATATTACTTCAACTCTGTTCTCCAATCATGAATTCTTTCCATACATACTATTTAGGCCATCTGTTGGGTTTTGTTTGTTTCTTTGTTTTGTTTTTTTTTCCAATAACCTTACTTCCCCTCAGGTTTCCAAGTTATTTAAAAGACATTTGCATGGTGCTAATTAATAATCTGTTATTGTTTGGGGAATCTTACTCTCTTTGTTTGCTTCTTTGAGGTATTTAAATGTTTATTTGAAGCCCATTTCAGATTGTTTAAATATCTAAATATTTTTAGATGTGAATTGTCACCTTTGTTGGGCTTCTTGACAGATTTTCTTAGTTGTGAATTTTCCGTGGTTTTCTAGTTTTTGTTTAAAAGCTCATCATCCTAGGGTGTTTGTTATTGTTCTTGTTGTTTTCTTGCACAAACCCTTCCCTCCTTGTGGATGGTTGTTTCAGGCTTTATTGTTCACTTTGCTCTAAACCAGGTCATATATCAATAACTCAGTTTGGGCTGCCTCGTGCTGTAATGGTCTATTTCTACCTCTGTTTTCTTGTGCACTACTAGTCTCTGATAATGATCATGGACTGGGACCTCATCTACAACTGCCTACCTTGGACAATCAGTGTTTTTTAGGGAACAATTTTGAGTGGGGAGAGCTATGTCAGCCCCTGTTTATATTTAAGTAGTGTGACCCTAGTCCCCAACTTCGTATAGGAAGTCACTTGCAAGCTGTTGTTTCTCCTCAGCCATTTGGATCCAATCTATCCATATTCAGTCCCAGCTGCTAATGAACCATATGGCTTTGGCTCCCATATATTGCTGTACTTTCCTCCTATGTTTTATTCAACAAAGAGTTTTTCTGTGTGTTTCTGAATATGATTTTGCAGTTTTAACATTTTATTTATTTATTTTTCTAGTTTCACATTTCATCTCTCAGTTTTGAGAAGAACAGGGAGATTTCTCATGTGTTCTTTGCCATATTGAACCAGAATGCAACTGAAGATGAAACAAGAGTAAATAGGTTTAAATCATAGCAGAGAGAAATGGAGCTTGACAAAAGGAAGAACTTTGGAACACAGCGGTTGTTAAATCCTAGAATAAATGACTAAGGAGAATTTTAGTCTCTTTAT
This sequence comes from Callithrix jacchus, assembly GCF_049354715.1. Taxonomy (NCBI): domain Eukaryota; kingdom Metazoa; phylum Chordata; class Mammalia; order Primates; family Cebidae; genus Callithrix; species Callithrix jacchus. The sequence goes on along the minus strand of NC_133524.1, from coordinate 107,146,331 downwards.
TTAATATTTCTAGAAATAAGCACCCACCCATCTGAGATAGAGTTGGCACAGTCCTGCTTTGAGACAGGGCAATGGATGTGATGACTCTTCTGTGTTCCTTCCACCCCGGTGATTATTAGGCATGAGGAAACTCATGCCTTCAGGGCCACAGAAATGTTTGGTCAAAGAAAGGGGCTCTGGTTTTCTGTCTTAACCAGTGGAAAGCACTGTGATGAAACTGTTCTCATTTAAGAAGATAATATTTAAAGCCAAGATTATGAATAAGTTCTGTATAAAAAGGAGAAGACAAACAAGCAAACCATATGTCCAGATACTGGCTTTACATACTGTCTTATAGCAGTATTGCCTTAGAGGAGCTTTCACCTAGGTAGTAATAGACTCAGTGGAAGGGTCCTACCTATGATGCTTAGAGCTCAGTTTCCATTAAAGGAGACAGAGGAGCCATTTCATTTCATTTCATTTGTTTATGTATTTCACATGGCTCTTGCTTTCTAAACTCTTTACCCCTAAAATTTCCAAGGATCCCACCTGTATTTGAAGTTATCTCCCGCAGCTCCTGCTAAACCATGGAAATCACAGTATGCAGGCAGCTCTTCCGGAAATACCAGAGAGAAATCTTTACTGATTCCCACAAAGAGCAAATATTTTTTTTTCATCAGCACTTGTCCAAGTCTTGGCAGAGGTCAAGTCTTAGTCATATACCACAGTGCTCTACTGGGCCCAAAGAGGCTGCATGGAGGCTGGAACATTCTTAATGGAAAAGTCAAGACTGCATAGGAGTCATGAACGTCATTAAATTCATTCTGATCTCTAAGCAGGACTCTGTGGAGTCCCTGATAATTAAGAGATTTTAGAGACTTGTAGGAATTAAATTCCCTATCTTCCCTTTTGAGGGAATGAAGTGGTAATGCTAGGAGGGAAAGTAAAACAACATAACTTCTTTATATATATATATATGCACAGAGAGAGAGAACTTTATCATCAAAAGAAGACTTTTATAGTGATCAGGAGTCTAAATCATGATATTACCTAAGAGGGCTTTTTTAAATGGTCATTCCACTGAGAATTTGCTATTCAGAATTAATAAATTTGGGTTTTCCTGGAGGTATTCCAGCATTCCTGGGTTATTAAAGAGCTGTTATAAAATTGCCAAAATAACTGATTTAATCTGGTTAGCAGAGACCTAATCCACAGTGTTTGCTTTTGGCTAGGTGTGAAAAAGTTCAGCTGTATGAATGGTTTTAATAGGAATAGTGACAGTGTGGTTTTGTCAAGAGAGACACCCCAGTCTGAGAAATTCAAGGTAGGATAGGGAAAAGACCTGCACTATAGTATGTGTTTCCATAGGGAGAATGTGGGAAGCCATGTGTCATTTCTCTTTCAACAATAGCTGGGTTGTGTGAGCTAGCAAATGCAGGCATTTCTGCCACAATATAATATGCACATATCTGAAAATCCTCACATTCTGCAAAATTGTACACTGAAAAATAACAGGGCTTAAGGAAAAAGTAGTATTGGAGAAAATCACTCAAAAGATATGCAGCTTTGTAACCGGAAGACTAACAAAGCAACTATACTAATGAAATACTAACACAGTTTAAAAAGGCATCTTGTATTTCTAATAAACAAAATATATTACAGTAAATATAGACTTCACCTTTTAAAATGGTAGCCATTAGCATGAAGGAAAGGTATTTAAGGGAGCATTGAAGCTGCTGAGTTATACAGACAAGAGTAAAATGCACAAAGTTCAGGGAGAATAATGTAATAAGCATTTATAAGAGCATGTGTCCCAACTGAGGCAAGAGGAAGAATGTAGGGTAAATGGCTTCCTGATTTCAATTGAGTTAGTGTACTTGGCTTTTAGCTGCTGTCACTTGGTAGTGCGAAATATTAATTGCTGGGAAATCATGTATGAACTAATGCAATTTCTATTTTATACCAACTTCATTCCCTCATTTAGCACTCACATATGAACTACTTGTGTTACACAGTTCCACACTATAGCACAAACAGACTGTTTAAGATGAGGTAAATACATGGCATTTGACTTTAGACAAGTTTGGAGAAAGGGTTGAAAATCACTTGTCCACTCTGAATCTGCTTTTTTCGTCTTTAATCAGTGACCTATCTGCACTTGTGTTCCCCTTTCCTCCCATCCCATACCTTTATATTAGAAAGGAGTCTAGGGTCTAGGTCTATGACTGTGCCTGTCTATATCTGTGACTTCCACTGTTGCAGTAATCAAGTAGACAGGACTTTTGTGTTTTTTCCAGTTTTTTTTCCCTAGGGCTAAGGTTCAAAAGGGAGACTTATTTATTTTTTTGTAGTAAAACAGGAATAACATAAAATATATAATTTTAGTGTATAATTCAGTGGCATTAAGAACACTTACAATATTGTGCAAGTGGTAAGAACATTTACCACTAATCTAGTTTTCAAATGTTTTCACCACTCCAAAAGAAAACATATGATACAGGCACTCCCCATTCTTCTTTCCCCGCAGCCCCTGGTAACCATGAATCTACTTCTTTATGGATTTGCCTATTCTGGACATTTCACATAAGTGGAATCATAGAATCTGTGGCCTTTTGCATCTGGTTTCATTCACTTAGTATAGTGTTTTCAAGATTCATCCATATTATAGCATGTTATCAGTACATCATTCCTTTTTATGGCTGAAGAATCGTCCATCATTATGCATAGACCACTTTCATTATCCGTTCATCTATTGGTGGTCATTTGGGTTGTTTCCACCTTTTGCCTATTGTGAATAGTGCTGCTATGAACATTTATGTACAAGTTTTTGTGTGGCATATGTTTTCAATCATTTTGTATATACCTAGGAGTGGAATTTCTGGGTCTTATGGTAATTTTATTTTTAAATTATTGAGGAATCTCTCTTAAATTTTAAGGTTGCCCCATCTTCTTTTAATTCATTTCTTTGAGTACCTACTGCTAGCCATCCTCATGGTTGCTGCTGATTTGCTGCTGTTGCCACCATCCATGTCTGATCTCCATTGCTCTCTTCTCTCTTCTTTTATTGCCTTCTGAATTCTGTATTCATTTGTCTCTTGGAATTTATCAAAAAGGTTCCTCCTTTTAAACAGTAATAGTCAATTAGCATATTGTTTTCTTTAGGAATCTGACTACAATAGCTGTAATGTGGAAGATGATCAATCAGGGGCTATTTCTTTGCCTGCAAAATATATATATGGGTCCAGAGTTATCCAAAATCCTAAGAATTCTGAAATGGTGTCTGGATAGCAGATGTTTTACTTTATCATTGTTATTATTATCACTATCTTAGATTACTGACGGGTTGCCGAAGGAGATGTTCACTATTGATCACTAGACCCTCCATGTCCATACTGACTGCTCTTAGACCCTTTAACCATCTTCCATGCCTTATTTCCACTATTTTTCTCATACCACTGGTCCTTGGACACTTGACCAAGTATGAAAGGTTAAAACCTTCTTCAAGAAAGTGGCACTCAACTTACCTTTGCCAGATGAGGTGATCTTTGTCTCTGGCAAACTCTGGGAATTTAATTTCTTTCTTTAAAAAAATGTGATTTCCTTTTAGCATGCTAGAACCCTTATGTCCTGTATGAACAAGGCTTGCAGGTGCATTATGGCCTTTCATCATGATAGAGCAGAATTCTTAACTTCTGTTTCTTTCACAGAATGTTAACTAAACCTGGCCTCACACAAAAGTAAAGAAGGTGATACCACATTGAGGGTTTCCAAGAGGCCCCATTTGTCCCAAATAAATCTTCCATTTGCTTTCTATGTGCAAGAAACTGCCACAGTTAGAATCATTTTCCAGGGTTAATATAGTGTTTCACAAAATTTGCTCCAAGGAACATAATTTTATGGGATGGTAATTGAATTTACTAGGGAAAACATTTGTATTGTAAAATAAATTTGAGTTTCTGAATTGGAAAAAGTTAAACACATGAGTTTCTATATAAGACTTCTCAGAGTCACATATACACTCCCACAGGCACGTACACACATGTACAATTTAAGAGGAATAAGTTTTTTATTTTTTAATTAACACATAATAATTATACAAATTTATGGTGTATGAAACATAGTGACATTTTGATGCCTACAATGTATACTGATCAAATCAGAGTATTAGCATATCCATCACCTCAAACATTTATCATTTCTTTGTGCTGTGAACTTCCAAAATCCTCTCTTCTAGCTGTTATTTTGTATCGTTTAACCAACCTCTCTCTATCCTCTTCTTCCTCCTACCCTTCCCAGCCTCTAGTAACCACTATTCAACTTTCTGCTTCGATATGATTAGCTTCCACATATGAGTGAGAACATGCAGTATTTATTTTTCTGTGCCTGACTTATTTTGCTTAATTTAGTACTTTCAAGGCTCATTCGTGTTGCTATGAATGACAGGATTTCTTTTCTTTTTTATGGCTGAATAATACACCATTGTTATATATACCACATTTTTTAATCCATACTTATGTTGATGGAAACCTAGGTTGATTCCATGTCTTGCTATTGTGTGTAGTGCTGTAATAAACATAGGGATATACATATCCCTTGGATATTCTGATTTCCCTTTTTTTGGATATATACCCAGTAGTAGGATTGCTGGATCATATAGTAGTTTTATTGGTAGTTTTTAAAGAGACCTCCATACTGTTTTACATAGTAGCTGTACTAATCTACATTCCCACCAACGGCATGAGTTCCCTTTTATCCACATCCTCACTAGAATCTATTACATTTTGTCTTTTTGATCATAGCCATTCTAACTGTGCTGAAACAATCTCATTGTGGTTTTGATTTGTATTTTCCTGATGATTAGTGATGTTGAGCATTTTTATAAACTTGTTGTCTATTTGTATGACAGAGCCTTGATACATTAATATGCATTATGGATCTACCAGAGATGTATATGGGATGTAACATTGTCTACACTTATTCAACCATAGGACTCATTTTTTTTTTGGAGGCACTTTGCAGAATTAGAGTTCTTTATTATATGCTTCAAGAAGTGTTGTATTTTGCCATTCAATTTCTAGGAGTTATTTATATTATATCAATAAGATATTGGTATATACAGTATCTTAGTTTGAAGAAGTGTGTTAGGGTAGTGGGCAATTTTAGCACAAGACCTTAAACTAGTGCTACTCAAATTTTAATGTGCTTAAGGATCACCTTGGGAGATTTGATAAAATGCAGACTCCCAGACCCTATACCAAAAATCCTGATTCATTTAGGCTGCATTGGGTATCACATTTTACACAAGCATCTCAGTTAATTCTGATGCAGTCCAACTGAGGACTGCACTACAGTAATAGGGCCCAGGGGAGATTTTGAGAAAGGAGGTCAAAAGAACTGCCCACAGAAAGCTGTTCTGGGTAAGATCTTGCAGCAGTAGGATCTCCAGAGGGCTGTGGGCAACATGACAACATAGTTTTGCTGATAATGGAGCACATAGACACTTTGGAAACACATTTTCTTTGTGTCACATTTCCCCAAGACCAACCCTGCAGTAACATGTGCACAATGTGCCATCTGGCCTGCTCCTCTGCTTTCCCAGAGCTCCTTCCCAAAGGCTTTCTCTTCTGCCATCTTCCACATTCAGAGCCCCTGGCTGTCATGTCCAGAAAGCAAGACCCTCCGTGGGGAGCTTCCCCCTCTACCCCACCCATTGTTCATGACTTGTTGTTGGCGAGAAATGAATGGCATTTCTCGGAATTAGCCCAGGAATTTCTGCTGATAAACAAATGAGACTCTCAAAGGGAAAAGCAATCAACATAGTTTGAAATAAAATCAGTGTTTTTAGCTTAGTCTGTTTTTAACTTAGTTTGAAATAAGAGTCACATCTAGGGTATTTTAAGGAAAGGATTAGCCAAATGTCCTGTAATGGGCTCTCATCTGAGTTGCAGGGCTGACCATTGAACCAGGGCCTGATTTCTTCTTGAATAAGCAAAAGAGGCGATTATTACCTTGATTTCCTGTGACCTGTGATTCTGAGACCTGTCCAGCCATTGGATCAGCCTTGTCCAAGCACACTTCCTGCCAAGTTGCCTGACACCTGAAATTGTCATTACAACCTGATCTTTTTAATTTAGGTCTTGTCCTGATAAATTCACCAATCTTTGAAGGTAGTAACTTAACTCTTATTAATCATTTTTTATTTCATCTGAACACAGGATTCAGAAAGCAGACTTTGATTATAGAGAGAGGATGCAGGTGTGGCAGTGGAAGATCCTGAGGCCACTAAGCTAAGCTGGGTACCTGGAAGAGTTACAGAGGGAGAGGGACCCGTTGAAGGAAGGGAGTCAGGCTTTACCCACCCCAAAGTCCTGCAGAACACCAGCAGTATTTAGGATAACTTCTCTATTTGTGGTAGAGGACACAGTGGTTTCTAGGGTGAGTTGCCAGCTCTCAAGTTTTTCATTTCAGAGTTGTTAACTTAAAACCAGTATGTTCTCAAAGTAACCAAATATCCTTTCTATCTGTTGCTTAGAGCCAAAGAGTTTCACTTCAGGGTTTTGGTTGCAAAATGACTATAACCCAAAACGTTTGCCAGATTATTTGCAGCCACTAAGATAAGTAATTGTCTTTATTAGAATGATATTTGTCTAATTTTTGTATTTCAAATTTTATACCATCAGCTATTCCCTAAAAGTGATTTTAGGAACTGGAAGACGTAGGGTGTCAGTTATTGAAATCTTCCAAAATCTGCCTCCTCACAGGACTCCATTTTTGGCCATCAAAGCAGTCTATTTTATAACTGTCTTGATGTGTTGTCTTTTGTCTTTGCCACATATACTCAAAGACCCAGAGGCTGGGAAGTGGTTTAGCAAATATATGTGTGGCTCCTTAAAAAGTCTTTTTAGGGTTGTACTCCCAGAATTGGAGATAAGCCAAGAAATATATGTATTGTATCTCTCAGTAAAAGGCTAATTTAAAGCCGTCTGCAGGAGGGCGAGGAAGAGGGCTGCTTAGATTTTAGTTTAATTGATAAGACAGAGAAATACATCAAACTTTGGAGTTGAGGTTATTTTATGGAACATGAAGATAATGTAAGTGTCCCCGTAAGCTGTGCTTCCTTTTCTTGAATAAATTCATCCCGTTTTGTTTTCTCCACATTTACAACATTGTGCCCTAAGGGGTGTAAGGGCAAATCAGAGTCCACACTCACCATCATACCTTTTATATAGTATATTCATTATTTCAATAGGAGAGAAATGGAAATAGAGAAGGAGAAGGCAAGGAAACGTGGCATGCTTTCTTCCTTGCTTTCTTACTTTGTTTCTCTTCTTTCCTTCCCTCATCTCTTCCTTTTTATTTCCATTCTCTGTCTTTTTTTCATTTGTGATTATTTTCTTATGCTAAACTATCCATAACAAAGTTCACCATTTTCACCATATTCACACTGCTGCACAACCATCGCTACTAACCATCTCCAGAACATTTTCACCTCCCCAAACTGAGACTCTGTACCCATTAAACACTAATTCCCCACTTTCTACTTCCTATGTCTATGAATTTGACTACTCTCAGTACCTCATATAAATGGAATTATGCAGTATTTGTCCTTCTGTGATGGGCTGTTTTTGCTTAGCATAATGTCTTTAAGTTTCATCCAGGATGTAGTGTGTCTCTTTCTTTTTTAAATGGGAAAGAGAGAAGAAATTTGAGAAGAAGCTAGTGGTAGAGATGAAGAAGTGAAGGCAGGAGGCAACCAAGGAGTTTTAGTGGAATCTACCAAATGTTGCTTTTCAGAGCACGTTTTTCGTAAGATGAGGAAGACCCCAGAGACCACACTGTCTTTGAAAATGACAGGCATGACAAGCAGTAACTAGCATTACTGCCTGTGTGAAAAATCTAGGTTTTGAAAGATGTGTTCCTTATTAACATTTCCTGGGGAACTTCGGAGGATGTCATCTATTAGGAGCTGATTACTGGCAAGTTTTGTCATCTGCTTTTGGAGAAATCTATAGGAATAGAACATGACCCCCTGTTTCTCTTTATCTGGAGAAGTACTTTTCCAAAAGGGCCCTTCTGAGATTGCTTTCTAAGTGAAATTGTGTCTGGAGCCATTCAACGTGGCTTTATTAGAAAGATTATTAAAGGATTAGAGTATGAAACCTATGAGGTGATGTTGAAGGAAAACTGTAATTACTGAACCTGGTGAGAGATAGACGGGGGCCTTCACCAAGTTTCGGAAACATAAATGGGTCTTAGAGGAGGCTGATCAGCTTTCTCCTTCCAAAGGGGGAGAATGAGTAGAAGTCAGCTTCAGCATAAAAAAGGCACAAAGAAGTACTTCCAGGGATAGATAAGGGGAGCTGAAGTCATTTTAAAGTCAGTATATTATATTAATAGCTCAAAGATTAATATTGAGTTCAAAATAGGCAAAAGTAAACTATATTGTTTATGGGTGTGCATAAATGCGATAAAACTATAATGGAAATTGAAGAAATGATTATCACATTAGTCAGCTTGGTGGTGAGTTGACCTCCAGTGGTGAGGGAGACGCTTCGGGGGTGCTGGCTACGCACTCCTTTTTGATCCACATGGTAGTCACATGGGTGTTTGCTTTGAAAGCATAAGTACAACTGTATATTTATGTTTTAGGTATGTAAGTTATATTTCCCAGTATAATATATTTTAAGTGGCATTACATTTTCATTTGTTCTTGATGGTTATGATTGGAGGCAAAAGTCCCAGAAGACCTTGCAAGACTGCAACCAAGCAAGGGATGCTGTGTGCATATGGCTATTTGGGGGCTGTTATATTTCTCTACTTGTTTGCATTATTTCAGTCTTCTTGATGTTTGGTTTGGTTTGGTCTTTTTTTTTTTTTTTTTTTTTTTGTAACAAAGAAGAGCAGTACCAAAAGCTAGAGAAAAGTGTGCCCCTTATCCTCTAAGTGGGCTCTTGGAATTAGTAAGTGGGCATTTGAGGCATGATTTCCAAGCTGTGGAGTGCACAGTATATCAGCATCTAGATGAAGCCATTTGGCTCCAGGCTTTTATCACTGACCGGGGCCTTCACCAAGTTTCGGAGGGCATGCTTGGCTTCCAGAAAGTCAGACTGGTCAGGACCACCTTTGGACCTGTGGAGTATGCCTGCTCTCCCTCAAGGTGAGGTTGTATTGTGCTATCATGGATGGAGGAAAGCAGGGGGACCAATAAAGAGATGGAGCCTAGCTCTGCTTTTCTTCTAGTTCACTGTGGGATGTTCACAGAGCTGACTATCCTCTTTGTACCTATTTTCTTAGCTTGTAAAATGAGATGATAATTCCTGCCTTCTCCTAAAATTTGCATTGACAGTGAACAAGAAAGTTAATATGGGAAATTGCTTTGAAAAGTGTAAGGAGGTGTATATATAAGCAAGGCAGTGCTCAGCAGTGAAAAGAAGGTATTTAAATCCTGGGTCCCCAGATTTCATCTGGGTATATGTGCAATATAGGCAAAGCTTGAAACCATAGTATTTTGGTACTTGTTCCCATAGATCCCAATGATAGCAGCCTCATAACCAGGCATTGACCATGTGTCTCCAGCCTCAGGGAAAAGAGGAGGGGAGTCTAAAGGAAACAAGTGACAGGTTTAATGACTGTCAGGCAAAAAGCATTAAATTAATGGCCCCATCTCTGCCTTGCCTTTCTATTTTCTTCTGATTAGGTTTTCAGAGGTGTCTTGTGTGAGTATGCTGCACAATAATGCTGATGTTCTCAAAGCTGAGTGAGTTCTTAGCAGAAACATAAGGCAGTGCTGAGGATGCACTCAGGGACAAGGTAAAAATCTCTGAACTGCCTTGAAAAATTGAAAGGGATTTTTCTGGCTAGAACTGATACCTCCTCCCCCCTAAATCATAAAAAGAGAGAACAAGGTTCACTATTACATATTGATTAGGCTGCCTCATTCCTGTTTGGTTCCTACCTTCTGCTAATTCATGCTCTGGCTGGAGGCTGTCATCTGGCACCTCTTGCAGGAACACAGTGTGCCCCTACTTCAGGAGGCCTCTCAGACCACCGAGATCAGGGAAATGAGCCATTGCTGTAGTGTTACTTCCAAACCAGGGAGGATTAGCACACACACACACACACACACAAACACCCCTTCTGCCCCCACCAACTTCTCCAGGACTTTAGAAATGTCTGGGAACTGTTTTGTTCGTCACAGTAATTGGAGGATGTCATTGGCATTTAGTGGGCAGCAACAAGAGATGCAAAATGTTCCACAATGAGTAGGAACACAATGCATGGAAGAAGTGTCCCACACAAAATTCCAGTGGTAGCCCTGTTGAGAAATACTGGACAGCAGCCTTAGCCAGAGAAGCCTGGGGAAGGGAGGCTCTTCCTAACCAGAAGTTGGTGGTGTGAGTCTACTCATTCACTTACTCACTGACTCACTCACTCACTCCTATTCATTTCACAAACATTTACAGAGTATAAGCTTTGAGACAGATCCCATGTATGGTGCTGAGGTTTCCAAGTTCCTGTCTTGAGGAGTTCACAATCTAGTGGAGGAGACACGCATAACAAGATTATTAAAACGTAATGTGATGAGTACTCTGGTAGAAGTGTGGACAAGGGCTGTGCAGGCAGAGGGGAGAAAGGCAGACACTCTACAAGAGCCAGGAGTCAGGCACAACCCCAGAGGGGGGTGGACATTTGAGCTGGGTTCTGACAGATGAATGGCACTTTGCCAGATGGAGAAGGGGGAGGCGGAGAGGGCACGTGTAGAGGCATGTGTGGGACCCGTGACTGCAGTTGAGTATGGTCTGTGTAGGAGGGAGGAGGCTGGGAAGGTCAGATTGATGGAGGCCCAGTCTCAAAGGACCCTGTACATCCTGTGGTTAGACATTATTTTGCAGAGCCAGCCCACTGCAAAAGTAGGGAGGAGGTATAGTTTATCTGGAGTGTTCTTGGATGTCATTTTGCACTCCCTATCCTCTCCTGCAGTCCCTCACATCCTCACCTCTATCCCATCCACTCAGCTCTTACATAGGCAGCTGATGAGATTCCTTCCAGCAGAAAGGTCAATGTTTAGCTTAACTATATGAATTCACTAAGGATAGAATTCCAGATGTCAATGAGAGAGCCTTTGGATAGAGAACCTGGAAGAACTGAGCACTATGGAGATAAGGCAGAGGAGCTTTGTTCCGTTTACACACACTTGATGTAAGTGTAAGTGTATGTAAGCATGTGGGTGAGCGTGTATGTTAGAGTGGGTGACATTGTGTGGTATGTATTTGTGTGTGTGTGTGTGTGTGTGTGTGCATGAGAGAGACAGAAAGAGAGAGAGAGAGGGAAAGAAATAGGACAATGATAATTCCTATCTCAAAGGACTGCTGTGAGGATTAACTGAATCCTCAGTTATGTATGTAAAGGAGTTAGCATAGTGCCCTGCCTGTAGTATACCCTCAGTAAATGCAAGGTATTGTTTGTATTATTTTAGAATGCAGGGTCAGAAATCAGTTGGGAGAAGGGAGAAACATGCTTACCAAGATGGAGATGGAGATTTTGCACTAAGATTTAGTGGCTGTGTCTGCCTACTTTCAAATATGTGCCTAGGATACATTCTGTCACTGGAATAATATAACTTTTCAGCATGCTGGCTTATCAGAATGTACATGTTACCAAGTAAAGTCATAGCATTATACTGTATACATTTGGGTACTTTCTCCATCTCTACTCATGGAACACATGGCAGGTAGAAAGCTGTTGTTTTACAATAATGTGGACCTGCCTTGAGGCCCAGGTCAGCTGGACTGTCCTCATGTATAGAAACATAAAATAGAAGAACCACAGCACTAGGACCAGAGCCAGGCAGATGCATTAGAAAGGAATTAACTTGGGAGGATCTGAATTGGGGAACAAAAGTCCTAGCTGGAGAAGGAAGGAAGAAGCAAAAAGGGAGGAATGAATAAATAAATAAATAAATGCATACATACATAAATAAAAGGACAGGAGACATAAGATCATCCAGCTGCCCCCAAACTGAACTTATGTTTTCTGTGTTCTCTCTGGAAGAGGAGTTGGCTTGTCCAGCATTCAATGGAAACTTGTTGATTGACACTGAATTGGGCACAATTTCAACATGAGTGCGCCTTCAGCTATTTATTTGATTTTTTGAAAATGCACCCTTTGCAATAAGACTGTTTAGTTTCTACTGGCGCCCTGGGGCAGTGAGGTTAGATTGTTAAAATAGCAGCCATTAACACTCTCTGTGTTATGACACTGTCCTTCCTACCCCCCTTTAGAGGAATTGGCATGAGGTTGTTTGACAAAAGTTTAATTTTCTCCCCACCAAAAGAAACTGAGATTCCTCCTCTGAGTCAGAGGCATGTTTGCCCAGCCCTAACCCTGAAAACCTCCAAGTCTGCCTACCCGCCTCACCACTGTCCCCACAAACACACACATGTGACTCTCATGTACATCTGGAACACACGTACTCTCACATACACTCTCACAGGCTCACACCCACACCCATCCCACAAGCTAGAGGAACCCTAGGGAGCCCTTGTGCTTGTCTTTCTGTTCTTTTGTTTTGCTTTCCTTTATTTGCTTTGTTTTGATTTGAAATCAGTCTTTGGGATTACACTGGATAATTTTTTCATGTTATTAATAGTACTGTGGAGGGAGCATGTAAGGACTTTCTCCTCAGTCCTGGCCATGCTTATTTCTCCAGGCTAGCAAATACAATGCCGACTCTCATTGATCAATCAAACTGATCTTTGTCAGACTTCACATACAATACCTCGTCAGCAAATAGCTCAGGGTGCTCTAAAAAGTGCATGAATTCTGGGATTATCTAGAGTATTCATGGGTCTGCTTAAAGGAAATTTTTCATGAGAGGACTGCATGGCTATGTTACCTTAGAAAGTAAGAGAAAACATCCAGTCCAAACTAACCTCAGAATCACCTGCTGAAAGAAAGAACAATTCAACTTGTAGGTCTAAGTAAAGTATCCTTTAATCTCTCTTCTCCTTTCTCTGTTTTCCACCCCAGGCCTTTGCCCTCAACCCAGAGCCAACCAACAGTAACACAGCAATAACTGAAATGAAGCAAAATCTGTTAACAGTCACCAAAGGCTGAGTTTCAGTCAAGCAGATAGCTCCTCCAGGCAGCCCTTCAAGAACCAGGCAGAGGCAAGTGAGCAAATAGCCTGTGTCCCATCCGCAATAGAATGGCCAGATTGTTTGCTGGTACCACCAAATGAAGGAGTGATCTGGTACTAAGATAGAAGGCTTCCAGGGACCCACCCAGCCCTAAAAATCCTAAGCCCAAGTATAGTTATCAGATGCCAAGGACACTGGAGAAAGTCTTTGGAGCATGTAGAACACCAAGCCAATTGGAGTGCCTGCTAGGCCAGCCCAGGATTCCTAGCATTCCAGCCACGCCATGTACACCCCCACCCCCGGAGGGCAGCCAGTGGCCACAGCAGAGGCCTCATCCAGCAGGTTGAGACCCTCATCAAACCCTCTAAGAGCCTACTTACTTAGAGCCTGCCTGCTTGCCCTGTGCTGAGTTCAGGGAGGTGGACAAACTGTACCTCCCACTTTAGCCTAAGAATCTGACTTGCCATGGACTCTCCAGGCAGTGAATCATTTTGAGCAAGCACTTAAGCAACTTTCCACTGAGTCATTCTGAGGACTGTCAGGTTTGCTAATCCTGATATATATTGTGTATATCCTTTGTTCAGATCCTATACCCATCCTGATACTGGAGGAGAGGGGTTATAAACAACAGAACTTTAACGATGTGCTCATTGGAAGTCATTTGTATTAGGGTTCCCTTCGACTGCCTGTCTCTAAAAAGGCCTGAAGCACTAAGAAAAATCCTGCCGGTACCAACTTTTGACCTGTGTATGCTTTTGGTTACATAGCTACCAAGAGTATGTACTCTTTACTTGGAGTGGCAGTGCACATTGGATTTATTTTCCAGATCCTCCATGGATCTGTTGTCCTTTGGCTTCTTCTAGACTAGGGGCTAGCAAATTTTTTTTCTGTAAAATGCCAAATAGTATATATGCTAGCATTTGTAGGCCTTGCAGTCTCTGCGGTAGCAACTCTTGCATTGTAATGTCATAAGCAATATGTCAATTAATGGGCATGGCTATGTTCCAATAAAACATTTACAAAAACATCTTGCAGGTCATATCTGGCCTATAACCCCTTTTCTAGACACAAGAGGCTAAGTCACATTAGTAGGAAAGACTTGGTTTCAGCTGCTGGAGTACTTGTGCATATCACATTGGGGAAAAAAGAATTCTTATCCCCCATTCTTTTGGGGAAGAGATGTAGAAATTGCAGGAATATTTTTATCTTTCCTATTTTGAATATCAAAGCCCATTCCTCATCAAATATTAGATATTTTATAGTAATCAAAATTGGCTAAATTATGATGCAGTAACAACCTACAAAGTTCAGGACTTAAAACAACAAACATTTCTTTCTCACTCATACTACCTCTTTGTCTTAGGTTGTTGCATGTCATTATCGCCAAGGGACCCTGGCAGACAGTGCCTCACCATCGGGAATTTAATTCCAGTACTATGGGAAGGGAATATAACAAACTCTGGCTTGGCTATTTTAGACTTTTGGCCAGGAGTGACACATTACTTCTGCTCATCTGGCATTGTCCAGAGCAAGTCACACGGCCATGACTTGACTTCTACAGGACAGGGAAATGCAATACTACCATGTGCCTGGAAGGAGGAGAATTTGAATATTGATAGAAAGCCCTAATGACAACCACACACCTTAAGAACTTCTTTTCAGATTCTTCTTCATGTACTTCCTTGCCTACCTTTAGTTTATCTGGCCTAGTTGTATCTTTTGTTCAACTCTACCTGGCCTTCCTCAGCCATGCTGGTCATTGATATTGATACGTGGCGGAGGGACAACTTAGGGGCTAAAGCATTGGGACAGTAATTATTCCTTAAAATGCTGTGTAGACCAGCCATGAACATGAAGTCAGGCCTCAGAGCCAGGTCTTACATGCCATTGCATCCAAGGGTTGATTGCTATTGGGCAGCAAGCCTGAGAACAATTGGACCTCCCATACCTCTGGTTTTGATTTCACTTTAGTTTACTTTTAATTTGAATCAGAGACAAAGTTCTAAGCATATAGACTTTAGGCAGTTCCTTCCCTTAGTGCTATGGAAAGCAGTTATCAAGATGGAAGAGGAATATGGAATGTGAAAGGTAGAAAGAATGTGAAAGGTGATATTAATACAGCATTATGGGCTAAAGTGAAACAAATGGCCCATGATTTTGGAAGAGGGAACATATTTGCAAAGACAAAAGAATTAGTCAGGATGAGCCAATTGCTCTAACAATCCCCATTCCTCAGTGACTAAAGATAATGAAGGTGGGAGTGGTGGGGCCTATGGAGAAGGAGGGCTTTTGTTCCATGCAGTCATTCAGGGACCCAGGCCCCTTTCACTCTAGTGGTCTTTCTTTCCTCTAGAGTCTTACATTCATCACTGGATTCTCTGGTATGTGGTCTTAAGTTTAGGAAAAGGAAGGCAAAGAGAGTTGTGCAGGAAGTTTTATAGGTCACTCTTCTAAGGCATATTCATCATTTCTTCCCACATTCAATTGACTGGAACTCATTCACATGGCTCCACCATGTGAATTATGCAGGTGAGACTGCGGAAGGTAGCATAGCTGGGTTTCTGGGGAGGAAGATGGAGATTTGTTTAATGAGCACACAACATTGTGTATTCTGCTGCCTACTTGTCTTGAGCAAGGGTGATTCTTTGTAGGAAGGGTTCAATTTAACTGAGTCTTAACTGCAGTCTTCACCAACATACCTTCAATATTAAAATATCTGCCCCTCACGGAGCACTGTAGGCCTTGGTTGAATGGGAGACTAGTGCTGATCACAGAGGTCTTAGATAAATGTAATTTCCCCAATCCTCATTTTTACTTTATAATTCACATGACCTCTGGACCCATATGTAAAAGCACTTGCATTCTCATTGATACAGAGGCTTGGGATATGTATCCTGGGGCAGGAACATGAAGTAGATGGCATTCAGTGATATCATGAGCAGTGATCCCATGAATTCATTCTGAATCCTAAATGGGGCACAAATCATTCTTAAAAAGTAAAAGGAAACCACTAAAATTGGAACTATGTAATTAATCTTTGTTCCGTTTTTGGCCTGGCTACCAGGGCATTGACCCCTTTAACACTCACATAGAAGAATTACGTTAATCCTATTAATTGGTATTTCTTATGGCTACCTCTTGGTTCAGGTTGTTTCTATTTTCAATTACTTGATGATATTATGTTGTTTGTTGAGAACAGGAGGAAAAAATAAGGTAAGGCTTCTTCTTGTTTTATTTAATGCTCAGTTTGAAGACTGGCATTTGTGAAAAAGATTTTTCTGTGTCTATCATGACTTCCTGAGCAGTTGGTTTTATAGGGTGTAGTTTTGGAGATGAACTTCAGGTCAAAGAAAGGCTCAACTCTGTAAGTTTGATATAAGCCAAAGGGGTGCATCACCCCTTCAAGGGCAGCTAGATCTTTACTGCCTAACCTAAAGCTGTTCAACAGAATGGAAAAAGCACTGTTATGTTCCTTTTCTCCCTAGCTCTATTTTGAACATTTAGGGATTAGATGACTTGTATCTATTATTTTTTTCTAGTCCAGAGCTTCCCAAACACTTTGGGGCCAGATAATTGTTTGTCATGTCGTCTATCCTGTGCATTGTGGGATGTTTAGCAGCTTCCCTGATTTCTACCCACTAGATGCCAGACTACCCTTCTCATTTCGTGACAACCAAAAATGTCTCCAGGCATTGCCAGATGTCCCCTGGGGGAAAATTGGCCCCAGTTGAGAACTACTACTGTAGTTGTAAAGTTGTTGTTTTTTATAATTGGGAGTAGATAACCTCACTTTCCCAGAATCCTGTTCTGTATTTGACATTTCTTGCAGAGATGGGAGTTGGAAACAAAGGTTATGGGTAGCAAGGAGCTCAGTTCTAAGATTGCCTGCATTTATATCTCACTGGGGTATGGACTGGGGCCATATGGAACAAATATGACATATGTGTGTGCGCTACAGGTAGTAAAAAGGCTTCTCAAGACTCTAATGAGCCTTTGAGAAACTGACTTGTTTCTGCAGCATTATTGAAGGTTCTGAATAAAATAAACTCTTAGAACCTGAATCCCTGGGAATCTTACTGAAGTGCAGACAATGATTCAGTAGCTCTGCAGTGGAGGGTGTGAGATTCTTTATTTCTAACTAGCTCTTAATGCTGCTGGTCCCCACACCACACTATGAGTAGAGGGCTGGTGGTCTCTGAGAAGAGGAGCTGGCTGTCAAGACACCATTTTTAGTTTCTGCAGAGGGAATTGTTCTTTCCAAGATTATTCCATTGGCCCTGTAACTAGTGAAATAATCTGCTGTTCTTTTTTTTCTTTATATAATTATATATATATATATATATATATATATGTGTGTGTGTGTGTGTGTGTTAGTTATTGCATTTTAGGTTCTGGGGTACATGTAAAGATCATGCAGGATTGTTGCATAGGTACATACATGGCAATGTGGTTTGCTGCCTCCATCCGCATCACCTATATCTGGCATTTCTCCCCATGTTATCCCTCCCCAACTCCCTACCCTCTACTGTCCCTCCCCTAATCTGCAGTTCTTAAACATTCTTTCCTTCTTCTGTTCTGAAGAAGGTACAACCCATGGTGATAGTCTCCCTCCCCTCTCCTTCAGTATCTGGAGCCATTTAAGGCTAATATGAGGTAAGGTAGTCAGGTACTTCCTTTCGATTGGCTACCTTATATATTTTAGACCTCTTATGTGGCCATGTGTGAGAGAGAGTAGTTTCCTTTCCAGAGGAAATTGTGGGAAGAACTTAGGAAAAGCCATTATAGTGGGTCATCAGAAATAGATAGCTATTTTCTCCTAGCTGGAGTTTCAGATAATGCAACCTCTAGAGAAATATAGTATAGCTCCACTTCTGGGGTCACTTCTGGTTTGACCACTTCCTAACCT
The DNA here is from genome assembly GCF_049354715.1 of Callithrix jacchus. Taxonomy (NCBI): domain Eukaryota; kingdom Metazoa; phylum Chordata; class Mammalia; order Primates; family Cebidae; genus Callithrix; species Callithrix jacchus. Next base: position 107,128,307 of record NC_133524.1, on the reverse strand, counting down.
TTGTTTCCTCATCTGTAACTGTAGATAATAGCAATACTCACCTTAGAGGGTGGTTATAGGGAGAAAAGAACTAAGAAACATGAACCTGAAGCCCTGAGCACAGAGCCAGCTCAGCACAAGCATGAGCCAGTAAATATTAGTTCCTAGTCTCATTGGTGTGATTATTGTCATTATTAGAACTGTGACCCTCAGACTCTTTTTGCCTCTAAATTGTTTGCATATGGTGCCCTCCCGTAAATGACATCTATCATGTGCAGTGATTCTCAATCAGGGATGAGGTAGTATGTGGAGTTTGAAACCACTCCCACCAGATACCATGGTCTGCTTGTTCCCCTTTTGAGAATTACTGGTCTAAAGCAATGACTGAATCTCATAGTGTTTTTCTGGCCTTGGTGAGTCCAAAGATGATAATATACCTTATTTACTTGTTTGGTCTCTGACCCATATCATCACTTTTTACTCTAATCACTTTAATATGAGCATCTACCTGCCAGAAGAACCCCAGTTTCAAACTGGAAATTTTTATTAATATTGGACATATTTTTACTCTCCACACCTCTCTTTCATAAGGACTTGTCACCATCCCATGGCAATCAGTGGTGGAGTTCTTTAGAATCTAGACTTCCTAACATCTTCCCTTTCCTTTCTGTGTATTGTGTAGTCTTGCCTAAATGTATCTCCCTGCAGCAGGGATTTTGATCTGGGTTCTTAAAGAATTTCCTAGGAGGAGCAACATGATACTTCGTTTTTTCCTCTAGTAGTTCCATGACATGGCAGATGAGCTGTCTCCCTTGGTCTCCGGGAAGAGGTAGACTGCATTTTCCTAACAGCATTCCCACTGCTCCAGCAGCCTGGAGTCTGGTCTGCTACCCCTTCCTTGCAACGTCTGCCAGTGGCCTCCAGGAACTACTTTCTGAAGCCTGCTGCTAAAAGTTTTCCAAACAAAATAATGTGCGCATTGAGGGACAATTTTTCTCAATTAATCCTTAAGTACCAAATGTCTCTTTTCTTCCTTTCGTGCCTGTGATTGCAATGGGTGCTTTCAAATACCCTCCTGACAGGTCCTGCCTCCAAGCTCATTATCTCTTTTCCAATGGTCTCAGAATAGTCTTTCAAAAATGTAAATCTCATCAAACCATTTCACTGCTTAAATAACTTCCCTGGCATCTCATCATACGCAGGAAAAATAGCACCTCCTGGACTTGACTTTGTGTCCCCAGGTGCCTGATGTCATTGGGCTGTTGATGCAAGTGGTTTTGGTTATTAGCACTATACAGTATTTCACAGAGGAGCTTCTTCTCTTGATTTATAGCGCTTGCTAATGAAAAAAAGAAAAGATACTGGAGATGCTATCAGCCGTCTGGGAGAAACATGTTAGGTCTTAGCTGAGGATTGAATGTGACCGAAGTTGGGAGTGGGGTTCTGGATTCAGAAGATAATAGTGTCCACGAGATGGCAAATATCCAGATCCTCAAAATATCTAGGTTGTGATGTGGTGCGAGGAAGCGCTTTCCAAGGGGTGTTTCTGGGATGTTCAGAGTTGTTACCTAGATGAAAAGAAAAAGAGTCTGGTGGATAAGTAAAGTCAGAGAAAATGCAGGGTTGTCATTAAACAGGTTTCTTTACTGTGAGACTTGTGTGAGATCCTTTTAACACATTGAAAGGGACACTGTGATTGTTGAATGTGGATCTTTTCCCAACTTTATTTGAAGCACAGAATTTTGTTTTCACAGAGCATCTTGTGTACTAGTAGGGCTCTGCAGAGCAAACTTGGGAAATGCTGGTGTAGGCAATACAAAGGAATGCTTGACTGAACACCCCACTGTCTCATCCAGATGCCTCACATTGTTTCTGTAAATGCTGCTTGAGGGTAGTGACTAATTTGTCCATTTCAAAGGGTCATTGACCTTCAAAAAAAAAAAAGCCTTGCTCCCAAAGGATTAGAACTAACCAAGTAATAGAACTCATTCTTAATTTATTCAGGGAGAAGAGGAAGACAGTAAGTGACACGTTACCACATAACCTGTCATTAACAATGAGGCATCATGAAAAATCATTGACTTAACATTTTCATTGCAACTACGAGTTCATTTATTACAGCTCTTGGTAATTAGAGATTTTTAAAACCCATAGTATAGTAGAAAGGAATAATACAAATCTATCAGATCCACCATGGAAGGGATTCTTTTTGTTGGGCTATATAATCCAAATTCAGATGAAGATTTGAGGTTGAGGAATTAGCCTCTGAAATCAGATGGATTTGTGCTTTATCTTCCGCAATTATTAGACTGGATTTTAGTGGGCTTCTCTAGTCCTCATGTTTTGTGGCTGTAGGTAAAATGAAGAGACCTGAATTTGAATCCTTGCTTTGTGGCACTAAATAGCAATGTCCCCTTGGCATCTCTGAGCCTCATTTCCATCTGTCAAAAGAGAAGGCCATTTCCAGTTTCCTCTTGGAGATAGAACTCTAGGAGGCTTATGTAATGAGATTGGAATGGTCCATGAGCTGAATAATGGAGCTGATGATAAAGTTGTTCAGCAAAGAAATTTTGACAGGAAAGAACGTAGAGGTTGCCTCTGAAGATTGGATTATGAGAAACTTCCACAACTAAGTACTGTCAGCACACAGAAAGCTGAAAACAAGTGTGCATAACCCTAGAGCCATAGAATCTGGACAGAGTTGCTTGCAGAGATCTCATACTGCTGAAGTGAAATCTACAGCCCCCCTGCTTTGTATTATAATAAAGAGCTTCTTTTGAGTCATGAAACACTGAGAATCTGATTGAACCCATGGACCCTTTTCCCAGAAGATATCAATTCTGTAACTCACTTCTGAATCACTTTTAAGGATTACTCTTCAGCTATCTGGGCCTTAAATGAAGAACCACCTTGCCTCTAGATATCCATGTTTATATGTTAATGGAATTAATACTAGACTCTCAACATTAGCATGTATCACTATTTGAATATTTCTTCCTTCTCGCCATGCTCTGTTCTTTTTTTTTGGACAGAGTTTTGTTCTTGTTACCCAGGCAGCACTAGAACAGTGCAATCTCAGCTCACTGCAACCTCTGGCTCATGGGTGCCAGCAATTATCCTGCCTCAACCTCCTGAGTAGCTGGGATTACAGGGGCCTGCTACCACACCAGGCTGATTTTTTATTTTTATTTTTTAGTAGAGATGGGATTTCACCATCTTGGCCAGGCTGGTCTGGAACTTCTGACCGCAGGTAATCCACCTGCCTCGGCCTCCCAGAGTGCTGGGATTATAGTCATGAGTCACTGTGCCCAGCCACCATGCTCTGTTCTAATGCTAGAGCCAGAAGGAGAGAGAGACGTAGAAGGCATAGGCCCTGTCTCCTTTGCACTTATTGATCACTTAAAAAGCAGCACACCTGCTATCATATGCTAGACTGTAGGATACAGACAGGCAAACCATGAGAGTTGCCACAGAAAATCAGAGTGTGTTTGATGGGCCTTGGGGGCTTGATATGAGTAAGCAAAGAGTAGTCTGTGGGGACAGTTGAGACTAGCATGAGTCAGGGCAGAATTGGCCACTCAGAGGTAGAGCATTCTTTAGCTAAGTGGCACATCTTCAGGAGATACATCTTTGACATGAACTTCATGATCCTGGCTGGGCCATGCTGTGATGTGGCTCCATATGTGGAACTCTAGCCTTTGGACGTTTATTGACAAGTAGGTGACTGATTCTGCAAGACTAGAGCTGCTACCTGTAAGGCAGCAAATCACAAGCTGAGGGGACTTTTCTAATTTCTATAGGATGTAGTAACTCTGGACACTGGACCACCAATGCAGACAAAATTATACATCTCTTTTTGCCTTCAGATGGAATGCACTTGGTAAGCAGGAAATAATCATAATCAGTTGACTTTGTTGTATGTAGCTTCTTTACTTCCTGAGCCTTTTTAGAAAACATAATTGTTTTTATTCTTTATAATATATCCCTGTGAAAGAGAAGCAGGTGAAATGATTACCTCTGACACACACATACACATATCCACACAGAAAGTTCTTTAGAAACTGCAGCCCAGAGATGCAAAGTGATAGCAGTTTCATCACACAGCAAGCAAAATAGTATAACTTAGCTAAGCATACATGGACTCCCCGCACCAAAAAAAACAAATCTATGCCATCTGCAAGCACTCTTTGCTTCACAGAGACATGGCCGCTTCTTGCACACTCTCTCCTCAAGCCATCCATCCTAGCCATCTGTCTGACAAGATGGCATATTCAGGCAGGGTCAGCTACTGACTCACAGCAGCTGAAACATTGACGGAAGTGGGATGAAAAACAGCCTGCAGATGGGGTCTGGGTGAGGAGGGAGAGAGCTGGGATTAGACTAGGGTGTGAGCTTTCAGCGCCCTCGTCCACGCTTTTCTTGCCAGCTGGAGCGGCAGATGAGTGTTTCCTCTCAGTCGGCACCTTCTTGGTTGGGACAGAGTGTTGTGTCTGTCTGTTTAGCTGCAGAGTGATCTGCTGAATCTGCTACAAGAATTTCCTGGCTTGGGACCTCACTGGGGGTTGGGCCAAGGGTATGAGTATGGAGGCCACTAGTCTTGCTGAAGGTGTGGGCCCACAGTGTCTCCTGGAAGCTTTCAAACAGGAAAATCTTTCCCCCCATATGCCCCTTCTTTAGCTGAGCTGACTAGCTGACCCACACCATCTCCCAAGGTGGATATACCATGGCCAGGGGCACTGGGCAAAATTATGACTTGAGATTGGCCCCCTCTACCCATTTGTGATTCTGCCTTTCTCCTTTTCACCTGCCTATCACCTACAAAGCACCTTCATTTTTTCCAGGCCTGCTCCACTCTGATACCTAGCCTTTGTGTCTATATTATATAATGTTCAGAGATTAGTTTTTTTGGTAACAGCTTTATTGACATATACATACCTTATGTTGAGATATACATACATCCCAAGGTTTACATACTATAAAATTCACCCTTTCACATTGTAGGGTTAAGCTGTTTTTAGTATACTCTCAAGATGCTGCATCCATCACCACTATCTAACTCCAAAATATTTTCATCATCGCTAAAAGAATCCCTCTACCTACTAGTAGTCACTCCCATTCTCTCCTTCCCCCAGCTCCTGGCATCCACTATTCTTCTTTCTCTTTGGATTTGCCTATTTTGGACATTTAATTTAAAAGGAATTATATAGTATGTGGTGTTTTGTGACTGGCTTTTATTTTTCACTTAGCAGAATTTTTCAAGGTTCATCTGTTATGACAATAATATTACATTTTATGGATATAATACCACATTATTTTCATTCATCTGATGGACATTTGGGTTGTTTCCATCTTTTAACTATTATGAATAATGCTGCTATAAACTTTCATGTATACATATCTGTTTCAGTCTCTTCTTTAAACTTTTTTGTGTATATGTCTAGGAGTGGAATTGGTGGTTCATATTGGTAACTCTATGTCAACTTTTTAAGAGACTGCTAAATTACCTTCCAAAGCAGCTGTACTATTTTATTTTTTTACATTCTCACCAGCAGTGTATAAGAGTTGCAATTTCTCTACCTACTTGCTAACCCTTGTTATTGTTGTCTTTTTTATTCAAGCCATCCTAGAGAATGTGAAGTGGTTATCTCATTGTATCCCCACCCCACCCCCTACCCACCCACAGTACCTTTCTCTTTACTGGGGAATAGTTCCAGTCTTCTGTACTCATTACTTTGAAGACATTAAACCTCTGGAAAAGATAGAGCCCTTCTATAACTAATGCTTGAATCTGGGGGCATGCTGGCAGAGTGGAGAGGAAGAGAGTTTAGGGACATGATGAACTTGACGCCTTTGGAAGCTCTACCATTGCAGGAGCAATCTGCTCTACTGATTGCTTTTCCCACAAAAAGATTATCAAGTGCAGAAGTAATCAGATGAAGTTTCCTTGAACAGGCAAGACAAGAGTTGGGCAATGTAGGGTGTGAGGCCAGAGGATGGGTGAAGGAGGAAATGGGGAGGCTTCCTAAACTAAAAATGATTAAATCCTTTTTGAAAATCACCTTCGATAAGGTGACGTAAAACGAAGATATTTTTAACTTAAAACAAAGAGGAAAGTCAAACCATTCAAAAATTACTTTTGTTTAGCAATTTTGGAAAACATGTCACAGGAGAAGACACTGGAAATGATGGTTAAAATACAGTGGGAGCCATGGTAGTTCAAGCATCTCAGGAGGCTAAGGCAAGTAGATCGGTAGAACCCAGGAGTTTGAGGCTGCAGTAAGCCTTGATCATGCCACTGCACTCCAGCCTGGGCAACAGAGGGAGACCCTCAACTCTAAAAATAATAATAACAAAATAAGATACAATGGGAATGTTGGCTGAGGAGTTCACTCTTTCTCTCTCTTCCATGCCTGTTAGGACTACTCATAATCAGAAATACATGTGTGACCCTTCTGAGCATAAATCCACCTGTCTGGGGTCCTCAATAAGTCCAAAGTAGAGTCTATTTGTTTGGTAAATGGCTCTGGCCAGAGAGCAACTGCTTGGCTAAATCACACCTGTTGGTCTTCCCACTGAGATGGGAAAATGGGGCAGATGGTGTCCGCCCAGGAGATGAAGCATAAAAGAATTCTTAGTGGATGTCATGACTCAGAAGTGAATCTCTAGTTACCACTTGGGATCTGACAGTTTTTGAGAAGTGAAAGACTGGGAAAGACTGCACAGGGGTAAAAAAACAAACCTTCTCACTACATTTCAGGTGTTGAAAATTTCTAAAATTTACAGTATATAATACTGACTGAAAAGTAACTGTCACTGTTACTTTGGAGTTCAGCATAAGCTTATACAGACCGGGTCTGCCAGTGTGATAAGAGGATGGCTACAGAAGCCCAGCTGTATTCCTACTAGTGGGAGAGACCCTAGCTATGACTGTGTTCACAATCTGATTCCAATAAGTGGGTTCTCTCCACTGACATTATTGAGTTCCTCTATCTGGGCAAAGTGGAAGCTGTCACATTGCTTTCTTAAACAGTTTTAAAGTAATTGTGTAAATCTGGGCTGGCTTTTAGGCCTTGGCCCAAATGGAAGGAACACAGACAAATGAGGGCGCTAGTGGGAAATCACCCATGGCTTTCTACCAGAGCACTGCTGTAATGGAGGGAGGAGCAGCTGGGAGCTGTATCTCAGTCAGACTAAGTCAGAGCATACATCCAGGATGCAACACATCTTGCAGAACGAATGTATCAAAAACAGTGGGCCAGGTGTGGTGGCTCACACCTGTAATCCTTGCAGTTTGAGAGGCCAAGGCAGGTGTACCACTCCTGAGGTAAGGAGTTCAAGTCCAGCCTGGCCAACATGGTGAAACCCCGTCTCTACTAAAAATACAAAAAATTAGCAAGGCGTGGTGGCGGTCGTCTGTAATCTCAACTACTCTGGAGGCAGAGGCAGGAGAATTGCTTGAACTCAGGAGGCAGAAGTTGCAGTGAGCCGAGGTCATGTCACTACACTCCAGCCTGGGCAACAAAAGTGAATCTCTGTCTCAAAAAATATAAAAACAAAAACAAAATCAAAGAATAGTGAATGTCTGCAGCCTCCCCCGACCTCCAAAAAGTAACAATGCTCATATTCTGAGGCCATGTGGATCCAGATGATGTTTTCCTTGGGATGCTTCCTGAGATCCGAGGTACTGCTTCAGATGGGTCCATCAGCTGAATCAGTGATGCCTACCTTTAGATTTCCCTTTTTTTTTTCAGCATTCCAATGCCCATCACTTCTTTTTGCCCTGGACCTCTTGATGTGATGACTTAACTAGATCTGCTTTCCTTGGGCAGAGTCCAGCAATTTCCAGATTTTCCCCAAACTGTCCTCCCGTATAAAACGTAACTCTTCTGTGGCCTATCACATTGAGGTTCTGCCGGCAGGCCTTAATACTAATCCTGTTAAGTAATCCATACTGAAGTGACAATGGAAGCTAATGTTTTAAAACAGGGTCCTTTTCTAGATAATTACATTGTAACATAGGCCTTTGATGTTTTATTCATAATGAGGCTGTAGAGCACAGGGCAAAGAGTGTGAAACTTTCTAGAACTTAAGAGTTGCATGAGGGAGCTGGCTGAAAATGCAGTTTTCAAGACCTCTCCTAGGAGGAGGAGAAACCTTACTTCAGAGTGTCCCATTTGGATTCAAATGCTCCATTACTAATTAGTTATTGCGTATTAGCTGAACAAATCCTTAGCATCTCTGAGTCTCAGTTCCCCTATCTATAAAATGGGGATGATTATGGTACCTACCCCACAAGTTGAGATGATCAAACAAGGTAAGACATGTGATCTGTTCAGCATAGTACCAGGTACATATTAATGCTCAATAAATGCAATTGTTGTTCTTTTACTACTAGCTATAAATGATAGGGTTTCTGGAGGGCAGAAAGCAGGCTGGTAAGGAAAGATGTGGGGCTTGCTTTCTGGTTCAGAGATGATGCCTTCTCCCTGTGAGCTCATATGGTAGAAGGGGCAAATAAGCTCCCACAGGCCTCTTCTAATAAAGACACTAATCTCATTCATGAGGGTGTCGCCCTATAACCTAATCACCCCAAAGCCTCCACCTCCTAAGCCATAATCTTGTGAGTTATTTCAACATATGAATTTCAGAGGCATACAAATATTCAGATCATAGCAGCTAGAACCCCAGAGACCAATGTTTGCAGACCCCAGAGACCAGGCTCAGTTCTTTTCTCTGGTATTACTATGAGATACGCACATAGAAACAGCATCCTGTTCTAGGGGTTTCTTTTCATAGTCATTCTTTCCTCCCATATATTTCTGAGACCTGGACTTTATACAAGCTTTATACCTTTAGACAATATACTTTTACTTTGTTGGATGTGTGTGTCTCTGTGTCACGAGCAATTAAAGGGAATATAACCTCTTCTTTCTAGCCTTTACCTTCATTTCCATATCCCTTCTCCAACACCCTTCTTTCCAGTAGCCTGCAAATGTTCTAAGGCTGTATCAGTAGAATGACGGAGAACCAAAGAAATACTAGAATCAGACTCAGCCATCAAAAGAAAAGTAGGAACCAAAGTAATGGCAGCAATGGCAAAAGAAAAGATGGTTTGACATCAAGGAAACTAGCAACCGATCCCTGAAAGCTCTGGGGAGGTTTGTATTTATAACACTGGGAGCAGATTTGTCTCCTGACATACAAGCTGCTTTTCTGACTATCCAAGAACTGTCCCACTATGGAAATGATTGTTTTAGAAGGTGGGCAGAGTGGGGAAGAGAATAGTCAGCATGAGGACTTGGTTCCAGAGTGTGAGAAGGTAACACCAGGAGAGGAGAGAAGCTGTACAAAAAGAAGTGAAGTGGAACCACAGACTTCTTGGTAAAATTTGCCAGTTGCTCTGAAGAAAAAAAAAAAAAAGCCTGTGGCAGTTATTCACACTGAGGTGTTAGTTTGTGACTAGGTGTTAACTGTAGCCTCTCATAGAAGTCTTGGGATTGCAAAAGGCAATCATTTAACCTAGAGAAATAGACTTCTCATAGTGGCATTTTAAGCATCAGTGAGAGAAAAGGTGGTAAGAGACATTTAGGATAAGGAGGTATTTTCTGAGCATCCCAGAAATCATGGTTCTGCTTACATATGAGATCATCCCTCACTTGGGGAGAAGAAATCTCCTCTTTCTCAACACATCTGTGGTCACATGGTTTAGTGTTTGCTCACCCTAGGATGGTTTCTTCTCCAGTCCTTCTTTTAGTGCTATGTGGGAATTTGACTGGAAATGGAAGAGATGGGGGAGGCTAGAAGCCATGCAGCCTGGCCATTCCTGTTGTAGCATTCCCTGAGGGGCCCTGTAGCCAGCTTTGCTTTGAATGGACTTTCTGCTACTTTTTAGTCAGAAACACTGAATGTGTTCCAAGGATAGTTGGCTACTAGCCCAGCCACCTTGGAAAATCTGGGAGAGAAGAGGGTAAAGTATGAGGTGACTTTTCTTCCTTCTGCAGTTCGGAAGCATGCTGTGTTGGCCCTCTAAAGATGCAAGGGGAGATTTGAGTCCATATTGCATTTCTAGAAATAGTGAGGCTTAAAGAGGTAAAGTGCCTTGTACAGGATTGTGGGGAGTCGGTACCCCTGAGTTGGGATTATGACTCAGTGATCCTGCTCTGAAGCTTTAACACCCATTCTGTGAAGAGCACAAATTTGGAGGCAGGAAAACTATATTTCTGAGTTGGCTCTCCTGTTAAACAGCTCTGTGACATGGGTCAAATATTTTGGAATACTAGTAGCCTCATTTTCAGTAATTCGCCTCCCCCAACCACATACACACTGTTAAGGGTGTTGGAAGAATGAAATAAGAATGAGAAGATGTTAAGAATTTTATTGCACACAAATTCAGCATGACCATAATTGGTTTCTTTTTCTTTGATTCTGCTGTGTCTTCCTCTCTTTCTCTTTCTTACTATCTCCTATTGAGTTGAATAATAAACTCCAGTGCCAGCTTACTCAGAAGACTATTGCTAGGAAGATTCTCAAGATTCTTCCACTGGAAAATCTCACCCTGCAGTTGCCTTGCCATTGATCCCTTGGTAGAAGGCCCAGTTCAAAAAATCAAGCCACATTTTTTTGAGACAAAATAATTCCAAACTTCTTTTTTGTTTGTGTGTTTGGTATTCCAAAGATGTGCCAGCTCCTGTTAGAGCCATGGCGAAAATGATCTTGTGGGTCGCTGTAGTTTTCCTTCACCACAAAATGCTGAGATTTGGAATAATTAGAGCCCAAGGGGCAAATGGCCCTGCTTCTGTCCTTTCTCTGATGGAGTTCACTCATGTCTTCCAGCTGTAGTTTTCTGGTTGTATATGCTTGTGGGCAGGGGCAGGGCCTCAGCCCAGACAGAGAGTCAATTAGTATAAGTTAAACTCTTTCTAGGAGCTAAGGCTGTTTTTATAAGGTAAAAGTAAGGAATTTTCTTTATATCCTATAAAGGGTCATTAATAAGTAGTTAACACTCTAAGAGTGAATTACTCAGAAGTTGATGTTAGATCAACTTATATAGCAAAGTATAGAATTGAGTTAGTTGCCCAAATCGCTGAAGCCAAAGAAGGCACATTGTCTGTTTTCTGGGTGTTTAGGCCACAACATTAGGGACAGCGTAGCCTTCATGTTCTAGTGATTTGGGTTTTGGTTTTAAATTGAATGGCCCCTTTTTATTATAGGTTTGAAATGATTGGCACTCTTTTTGATAGTGGCTATGAGGGAAGGTTCTAGAATCAGTAAGATATCAATTTATATCTTAGTGCTGCTACTTGCAAGTTGTGTCACCTTGGGCAAGTCAATTAACCTCTTAAGCCTCAGATTCCTCATCTGCAAAATGTGTATAATCATAATGTTTACATCAGAACATTATTAGTAAGAGCCAATGAGATTATATATGTAAAAGCACTCACTCTTCTGTCTGGCACATAGCTAGGGCTTGATAAATGATATCTATTATTCTAACATTGTTATTATGGATGTTATTATTGTTAGCCCTTATCATTTTCACTACATCCTGGGAATAATTTCATTCTGTTTTCTTAAACAGCTGTATTGAGGTATAACTGACCCACCATAAAATAGACTCATATTCATTATAGTATTGACTGATGGAAAGAAAGGATGGTCCAACTCTCCAAGCCCCTCCCACACAACGCCTCTGATTTCTGTCCTTCCCCTGTCTCATGGCAGGTACTTTCCGAGCTCTGATTATATCCATTGTTGGTTTCAAGTACTTTTATCACCACTCACTAGCTTTGTGACTTCAAATAATTCACACAACCTCAGCAACTTCATTTCCCTCAAATGAAAATGAAGCAAAAATTTACCCTACTTGATTCAGAGGGTTGTTATAAGGCTCCATTGTAAATGGTCTGCTTGATTACTATAATTCACAAATATGAGTTTCAATGATATTCAAGTGTCATATTGTGTGCTTCAGACATAAGATGCCTTGAGAGGTCCAGATTGTGGCTGGAATTATTTAGAGAATGCTTCATGGAGGAAAGTGGGCCTAAGTTGAACTTTAAAAATCAGATAGGACTTCAATGGGTGGAAAAGAGTGGGGGAGTGGGCAGTCTTGGTGGAAGTATTAAAAATAAGCAAAAACCACAGAGGCTGGAACAAGCAGATAAGCACACCAGTGGTTCAAAAATGTGGGAGGTGGCCAGGTACCTGGCTCACACCTATAATCCCAGCACTTTGGGAGGCTGAGGCAGGCAGATCAATTGAGGTCAGTAGTTCAAAATACTTGGGAGGCTGATGCACAAGAATTGCTTGAACCCAGGAAGCAGAGGTTGCAATGAGCAGAGTTGTACCATGCACTTCAACCTGGGCAACAGAGTGAGACCCAGTCAACCAATCAATCAATGTGGGAGGGGACAAAGTTACCAGGGCAGTTACAATAGATGGCTCCTCTTCTGAAGCAACCTGGGGAAAAGATTAAATAGAGGTAACGTGGACTCCTTCCTTTCAGGAAAGATATATCTTGTTCATCTAGGAATATTAGCTCCATCTAGGCAGGGACCTTGTCCATGTTCTCTCTGACCTCTCTCTAACACATATTACAATTCCCGGCACATAGTACGTGCTCAACAAATAAAAGAATGACTGCATGGCTGGATGAATGGTAATATCAGGTGCTGTCCTCATCTGGCTGTTTTAATATTATTTAAAATTATTGGCCACTGGAGCAGAGACTGTCTTTTACTTCCCTCTATGTAGTATAGCCCCATCTGTTATTCGGATTTATGAATTTCTTTTAAATGATGCCAATACTCAGTGTGGTTTTTCTCCACCCTGTTCCAGAAGACTCCTTACCCCCAGCGAACAATAAGGTGACCAGCAAGTCTTGCGAGTACAATGGGACAACTTACCAACATGGAGAGCTGTTTGTGGCTGAAGGGCTCTTTCAGAATCGGCAACCCAATCAATGCACTCAGTGCAGCTGTTCGGTAAGACCCTACATCTTTTTTTTTTTTTTTTTTTTTTTTGCCAATCAGTTTGAGCTTATGAGATTGCTCAGGTTAGCCTTGAACTGATGACCTAGCCTTCGCAAGCGCCATGACCCCCGGCGGGAGCCACTTTGGACCCCGACCCTACATCTTAATGTTCCTGCTAGGCCCTCCCAAATACAAGAGCTTCCTCTGTATTTGTACTTTGATTTGTGACTGCACTGAACGGTATTTGAATAAAAAATGAGTTGCATTAAATCATAAGCCTCCATGCCCATCCAAACTCCCTGATCTTCACCAACCCTGAACAACTCTGTTGAAGCGCTCAGGCCCAATCATATCCCGGTCTTAAAACTGTAGAACTGCCTGAGTGGGCAAAGGTGAGCTGTTTGTGTTGATCGGCACTCCTTTTCATAATAATTACACCACCAAAGGCTTCACCTGAAGGATTCACAATCATATGAAGCTTTGGGAATGCTATGGGTGGAAAAGTCACTTTGACCATGTAGGGCAACTCACTCCAATTAACGACAAAATGAGTTGTCTGTTAGTTTCCGTCTCTGAAGTATTTTACTAACCAGTTAATTCCTAGTGCCCTGCAATGAGAAAACTCTATAAATGTTTGGTCATGAGGAGTACTAGGACATTACTTGTCAGAAGAACTGCATTTACTTTACAAACAACAGATACCAATTATATCTTACCTAACGTGCAGTCCAGAGAATATAATAGATAGAACTAGAAAATGGAGTAAAATGGGTGCTTAAACTGTACCAGGAAGGAATGAAGTTAGATGTCAAAACAGTTTTTTCTGCCTGTAAGTGGCATTAAGCACCAGATTGCCAAGGGAAGCTATAGAATATCTTCCCTTTAAGACTTTGAGTAAGAATATAGTATCTCAGTATTTTAGGAGAATTTCGTTGTGGCCTTGCTTTCCTAATGTCCTTCTAGGAACCCTTCTAGCCCCAGAAGAATATGCTTCTAAGAACTAAGAACAAGGTTTAAGGAATAACATTCGGAAGACAGAAATTTAGGAAATCAGGATTAATGCCAAAACAGATGTAACCAGCAAGTAAATTTTATCCTCTCCCTTGGCTTATGCTAGAGTGCACAGTGGCCATCAGATCATCTTGTATAGTTTCGTATCACCCCAGAGACCTTGATTTTTTGGTTTCAAAGGGAAATTCTGGCGAATATTACCAGTGGAAGCTATGACATAAATCTTCATTCCTTTAAACCCCCAATCCAGCTGGGGGACCAAGGGATACCATGAACAGAGAAGAAAGAAACAAGACTATATTTGGTGCTTGAGAGGCTGACGGCATCCCTCACAGACTACTTTGTACCACCTTAGACTATGATGCCAGACTAGGATTGCTAACTCTTCTGTGGCTTAGTCTCTGGCATGGAGAAATTGCAGTAGAAAAAACATTATGCATAATCAAATGTAGAAAGTACTGAGAACTGATGGTGAGAGAGCTGGGGCAGGGGACGGACATGCCATGTTTTGAGCCCCTACCCTATCTCAGGTATTAAGTGAAGCCTTTACACTTTCACCAGATGTTTCTGATCTTAATTCTGTTTCTCCTTGGCAGGAGGGAAACGTGTATTGTGGTCTCAAAACTTGCCCCAAATTAACCTGTGCATTCCCAGTCTCTGTTCCAGATTCTTGCTGCCGGATGTGCAGAGGTAGGTGTCTTATATCCCAAGAACCCTGGGTGCTGCTATCCTGAGTAGTAGAATTTAGAAAGGAGGAAAACACCTGTCCAGTGGCCTAGGGAAAAGTAATTTTTATGGTAGCCTTGATTTTTAAAGGTGCTTTAATTAACTAAAGGAAAAATAATTAAAGCATTGATTTTAAAAGCCACAGTCTTAAAAAAGAAAAAAAAAATTACACTAGATGGAGAGTGCAGTGCTTCAGGAGAGGATGGGAGAGAGTCATCAAATGTGAAAGTGAATATATTTATTTCTCTATCCTTAATCCCTTCTAGCTTGGCCCTTAAATTATTGTATCATAAAACACAGACTATTTTCATTCATAGCCTTAAAAGGAAGAATGGACCTTGCAAAACACTGTTGTGGCCATTTTGAAGACTGTGCAGAGCAAATTTACGTATATTTTTAAACCCCATAATAAGATAGTGACAAACTCAATAAAAGCAAAGCAGAAAACATTTTCTCAAATTATATTCAAAATTGAATTATCTTCTCACACCAGTCTTTTCTTCTTTAGCTTTCTTATTTTTTTTTATAATGGCACCAGTTTTTTCTCTAGTTTCCTGGGATCAAATGTAATCCTGTTTAATTTCTCATTTGTTACCTCTTCTCAAATTACCAGATCTGTCAGCAGTTATCCATATCTCTCCCTTTTCCCACTTTCCCACTGGCAATATCCTAATTTTGTCCTCTTTCCTTCCATTCAGTCAACATATTTTTGAACATCTACTGTATGCTCAGCATTGTGCTAGAATTGGGGTATTTATATTGCTAAATACAGTAGACATATAGGGTGCTGCTAGATCATATGGAACCTTTATGTGAGTTACGAAAAGGATTCCCTTATGTAAGATACTGCATTGCCATTTTTCAGAAAACTCCAGTGAATGCGCCCTTGTAGCTGTAGCATCTTTCTGTAGTACACAACCTACACAACCATATATATAGCATACATAGCAGCCAAGATATGTTCTTTGCTCTTACGGAACTCACCAGAAAAGAAAAATAATAAGCAAATGTGGAAATACAGACAATGTGAGCACTACGCAGAAAATAAACAAAGGACTGAGATAAAAAATAAGAAGTTTATTTAGCTTGAGTTGTCAGGTAGGCCTCTTTGAGGAGATGAAATTTAAGCTGAGACCTGAAAGATAAAAAGGAGTCATCCATGCAAAGAGCCCAAACAAAACCATTCTAAGTAGAGAGAAAAGAAAGTTCAGAGGCCCTAGGCAGGAAAGAGCTTAGAGCATTCAAAGAGCCTAAGGACCAGGGTGGCTGAAATATAGTGATTGTGGTTGAAACTAGCACGGGATGAGGCTGGACAAGTGACTAGGAGTTAGACCATGCAGGACTCTGAAGGCCGTGGGAAGGATTTTGGATTTCCATTTTTAATGCATTGGGAAGCTATTGGAAGGTTGTAAGAAAAAGTGGGAAGTGATCCAATTCACATATTAAAAGAACTCACTGGCTACTATGTCGACTAGATTGGAAGGAGGCAATTATGTAACTGGAGAGACTAGCAAGATGGTTAGGGTAGTACTATTTCCAGTGTGACAAAATGGGTGCTTGGACTGGGGCACAGTGGTTCAGAGTGGAGCCTTTGGAGCCAAGCTGCCTTGGTTCTTTCTAATCTCAGCCTTGCCACTTTGTAGTTGGATTATCTTACTCAACCTTCATAGAAATCTTTAAATTGAGGATAATGTTAACTCCTACCTTCAAGATGGTTGTGAGATTTCAGTGAGATAATACAAGAGAAGGACCTGGCATACTAAGGACTCAATAATTAAAAGTGGACAAATTTGAAATATATCTAGAGCCTTGGTTCTCAACCATGGGTGCATATTTGAATTACCTTGGTTGATTTATACCAGATCAGGAGGAGGAGAAGGAGGTGGTGATTCCAATATGCAGCTAAGGTTGTGAACCACTGAGTTAGAGGAAAAAAGTTATAGGATTTGCTGGTGGGGGCTGCATAGGTGACTCCTATACACTACTGTCATCTTAATCTTCCAAAAAGAGATCCGTCACCTTGTTACACCTCTTTTCAAAAATGTTTATGCTAACATGTATTCGGACTTACTATATGCCAGTCCCATTTCTAAGCATTTTACATGTATGAACTCACTTAATCTCATGATAACCCTATGTGATGAGTATTATTGTTCTCTGTTTTCTGGATGTGGAAGCTGAGGCAGAGAGTTTAAGAATCTTACCCAAGGTCAGGTAGCTAGTGAATTGAGGAGCTAAGGTTTGAGGATCCTGGCTCCATATTTCAGGCTTTTAACCACAGCGTTCTGCCACTGAAAGGGATGACTCCCTGTTGCCACTCAAATACATGTCAACCCCTGACTCTGACAGTGAAGGGCCGTTCATGATCTAGCCTCAAGTTACCTTTATAGGTCAATATTCTTCCTTTATAGGTCAATATTCATGTACCTCATGGCCCACTGCATTGTTCCTGTACTCTCTTACCTTTGTTGCTCTGCTCTCTCCCCTTCCTCTCAATGTTCCTCATACTTTAGTGTGCTTCAGAATTGCCCAGAGAACTTGAAGTTCAGATTCCTGGATCACACCTGCAGAGATTCTGATTTAGTGGCCTTGGAGTGGGACCCAGGAATCTGCATTTAAGCAGACCCCATCGTTCATTCTGGTGCTGAATGGTGGTCTGTGGACTATCACTTTGAAAAACCATTCCTAAGACTATGTAGATAACTTGGGACAACCTGCAACCATGTATTTTTTTTAATATCTGAGTTTACTACACTTAAATTGAGCCTATTAAAATTCTGAAACCTGACTGAACCAATAGAAAAGCAACCAATTTAAGTTTATGATTGGTTAAAGCATCAAAGTCCAAGCATATGGCAAGCGACTTGGGGTGAATGAGTGGCTGCCATTTCATGATAAGGAACTGGGAGAAAAAGGAGAAAAAAAGACTCCCTAAGTAACAACTGCACATGTACAGGTGGGATGAGAAAACGTTAACTCATTTTGGAAGTTATTTTTCTCCATTCCTGCCTGTGGAAATCCTGCTAGTCCTTCAAGACCTAGCACAAATTTGGCTTCCTCAGATTCTATCGCAGGCTGTCCTCAGGTCACATTTCGATAAGCAGTAGTTGGAAGGCCTTTCTTTTCTGCCTTCCCAACTCCATCCCTAATTTCTCCACACCCATAAATCCTGCTTATCCTTCAAAAGCCAGTGTAAATGCCACCTCTTCCATTAAATGTTTTTAAATCCTGCAAACTACAAGTAAACCCGTCTCTACTCTAGGACTCTTCAGCACTTAACCTGTGCTTCTCCAAGAGCATTTATCACCTTGTCACCTTCTGGTTTTTAAAAATTATTTGTGCTCATGTATTATCATCCCCATCAAAATGCATAAACTCTCTAAAACAGAAACTTATTTTTCATTTATCTTTATTTCCCCCACTGTGCCAGGCAGAGTAGGTGCTCTTTAAATGAATGCACATTAGATTGGAGTGATTACTAGAAAGTTAGTCATGATTTGAATTAGGTGCTACCAAAAAAAGAATATGGTTGTTGTGTGTTTTTTCCCGTAAATTACTGATTAACTGTGGTAGACGGTGTTGAGTATACATGGATTCCTGGTCAATAGGAAATTACTTGGTCTCATTTCTGATCTCCAAGTTGTTTTTTTTTTTTTTTCAGCATTCCACTTTAGGACACTACAGTTAATATTGCTGTTTGGAAGGACTGACCTTGTTTGGACTACCAGTGTATGCTCATCCCTTTTTTAAAAACTTTTTTTTATTTTTTATTTTCATTTTTTTGAGACGGAATCTCACTGTATCACCCAGACTGGAGCACAGTGATGTGATCTCAGTGCACTGCAACCTCCACCTCCCATGTTAAAGCTATTCTCCAGCCTCAGCCTCCTGAATAGCTGAGATTACAGGTGTGCGCCACCATGCCCCATTAATTTTTGTATTTTTAGTAGCAATGAGGTTTCACCATGTTGGTCAGGCTGGTCTCGAACTCCTGACCTTGTGATCCACCTGTCTTGGCCTCCCAAAGTGCTGGAATTACAGACATGAGTCACCGTGCCTGGCCATCACCCCTTTAATATGCTATTTGTACCAACCCTCGTAAGTCAATATGGATTTATTTACAGCCTAATTTGATTTATGCTTCGATAAGGCCCTGGATCCTTCCATACATGTTTCTCACAATGTGTGTGTATATTTCTGTACCACAGTGTAGCTATTACATTTCAGTCAAGAAAGATGGATATTTTGTTCGTCACCTCCTTTCTCATCTTCATCTTTGGCCCAACTTAATTTCAGTCTGGCTCAAAAGAAAGATAGTCCATACTGAGCAGAGGTATACATGTTGTTGCTAATTTAACCAGCTGATCACTATAATCCAGCTGTTAGACTGAGATTATTCCCTTTGGGGAAAAGGATACGTGAACTGAAAGCAACTAATAATAGAAATAAAAGGCAACAGTGAAAAGACATGTGACTGCAACCTAAAGGCAATGCCGTGTAGTGCAAAGGACAGAGACTCTGAAGCCAGAAGGTCATAGATTTGACATTGCAGGGCTACCACCTACTAGTGTTGTTATTAGACAGACTACTCAACCACTTAAAAATCTTGGTTTTCTCGGCTGCAAAAATGGAGATTATTCTTACTACCTATGAAATGGTTGTGCAAATTAACTGAGATGGCATAGAGTGCTAACAGAGGGCCTAATACAGAGTTATTGGTTTATAAGTAATAATTATTATATTTTATACAGTAGTTACTATATTTATTACCCCTGAGTTAAGTAGAATTGCACCTTCTCCTCTATCTCTGATAGTTTTGCCTTTTAAAAATGTAATCTCTGTAATCCCAGCACTTTGGGAGGCCGAGGCGGGTGGATCACGAGGTCGAGAGATCGAGACCAACCTGGTCAACATGGCGAAACCCCGTCTCTACTAAAAATACAAAAAATTAGCCGGGCATGGTGGCGCGTGCCTGTAATCCCAGCTACTCAGGAGGCTGAGGCAGGAGAATTGTCTGAACCCAGGAGGCGGAGGTTGCGGTGAGCCAAGATCGCGCCATTGCACCCCAGCCTGGGTAACAAGAGTGAAACTCCGCCTCAAAAAAAAAAAAAAAAAAATGTAATCTCCGTAGACAGAGCTTTAGTTCTAGTCCTTCTTGTGGCAACAAATTCTGGAACCAGCTATTTTCTCTACAGTTCTCTTGTTACAATTTAAATTTCTTTTTTATGTCCTCAGAAGCAACAGATAAAAGCTAGTTATTACTGGTCATGTGTTATCCCTTTATATACTTGATAATTCATTAAGTTGTTTCTTTGCAATCTCTCATTTAGCCTAACTTGCTCCATTTTCTTTCATCTTCCTTTATAAAGACCAAATCCTACACTTTTATACAAATTGTTTTTCTTTCATTGCCTCCAGTTTTTTTTTACATCTTTCAGCTGTATATAATGTGGTTGAAACTCTTTGAAGTTCTAATTTTTGAAGCACCTAGTTATTTTTTCCCATGGAAATTATGTTTTTACAATGGTGTATCTTATATAAGCACATTACTCATACAGCAGGGAACCCAGACACTTCTCCCCTATGCTGGCCACCCTAACTGCAGGCCAAATACTAAAGAAGAAATAACCTTTTCACTGCTGTACTTTCAAACCCTCATATAAAAGGCTCCATTGAAACAGCCTCTCTGCACTGTCCCCAAACACTAATGTGTATCTTTCTTCCTGGGTTAGATAGCAATCCTAGACACATATTGAATCGCAGCCCTAGCCTTCTCCATTGACTAGACATGTCATTGAGACTAGGACAGTCAATGAGAGTGCTGGCACAATGTATGTCATTACTGGCACTTCAGCAAACCTCATTAGGACTGGAAGCATAGTGCAAACAGCCACTTGAACCTTAAGTGAAACTTTATCAGAAGAAAAATCTCATCAGAGATTATACTACTGCTACATTCTAGGAAGGCAGGCCTCAAACCCAAGCGCACACCCAGCTTCCTTCCACCTTTGATCATTTCTACTCCCGGTCTCCTGCATCTTGCCATACAAGAGAAGGCTAGGTACTTGGACTCTAGACAAGGTAGAGGCATTTGAGGTAGCTATTAACTGTACTGAAAGCCAAGTCTGCATTTAGTAAATGGTGTCTATATGTAGCATTTACAATGTGCCAGTGTTCTAAGCACTTATGTGTGGAATAGCTCATTTGATCCTCATAAAAATAGTATCAACTGTTTATATCCCCATTCTACAGATTAGAAAGCTAAGACAGAAAATTTAAGTGATTTATTTGTCCAAAGACAAATGGTAGTAAGTGGCAGAGCTAGAATTTTAACCTGGTCAATCTGACTCCAGAGTTTCAAGCTCTTAACCTCTACACTACTTGTTGGGACCCATCCATAGGAGTAGGACAAGGATCTCTCCTAGTACAGGTGAGTAAAGGGGAAGAGGGGACATGCATGGCACATTGTTATACACAGATACTCCTAAGAGAGTATCTTACCACACTGCCCATATTTTCCCATCAAGGCCTTAACTTAC
The DNA here is from genome assembly GCF_049354715.1 of Callithrix jacchus. Taxonomy (NCBI): domain Eukaryota; kingdom Metazoa; phylum Chordata; class Mammalia; order Primates; family Cebidae; genus Callithrix; species Callithrix jacchus. Next base: position 107,107,081 of record NC_133524.1, on the reverse strand, counting down.
TCCTCTCTGACTCTAGGCTTAAAGAGTATTGAGTGTAAATATCTACCTTCTTTCATTCAGCAAACATTGTCAAGCAATCACTAAGACCCTGGCACCGCACCAGTGCTAGAGATCCAATGGTGAACAAAAATGGACATGGAACCTGCCCTTATGGAGTTTTAGGGGGGAAGACGGACACCATATCATGATATTAGTAAATATAAGATTGCAACTGTGCCACATGCCACAAAGGAAAGGTGTTATAAAAGCCAGTAATTGAGAGCAGTAGACCTATTCAAGGAAGTAAAGGAAGACTCCTGAGACTGTCTCTCTAGCCTCAACTGACACCATGTCCCTCCTTGTTCTCTGCACTCCAGGATGAGGGAAGATTGGCTCAAAATTAGGGAGATAACTGGTGGCAGACATAAATTCCTGGATCCCAAACTTCTGATCCCATGAATCCAGCACCTCCCCAAGGCTGCAGGAGTCTATAATGTTCCTTCCACATTGTACATGCTACCTAAATCCCTAATCTAGGAATTTTCTTTTACTTTTCTTTCTTTTGACAGATTCCTGTTTTTCAGAAACAGGGTCTCACTCTGTCACCCAGGCTGGAGTGCACTGGCACAATTATAGCTAACTGCAGCCTCAAATTCTGAGCTATCTTTCTGCCTCAGCCTTCTGAATAGCTGGGACTACAGGTGTGCACCACCATGTCCAGCTAATTTTTTTTTTGAGACATGGTCTTGCTGTGTTGCCCTGGCTGCTCTTAAATTCCTGGGTCCAAATGATTCTCCTGCTCCAGCCTCCCAAAGTTCTGGGATTACAGACATGAGCCACTGTGCCCAGCCTAAGAATTTTCTTCTTGAGAAACTACTTGATCATGCTAACATTCATTACCATATTATCAGATCTAAAATTTTCAGCTTGCTTTTTTTTTTATTATTGTACTTTAGGTTCTGGGGTACATGTGCAGATCATGCAGGATTGTTGCATGGGTACATACATGGCAAGCTGGTTTGCTGCCTCCATGCTCCCCGTCATCTACATCTGGCATTTCTCCCCATGTTATCTCTCCCCAACCTCCCTACCCAACACTGTCCCTCCCCTATCCCCGCCCCAACAGACCCCAGTGTGTGATGATCCCCTCCCTGTGTCCATGTGTTTTCATTGTTAAACACCCGCCTATGAGTGAGAACATGCGGTGTTTGATTTTCTGTTCTTGTGTCAGTTTGCTGAGAACGATGATTTCCAGATTCATCCATGTCCCTTCTATGGACACGAACTCATAGTTTTGTATGGTTGCATAGTATTTCATGGTGTATATGTGCCACATTTTCCCTGTCCAATCTATCATTGATGGGCATTTAGGTTGGTTACAGGTCTTTGCTATTGTAAATAGTGCTGCAATGAACATTCGTGTGCATGTGTCCTTATAGTAGAACGATTTATAGTCCTTTGGATATATATCCAGTAATGGGATTGCTGGGTCAAATGGAATTTCTATTTCTAAGACCTTGAGGAATCGCCACACTGTCTTCCACAATGGTTGAACTAATTTGCACTCCCACCAACAGTGTAAAAGTGTTCCTTTTTCTCCACATCCTCTCCAGCATCTGTTGTCTCCAGATTTTTTAATGATCGCCATTCTAACTGTATCTCAATGTGGTATTGATTTGCAACTCTCTAATGACCAGTGATAATGAGCATTTTTTCATATGTTTGTTGGCCTCATGTATCCCTTCTTTTGTAAAGTGTCTGTTCATATCCTTTGCCCATTTTTGAATGGGCTTGTGTGTTTTTTTCCTGTAAATCTGTTTGAGTTCTTTGTAAATTCTGGATATCAGCCCTTTGTCAGATGGGTAAACTGCAAAAACTTTTTTCCCATTCTGTTGCTTGCCAATTCACTCTAGTGACTGTTTCTTTTGCCACGCAGAAGCTGTGGAGTTTGATTAGGTCCCATTTGTCTATTTTGGCTTTTGTTGCCAATGCTTTTGGTGTTTTGTTCATGAAGTCCTTGCCTACTCCTATGTCCTGAATGGTTTTGCCTAGATTTTCTTCTAGGGTTTTTATGGTGCCAGGTCTTATGTTTAAGTCTTTAATCCATCTGGAGTTAATTTTAGTGTAAGGTGTCAGGAAGGGGTCCAGTTTCTGCTTTCTGCACATGGCTATCCAGTTTTCCCAACACCATTTATTAAACAAGGAATCCTTTCCCCATTGCTTGTTTTTATCGGGTTTATCAAAGATTGTATAGTTGTAGATATGTTGTGTTGCCTCCGATGCCTCTGTTTTGTTCCATTGATCTATATCTCTGTTTTGGTACCAGTACCATGTTGTTTTCATTCCTGTAGCCTTGTAGTATAGTTTGAAATTCGGTAGTGTGATGCCCCCCACTGTGTTGTTTTTGCTTAGAATTGACTTGGCTATGCGAGCTCTCTTTTAGTTCCATATGAAGATCAAGGTGGTTTTTTCCAGTTCTGTGAAGAAAGTCAATGGTAGCTTGATGAGGTTAGCATTGATTCTGTAAATTACTTTGGGCAGTATAGCCATTTTCATGATATTAATTCTTCCTAACCATGAACATGGAATGTTTCTCCATCTGTTTGTGTCCTCTCTTATTTAGTTGAGCAGTGGTTTGTAGTTTTCCTTGAAGAGGTCCCTTACGTTCCTTGTGAGTTGTATTCCTAGGTATTTTATTCTTTTTGTAGCAATTGTGAATGACATTTCGTTCTTGATTTGGCTCTCTTTAAGTCTGTTATTGGTGTATAGGAATGCTTGTGATTTTTGCACATTGATTTTATATCCTGAGACTTTGCTGAAGTTGCTTATCAGTTTCAGGAGTGTTTGGGCTGAGGCAATGGGGTCTTTTAGGTATAATATCATGTCGTCTGCAAATAGAGACAATTTGGCTTCCTCCTTTCCTATTTGAATACCCTTTATTTCTTTTTCTTGCCTGATTGCTGTGGCTAGAACTTCCAGTACTATATTGAATAGGAGTGGTGAAAGAGGGAAGCCTTGTCTAGTGCCAGATTTCAAAGGGAATGCTTCCAGTTTTTGCCCATTCAGTATGATATTGGCTGTTGGTTTGTCATAAATAGCTTTTATTCCTTTGAGATACGTTCCATCGATACTGAGTTTATTGAGGGTTTTTAGCATAAAGGGCTGTTGAATTTTGTCGAATGCCTTCTCTGCGTCAATTGAGATAATCATGTGGTTTTTGTTTTTGGTTCTGTTTATGTGGTGAATTACATTTATAGACTTGCGTATGTTGAACCAGCCTTGCATCCCCGGGATGAATCCTACTTGATCATGGTGGATACGTTTTTTGATGTGCTGTTGCAATCGGCTTGCCAGCATTTTATTGAAGATTATTGTATCTATGTTCATCATGGATATTGGCCTGAAGTTTTCTTTTCTTGTTGGGTCTCTATCAGGTTTGGGTATCGGGATGATGTTGGTCTCATAAAATGATTTGGGAAGGATTCCCTCTTTTTGGATTATTTGGAATAGTTTTAGAAGGAATGGTACCAGCTCCTTTTTGTGTGTCTGGTAGAATTCGGCTGTGAACTCATCCGGACCTGGACTTTTTTTTGTGTGGTAGGCTCTTAATTGCTGCCTCGACTTCAGACCTTGTTATTGGTCTATTCGTAGTTTTGCCTTCCTCCTGGTTTACGGTTGGGAGGACACAGGTGTCCAGGAATTATCCATTTCTTCCAGGTTTACTAGTTTATGTGCATAGAGTTGTTTGTAGTATTCTCTGATGATGGTTTGAATTTCTGTGGAATCTGTGGTGATTTCCCCTTTATCATTTTTTATTGCATCTATTTGGTTGTTCTCTCTATTCTTTTTTTATCAGTCTGGCTAGTGGTCTGTCTATTTTGTTGATCTTTTCACAAAACCAGCTCTTGGATTTATTGATTTTTTGAAGGGTTTTTCGTGTCTCTACCTCCTTCAGTTCTGCTCTTATCTTAGTTATTTCTTGTCTTCTGCTAGGTTTTGAGTTTTTTTGATCTTGCTCCACTAGCTCTTTCAATTTTGATGATAGGGTGTCAATTTTGGATCTCTCCATTCTCCTCATATGGGCGCTTATTGCTATATATTTTCCTCTAGAGACTGCTTTAAATGTGTCCCAGAGATTTTGGCATGTTGTGTCTTCGTTCTTGTTGGTTTCCAAGAACTTCTTCATTTCTGCCTTCATTTCATTGTTTATCCAGTCAACATTCAAGAGCCAGTTGTTCAGTTTCCATGAAGCTGAGCGTTTCTGGGTTAGTTTCTGAATTGTGAGTTCTAACTTGATTGCACTATGGTCTGAGAGACTGTTTGTTATGATTTCAGTTGTTTTGCATTTGCTGAGGAGTGCTTTACTTCCAAATATGTGGTCAATTTTAGAGTAGGTGTGATGTGGTGGTGAGAAAAATGTATATTCTGTGGATTTGGGATGGAGAGTTCTATAAATGTCTATCAGGTTTGCTTGTTCCAGGTCTGAGTTCAAGCCCTGGATATCCTTGTTGATTTTCTGCCTGGTTGATCTGTCTAATATTGACAGTGGAGTGTTAAAGTCTCCCACTATTATTGTGTGGGAGTCTAAGTCTCTTCGTAAGTCATTAAGAAGTTGCCTTATGTATCTGGGTGCTCCTGCATTGGGTCCATATATGTTTAGGATCGTTAGCTCTTCTTGTTGTATCGATCCTTTGACCATTATGTAATGGCCTTCTTTGTCTCTTTTGATCTTTGTTGCTTTAAAGTCTATTTTATCAGAGATGAGAATTGCAACTCCTGCTTTTTTTTGCTCTCCATTTGCTTGGTAAATCTTCCTCCATCCCTTTATTTTGAGCCTTTGTTATCCTTGCATGTGAGATGGGTTTCCTGGATACAGCACACTGATGGGTTTTGGATTTTTATCCAATTTGCCAGTCTGTGTCTTTTGATTGGTGCATTTAGCCCATTTACATTTAGGGTTAATATTGTTATGTGTCAATTTGATACTGCCATTTTGATGCTAAGTGGCTGTTTTGCCCGTTAGTTGTTGTAGATTCTTCATTATGTTGATGCTCTTTAGCATTTAGTGTGATTTTGGAATGGCTGGTACTGGTTGTTCTTTTCTATGTGTAGTGCCTCTTTTAGGAGCTCTTGTAAAGCAGGCCTGGTGGTGACAAAATCTTTGAGTACTTGCTTGTTCGCAAAGGATTTTATTTTTCCTTCACTTCTGAAGCTCAGTTTGGCTGGATATGAAATTCTGGGTTGAAAGTTCTTTTCTTTAAGAATGTTGAATATTGACCCCCACTCTCTTCTGGCTTGTAGAGTTTCTGCCGAGAGATCTGCTGTGAGTCTGATGGGCTTCCCTTTGTGGGTGACCCGACCTTTCTCTCTGGCTGCCCTTAGTATTTTCTCCTTCATTTCAACCTTGTTGAATCTGAGGATTATGTGCCTTGGGGTTGCTCTTCTTGCGGAATATCTTTGTGGTGTTCTCTCTATTTCCTGCATTTGCGTGTTGGCCTGTCTTGCTAGGTGGGGGAAATTTTCCTGGATGATGTCCTGAAGAGTATTTTCCAGCTTGGATTCATTCTGTTCACCCCCTTCTAGTACACCTATCAAATGTAGGTTAGGTCTCTTCACATAGTCCCACATTTCTTGGAGACTTTGTTCATTCCTTTTTGTGCTTTTTTCTCTGATCTTGGTTTCTCGTTTTATTTCATTGAGTTGGTCTTCGACTTCAGATATTCTTTCTTCTGCTTAGTCAATTTGGCTATTGAAACTTGTGCATGCTTAGCAAAGTTCTCGTATTGTGTTTTTCAGCTCCTTTAATTCATTCATATTCCTCTCTAAGTTATCCATTTTTGTTATCATTTTCTTAAATCTTTTTTCATATCTTTTTTCAAGGTTCTTAGTTTCTTTGCATTGATTTAATACCTGTTCTTTTAGCTCACAAAAGTTTCTCATTATCCACCTTCTGAAGTCTAATTCTGTCATTTCATCACAGTCATTCTCCGTCCAGCTTTATTCCCTTGCTGGTGAGGAGTTTTGGTCCTTTCTAGGAGGTGAGGTGTTCTGATTTCGGGTGTTTTCCTCCTTTTTGCGCTGGTTTCTTCCCATCTTTGTGGATTTATCCACTTGTCGTCTGTGTAGTTGCTGACTTTTTGATTGGGTCTCTGATTGGACACCCAGATTGTTGGTTATGAAGTATTTCTGTTACTTGGTTTTACTTCTACCAGTCTAGCCCCTTTGCTGTACGACTGCTGAGGTCCACTCCAGGCCCTGCTTGTCTGGGGTGCACCTATAGCAGCTGCGGAACAGTGAGGGATGCTACCAGTTTCTTTTTCTCCTATCTTTTTCCCAGGATGATGCCTGCCAAATGTCAGTCTTTTGGATATAGAGGGGTCCGGGAGCTGCTTGAGGAGACAGTCTGTACTTTATAGGAGCTGAATTGCTGAGCTGTGAGCTCTGTTGTTCATTCAGGGCTGTTGGGCTGCTATGTTTGATTCTGCTGCAACAGAGCTCATTTAAAAACCCTTTTTTTTTCTCAAATGCCCTGTCTTGGGGGGTTGGGGCTTTGTTTTTGGATGTCCGTTGAGGTGTCCTGCCCAGCTAGGAGGCAGTCTAGACACTATTTGCCTGCCGAGGCTCCATCCTGCTGTTGTGAGGTTCGCCCTTTTGCTGCAGGCTCTGCCCTGCTGCTGCGGTCTCCGCCACGGGCTACGCCCTGCGGCGGAGTCTCTCTGTTGTAGCGGGTTGCCTCGGCAATGGCAGGCTGCATCAGCAGTGGGCCTGTATCTCAGTAGGGGCGGGTTGCCTCGGTAATGGTGGATGTCCCTCCCCCATGGAGTGCCTCAGGGACCATCTCCACGGCGAGCGTTTGGAATCACTGTTTTTTCTGTCCCACTGCACTACCCCAAACGCTGTTTTTCTGCAATCCCCTGGGCTGGCCCACTGTCCAAGTCTCCTTCAGTCTCACGTTCAGCCCTCTCAAGTCTCAGGTTGCCAGTTCAACAGGGCACCCGGACAAGCGCGCCCTGTGGGGAGCGCTGGGTCGGGCTGGCTGCCGCCACCCCGGCTGCCGGCTTCTCCAGGCAGAGCCTCTGCCTGGTGTCCCACGTCTCCTTTATACTTGGGAATTTCCTCGTTCTGTGGGCAACAAAGATCAGTCTGAAAATGCAGCTCTGACTCATCTCTCCGTGGATTCACTGAACACTTCAATCCTGGGTTGTTCTCACACCGCCATCTTGAGTCCCCCTCCAGTTTTGGCTTTTTATCCAACTTGCCAGTCTGTGTCTTTTGATTGGTGCATTTAGCCCATTTACATTTAGGGTTAATATTGTTATGTGTGAATTTGATACTGTCATTTTGATGCTTGCTGGCTGTTTTGCCCATTAGTTGATATAGATTCTTCATTTTGTTGATGCTCTTTAGCATTTAGTGTGTTTTTGGAATGGCATGTACTGGTTGTTCCTTTCTATGTGTAGTGCCTCTTTCAGGAGCTCTTGTAAAGCAGGCCTGGTGGTGACAAAATCTCTGAGTACTTGCTTGTTCGCAAAGGATTTTATTTTTCCTTCACTTCTGAAGCTCAGTTTGGCTGGATATGAAATTCTGGGTTGAAAGTTCTTTTCCTTAAGGATGTTGAATATTGGCCCCCACTCTCTCCTGGCTTGTAGGATTTCTGCCGAGAGATCTGCTGTGAGTCTGATGGGCTTCCCTTTGTGGGTGACCCGACCTTTCTCTGGCTGCCCTTAATATTTTCTCCTTCATTTCAACCCTGGTGAATCTGAGGATTATGTGCCTTGGGGTTGCTCTTCTTGTGGAATATCTTTGTGGTGTTCTCTGTATTTCCTGCATTTGCGTGTTGGCCTGTCTTGCTAGGTGGGGGAAGTTTTCCTGGATGATATCCTGAAGAGTATTTTCCAGCTTGGATTCATTCTTTTCATCTCATTCTGGTACAACTATCAAACATAGGTTAGGTCTCTTCACATAGTCCCACATTTCTTGGAGACTTTGTTCATTCCTTTTTGCACTTTTTTCTCTAATCTTGGTTTCTCGTTTTATTTCATTGAGTTGATCTTCGACTTCTGATATTCTCTCTTCTGCTTGGTCAATTTGGCTGTTGAAACTTGTGCATGCTTCGTGAAGTTCTTGTGTTGTGTTTTTCAGCTCCTTCAATTCATTCATATTCCTCTCTAAGTTATCCATTCTTGTTATCATTTCCTCAAATCTTTTTTCAAGGTTCTTAGTTTTTTTGCATTGATTTAAAACATGTTCTTTTAGCTCAGAGAAGTTTCTCATTATCCACCTTCTGAAGTCTAATTCCATCATTTCGTCACAGTCATTCTCAGTCCAGCTTTGTTCCCTTGCTGGTGAGGAGTTTTGGTCCTTTGTAGGAGGTGAAATGTTCTGGTTTTGGGTGTTTTCCTCCTTTTTGCACTGGTTTCTTCCCATCTTTGTGGATTTATCCACCTATCATCTGAGTAGTTGCTGACTTTTCGATTTGGGTCTCTGAGTGGTTGCCTAGATTGTTGATGATGAAGTATTTCTGTTACTTGGTTTCCTTCTACCAGTCTAGCCCCTCTGCTGTACAACTGCTGAGGTCCACTCCAGGCCCTGCTTGTCTGGGGTACACCTGTAGCAGCTGCGGAACAGTGAGGGATGCTACCAGTTTCTTCTTCTGCTATCTTTGTCCCAGAATGATGCCCGCCAAATGTCAGTCTGATCAGTCCTTTTTGTGGTGACTCTTTGGATATAGAGGGGTCAGGGAGCTGCTTGAGGAGACAGTCTGTACTTTATAGGAGCTCAAGTGCTGAGCTGTGAGCTCCGTTGTTCATTCAGGACTGTTAGGCTGCTACGTTTTAGTCTGCTGCAGCAGAACTCATAAAACCCCTTTTTTTCCTCAGATGCTCTGTCGCAGGGGGTTCGGGCTTTCTTTATGAGTGTCCGTTGCACTGTCCTTCCCAGCTAGAAGGCAGTCTAGTCACTGTTTGCCTGCCGAGGCTCTGCTCTGCTGGCATGGGGTCCGCCCTGTTGCTGCGGGCTCTGCCCTGCTGCTGCGGGCTCCACCCTGCTGCCACGGGCTCCGCCCTGCTGCCACGGGCTCCGCCCTGCGGTGGAGTCTCTCTGTTATGGCGGGTTGCCTCGGCAATGGCAGGCTGCATCAGCAATGGGAGTGTACCTCAGTAGGGGCAGATTGCCTCGGTAATGGCGGACGCCCCTCCATCACCAAGCTGCACCATCCTGGGTTCAGCTGTGCCCACAGTGAAACTCTCCACCTGGAGTGTTTTGAATCACCATTTTGTTTGTCCCTGTGGGGGTGAAACCCACCGAGCCTGCTCACCTGGCTCCCTGCCTCAGAGTGCCTTTTTTTTCTTTTTTTAAGTTGAATGGTTGACTCTCTCCCAGGTGTTTCAGTCGCCTGCTGTTAGGGCACCAGGATCTATGTGATTTCCCATGCAGCGACCCACTGCGCTGGCTCAAACGCTGCTTCCCAGGAATCTCCTGGTCTGGCTCACTGTTTAAGTCCCGTTTAATCAGATGGATATGCTAATCTGCCCTTCCAAGTCTCAGATTGCTGGTTTAACGGGCACCCGGACCAGTGCGTTTTGTGTGGAGTGTTGCAGAGTGCTGCTGCACTGTGGCGCCGGCCGAAGCTGCCGCCCCAGCCAGAACAGCTGTGCTGGCGTCCCGTGTCTCTCCTACACCTGGGAATTTCCCAGTTCTGTGGGCAACAAAGCTCCGTCTGGAAATGCGGCTTTGACTCACCCTCTTCACATTCACTGAGAGCTGCAATCCTGGGTTGTGCTTACCACGCCATCTTGAATCCAACTCCCCAAAAATATCTTCTTACACTGTTATTGGTTTGTATCTTTTTTCCATTTCCCATAGCATGATATTATTCATATATCATGCTGATTGATTTATTTAAAACAAAGAGAGCCACTGTTACATAAAGCTCTTGACAGTATTCCAAGTGCAGACACAGTAGGCGGGAAGGAGAAAAGGCGGAACTCACAATTTGCTCAACCCAAGCCCATGTAGTCAACGTATCTCAAATGAACCCAGGGAGAAGAGGAAGTCTTTTTTTACAACATTGTGATATTTCTGCTATCTCCTTCATGGTAAATGAAACTGGAAACAACTGTTTAAAAGCAGTTTGTCAGTATTCAAGATAAGTGTCATTTTACCTAAGACACTTGATTTCTCTTTCAAAAGAGCAGCAAAATTGCACCTCAGATGCCATCTCGGCTAGAATCCAGTATCGTTGGGGAAGTGGTGTGTGAGATACTTTATTTATTTTAAACATCATAAAAATTAACCAAGTTTTTCAAAGTTTTCAAAATCAAAGAAATCTGAAGAAAATAATAGCAGCTCCTATAGATTCTCATGAATTAGTCTCAAGTTGTTTTTGTTTTGGCCCACATTTTCTGCAGAAACACCACCATCTCCTGGTCATGATGATAGGAAGGAAACATTGTTAATGAGAAACACTACTTTAAAAAGTGAAAATTCATCTTGTTTAACTGAAACCTTATGCCTGTTGATTAGCAACTTCCCATATTCCCTCCAAGGTGAACAAGTTCTAGAGATATGCAGTACAGCATTGTGCATATAGTTAACAATATAGTATTGTACACTTAAGTTTGTTAAGAGGGTAAATCTTTTTTTAAGTGTCCTTACCACAATCAAGTAAAAATTTTTTTAAATTCGCTCAGTAATTTTCGAGTTTATATGTTCTCACCTAAAGTTCAAACTACAGTCCGCCCTCTATTATAATCTATATAATCCACTGATACCACATCCATGGATTCAACCAACTGCAGATAGAAAATAATTTTTAAGAAACATTAAAATTAACAGTACAACAATTTAAAAATTACAAATTTTAGAAACCAATATAGTAAAATCACTATTTACATAGCATTTATATTGTATTAAGTATTATAAGTAATCTAGAGATTATTTAAAGTATATGGGAGTATGTGTGTAGGTTATATGCAAATACTATGCCATCTTTTATCAGGGACTTGAGCATCCATGGATTTTGGTATTTGTGGGGGGTCCTGGAACCAAATCTCCATGGATGCTGAGGGACGACTGTGTATTGAGATACTCTGATCTCTTCATAGCTATAGAAGAGTCTCACCGTCATTAGTAGTATCTTTTCAAAAGTGAATAATTTACGTTCATGCATACGGGACCATTTTAGAGATTTGCTATCTTCAACTAGCTCTCCTCATCTTCTAAATCCCAACTGGAACCCTTCTCCTTCCATGGGAATGTTTCAGGTTGTTTTTGCTTTCTTTGCATCCTCATGCTCAAAATTCATCCCCACGTGCTTGCTGACTGTCCCAGGACCCCGTCCTTCTGAGGTCATCATGTTCCTTCTTGGCATGTTTCCTATGTCCAAAATATTTCTTCTTTAATAGAAAGTCATTCAGATGAGTAAATGAGACAGAGTTGACTTTCATATTGAGCTTAACAAATTAATAGCATTGATTCCTAACTGGCCATCTGGGGTTGGAGGACTTTTTTGTGTGTATATGAATCTGTTTCCACAATAAAAATAAGGAATTCCCAGAGCATTTGAGAGCAATTGTTTCTTCATGGGTGGTTAAAGTCACTCTTACTTCTTCAGCCTTAGTCTTTTCTAACTACTTCAAGGAATTTCATAGCTGCCCAGAAACACTATTGGATGTGCCCGTTACTCACATTAGAATAGTCTTTATGAGCTTAGACTCCAGTAGTTTAAAGAAATCACTCTGATTTGTTGACTGACACTGCAAACAGAGGTAAAAGATACATGAGAAAGAGGAACAGTGTATACAACTGACTGCTTTTCATTTTCAGATTGACCAGGCAGTCAACATGGGTAGGTCATTGAGTTTCCCTGCTCTGTCCTGCTTTTTATTTTCAGTTCATGGATGTGGTAGCATGGAACTCTACTTCACTTAGGTACTTGGATTTTTTTTTTTTAAGACAGAGTCTCACTCTGTTGCCCAAGCTGGAGTGCAGTGGCATGATCTTGGCTCACTGCAACCTCTGCCTCCTGGGTTCAGGTGGTCCTCCCGCCTCAGCCTCCTGAGTAGCTGGGACTACAGGCACTCACCATGCCTGGCTAATTTTTGTATTTTTAGTAGTGATAGGGTTTCCCCATGTTGACTAGGCTGGTCTCGAACCTCTTACCTCAGGTGATCCACCTACCTCGGCTTTCCAAAGTGCTGAGATTACAGGTGTCAGCCACCATGTCCGGTGGGGACTTGGATTTTTAATACTTCACTTTATAATTTTATTAAATTGTACTCCTACCAATGAAGCAGGTATCTGTCCTGTCAAGCCTCATTTTTAGCCAAGAAAGAAAAGAGATTTTAATTCAGTTGCAAACTCTCTTTTAAAAAATTGGATAGCCAGTTTAGAAGGTATGAGCTGAAGAAATCTCTCTAGCCCTGTTTAAAAATATCTCCAGGACCCTGCCTTCCAATGATTGAGAGATGAAATGATTACTTTTCAATGTGCAGGCATACAGTTATCTTTGCTATGCTTTGTTCGCTTGTTTGTTTTTTTGTTTGTTTGATCCAAACCCTTTTCTTTGTTAAATACATAGCACACTTTTGGGAGTCCCTTAAGCTGGGTTTTTACCCATATGTAAGCTACCCTTGAGGAAAAGGAGGAAAAAGAAGTGGAGGGAAAGAATGGGAAGAAAAGGGATTAGGAGTCGCAGTTAACATTTAGCCAACACAGTGTGCCAGGCACAATTCTAAGTGCTTTGCATATACTAATTCATTTAATCTTCACAGTTCTATGAGGTAGGCATTATTGTGCCCATTTTAGCAATAAGGAAACTGAGGCACAGAGAGGTTAATTCATTTGCCCAAAGTCACACAGGTGGGAAGGAGCAGAGCCAGGATTTGAATCCAAGCTGTTTGGCTCCAAGCTGTTCTCTTAGCCATTATATTATACTGCCTCTCAACTTGGGGAAGCAAAGTGAGTTACGGAACTCTTATTTCTGAGGCTACTGGAACAGACTGTGTGAGGACCATCTTTCCAGGGGTTAGATATGGTAACAATCCAGCAGGTGCATTGGGACTGCTCTGAGAAGCAAAGATTGTTTCTCACCATAAACCTGGATCTGTTTAGCCACATTTCCATTGAAAGAGCAGAGTGTGGATGGTAGGCACCATCCAGCTCATAGTTTGTCTTTTCCCTCTCTTTTGATTTCTTCCTGACAACACAGACATCTGCACAGTGCACTTTTTTTTAAGTAAAGTATTTCTGATTTTTATGAACAAATACTCTTTACTCTTCTTCCAGTTTGGCTTGCTAATGTTGGCAGGAAGTCCCCCCATTGTCTGTGTTTTGGTGTTTCTCAAGCAGATATTTTGTAAAAAATGCTAAGATCTTATATTGACAGCCCAAACAATGAAGGACTTCATTTGACAATAAAGTATTTTTAATATATTTTATTGTGTTTTAGGTTTTGGGGTACATGTGAAGAACATGCAATATTGTTATGCAGGTACATACATGGCAATGTGGTTTCCTCCATCACCAAAGTTTTTTTTTTTTTAAAGAAAATAACTGTCTGATCCTTTTTTATGGCTGCATAGTATTCCATGGTGTATATATGCCACATTATCTTTATCTAGTCTATCATTGGTGGGCATTTGGGTTGGTTCCAAATCTTTTCTATTATGAATAGTGCTGCAATAAACGTGTGTGTGTGTGTGTGTGTGTGTGTGTGTGTGTGTGTTTATATAGAATGATTTATAATCCCTTGGGTGTATACCCTGTAATGGGGTTGCTGGGTCAAATGGTATTTCTGGTTCTAGATCCTTGAGGAATTGCCACAGTCTTCCACAATGGTTGAACTAATTTACTCTCCTACCACCAGTATAAAAGCATTCCTATTTCTCCACATCCTCTCCAGCATCTGTTGTTTCCTGACTTTTTAATGATTCCCATTCTAACTGGCATGAGATGTTATCTCATTGTGGTTTTGATTTGCATTTTCTAATGACCAGTGATGATGAGCTTTTTTTCATGTTTGTTCGCTGCATGAATGTCTTCTTTTGAGAAGTATCTGTTCATATCCTTTGCCCACTTTTTGATGTGGCATTTTTTTTTCTTGTAAATTTAAGTTCTTTGTAGATTCTGGGTATTAGCCCTTTGTCAGATGGATAGATTGCAAAGATTTTCTCCCATTCTGTAGGTTGCCTGTTCACTCTGATGATAGTCTCTTTTGCTGTGCACAAGCCCTTTTGTTTAACTAGATCCCATTTGTCTATTTTTGGCTTTGGTTGCCATTGCTTTTGGTGTTTTAGTCATTAAGTTTTGCCCATGACTATTTCCTGAATGGTATTACCTAGGTTTTCTTCTAGGGTTTTTTATGGTTTTAGGTCTTATGTTTAAGTCTTTAGTCCATCTTGAGTTATTTTTTGTATAAGTTGTAAGGAATGGGTGCAGTTTCCGTTTTCTGTATATGACTAGCCAATTTACCCAAGACATTTATTAAATAGGGAATCTTTTCCACATTGCTTGTTTTTGTCAGTTTGTCAAAGATCAGATGGTTGTAGATGTGTGGCATTACTTCTGAGGCCTCTGTTCTGTTCCATTGGTCTATATATCTTTTTTGGTACCAGTACTATACTGTTTTGTTTACTGTAGCCTTGTAGCATAGTTTGAAGTCAAGTAACATGATGCCTCCAGCTTTGTTCTTTTTGCTTTGGATTGTCTTGGCTATATGGGCTCTTTTTTTGTTCCATATGAAATTTAAAGTAGTTTCTAATTCTGTGCTATAGATGACTGGTAGATTTCTTGTAGTGGTATATATCATTATTGAAAGCTCAAATGCCTATCAGTGGAGAATGCTTTTACTAGTTTCCTATTAAAGTTTCTCTCAAATTTCAGCACACTTGCTCCCTCCCAGCAAAATTTGTAGAATTAGATATTTGGCAAAAGCTCCCTAAAATCATCTGCTTCTACTCACTCATTCATCTCCAGCTTTGGCATAGAGCACTGGCATTAAAGTGTTCCCCCATGAAACCCAGCACATGGTAAGGAGAGACTCCACAATGGGTTTATTCCTCCTTGCTCTCTTTCACTTTGCCCTGATTCTGCTGATTTCAACTTCTCCCTCAGAAAATAGAGATCACTTCCCCTCTCTCTGGGATTTGTCTCATGTCTCTGTGCCTTATAATTAGAGTGACTATATAATTTACCATCTCAACCAAGGCACATTTTGAAAGGAAGAGCTGCAATCTTAATAATTATGCCTGCCAGAAAAATAGGCAATAAAACTGGGTTGTCTGAGATAAATCAGCCCTATGACTACCTTATTTATGATGTGTTGTGTGGTTCAAAAGTGGCCACATGCTGGCAGAGTTTTGCTCTCTGAGGCTTATCTTCATGGGTATCTTGGAATCTTATTGTACAATTAATCCTTTTGAGAGGACATGGTTTACTTCTCTGACCTGCTCAAGCCACCAGAGATTAATTGAAGCCGTGGGAGTTATAAATAGTCTGAATTTCAGCCTAGCTTTTGGCCATTTTTCAAATACTTGTTTTTCATTTCTCCCACTACCAGAAAGCCAACCTATTCCAGCTACATAGGGTACCACTCAGAGTATAATCGAGTTTTGAATAAACAATGCATGTGGCTTTTAAGGTTAAATGAGTATTGTTTGACATAAAATATACTAGAGTTGTTTTTCATTTTGGTGCAAAAATTGGTTAAAATTACATCTGTTGCTTCTTGAAATTAACTAGAATCCTTCCTATCTCCATTAGAATCAGGTTTTTTTTTCTTTTACAAAAAGCCTCGGCTGAATAATAGAGCCTCCATCTCACTCAAAATAATTTGTCCAGTGATCAGACAAAAAAAAGCAAAGAAAAAGGATTTTTAGCATATCTGGTACCTACCTTTTTCCAAGATATAATATCTAAGATTGCAAAAAGACATATGTATTTTCAGCTATCCAAACAGACCATACCCAAGTCTAGAGAACCTATTAGAGCCATATAAAGGTCAACGTCTAAGAAGATAATTCCAGTTTAATTATGGGTTAAATAGAGTAACTCAAATGTTAAAACCTTTAGCAGCTACTTAATAGAACATTAAAGTTTAAAGAATGCAATTTTGATGACTTTGAAAGCTCAGAGTCAACAGAAATGCTAACAGTTCCTAGTATTTATATATTTAATATATATGATTTATAGTGTATATGGTATATATTATATATAAATATAGCATGTATACATATATGTGCATATATATATTCAGGCTAAATATCTCTTATTTATTCAAAATGCTTGGGACTGGAAGTATTTCAGATATCAGATGTTTTTGGATTTTGGAACATTTGTGTTGTCCTTACCAGTTGATCATCTCTAATCCGAAAATCCAAAATCCAAAAATGCTCCAGTGAGAGTTTCCTTTGAGTACTGTCAGCATTCAAAAAATTTTAGAGCATTTTAGACTAGGGATACTAAACCTGTAAAAAATAATATATATATAAATACGCTCCATTAGTTTTTAATGAGGTGAAATGGTTGAAATTTAGGTGTGCATTCCTGTCCGCAAATGCTTATCAAATACACATCATGACACACTCATCTGATTTGTGTTACAGGGTATTAATTAGTATGCTGCTCCTATGCCTGATACTGACTTATGTCCTTGATTTGCCATGTTACCTCTCCACGTATTTGTAACAGGTGCTGTGTCCTTCTATAAATCTTTGAGATTCTGACTGGACTATAAGTATTTAAAGATACTCTTTAATTAAAAGTCTTTTTTAAAAAAAAACCCTAGGGTATAAATTCAATAAATTGAACTTCTCAGAAGGCCAGCTAAGTAAACATTTCATGTCAATACCAATCATTAAATCTACATTTTAAAAGGATATTTGATCAAGAGAGCTGGTCTATCATTTTTCTTTTTTTTTTTTTGAAAGAAAAAAAGGAGTGAAGGAGAGGAAAAAGGAAGAAAGAAAAAGGAGAGTGAAAGAGGAAGAAAAAGAGGGAGAGAGAACGGGAATGTAGCTTTATTCTAAAAATGGGTATTAATAATGGCCAATCAATATTTTGTGTATTTAAGGTGGAGAACGTATATTTTGTGTATTTAAAATGAAGAGCTCTATAAATATTTATTGAGTTTACTTGTTCCGGGTTTGAGTTCAAGTCCTGGATGTCCTTATTAATTTTCTGTCTCGTTGAGTCTAAATCTCTTTATGGGTCTTATGTATCTGGGTGGTAGGATCATTAGCTCTTATTGTTGCATTGATCCTTTTACCACTATATCTTTGTTGCTTTGAAATCTATTTTATCAGATGTGAGAATCGCAACTCCTGCTTTTTATTTATTTATTTACTTATTTTTGCTCTCCATTTGGTTGGTAAATCTTTCTCCATCCCTTTGTTTTGAGTCTTTGTGTATCTTAGGATGTGAAATGGGTCTGGATGTAGCATACCATTAGGTTTTGGCTATATCTTTTGATTGGGGGATTTAGTCGACTTAAATTTAGGGTTACTAAATTTTCTTTTGCAACTTTTTTTCTCCCTTTTGGCTACTTAAATTCGGATTGAAACCACGTTGTATAGCTTTTACATTTTGTTTTACCATTTGCTGGTAAATCTTTACTGTTTTCTATTCTTCTCTCTAGTTCCGTGTTTTATTTGGCTCAGACTCACTACTGCCCACTAAAACAAAGGAGGCAAGTAAATCTAAGTTTATCCCTGCTCATTCACTGTCCCCAGCTCTCCAGATTTGCAACTCAAGAATTGTCAGATACTGACTTCCCCTTTGCCTGCCTTCCCCATCATCAAATCTTCCTTCAGGTTCTTATCAATTTCTTTTTATGTGTATGAGTCTCATTCAATCCTTCTTGTGTGTTATTGCACAGATTCTCATGGCCTATTACATATTACTATAGCAGCTCCTTTATGGCCTCACAGATTCAAGTTACTCCCCAACTAGTCTACACTCCATTGCCAGAATGGGCTTCCACAAGTATTATTTTTACCATAGGAACCCCTGCAAAAAATTGGCAACAGAATCAAACGTGAATTCTTCAGCCTTTTTAAAAATAGTATATATTTTTATTTTTTACTGTTTACTTTTTAAAAATTTCTTTATTTTCTTAAAATTTTGTGGCTGCATAATAGGCATATATATTTATAGGGTACATGATATATTTTGATAAAGGCATTAATTCTTTTAGGAGGCTTTTTATGATTACATCTCACTGCTCACTCCTCCCATTCAATGTCTCCAAAGCATGTGCATTTCATTTGTATTTACAGTTTGTTGCTTTGTGTGTGTGTTTAGGCTGCTGTTTCCTATATTGATTCCCATCACCTCCAACCTGGATGTAAACATCCTGAGCGCAAAGGCCCAGCCCGATTTCCTCCTCCTTCTGCTGTAGTATCAGGCTCTTCACCCAAGAAGTGTTCAATGCATGTTAACTGACCCATGGGCATAATTTTCTAGTTATAGACATAGTTTAAATCATCTTTCCTTTTACAGTGGTCAGTCGGGATTTCCACAGAGGTCTGCTTGCATTCTACCATCTTTACTCAGACATGGAATAAAACAGGCAGAGAAGAGTGTATATATATATATATATATATATATATATATATATATATACACTATTGTCCAACCACTTAATTCTGTAGTTTTTACTGCAGTTCAGTTCAATACATATATTGAGCACCTGATGTGTACCCAGCAATATGCTAAGTGCTCCAGCCTGGTTATTCACAAACTCCTGCATGCATCAGAATCCCCTTCAGGGCTTATCAAAACCCAGGTTCACCAGCCCCCACCCTGAGTTTCTGACTTAGTAGGTACAGGTTGGGATCTAAAATTTTGCATTTCTAACAAGTTCCTAGGTGATGCTGACACTGCTGGTCCCAGAAGCACATTTTGAGAAGCAGTCTAGGAGATACAGAGGTGGTCTAAGACATAGTCTCTTCTTTTAATAAATTTACAGACTTTCTAGGGAGACAAGGAAGGCCCAGAAAACATTTAACAGTAATAAATATTCTACGGTGTTTTAGTATTTATTCAGCAAATAATGAATAAGAACTATGTGCCCAGCATTGCTGTAGATGCTGGAGTTACATCAGTAAACACAATAGACAAAATTCCCTGTTATCATGGGGGGATTCTCATAGGGGAAAGCAGACAATAAGCAAAATAAATAAAATATATGAAATATAAGAGAGTAATAAGTGCTAAGGAGAAAAAGCAAAGAGCAGGCATAAATATTAGTTAGGGGTTGAAATTTTAGATAGGGTGGTCAAAGAAGGCCTCCCAATTCCATCATTTGACAAGTATTTATTGAGTGACTACTGCATATCAGGCACTGTTATAGATAATGGTGCTATAGTAACACAGGTAATGAACCCTTTTCTTATGGAATGGGCATGCCTATTTGGGAGTCAGGAAACCTAGGATTTTGGTGTTAATTCTCACAAACTCATTATTAGACTGTGAATGGCTACATCACCTCTCAGCCATGGTTTCCCCATCTGTTAAATGGAGCAGTTGGAAAAAAATTATGCTTGAAGTCTTCCATACTTCTAAAACATCAGGATGCTAAGTCCTTTAGGCAATCAGAAATATGTAAGAGTGTTTGAAGAAGACTTTGTAGAGGATAGAAAACGTAAATGCTTTTATAGGGGAGCTATGGAGCATGGGAGATGGAAGGTAATTTCAGAAGAAGAATAACATGATATAAAGCACGGAAGCAAGAATGGGAGTCACGTAATGAAGAGCAAAGGAATCAAAGGATTCCCATTGTAGAGTAGCCAACATCATTGGGTAGGAGGTAGTTGTTCAATAAAGATGAGATGGGGGTGATTGTAGAGACTTTCGGTTGGGAACCCATTGAGGGTTTTGGTCAGGGAATGACACAATTATACAATCAAAGTGGTGTTTTACTATTTTACAAAAATTAACCTAGCAACTATTTAAATCTTTAAAATTAATTATTTTTTCATCAGATATTTGAATTATGAAGATTTAAAGCCATACTTTGTTATAAGTCACTGCCTAATTCTAATATTGCTATCAAACTAATTTTTAGGTCATTTTCAGTCCCTAAAAGCCTATGATACTATGTAATTTTCCCTAACACTACTATCACATGCTTGAAACTGTAATGTGTTACTTTTTTTGTGTGTGACGGGGCCTGGCTCTGTTGCCCAGGCTGGAGTGCAGTAGTGTCATCTTGGCTGACTGCAACCTCCACCTGCCAAGCTCAAACAGTCCTTCCACCTCAACCTCCCAAGTAACTGGGACTACAGGTGCATGCCACCATGCCTGGCTAATTTTTGTATTTTTTTTTTGTAGAAACAGGGTCTCCCTGTGTTGCCCAGGGTGGTATCAAACTCCTGAGCTCAAGTGATCTGCCTGCTTCAGCCTCCCAAAGTGCTGGGATTAAAGGCATAAGCCACTGTACATGGCCTGTTACTCTTATGAAGGCTTGAGAAAGTAATGAGAATAAAAAATTCTTCATACTTATACTTTTATGTGTTCCTGATTATCTTATAAATATATATATTGAATAATAGGTTTATTTTCAGCCATATATATAATTTAAGTACTCATTTCGAGTGATGCAGACATCTCTAAGACAAGGCTTTTCCCATTCGCTTGCTTTGTCGTAGGTAACACAAGGGCAACATACTTTGAAATTATCCTCTTGTTTTTTTAATCAGCTGAGGTTTATCCACATCTCTTGTGTGTTTGTTGCTGTAGATGCTGAAAGTAGAATATTCTTATTATAAGCAGTTACTTTGGAAGATAATGACAAGGAGTCCTTTGTCCAAAGAGTGGGTCATGTAGACCTAGAGAAAAGTATATCATAAGAAATTATGACAGATCAAATTCTCAAAACTCATTGTTTAATAGTAATTTAAACAGAAGTTGAATGTGACCTGTAAAATACTTAACTGTCACGAAATAAAAGGAACAAAAGGGACAATGATGGCTAAATTAGGTAGAAAGTGTTTATTTTCCAAATTCTGCATAATGTTGCTAGGTCATCTATTCAAAAAGTAGCAACTTTCTTCAGAGTTGTTTTGAAAAATGAGGCACACCCACAGAAATCCTTTACAGCCAGTTTTTTAAAGGACAGCCACAAAAGCAAAAACACTTCAAAAACTTTGAGATCATAGTACCAAAAATGTTGCTGGGTCACAAGGGTGATAGCTTTCCCTTCTATAAATGTATAATTTTCTCTTTATTTCTTTTTAATAAACAGGGGATGGAGAACTGTCATGGGAACATTCTGATGCTGATATCTTCCGGCAGCCTGCCAACAGAGAAGCAGTAAGTGTGAACAGCTCAAATAATTCAACACTCCACAGCATCAGGCCAAGCTTTTCTCTTCCCATGGCTACTCTTCTAGCAAATCCAAAAAAGGCCTGATTTCTTACACCATTTTCCTTCCCTTTTCTCAGAGTTTTGAATATCATCAACAATTGGAAACCATTTAAGTACACTGTAAAACTGGTAACTGGAGGCAGGAAATGTGCAGAAAGAGACCATAGCCCCAACCCTTTGTCTAGGTCAGAAGTTGGTACTCTTTCAGGATGACTTGCCAAGTCTTTATGTGTTCTCTAAGGCAAGCAGGTCACTCCTCCTATCCTTCTGTGAAGCGAAGACCTTCTGTGGGGTTGTAAGACACAACCATCTTTTTGGTGGGATTAGGTAGACACTTTAGACTTGTCCACATAAACTCTCTCCCAAGCCTTAGGTGCTCAGTCATACAGTTGGAAGAGAGGAAAGATAGCAGTCTGGATTCTCCGTCCTTCACCCTGGTAATGTCTCACTTCTGTTCTCTGCACTAATCTCAGAATAAACCTCACAAGTAGGCATCTATGTAGGTTACACATCTTTCATTCTTTTGTACTTTGAAGTAATTTATGAAATAGAATTCCTCTCTAAAAAATAGATGTCTAAGAAGAATTACACTTCAAATTTCTTAAAATCTGAAAAGATGTTCTAATTCAAAGAATCTCTCATATTAAAGGAGCTAGAAAAGTGTACAGAATGTGCAGTGGTCACCACTGCACACAAATAGGTGTTCATCATATCCTTGTACAAAAAGTATGCAGGGACAGTCAGTGTATTGTTTTTTTCATAAAAGCAAAACAAATGCAGTCAACCTAAACGTCTACCGGGGACTTGGTGTATACATCCAATTAATGGGACACTATGAAGCTGTTAAAAAGAATACAGTACATCTAAATGTAGTAAAGTGAATCGAGCTCCAAGATGTGTTAAGTAACAAAACAAGGTGCAAAATGAAATTTTACACTATCACTTCTATATGTAAAAATTGTATGTACATGTATATAAATGCCTGTGAAACAATCTGGAAGGTCATGTACCAACATGTTAGGAGTGCTAATCTTAAAGGAGTAGAAGTGGGCAGGAGGAAAGGTAGACTTTGACTTTGTACTTTCTATTTTCTGTATTATTTGATGTTCTTCCATAAGCATCAATTAGTTTTGTAATAAAATATAAATGATTTTCTAAAACCTTAGAAAATCTCAGCAAGGACTGGATATAAGGCAGGAGTCCAAGGAATTACAGGGTAAGCCTGAGGATATTGAGCATGTGAGGAAGGTGTTGATAGCGGATGGGATAGAATGACTGATAGAAACATCCCAGTGCTGCTGAGGCTGGACTTCCCATTCATCACATTGGCCACTTCTGACTTGCATGCCCCCAGCTTGCCAGCACCCAACCCAAAGCCTCAGCAGTTAGATGAAACCATTTCTATTTGCCTTACTCTATATCAGTATTATTTTCTGGACCCTGCTGTTTTGGAATGGATGCAGAAGAATCGGGGGACAGAGGTTGGAGAACAATACGCTGGACATACCAAAAAATCAGCAGCCTCCAAGAGAGGGTGGGTTTCCCTGTTTGCTGGTTAATATAAACACTGAGGAAAGATTTTCTCCATCCAACTCTATCTGCTTTATAGTAAGTGAGATTCCTTCCAGCTCCTAACAGGAGATGCTATGAGTCTCAGTTTTCTGTGTTGTGTGTTCCTCTTTTCCTCAGCCCTGATTTTTCATTGTGGTAGGAAGTTGAGAGGGGCCGAATTAGTGGCTGTCAACCAGATGTCATTCTAAACCAAATTTAGGGTTCAGTCACCTTAAGCCATGCGGCTTATTCCCTGAGAGGCCCCACACTAAGCACTGTGGCCACCTCAGTCGTCTTGCTGGTAATGCCATGAATTAGCCTTTCTTCATTACTTCGTTTTACACTTCCCTCAACTCCAACCCTTATCTTTCAGCTTCATTGTGTTTCCTAAGCTGCTAGTGATAGGACTGGACTTAATCCAGTACTTCCTGTAGCAAAAAAGGTCAGGTAGAGAATGTGGGGCCTTGAAATAGTTACTGATTTTCAAAGGAGTTCAAGACCTATCTTTAGAAACAAATATTTGGGCCTGGTAGACCAAAATGGCCATATGGTTTCACTTTATTATAAATAAATATTTTCCTTTGTTCTAAAAGGGATATATATTGTGGGGTATGATTTGAATAATAAACAGCATCTGTAGTAATGGAAAAATGTATACCTGGCACATAGTAGGCACCCAATAAATAAGTGTTGAATGAATGGGTATGGGAGGTGGAGTGAAATGTGTGTGATGGTGAAGTGGGGAGGGGGCTCCTCATTAATTTTAATGCACTGGAATTTGTCTCAAAACAGAGAGAAATTCTTCAAATTTGTTGTTTGCTCTTGACCAGCCTAAAATGAGAAAATAGCAGAATCATTCTGAATATCACTTGCAGGCCCAACTTCCTTGGAGGAAGAAGAAAAGGTAGCCCTAACACCACAATTCCTATCCAGTAGACTGTTCTTTTCATAAACTGTTCCTGTTACTAGGAACCATCAAAACCTCAGTTCAACAGAAACACAGCTGATTAGTTTCTTTTGCCAAGTGGTCTGAAAACCATCAGCTTATCAAGTTTTATGAAGTGCACAGGAAGGGGAACCAGTGGTTCAAATATGATTCCTTTGTAAAAACCTGAAACAGTTTTTGTTTGATTTTGAAGTCGTAATTTCTCATGAATTGGTCCTCGTGCCATTGGTGGGGAGTGTGTCTGCATGTGCGCGTGTGTATGGTGTGGTATGACATGTGGAAAGGAAGAAGTAGGTACAGACTAGAAAGCCAAAACTTGAAAGCATGCATAATTTTGTTTTGGACAACAGCCAAGCCCTGATTTTTGCCCCAAGTAGATTACATTGAAATTTACCATTAAAAAGGGAAGTGAAAGGGTTTGGGACAGAAACAACATGAAACAGATAAAAATACATTCCATTCTCATTGTCAGAACAATGGTTTGGGAAGGAAATTAGCCTAAGTGTCTTTCAGCCAGGGATAGTCCTAGGTTGGTAATGACTGAGATACAATGTTTTAATGGCTCTATGGATGAGAATATGTTCTGAAGCCACTTTTCAAATTAGACTTTTTTATTTTGAGATAGCTATAGATTCACTTGCAGTTGTAGAAGATAATACAGAGAGATCCCATATTCCCTTTGCCCAGTTTCCCCACATGATAACATCTTGAAAATCTATAGTACAATATCACAAACATGAGGGCCCTTTCTGGGCCCTGATGTTTTCTTATCTACACCAATAAAACTCTTACTTCTTAGATTTTAGAACAAGAAATTCCTGGGGAGTCTCTACAATGGTGGGGATTTTTCAACACCAGAAAATAACTGTTTTAGAGCCACCTCTAAAACTTCAAATATTTTTCAGTCTTTCAAGTAAGTAAATAAAAAAATACCAAAATACTGAGGAAAATAAAAGATCATAGCTATATGGTCATTTCTAAGTGGTTTTGACCTGCTCTCTCAAGAAGCTTATTTGCAGCTAATTTTTAAGATAAGCTCCAATTTCAGGGTGTTAATAACTTTTTCTCTTTTACTCTGAGTTACAAGATCAGAATGGCCCCACATAAGTCTATATTTCATTTGTTTAGGGGAGGAATTTTTAAAGAACCACTGCCCTTAAATCAAAATCACACATCGCCACCACCCACTCCCGCCCCCAAACAGAGTATCCTCTATGTCAGTGATTCCCAACCTTGGCTTCAAACCAAGACTCTTTAAAATTCCTAATGCCCGGGCTTTCACTGAAACCAATTACATAAGGATACCTCAGAGTGGGACCCAGGTATGAGTATTTTTTACAGCTCGCCAAGTTATTTTCATGTATAGCCAAAGTTGAGTATGTGGTATACATGGTTGTGAGCACTGTAGCTGAATGAACTTCTGTATCTGAAAGGACTTCTCTTTGGAGCAGCTTGGAGTCAAATGTTTATAGACCACGGAGTTTGATTGGACATTCTCTCTTCTGCTTTCTCCTCCTTCTCCTTCTCTTCCTCCCTCTGTTCATCTTCCCCCTACTCCTACACTACTACTATCTCCAAAAACTCGACCTTCATTGTCACCTGAGTAAACTGCTTCTCCTCTCTGGCCTCAGTTTCTGTCTGTAAAACAAAAGACTTGAGCAAAATTAGGTTCTAGGGGACTGACTGGTCTACAATAGTGCCTGTGATGAAAATTCTTGAGGATTTTGGTTTTTTGTCACGATTATTTTCCTAGCATTATCATATGTCCAGGGTCTGAGACGTTGGTGCTGAAGAACAGCTTTTCATTTTGTGTTCACCATCATGAGTCAGAGAACTTCTTGTACTTGCATCCTATCTTGGGTCAACGACCTTCCCTTTCTAATTCTATCCCAGTCAAACTGCTACTTTTTAGGATCAGTGTGATACCAACCAGCCAAACTGTCCTCTCTGTGTTCCTTTGACAAAACTTTGCCAAACTTCAGAAGGGACAGAGCACCCATTAATGGCCTTTGTGGAATGTAAACAATTATGGCAGAAAAAGATGTACGAGTCACTGTGGAAATGAGGAATATTTGCACTGAGAATCCTATCCATGTGCATGAAAACAAATTGCTGCAAATTCTTATTTGTGTGCATTTTGATAGCACTGCACCATCATGGGCTTTTCTTAGATAGAGAGAAGAATGTTGTCTTTCAAAAGGCTAAAAAAGGTCTTCTTACTTCAGCTCCTGTTCACTCTCCCTTTCCCCTACCAGTGGCCCCCTCCTGCCAAGAGAGTAATAATACTCCCCAAAGCGAAATTTGCAACATGTGTGTCTGTGGCCCATAACTTGAATCAATGTATTATAGGATGATGTGGTCAGGGGACCCCATAACTATCTTCCCAAGATTCCTCATTATTTCTATCACTGAATATAAGGATTGCCTGTGAAAGATTTTTTTTTTAAACGGGTTCCCCCACCTTCACCCCTAACAATTGCCTATAAAATACAATTAATCTTATTTGGCTTTAAGCCTTAAGGTTCCATTCTTTATTCATTTCATCTCCTTCTACCCCCAGCTTACTTTAGCTCCTGGGAGAGGGATGGGTAGCATAGTAGTGAGCTCATCATGTGTATTGAACCCTTGCTGAAAGATTATTTGTATGACAAGACTCTAAGCTTTTCTTAGGTACCAGAGTTTTGTTCATTCAACAAATATTGAATGAGCACCTTCTAGATGCCAGGCACTAAATTTTAGGCACTGGAGATATAGCAGTGAACAAAAAGTCCTTGATTTTGTAGAGCTTATATGCCAGTACTGTCGTATACTACCAATTCTTCAATCTATAAAATATCTAGGGTATTTGTACTGTGCTGTATGATCTTATGCCATTACCTGTGTTTAGAGTCTGAGTACATCTTCTCAAGACTGTACTCGAATCTCATATTTTCCTATCCAGTTCACCCTACACATGATCAGGATTCAATGCTTTGAAACAGTTCTGATTACATTACTTCTCTAGCTTTAAAAAAAATCCCTATTCTGTGCCCTCACCTCTATTGCTTACCAAATAAAGTCTTCAACCCTTAGCCTGTCATTTAAAGTCCTCCATGATCTGGCTTCAACCCACTTTGGAATGTTATCCTGCAACTGTTCCCTTTTATGGACTCAATGTTCTCTGCTTCACCTTCTCAACTTGGAAACCTCTGCCTGGATCATTCCCCTTACACTCTGCCTGTAAAAAAATCTACCCGTCCTTTATGGCCCAGATCACAAACTCTCCCCAACTAGAAGTTCTCTCTTTCTCCTCCTGATTTACACAGGACTTCTTACTTCTTTAGCAGCCTCTATTAACATTCTGCCTTCTGTGCAGACTACCGTCTTAACTCTTAAAATCGAATATGAGAGTCTTGGCAGCAGGAAGGACACTTTAGCCTTGTTGACACTTTTCTCCCTGAGAAGTTTGTCTGTGAATCTAGTCCTATCTTTTAAAAGAGAGAAAAACCTCAGCATGTTGCCAACGCTGCTTTTATATTACCACATCCCTATTTCTATTGGTGTAGGTGAGCATGCAGCTGAAATCAGACCTCACCGCTATAAATCAAAATCATTGAATGACTTCTAATGTATATAACTTAATCTCTATGATCTCATTGGTGGCTTTTGGACTAAAATTGTTCTTGTCATTTTACAGAGACATTCTTACCACCGCTCTCACTATGAACCTCCACCAAGTCGACAGGCTGGAGGTCTGCCCCGCTTTCCTGGGGCCAGAAGTCACCGGGGAGCTCTTATGGATTCTCAGCAAGCATCAGGGACCATTGTGCAAATTGTCATCAATAACAAACATAAGCATGGACAAGGTAAGGGGCATTCTTCTCTTGTATACTTCCACAACAGGGCTTCAGCAGCCCTGGTCTTTGCAGGGCTGGAGCTGGGAAAGGACCCTTTCTCCCAGGAATAGCTTATATTGACATGTGGCTCACTTAGCATCAAGTCTATAAAGTGGGTATGGTCAGATGACTCCAGGAGACTCTTTAGACTTCCTTAAATGCAGCCAAAAGAACATAGTTCAGCCCCTTTAGTGCTTGTGAAAACAGACTCCCATATTTTCTGAATTGTCCCTGGGGATTGCAGGTCATTTGGGAAAATTCCTTGGGTCTTTAACCAAAACGAGTGATTGTTCCTGTTTTAGTAGGGGACCCCACATTCAAAGGTACTCAGTGCCAAACATCACTGAGGTTCTTATCCATACCTTAGAAATAGCGATTGTCACACCTCAATGTACCCCAGATTCTCCTGGGGCTCTCATTAAAGATGCATATTCCTGCCCCTACACTCAGATTCTGGTTCAATGTATAGCATATGAGACTGCCATTAGAAATGAGTAATCCAGGTGCAGTGGCTCATGCCTCCCAGCACTTTGGGAGGTTGAGGTAGGAGGATTACTCAAGGCCAGGGGTTCAATACCAGCCTGGGCAACATAACAAGACTACAAAAAAATTAATTTTAAAAAATTAGCCAAGTATGGTAGTGTGTGCCTGTAGTTCTAGCTACTCGGGAGGCTAAGACAGGAGGATCACTTGAGCCCAGGAGTTCAAGGTTACAGTGAGCTGTGATTGTGCCACTACATTCCATCCTGGGTGACAAAGTGAGACCCTGTCTTTAAATTAAAAATTAAAGGAAAAAGAGTAACCCAGTGAGAAATCCCAAAACCTCCTGGCTGAGCACCAGGAAGACTGATCAGGTTAAGACTGACATGCAGTCCACATAGTCGATCAACTGACTACAGCAGGCACCCACAGACTTCCATAGCTTCCAGTTTCTCTTGCACAGCAGTTTCTGGCCTCCATCTTCCCTCCCACCACCACCTACCAGTAGCAGGAGTCAGGGGAGGAGAAACTCAATCAAACAATTGACTGCTTCTTACTTTTTTAGGCATCCTGTCAACCAGCTTGTTGGAGCAAGGGCTCAGCTGCTTCCTTTTTATGAAACCACAAACATGTTTTGTTTCCTTTAAAGAGAAAACAAATCAAAAGCAGTTCTCTGAATGGGTTAAAAGAAATTATTAAACCAATGATTGAATGACATGGGTAAAAAACTATCTGTTACAAATAACTCCTACCATAAATTTCAACAAAGCTACTAAAGCCATAGCTAGTTGATCACATCTGTTACTAGTTAGATGTAAATTTCCGATTACAGATAAAAAATTGAGTTGCTTTTGAAATTTGCAGGCTTGAAAGAATATTCAAAATAAAACTGTTAATGGAAAATGGTGATGTATCAGAATAATTTGAAATACTTACTATCGATCTGTGTTTGATTTGAAGTTTATTATTTTTAAGTTCCAAGGATTTCTGATAAAAGTGTATGAAATAAGGAGGAAGAGTTAGGTTAAGATTGTTTGATTTTTCAATTCTAAATTTCCTCCAGTAGATTGCATTTGCTCTGAAAGTATTTCAAAGCCTTTTAAAAGTGTAGAGAAATGGATTTTGAAAATCCTAAATCCCATTATTTCTACAAAGTCTCTTTAACTTCAGGGCAGAGAGGCTTATCCCTTGATTTTCTACATGTCTTACAAAAACCCTAGCTGGTTTACATTTGTTCATTTGCCTCTACTGATTTGGATGCAACAGTTCTACTCTGACTTTTCTAATATAGTTTACCAAGGAATCACTTGTCCCCACTGCCAACTCCCAAGCTGGATGATTCAAAATCATCTCGAGAATTTTTTGGGTAAGGAGAGGGCTATGCTTCCCTGTCGAGAATTAACCTCACCCTATTCCATTGCAGAGCTTAGGCTCTCATCCAGTCTAGACTATTCCCTTAGTCCAAATGTTCAGGGGAGAGGGAACCTAGCTATATAACACTGGGAGTCCTGCCTCCCCTGCTCAGCATGGGTCATCCTTAGCTCTCTTGCTGATAATGTGATCATCTGATATACCTACTGGGCTTCTTGTTAGTATCAAATAAGAGAAGTAATAGGAATCCACGATTTTGAACTTGAATCCAGCCTAAATTTTCTTGCAACAGACTATGTATCCACTTGATCACATTATCTAGAAGAGAACATCACTGTTTGGAGAGGAAATAAAAAAGAAGCAAGGGCAGAAGAAAGAACAGCACATCTGGCCTGTCTTGTGTGATACTGTCCACAGGGCTGAGCCTCACAGTTGAGGTGTCAGTTCTCCAATCTGTCTCATTGTAAGATTGCAAGCCTCTCCAGTTTAGGTTCTTGGAAATCATTACATGGGTTGACCGGTTAGAGTACCTACTATTCTAGCAGCACTTGCAGAGAACAGGAAAAGACAGCCAACATCATCCTTACTTCCTAATGCGACCCAGTGGACCTGATGAGAAATAAATAACCCAGTGATTCATCCTTCTGAGGCCATTGTCTTGCAGCCAAATCAGCCAATTCCTAGAAATGCCTCAAGTGGGACTATTTCTGCCCCAGAGCCCAGCCTGAAATGATAGAACCAACCCTAGAGATGTTGATTGGGATGCCAACAAGTCTTCCTGGGTATGATGAGGTGATGGGAATAACAATAAACACACCCAGTCCTATCATGACTTGAAATCTCCACAATGCCTCAGCACTCTGTAAAAGGAAGATAACTCATCCTCAGACTTCCCCATTTTGCAGCCCTGTGCGGTTCTTATCTTGGAGCCTAGCTCCATGCCTTATAGTAGGAGCCAGGTATATTTGGGGCTGATTTACATAGAAAGATGCTCCTATGGCCCCTTTCTTTCATAGGCCCCCTCAGCCTGCATCCCAGATACTTGCTCCTTTTTTAGGGCATAGGGGAAGGGGACAGGGTCTTACTCTGTCACCCAGGCTGAAGTGCAATGGTGCCATCACTGCTCACTGCAGCCTCGATTTCCTGGTCCCAAGTGATCCTCCCACTGCAGCCTCCCAAGTAGCTGGGACTACAGGTGTGCACTACCACACCTGGTTACTATTTTATTATTAGTTTTGTAGAGACTGGGATCTCCCTTTATTTGCCAGGCTGGTCTTGAACTCTGGGGCTCAAGGGATCCTACTACCTCAGCCTCCCAAAATGTTGGGATTACAGGCATCAGCCACTACACTCAGCCAGATGCTTGCTCTTTTAAGGCCCTTCAGAAGACATGGGACCAATGACTTAGCTTCCCCCTTAACAAATGTCAAACTGCCAAAGGATATCTGTGAAGCAAGCAGTGATCAGCTGTAGTCAGATCTCTATAGCCACTATCAGGTGGGAGACTGAGGAAATTGCCGGAAGATTAGAGGCATAAAAGGCTATTCCTTCACAAGTTACCCAGGAGGTCTTGGTGTTTTGCCTCTCAGTCTTGACTATCACCTTCCTTCCCACACCAAAGAGTGCCCAACACCATTAAGCTCCATACCTATACATGTTGGCAGATCAGACAGACTCATAGCATTTGACATTCTGAATGGATTTTATTCAGGGTCTGGAAGAAACTGTCCCTTTGGGAAGAGCAGTAACTTTTGCATCTAGCCTCCAAGGAAAGCAAGTCTCCCAAGGACATTTTCATGCCTGGAAGTACATCCACTTGGGCCACACAAATTTCGACAGAACTGAAAATATTAACATTACATTCTACTAGAGATAGAACTCTGCCTTCATGCATTAACTTATTCTCACACTTAAAAATATATATATGCATTCATTTATTCTCGCACTTTATATATATATATGTGTGTATATGTATATATGTATATGTGTATGTGTATGTGTGTATATATATATATAGGCTGGGTGTGGTGACTCATGCCTGTAATCTCAGCACTTTAGGAGGCTGAGGCAAGTGGACCTCTTGAGTCCCAGAGTTTGAGACCAGCCTGAGCAACATAGGAAGATCCCATCTCTACAAAAATATATATTTTTTAAAGTAGCAGGGCATGGTAGTGCACAGTAGTCCCAGTGACTCAGGTGGCTGAGGTGGGAGGATTGCCTGAGCCCGGGAAGTCAAGGCTACAGTGAGCCATGATCATACCACTGCACTGCAGGCTGGGCGACAGAGCAAGATCCTGTCTCAAAAATATGTATATATTTATAGACTGCCTACTATGCGTGAGGCCATTTATAAGCATCCAGAAGCTGCTGATGAAGAATCTGGAGAAGCTACTGAAAATGGAATATGGCCCAAGCTGTTTTTTGGTCACAGATACTACTCGGTCAACATAGCCCCATGAACAAAAGATGTGTGATGTGTTAAGTAGTTCGGGGCTTGGGTTGCAAATATAGGGTTACATTTTTAGCTCCTTAGCTTTTAATTGCTAATTCTGTGTTCTCTTCCAGTGTGTGTTTCCAATGGAAAGACCTATTCTCATGGCGAGTCCTGGCACCCAAACCTCCGGGCATTTGGCATTGTGGAGTGTGTGCTATGTACTTGTAATGTCACCAAGCAAGAGTGTAAGAAAATCCACTGCCCCAACCGATACCCCTGCAAGTATCCTCAAAAAATAGAT
Source organism: Callithrix jacchus (assembly GCF_049354715.1). Lineage (NCBI taxonomy): Eukaryota > Metazoa > Chordata > Mammalia > Primates > Cebidae > Callithrix > Callithrix jacchus. The sequence goes on along the minus strand of NC_133524.1, from coordinate 107,074,778 downwards.
GGAAAGTGCTGCAAGGTGTGTCCAGGTAAAAAGGCAAAAGGTGCGTTGGTTGGAGGCCCTGCCTTTGATTGACTGACATCCCCACATGGCCTTTCTAAACTCTTTGGGCACCAGAAGCATAACCTTTCATATAATTACAATAGTAATATTTCTAATAATTAATTTCATTTTCTCCTTTCTTCAAATACTGAAAACACAGTTCTTGGAAGAAATTTACTACCCAAAAATATGCTGGGGATTTGCTTGTATCTACCACACATCTCCTGTATTGCTGAGTGCTGAACTTATCTGTGCTTTTCTAAATAGTAGCTAATTTAGGCTATCATGATGATTAGGAAGAACAGCAGCAGCTTTCATCTAGATCACTGTTAAACCCGTCGAAGTAAAATCACATCCATTGCCCTTTTGAGACAGGACGAGAGGCAGGTGAGTTATAGTGGAAGGAGACCAGGTTCTGATCCAAGCCTAAGGTGTTGAGTGACCTTGGAAGTGTGCACTCTGGGCCTCATAATCCTTATCTGTACAATTGAAAGTTTAGAAATATTATCTGTAAGCTCCCTTCTAACACTAAAATCCTATAATTATATTATTATTTGTCTTTTAAAGATAAGAAATCTGAAGTATATAGTCACATGACTTGCCCAGATTTATTCAACTAATCGATCATAAAACCAAGATCTATAACTCAAGTCACTTCCAGACCATTGTTTTTTCTCTGCCAGTAGAAAATATTGACTGAAGAAAAAGACAATTTAATTATTTAAATGGTAGTTTTTAAAACATGAGCTAAACAAAAATATAATCCATAATATTGGGGTTGACAGATAGGATGGGTAATCAATCATTCTACCTCTGGCTTGCCACTGGTTTCCTGTGTGACCTAGAACAAGTCATTTCACCTCTTTGAGCTTCAGTTTCCTTCTTTGCAAAATGAGAAGGTTAGAGTATATTATTTTTGGGGGCCCTTACAGCTCCAGCATTCTAAGAGTCAATGATTTAGTAAATCCCAAGGACATGGATTTATCATTTCTTATGCTTTTTGCAAAGCATTTTGATAAACACAGATGAAAATTCAAACATTTTCTAAAAGTAGGTAGAGAGCTAAATTAAATACTTCTCCAATTTAGTTCCTCATGACTCATAGAAAACATGCCCTGAATCAATGTATATGTATTGAGCATTTTCCTGCAGGCCAGTGGTACTCAAACTTGTCTGAACATTGAAAGCCCTTGGAGAATTTCTACATATATCTGTGTCCCATCCCCAGAGACTATAATTTAATTGATTTGAGGTGTGGCCTGGGCTGTGGCATTTTTTTTTTCCGAGATGGAGTCTTGCTCTGTCGCTCAGGCTGAGTGCAGTGGCATGATCTTGGTTCACCGCTACCTCTGCCTCCCAAGTTCAAGTAATTTTCCTACCTCAGCCTCCCAAGTAACTGGGATTACAGGCACTCACTGGCTGTGGCATTTTTTAAAGATCCCCAGGTGAACATTATGTGCAGAAAAGTTTGAGAAGTCCTGCTATAGGCCCAAGGTGGTTTATGGTCTTGCTACTCAACATGCAGTTTGTGGACTGGCAACAACTAGGAGCTGGTTAAAAATGTTGACTCTCAGGCCCCCACTCAAGACCTACTGCATCATAATCCGTATTTTAACAAGAACCCCAGGTGATTCTAATGCAGATTACAGGTTGTAAAGCACTGATTTATGATACAAAATTTTCCTCAATGTGATAACCCCCATCTTCAGAGTACACAGGGGGCAGGGTATGGACAGAAAGGACAGGAGATATCTGATATGGTGTAGAAAACTGGGACATTGAAATTTATGAGAAAATGTATTTATTACGAGTACAGAGAGAATACTTTTTTTGAGACAGTCTGGCTCTGTCACTCAGACTGAAGTGCAGTGGTGCCATCTCGGCTCACGGCAACCTTACAACCTCTGCCTCCTGGTTCAAGTGATTCTCCTGCCTCAGCCTCCTGAGTATCTGGGACTACAAGCATGCACCACCACACCTGGCTATTCCAACTCCTGAGCTCAAGTGATCCACTCGCCTTGGCCTCCCAAAGTACTGGGATTACAAACCTGAACCACTGCACCTGGCCAATGGAATCAGCACATTCTAAGGATGATATGGACATCGGGGCTACCTAGCCATGATGACCTATTGTGACTTCCAAGTCTGTAGTCTCACTGGATCCACAAACCCTTTAGTGTCACATAGTGGTAGTTTCATGAACACAATTTTCTCTTCTGTCAGGAGTCTCACACCTATAGTTTAAAAAGTAATGCAACAAGATGATTTCAGACAAAAACTAATATTTACATAAATTACCCATGATAACATGAGCCTTCTCATTGTATAATATTACAATTTGAATCTCAGGCTTTCAAACCAAATCTTATTTCATTGTGTGCTTAAAATTTTATTGATGCAGGTGATTCAATTAAAAAGTGAAATAATCAAAAAGTTGTGAGAACAGGACAAACGACAGTCATTGCTTTTAAAACAATTGTCCTCTCAGGTTGGTAATGTTTATTAAAACATTTGGTGGCTGGATGCAGTGACTCCCACCTGTAATCCCAGCATTTTGGGAGGCCATGGCAGGAAGATCTCTTGAGCCCAGTAGTTTGAGGTAGCCTGGGCAACATGGTGAGTCCTCCATCTCTACAAAAATTAAAAGAAAATAGCCAGGCATGGTGGCACATGCCTGTAGTCCCAGCTACTTGGGAGACTGAGGGCTTGGGTGAAGGATCACTTGCCTAGGAGATCATAGCTGCAGCAAGCCATGATCACACCATTACTCCCCAGCCTGGGCAACAGAGAATGACCCTATCTCAAAAGAAAAAAAATGGGCAAATGATTCTACTTCTAGAAATCCTAAGAAAGTAATCAGAGACATACACAAATATATACAAATAAGAATTTTTGCTGCAATGCTGTTTACAATACTGAAAAGTTGGCAACAATCTGAAAGTTCACCAATATGGGAATGATTAAACAAATTATGGTATATCTATACTGTGGAATATTAATATGGCAATTAAAACTCATTATAAACCAAGATTGAATGGCAGAGAAAGATGTTTGCAATGCATTTGTTAAGTAAAAATAGCAAGCTAAAAAACAATATGAATATTATGATCCCACTTTTTGTGTTAAAAAAGAAAGTGTTGACCAGCTACGGTGGCCAACACTTGTAATCTCAGCACTTTGGGAGGCCAAGGCGGACAGATTGCTTGAGTGCAGGAGTTCAAGATCAGCCTGGACAACATGGCAAAACCACTTCTCTACCAAAAATACAAAAATTAGCCAGGGGCTGTAGCATGTGCCCATGGTCCCAGCTACTCCTATTTGGGAGGCTGAAGTGGAAGGATGGGTTGAGCCCAGGAGGTGGCGGTTGCAGTGAGCCAAGATTGTGCCATTGCACTCCAATGTGAGCAACAGCCAGAAGCAAGGGAAGGGAAGGGGAGGGGATGGGAGAGGAGGAAAGGGAAAGGGGTTTATGTATGCTAAGACAAAAGAAAAGACTGGAGGAGCATACAGCAAAATGTTAACAATGACCATCTTTGGGTGACTGAATTACAAGTCACCCTTATTTTCTTTTTTATTTATTTGTATTTTCCAAATTTTAAATAGTAAATACATATTACTTTTGTATTTAGAAAACATAATATATTTTATCATGTAAAAACTGCCCTCCAGCATCCCAGTTGACAGTATATTCTTTGCCCACTTTCCCACTCTGCTCAAATATATGGAGACGGATGATTGATTGAGCAACATGAAAGAAGATAATTTCTGTCCCGTTCTGTGTACCTGCCTCTCCGTTAGCGAGACATGGGTGTCTGCATGTTGAATCGCTCCTTAGTCACATTGCCTGAGAGTCAATATCCACATAGCCACGGGCACCTACTCCAGGTACTCTGTAACCGCAGAGCATCAGGAGGCACGCACTTGCTCATGCATTCAATCTGGAAATATGTTTTAAGTACCTACTGTGTGCAAGACACAATTACACACACTGAAGACAGAGATGTGAACAAGACAAAAGCTACTTGCCAGCATGGTCCTTACATTCTAGCAGAAAAGACAGACAGTGATCCCAAATCAGTAAGGTAATTTTAGATTGTGATGAGTGCTGTGAAGAAAAACCAAAGATGATCAAGAGATAGTGAATGGGGAAGGAAGCACTTTTAAAGTAGTGGTCAGGGAAGGCTTCTCCTAAGAGGTGATATTTGAATAGAGTCCTGAATGATGTGAAGGGGTGAGAAATGGGATTATCATGACAACACTGGCCTCTTAAAAAAATGACACATGGCACAGAAGAAAAGGAACCAAGGGAGTGAAGAGAGAAGTAGATGGAAGGAAGAAAGAACAGTAAATTCAGTTATGTTGAAAAGGGAAAAGAGATAAATACAATTCACTGATAATCCAGCCAAATGTTTCATTGTAACAAATGTTTACAGGCTCCTACAATAACAAACTAGGACCAAAATTAAGGATGGGAGTTTCATCTCTCTCTTCCCTTTGCTCCTACAATACAAACTAGGACCAAAATGAAGGACGTGAATTTCAACTCTCTCTTCCCTTTGACCTTGCCTTGCATATTGGTGGCCAACCACAGGGTTGGGTAAGATGTCCACTTCCCAAAGGTTCCCCAACTCACTTCTCACACTGTCATGACAAACCCTTATTAACCTCAGTAGGGAAGGAACCAGGTTTAAGAGGCTGAAGACAAGACCCAGAGGCAGCAAACAAGACTTGGAGTTTTATTAGGGGCTTCCATACAGGGGAGAGAGAGAGTCCAGGGGAGGTGGACTAGACAAGAGGGCCACCTTACATATAGAAACAGTCCAGTGGCAGCAGGTTGGGCAAGAAAACTGCAACTGTTTGCAGACAGCATGCCATTTATATAGCATTTTCACTGAACACTCTCCCCTTAACTACCTTTCCCAGGCAACCTTCATCTAAGTGAAAACTTAAGGTCTCAATCCCCTGTGCAGCTCCAGGGATGGGCCTGGGATTCAGATGGTCCTTATAAACTAGAAAGAATCTCCCAATTGGCCACGCCCAGATTCCCAAGGTCTGAACACACATTCAGATGTGTCTGCCATACAAGGTCATTCTAAGGGTATGCTTAAGTTATTGCGGTCATGAGCATTTACCATACACACAACCACAATACCATTCCAATACCTGGAATTTCCATAATTAAATACTCCTTTTAGGTTATGGCATTAAAAGTTCCTATTAAGACTTAAAAGTTTTCTCAGCTGGGATAATACATCTCCTTCATTACCACTTCTGCAAGGAATTCTGGAAGGCTCAGGATGGGAACACTCTCGTGGGATATAGAAATGGCCAGAAATGCCTTAAAGCACATTGTCTTTCCCAAAAGAAAATGAGAGTAGGTGAACATGTAGTGATCAGAAAGCACCTTGCAGTGCAGAGTATAAAAAACGGTGGATGCTGTTGAGTAGGTAGTTCTAAAGACAAACTCTGCTTTTCTTAGCATTTTCAAGTACCAGCCAGGGTTAAGTCAATAATGAGTTTTGTTGTTTGTAGATCCCTTTGGTCCAGTAAATTAAGCTCTTGGAGGGAAGGAGGTAGTGGTGCAAGATGACTCTTCAGGCCAGTAGGAGAACTTTTAGCACATTACAGGTACTGCCAGTGCCATCATGGATTTCATGTTAGTTATAGCTGTAGCCAATATTAGCTGGTGAGCAAAGTTTGAGAAATCAGCTGTCATTCTCAAGATGATAATTGAATACATCGAAAACTCTGTACACTCAGTGACCTCCTCCCTCTCTCCAACCCATTTAAAAAGTGCTAGCACACAGCCCTTATTACCCAACATATCACCAAAAAGACTCCCACCAAGTAAATAAATAGCTAAATAGAAGGACAAAAGGAGGAAAACAAAAAGCCTGATTCTATGATAATCCACAAATTGAGTAATCCAATCTGGAATCATCAAGATAAGGCTATGGTTTTGTCTTTACAATGCCAAATGGTGGTAGGGGTGGGAAAGGTAATCAGGTTAGCAAGAGACATACAATAGCAGTTTGATTACAACTTCTAGTCCAAATGTGTCTGATTGGCTAACAGTGAGTCTCCCTAATTAGAGTCACAGATCCAAAGCACTCAACACTCAGTGGTTTCATCCTCAACAATTCAGATATTCTTACAGATGGCTTCTGTTGTTCTGATTTGAGTGTATGCTTTAAGCACAAAGCTCCAGAGTAGTGATTACAAGGCCAGCAAGGAAACTTAACTTACTGATAACCAACCATAAGAAACTTTTTAAAACAGGGGGCTGAGGAAAGAGGAGGGTGGAGTGAAATGGAGAATATTAGGGGTTGGTACCTTTATGCCTGCAAGCTGAAATTCAACAGTTTAGTTTACACATTAAATGATCCATAGTTCAGGGATTTGACCAATTTTTTGTGTCTCCCAACCATTCATTTGGCATAGCATACATATGACTAATCTGACATCTAGATTTTGGCACTGGTGCTGATCCGGTATTATTGTTCCCCTTACAAACAAATCAAAGAGCATTCAGAAATGTCAAGCCAATTTGGATAGACCCTTTGGGCAAGTATATGCACATAAATGAGTGTCATGAATATTTTCTAAGTATACCAAAGTGATGTCAGGGATGTTAACCAAGGCCCTTTGTCAGCCCATTCCTTGGGCCTCTCTTGGCAACACCGAGCTGGTCAGAGCATGATCCTGACCCTGTACAGAAAATCCTGTGTTCCCTTAAGTGCCTAAGGGATTTGTACCTGGCTACATTTTTCCTCATGAAAGTCCACTTCTCAGTGACAGTAGTAGGGGGCCAGTATTCTGAAGAACTATGGATTCTGTCAACACATGGATTTCAATCAAAAGTTACATGCTCCTTTATGATTTGTGGCTTAATCTGTGGCTTGTTGCAGGGGCAGCCTAAACTGAGCTAATGAAGTGTGGGTGGAATTTCTGTCTCTCAAAGAATGTCCTTGTTAATTGTACACTTTTGATAAGTGTTAGATGTTATCAAGAATGAGATACATAAATGCAGAAGTTCACTTCTAACTTTAGAAAACCATGACAAAATTCTACTTGCTTCCTAATTCCAGAAGAACTTCCAGGCCAAAGCTTTGACAACAAAGGCTACTTCTGTGGGGAAGAAACGATGCCTGTGTATGAGTCTGTATTTATGGAGGATGGGGAGACAACCAGAAAAATAGCACTGGAGACTGAGAGACCGCCTCAGGTAGAGGTCCACGTTTGGACCATTCGAAAGGGTGAGCAAGACTACATGCACTCTGATCTTTGTAAGGAGGCACAGAAAAGGAAAAGAGGACTCATCTTAATTTTGCTTCAACCTGTTCTCTTGTTTGGATTAGAAGTTTTTTTGATTGCTTAGAAACTGACATGTCTAACACCATGGTCATTATGGTCTTTCAAATTTAACAATGGCTTGTGCTAAAGATCAAGTATTGACCCTTGGGTTCCAAAGTTGTCCTTTTGACACTACCAAAAGCTGGAAAAGTGGTTCTCAACCCTGGCTGCACATCAGAATCATCAGGGAGAGTTTTGGTTTCCTTTAAACACCAAATATCTGGGCCCTAACCCCAGAGATTCTGGTTTGTTGTTCTGGAGTGGGGCATGGGCATCAGTGTTTGTTCATGCTTCTCAGGTGATTATAATGTGTAGCCAGGATTACAAACTACCAAACTGTAGTCTATCATTCTTTCTAGTATAAAGCTCAACAACCATGAAAACCCATTCATTCAGGGCAAAGCTAAGTCCCTAATATGGTGATGTTTATTCTGGGGTAAAACAAATGTAGGCTGGGCACAGTGGCTCATGCCTGTAATCCCAGCACTTTGGAAGGCCAAGGCGGGCAGATCACCTGAGGTCGGGAGTTTGAGACCAGCCTGATCCACATGGAGAAACCCTGTCTCTATTAAAAATACAAAAAATTAGCCAGGTGTGGTGGTGCATGCTTATAATCCCAGCTGCTTGGGAGGCCGAGGCAGGAGAATCACTTGAACACAGGAGACGGAGGTTGCGATGAGCTGAGATGGCACCATTGCACTCCAGCCTGGGCAACAAGAGCGAAACTCCGTATCAAAAAAACAAAAAAAATTTAAAATATCATGCCTGCCTTCAAGAGATTATAGTCTGTCTGGAGAAACCCCAGTTACAATGTGCAATTCTTTCTCCAATTATTGACAGTGACTACCATGGCAAGCCACATTGTATTCATTGTGATCGTACAGCTCTTCTATTTTGTAGGCTCAAGACTAGTACTGATTTAGTGTGGTCAAGGTTCCTTGCAATTTAAGAGGAGAAGTGAGATTTTGGCTGGAAAATAATACATATCTTTTTGCTAGTGGCTCTCACATAAGGCTCAAGAGTACTCAGACTTCTGTATGCCACAGCATTGCACAGGAAGCTGGTTTTAAATGCAGCTACCTTGCCCCATTCCAGAGATAAGAATTCAGTAGACCTTGGGTAGGGTCCAAACATTTGCATGTTTAACCAATAGCCAGGTGATTCTAATGCAGGTGGCACTTGGACAATGCTTTGAAAAAGACTGCTCAGTATCTATGAGGCTTTTATATTCCCCTTTAGACAACAGCTCCAATCAAAAGAATTCATTTCTCCCTACCACTTAAAAAAAGATGATTGAACACGTATATGTTTCTCACTCACGCTATTTTTTGCTTTATGCCTAGGCGTTTTGATTTGCCATCTTTAACTCCCTAGCTCATCCATAACAGGCCACCTAGGACTAGGCACTGGTTTGTTGCATTTCCCCAGCAGTAGACCCACTATTCATCATCCCACATCTTTTGCCTCTCAGAGGTATGCAGATAAATTTCAGCTTGCTAATGTAGCATCTAAATATCCTCTTGTTCACAGGGCTGGGTTATCAAGGTCTGTGCTTGGTGGATACAGAAAAAGAGTCTCCATCTACTTTGCCCATTTAAGTGGGCTGGTAACATGTTGGTCCTTAACTACAAGGCAGTTGTGAGCTGTCTACCTGTTATTGTGATAAAAGCTATTCAGGCAAGGTTGAGATAGTTGGGGACACTCTAGTTTAACTCCCCATTTATGAATAAGGAAGGCTAAAGGATCTGTGAATATTTTTTTTCCAAAGGAAAATATGCTTTTCCATGAGTTCAAGAACGGCGGGGGTGGCTTCTCCATTTACAAAACCAATCTGCCTGCAATCCTACTGCTGGCTGTCAGTGCTTAGCCAGGAGGACAGCCCAGCAGTTTGGCACGAACACAGCCTACCCAGGTTGGAGGCAAAGGCAGAATTCTTAATACTACCTTTGGCTGCAGAAGCTGCAATAAGCACCTATGCTTGATTCCATGTGGCTTTCCCTAGGAGAGGGTCCCATGGTCAGCAGCACTATCTTCCTTATTTCCATCCATTGGAGAAGCCGAGGGGAAGCCAGGAAGCCAAGGCAACAAATGGAGTCAATTATAACCCTTGAGCCATCCAAATTCCTGGTTAAGCACATTACACAGCCCAGCTTGATACTCCTAAGCCCTAGTAATGAAATAATATGCTGAGCCTGAGCAGAAAACAAGGAGTTGATGGTTCCAGATAAAGTGCCTGACCACCTTCCTCACTTTTTGCTTGACCCTAGGCATTCTCCAGCACTTCCATATTGAGAAGATCTCCAAAAGGATGTTTGAGGAGCTTCATCACTTCAAGCTGGTGACCAGAACAACCCTGAGTAAGTAGTACTTCTCTTAAATGCTCCTGGAAAACACATCCAGTTTTCAATTTAGCATAGCCACAGCTAAAGTCCCTCTGCAATCTCAGTGAACATTAGCACTGCTTAGCGTCAACACTAAAGGATGTTCCTTCTCTCTTCTGGGTGGCTTAGAAGTGAATGGGGTGTCTGAACGTAATCTGGAAAGCTTGGACATGGTGAATACAAACCCAAATGTAGTCTGAACATAGGATACCTCATGTCAAGGCTTCCTGAATGTCTTTAATGAAACTGCTAAGCACAGAGTCTCAAGAGGGTTGGAGAAAGCTTGTAAGATTCCAGGTCTAGTATATTTGTGGAGACTTCATATCTGGAAGGATGTGTCTTTTGGTGGTGGGTATGAGAGGCAGAGAGAAATTGAAGGCATATCAATTCCTGTGTTGTATGAAAGCTCATTTACTCCTTGGGAACAGCCCCTGGGTGGCCATTCAGGCACTCAAAAATACTTGCAGCTCTCTCAATTTCCACACTGGATGGAGCCTAGGGACTAAGATACTGCTAGGCACCGGGGTGGTGCGGAGGGGCGGGGGGAAGCACGTCTAATGAGATAAAAGGCACAGTTTCTATCCACAGGAAATTCTAATGGATGAGACAGAACATGAAAATGCCTTTAGTATGAATTAGTATAGTTCTGAGGAATGAAATACCAAAGGGCTCAGGGGAATCTGCAAAAAACAATGAGATGAGAGCCAGGTGGGCTTAGTTGGGGAAGGCTTCGGGGAGGAGGTGTGTTTTGAAAGAGAAGGGTGTGACTGGGCAGTGGGTCAGGAAATCAGTCCAGGAAAACGGTACACCCTAAGAGAAGACTCAGACAGGAACAAACCAGAAATGTGGGTGGGAGTGAGGAATGATTACAGAGGCCACAGAAGGTGCACTAAAAGAAGATTTGGAGGTAGGAAGTAATCACAGGTCCTGAAAGAAGCCAGTAAAATGTTCAGATGTAAGGCAAGTAGCATCAGTAGCTGATGCTAACTTACAAATAGCATAGAGGTATCAAATGGTGCTTTGGAAAAATGTGTTTCAGCTATCAGATGGACCTATTACATTAAGCACATGCTTTAATGAAGCCAGATTATGAAGAGCCCAATTTATCATGTTAGGACATTGGACTTGATCTCTAGGCCAGAGAACGCCAGTGAAGGTTTTCGAGCAAGTGAATGGTGGATTCAGATCTCTCTTCCTTCTTTCCCTTCCTTCCTTCCTTCCTTCCTTCCTTCCTTCCTTCCTTCCTTCCTTCCTTCCTTCCTTCCTTCTTTCCTTTTCTTTTCTTTTCTTTTCTTTCATTTCTTTTCTTTTCTTTTCTTTCTTTCTTTCTCTCTCCCTGTCTCTATTTCTTTCTTTCTTTTAGAAAAAGGTTCTTGCTGTGTGGAGTGAATGGTGGACCCTTAGTAAGAGAAGTTGGATAGTCTGAATTAGGAAGTAATTATATTATATTAAATCGGTGAGACAGGGGAGGAGAAGTCACTGTGAGAAACATTTCTGAGGTTAAATCAGCAAGATTGGCATTAAAAAGAGAAATGAGTTGGGAATGGCTCCAATATTAATAACTTGACTGGGTGACTAGTAATACCATTCACCAACAGGGAAACTGTAAAGAACAAGCAGGTATTGGTGAAAAGAGTTTCACTCGGAACATGTTTAGATTAATATCCTTAAGAGCCATCTGAGCAAAGTTATCCAATAGGCAGCTGGAAAGAGAGTCAGGGACCTGCTTGTCTTTAGCAGGACTAATAGAAAATAAAAGATCATATGAGAATTCAAATAGACACGTTGGGAGTCCTTTAATGTGAGTAAGAAAGGAGGCAGTCTAGGATCCTAGGATCAATGATGAGACTTTTGAAGTTACATATTTTAGTTCATACTGTGAACAAGGCACTGTGCTAGGTTGCACGGGACTTAAAAGATGATTTAGATATACTCTGTGCCCATAGCATGATTTGGGGTATATAATAGAGTAGAAGGGATGTTTCTCAAACTGTGTGTAGTTGAAGGAAGTTGGTGTGATCCTACGGGGTCACCTAGGAGCAAAGAACAAGCCCAACTCCTTTATATAATGTGCCTAGCAGAACCCAGCACATTATAGGGTTTCAGTAACAGCTGGTTCCTTGGCCAACTTCTCTTCTCATTTTTTGTTTTTTCTTCTATCTTCCCATTGAGTCATAGATAATGGGGAACAGGGAAATTCAGGGAGAAAGGAGCAGAGAAATCAAGCCAATAGGGAAGGTGGGTCATGTTCTCATGTGGCTAAGGGCAAGGAAAGAGGTTCAAGACAGGTTTGGGCTTAAGAGGAGTTGGCTTAACTTGGACTAGAAGTTTCCCAGCTTGTAGTACCATGAACACAGGAATAAAAAGCAGACAAAAGAAAGTATCCAGGGTGGGCAGAGACAACAGGGAATGGAAGGGCTACAGCCAAGTTTACTCTGAGTGGAAAGGGATTCCATGGGGAATATGAGAATGGATGAGGAGCCATGGGAAGGGACTTAAGGTGCTAAGGGGGTATAAGGACAGCATATGGACATGGGAGAAAGCAAAGTCAAGAAATTTTTAACAAAACGTGGCAGGAATAAAGAAAAGAGTGATAAATAATCAAATAGTAATCAAGTAACACAAACCAATATTTGGGGGCCCTATGGGTAAGCAAAGCCCCGGTAATGTAGTAGGTGCTGTTTTCCAAAGTGCCTTTTTGATCTGGTGCCAAGTAAGCTGCCTAAATAGCTAACAAGCAGATAGCAAAGCATTTTGCAAATGCTAAATATACGTAAAAATTCCAAGAATAACACGTAGGTTTTTCTCTTGAGGAGGGGCAGTTCTGTATTATTCTTGGGATTCTTACAAATGCTGTGTGTTGAAATGAAAACTTCATTTCCATATCTGCCACTAGAAAAGTGTCTTGGGACCATTTTTTGAAACCAACTGACATTTGTATTCCACATCCCCTGGTGGGTCCATGAGTAAGTGGGTAAGCATGGAGGGTATATTGGTTCTATTCCTAATTTGCCCTGCTCTCCTCTTACTCCTGGACACTTTGTGTTTGTTTGCCTTTAGGCCAGTGGAAGATCTTCACCGAAGGAGAAGCTCAGATCAGCCAGATGTGTTCAAGTCGTGTGTGCAGAACAGAGCTTGAAGATTTGGTCAAGGTTTTGTACCTGGAGAGATCTGAAAAGGGCCACTGTTAGGCAAGATAGACAGTATTGGATAGGGTAAAGCAAGAAAACTAAAGCTGCAGCTGGACTGCAGGCTTATTTTGCTTAAGTCGACAGTGCGCTAAACTCCAAACTCAAATGCAATCAATTATTCACGCCACACACAGCATAATTTGCTCCTTTATGTGGAATGGTGTGTCAGCCCTTGAGCATCTCCTCCAAAGAGACTAGAAGCGTCTTAAATTATGTGTGGGATGAGGAGGGATGGAACACCACAACACCACTCTAGTTTCTTGGAGAATCACATTTCTTTACAGGTTAGGAACAAACAAGACCCCAGGGTTTTTATCTAGAAAGTTATTCAAGTGAAAGAAAGAGAAGGGAATTGCTTAGTAGGAGTTCTGCAGTATAGAACAATTATTTGTGTGAAATTATACCTTTGAATTTTAGAATATCATGTGTTCCTTTAAAAAAATAGCTCCCCATCTTCTCTCCTCACACCCTCCCTCCCTTCTTCTCTCTCTCTCTCTCTCTCTCTCTCACACACACACACACACACACACACATTCACACTCACATTAAACTAAAGCCTTTATCTGAGGCAAAGATAGCCAAGACTCTACCTTACTTTTCCCTTGACTGGATCCCAAGTAGCTTGGTGCCCAGGAGAGTAAATAATTGTGAACAAAACGCTCTGCCATTAGGTCTTCGTGGCAGTTTAAGTCACCAACTACAGGGGCAGGGTGAAGAATAAGAACACTATTTTATGGCCTCATTCATTCACTTAGAAGTGGTAAAGAATTTTTTCCTAATGATACCACTTTTCTTTTCTCTTTGTACCTATGGGGCTTCCAGAAAGAAGTTAAATTGAGTAAAATGATCAGAAACTGAATCCATATAAGACAAAATTATTGTTGAAGAAAGAAGTTGATAGAAGTCCAAAATGCCATCTTTTTACTTTCACATCAATAAAATTCACCAAGTAGTAGATCAGTACTCACTAATATTTTTGAGACCATAGTTGGCCAGAAAAAACTATATTAAATTATTAAATTCTAGAAGCTCTTTAAAAGGGAAGTTTTTCTTCTCCTATTACAGGAGTTGATTTTTACTTTGCAAAGTGGTTCGGTCCTCATGAGCATCTGCATGTTGGCTCTTCAGTTAAGAAAGTTATTGTTCATTTAGGGAGCTGGATATAAAGATCTGTATTCTAAACCTTCCTACTATCCTTGCCTTATTCATCAAGCAAGTATTTTAGTGGAGAATGCTGGAGAAGGCTGCTCCTAAAATGTCTACTTGCAGCCCAATACCAGAGCATAAATTATCCCTTCTGGGGTCGGGCTTTAGAAATCATCTTTGTGGAAAGACTTAATTCTTCACAGCAAGGATCTCAGGCCTGCCTTCTAGATTTGTTTCCTCTGAGGGGCAGGAATGAACTGCAGAATTGTTTTAAGAACCTAGAAACCCCATATGTCTCATTCCATCACTATAGGTGAAAAAATTTTTTCCTAAGAGGATTTGACACCAATAGGTAAAAATATAAAATGTTCAGTCTTTATGACAACCTGGCATAAAGGAGTCAATCCTTATAAAAGAGACACAAGGGCCTTATGGCGGGAACTTCTTGGGACAAGACTCTCACCACCTCATCACACACTTTCTCCTTGGAAGAGGGGAGTAGGACATCCCAGTTGAAAGGTCACAAAGCATTAGAGAGAGAGAGAGAGAGAGAGAGAGAGAGAGAGAGAGAGAGTGTGTGTGTGTGTGTGTGTGTGTGTGTCTGTGGTAAAGGTGTGGTAAAGGGGGGTGGGTATTATGTAGCTGCTCCCTTTGTCCCAGAGGTGGCAGTATTTCCATAATGTGGAGACTAGTAACTGGATTCTGAAGCAAAGAGGTGTTTCCCCTTCTGGAACCCCAGAGCCTTCTCACCTAGGTGTTCTCTGTATGCTTAGCCTTAAGAGAACACCCAGAGAGCTTCCCTAGAAAGACGCTGCCTCCAGGTGCTGGGACACACCTTTGCAAGGTGCTGTGGGAAACAGGAGCTGGGGAGCTGTGTTAAGTTAAAGTAGAAACCCTCCAGTGTTAGGTGTCGTGTAGGTAGTAGGACATAGGGAAAAGAGGCCAAGCTGCCTGTAGTTAGAGAAGAATGGATGTGGTTCTTCTTGTGTATTTATTTGTATCATAAACACTTGGAACAACAGACCATAAGCATCATTTAGCAGTTGTAGCCATTTTCTAGTTATCTCATGTAAACAAGTAAGAGTAACATAACAGTATTACCCTTTCACTGTTCTCACAGGACATGTACCTAATTATGGTACTTATTTATGTAGTCACTGTATTTCTGGATTTTTAAATTAATAAAAAAGTTAATTTTGAAAAATCATCTATAGTCTTGTTGCATAAGTGATTGACTCTCCAGGTCAATACTGACCTTGGACTGGGTATCAGGTCATGGGTGGACATAGTGGTTTCACAATCACCTTGACATTCTTATACTATAGCATAGTGGTGAAGAGTATGAACTCTGCAGTCAGACTATTTAGATTTTTAAGCCCACCTGTGTACTTACCAGCTGCATTTGTCAGTCCCCCAACTATAAAATGGGATATTAGTGATATTATTGCCCTTTGCCTGCAATCTTGCAATGAGTTTTAATTTAGTCATTGCATATAAAGGGATTAGAATAGTGTCTGGAGCATAGTGAGTATTCATTTATGACCATGGATATTCACAGATGTCATGGCACTGAAATTGGGTGTTGATTTCTTACCTCCCTTTAGGTCAAGATAGTTAAGAGATTGGGTACAGAAGGCCATTGCCTTAGGTTTCAATGCAGCCTCAATTGTGGTCTGCTGCTAACATTATTTTTTTTTACAAACATTTGTATAGGGATCAGAATAACAGTTTTGTCACATATGTTAATCCAAACTGAATTACCTCAAACCGCCAGTACTAGCTAAATTTGTCCTATCACAGAAGCTTAAATATGAGAGTAGTCAAACATCTCAGGTCCTGCTGAGATGTCAAATAATATAGAGACAGAAAAGTATACATCGGTGTTAGCAACCCGGAAGAAAAGTGTTGGTATGGTGATTGAAACAGAGACCAGATTGGAGTGGATTGTAAGATGTGTGCGGGGAGATGAAGAATTGGAGACAGCAGCTAAAAACAACTCTTTGGAAAAGTTCTACTACAGAGTATGCACAGATATGGTGAAGGAAGGAGCTGGAGAAGGATACAACGCCAAAGGAAAGCCATTTTGCCTTAAACATGAGAGCTATTTGGCCATATCTGAATACTGGGTGGTGGGGGGTGGGGGGCAGCATCCTATAGAAAGGATTGAAGATAATGAGGAAAAGGAGATTAGCCTGTCATGTGAGATGCATAAGAAGCCATGCCCCACCAAGGGAGGGACAGTGGAGGAGTGGCGAAGGTGGGGAGGGATAACAGGGAGGGAAATACCAGATATAGGTGATGGGGGGATGGAGGCAGCAATCCACCTTGCCATGTATGTACCTATGCAACAATCCTGCATGATCTGCACTTGTACCCCAGAACCTAAAGTACAATAAAACATAAATATTTGCTGAAAAGAAAAAAGAAGCCATGCCTCCATGCTGTACCCCTGGAACTCACAACAATTCTTGACCCACAACCTAGATGGAATTTTGGCCTCTGGTTGCCAACACTCATGCCGAGCTGTGCATAGTCACCCTTTATATCCAGCACACTTTCTTCTGGAATGTTGGGCTACAGATCCCAATATTGCTCCACTGCAAACAACTCAAACCGAACCGTTTGGCCCCCTTTCTATGGTTAGCCACATCCGAATTTCACCCAGTCCTGTCAATTTGGTCTCCTATATGTAGACAATGTTTACAAGTTTTTCTTCCCTGTAGTCTCTACTCACCTGCCCCTACTGTGATTCCCAGGAAGCACCGAGAAGTCTTGCCTGCTACCACATTTACCCACCCCTTCATTCCTTTCTTGCTTTGACCCTTGAAGAAGATCAGAATATGACACCCCAAAATATGACACTTTGGCAGAGGCATTATTTTGACTCGAAGGCAATTGAGATGTAGAAAGAGTTATCTGCCTTCCCCTTATCTGCCTAAAAGCAGGGGATACATTTCCCTCTGAGAAAGGTGCTCCCCGATATGGTTTGGATTTGCATCCCCACCCAAATATCATGTCAAATTGCAATCCCCAATGTTGGAGGAGGGGCCTCGTGGGAGGTGATTGGATCTTGGGAACAGATATCCCCCTTGCTGTTCTTGTGATAGTGAGTGATTTCTCACGAGATCCGGTTGTTTAAAAATGTGTAGCACCACCCCCCTCTGCCGTGTCTTCCTCCTGCTCCAGTCATTTGAGAGGCACCTGCTTCTCTTTGTCTTCTACTATGATTGTAAGTTTCCTGAGACCTCCCCAGAAGCCATCATGCTTTCTGTACAGCCTGTGGAACCATAAGCCAATTAAACCTCTTTTTTAAATAAATTACCTAGTTTTGTGTATATCTTTATAGCAGTGCAAGAACAGACTAATATACCCCCATTCATACCGGGGAGAGAAGAGCGATTCTAATAATTGAAGATTGGAAGTCAGCAACAAGATGAGTTTGCAGAAACAGACTGCTATGGTTTGGATATGGTTTGTTAGGCCTCACCAAGTCTCATGTTGAAATTTGATCCCCAGCGTGAGGTGGGACCTAAAGGGAGGTGTTTGGGTGATGGGGACAGATCTTTCATAAATGGCTTGGTGCTGTTCTTGTGGTAATGAGTGAGTTCTCCCTCTTAGTTCCTTCGAGAACTGGTAGTTAAAAAGTCTGGCCTCTTCTCCTCGGTCTTTTGATTCCTGTCTCACTATGTAATCTGCACATACCAGCTTCCCTTCTTCCACCTTGAGTGGAAGCTACTGGAAGCCCTCATCAGAAACAGTTGCTGGTGCCATGATTTTTGTACAGCCGACATAACCATGAGCCAAATCAACCTCTTTTTTAATAAATTACCCAGCCTTAGGTATTCTTTTATAGCAACACAGACCAAGACACAGATCTTACTAAAATAACCCTTACTGTCCACTAGCTCCCCCAAATATTTTCAGTCACTTTCCCACAATTTATCCTCCCTTGAATCCCAAACCTTTCCTTTGTTAAAAGGGTGTGAAGGCCCCAAGTGTAACCACTTGAGTTTCACTTCCTTTTTATGAATTTCCGTGCATGTTGATATTAATAAAAATTGTGTGCCTTCCCTTCTGTTAATCTGTCTTTTGTTAGTTTAATCCACAGGGTCCTAGTTACTGAACCTAAGAGAATAGAGGAAAACTTTTTCCTCCCCAACACCCATTTCCATGATAGGCACTGCTAGAAAAAGAATGCCCATTGACTGTCTGTATCATCACACATATCACCACTGGTGCCAGCTGTGCTAATCCTGGTGGGGGCTCTTTCTGCTGGTCTAGAGGAGCTACCACAGTTGTTGTGCTCTGGAATCCTCAGCATTCCCAAGTGGCACCAGATCTTGTGCATAGTGGAGAGAGTACCCTCTTTCCTCCCAACCTGTGATGTTACACTTTATCACCGTATGTGAAACCAATTAACAAATAGTTCTTGAGTGTGTATTATGTGTACCAAAGCAGGGTCTTCCTGTATCCCAGAGTCTCATAGTTTTTTATGGAAGCAAGTCATTCAAGTTCCCCTTTTATCCCTTTTATCAGGGCTCGCTTGCCAGTCTGTGCTGAGTACAAGTCTCCAAGACAGACATACTACTGTTTTCCAAATTCCTCTCCTTTCGGGGGCACATACATGTACTGCTTCCATTCCCCTCTGAAACCCTCACACAATCTAACTTCAAAGGGCCCACCCCACCAGCCTAGAAAACATGCCCAGACACCACTGAAACCTCCATGTGGGAGAGGTACCTTCTTGAATGCAGAGCTCCACCTGTTTGGGGGAACACTGTCCCCCAAATATTTCATATGCATGCACAACTTTGGGCTTTGTATATGCTCTTTCCACCACTACAGCATTCTTCCTTCTTCTGTGATTGGCAAACTTCTACCCATCCTCCAAACATCACTGCATCTGTGGAACCCTGCCTGCTCATCTCCTGGTTTGCCACCATTTTCCCTTTCTTCCTATATACTGTACCTTCCAACCATGGCAGGCAACTCCAGGATCCTGGAACTTACCATATTCTCAGGACTTCTGAACCTTCATACACAGTTCCCTTTGCCTGCAGTGTTTATTACTTGATGTCTCTACTTACCAAGCACCTACTCATTGTTAAAAACTCACATTGCATATCTCTGAAAACTTCTCCACCTCCTTCAAGGAGATTAGTTAGTTCTTTCCTCTTCTGTGCTTTCAGGAAATAATCACCAAAGTATTCTTCCTGTGCCAACCACTGTAGTAATCAATTGACATTCATACTTTTTCATTTAATCTTCACCATAGCCCTATCTGGGAAGCATCATTATTGATCCTATTTTAGACTTGAGAACATTGAAGGCATTCACCTTTTATATGCCATTATATGTAAAAACATGAAATATTTGCTCAGTCATGGTCCCCCTGATTAGATTGGAAGGCTTTTAGAAGTAAGGGACCCAATGTCCAGCACGTCCAGACACTCAGTAAATATTTGGCAAGTGAAGAGTCCATCTGGTGAGATTCTTTCTCCAGTTGGGAGAGCAAGCAGTTTGGGGAATACATAAATATGCAGAGGCTAGGCAGATTTTCAGGACATTTTCTCTGTACCTTACTCTAAAGAGAACTAACAAAACCTGGGTTAACAAGTACAAATGGAAAAATTTCTTGTTTGCTTTGCAAACTGATTTACCATAAGATGTCTTTCAAAAGAAATGATAAATATTGGATTTACACATCGATTTTTCTAAATGCTTAAAGCAAGATGTCCTTGCATTTGTGGCACAGGTTTCACAATAATACTAAGCTGTGAAGGATTTTTGCTAAGACTTCAATATCGTGGATAAGTAATATCTATGTTTCTACACGTGTTATCTATAATATAGTATAATATTTATAATAGATGTATATTACAGGCCAGGCATAGTAGCTTATACCTGTGGGAGCAACATAGTGGGACATCCATCACTACAAAAAATTTTAAAAATAGCTGAGCATGGTGCACATGTCTATAGTCCCAGCTACTCAGGAGGCTGAAGCAGAAGGATCACCTAAGCCCGGGAGTTCAAGGCTGCAGTGATCTATGATCATGCTGATCATCCCACTGCACTCCAGGCTGGGTGACAGAGCAAGACCCTGTTTCATATATATATATATATTTATATGTGTGTATATATAAAACAATACTTATATATCTTTAGATCTTTCTCTGTGTGTATATGGATAGTTAAGCTCTAACATGGTGTGTGTGGGGCCTTCACAAAATAGCCCATACAAGAGACCCAATACCTGACTTTAAGTTAATGTAGACAGAAGGAATTCTAAATTGCCTCCCACTATAAGCAGTTGCCAATCTAAGAATAATATATTGACCAAAGTTTAGAATTCAGCATGCATTTTCTTTTTGAAACATCATTCTACTTGATGCTCAAATTCCCAGGCCAGTCCACACAAGCCTCTTGAACCTTGCATGTAGACAAGTTATATATAGTATTAAGTAGTACCCACTTAAGATCCATCCCGGGGGAAGGAGCAGGTGGTGAGGAGAGGACTGAGCAGGGAGTTTCCTCTCACTTTTCTGGGTGGGATGGATGGGAGGAAGGCAAGGCACAGGCCCTAGACTAAAGCTCAAAGAAGACTAAGTTTGTACTTGACAGCTTTTTCTCTCCATTTGATCTTGCACTCTCTGGGTTCTCAGTGCCCTCATTCCTCCCTTCAGATCCATCTATCCCACCTGCCTAGTTCCACAGAGAACCTCAGGCTTTGCCATTAACCACCTCACAGCAACTATCAAAATCTAAATCCCTCCAGAGCAGCTGTCTGGCATTAGGAAGGAGGCAACTTAAGTGAAGTAAGTGATAATTGCTTAACCCTAAGATACATTTTCACTTTTAAAGACTTTATTATTCTTTTTTACCTTCAAAATGCATTCCCCAATTACAAAAATAGAGGCAGAGGGCTAAAATGAGTGAAAACCTTCTGGCAGTGGAAGCAATAGAACGGAGTTTTGGGGGTGAGGAGGATGAGATTTTGAGAGATGATAGAAGTAGGTAGCACCAAGTAAGTAGGCCGTATCTGTCCTTCCTAAGCATCCATAATCTGCGCCTTCTCTCCTTAAAAGAGTGCTAATATTATTCTTGCTTTTCTGGCTTTCTCTTTCTTTCACTCCTGAACCTCCCACTTCTCTAATATGTCCAGGTTTTGGTCTGTTTATTATGGGATGTAGCAGTTTGCATGGCAGCCAGAGGCCCTGGTGAGGAGGAAGGGGCTGCTGGTCTACACGCGTTCCTGAAAACTGTGCACCATTGTCCTCTGGCATTCACGTGGGCGTTGCCATAGGAGGGAGCAGCTCAGAAAAAGAATTCTGAAGCTCTGGAATGCATCTGCATTGGGAGCCCTCTGCACTAAGAGGTAAGTGGGAGAGGGGAATGAAAGGCTGCAGAAGGGTGTTGGCCCTTTTCAATCCTGCAATAAAGCTGTTCACCTCTGTTCAACTTATCGTCAGAATTAATAACAAAATAACTTTGGGGTAAAAACTATTGAGGAGTTCCCTCCAATCAGGGAACCAAGGGAAGACAGAGTTAATACACAGAAACAATTCATATTTCTTGTTCTTGTTTCCTACATCTCTTAACCTTCGTTTCCTTATCTGTAAAATAAGGATAAGAAAAATCTCTATGCCATAGAGTTCTTTTCAGGCTTAAATTAGTTAATAAAGTGTCCATGAGAGTGACTGGCATATAAATGCACAGTAAATGCCTTTTAAAAAAACTAGATCAGGTGTGGTCGCTTATGCTTGTAATCCCAGCAATTTGGGAGGCCAAGGCAGGAGGTTCACTTAGAGACCAGCCTGGGTAACATAGAAAGACCCCAACTTTACAAAAAGTTAAAAATAAATTAGCTGTGTGTGGTGACACATGCTGGTAGTCCCAGCTACTTAGAAGGCTGAGGCAGGAGAATCACTTGAGCTGAGGAGTTCAGGGCTGCAGTGATCATGCCCACTGCACTCCAGCCTGAAGGACAGAGCAAGATCCTGTCTCTAAAAAAATAAAATACTAAATAAAAATAAAATTTAAAAACCAGGTGAACCCTTTATTCTTGAACTCTAGTAGTTAAAAGAAAAAGAAAAGCAGTCTTAGGTTGGGTTAACTTCCATCAGAAAGTGGAAACTGCTGGGAGCAGTGGTGCATGCCTGTAGTCTCAGCTACTCTGGAGGTTGAGGTGGGAGGATCACTTAAGCCCAGGAGTTCTGGGCTACAGTGCTCTATGCTGATCAGGTGTCCGCACTAAGTTCGGCATTCCCAGGAGGTCACCGCACTAATATCGGTGACCTCCTGGGAATGGGGGACAACCAGGTTGCTTAAGGAGGTGTGAACCGGCCCAGGTCAGAAAGTGGAACCTAAGCATGTCTTTGAAAGAAGTGCCAACCTAGGATTTTCAAACAGGAGAAGGCTTTTGGGGGTCCTGGAATAAAACAGGAGAGGGGACTGTCCCTACAGGGCTTCAGCCAAAACTTAGTAAGAAGAACCACCTGACTTCAGTGCCAAGGAGAGGAAGAAAAATCTACATACTAGAAACTGGGAGTTGTGACTGCTGCATTTAGTTTTAATCACATAACTAAAAGTTGAGAAAACTGGTTAATCACACTTTTTTTTCCAAAAAATGATCTTGGGTTTTTTTTATCATAATTTCAACAAAATCCCACAGTATAACATGTGACATGGTTCTTTCCAATGTTGATTTACTCATAGGCTATAATAACAGTTTCTGTTATTCATTCATTCATCAGCTCTTTATGGACCACATATGGTGGGCCAGGTACAACGCTTGTTTCTGGGGTTCAAATGGTGAACAAGATAGATGCAGTATCTGCCCACACAGAAGTTACAGTCTACTAGGGAATACAGACACTAGACAAGCTATTACAAATGTGATGAGTAGTATGAAAGGGTGAGTTCAATGTGCTGTGACTGTAGGTCATGGTGACTTGTCCTCATGGAGAGGCAAGGAAGACTTTCAGAGGAAATGACACTGAAGGTGAGACTCAAGAGGAGTAGGGGTTCCTTGCCATATTTGGTTTGAAAACAGAGTTTCACTGCTTTAAAAGAGTTAGAACAACCATTGGTCTATAGCATTGATTCTTCAGGCGACTCCTGTCATAGGTGCACCTGGTAGAGACAGCTGGTAACCACTATAAATACTTGCCTATAAATAAATTCTACCAAGGAAAATAAAAAGCAGATCCCTAGAGGGATACAAGACAAGACAGGAATATTTTGATAGAGTGAAGGGATATAAATCTGAAGTATTATCTGAAAAGTCAGGCTTAAATATGGCTCTCGAAGGTGAGATGGGGGAATCACTTAGGTGCTGGAGTAGGGGCAGTGGTGTACCAAAATGAGAAATATTTTATCAATGACTGTTTAGAATTGCCAGTGTATAGTTATAATAAAATTCTAACCAACTTTTAGTCGGTTTTAATATTGTTTTTAAATGATTTATGAACAATGCACCTGCTTATTGACTGAAACCTGTTGGAGCACTCTCCACTCTCCCCACCACCCTGCATGCCACTAGATGGCAGTCACACAGAAGTTGGAAAAGCAAACACTAGTAGTACTCAGCCCAGTTCTCAGGAGCCGTTTGCCCTGCAATTCTAAGAAAATCAGCTCTCTGGAGTACTTCTTGGGATATGGCCTTGTCTCAAGGAGCTGAGGTCATTGTTGTACACTTGCCGTGTTTGTGCAGGGGAAAGTAGCCACTTATGGCGCTGAACTCATGTCAGAAAGAGAATAGAATTGAGGCAACTATCTGGTTGTCAGGAAACGAAAAACCCCTTCTGCAGGGACTAGTTCTGATTGTTTTCTCAAATGTCCCTTTTGCATTGGCTAGTGGAGACCCAGTCTGAGTACAATTACTCTCCTGGATCTGAAACAAAGACATAATCACATGGGGTGGGATTGGAAAGGACCAGATATTAACCCCAAGCCACAGGCAAGGGGGTGTCTGGAGCAAGACAACAGGCTTAAGAAGGCTCTGATGCAATGCAATGGGTAAGGAGGAGGGTGTTTGGGTGAAAGGAAAAGGTCAGTGTGTATTTGAAGCCAAAACTGTGGCCTATGGGATGCCTTGAAGTTTCGGAAACTGAGGACAAGCTCCAAGAATATTGAGACATTCTGGCAAGTTTGGAGAGGGAACCCCTCCAGAAAAACACAGACAATTCGAGCTGATTGAATGGCTTTGGACAGAAAATGGGACTCTGTGTTGGATGAGAGGGGAAGGTTTGTAAGCAAGTATAGGGAAAGGAGGTTCTGGGACAGAGCAAAAGGAAGGGAAGACCTCAAAAGTAAAGGAAGACTAAACTAGGCTTTTCATGACTGCAGTCTGCTAAAGTTTTGGGGTAGACATTACTATCTCCTTGCCCTCCCAACAAACTAAGATGTAGGCATATTTGGCCTTGGTCACATATTTTGCTGTCCCCTCCTACCTTTTGGCTCCCATCCCTGGTGCTCAACACCCTCTTTTTTCCCTTAGAGTGTTTTCCAACACTGGTAGAAGTTGGAGAACATTTGGGGTTTGGTTCTCTGGAGTGGTACTAACTAAGCAATAATTCATCTATCAAAGTTTGAGTACTATTATAAGTATAAAAACTGTCAAATTCCTCAAGCACACATGGCACCCAAAATACTGATTCTAGCCCACTAGACCTGCTTGGAGCCATTGCAGATCCCTACTCTGCTTTTAGGTTGAAAGTGTTCGATGTCCTACCCTGAAGCAAGCCAATTAATCCAGACAACTGTGTTAGTGGCTGCTAATAAGTTGATGCCCTACTAAATGAAAAAATTCTACCCTATGAAGAAAGGTCTTTGTTTAATTTAGTGGTTCCTAAACATTTTGAGTCCATGTAACTATTTTATCAATCAAAACTATCTGAATATCCCATGACAGTAGTTATACTTCTAGTCTCTGCTAATTGAGAAAATATATAATGAAAAAAGTTATTATATAATAAAAAGTTACAGGTGCAGAAGATTTTGTCCTTTATTAATCACAACAGTACCCATGTATGAGAAATAGTAGCAAATGTGTGTAAGATATATTTAATCAAAATAAAAGCCTTGATTGCAAGCTGACTTGCGGGTTTCTCACATAACTCCCTGGCTCCCCGGAGTGTTATGGCCCCAGATTAAGAACCACTGTCTGAACCAGAACAAAAATGATTGAGAAACTTTACATCTCTTTCAAAGTTTCATACTGAAGATACTTTAATGTCAGGAGGGGAGGGTAGAGCCTCTCCCAAGTACCTCACAGATGTATTTTCTGTAGGAGGTCTGGGCAGGGCTAGTTAATAGCTAACAAAAGAAAATAAAGAAATGTTGCTGTTTCAGGGAGCCACCCTAAAAGCTCATGTAAATAACTTCCACAGAGACCAATGCTGGAGAAAGCTGGTGGAACATTCAGGGTTGAACTTTTGGAAGTAGAGTTTGCCAGACAATAGGCCATTCATCAGAGTTTGGCTACCATCACAAATACAAAAGAATCAATTTCCCCAAGCAGGCCTAATAGAGAAAAGCCACAAAACTCTGTGAATATATGAAAACCCACTTAATTGAACACTTTAAAGGGTGCATTGTATGACCTGTGAATTATGGTCAATAAAATTGTTATTCTGAAAATAAAGTGAGTATCAGGAGTACTTAGTTCAGCACAGTCGCTAATACTAAGTTCCCCATATCTGAGCACGTTCTGCCTCCAATATCCAGGGCCTGTGAATTTAGACTATCCTCAGCTCCACAGAAAGTTGGTTCTTACTGATAGTGTCAATCTGACTTTGTATATTCTGAGAGGAGATGCTGATAAAAGACATCAGGTAGCAAAGTAGAGTAGAGAGGAGGAGTAAAACACCAACACTGAAATCAGGTCAGCCTGGTTCCCTGTTCTTGCTCTATGACTTTGGGTATGTCTTTGCATCTCTATGAGCCTCATATTTTAAATCAATGTGTTTTATTGCATTGCTAGCTCCTGTCTCCTGACGTTGCTTTATATAGAAGTGCTTTTTTTCATCTCTGCATATTTGAAGATTTTCTAGATACCTTTGTTAATTGAACTTTAGTTTATTCTCTGAAGATCATTGTATGATTTATATTCCTTTAAATGTCTTCTTTTCTGCTACTTTATCTGTATCTATATATTTTTTTATTTTAGATTCAAGGGTGCATATGCAGGTCCCACAGTATACCCTCTCTTGGAATATGTTCCATATACATTTGAAACTAATGCATATTCTCCTGTTGTTGGGTGAAGTGTTTTACAAATGATAATTAAGTCAAATGGTTGATAGCGTTGTTTTGGTCTTCTGTATTTTTTATGACATTCAGTATACTTGTTCTATCAGTTACTGAGAGAGGAATATTGAATTTCCAAAAACAATTGTCTCTTTATCCTGATTTCTATCATTTTTTACTCAAGTTTTTAAACTTCTGTTGTTAACTGCATACATATTTTGAACTGTTATATCTTCTGGGAGAATTAACCCCTTTATAATTATAGAATGTCTCTCAATATCTCTAATAATATTCCTTGAACTGAAGTCTACTTTATCTGATATCAGTATTTCAGATTTCTTTTTTTTTAAGTTCTGCAATTCATGTGCAGGATGTGCAGGTTTGTTGCACAAGTAAATGTGTGCCATGGTGGTTTGCTGCACGGATCATCCCATCACCTAGGTATTAAGCCCAGCATCCATTAGCTGCTTTTCCTGATGCTCTTCCTCCTCCTGTTCCCATAACAGGCCCCAGTATGTGTTGTTCCCCTCCCTGTGTCCATGTGTTCTCATTGTTCAGCTCCTACTTATAAATAATAACATGCAGTGTTTGGTTTTCTGTTGCTGCATTAGTTTGCTGAGGATAATGGCTTCCAGCTCCATCCATGTTCCTGTAAAAAACATGACTTTGTTCCTTTCTATGGCTGCATAGTATTCCATAATGTATACGTACCACATTTTCTCTATCCAGTCTATCATTAATGGGCATTTGGGTTGAATCCATCTCTTTGCTATTGTGAATAGTGTTGCAATGAACATATGTGTTCATATATATTTATAATAGAATGATTTATATTCCTTTGGGTATATACCTAGTAATGAGATTGCTGGGTCAAATGGTATTTCTTTTTCTTTGAGATGGAGTTTTGCTCTTGTTACCCATGCTGGAGTGCAATGGAATGATCTGGGCTCACTGCAACCTCTGACTCCTGGGTTCAAGTGATTCTCCTGCCTCAGCCTCCCAAGTAGCTGGAATTACAGGCATGCACCACCATGCTTGGCTAATTTTGTATTTTTAGTAGAGACGGTTTTCTCCATGTTGGTCAGTCTGGTCTTGAACTCCCAACCTTAGGTGATCTGCCCACCTGGGCTTCCCAAAGTGCTGGGGTTACAGGGGTAAGCCACTGTGCCCAGCCAGCATTTCTTGTTCTAAATCTTTGAGGAATAGCCAACTGTCTGCCACAATGGATGAACTAATTTATACTCCCACCAACAAATGTAAAAGTATTCCTATTTCTCTGCAATCTCACCAGCAGCTGTTGTTTCCTGACTTTTTAATAATCACCATTCTGACTGGCATGAGATGGTATCTCATTGTGGTTTTGATTTGCATTTCTCTAATGATTAATGATGTTGAGTTTTCTTCCATATTTTTTTTGTTACATAAATGTCTTCTTTTGAGAAATGTCTGTTCATGTCTACTTTTTAATGTTTTTTTTTTATTTTCTCTTATAAATTTGCTTCAGTTCATTGTAGATTCTGGATATTAGATCTTTGCCAGATGGATAGATTGCAAAAATTTTCTCCTACTATGTAGGTTGTCTGTTCACCCCAATGATAGTTTCTTTTGCTATGCTGTTAAGTTCAATTAGATCCTGTTTGTTCATTCTTGCTTTTGTTGCAATTGCTTTTGGTGACTTTTTCATGAAATATTTGCCCATACCTATGTCCTCAATGGTATTGCCTAGATTTTCTTCTAGGGTTTTTATAGTTTTGGGTTTGATATTTAGGTGTTTATTCCATCTTCAGTTAATTTTTGTAGATGGTGTAAGGAAGGGGCCTAGTTTCAATTTTCTACATATGGCTAACCAGTTCTCCCAGCATCATTTATTAAATAGGGAATTTCTTCCCCATTGGTTGTTTTTTTCAGGTTTGTCAAAGATCAGATGGTTGTAGATGTGCAGTCTTATTTCTGAGTTCTCTATTCTATTCTATTGATCTATATCTCTGTTTTTGTACCATTACCATGCCGTTTGGGTTATGGTAGCCCTGTAGAATAGTTTGAAGTAGGATTGTCTTGGCTATACAAGCTCTTTTTTAGTTTCACATGAATTTTAAAAGTTTTTTTCCTAGGTATTTTATTCTCTTTGTAGCAATTGTGAATGAGAGTTCATTCATAATTTGGCTCTCTGCTTCTCTATTGTTGGTATATAAGAATGCTTGTAATTTCTGCACATTGATTTTTCCCCTGAGGCTTTGTTGCAGTTACTTATATAGAAGTGTTTTCTTTCATCTCTGCATATTTGAAGATTTTGCAGATACCTTTGTTACTGAGTTTTTATTTATTCTATGAAGATCATTGTATGATTTATATTCCTTTAAATGTCTTCTTTTTTGCTATTTTATCTGTATCTATACGTTTTTTATTTTAGATTCAAAGGTGCATATGCAGGTCCCACAATATACCCTTTCTTGGAATATGTTCCATATACATTTTTAAATAATGCATATTCTCCTGTTGCTGGGTGAAGTGTTTTACAAATGACAATTAGATCAAACTGAATACCCTTTATTTCTTTTTCTTGCCTGATAGTTCTGGCTAAAACTTCCAATACTATGTTGAATAGGAATGGTGAGAGAGCACCCTTGTCTAGTGCCAGTTTTCAAAGGGAATGCTTCGCAGAAACTTTAGGATTGTTTTTTCTATTTCTGTGGAAAAAGCCATTGGTATTTTGATAGGAATTATTTTGAATCTATAGGTCACTTTCAATAATATGGACATTTTAATAATATTAATTCCAGTTCTGTGAAGAAGGTGGATGGTAGCTTGATGAGGATAGCATTGAATCTATGAATTACTTTAGGCAGTATGGCCATTATCACGATATTGATTCTTCCTAACCATGAGCATGGAATGTTTTTCCATCTGTTCGTTTCTTATTTCCTTGAGCAGTCGTTTGTAGTTCTCCTTGAAGAGGTCCTTCACATCCTTTGTTTGTTGTATTCCTAGGTATTTTATTCTCTTTGTAACAATTGTGAATGGGAGTTCACTCATGATTTGGCTCTCTGTTTGTCTGTTATTGGTGTATAGTAATGCTTGTGATTTTTGCACACTGATTTTTGTATCCTGAAACTTTGCTGAAGTTGCCTGTCATCTTGAGGAGATTTTGGACTGAGACAATAGGGTCTTCTAAATGTACAATCATGTCATTTGCAAATAGAGACAATTTGACTTTCTCTTTCCCTTACTGAATACCCTTTATTTCTTTTTCTTGCCTGGTAGCTCTGGCTAAAACTTCCAATACTATGTTGAATAGGAGTGGTGAGAGAGGGCATCCTTGTCTAGTGCCAGTTTTCAAAGGGAATGCTTCCAGTTTTTGCCCATTCAGTATGATATTGCCTGTGGGTTTAACATAAATAGCTGTTATTATTTTGAGATCTGTTCCATCAATACCTAGTTTATTGAGAGTTTTTAGCATAAAGGGCTGTTGAATTTTGTCAAAAGCCTTTTCTGCATCTATTGAGATAATCATGTGGTTTTTGGTTTTGGTTCTATTTATGTGATGGATTACATTTATAGATTTGTGTATGTTGGACCAGCCTTGTATACCCAGCATGAAGCCTAATTGTTCGTGATGGATAAGCATTTTGATGTGCTGTGGCATTCGGTTTGCCAGTATTTTATTGAAGATTTTTGCATTGATGTTCATCATGGATATCGTCCTGAAATTTACTTTTTTAGTTGTGTCTCTGCCAGGTTTTGGTATCAGGATGATGTTAGTCTCATAAAATGAGTTAGGGAGGATTCCCTCTTTTTGTATTGTTTGCAATAGTTTCAGAAGGCTTCGCACCAGCTCCTCTTTGTATGCCTGGTAGAATTTGGCTATGAACCTATCTGTGAACCTCAATCAAAAACACATTGAGATATCATCTCAAGCCAGTTAGAATGGCGATCATTAAAATATCTGGAGACAACAGATGCTGGAGAGGATGTGGAGAACTCGGAACAATTTTACACTATTGGTGAGAGTGTAAATTAGTTCAAACATTGTGGAAGACAGTGTGGCAATTCCTCAAGGATCTTGAAACAGAAATATTTGACCCGGCAATCCCATTACTGGGTATATACCCAAAGGATTATTAATTATTCTATTATAAAGACACATGCATACATATGTTCATTGTGGCAATGGCAAAGACCTGGAGCCAACCCAAAGGCCCATCAATGATAGATTGGATAAAGAAGATGTGGCAGATATACACCATGGAATGCTATGCAGCCATAAAAAAGGATGAGTATGTATCTTTTGCAGGGACATGGATGAATCTGGAAACCATCATTCTCAGCAAACTGACACAAGAACAGAAAACCAAACACCGCATGTTATCACTCACAGGTGGGTGTTAACAATGAGAACTCATGGACACAGTGAGGGGAACATCACACACTGGGGTCTGTTGAGGGTGGTGGGATAGGGGAGAGATAGCGTGGGGTGGGGAGATTAGGAAGGGATAACATTGGAAGAAACACATAATGTAGGTGATGGGGGGATGGAGGCAGCAAACCACCATGGCATGTGTAGACCTATGTAACAATCCTGCAAGATCTGCACCCATACCCCAGAACTTAAAGTACAATAAAAAATAATAACAATTCTTCCAATCCATGAACACAAATATATTTTCATCTACTTGTCTTCAGTTTCTTTCATCAATTTTTTTATAGTTTCCAGTGTACAGATATTTTACTTTCTTGGTGCTTTGTCATTTGATAAGTGCATTTTGCACCACTTACATTTAATGCAATTAGTGAAATGGTAGCATTTAGGTCCATGGTTTTATTATTTTCTGTGGTTGTTCCTCAGTTTCTACTCTCTTGCTTTCTTTTGGTTTCATTTGGATATTTTTCAGTATTCCATTTTAATTTGTCCGTTTAACTCCTAATAAATATTTTTGTATATTTTAGTGATTCCTGTAGAGATTAAAATATATATAATTAGTTTTCCAAAATTTTAATTTTAAAATTAATATTTTATTATTTCAACTGTACTTTGGAAATATTTCCACTATATGGATCCCCTTACACTCTCTATGTTGTAGTCATTTTTTATATATATACAGACAAACCTGTTTTGTTACACTTCACGTTATTGCAGTTTATAGATAATGTGTTTTTTACAAATTTAAGGTCTGTGGAAACGCTGTATTAAAAAGTATATTGGTACTCATTTTTCCAACAGCATGTGCTCACTTTCTGTGTGCCACATTTTTGTAATTCTCACAATATTTCAAACCTTTTCATTCTTTTATCTATTATGATGATCAGTGATATCTGATATTTGATGTTACTATTGTAATTGTTTTGGGGCACCACAAACCATGCCCATATAAGATGGAAAACTTAATCGAAAAATACTGTGTGTGTTCTGACTGCTATACTTACCAGCTATCCTCTCATCTCTCTCCCTCTCTCCTTTGTTTAATGAGGGCATGGCCTCTGTCTTCTCCATCATACCTGGTAACCATGGGGATGACCCACACTAAGTGTCCCAGGCAAGTCTGATGATGTTTGTAGCAAGCAAGAGTTGCCATTCTTGAGTGTAATTCTCCTCTTGCCTGGCTGCCCCAAATTTGGGAAAATCTTCACAAACCAACTGTGCAAAGAATGCTTAGGGGTATTAAAGCATTTGGTCTAGAAGGCAAGGCCACTGAAGAGATGCAGTAGTTTGGATAATTAATATAAGTCTCTCTGTTAGCTCTTTGACTGTTGAATTATTTCAAAGGCATTTGCTCCACATATTCAGCCTTGGGAATCAAAGGAACTGTGCTGAGAAGACACTGTGGGCTGAGGCTCCTCATGCTTCCTCGTGGTGTTCAATTCCTAAGCCCACGATCCTCTGGAGGAGCGTTCTTTACAAACCAAGGTCTCTATTTCATCACATGTGGCTAACGGATCAGAATCATCAGCCACCTGCAACAATTTTACATCCAGGTGCTTTCTCTTGTCAACTACAGATCAAGAAATGAATGTATGAAAGCGGATATCTTTTTTCCTCTTTCAAAATAGGAGCAGCTGACATCATTTGCAGTATGGAACCGCTGAAAACCTTGAACAATTCATTTCAGGGCACTTTCTGGGGAATATTTCCATCCGGTGTAGTGATGTGTACCAATCCAACCCACCCATTTTGTTTAGTGCACTGCTATATTTTAAAAGGTTTGTCTTTCATTTTGAGAAACCAGATAAAAATTATAACAATGTGGGGGTGGGAGAAAACTTACAACAATGCATTCCTTATTCTTTGTTTGCAATTTACTGAGAACCTGTCCCAAGTAGTCATGACCAAAAAAAAAAAAAAAAAAAAGGAACTTATTGAACAATGTAACTGAATAATTCAGGGAAAACTGAAAACTTAGCCTCAGGTGAACCTTATTCTGCTCATTGAGTCTCTTGCTCTCTTTCTCTATTTCTCAGCTCCACATCCTCAATGAGGACTCCATTCTCAGGTAGAGTCTCCCTTCTTAGTTTAAAAGAGGGACATGACTGCTACTTCCCGGTATATACACTACCCCATTCATGTCAAAGTAAAGCATTTCCTTCCAATATTCCCAAGCCAAAGTTTTAAGATTCAGTATAATTTGAACATTTGAGTTATATGCCCACCCCCAACCAAACACTATGTCCAGGGGATGAAACAAGTGCCTGGCTTATACTAGTTTATGTGTTACATAAGTCCATTGGTCAACTGCCTCAAAACTACACGTATCCCCAAATGGGAATCAGGATTTTTGGGAAGGGAGAAAGTAGAAATGAGTGATGGAAAGGCAAACAACAAATGTCCACTTGATGTGACACAAATTGTTGCTTATATTAGGTAATTGTTTTCACTTTAAACTTGTCTAAACCCTTTCACACCCATTAACACACTAGAGTCTTGCAACAACCCTAACAGGTAATCAATATTGGAAACATTATATTGGAAACATTGTTCCCACTTCATAGATGAGGAAACTGAAGCCCAAATGAGTCTAGTGAATTCAATAAAGCTGCACTGTTGCATAGTGTCACAGACACTTGACCTTGGGGTTGTAGAAATCTGATCCTCTAACGCCAAATCCATGTTTATATGAATCGTTTATTATATCTTACTTTTTAACCCCATAACCCACTCTCATTCCCCTCCTTCCCATTCTTGCAACCTTCCTAAAATATTAATATTTAACAGGTAGTTTTTTGTTAGAATGTGTTCTTTCAAACTGTGTATTGTTGTTTTGTGTGCATATCTTCTTAATCTATACAAGTAGTACTATCTTACATTGCTCTTTCTGTTCCTTAGTTTTTTCTTTTCTTTAATCCTTTGAAAATTTTTTATTTTACTTTAAGTTCTGGGATACATGTGTAGAATGTGCAGGTTTATTACACAGGTATACACATGCCATGGTGTTTTGCTGCACCTATCAGTCCTTAATTTATGTTTTTAGCCCTACATGCATTAGCTATTTGTACTGCTGCTCTCCCTGCACTCCCCCCACCAACAGACCCTGGTGTGTGTTGTTCCCCTCAACCTGTGTCCACGTGTTCTCATTGTTCAACACCCACTAATGTGTGAGACCATGCAATGTTTAGTTTTCTGTTCCTGTGTTAGTTTGCTGAGGATAATGGCTTCCAGCTTCATCCATGTCCCTGCAAAGGAAATGATCTCATTCCTTTTTATGGCTGCATAGCATTCAATGGTGTATATGTATATGTACCACATATTCTTTATCTAGTCTATGATTGATGGGCATTTGGATTGGTTCCATGCCTTAGCTATTGTAAATAGTGCTTCCAAAAACATATATGTTAATGTATATACTAGAATGATTTACATTCCTTTGGCTATATACCCAGTGGTGGGATTGCTGGATCAAATGGTATTTCTAGTTCTAGACCTTTGAGGAATCACCACACTGTCTTCAACAATGGCTGAACTAGTTTATATTCCCATCAACAGTGTGAAAACATTTCTGTTTTTCCACAGCCTCGCCAGCATCTGTTGTTCTTTGATTTTTTTTTTTTTTTTTTGAGACAGAGTTTTGCTCTTGTTACCCAGGCTGGAGTGCAATGGCACGATCTCGGCTCACTGCAACCTCCGCCTCCTGGGCTCAGGCAATTCTCCTGCCTCAGCCTCTTGAGTAGCTGGGATTACAGGCACGTGCCACCATGCCCAGCTAATGTTTTGTATTTTTAGTAGAGATGGGGTTTCACCATGTTGACCAGGATGGTCTCGATCTCTTGACCTCGTGATCAACCTGCCTCAGCCTCCCAAAGTGCTGGGATTACAGGCGTGAGCCACCGTGCCCAGCCTGAATTTTTAATAATTGCCATTTTGCCTGGCATCAGATCGTATCTCATTGTGATTTTGATTTGCATTTCTCTAATGATCAGTGATGTTGAGCTTTTTTTCCTATGTTTTTGGCCATATAAATGTCTTCTTTTGAGAAGTGTCTGTTCATATCCTTTGCCCACTTTTTGATGGGGTTGTTTGTTTGTTTTCTTTTGTACATTTGTTTAAGTTCCTTGTAATTCTGGATGTTAGACCTTTGTCAGATGGGTAGATTGAAAATGTTTTCCTCCATTCTGTAGATTATCTGTTCACTCTGATGATAGTTTCTTTTGCTGTGCAGAAGCTCTTTAATTATCCCATTTGTCAATTTTAGCTTTTGTTGAAGTTGCTTTTGGCAATTTTATCATGAAGTCTTTGCCCATGTTTATGTCCTGAATGGTATTGCCTAGGTTTTCTTCCAGGGCGTTTATGGTTTTGGGTTTTACACTTAACATCTTTAATCCATCTTGAGTTAATTTTTGCATAAGGCATAAGGAAGGAGTCTAGAGTCTAGTTTCTGCATATGGCTAGCCAGTTTTCCAGCACTGTTTACTGAATAGGAGATCCTTTCCCCATTGCTTGTTTTTGTCAGGTTTGTTGATGATCAGATGGTTGTAGATGTGTGGCGTTATTACTGAGGCCTCTGTTCTGTTCCATTGGTCTATATATCTGTTTTGATACCAGTACCATGCTGTTTTAGTTACTATAGCCTTGTGTGTAGTTTGAAGTCAGGTATGTAATGCCTCCAGCTTTGTTCTTTTAGCTTAGGCTTTTCTTGGCTATACGGGCCCTTTTTTGGTTCCATATGAAATTTAAAGTATTTTCTTCTAATTCTGTGAAGAACGTCAATAGTAGTTTGATGGGAATAGCATTGAATCTATAAATTACTTTGGGCAATATGGCCATTTTCACGATATTGATTCTTCCCATCCATGGGTATGGAAGGTTTTCCATTTCTTTGTATCCTCTCTTATTTCCTTGAGCAGTGGTTTGTAGTGATTCTTGAAGAGGTCCTTCAGATCTCTTGTTAGCTGTATTCTTGGATATTTTATTTCTTCATAGCAATTGTTGATGAGAATTCATTCAGATTTGGCTCTCTGCTTGTCTATAATTGGTGTACAGGAATGCTTGAAATTTCTGCATATTGATTTTGTATCCTGAGACTTTACTGAAATTGTTTATCAGCTTAGGAAATTTGGAGACTGAGACGATGGGGTTTTGTAAATATACAATCACATTGCTTGCAATCAGAGGCAATTTAACTTTCTCTCTTCCTATTTGAATACCCTTTATATCTTTATCTTGCCTTGCTGCACTGGTCAGATTTTCCAATATCACGTCAAATAGGAGTGATAAGAGAGGACATACTTGTCATGCACTGGTTTTCAAAGGGAATGCTTCCAGGTTTTGCCCATTCAATATGATATTGGCTATGGTGTATCGTAAATATCGCTTATTATTTTGAGATATGTTTCATCAATACATAGTTTATGGAGAGATTTTTAACATGAAGGGATGTTGAATTTTATTGAAGGCTTTTTCTACATCTATTGAGATAAGCATGTGTTTTTTTGTCATTTGCTCTATTTATGTGATGGATTATATTTATTGATTTGCATAGGTTGAACCAGCCTTGCATCCTGGGGATGAAGCTGACTTGATTGTGGTGAATAAGGTTTTTGAGGTGCTGCTAGATTTGCTTTGCCAGTATTGGTTTTTTTAGTTTGGTATTTAAAAATTTTTAAATATTTAATAATTAATATTGATGGGATGACTGATATACAATGCAATTATCTATTTTACAAGGAGATTCTGTACATCAGGAGGCATCTTGAAGTACAATACACCAGGCTTTCATTTCTTCTTTACCTTATAATTGTGAGTTTACATATAAGTTGGTACATGGAAAGGAAATGCAAAATCAATTTTTATATACATGAAAACAAAGCAAACACCCAAATAGACTTGACCCCCAAAATGTCTTCTTTCATTTGAAGAGAACATGAATGAGAAGAAAGATGAACCACATTACTTAGTGACCCACAGAAGATGAACAAGTAGCTCAGGAAATCAAAATCTGTTTCAAGCTTGGCACATTAGAGTAAGAAAGGTAGTGAAATAAGAGTTTGAAAATGTTATCTCAAGCCATAAAAAATACTGGAAGAAGGCAGTCTCCAAACCAATAAGATAGAATGGCTAGAAGAAGTCAAGTTAGCAGTTATTGTGTGGCTACCTTATATCCAAACCTCTAACAGACTGAGTGGAAATATCACTTATTTTCCCTCAGTTATCCCAAGTATTAGTAAACTTCAAGGAGGCTGGGTACAATGGTTCATACTTGTAATCTCAGAACTTTGGGAGGCCAAGAAGGGCAGATCCCTTGAGCCCAGGAGTTCAAGACCAGCCTGGGAAACATGGAGAACCTTGTCTGTAAAAAAAAAAAAACCACTAAAAGTTAACTGGGCATGGCGGCACGTGCCTGCAGTCCCAGCTAGCTTTGCCAGTATTTTATTGAGGATTTTTACATCAATGTTCATCAGGGATATTACCCTGAAGTTTCTTTCTTTGTTTTGTCACCTCCCGGTTTTGGTATCAGGATGATGGTGGCTTCATAAAATGAGTTAGGGAGGAGTCCCTCATTTTCAATTGTCTGGATATTTTCAGAAGGAATGGCACCAGCTCTTCTTTGTAATTCTTGTAGAATTCAGCTGTAAATCTGTCTGATCCTTGGCTAGTTTTTGGTTGGTATGCTATTAATTAATTAATATCTCAATTTCATAACTTGTTATTGGTCTATTCAGGGAATGCACTTCTTTTTGGTTTAGTCTTGGGAGGGTATATGGGTTGAGGAATTTATCCATTTATTTTAAATTTTGTAGTTTATTTGCATAGAGGTGTTCATAGTATTCTCTGTTGGTAATTTGTATTTCTGTGGGGTCAGTTGTGATATACCCTTTATCATTTTTTATTGTGTCTATTTGATTCTTCTCTCTTTTCTTCTTTATTAGTCCAGTTAGTGGTGTATCTATTTTGTTAATGTTTTCTGAAACCTAGCTCCTAGATTCATTGATTTTTTGAAGGATTTTTTGTGTCTCTATATCCTTCAGTTCTGTGCTGATCTTAGTTATTTCTTCTCTTCTACTAGCTTTTGGATTTGTTCTTGCTTTTCTAGCTCTTTTAGTTGTGACAGTAGGTTGTCGATTTGAGATCTTTCTAGCTTTCTGATGTGGACATTTAGTGTTGTACGTTTCCCTCTTAACACTGCTTTAGCTACCTCCCAGAAATTCTGGTACATTGTTTCTTTGTTCTTATTGGTTTCAAAGAACTTCTTGACTTCTGCCTTAATTTCATTATTTACCCAGCAGTCATTCAGGAGCAGATTGTTCAGTTTCCATGTAGTTGTGCGGTTTTGAGTGAGTTCTTAATCCTGAGTTCTAATTTGATTGCACTGTGGTCTGAGAGATGATTTGTTATGATTTCAGTTCTTTTGCATTTGCTGAGGAGTGTTTTACTTCCATTTATGTGGCCAATTTTACAATAAGGGCTATGTGGCACAGAGAAGAATGTATATTATGTTGATTTGGGGTGCAGAGTTCTGTAGATGTCTATTAGTTCACTTGATCCAGAGCTGAGTTGAAGTTCAGAATATCTTTGTTAATTTTCCATCCGTTGATGTGTCTAATAATGACAAAACGGTGTTACCCATCTCCCACTAT
Source organism: Callithrix jacchus (assembly GCF_049354715.1). Classification (NCBI taxonomy): domain Eukaryota; kingdom Metazoa; phylum Chordata; class Mammalia; order Primates; family Cebidae; genus Callithrix; species Callithrix jacchus. Next base: position 107,036,356 of record NC_133524.1, on the reverse strand, counting down.
TACTGTGTGGGAGTCTAAGTCTCCTTGAAGGTCTCTAATAACTTGTTTTATGAATCTGGGTGCTCCTATATTGGGAGCATATCTATTTAGGATAGTTAGCTCTTCTTGTTAAATTGATCTTCTTACCATTATGTAGTGCCCTTCTTTGTCTTTTGTCTCTTTATTGGTTTAAATTCTGTTTTATCAGAGACTAGGATTACAACCTCTGCTTTTTTTTGCTTTCCATTTACTTGGTAAATTTTTGTCCATCCTTTATTTTGAGCCTATATGTGTCTTTGCAGATGAGAAGGGTCTCCTGAATATAGTACACCAATGGGTCTTGATTCTTTATCCAATTTGCCAGTCTGTGTCTTTTAATTGGGAAATTTAACCCATTTACATTTAAGATTAATATTGTTACATGTGAATTTGTTCCCATCATCATGATGCTAGCTAGTTGTTTTGCACACTAGTTGATGCAGCTTCTTCATAGTGTCATTGGTCTTTATATTTTGGTGTGTTTTAGCAGTGGCTGGTACCAGATTTTCCTTTCCATATTTAGTAATTCCTTCAGGAGCTCTTGCCAGGTAGGCCTGATGGTGACAAAATCCCTCAGCATTTGCTTATCTGTAAAGGATTTTATTTCTCCTTCATTTATGTTTGGCTGGATATGAAATTCTGGGTTGAAAATTCTTTTCTTTAAGAATGTTAAATATTGGCCCCCACTCACTTCTGGCTTGTGGGGTTTTTGCTGAGAGGTCCACTGTTAGTCTGATGGGCTTCCCTTTGTGAGTCACGTGGCCTTCCTCTCTGGCTGCTCTTAACATTTTTTCCTTCATTTAGACTTGGAGAATCTGCTGATTATGTGTCTTCAGGTTGATTTTCTTGTGGAGTATCTTAGTGGCATTCTCTGTATTTCCTGATTTGAATATTGTCCTGTCGTGCTAGGTTGGGGAAATTCTCCTGGATAATGTCCTGAAGTGTGTTTTCCAACTTGGTTCCATTCTCCCTGTCTCTTTGAGGTATTCCAATCAATCATGGATTTGTTGTTTTTATATAGTTCTGTATTTCTGAGAGTTTCAGTTCATTCCTTTTCATTCTTTTTTCTCTAATCTTGTCTGCATGCCTTATTTCAGCAAGATGGTCTTGAAATTGTGATATTCTTTCTTCTGCTTGGTCAATTCAGCTATTGATATTTGTGTATATTTCGCAAAGTTCTCATACTGTGTTTTTCAGCTCCATCAAGCCATTTATGTTTCTCTGTAAACTGGTTATTCTAGTTAGCAGCTTTTGTAACCTTTTATCAAGGTTCTTAGCTTCTTTGCATTGAATCAAAACATGCGCCTTGAGCTCAGTGGAATTTGTTATTACCCACCTTAGGAAGCCTATTTTTGTCAGTTCATTCATTTCATCCTCCATCCAGTTCTGCACCCTTGCTGGAGAGGCATTGCCATCATTTTGAGAAGAGGCACTTTGGCCTTTTGGGTTTTCAGCATTTTTTTCATTTATTCTTTCTCATCCTCATGAGTTTGTCTAGTTTAAATATTTGAGGCTGTTTACCCTTAGATGGGGTTTTTGTGGGGACTTTTTTTGTTGATGTCATTGTTGTTGCTTTCTGTTTGTTTGTTTTTCTTTAAATGGTCAGGTCCCTCTTCTGTAGGGCTGCTGTGGTTTGCTGGGGGTTCACTTCAGGTCCTCTCCAGTTTGCTCCCGCACCTGGAGACGTCATTTCAGGAGGCTGGAGAACAGCAAAGATGGATGCCTGCTCCTTCCTCTGGGATCTCTGACCTTGAGGGGCACTGACCTGATGCCAGTAAGAACACCCCTGTCTATGGGGTCTGACAACCCCTGTTGGAGGGTCTTGTCTAGTTGGATGGCATGAGATGCAGGCCCCATTTAACAAAGCATGTGGACTGTCCCATGGTGGAGGGGGTGTGCCACATTGGGGGGAAACCCACTAGTGTGGGCTGCCCAGATTCCTCAGAACTAGCAGGAAGAAAGACTAAGTCTGCTGGTCCATGGAGACAATGACCACCTCTCCACCTAAAGACTCAGACCCAAGGAAATCAGAGTTCTGTCCCTAAGCCCCAGGCTGGAGTTGTTGGAGTTCCTGCAGGGAGGCCCCACCCAGTGAGGAGGGATGAGTCAGGGTCAGGCCTAAGGAAGCACTCTGGCCACAGTCTGCCACAGCCAGTGTGTTGAGCTGCAGGGAATACCTCTTGGGACCAAACAGTCTAGCCTCCCTGGCTTCAGCAGGAGAAAACTACACCCTGTAACTATAGATATGGCTGCCACCCTTCCCCTGCCCTGGGAGCTTAGCGCGTTAGTCAGCTAGCAGTCCCACTGTTGGCTGTCACCCCTCCTCCAAGGAGCTCAGATGGTTTAGAAAGCGGGCAGCCACAGCTGTGGTGATGCTGCCTCTCCCCATGGGTACTTGGCAGGCTTAGGCAGATTGTAGGCTAGTGGCTGCTATAGCTGAGAATCTGTGCAGCTCTATGGTTGGGATCCTAAGCCCTGGTGGCATGAGCTCACGAGTGGGATTTCCTGATGTGAGGGTTCCATAGTTCTGTGGAAAAAAACATGATTTCCCAGTCTGGGTTACCTGCTCTCTCATGACCTCCCTTGGGTGGGAACTGGGAGCTCCCCTGCCCCATGTGGCTCTCAGGTGGGCTACCACACCACACTGGTCTTTCTTCCTCTCCGTGGGTCACATGAGATACGTTGTCAGTCCTGATGACAGAATCTGTATTCCTAAGTTGTCAGTGAAGGATTCACACATTGTTTTGGTTCTTTTTGATGGGAGCCTCCAATCGCTGCAGCTTCTAGTCGGCCATCTTGGCCCCACCCCTTCACCTCTGCCAACCCCGTTTCTTAGTTATTTTCTAATTGATGTAGAAACATTATGTTTCCACATCAATTCATGTTGCTGTGCATATATTTAATCTTTACTTATAAGTGTTGCATAATACTTCATGGCATGCCTCTACCACATTTTACCTACCCACTGGCTCAGTCAAGGGCTCCCACTGGGATTCTGCTACCTTCCACCACCACAAATAGCAGTTTCATGAACATCTTCATACATGTCTCCCTATGGTCTTATGTGAGGATTTTCAGGGATAGTATACTCAAGAGCAGCATTGTTGGATCATAGGATACATATATATTAATATTTAATGTTACCACGTTAGTTATATGACCCTCAAGCCAGTGCAGCATTTCTTGGCCACTGTTTCTTCAATTGCAACTCCCATGTAACATTTCAAATTCCTCCTTTCTTTTATATAGGCATACCTTTTTTATCTTTTATACCATACTTTTACTGTTCCTTTTCTACATTTAGATACAGAAATACAACTATGCTACAATAACAGTATTCAGTAGGATAATATGCTGAATGGTATTTTAGCCTAAGAGTAATAGTTTATACCATAGAGCTTAGGTGTGTAGTCGGTTATATTATCCAGGGTTGTGTAAGTGCACTCTATGATGTTCACAGAAAAACCCAATCACCCAATGACATATTTCTCTGAACTTATCCCTGGCATTAAGTGATCCATGACTGCATGACTCTGTATTTTATATGTATATGTTTTAAAAGTATTTATTTTTATAAAACAGCTTTACTACCAACAACACAAATGAACAAAAATTCTAAATGAAACATGATCAGGCATGATTTTAGAAAGATTTCTCTAGATATTTCATGAAAATCCATTGTAAAGAGACAAGAGGACTTAAGAAGCTACTGCAGGAGTTCTGATGAGAGAAAATGGTAAATTGGATCAGGTAGGTGGCAATGAGGATAGAGAGAAGTGAATGCATTGAGAAAAAGAAGATTAACAAAATAGAATTCACAGACTTGATGAGAGAATTGGCTGTGGGGAGTGAAGGAGAGGAGGGCATCAATGATAACTCCAAAGTTTCTGCCTTGGTCAGAATATTTGTGTTATTCACTAAGATGAGGAGCACAGAAGCAAGTTGGGAGGAGTTGATGTAACATGCTCAACTTTGAATATACTGATTGCCACATGCCTATGAGATAACCAAATAGGGAGGGATGTCAGGATAGAGACCAAGGTTCAAGAAGTCCCAGTTTTACTGCTTAGTGACTATGATAAATTGGGCAAATCATTGGGAGAACTGGAGCCTCAGTTTCCTCATCTGTAAAATGTAGTAACAAAATATTCATCTTTATTAGTGTTATTAAAGTTATCAAATGTAAAAGTTTATGTGAGAAGGTGCTTTGTAAATTCTAAAATCCATATAAATTGTAATAATAAATAATTTCCTGGAGTGTGAAATCAATGTCGTGAGATAGGGAGATATTCCAGGGACATTCAGGAATTCTTTGGCCTGCAGAGAGACTACATAGCTCTGTCTGATTCATGGTAGCATCACTAGGCATATTTCGATCTCTGGGAAACTTATTCCTACAAAGAAATTGTTTCCAGTGGCTTGGTGTCATGGTGATTTAGCTGACTTGGGCCAGGATTGAGAGAATTGGAGGGAGGCTTCTTAATCCTGGCAGTGAGAAATTGGGATGAGGCCAATGCAAATGTGGCAGGCCGGGAAACAATTTTGCAGACAGAAAGCATTTTTTAAAGATTTTTATTGTGGAAAAATATACATAATATGAAATTTACCATTGTAATTATTTTAAAATAAAAAGTTCAGTGGCATTAAGCACATTCATATTACTATGCAACCATCACTGCCATCCATCGCCAGAACATTTTCATCATCCCAAATTGAATCTCTGTACCCATTAAACAATAACTGCCTTCTTTCCCCTACTCCTGTTTTCTGACAGCCACCATTCTACTTTCTGTCCCTATGAGTTTGATTACTCTCAGTACCTCATAAATGGACTCATGTATTTGTGCCCTTTTATTTGGCTTATTTCACTTAGCATATTTTCAAGGTTCATCATGTTGCAGCATGTATCAACATCTCATTCCGCAGAATTGCCATTTGACCCTGCAATCCCATCATTGAGTATGTACCCAAAGGAATATAAATCATTCTACCAATAAAGACACATGCACACATATGTTCATTGCAGCAGTATTCACAATAGCAAAGACGTGGAATCAACCTAGGTACCCATCAATGGTGGATTGGATAAAGAAAATGTGGTATATATACACCATGGAGTACTATGCAGCCATAGAAAAGAATGAGAATGGAATTATATCCTTTTTAGGAACATAGATGGAACTGGAGGCCATAATCCTAAGCAAACTAACACAGAAACAGAAAAGCAAATACCACATGTTCTTACTTATAAATGGGTGCTAGACACAAAGAAGAGAATAATAGACATTAGGGCCTAATTGAAGGTGGACGGTGGAGGGTGGGAGGAGTCTGAGGATCTAAAACTACCTGTCAGTTACTATACTCCCTACCTGTACACCAAACCCCTGTGACACACAGTTTACCTAGATAACAAACCTGCACATGTACCCTGGAACCTAAAATAAAAATTTAAAAATAAATAAATAAATGCTTTTATTATGCACAGTTAATCAACATGGCAGTAGTTAGTGATTTATAGAAGGTGAGTTAAATCATCACTTTATTAGCTCATGGGAGACCCATTTACTTTTGTATGCAATTCTGTTGCTGACTTTTTATTAATGAATTATTTGAATTTGTTTTAGTTGTAGGAGTGCTATTTTAATATTTTCCCCTGCTCCTGAACACAATAAAGAAAAGTATTGCCACAAAAAAGGAATCCGATTCCTTTTTAAGGCTGAGCAATATTCCCTTGTATGTATGTCGACTGATGGACATTTGAGTTATTTGTACCTTTTGGCTATTATGAATATTGCTTCTGTGGATAATGTTGTACAGATATCTATTCAAGTCTCTGCTTTCAATTCTCTTGGTCATGTACCTGGAAATGGAGTCACTTGATCATATAATAATTATATGTTTCGTTTTTTGAGGAACCACAGTAATGTTTTCCACAGTGGCTGCACCATTTTACATTACTACCAATGTGAGCAAGGGTTCCACTTTCTCTATATCCTTCTCAACACTTGTTATCTTCTGGGTTTTTGTTTGTTTGTTTGAATAATTATAATAGCTAAATTAATGGGTGTGAGGTGATGTCTCATTGTGGTTTTGATTTACGTTTCCCTAATGATTAGTGAAGTTAAGCATTTTTTATGTGTTTTTTGACAATCTGTTTATGTTTTTTGGAGAAATGCCAATTAAAATTATTTACCCATTTTTGAACTGGGTTGCTTGTTTCTTGATTGTTGAATTGTAGGAGTTCCTTATATATTCTGTATATTAACCCTTTATCAGATATATGATTTACAAATATTTTCTTTCAACCCATGAAATGATTTTTTACTGTGTTAATAGTATCCTTTGAATCACAGAATTTTTAGTTTTGATTAAGTTCAATTTATTTCTTTTTTTTCTTTTGTTGCCTGTGCTTTTGATGTTATATACAAGAAATCACTGTAAAATCCCATGTCATGAAAGTTTTCGTCTATATTTTCTTCTGAGTGCCATAACTTTAGCTCTTATGTTTAGATCTTTGATCCATTTTAAGTTAGTGTTTGTATACAGTATAAAATAATGCTCCATCTTTATTATTTTGCATGTGAATATACAGTTTTCCCAGCACCGTTTGTTAAAGAGACTGTCCTTTCCCCATTGAGTGGTCTTGGCACCCTTGTTGAAATCATTTGACCATAGATGCATGAGTTTATTTTTGGCCTCTCAATTCTATTTCAATGGTCTACGTGTCTGTCTTTATGCCAGTATCATGCTGTTTTGATTACTATGGCTCTGTAGTAAACTTTGAAATCAGAAAGTGTGAGTATTCCAATTTCATTCCTCTTTTTCAAGGTTGTTTTGGCTATTCTAGGTCTATAGAGATTCTATATACATTTTAAGAAGGATTTTTCTATTTCTGTAAAATCATTGTTGAGTTGCATTGAAACCATAGATTGCTATGGGAGAAAGAATTTTTGAGTCATTTTCAAAGGTGATGTTTCAGTTAAACCAACACTTGTGTTTCATTTGTTGCTTATAAAAAGCACACTTGGGAGTGAAGAATTTAAGAAAGGCAAAGATGATAATAATAAGTATTACCTGGAACAATGTTCTGGATGGAGAACATCTGGAACAATGTTCTGGGTGGAGAATCAGAGACCTTGGACTATGCCATATGGTTATAGACACAGCCTATACCCTTTCGCAAGTCAGTAGCATATACTATGCCTTGGTTTCTATCCACCCTGAGACTCAAGGAGCCTTTGAGGTTGCTCAAATTGGCCTATTGTAAAGCTGTAAAGCTACAGTGCTATACAAAGATACTTCACAGGGAGGCTTTATTAGCGGCTCATAGCTGTTAAATCAATCACTCTAGTTGAACCCAAAGGAAATAAAATGACAATCTGTTTATTGACATGATGCATATATCTGCCTTATTTAATAAAGTCATCTACAAGTTTTGAAAAATATCCAGAAGGAATAGTTTGGAAAGATGTGAAGAACTTTGGAAAATGTGTGTCCCCCACTCCAAGCCTAGCTCACCTATTCTAAACTTCCTGTGCCTGGACAAGCTTATCCCCTTGACCATATTACTATTAAGAATATGAACATTTATAAAACCAACTTAAAGCCAAGTGTAGCCAAAATGCAGATGATACCCCCTTCAAGTTTTGACCTTCCCTACTCTGGGATAAGAGGCAGTACTTACAACCTCATCACTAGAGTATTTCTTTTTATTATATCCTATAATACCTTATCTGTTTAGCTTCTGTATTCGTTATCTATTGTTGGTTATCTATTGCTGCATAACAAATTACCCCAAAACTTAGTGGCTGCAAACAACAAGGACTGACTACCTTAGAATTTCTAGAGACCAGGAATCCAAGAACAGTTTAACTGAGTGGTTTGGTTTCAAAGCCTCTCATGAGGCTGCAATCAAGGCCTCAGCTGGGATTGCAGTCATCTGAAGGCTCACCCAGGGAGGATCTGCTACCAAACTCACACACACATGGCTATTAGCAGGCCTCAGAAGATCGTCTAAGCTCACTCATGTGTGTCTCTCCATAGTGCTGCCTCATAAATGGCAGTGGATCATCACTCTCCTTTGGATCAGTGAGAGATCCAAAAGAGAGTGAGAGGGAGCCCCCAAAATGGAAGCCACACAATCTTTTTATAGTCTAACCTCGTAAGTAATATGCCATCACTTCTGGCATATTCTATTTGTTAGAAGTGAATCATTAAATGTGGCCTAAAAAGTAAAGAATTACCTGGGGGTTCAAATCCCAAGGGGTAGAGATCACTGGAGGCCATCTCAGAAGCTGAGTACCACAACCCCTCACCCTGCCCCACATTTCTCCAGCCTTATTTTGGGGCCCATTAATCCCATGGTTCTAAAATCTCCCAGCATATAAGCTATTTCCAATTTGTCATACTTGCCATGCTCGCTTCCTCCCAACCCCATGACAAGACCTCTGTTCAGGTTGTTTTCTCTGCCTGGAATACTCTTCCTATTCTCTTCATTTACTTAATATCTGCTTATCTTTTAGGACTCAGCTCAAGAATTAGTTTCTTTAATACCTCTTTTTCATTTATCACAGTGGTATATTTATAATTTGGGTATGATTGAGGAACAACTGTCTTCCTTAAAATAAACAATATGAGAGTAGGAACCATGTCTGTTAGTTCAAAAATAACTGCTGAACTCTCAGTACCTATCAATATTCCTGACATATAGTAGGTGTTTAATAAATATTGGTTGAGTGAATTAATGAACGAGCAAATAAATAAAATACCATCGTCTGAGCAATATGAAAATAAGGGCTCCAAATACCTGCCAAAGTAATAATATACACAAGGAAATGCCCATGGCACTCTGACTTTGTGATATGATTGTCATTAACAGGATTCAGAGTTCAGGCCTTTAGTTGAGATGTTCACATGCTTGGAGGTGACCTTATATTGACTTTGAGAAGAGTAGAGAGTGGAGCTGTCAGACATATCTCTAATGGGGTTGAAATTCTTATTCTTAGAGGAAAGCAACACTTTAATTCTCAACATAAGGAGGGACAGAGCAGGTTGCACAATCACCATTGCTAAAAAGTTTTCTTAATAGCACAAATAGCAGAATTTTTTCTTGCCAGCTAATCTTGCCCCCACCTGGAAGCAGGAGAATGGCATGGCATCTTGATGTGCTTTCTTATTCCTAGGGTTCTAAGACATTCATCTCCTTAACCAATCTCTTCAGTAAGTGATAGACATGAGCTTGGCACTAGAGAACCTCAGTGAGTGGAAGAGATCTACTTCTCGGGAATTTCTCCTGAGAAGAGCTTTTGCATTTGAAATCAAACATTACTGAAAAGCAAGGCCAGCTCTGAAGTGGAAAAGAGTGAGCAGACCCATTGTGCCCATATAACTCACTTAATCTCCCAAAGGCCTTTTAAGGGAAGGAAATGGTGAAAGTTCCCACTTAGCACAGCATAATTATTCAGGCTGATAAGTGGAACAAAGAGACCACTGTCTCGGTGGGGTTTGCAACCAAAGAGGGGGGTCTTTGAGCTGGATTTGCTCCAGCATCCTAGGGCTGTTGAAAGATTGGATCATTAAAAGTTTATGGCCTCATGGAGCTATTTTAAGCCTGTCCCATCCCTCAATGCTCACCTCAAAGCCGCCACAAATTCTTTTATCCCCATGAACTGTGGCTTGGAGTGAACAAAAGTGAGACTGCCCCTTTGGAGGGAGAGGAGCCTTGGACTGAAAGATGGGGTTGCAGGGGAAATGATTTGTTGTACCTAATGAGCTCCCTATTAGCACTGTTATCACTGCCATTGCCACCATGCTACTCAAATATTCTCAGGCAGCTCAGTAGATGAGGCATGCTCACATGGAATCAAAAAAGAAAATAACTGCCCTGCCCACTCTGAATAAAGGTGTACCAAGTAAGAAAACCGAGTCCTAACCTCCTTGCTTGGAGGAAAAGAGTGCAGAGGGAAGAAGATAGGGCATCTCCATGGATGAATTGGTTATTCTGGAAGCAATGCAAAATCTTAAAATTGAGCTGAGGTATCTAATGCCAGAAGACCATGCCTTAGATCCACACACCTACAGTCCCAGGCTAGTGAGTATCCCAAAAGATCTTCAAAACCCGTGGAGCTCCCACTAAAAATTGGTTCCCAAAACTCATTCAACAAATATTTTTGAATGCCTACTATATAACAGAAAGTATCCTAGACAGTTGAATATAACAGTGGACAAAGTAGACAAACATCACTATGCTCATGGAGCTGATATATTAGTAGGGGATGACAGACCATAAATAAGATAATTTAGTAACTAAATACTGTATCAAATGCTGATGGATACTGTGAAGGAAAATGACACAGAGCTGGGAAGGATACTAAATACCACGCTTGGTGGTGGGGGTTCATTATTTTACATAGGTCAGGGAAAATGTCATGAAGAAGGTGACATTTGAACAGAGACTTGACTGCAGTGAAGAAAGGAGTCATGTGAATATCTGTGGGAAGATTGTTCCTGACAAAGAGGAGGTCATGTGGTAAGACCTGGTATGGTTGAAAAACAGCAAGGAGGCTAATGTGGTTGAAATGATGTAAGGGGAAGAGGAGTGGCAGGAGTAGAGACTGAAGAGGTAACAGGGGACCAGATGGTGTAGTGCCTTAGAAGCTAAGGATTTGAACTTTATGATGAGTTAGATGGAAATCCTTTCAGTAAAGGACTGATACACCCTTACTTAAGTTTTAAACAGATCACTCTGTCTGCTACTTGGAGAATAAACTGTAGAGAAGTGAGAATACCATTAGGAGGAAACTACAGAAATCCAGGCAAGTGAGTATGGTGATTTGAGCCAGTAAGGTGGTAGTGGAGAGAAGATAAATACTGATATATGGAATTTTGTATACAAATTATAATACATATGGAAAGTAGAGTTGACTGAACTTGCTAATGAATTAGTATGTATGTAATATAAAGCTAGAAATCAATAGATCACTAAAACTTATTCCTCCAGTATAACTGTAAGTTTGTACCCTTTGATCAGCATCTCCCTTCTCCCCATCCTTCCTCTTCTCTCCAGCCCAGTCTCTGGTAACCACCTTTCTACTGTCTATTAGAGTGACATTGATGTTTTTATATTCTACCTGTTAGTAAGAAGATGTGGTTTTTGTCTTTCTTTGCCTGGTTTACTTCACTTAGCAAAATGTCCTTCAGGTTCATTCATATTGTTGTGAATGAGAGAATTCCCTTCTTTTTTAAAGCTATATAGTATTCCATTGTGTATATACACCACATTTTCGTTATTCATTCATCCATTGATGGAAACATGTTGCTTCCATATCTCGGCTATTGAATGATGGTTAAAGAGGACAAAGCCCCAATTAAACAGGAAGAATAAGGTTATTTTCTTCTTTAGGATATACTGAACTGCATGGTAAATATACTAAATAATAATGTATTGTACATTTCAAAATTGCTAAGAGAGTAAATTGCAAATGTTTTCAACACAAAAAATCATAAGTATTTGATGTTATCAATGTGTTAATTCACTTGATTTAATTATTATGCATTGTGCTCATAAATCATAAGATTACTTTGTATCTGATAAATATATAAAGTTGTAATTTGTCAATTTACAATTTAAAGAACGAATGTTTGAAATCAAGAATGACAACAAAGCTCTTGGCATAATCAATTGGAAGGATCAACTTGCCAGCAACTGAGATGATGAAGATAAGTAGAGGAACAGAGTTGAGAGGTGGACATCAAAGTCAGGTAACTGTTGGATTTGTGTTTTCCCAGGCCTGGAGGGACTAGAAAAACAATGGCAGCAGCTGGTGGCTTCATTGAATGGGTCATGGAAGAAAATGGATTAGAATAACCTTACCATAGGTGCAGAAAGAGCTGGTTGGTGATAGATTGAGGAAATGTACCAACTTGGACCTGAGCCTTCCTCTGCCTCTCCCTGCTCCTGCCTGGATTCCTGTACCTCCACTATCCCACATTCATCCTGCTGTTCAGTCCCTCATGGACTAGTCCAGGGGTTGATAAATTTTCTGTAAAGGGCAGCTCATAAATATTGTAGGATTTGTGGGCCAGTTGGTCACTCTCATAGCTACTCAACTCTGTCATTGTAGTGTAAAAGCAATCATAGATAACACATAAATGAATGAACATAGTTGTGTTCCAGTAAAACTCTATTTTCAAAAATAGACTATAACCCAATTTGGCCTATGAGCTGTAGTTTTTCATCCCCTGCTCTAGACCTCTGTTGAGCTATCCACCAAAACACAGGCTTAATGTGTCCATTCCACCTTGTGACACACTTACAATCTAATTTCAGCATGCATGAAATATTAAATGGGCACCTCCGGTAGCTATCTCTCAGATATGGCTGGATATTAATGTTTTAGTGGTAGAACCAATGCTCTCTTTGGCATCATTTTACTCTATAAACTAGATAATCCTAATCAGAACCCAAAGCTCTTTTCATTTCAAATAAAGGGGAAAAAGGTATCTTATAAACATTTAAATTTTTTCTGAATTGACCCTTTTTTTTTTAAGTTACTGGCCACTGCCCTAGAACTATGTCTGTCCTCTCCAAGCCAACCAACATGTCCTCAGTCCAATTCCTCTCAAGGCCCTGGCAGGTGACTTTTTAATGCAATTATAAGGTACTAATGGCTTCCACCTCCCAGAAAGGTTACCATTGAAAGCTTACTTTTGAGGGTGCAACACTAAATGGTCTGCCCTTTTTGGGTTCAGCACAAATTGGTTGGCCCATACAACTTCCAAGTCCAAGTTTATGGAACAACTCGGTTCACCTGTGTGATCATTGGAAGTTGGTGGACCTTTGCAAGATGAACTGATAAAATGGGCAAATTTGGATAATGCTCTTACTCTATGAAAAATACTAGATATATTTAAAAGATGTAGAGAAAACTATAATGGGGATGATCCAAGATGGCTGATCGCTAACATCTCAGGATTGCAGCTCCCAGTGAAAGCACAGAGAACGAGAGGACGCCACACTTTCAGACAAATTTTGGTTGCTCACAGACCAGAAGAGTCCCAGTGGAGGAGCCCCACGAGTCACCAGCATGACTCTTGTGGCCAGCGCAGTGGTTTTGCCGGCACCTCGGCACAGCAGCTCTTGGTGCAGAGTAAATGGGACTGGTTCCCCTTCTGACGGACGTTTGGAGCTCCGGGAAGGCAGAGTCGCCTATTACGGACTCAAGAAGGAAGTCTGACCAGAGATTCCCGGGCAGAAAAACACCATCAGTCTTAACACTGCTGTTTTGGCCGGCGCAGTGGGTTGCTCATATTTCGGCCCTGGGAATTAACAACTTGGACATCCACTCAGAGACCTAATTTGAAAGTTGGTAATTACAAAGACGACAGGTGGATAAATTTACAATGATGGGAAGAAACCAGCGTAAAAAGGCTGAGAATACTCAAAATCAGAATGCCTCTCCCTCTAAAGAGGATCACAGTTCCTCATCAACAAGGGAACAAGGCTTGATGGAGAACGAGTGCATTCCATTAACAGAATCAGGCTTCAGAAGATGGATAATAAGAAATTTCTGTGAGTTAGAAGAACATGTTGTAGCCCAAAGTAAAGAAACTAACAACTTTGAAAAAAGATTTGACGAAATCCTAATGAGAATAGACAATTTAGAGAGGAATATAAGTGAATTAATGGAACTGAAGAATACAATATGGGAACGCCGAGAAGTATGCACAGGTTTAAACACTCGAATTGATTAAGCAGAAGAAAGGATATCAGAGGTCGAAGATCAACTGAATGAAATAAAACGAGAAGACAAGAATAGAGAAAAAAGGATAAAAAGGAATGAGCAAAGTCTTCAAGAAATATGGGACTATGTGAAAAGACCTAATTTACGTTTGATAGGTGTACCTGAATGTGACGGAGAGAATGAATCCAAGCTGGAAAATATTCTTCAGGATATTATTCAGGAAAACTTTCCCAACCTAGCAAAGCAGGACAATATTCAACCCCAGGAAAAACAGAGAACACCACAAAGATATTCCACAAGAAGAGCAACCCCAAGGCACATAATCATTAGATTCACCAGGGTTGAAACGAAGGAGAAAATACTAAGGGCAGCCAGAGAGAAAGGTCAGGTTACCCACAAAGGCAAGCCTATCAGACTTACAGCAGATCTCTCAGCAGAAACCCTACAAGCCAGAAGAGAGTGGGGGCCGATATTTAACATCCTTAAAGAACAGAACTTTCAGCCCAGAATTTCATATCCAGCCAAACTAAGCTTCACAACTGAAGGAAAAATAAAATCTTTTATGAACAAGTAAGTACTCAGAGATTTTATTACCACCAGGCCTGCTTTACAAGAGCTTCTGAAAACAGCATTACACAGAGAAAGAAACAACCAGTATTAGTCTTTCTAAAAATATACCAAAAAGTAAAGAGCATCAACATAAAGAAGAATTTACATCAACGAATGGATAAAACAGCCAGTTAACATCAAAAGGCAGTAATCCTAAATTTAAATCGACTAAATCCCCCAATCAAAAGATACAGCCAAAACCCAACGGTATGCTACATCCAGAACCATTTCACATGCAAGGATACAATAAGACTCAAAACAAAGGGATGGAGAAAGATTTACCAACCAAATGGAGAGCAAAAATAAACAAATAAATAAAAAGCAGGAGTTGCAATTCTTGCATCTGATAAAATAGATTTTAAAGCAAGAAAGATACAGTGGTAAAAGGATCAATGCAACAATAAGAGCTAACGATCCTAACACCCAGATACATAAGGCCTATAAAGAGACTTAGACTCAACGAGACAGAAAATTAATAAGGATATCCAGGACTCGAACTCAGATCCGAAACAAGTAAACTTAATAAATATTTATAGAGGTCTCCACTTTAAATATACAAAATATACATTCTTGTCAATACCACATCACACCTACTCATAGGTTTAAATGAAATATTGATCGGCCATTATTAATACCCATTTTTTAGAATAAAGCAACATTTTCATTCTCTCTCCCTCTTTTTCTTCCTCTTTCTTCCTCTCTATCACTCCTTTTTTTTCTTTACTTCTCTCAAAAAAAAAATAAGGTCAAATTAGTTATGAAAACTAGCTTCCAGATAATGCAATGCAGAGAGAAAATATATATACAGGAGTGTTTTTATTTTACTCAAAAAAAAGAGAAAACTATAATGAACACCTATAGACCCAAAACCCAGATTAATAAAGAAAATATTATAGATATAGTCAAAGCATTTTTATACCCCTCCCTGATCTCTTATTCTTATTTTCTTCTTATTCATACAGAGGTAACATCTATCTTGATGCTTGTGTCCCTTCTTTGTAATTATTCTACTTATAAATATATACATATGAATCTCTAAATAATATACAGCATTGTTTTGCATGTTGCTAACCTTTGTATCAATGCTACAATAACTATAAATATGTTTTCAAGTTGGATCTATAATTGACATATGCACTTCAAGATTATTCATTTGTACTACTACAGTCTTCTATTGTAAGAATAACCTCATTTTATTTATCTGTTATTCCATCAATGATTTCTTAGGCTTACACCAACTTTACACTGTTTCACACAATGCTGCAGGGAGCATTCTGATTCACTTTCCTGGTGCCATATGTTAGAAGTTGAATGCTGCTTTTTTGCTGAGCTTCTCAACCAATGTTCATAGAATACCTACTCTATGTAAGAGTGGCACATGTGGGAAGACAAAGTTCTTTCCTGGAGGATCTGGTGACCAAAATGCTAAAAGGTCTTCAGAATTCTTTTATCTCATTATGGTTGGTCAAATAGTTTTGACCTAAACCAATCAAGTTAAGAGAAGCTGAAATAACAAAGTCAAAATTACCTTATCTCTTGATTCTCATTTCAGTATCTTAGTCTCTGAGAGTCAAAGCAATATTCTTCTTTGGCCACAGACTCTTCTCGCTTGGCCTGATGGATCTGCATACATCAGCGATGGAGGTAGTAGTCAATAATGATCAGATTGCAATGTTATTTCAATAAATGCTACATATCACAAGAGACTTCCTGATGGTAGTCAAATCCAGGGTGTCTTGCAGTGCAAAGGCAGAAGGCAACTGAATAACTAGCCAACTCACAGATCTGCAAATTGTTCCCCAGGTGTTTCCTGCTGTTGCTGTGTTATAGAGCTGGACAAAAGGGCATCTGATGTTTACAAATTTTTACTAAGGAAGACTCATGCTGTAAAGTCAGTAAGAAATTTGACAGTTTGGACATTAATGTGGACTGGGATTTTTGCTTAAAACGTTTTCCAAAGATTTTCTGTTCCTTACTGTGTTCACATTTGTCTTCTTTACAGAGTTCCCCCAAGAGATTGTTAATTGTCTAGGTCTGCCAGAAATAGGGGAAAAAGCTTTGAAGCATCAGTAGATATTATCATTTAAGTCAAGTTATAGTGGAGGTATTTTCTCCCCTTTTGCTCTCCACTATTCATTGCATGCTTTATCTCAAAAGTATCCGATGCTACCCACTGTTTTTAAGAACCCAAGGAACCAATGCAACTCTATTATCTACAGATAACAGCCCTGCATTTTGGCTTGTTTGAAAAAAAAAAAACTACTGTTTAAGTCCTTACAGACACATTTACTTTCTTAGATTAAGCCCTTTATGGATGCCACATGATTTCTGGTGATCTCCTTTTATGTATGTAGCCTGAGCCTGTAGGGAGCTCTGAGTTACCTTAGTAACTCTCATGCCCCATTCCACGCATGAAATATATTTTCCTCTTCCACACTCTGGTGCTTTTTCAGGAAAAGTTTGAATAAAATATAACACGTTAGGCTGTTTCTTTTTTTTTCTTTTTCTTTTTCTTTTTTTTTTTTTTTTTGAGACAGAGTCTCACTCTGTTGCCAGGCATCAGGCTGGAGTGCAGTGGCACAATCTTGGCTCACTGCAACCTCCGCCTCCCGGGTTCAAGCAATTCTCCTTCCTCAACCTCCTGAGTAGCTGGGACTACAGGCACATGCCATCACGCCCAGCTAATTTTTATATTTTTTTAGTAGAGACGGGGTTTCACCATGTTGGCCAGGATGGTCTTGATCTCTTGACATCGTGATCCGCCCGCCTTGGCCTCCCAAAGTGCTGGGATTACAGGCTTGAGCCACCGCGCCCGGCCAGGCTGTTTCAATGTGGTACTAAATCAAGGTATTAATTAGAGTAATTCCTATTACATAATCATATGAAAAACACAGTAAAATAGATCTCTTAGGATTGTGGTAAATCATTTCTTTAAGTGTAGTATTTATTACCACCAGCAAATGTAAAATGAAAGCTGGTAAACAGAATAAGTTTATTTTTTTAATTTATGTATGTATTTTAATGTGTACTAGAAAAATATAACTACAGTATTATAACAAGCCCATTATTTCAGAAATATCACTGCTTAGGATGAAGCTACATACTTTAATTGACAAAATTACTTCCATATATATTTACAACATACTTCCATATATATTTATCTATATATATATATAACATTTATATATATGTAATGTCATGGCTAAGTCAACCTAATTATTATATGTTCACATACTTATCATTTTTGTGGTAAGAACCCTTAAAATCTATTCTTTTAGCAATTCTCAAAGTATATAGTACATTGTTGGTAACTATAATCACCATGTTGTACAATGGATCTCTTGAGGGGCTACATTTTTATAAAGTGAGTCAATTTGATAAAAAAAATTAGGTGAATAATAGCACAGGTGCTTTACAGATATAGCAAAAGTAGTAAAGATGGTATGTCAATGAGTGATGCTTAGAAAACACTGATGTAGGTAAATGTTTTTGTTTTCTTCCAAGGATTCTGAAAAAATGGCCCAGGAGTTCTAAAATCTATTTAGATACCATTTAAAAATATTTGTAAACAAGTTAAAAATTTTAACTAAAGAAATTAAACTAAAAACAATACATACGCTCAAAAATGTTATAGAGGCCAAATTTTAACACATTGAAGACCAACAGTACAACTGAGGAGCTCAATTAACTTGAGCTCCTCCATAGATTTATTTTTGTGCAGAACTCAAAATAAACTTCATTCGTCATTCAGTTTAATTAAAGCATATACCATGATTCTATAGTATACTGTTAGATAAGGGAATAGATCGCCATTTGCAAATACTTAACTGTGTGGGTCAGAATATTCTCACTAGTGTGCAACCAAAACAAATCTCAGAAATGAATGGATACAACTGCTTCATAACTTCCTACTTAATTGAATAAATGAGTAAGCAATTGATTCCTTTTGCACTATGCACAAGCCATTGGTCCTCATTTCTGTCATGTCTTCATGCAGTTCACTCCTCATAATTCAGCCTGGGGCACCGTCACTGTCAGACCTTTAGTAAGGCTTGAGGTGGGGTGACAGTGGAACAGAGATGGTGGCTTAGCCAAATAATTTCAAATTCTTTCTTTCCATATTTGCCTTTAACAGCAAACAAAGTAATGTAGTCCCGGAGAAGGCAAATCTTGGGGAAAATGTTTTCCCACTGCGTGCCTCATCTGTTTCCAAACAGTCTCCACAGGCCCCATGTATTTTTTTTAATGTAATTTACACTCCCCATCTAAACAAGGCAGTCTAAAAAGGGCACTATTCTGTATTAAAGATTTTGGTCTTGATTTCCAGCCATCAATGGAATTAACCACATTTCGGCCTTGGAGAAGTTACATTCCTGATTCTCTCTGCCATCTCACTTATAAAGGCAGAGGAGGGAAGCAGGGTGCCAAACAGAAGGCATCAGCTTGGAGTCTGTGGCAAAACCACTCGGGAAATTCCATGCTCTGCAAAAATCCACATCTCCTTCCTGTAGGTCTTGTGGCTGGGGCTCACAACTAGGGATAGAGGCCACATAGCTGCTCTCCCTTTAGCCCCTTTTCCTACCCCATCAAGGACAGAAAGATGCTGACGCCCAGACATCCAAGGGGACAGGAACTTTGTCCTCTTGAAACTCCTTTCCTGAAGACTTTAAGAATAAGAAATACTTTTCTTTGTTGGGACTAAATCCTGAATACACAAGCTCTTCTTTGCCATTCCAAGAAGGTGGTTTTTGAGAGGTTGAGCTTAGAGCCACTTCAATTGACAGGGTCTTCCAGTTGGGCAGTTGTTTGTAAATATTTCTTAGCTATGAAACACTTTCTAAAAATGAAACAATATATAAAAGAGACAAAAAATGTAGCTACTCTGGATAAAATAGGGGAGATGACCTAAACCCCTGACAGTTTTGTCTCCTTGTACTAGTCTCTGAATACTCTCCATGTCTGGCTCACTGGCCTCTGTATCCCCACTCTGTATTCAAAGCCTGGTACATAGGGGGAAATTATACTCATGTATTGAATGAATATAGGGTGTCAGCGATTTGTGGCCGCTGCTGTTGTTACATGACTTGTCCTCCTGTGATGTGTGTGTGCCTGTGTATGTGCATTGAAAGGAAGAGGCACTAAAAGCTGAAGACTGGAGTGCATTGGATCTAAGTGACCAAGTCTTTGATGATGAGCTTGCAACAGTTGGATTCTGAACAAGAGCTGAATGATGAATGGTTCAGCAGGATGCTAAGTCCTGCAGATTTGCTGGCAAAGCGGGTTTATTTGCTTCATTCACTTGTTAAACGATTTCTGAGTAGCTGCCATGTGTTAGGCTGGGTCTTAAGAGACAATGATGACTAAAACACAATCCCAATCCCCGGTCTCAAGAGGCTCATGGTCTAGTGGGGGAGACAGATATGAAAACAAAGCAATGCCAACAAGTAGTGTAATGGCCATAATCTATTTTTAAAAAATTAAACTGGCACATCCTTTATTCTCTGGAAGTCTTGATGTCCTAGGTTTCACAGAATCTGTACGTTTCTGCTCTTCAGGGGAGGGTGGATACCAAAAATCATTTTTAGCTTTGACTGAAAGATTAAATTTTGCATTTTTAATCTATAGATGAGGGATTGACAAAAAAGGATCCAAAGTTAAACGAAGTACACAAAGCATGTGATGAATTTTAATTTTCACTAATTTTTCACCAAAAATTGGCATTTATGTTCATTATGAATGTGAATGTAGGCAACGACACAGTAATATTAGCCGTGACTTTGTCACCAACAGAAATGACAGATACTTTATTTCAAACTAATATGGCTATAGTTATCTCAAAATGTTATTTACTCTCATCATTGCTTCAAAATTATAGTGGTTACTAGTCCTGCTACTAAACCTTATCATTTACTGCATTAATGAAGCACTGGTCTTATTCTATCATGAAATTGTTTCCATATTTTGATAATTGTATTTCAATATAATTGGCTTTCTTTACAATCCTATGTACTTTGTTATCTGTTTAAAAACAATATTCTGAGAAGGGGTCCAGAGATACCCTCAGACTGCTAAAGGAGGCTCCCATGTCACAAAACACCTATGAATCCTTGTTAGACACGTTTTAAGAGTGAGTTTTTATCAAGGGAGAGAAGAATTTTCAAATGCCAAAAGCTTCCCTTATATATTCTAAGCAAAGCACAGGGTTTTACTCGAAGCCATGAGAGAAAAGAACTTAGTCAAAGATGCAAAGAAAGTTCCCACCTACCTAGGGAGTAAAGACCACTTTTAGGATCTGGTATGTGGAACTATTGAAGAAAGAAGAAAACGAGAGGGGCAAGTCAGACAGATACCAGAGGGGACTGATAAAAAACACATAAGCACTGAGGCATGTTCTCACAGACTAGGAAGATGTGATGTCTCCTTAGAGAAGACCTGCATTCATCCTGGTGTTGAAGCAATCTGACACATCCAGTTGATAAAACAGCAACAGGGGAGGGAGGTATCTAAGAGCATGAAACTGATGTAGCACTTCTGTTTCTTCATAGCCTGCCTCTGGCATGCAGAAAATCCAGAGTTTGAAGGAGTAGAAAGGACCAGTGGGCCACGAGACACCTAGATTTGGAATAACAAAACTACAAAATCAGGGAGGTTTGCAACCAGAAACAAATAGCTAAAACCAGGAATTTCAAAACAGGTGCAACAACAAAGCCCCTAAAAGACTGAAGGGACCTACTGCACATCACCCTTCACAGAGCTATAAGGATTGTTCCAAACCAGAGCATCCAGAAAAATGAGCATGGATCCAAGACTCCATTCTCCCTAACCCCACTTCCCGCAGATACCGTATTTTATAGGAGGGGAAATGAAGTTAAAACATGCAAGACTTAACATTTATCCAAAAAGGCAGCTCTTTCCATTGGCACAGTGAATTATGTGTCTGCACTCCCTCCCCTCTACTCACATGGGTGGAAAGTTCCTGAGGTAGCTTAGTTCAATTCTAGAGGATATTTTTGCACATCTGAACTGCTGGGTATACATTTCAATTCCGGTGTACATGTTTTGGTGCCCTGATGTAAAAGTCAGTTCAGATTCAAGACGAAGGCAAAGGGAGAAGTGTTCAGCTCCATGAGAATGTGTGTGGTGAGATAGGTGTGTCAGAAAAGGCAGCACTGAGGAGAGAAGGCTTGAGGTGTGCCTTGAAAGATGAACATGTTCTCTGGCGGCAGTCAGGTACTTTACTTGAAAAATCAACCGTCTTGGTCAAGAAAGTAACTATTTACATATTATTTGAAAGCTATCAGAAAGGAAGGACTTCTAATGCCCCCAAATAGCACCCAGAACACCATCATTCAAGATCTGTTCTGATTTTGAGTGGTTTCTAGACCAGTGCTTCTCAAACTACAAAGTACATGTGAATAACTTGCAGATGTTCGTAAGTTGTGTGTTCTGATTCAGTAGGTCTGGGGTGAGACCTGAGAGTCTGCATTTCTAACAAGCTCCCAGGGGATGTTGGTACTGCTGGTTCATGTACTACACTTTGAGCAGCAAGGTACTAGAGCACTTTAATATGTGTAGCTAATAATAGCTGACATTTACTGTGTTTTTATTATATGGTAGGCATTGTACAAAGTCCTTCAAACACTATCACCTCATTAGATCCTCACCACAACCCTATGAGAAAACAGAATTTACAGTTACCAATTTCAAAGAATTTTCAGTGATTTGCAGGTCACTGCTGTGGTGGACCTGGGATTGAATACAGGCCATTCACCTGCTTTAGACCCTAACACTTAGCTATTATACTCTATTGCCTCCCAGAGGATGTAACAACTTACGATGACAGTTTCTGTTTCACTTCGGTGCTTCTTCTAAAAAAGCTAGATCTTTTCATGGCAGCCGGCATGTATAGCAGATATAAATAGTATTGATTTGGTTAGCAGGGCTAAGAAAGCCAAAGCCCAGTTGCTCAGCCACCCACTCATCATCTCCCTTTGTGGCCTTCAAAGCACCCCTGGGACTCTAGTTTACAACCTAGTGCTTTGAAAGAGTTACCCTGCCTGGGGAGATTAGTAGTCAACTCAGAGTCTGGATGGAGCCTCAATAAGGGGCACTGAAAGCAGATAGGGCACCAAAAGGAGAGAGAGGCTGTTAAAAAACACAGTCACATCCCTGTTTGCTCAGAATTTGTTCTATCTTGGTAATGTCTTCTCTGAAGGTTGTCTGAGTTTACCTGGTTTCTCTCCGTTTCTCCCCACCCTTGGCTTGTGCCCCTGAACCCAAGAACAGAAATGGCCTCCTGGTATACTCCTCCTAGCATCTCAGCTAATTGCCATCCCAAAACCCTTGTAACTAGGGCTTATGCCCTCCTGCGCAAACTTTCAGAGCATCTAGTTCCATGGTTTTAAAATTTTCTCTGTGAAATGTGGAGCTCCTGTAGACCCTTCAGTCACACTACTGCGTGGGTGAGAGCAGGAAGGATGAGTAGAGGAGGTCTGCAAGGTCAAGTGTCTAATCCATCACAGAAGCAGAGAATCTGTGAGCATAAAGAGTTGGGAGTTCAAAAACTGCTGATTTTTGTTTCTGATACAGACCATCTTGATATAGGCATTCTGAGTCCTCCTCTGCAACTGTGACCTGATTAATGCTGTTGCTCTTGGTTTCTGATGTGGGCTACAGAATGCTTCCTACTGCATACCTGACATAGGTCATCTCTCTTTCTGAAGTCAGGGGAGACTTTCTCCTGTGAGTCTCAGCAAATTCTGAAAATAAACACTAGATAACTGTTTTAAATGCATTTCAAGCCTAGGACTGTCTCTGATTATGCTCTCATTTCATTTACCTATCTGTTTTAAATGTCATCTCCTTGGAGACTTTCTTCATCATCCTATCTAAAGAAGCACTCCATTCCCTGCTTTGCTTTCTCATAGCACTTATCACTACCTGACTTTGAATTATGTTTATTGTCTCTCTCCCAACTAAAATATAAGCGCAGCTCACTACTGTTTGCTGCAAAATGTACATTATTGCCTAAGACATAATGGATGCTCAATAAACATATGTTCAATCCATGGATGGATGGATGGATGGATGGATGGATGGATGGATGGATGGATGATTGAATGAATCCAACTCACACTTAACCATAGACTTATTCATTAGATCTGTGGAACTTCGCTTTTCACAGGGGGCATATAACATGAGTTGCACATTCCCTAGAATGTGGCAGTGGCTTAATAACTAACTGAATGAAAGAGAGAAATGACTATAAGGAGAGGAGCTTGGCTTAAACTAATGATTTTTGCACCTGTGAGGACATTGTGAACACCTACCCTAGAAGGGTATAATATCACAATCAGAATCATTTAGAAAGCTTTAAGGTATTTTCTAATATTAAAAATATGTTGTTAAATTTAAAAATTATTTATAACTTTAAAATATTGTAAAGGGAAAACGTGAAAAAGAATGATTGTTTTCATGATAAAGACTACAAAAATGACATGAGCTTTTTGTTCACCAAAAGGTCAGCATACCCTATAATGATTGCAGGCAACGCTGGCCTGGCAGTCTCTAGGGACACCTCTCACTTGAAAATTATGTGATTCTAAGCCTAGGCACATCCCATGGCATGTGATCCTGCTATACAACATCTCTTTCCTAAGGAGTGCCTCTCACAAAAGAAAATGCTGCTCAAATTGTTTTCCCCGTAGGAAAAGAAAACACCAAACCACACTGACCTGTGGTTAAAGCAGTCTTGAATGAGCATTAAGAAGAAGAGGATGAAACAAAGGCAAGTTTTCCCCCTCCTTCCATCCCCCATGCTGATCACATTCATTTTTCAGGACAGCAGCTATCCAGCGGTGTTTAATTTATGCAAATCCACAGCAGCTCGTAGGTGGAACTGACAGAGCAAGGGGCCACGGAATGCAGACCCTGATGTTCTAATTGAGATTCTTTCCTCAGATGGCTGTGGAGAAGGTAAAATACAACACATATAATCTGAGCTGCATCCACTAGTGTCCAAACTCACTGCCAGATGGAGGGAGTCAGACACTGGCAGGCTTTGACTTTTGAAAATGACTGTTTAAAATTACACAAATAATAGCTGGTCATTGAGGAAAAAAGTAGACTATAAATAAACCAAAAAGTCATAAAAATGATCAAAAACTCAAGGATACCTACTGTTAAGATACATATTCTAGATCTTTTTCCAAGCATACATATGCATGCATTTTTCAAACTGAAATTATAATGTACATTTTTTTCACTTAGCAATACATCATAAAGATTCTTTCTTTCAGGACATGCAGGTCTACATTATAGTTGCAGTGAACAGACAGTGAATATGTAATTATTAGGATAATTATTCCAAAAGCAGGACAGCAGGGTCAAGGAGTATGTTCATTTTAAGATTTATATTTCCTTTTCCTGAGAACATTTGGTACTATACAAAAATAGCAGTAATTATTATTACTATTATGAGCAGCAATTATTGAGATTTTACAAAATGCCAAACATTATTCTAAGCATTTTAAGTTTTATCTCCATTTAATCCTGTAAACTAAAAATAAAATCTTAAGCACCCCAACAACTGAAGAGATGCCTTCTTGGTCAAGGTGACTCCAGAAAAACCTGAAAATTTGAGTTTTTGATCATGATGGAAAGGGAGGTCAAACACACCCCCTCCCTTTTGGAGTCTAGGCACAACTGACAAGTATTAATGTTAAAATAGAGATCATAAGACTAACAAGACATACTCTTTGTGGTAATAAGATACTTAATTTTAAACAAGACCTAAGGCCATGCAAGAGAAAAGTTAAGTCAGACTCACAGGCCATCAATCTTGCTAGATAGCATTTTTATTTTAACTTAAAACATTTCTACCTGCTGACTTCAAGTTTTAGACAGCCTTACTCCTTTAACCAACTGCAAATTAAAGAATCTCTAAATCCACCTATAATCTGTAAGCCCCACTTAAAGACATCCCTGTCATTCTAAGCCTGTGCACATCCCATGGCATGTGATACTGTTGTACAACATCTGTTTCCTAAGGAGTGCCTCTCATTAAAGAAAATGCTACTTTAATTGTTTTCCCCACGGAGCCAAACCAATATATACCTTCCATGTATTCATTTATGTCTTTGCCTGTAACTCCTACCTCCCTAAAATGCATGAAACCAAACTGTAATATGACCAGTTAGGAACTGCTTACTCAAGGCTTCTTGGGTCTGTGTTTTCCTAAGGCCATGAGCACTCATATTGGTTCAGAATTTACTTCTAAAATATTTTACAGAAGTTGATTTTTCCATTAACAGTCTTCACCACAATTCTATGTGATAGGTACTATAATGCCCATTTTACAGATGGGAAAACTAGGTAAAGAGATGTTAAGTAACTTGATTAAAAGTTACACAGCTAGCAATTACCAGAGTCCAGAATATAAGTCAGAAAGACGGTAGCCTATAATCTCAACCACCATACTGCCATTGCCAATTTGATGACACAAACAATCAACTTTAAGCTTTTAAGGTCTAGCCCATAGCCTGAATTATAGCTATTTCTTAATGTTTTCCTAATTTATCCTGTTGCTGACATCCACCTTTTATTCTTCAAAGCAAGCACATTATCTAAGGAGTTTGCCACTGGTTTCTTAGCCCAAAAAGACAAAATACCAAATGTAAGCTTCTAATTTTTTTAAACAAAAGTGCTGTTGAAAATCATTGTAAAGGAAAGCCAGTTCCAACTGCTGGCAACAATCTAGTGGAAATGCATTCTAATTTGGCCAACATGTCTCTTATTAACTAAAAAAGGTCCTCCATGGCAATGATTCTTACCTGAACCTCCAAGCTAATTTTAGATTCAATTTTAATTGCAAATGTTTGCAAGCAGGTGTGATTGGGGGTTCACTGGTGTTGAGGTTACCCTGTTATCTGCAGGTTTTACCCTTTAGGGTGGTGATTACTTATGGGTATTATTTTTCCTTCCACTTTTACCTCTGAAGCAGCTTGAATTTCAGCTCTTTACGGAACAGTAGATAAACTAAGCATGCTTGACCTGGGTTTGCATTTTGGTTTCACAAATACAAGCCATGTGACCTCGAGTTACTTAGCTGCTGTATGGCTTATCCACTTCATTTATAAGATGGGGGTGTTAAAATGGCACCTAATTCACTGGTATTTTGTGAAATGGGTTTGTATGAAGATTGAATGAGTTTATGTAAAGTGCTTAAGAAAATGCCTGACACATAATAAGTGTTGGCTGTCAATATTGTTGTTACTATTATTATTATTAAAGCACTGCGAAGTCTACTTTAAAGAGACTTACAAAATATCAGTGAGGATGTGGAGAAACTGGAATCTTCATACACTGCTGATGGGAATGTAAAATGGCAGAGCCACTGTGGGAAAAATGCTTGTTGGTTTTTCAATAAGTTCAGCATAGACTTACCATATGACACAGCAATACCACTCCTAGGTACATACTCAAAAGAATTATAAACAGATGTTCAAAGGCTTGTACACAAATGTTCACAGTAGAATTATTCACAAAGGTAGAAACAACCCAAATATCTACCAACTGAAAAATACATAAAATGTAGCATATCCATACAATGAAATTTTAGTTGGTCATAAAAAGGAACAAAAGTACTGAAACATGCTGTAATACAACATAGACTAACCTTGAAAACATGCTAAGTAAAAGAGGCCAGTCACAAAAGATCGTATATTGAATTATTCCATTTATGTGAAATGTCCAGAATAGGTAAATCCATAGAAACAGAAAGTAGATTAGTGGTTTACTGGGTCTGGAGCAGGGAGACAGGAAGAGCAAGAATGGGGATGACTACTAAGGCTTATGCAGTTTCTTTCTGGAGGTGATGAAACAGTTCTAAATTAGACTGTGGTGATGGTTGTACAACTCTGTGACTATGTTTCAAAAACCCTATTGGATTACATAATTAAAATGTGTTAATTTTATGGTATGTATCTTATAGCTCAGTAATGTTTTTGTAAAAGCTTATATACATAAAAGGGGTTACGTTCCCCTCACACCACTTGGCTAGCAGTTTTGGTCAAATGTGATGGAGTCTTTTTATGGTCTTAAGAAGATGAAGATCAGATCAAAGATCAGTCCCTCTCCTGAGTGGTGCTAACCAGATTGGACTATGGCTCTCTAGGATCTTTGTAATCAGGCTGTCTGTTTTGAGTCTTACTACAGTCATGGGAATGCTCATTGTCCTGTTTTCTGCCATATTCAGAATAATTTCATGCTGCAAATGAACCACGCTGGAGAGCAAAAACCTTGTCTATTCTATTTTCCATTGTATCCACAGTGCCTGTCTGGCATATATTAGGTACTCAATAAATATATGATGAATGAATAAATTGATGGATAAATAGACAGCAGCATGACTTGTGGCAAGACCTTGTAACCAGAAAGACTTGAAAATTCAAATCTTGTCTCCACTACTTACTAGATATGCAACATCCAACAAATCACTTAAATTCTCTCAAACTCAATTCCTTGTAAAATAGGGAAAATAATGCAGCAAGTTTAACTGAGATAATATATGCTATGTGATTCAATAAATGTTAGTTTCCTTCCTTTTCTTCCACCAATTAGAGAAGCCCTGAGGCACTGCAGAGTTCGCCACTAATAAATAGCTCTATATTAAGTCCTGAGGTGGCAATAAACACGAGCATTGACACTTTCCCAAGCACAAACTTAATGTCATGTGATATCTGTCCTCAATTGTGGAAGCTGGCAGTGAAATTTGAGCCCATAAAATGCTGGAATTGGGAGAGCTGTAACTAAGAGATCATCTAGTCCAAGCACTATACTTGATAGTGAGTCCTTAAATGCCACAACATTAGTGGGCCATTTGGAGACTCTGGCTTAATAAAAATGAGTAGGCAAAGAAGTAGCTGGCAAGGTGGATGGCAGATATCTGAAGGACCATTAGTGAGAAATTCCAGGAGTGATTTATTGTCCTCAGCCCTGAAAAACTCCCCTATGATATTTGACAGCTTAATCACCATGTGTGTATTTATACAGGGTGAGGCAAAGGTCACTGTACAAGAGAGAACCACGAGAGAAACAGGTGTTGATCTTCAGCCTTCTAAATATACTAGTCAAAGCTAAATGTCTGCAGTAGGTAAAAAAGCAGCCAGCATATCTATACAAGATCCTGCTTACACTTCAATTTTAAATTTGAAATTTGAAAAAGGAACAAATTTTAGTTTTACCGTTAAATTTTGGACCTTGTTTTCATAGGAAATAACTATCTAAATTTGGTTCCCTGGTGTCCAGTGAAAGGTGGTATATAACTAAAAAAGGTAAATACTATTTTTATTATTAAGGTCCCAAATGGAGATCCAAACTGATAGCTAATGAAAGAGATAGAAATGCCTAGTATTTAAACTATAAATATAGAGTCACACTTGAAAGTAAGAAAAGAAATCTCCAAGTGCCAGAAACAAAGAAAATACCCCAAACGGTATTTTATTTTTTTGAAGATTCGTGAATCAAAGAAATAAGTAGGCCAGATATAGTTATTAGGGGATTCAGAAAGTCATAAAAAATAATTAATTTACTGACTTGTTTTCCATAGTTGATAACTTCAAGTGTGACAGAGACATTTATTTTTGTTGTGTAGAAAAAGTGTATGTCACAGAGTCTGTCTCTTTATTTATGATATGCACAGAAGCATCAAGGATGATACTGGAAACCTAAGAGGAAAAACAATGCTGGGAGGCAGTAGAGCCTAGTGGTTAAGAGCAAAGGCTTATTATTCAATCAAGATCAAAGTCTAGGCTGATATAGGAAATAAACATCCCTTGGCACACACACACACCCACACACACACATACACACACACACATACACATACACACACATACACACACACACATACACACACACACACACACAAACAACCCACAAACTCATACGTTCCAGATACATAGAAATGCCTAATATTTAAAATATAGATACAGAGTCACACTTGAAAGTAAGAAAAGAAATCTCCAAGTGCCAGAAACAAAGAAAATACCCCAAAGGGTATTTTTTTTGAAGATTTGTGACTCAAAGAGATAAGTGGACCAGATACAGTTATTAGGGTCTGGAATTATAATGCTTAAAAGAGGATGGAAATCAGAGTGGCAAGATCTGTATATGGCAGAGTTGCAACTGTTATACCTGTGGAAGGATTGACGGGAATGGAAAGAGTGTGTCCATTGAAAACAAGTCAAATCACTGGCCTAAAGACAGCAGTTATGTGGTCCCTGCTCCAAGTCACAGGTGGAAACAAAGTCAGTTTAAAAAAAGCAATGCTTCCAGATGATATGACATGAAATGAGAAGAAAATAATCAAAGAAGAAACATGGCAACCAGAAAACACAGAATAACATGTGTTGCAAATATATGTAAATGAATTTAAAACAACTTTTTTGTAGAGACATTGAGATTAGATATGAAAATTTCCACTATATGTTATCTATAAGAAAAATATCTAAAACATGATAAAGAAAAGTTAAAAGAAAAAGGGGGATAGTAAAAGATATAACAGGCAAAATAGAATTTAAGGTGAAAAGCATTAAGACAAAGAAACACATCACTTAATGATTAAAAAATAGCCACCCACTAGGATAAAACTGATTTGTATGCATCTGAAAGTATAGCTCCAAAATCTATAAAATGAAAGTAATAAAATTAAAATGAGAATAACTAAATCTATAATTATGGTGAGAGATTTTAACATACCTCTTCCAGAAACTAGTACATACAGTAGACAAAGGTTACTAGGGATATATATATATAAATATAAGATGGATAAAACAATAAAATTTCGCTAATAAATAAATACATAAAAACACTGACCCATCTGATAAGGCCATATACTGTGTAATTCCAACTATATGACATTCTGGAAAAGGCAAAACTATGGAGACAGTAAAAAGATCCGTGGTTGCCAGAGGTTTGGAGAAGTGAGGGATGAATAAGTGGTACACAGGGTATTTTTAGGGCAGTGGAACTATTTTGTGTAATACTATAGTTGTGGATACACATCATCATACGTGTCAATTGAGAAAAATGATGAAACAAGTCTCAATCATTTTAAGAGGCTTATTTGCCAAAGGTAGGACACACGCTCAGGAGACAGGTCCTATGCCTTTTTCTAAAGATGATTTTGAGTGCCCCAAATTTAAAGGGTAAAGGGTGGGATATTGAGAAGCACAAAATTTTTATGTAAGAGTGGGGTAGGGAAAAATAGTTATTTATGCCTTTGTCTGGCTCAGGGAATCTGCATTTTTACATAATATAACATAGACAAAATGGGGCTGGGGAACAATCAGATATGCATTTGTCTGGTAGGCAGAGGGTGACTGCACCTGTAAAGATAAGCTATCAATTTATATTACCATGATGAAATTGTAACAGAACCACCTTAGGGTAAAGATGTTACAGCTCACTAGGAATTTCCTTGTGGGCAAAATACTGGGGAGATGTGGAGCTTTTCATTTGGTAGCCATTTTATATAGAAACCAAAAAGGGGAGGCAGGTTTGCATGACCCAGTTCCCAGCTTAACTTTTCCCTTTGGAGTAATATATTTGGGGTCCCAAGATTTAATTTTCTTTCACACACCCCCCCACCTTTTTCCTTTAAAATCTTTTGGTGAAAGTATTTCAGAAGGAATACAAGTTTCTGGCCCCAGGTTGTTTTTTCCTCCTTTTTTGAGCTGATTTCTCACTGCTAGGATGGTTTATTCCTAGAAGTTCAAGTCCCACATTGCAAGGAAGGCTTATTGCTAGTAAGTAGTGTCTCACGTTGCTAGGAAGGCTCATTTCTTGGAAGTTATGTCCCACGAAGATTAAAAAAAATAGGGCAATAAAAGAAGGGGAAAAAAGAAAAATATATATAATATATAAAATATATATATATTTATAAATATGTATTTTATAATATATGTTCCTTTCCTTTTCCTTCTCTCAGCTCCATATATATTATATTGTCCATTGTATATATTAGTCCTAGGCCAGATTTATAGCAACAAGAGGGAAGCAGACCTGGAAGCTGGGTTAGGCTGTATTACTGCCTCCTCAATTAGAGCAATTCTCTGGGCATCATTGCCCTAGCCCTTTCAGTTGCATGATGACTTCTTTGCAAGCATATGCCATGATAACATTGTAAGTGGAAACAGGACAGAACACAAATTGCTATTATTATTTCTACTATAAGAAATAGCTTCTGCCACCATGTTCTCCAGGATGCAAACCAACTGCTCAGCCAATCAGTTAATGAGGGTTTGGGATATGACAGATTGGTTTTCTGGGTTTTCATATCACTGATAAGTTGGGTTTTGTTCTTCGATTCATCTGGAATATAAGCACAACATTCAGTTTTTATGATGGTATACATTCCCCACTTGTGCTGCCATGAGTATATTTAAAGCCATATGGTTTTGCAGCACAACTTTTCGCATAAGTATGACCTCATTGTTTAGCAAAGAGATACTCATGTGGCTATCATTCACAGCCTGTTGTGTGTAATTCATTAAAGCTTCTATATGCCATATAATATCTTCGATACCTATCAGTGGTACAAAGATTGAAGGTAAGTGATTGTACCCTTGGAATACCGAACATGTGCAAGGAGATTGGAAATGAAAAAGGTTTGCAGGTTTTGGCAGGGTCTAAATTACTCATCCTTGTGCCCAAGCGTAACCTAGGGAAAATTGTCTTAATCACCCTGGAGGTAACCACGGCCATAAGTTAGTGTCACATAGCCAATATGTACCATTTAGAGATAGCCAGTTGCTATCTCTAAATACCTGGTTGCTGCACCCAATTGGTGGCATGCCAGTTGGTGTCTTGTAATATGATAATATGGTCACAGCATTCTCTAGGTATCCACCCCATATCTCTTGCACTGTTGAGCCATAGGTCCTTGGTGTGTTTTCTTTGCTCCCAGCACAAAGGAGCATTTTGGCTGAGTTGGCCAAATGAAGTGGGTAGCCAGATAAATCCATCCCAAATTTGGATTATTCCATTTTGGAAATGGGTCACTGTTTGGGGCCTAGCTACCACCTACTGTTTTAGTTGGGGGTATGTTAAAGTGAAAGCTGATGAGCTGGGCCTTTCCATTAAAAAACTTTTCCCATGTCCCTTGTTCTTAACAGTGTTTTAAATGAACCAATTGTATATATTGTCTTTTGTTATGACAGCACTGAGAATACCAGACCATTTCTGTGATGTGATAAATTTTTGGTATTCCATTCAGTCCTGATCTGGGAAGCGGGGTACCTACATAGCAGGCTGGAGCCACTGGAAAGAGGCATGAGTCTGCATATCCAGCAGGTGTCCTTTTGTAATCTGTCTGCATAATCCTGAGCCCATTGTAGAAACAGGTTTGTTTCATGGGCATCAGTGGGTAGCAGTGGCAGGAAGGTGTAGGGATATAGGATCAATAATAGCAAGATTGTGAAATTCATACTAAAAGGATGTTAAATCAGACAAGGCAAGTGCCGTGTCCTTTATAAGACAGCAGTTGTCAGTATATCTAGGACAATCATTGTAATGGTTATTGTACAATAAACATAGGTGTTTCTTTGCATACAGCCTGGTCCTGTGTCTTGGGTTTAAGCAGTCCACACAGCTGTCATCTGCTTCTAATCTTCGGTTGAAGGTCAATGTTTGGTGAACTGGAGGCAAAAGTCTTTGGTGGGAGTTACAGTCCACTCAGGAGGTAGTGCCTTTTTAAGATGAGGGATGTGAATTCATGAATCTATACCCTCTAATTTTGTGGCACATGGATTAGTCAGTAGTACCTGGTATAGGCCCTTCCCCACTGGGCTTGAAGGGAATTGTTTATTAGAAGTCTTTTCCAATAGACAAAATCTCTTGGTTGCAGATTGTGACTGGGCACCTTATGTTCAGGGAGCGCACTGTGAAAGCAAATCTTTACCAAATCTTGGCTTTTTAAAGATAATAAATATGTCCTGCACAATATTGAAATATATCCCCCTTGAGAAAGGTTGGTTATATTTGTTCCAATATATGTGAGCCTTCTCATTATAATTTTATAAGAGGACAGCTGATGTTTTCCAAAAGGGGTGAATCAGAGTGTATGCATCAGTAAGAGGAGCGCTTTGGGCCAGAGGAGGTGAAATGCCTCCATGAACTTAGCCAATTGTGTTTTAATTATTGTACTGGTTCTCTCCACCAGGCCTGAAAACTGGGGATGGTTGACCCAATGGAAATGTTTAAATATGAGTCAAATTTTACAAATATCTTGAATATCCTGGCCAGTGAAGTGAGTTCCCTTTCACTGTGAAGTTCACAGGGGACTCCCTACAGTGGAATAATTTTTTTCTAGTAGGATTTTTCCAACTGCCATGGCTGTTGCTTGCCTGCAGGGAAAAGCTTCAACCCAGTGGGAAAACATGCAGACCATTACTAAAACATACTTGTAACATTGAGATAATGGCAGCTATATAAAATCAAGCTGCCATACCTCAAAGTGTCCAGATGGAGGGGGAAAATGACCCTGGACACCATGGAGAGTCTTCCCTGGGTTATATTTAGGACAATTAACATATTGAGAGTAAACATTTTGTGCCGTTATCAAGGATGGTTTTCAGAAATATCATTTACACCAGGATATCATTTCATCTGGATTCTAATGGGTTAGATTATAAACATATTCCATAAGGGGCACCTGACATTCCACTGGAATAATGGGCTTATTATTAGGGCCACAGGGTATTTCAGTTTTGGGAGACAAGTATCACCCTACCTGTTTCCAAGTAGATTTCTCTTTTGTAGGAGCTATGCTCTGAGTTTCTTTCAATATGTTTTTGAGTGTTTGGGTTGTATGGCTGTTTCCCAGATTGGGGCTGGTGGCTTGAATGCTGCTCTTTTAGCTGTGGCATCAGCCAATTCATTACCCTGACTTTCTGTGGTGTATAATTTAGTGACCTGGGATTTTTATAATTGCCAAATGTTTTGGTTTTAGAATAGCTTCTCTGATACTTGTCCATTTTTTATGGGTTTTCCTGAGAAGGTTAAATATCCTCTCTCTTTCCATAGTATCCCAAAGTCATAAGCAACCCCAAAAGCATAGCAGCTGTCAGTGTAAACGTCTGCAGCCTTGCCTTTTGCTAATTGACAAACTCAGGACAGGGCAATCAATTCGGCTGCTTGAGCTGATCTGGCTTAAGGAAGAGGACGAACTTCAATTACCTCTAGTAAGGAAACCACAGAATATCCTGCTTTAAATTTTCATCTTCTTCTCTTAAATAAGACCCATCTCTATACCATTCTATCTCAGCATTATGCAGTGGCATCTCTTTTAGGTCTGTCCTGGGGGTAAGAAGTTGGTCAGTCATCAGAACACAATCATGAGGGGTTCATCAGAAGGGCCCAGCAAGAGAGTGGCCAGGTGAAGATTATTACAGTGGGAAATAGTAATATAGGGAGATGATAAAAGCAAAATTTCATAACAGGCTAAGTGGTTGACAGATGTTGAATATGATGAGAGTTTAGAAGGGTCTCAAGAGAATGTGGTACAAAACTGGCAAGGTGGAGCCCATAATTATTTCTTCAAGAGACTTGTATAGAAGGGCTGTGGCTGCTGTTGCTTTCATACGAGGAGGCAGCCCTTGAGCCACAGGATCCAGCTGTTGGATATAATAGCCTATAGGTCTCTGATAATCATCGTGACTCTGGGTCAATACCCCAAATACAGTACCTCCAATTTTGCATAAGAATAAGGAGAAGGGCAATTTGTAGTTTGGGAGCCCTAAGACTGGGGCATTAGTTGGAATTTTCTTTATTTGATGTACAGCTTATTGTCTCTCTGGAGTCTTCATGATGGGATCAGACTGTTCATTTTTTAGGTATATATACAGAGGTTGCACCATATGAAAGAAATTTGGTATCCAGTTTCTACAATAGCCTGCCAGGCCCCCAAATCCTCTAAGTTGTTTCTTGGTGATGGGCATTGAGAAAGCTAAAATTCCTCTCACTCTATCAGGGTTAATACTCAGTCCTTTGACCGAGATAATATGCCCCAAATACTTAACTTGTAGTAAGCATAGCTGAATTTTGTATTTGGACACGTTGTTTCCCTTAGTAGCTAACTGTTTGAGTAAATACAGACTATCTTCCTGAGAGGAAGAGAGTGTATCTGAATAAAGGAGAAGGTCATCTACATACTGGATGAGTGTTGAGCCCTGGGGAAAAAAATTTAATCCTCTAAATCAGCTTTTGATATTTGGGAAAAGTCAGTAGAAATTTTTGTATACGCTTGGGGCATTACAGTCCACGAACATTGCCATTCTTTCCAAATAAAGGCAAACAAACATTGGCTGCCTGGATCTACAGGAACACTAAAGAAGGCACTGCAGAGATCCACAACTGAGAAATGCTGGCTGGTAGTATGTATAGCTGATAGAAGGGTATGTATGTTTGGGACTACTGGGTGCCTGGGTATTATGATATTGTTCATTGCCTTCAAGTCCTGCACAAATCTCCATCCTCTCCCAATTGGTTTCTTTTTTTTTTTTTTTAAGAGAGTTCTCATTTACTCCCTGCTCCCAGACATATATACCTCTCCCTCCATCAATACCCACTTCTAGAGTGGCACATTTGTTACAATTTGTAAACTTACACAGTGGTCCCCAACTTACGATGGTTCAACTTAAAATTTTTCTTTATGATACCGTCAATGATCCACTTGCAGTAGAAACCATACTTCAAGTACCTATATAACCATTCTCTTTTTTCACTTTCAGTACAGCATTCAACTAATTACATGAGATAGCAAATATTTTATAGAACTGTTGCGGGAATAATGATCCCCTTTTTCAGATAATCTTGTATGATAGGGGCAATCCCATCTATGGCTTCCTGTCATAAAGGATATTGTTTAAGGTGGGTAGGGTTTCTTTGGGTGTATCTCTACCTTTATTGGAATGGCTGATATTTTCTCTGTATCTGTATTTGACTGAGACCATAAGTAGGAGGGGACATCCCTGAGCAAGTGCTCTGCTTCTGGGGTTAACAGGAAGATTGGGGAAGCTAAAAGTAGTATTGCTATTTCCTGCTCTTTATTCCAGTGTTCTGTCTTCTCTCCTAATGTTTCTTTCTGTCTTGATTTCAGTTTCCCGGTCACAAAATGACATCTTCACTTTACTAGTACTAAATTGTGTTATATTGTCAGGATGTACTTAATTTGGTATTTTTGGTCTCCTGGCTCCAATTCTAAAAAAAAAATTACCTTTTGATGGAGAAGAGATATGGGCATTATAGATGTTGAGGAGATCACAGCCAAAAATATTGACAGGGGCCCTAGGTCATATTAGAAACACATGGGACTGACAGAGTATGTAACACTTAGAGCCCTCAGCAGGAGAGCTGAACCTTATGAAACAGTAGGGTTTAGGTTTGAACTTAAAACATGAAATAGTTTTTTTAGATATACTCACCATGTTAATTCTTTAATTACTCCAAGGAATGGGGTTTCTAAATAAGGTGGGATTTGTAAGCTATCTAGTTGCTTCTGTGTCAATTCAGGTAGTTGTAACCTCATGGTTAATTATTACATTCATCTCTCCCAATTTGTTTTTCAGGGTAGAATATTCGGAGAGGTGAAACCCCTGTACTTTCTCAGAGCACCCCTAGTTTTTGCACCCTCCTGCCTTTTGTTTAGGCCTAAAGAAGTCCCTTTTGAGGTGTCCTGGTCTTTTACAGTAATACTATCTGGGAAGGAAGAGTCCTCAGACTGAGAAAGCTTATAATCTTTCTAGGGCTGAGAGGTTTGAGAAGTTAATTGCTTTAGCTGTAAATGCATAGCTCAAGCCATCTTTTGTCTTACCTTTCTTATTATAGTGCAGAATAATGGGTTAGCTAAGTTAACTAGTTCATTGGTTCTGGCCATGGTCCAATTTGTCATGTGGCATTTTACAAGGGTGGCTAAACCATCATCTAGTCTGTTTAAGAAATTTGCATTTAGTAAGGTATCATTTTTATTGTTTTCTTTTTTTTTGGAAGGGAGGAAGGCAGGAAGGGAGGAAAGGAGGAAGGGAGGGGGGGAGGAAGGGAGGGAAGGAAGAAGGGAGGGAGGGAGGGAGGGAGAGAAGGGAAAGAAGGAAATCAGGCAATGAGAGAGACATTGCCGACCTGGATCTAGAGGTCTACAAGTTGATTTCTTTTTTTCTTTTTTGAGAGAAGGAAAGAAAAAAAAGGAGTGAAGGAGAGGAAGAAAGAGGAAAAAGAAGAGGGAGAGAGAATGGAAATGTTGCTTTATTCTAAAAAAAATGGGTATTAATAATGGCCAATCAGTATTTCATTTAAACCTATGAGTAGGTATGATGTGGTATTGACAAGAATGTATATTTTGTATATTTAAAGTGGAGACCTCTATAAATATTTATTAAGTTTACTTGTTCTGGATCTGAGTTCGAGTCCTTGATATCTTTACTAATTTTCTGCCTCATTGAGTCTAAGTCTCTATGTATCTGGGTGTTAGGATCGTTAGCTCTTGTTGTTGCATTGATCCCTTTACCACTATATCTTTGTTGCTTTAAAATCTATTTTATCAGATACAAGAATTGCAACTCCTGCTTTTTATTTATTTATTATTTATTTTTGCTCTCCATTTGGTTGGTAAATCTTTCTCCATCCCTTTGTTTTGAGTCTTTGTGTATCCTTGCATGTGAAGTGGGTCTGGATGTAGCATACCGTTGGGTTTGGGCTGTATCTTTTGATTGGGGGATTTAGTCGATTTAAATTTAGGATTACTGCCTTTTGATGTTAACTGGCTGTTTTATCCATTCGTTGATGTAAATTCTTCTTTATGTTGATGCTCTTTACTTTTTGGTATATTTTTAGAAAGGCTAATACTGGTTGTTTCTTTCTATGTGTAATGCTTCTTTCAGAAGCTCTTGTAAAGCAGGCCTGGTGGTAAAAAAAATCTCTGAGTACTTGCTTGTTCATAAAAGATTTTATTTTTCCTTCAGTTGTGAAGCTTACTTCTGCTGAGAGATCTGCTGTAAGTCTGATAGGCTTCCCTTTGTGGGTAACCTGACCTTTCTCTCTGGCTGCCCTTAATATTTTCTCCTTCGTTTCAACCCTGGTGAATCTAATGATTATGTGCCTTGGGGTTGCTCTTCTTGTGGAATATCTTTGTGGTGTTCTCTGTATTACCTGGGGTTGAATATTGTCCTGCTTTGCTAGTTTAGGAAAGTTTTCCTGAATAATATCCTGAAGAATATTTTCCAGCTTGGATTCATTCTCTCCGTCACATTCAGGTACACCTATCAAACGTGAATTTGGTCTTTTCACATAGTCCCACATTTCTTGGAGAATTTGCTCATTCCTTTTTATCCTTTTTTCTCTAATCTTCTCTTCTCGTTTTATTTCATTAAGTTGGACTTCTGCCTCTGATATCCTTTCTTCTGCTTGAACAATTCAAGTGTTTAAACCTGTGCATACTTCTCGGAGTTCCCGTATTGTATTCTTCAGTTCCATTAATTCACTTAT
The DNA here is from genome assembly GCF_049354715.1 of Callithrix jacchus. Lineage (NCBI taxonomy): Eukaryota > Metazoa > Chordata > Mammalia > Primates > Cebidae > Callithrix > Callithrix jacchus. The sequence continues at coordinate 106,997,447 of NC_133524.1, read as the reverse complement.
ATTCCTCTCTAAATTGTCTATTCTCATTAGTATTTCGTCAAACCTTTTTTCAAAGTTCTTAGTTTCTTTACATTGGGCTACAACATGTTCTTTTAACTCACAGAAGTTTCTTATCCATCTTCTGAAGCCTGATTCTGTTAATGGAATGCACTCGTTCTCCAGCAAGCCGGTTCCTTTGTTAGTGAGGAACTGTGATCCTATTTGGAGGGAGAGGCATTCTGATTTTGAGTATTCTCAGCCTTTTTACGCTGGTTTCTTCCCATTATTGTAAATTTATCCACCTGTCATCTTTGTAATTACCAACTTTCAAATTAGGTCTCTGAGTGGATGGACGTCCAAGTTGTTAATTCCCAGGGCCGAAATATGGGCAACCCACTGCACTGGCCAAAAGAGTGGCATTAAGACTGATGGTGCTTTTCTGCCCGGGAATCTCTGGTCTGGCTTCCTTCTTGAGTCCGTAATAGGTGACTCTGCCTTCCCAGAGCTCCAAATGTTGGTGGGAAGGGGAACCAGTCCCGTTTACTCTGCACCAAGAGCTGCCGCACTGAAGTGCCGGCAAAACTGCCACGCCAGCCACAAGAGTTGCACTGGCTACCCGTGCGGCTCCTCCACTGGGAATCTTCTGCTCCGTGAGCAACCAAAGTTTGTCTGAAAGTGTGGCGTCCTCTCATTCTCTGCGCTTTCACTGGGAGCAGCAATCCTGAGATGTTAGCGATCAGCCATCTTGGATTGTTCCCTCTAATTTTCACATTTTTAGTAGAGACTGGGTTTCACCATGGTCAGGCTGGTGTTGAACTCAAGTGATCCACCTGACCTGGCCTCCCAAAGTGCTGGGATTACAAGTGTGAGCCACTGTGCCCAGCCACTAGTGTGTACCTTTTCAGTCTCCACTTCTCCCTAGTCTCTAGATTTCCTTTGTTTTGAGATGGATTTTCACTCTTATTGCCCCTCATTTTTATTGTTCTCAAAGCAGTCTGCTGACATCCCATAACATTGTCTCAAAGTGTTATCAAAACTTGTGAAATAATCTAAAGCTGATTCATTTGGGTTCTGGCAGTATTGTTGGATTTTATTCCAAGCCACCACCCTTTGGAACACTGAAGGAATGATATTTAACAGAACAGTAATTTGTTTCTGTGTGTCTTTGTTCCTGTCTTCTGGATTTTGGAGGGCTGGTTGTTGAGATTTTATTGGGCCTTCGGTGCTCAAATCTGCTATAGGGTCCAACAACTGTGCTTTTTCCAGCCATTCCTTAGCTTTAGCTTCTGAGACCAACATATGCACTAGCTGATAAAGGTCTGAATTACCTGGGTCATAGGTTCTGATAATAAGCTCAAATTCTCAGGCAAACCCAGTTGGATCTTTATGGAGGTCAGGAAATTCTTTATGTCTCATAACTCAGTCTTGACCAGGATTCATAGATGGTCACTGGGGTTCCCCTACCTATTTACTGGTTGATCACATCCTGAAATGGGGTGATCATGAGATATGTCCCTGCAGGGTCCCTCTTCCATGCATCTTCCAGATAATGGGATGCCACTGGGGCTACCAGAAAATCAGCAGGAGGTAGGGGCTTTGAGGTTAGACTCCCTACTGCCTTCCATTGAGCAAGTGGTAGACAAGGAGGAGAAGATGGTAGATTGGAACATGCAGGAGAAGGGGGAAACAAATCTGGTCCAGGAAGTTCAGAGAGGTCAGGGTAGAGTAGGGGTGTAGATGGAGGTAGGTGAGGTGCCAAGTGGGAAGTAAGGGATTCCAATGATTTCTTTAAGAGCGATGAAGATTAGAGAGTTCTTGATTAGCATTTCGAAGTTGTTTGTTGGCCTTCTGTAAGGGGATGAGGTGAACGTTCCCCTTTTGCTACTCTCCAGGTACCATTGAAAGCGGCTCTCTCATCCTGGTTGTTTAGTTTTCGTGCATGTGTTTTCCATCCTGGTTCACAGTTACACTAATTTAGGCACCTCAGAAGATCCCCATTTAGGCCATTGTAACTTAAAATCTGCTTTAGTTATAGTGGTCCACTTGGTCAAATATTTGCATGATGATTCACCATAAGTATTTTGCACCTAGCCAAGTTTATAAAGGTTGAACTTTATGTTCCACAGCTGCTGGGGTTTTAGCTAACTTAGAGGCCTCGTTCCCCATAATTTAGAGTTACCCTTTGGATTTGACCAAGTCAAGACATGTGTCGGACCCAAAGTGTGCTGCTTGCAGACCCTAAACTAGTTCTGTTCTCCAGTGTCATGGCCACCTGGCACAGTGTGTCAGGGGCTCAAGGTACAGGAGTGGTCAGCTCCTCATATATACCTGCCAGCTGAGATTAGATGCTAAGTATGTTCTTCTGAGAGGGAAACCTGCATAGACCCATTGCATGTCTTAGGGAACATTCCTCCCAGGCACCTTCTCATGATTCTCTGTCACCTGAAAATGTCCCAAAAGGCAGAGGAGAGCAATGTGTTCTTATTTCTTCAGAGTGGAAGATTCCACACTCATGAGCTAGAGGGTTTGGAGTTGGTCAAATCTGATAAGGGAAAGGCTAAAAAACACACGCACAAAACCCCAACAAGACAGACACAAATGACAAAACAGTTAACCAAAACTAACAATGATCACCCAAATTATATGATTTCTGAGCACTCCAAGTGTAAGCTGAAATTAACACCAGCTGTTTGTTAATGCTATAGTCATTTAAAAAGAATTTTCAAGACAGAATCCCAAACCAGTTTCGTACCTAATGATGGGCTCCAAGCTGAAGACCACTCTCCATCAATGCAGAAGCAGACAGGCTCAGTTTCCTTGATGAAAGCGAATGGAATCTCCAAAAGAAAAGGAGGTTTTGTTTTGTTTTGCTTTTTGTTTTTTCTAAACAGCAAATAAACCTTAGACCCCAACTGAAAAATGTTGGAATAGCAGGGATCCCTAGAGGAAAAAAGTCCTGGAATAACAGCAAATTGTTCCATCAGTTTGGGCTATAAAGTACCCAAGCTGGTACCAAGCACTGATAGGAGAGCTGCTGCAGGCCAGGCAAACTTCACTTAGGATTCCTCCATGGTTATCACATGTCAATAGAGAAAAATGACAAGATAAGTCTCAATCATTTTAAGAGATTTATTTGCCAAAGTTAAGGATGTGCACCTGGAAGTCATGTCTATGCATTTCTCCAAAGATGATTTTTGAGGGCTCCAAGTTTAAAGGGAAAAGAGTGAGGTATTGAGAAGTATATAATTTTCTTTTATATATATATAATATACTATATATATACATATATTGCACTTTAGGTTCTGGGGTACATGCACAGAACATGCAGGATTGTTGCATAGGTACATACATGGCAATGTTGTTTGCTGACTCAATCCCTGTCACCTATATCTGGCATTTCTCCCCATGTTATCCCTCCCCAACTCCCCAGCCCTTGCTGTCCCTCCCCTAGTCCCCACCAACAGACCCCAGTGTGTGATGCTCCCCTCCTTGTGTCCATGTGTTCTCATTGTTCAACACCCACCTATGAGTGAGAACATGCGGTGTTTGATTTCCTGTTCTTGTGTCAGTTTGCTGAGAATGACACTTTCCAGATTCATTTCCTACGAAGGACACAAATTCATAGTGTTTTATGGCTGTATAGTATTCCATGGTGTATATGTGCCACATTTTCCTTGAAGTATACAATTTTCATGTCAGAAGTGGGTAGGGAAAAATAGTTATTCATGCCTTTGTCTGGCTCAGGGAATCTTCCTTTTTACATATTAAAATTACATAGACAAAATGGGGCAGAGGAACAGTCAGATATGTATTTGTGTCTCATGGGCAAGGAGTGTAAAGATAAGCTGTCAATTTACATTGCCATGGTGAAATTTTAACAGAAATACCTTAGGGTAAGGATCTTGTAGCTCACTAGGAATTTCCTTGTTGGAAAAATACTGGGAGGCATGTAGCTTTTCATCTTGTAGCCATTTTATATAGGAATCAAAAGTGGGAAGCAGGTTGCATGATTCAGTTCCCAGCTTAAATTTTTCCTTTGGTTAATGAGGTTGGGGGTCCCAATATTTAATTTCCTTTCACATACATTTGTCAAAACTCACAGAACCTGCAACACCACGGGTGAACCCTAATGTAAACTAAGTAAATTAGGTGATGATATGTCAATGTTTGTTTAATTGCAACAAATGTACTACTGTGGTGTGGAATGTTGATGGTGGGGAAGTTATGTATGTGTGGGTGGAAGGAGTATATGGGAACCCTCTGTTAACTTTCCTCTCAATCTTGCTGTGAACCTAATGCTGCTCTAAAACATAAAATCTGTATCTTTTTTTTTAAAGCCCGTGCATCTACCAACTGAAGAACAAATACTTCTTTCAAGCACACATGGGAAATTTGTAAAAATTGAATGCATTCTGGGTCAAAAAACTCAAAAACATTAAAAATGTGAATATTTATTGCATTCTTATTTATTGCATTCTTCCATCATAATGTAATAAATAAGAATCAATAACCAAAAGAAGCCAATCAAAAAGCCAGAAACTTTGAAACTACAAATATACACTTTTAAATATACGTGTTACAGAATAAATCTCAATGAAAATTATCAAATATTTAGAAATGATTGATAAAATAAATACTACATATCAGAAGTTACAGCAAATAGCTAATCAGTGGTAGGCCACAGCTGGTTTGTAGTGCCTCCTAGGAGCTGGTTTCTAAATATTCAGGAATTTGCCATCCCATTGTTAAATGGCTTGAAATCATCCATGATGGGAACATTTATACTATAGAAATCAGCAAAAACTGCAGATCAGGCTTTCTTTATTCTAAGCATTTTCTGTCTTTTTCTTCATTGCTTTCTCTCTTTTTTTTAAAGAGTCTGTTTACCAGCACACCACTTGGAAGGAAATATAAAGTTATAAATATATTTATTAAAAACAAGAAACACTGAAAATTAGTAAGCTAACATTCAATTCAATAAGGTAGAATAAAAGAATAAAGCAGTGGTGCTACTAAATATTGAACAATCAGATCTCTGAATATAGTGCCATCATGAATGTTGGCAGATGTTTTCATTTAAGCTAATAAGTAAGAGGAGGTAAAACAACAAAGGCTTATGTTTCCACTTTACTCATCAGTGATATGACTGATTATTTTGTGACTCAGGCAATAGTTTCAAATACTGGAAGAATTTTTTCTAAATTTTTGTATTATTCAAAATAGAATAGCTACAGATACTGGCCAGGCATGGTGACTCACACCTGTAATCCCAGCACTTTGGGAGGCCAAGGCAGGCAGATCATCTGAGGTGGGGAGTTCAAGACCAGCCTGGCCAACATGGCAAAACCCCATCTGTACTGAAAATACAAAAGTTACTCAGGCATGGTGGCAGGCACCTATAATCCCAGCTACTTGGGAGACTGAGGCATGAGAATCGCTTGCACCTGGGAGAAGGAGGTTGCAGTGAGCTGAGATCATACCACTGCACTCCAATCTAGGTAACAGAGCAAGGCTCTGTCTCAAATCCAATCTAGGTGACAGAGCAAGGCTCTGTCTCAAATATATATATACACACACACACACACACACACACACACACACAATACAGTTTTATGTTCAAGCTGCATTATTAATATTTTCTATAATACCTTCATCACATTCTTAAGACTACAGAACTAACAAAACAATAAATCAAACCCTATAACATTGACAGATTCCTGTAATTTAATACTCTGATCATGGTCAATTTTAAGCTGCCATGACATTACTGGAAAAAGATGCATAATAGCATACCATTATATAGCATTTCATCCATTCCGATACAATAGATGTAAATAACCTCAAGAGCATAAATAATAGTAAAATGTGGTAAACTAAGACGTTACAGGTTTGGGGTGCTAATTAAGTTGTTTTTAATATAATTTAATTGTAATTTCATAAAATTTAATTTTAATAATAGTTATCTTAATAGCCAGATGGCAAATTTTCTAAAAACATAACTGATACTCACTAGCTGATATGAGTTGGCTCCAGCACACCACTGGTTAACCCAAAGAATATAGAAAGAAAGAAATGATGGGGGAGTTTTCCAAGATGGCGCAGTAGGAGCAACTCGGGATTGCAGCTCTCTGTGAAGGCGCAGAGGGTGAGTCCTAGCCGCATTTCCAGACGGATCTTTGTTGCCCACAGAACAGGGAAATTCCCAGGTGTAGGAGGGACACGGGAAGCCAGCGCAGCCCTCCCGGCTAGTGTGGGTCATTTCAGCTGGTGCCACAGCGCAGCAGCACCCTGCACAAAACGCGCTGATCTGAGTGCCCTGTTAAACTGGCAATCTGAGATTTGGGAGGGCAGATTAGCCTATCCATCTGATTAAACAGGACTTGGACAGTGAGCCAGACAAGGAGATTCCTGGGAAGCAACATTTGAGCAGGTGCAGTGGGCCCCTGCATGGGAAATCACACAGATCCCGGTGCCCTACCAGCAGGTGACTAAAACACCTGGGAGAGAGTCAACTGTTCAACTTCAAAAAAAAAAAATAAGACGGAGAAAGGGCCCTGAGGCAGGGAGCCAGGTGGTCAGGCTCGGCAGGTCCCACCCCCACAAGGACAAACAAAACGACGATTGGAAATGATTGGGGTTGAGAGTTTCACTGCGGGCACAGCTGAATACAGGATGGTTCAGCTCCATGGGGGAGGGGCGTCCGCCACCACCGAGGCATTCTGCCCCTACTAAGGTACACGCCCATTGCTGATGCTGCCTGCCGTTGCCAAGGCAACCCGCCATAACAGAGAGACTCTGCCAACAGGGCGGAGCCCACAACAGCAGGGCAGAGCCCACGGGCAACAGGGTGGAGCCCCGGACAGCAGGGTGGAGTCCACAGCAGCAGGGCTAAGCCCACAGCAGCAGGGTAGAGCCCACAGCAGCAGGAACTGGAGTGCACCTCAGCAGTCATACAGCAGAGGAGCTAGACTGTTAGAAAGAAAACTAAGTAACAGAAATACTTCAGCATCAACAATCTGGGCGTACTCTCAGAGACCCAATTGAAAAGCCAGCAACCACTCAGACAAAAGGTGGATAAATCCACAAAGATGGGAAGAAACCAATGCAAAAAGGAGGAAAACACCCAAAACCAAAACACCTCACCTCCTACAAAGGACCAAAACTCCTCACCAGCAAGGGAACAAAGCTGGACGGAGAATGAGTGTGACAAAATGACAGAATCAGATTTCAGAAGGTGGATAATGAGAAACTTCTGTGAGCTAAAAGAACATGTTCTAAATCAATGCAAAGAAACTAAGAACCTTGAGAAAAGATTTGAGGAAATGATAACAAGAATGGACAACTTAGAGAGGAATATGAATGAATTGAAGGAGCTGAAAAACACAACACGAGAACTTCGTGAAGCATGCACAAGTTTCAATAGCCGAATTGACCAAGCAGAAGGAAGAAGAACAGAAGTTGAAGATCAACTCAATGAAATGAAATGAGAAACCAAGATTAGAGAAAAAAGTGCAAAAAGGAATGAGCAAAGTCTCCAAGAAATGTGGGACTATGTGAAGAGACTTAACCTATGTTTGATAGGTGTACCAGAATGTGACAAAGAGAATGAATCCAAGCTGGAAAATACTCTTCAGGATATCATCCAGGAAAATTTCCCCAACCTAGCAAAGCAGGCCAATATTAAAGTCCAGGAAATACAGAGAACACCACAAAGATATTCCGCAAGAAGAGCAACCCCAAGGCACATAATCGTCAGATTCACCAGGGTTGAAATGAAGGAGAAAATACTAAGGGCAGCCAGAGAGAAAGGTCGGGTCACCCACAAAGGGAAGCCCATCAGACTCACAGCAGATCTCTCAGCAAAAACTCTACAAGCCAGAAGAGAGTGGGGGCCAATATTCAACATCCTTAAAGAAAAGAACTTTCAACGCAGAATTTCATATCCAGCCAAATTGAGCTTCATAAGTGAAAGAAAAATAAAATCCTTTGTGAACAAACAAGTACTCGGAGATTTTGTCGCCACCAGGCCTGCTTTACAAGAGCTCCTGAAAGAGGCACTATACACAGAAAGGAACACCCAGTACCAGCCATTCTAAAAACAGACCAAATGCTAAAGAGCATTAACAAAAAGAAGAATCTGTGTCAACTAATGGGCAAAACAGCCAGCTAGCATCAAAATGGCAGTATCAAATTCACACATAACAATATTAACCCTAAATGTAAATGGACTAAATGCACCAATCAAAAGACACAGACAGGCAAAACGGATAAAAATCCAAAACCCATCGGTGTGCTGTATCCAGGAAACCCATCTCACCTGCAAGTATACACAAAGGCTCAAAACAAAAGGATGGAGGAAGATTTACCAAGCAAATGGAGAGCAAAAAAAAAGCAGGAGTTGCAATTCTCATCTCTGATAAAATAGTCTTTAAAGCAACAAAGATCAAAAGAGACAAAGAAGGTCATTACATAATGGTAAAAGGATCGATACAACAAGAAGAGCTAACAATTCTAAATATATATGGACCCAATACAGGAGCACCCAGATATATAAGGCAAGTTCTTAACGACTTACAAAGAGACCTAGACACACAATAATAGTAGGAGACTTTAACACTCCACTGTCAATATTAGACAGATCAACCAGACAGAAAATTAACAAGGATATCCAGGGCTTGAACTTAGACCTGAATAAGCAAACCTGATAGACATTTACAGAACTCTCCACCCCAAAACCACAGAATATACATTCTTCTCAGCACCACATCACACCTATTCTAAAATTGACCACATAATTGGAAGTAAAGCACTGCTCAGCAAATGCAAAACAACTGAAATCATAACAGTCTCTCAGACCATAGTGCAATCAAGTTAGAACTCAGAATTCAGAAACTAACTCAGAACCGCACAGCTTCATGGAAACTGAACAACTGGATCTTGAACATTGATTGGATAAACAATGAAATGAAGGCAGAAATAAAGAAGTTCTTCGAAACCACTGAGAACGAAGACACAACATACCAGAATCTCTGGGACATATTTAAAGCAGTCTGTAGAGGAAAATATATAGCAATAAGCGCCCACATGAGAAGAGTGGAGAGATCCAAAATTGACACCCTATCGTCAAAATTGAAAGAGCTAGAGGAGCAAGATCAAAAAACTCAAAACCTAGCAGAAGACAAGAAATAACTAAGATCAGAGCAGAACTGACGGAGATAGAGACACGAAAAACCCTTCAAAAAAATCAATAAATCCCAGAGCTGGTTTTTTGAAAAGATCAACAAAATAGACAGACCACTAGCCAGACTGATAAAAAAGAAAAGAGAGAACAACCAAATAGATGCAATAAAAAAAACGATAAAGGGGAAATCACCACAGATTCCACAGAAATTCAAATCATCATCAGAGAATTCTACAAACAACTCTATGCACATAAACTAGTAAACCTGGAAGAAATGGATAAATCCCTGGACATTTTTGTCCTCCCAAGTCTAAACCAGGAGGAAGCCGAAACTATGAATAGACCAATAACAAGGTCTGAAGTTGAGGCAGCAATTAAGAGCCTACCACACAAAAAAAGTCCAGGTCCAGATGGGTTCACAGCCGAATTCTACCAGACACACAAAGAGGAGTTGGTACCATTCCTTCTGAAACTATTCCAAATGATCCAAAAAGAGGGAATCCTTCCCAAATCATTTTATGAGACCAACATCATCCTGATATTAAAACCCGGCAGAGACTCAACAAGAAAAGAAAACTTCAGGCCAATATCCATGATGAACATAGATGCAAAAATCTTCAATAAAATATTGGCAAACTGATTGCAACAGCACATCAAAAAACTTATCCATTATGATCAAGTAGGATTCATCCCGGGGATGCAAGGCTGGTTCAACATACACAAGTCTATAAACATAATTCACCACATAAACAGAACCAAAAACATAAACCACATGATTATCTCAATTGACGCAGGGAAGGCATTTGACAAAATTCAACAGCCCTTTATGCTAAAAACCCTCAATAAACTCGGTATTGATGGAATGTATCTCAAAGTAATAAAAGCTATTTACGACAAACCAACAGCCAATATCCTACTGAATGGGCAAAAACTGGAAGCATTCCCTTTGAAATCCGGCACTTGACAAGGATGCCCTCTCTCACCACTCCTATTCAATATAGTACTGGAAGTTCTAGCCAGAGCAATCAGGCAAGAAAAAGAAATAAAGGGTATTCAAATAGGAAAGGAGGTAGCCAAATTGTCTCTATTTGCAGACGACATGATAGTATATCTAGAAGACCCCATTGTCTCAGCCCAAGAACTCCTGAAACTGATAAGCAACTTCAGGAAAGTCTCAGGATATAAAATCAATGTGCAAAAATCACAAGCATTCCTCTATGCCAATAACAGACTTAAAGAGAACCAAATCAAGAACGAACTGCCATTCACAATTGCTACAAAAACAATAAAATACCTAGGAATACAACTTACAAAGAACGTGAAGGACCTCTTCAAGGAAAACTACAAACCACTGCTCAACGAAATAAGAGAGGACACAAACAGATGGAGAAACATTCCATGTTCATGGTTAGAAAGAATCAATATCATGAAAATGGCTATACTGCCCAAAGTAATTTACAGAATCAACGCTATCCCCATCAAGCTACCATTGACTTTCTTCACAGAACTGGGCAAATCCACCTTGAACTTCACATGGAACCAAAAGAGAGCCCACATAGCCAAGTCAATTCTAAGCAAAAAGAACACAGCAGGAGCATCACACTACCAGACTTCAAACTATACTACAAGGCTACAGTAATCAAAACAGCATGGTACTGGTACCAAAACAGAGATATAGACCAATGGAACAGAACAGAGGCATTGGAGGCAACACAACATATCTACAACCATACAATCTTTGATAAACCTGACAAAAACAAGCAATGGGAAAAGGATTCCCTGTTTAATAAATGGCGTTGGGAAAACTGGCTAACCATGTGCAGAAAGCAGAAACTGGACCCCTTCCTGACACCTTACACTAAAATTAACTCCAGATGGATTAAAGACTTAAACATAAAACCTGGCACCATAAAAACCCTGGAAGAAAATCTAGGCAAAACCATTCAGGACATAGGAGTAGGCAAGGACTTCATGACCAAAACACCAAAAGCATTGGCAACAAAAGCCAAAATAAACAAATGGGACCTAATCAAACTCCACAGCTTCTGCGCAGCAAGAGAAACAGTCACTAGCATGAATCGGCAAACAACAGAATGGGAAAAAATTTTTGCAGTTTACCCATCTGGCAAAGGGCTGATATCCAGAATTTACAAAGAACTCAAACAGATTTACAGGAAAAAAACAAACAAGCCCATTCAAAAATGGGCAAAGGATATGAACAGACACTTCACAAAAGAAGACATACATGAGGCCAACAAACATATGAAAAAATGCTCATCATCACTGGTCATCAGAGAGATGCAAATCTAAACCACATTGAGATACCATCTCACGCCAGTTAGAATGGCGATCATTAAAAAATCTGGAGACAACAGATGCTGGAGAGGATGTGGAGAAAAAGGAACACTTTTACACTGTTGGTGGGAGTGTAAATTAGTTCAACCATTGTGGAAGACGGTGTGGCGATTCCTCAAGGCCTTAGAAATAGAAATTCCATTTGACCCAGCAATCCCATTACTGGGTACATATCCAAAAGACTATAAATCGTTCTACTATAAGGACACATGCACACGAATGTTCATTGCAGCACTGTTTACAATAGCAAAGACCTGGAATCAACCCAAATGCCCATTGATAATAGACTGGATTGGAAAAATGGGGCACATATACACCATGGAATATTATGCAGCAATCAGAAATGATGAGTTTGTGTCGTTTGTAGGGACATGGATGAATCTGGAGAACATCATCCTCAGCAAACTGACACAAGAACAGAAAATGAAACACCGCATATTCTCACTCATAGGTGGATGATGAAAAATGAGAACACATGGACACAGAAAGGGGAGTACTAAACACTGGGGTCTATTGGGGGAAAAGGGGAGGGCTAGTGGGAGGGGGAGGTGGGGAGGGATAGCCTGGGGAGAAAAGCCAAATGTGGGTGAAGGGGAGAAGAAAAGAAAGCACACTGCCATGTGTGTACCTACGCAACTGTCTTGCATGCTCTGCTCATGTACCCCAAAACCTATAATCCAATAAAAAATTAAAAAAAAAAAGAAAGAAATCTGATAATAGATAAAAAAAAAAATCTGGAGACAATGGATGCTGGAGAGGATGTGGAGAAATAGGAACACTTTTACACTGTTGGTGGGAGTGTAAATTCGTTCAACCATTGTGGAAGACAGTGTGGCGATTCCTCAAGGCCTTAGAAATAGAAATTCCATTTGACCCAGCAATCCCATTACTGGGTATATATCCAAAGGACTATAAATCGTTCTACTATAAGGACACATGCACACGAATGTTCATTGCAGCACTGTTTACAATAGCAAAGACCTGGAACCAACCAAATGTCCATTGATGATAGACTGGAGAGGGAAAATGTGGCACATATACACCATGGAATACTATGCAGGCATCAAAAACGATGAGTTCGTGTCCTTTGTAAGGACATGGTCGAATCTGGAGAACATCATCCTCAGCAAACTGACACAAGAACAGAAAATGAAATACCACATATTCTCACTCATAGGCGGGTGAGGAAAAATGAGAACACATGGACACAGGAAAGGGAGTACTACACATCGGGGTCTATTGGGGGGAATGGGGAGGGATAGCCTGGGGAGAAATGCCAAATGTGGTGAAGGGCAGGAATGAAGCAAAACACACTGCCATATGTGTACCTATGCAACTATTTTGCACATTCTGCACATGTACCTCAAAACCTAAAATGCAATAAAAAAGAAAAAAAAAGAAAGAAAGAAATGATAGAAGTCAAAGCAGAAATTAGTAAAATTTTTAAATGGACTAATTATAGGGGTATTGAACAAAAGTAAAATCTGTTCTTTGAAAAGATTAATACAATAGTCGAATGTTTGTCAAGACCAATGAAGAAAAAGAAAAGATACAAATAAAAAAATTAGGAATGCAAAATGGGACAAATACATACATATAAAGCAGAAAGTTTTAAATTATTAGAGAATACTATGTATGACGATTCATGCTAATATTCAGAGGGATGGAAATTTTCTAAAAAAATTTTATTTAACAAAATTTTCTCAAGGAAGCAAAAATATGAATATACCAATTACCATTAAAGAAAATAGACTTGTAATTGAAAATATCACTCTAAAAACAGATCTGCCCAGGCAAGTTTGTCAGCGAATTTTACCAAACCCCCTAGGAACTGATAATGCCATCTTTTACAAACTATTCTATGAAACAGAAAAAGATGAAGAGATGCCCATCTTATTTTACTCACTGTATAACCTTGATACTAAAACTGAACAAAAACGGAGTAAGAAAATTATAGATTGGCCTCCTTTATGAACAGACATGAAAAACAAAATTCTAAATAAAATTTAAGTAAAACTAATAAATCCATCAGTGTATAGACACAACCACCATCTTAACCAAATATATCCAGGAATGCAAGGATAATTCAACATTAGGAAATCTATCAAGTCACTGGATTACCAAATTCACTGAGAATTGGCCATTGTGGTTGCCATGTGATCAGATATCTTTACTAGAGCAGATTAATGTGGCTTCAGGTATATAGTTTGATTTATACTTTTTGGTATAAATCAAAAGGTATTTTTGGCACATTGATTTAGAAAATGTATTATTTTCTATCCCCTTCAGCAAAGAGTATTGGAAACAGATTGCATTCGCATGGAACAGAAAAAAATAAACATTTATAATTTTGTCCCAGGTACATTTTAACTCTTCTGCTTTCTGTGATGATACAACCTGAAGAAATCTGGACCATCTGCACATTTCAGGACATGACATAGATTCATTGCATTTTTTACATCATGCTCATTGGACAGAATGGGCAAAGAGGTGTCTTAATACACTGGAGGACTTGGCAAGACACACATGTGCTGCACCTGGTGAAAGATAAATCCTACAAACATTCAGAGACCTGCCAATTTGCTAAAATTTTTAAGGGTCCAGTGGTCAGAGGAATGCCAGAATATTCATTCCATAGCAAAAGAATACTTGCACAATCTTGCATTCCTTACCACAAAGAAGGAACCATAACACCTAATACGTCTCTTTGAGTTCTAGAAGTGACACATTCTACAGTGACCCATATGCTGGATGACAGAGAATGCTGTCAGCTTTGAGTGGAACTAGGATAAAAAGGGGGCTCTGCAACAGATTAAGGTTATGATTCAAGCAGCTCTTCTGTTTGAAGCATATGATTTGAAAAACCCTATGACATGGAGGTGCCAGTGGTTAGAACAAATTCAACATAAAATTAATGGCAAATTGTGGTAGAAAAATCATAATGCTGGTCTCTGAGGTTCTAGAGCAAGACTACTTGCAGTAGAAAATTACACATCTTTTAAGAAACACCTCTTGGCATGTTCCTGGGCCCTAATAGAGATGGACCACTTAACTATGTGACATTAAGTGATAGTGAATCCAGAACTACTTTTTATGACCGGAGTTTTGTAATATTCATCAAAGCATAAAGTCAGTCTGGCCCAGCAGTAGTCCATTATAAGACAAAAATTGTACTTCAGAATTGAGATCTAAAAGGATCGGAGGGCAATAGTAACCTACATGGGCAGGTAAACTAGACCTCTCCCCATGTCACCCATGGTGCACTTACATTCTTCCTTCGGCTTGCTCCCATGATTATATGGGTCACAAGTTGGGTATTGGTACCTAAATAATAAACAGATCACAATATATACAACATTTTTATGCTCTAGAACCTCAGAGACGAGCAAACAAACAGAAAGCAACAACAACAGCATCATCAACAACAACAACAACACAAAAGCCCCCACAAAAACCCTATTCAAGGGTCAGCAGCCTCAAAGGTCAAAACTAGACAAACTCATGAAGATGAGAAAGAATAAATTAAGAAAACGCTGAAACCCAGAAGGCCAGAGTGCCTCTTCTCCTCCAAATGATCTCAATGCCTTTCCAGCAAGGGCACAGAACTGGACAGAGGATGAGATGGATGAATTAACAGAAATAGGCTTCAGAAGATGGCTACCAAAAAACTATGTTGAGCTGAAGGAACATGTTCCAACCCAATGCAAAGAAGCTAATAACTTTGATAAATGGCTATAGGAGCTGCTAACTAGAATAATCAGTTTAGAGAGAAACACAAATGACCTGATGGAGCTGAAAAACACAGCATGAGAACTTCCTGAAGCATACAAACATATCAATATCCAAATCAACCAAGTAGAAGAAAGGGTATCAGAGTTTGAAGACCACCTCGCATTGAAATAAGGCATGCAGATAAGATTAGAGAAAAATGAATGAACAGGAATGAACAAAGCCTCCAAGAAATATGAGACTTCATAAACACCATTGATTGGAGTACTAGAAAGAGATGGGGAGAATGGAAACAAGTTGGAAAACACACTTCAGGATATTATCCAGGAGAATTTCCCCAACTTAGCAAGACAGGCCAACATGCAAATTCAGGAAATACAGAGAACACCACTAAGATATTCCATGAGAAGATCAACCAAAAGACACATAATCATCAGATTCTCTAAGGTCAAAATGAAAGACAAAAATGGGGCAGCCAGAGAGAAAGATCATGTCACTTACAAAGGGAAGCCCAGCAGACTCACAGCAGAACTTACAGCAGAAACCCTATAAACCAGAAGAGAATGGAGGCCAACGTTCAACATTCTTAAAGAAAAGAATTTCAACCCACAATTTCATCTCCAGGCAAACCAAGTTTTGTAAGTGAAGAAGAAATAAAATCCTATCCATATAAGCAAATGCTGAGGGATTTAGTTCACGCCTGCCTGGCAAGAGCTCCTGAAGGAATCACTAAATATGGAAAGGAAAAACTGATACTAACCACTGCAAAAACACAAGAAAATATTAGGACCAATGACACTATGAAGAAATTGCATCAACTAGTGTGCAAGATAACAGCTAGTATCATGATGACAGGATTAAATTCACACATAACAATATTAACCTTAAATGTAAATGGTCTAAATGCCCCATTTAAAAGACACAGACTGGGGAATTTGATAAAGAGTCAAGATCCATCAGTGTGCTGTATTCAGGAGACCCACCTCACATGTAAAGATACACATAGGCTCAAAATAAAGGGGTGGAGAAAAATTTGCCAAGCAAATGGAAAGAAAAAAAAAGCAAGGGTTGCAATCCTAGTCTATGTCAAAATAGGCTTTAAACCAACAATGATTAAAAAAACAAAAAGACAAAGAAGGGCATTACATAATGATAAAGGGAACAATTCAACAAGAAGAGCTAACTATTCTAAATATACATGCAGCCAATACAGATGCACCCAGATTCATAAAGCAAGTTCTTAGAGACCTACAAAGAGATTTAGACTCCCACACAATAACAGTGGGAGACTTTACCACCCCACTGTCAAAGTACACAAATGAGACAGAAAATTGACAAGGATAGTCAGGACTTGAACTCCACTCTGGACCAAGCAGGCCTAATAGACATCTACAGAACTCTCCACACAAATCAACAGAATATACATTCTCTTAGCACCACATAGCTCTTATTCTAAAATTTACCACATAATTGAAAGTAAAACACTCCTCAGCAAATGCAAAAGAACTGAAATTATAATAAACAGTCCCTCAGATCACAGTGCAATCAAATTACAACTCAGAATTAAGAAACCCACTCAAAACAACACAATTACCTGGAAATTGAACAACCTACTCCTGAATGACTCATGGGTGAATAATGAAATTAAGGCAGAAATGAAGAAGTTCTTTGAAACTAGTGAGAACCAAGAGACCATGTACCAAAATTTCTAGGACTCTGCTAAAGCAGTATTAAGAGGGAAGTTACAGCACTAAATGCCCATATCAGAAAGCTAGAAAGATCTCACCATTACAAGTTAAAAAGCTAAAGAGGCAAGAGGAAACTATTCTAAAAGCTAGCAGAAAACGAGAAATAACAAAGATCAGAGCAGAATTGAAGGAGATAGAGACATAAAATAACCCTCCAAAAAAGTTCACAGTCTGGGCTTGTTTGTACCCATCCTTCTTGGAAAGGCTTTCTAGGTATTGGAAAGGACTTGAGTGCTGTGATCTAAGCCATATCTGCATTAGGGGGAACCCCAAGCCCAGTAACACTGTGGCTCTTCCACACTTATAGAGGTAACACCTTGTTAGTCTTTAATAAGTTCTGGAAGAATTTTCTGGATTACCAGGCAGACTCTTTTTTCTCTTTCCTTTCTTTCTCCCCCAAAAAATAGTCTCTTTCTCTGTTTGGACCTGCCTGGAGCTAAGGGGGAAGTGACACAAGAACCTCAGTGACCAACACATGGATTGGGCTGGGTCAGACGTGAAGCCAGTCTTTTGCCTAAGGCCCGCAGTAACCAGCAGAACACTGTCTTTTGCCCAAGGACTGCAGTAACCACTACCTGGCTACTGTCTATATTCACTTAAGGCTCTGGATCTCTCCAATCTGCAGGAAGGGAAGCAGGCAGGCTTGTGTTTGTCTCTTCAGGACAGCAAGTACTCCCAGTCCCTGGGTGGGTCCAGGGGTGCATTGGGATCTAGAAACTATAGCCAAAAACCTTAGAAGTCTACCTAGTGTTCTATTTTACTGTGGCTGATCTGGCATTCAAACTATGAGATGTAGTCCTTCCCACTCTTTCCTCCCCTTTCCAAAGGCAATGGATTCTCACCCCATGGCCACCACCACCACAGGCCCAAATGGAGTACTGCCGATACTACCCATGCTCACTTAAGGTCCAAGGGCTCATCAGTCATCTTGTGGTGAATGCTTCCTGGCATGTGACACCCTCTGGGCAGTGGGCTCCCCTCTGGCCCAGAGCAGATTCAGAAATGCTGTCCAAGAACATGGCCTAGAATAATGGACCCCAAGAGCCTACTTGGTACTCTACCTCCCTGTTGCTTAGCTGATACTTAAGGTGTAAAACATCGTCTCCTTTAGTTTTACTTCTGCTCTTCTCAGACAGGAGTCTCTTCATAGCCACCACAGCTGGGAATGTGTGCAGTCTCACATGAGCCAGCAAGTTTCAGAGGCTCACTAAAGGCTCTCAATGTAGTATCTAGGTGTTGCTGCTGGCTATTCAGGGCCCAAGGGCTCTTTGGTTAGCAAGTGATCAATCCTGCCATGACTGGGTTCTTCCCTTCAAGGCAGTGGGTTCCCTTCTTTCCCAGGGTGTGTCTAGAAATGTCTGGGAGCCAGGACCTGGAAGGTGGCCCTCATTACTCTGCCCAGTGCAACATCCTGCTGTGGCTGAATATGACACACCAGCATGTGTGAATGAAGATGCATCCGCCAGCCACTGCCCTCTAAAGTTCTTTGGCTTGCACCACCCACTGAAGTGTGGTGACCAGTGGTCCAGGAACAATTTGGCCGCTCCAGCACAGTAGATTCCAAACTTGAGGAACCAGAGATCAAAGCCAGGGCCCAATACCACTCCCCCAGAGTTAGAGTACATAGTCCAAGAATATTTCAGAGCTGAGCCTTATTTTCATAAAATCTTCCAGTAATAAAGCTAGTCGACTGAATCCACCTTACATCACAATCAAACCCCCAAGATCAACAAATAGGATAAAAGAAAAAAAAGCATCCAGAGGGCAGCAACTTCAAAGCCTGCAAAGGTGAGAAAGAACAAGTACAAGAACTCTGACAACTCAAAAAGCCAGAGTGTCTTTTCTCCAAACAGTCACACTAGTATTCCAGCAAGGATCCTTAACTAGGCTGACATGGCTGAAATGACTGAAATAGAATATCGATAGGAACAAAGGGCACCAATATTTAGGAGAACATTAAAACATAATCTAATGAAGTTAAGAATCACAATTAGGTGATACAGGAGCTGACAGAATAAAATAGCCAGTATAGAAAAGAACACAACTAGAGAGGCTAAGATGGCTGATTAGAGGCAACTGCAGTCTGCAGCACTCATGGAGAGGAATGAAAGCAGCAAGTGAATTCAGCACCTTCAACTGAAATATCCAGGTTCTTGCATAGAGACTGACTAGCCAAACAATTCACCTCATGGAGAATAAAGAAAAGCAGGGTGGGGCAATGGCCCACCCAGGACTAGCATGGAGACAAAGGAACTCATTACCCCTGACCAAGGGAAGAAGTGAGTGATTGTGCAATCCTGCCTGGGAAACCATGCTCCTCCCGTGGATCTGCAACCAGTGGATAAGGAAATCCCCTAATAAGCCCACCCCACCAAGGCCTTGGGTCCAATACACAGAGCTGTGTGGAGTCCCAAAAGAGCAGACACTTGGACACACACACAGACCCAGGAGTTTTGCCCACTCTGAACCCAGGATTACTAGGAGGGTGGGAGATCTGTCCCTGTATACTACGTGGAGGCTGGAACCTTGGTACCTGCTAGCTCCTTGCCACAGCTGATGAGCATGCAGAATTTCATATCCAGCCAAACTATGCTTCAGAAACAATGGAGAAATAAGATCCTTTTCAAACAAGCAAATGCTGAGAAAATTTGTTACCACCAGGCCTGCTTTCCAAGGGCTGCTGAAGGAAGCACTAACTTTGGAAGGGAAAAACCATTACGAGCCACAGCAAATGCACACTGAAATACACAGACCAGTGACACTATGAAGAAATTATATAAAGAAGTCTGCAAAACAACCAGCTAACATCATATTGACAGGATTAAATTCACAAATAACAATACTAACCTTAAATGTAAATAGGCTAAATGCCCCAATTAAAAGACACAGAATGGAAAGCTGGATAATGAGCCAAGACCCATTGGTGTGCTATCTTCAAGAGACCCATCTCACATGCAAAGACACACATAGGCTCAAAATAAAGGGACAGAGGAAAATCTACCAACTAAATGAAAACTAGAAAAAAGCAGGGGTCACAGCTGGGCACAAGGGGTTCACACCTGTAATCCCGGCCCTTTGAGAGGCTAAGGCAGGTAGATCACCTGAGGTCAGGGGTTTGAGACCAGCCTGACCAACATGGAGAAACCCCATCATTACTAAAAGTACAAAATTAGCCAGGCATGGTGGCACATACCTGTAATCCCAGCTACTTGGGAGGCTGAGTTAGGAAAATCACTTGAACCCAGGAAGGGGAGGTTGTGGTGAGCCGATATTGCTCTATTGCACTCCAACACCTGTATTCCCAGCCACTAGGGAGGCTGAGGCAGGAGAATTGCTTGAACCTGAGAGGCAGAGGTTGGGGTGAGCCAATACTATGCCATTGCACTGCAGCCTGGACAACAAGAGCAAAATTCCATCAAGAAAGAAAGAAGGAAAGAAGGAAGGAAAGGAAAGAAAGGAGGGAGGCAGGGAGGGAGGGAGGAAGGAAGGAAAGAAAGAGAAAGACAGGAAAGAAAAAGAAAAGGGGTCACAATCTAGTTTCTGAAAAAACAGACTTTAAACCTACAAAGATCAAAAAAGACAAAGAAGGGCATTACAAAATGATAAAGAGTTCAATTCAACAAGTAGAGCTAACTATCCTGAATATATATGCACCCAATACAGAAGTACCCAGATTCATAAAGCAAATTCTTAGAGCCCTACAAAGAGACTAGACTCCCACACAATAATAGTGAGTGACTTTAACACCCCACTGACAATATTAGACTGATCATTGAGACAGAAATATAACAAAGATATTCAGGACTTGAACTCAGCTCTGAATCAAGAGTACCTGATAGATATCTACAGAACTCCCCACCCAAAAACAACATGGAACTTACTCTAAAGTTGATCACATAGTCAGAAGTAAGTAACTCCTTAGCAAATGCAAAAGAACTGAAGTTATAATAAACAGTGTCTCAGACCACAGTGCAATCAAATTAGAACCCAGGATTAAGAAACTCACTCAAAATCACAAAACTACATAGATATTTAACAGCGTGCTCCTGAATGACTCTTGGGTAAATAATGAAATTAAGATGGAAATCAATAAGTTCTTTGAAACTAATGGGAAGAAAGAGAGAATGTACCAGAATCAGTGGGATGCAGCCAAAGTAGTGTTAAGAAGGAAATTTAAAAATGAATGCCAAATCAATGAATCAAGGAGCTGGGTTTTTTTTTTTTTGAAAAATTTAATAAAATATATAGACCATTATCTAGACTAATAAAGAAGAAAAGAGAGAAGTATCAAATGAATACAATCAGAAATGATTAGAGGGATGTCACCACTGACCCCACAGAAATAAAAACCTTCAGACAATACTCTAAACACCTCTATGCACATAAACTATAAAATCTAGAAGACAGATAAATTCCTGGACACATACACCCCCAAAACTGAACTAGGAGAAAATTGAATCCCTGACCGACAAATAAGGAGTTTTGAGGAAATGATAGATACCCTACCAACCAAAAAAAGAAAAAAGCCCAGAACCAGATAAATTCACAGCTGAATTCTAGCAGTGGTCTGAAGAGCTGGTATCATTTTTACTAAAAGTATTCTAAACAACTCAAAAGGAGGGACTCCTCCCTAACTTGTTCTATGAGGCCAGCATCATGCTGAGGCCAAAGCCTTGCAGAGATACAACAACAACAACAAAAGAAAACTTCAGGCCAATATCCTTGATGAACATCCATGCAAATATCCAAAATAATATACTGGCAAAGCAAATCCAGCAGCATATCAAAAACCCTATCCACCATGATCAAGTTGGCTTCATCCCTGGGATACAAAGTGTGTTCAATGCATGCAAATCAGTAAATGTGATTCATCACACAAACAGAACTAAAAACAAAAAAACAAAAAAAGTCTATAGATGCAGAAAGGACTTTGAAAAATCTCAACATCCTTTCACTTTAAACACTCTCAATAAAATCTGTATTGAAAAAACATGTCTCAAAAAATTAGAGCTATATATGACAAAACCACAGCCAATATCATATGGAATGGGCAAAATCTGGAAACATTCCCCTTGAAAACCAGCACAAGATAAGGACGCCCTCTCTCATCACTCCTATTCAATAAGTATTGGAAGTTCTGGCCAGGGCAGTTAGGCAAGGGAAAGAAATAAAAGGTATTCAGATAGTAAGAGAGGAAGCCAAATTATCTTTATTTGCAGATTACATGATCCTATATCTAGAAAACCCCATCATCGCAGCCTAAAAGCTTCCTACGCTGATAAGCAACTTCAGCAAAGCCTCAGGATACAAAATCAATGTGCAGAAGTCACAAGCATTCCTACACACCAACAACAGGCAAGCAGGGAGCCAAATCATGAATGAGCTCCCATTCATAATTGCTGCAAAGAGAATAAAATACGTAGGAATACAGCTAGCAAGGGAAGTGAAGGATCTCTTCAAGAAGAATTACAAACCATTGCTCAAAGAAATCAGAGAGGAAAAAAAAAGCAAATAAAAAAACTTCTATGCTCATGGATAGGAAAAATTAATATGTGAAAATCACCATACTGCTCAAAGTAATCTATAGATTCAATGCTATGCCTATTAAACGACCACTGACATCCTTCACAGAATTAGAAAAAGCTATTTTAAAATTCTTATAAAACAAAAAGGGGGCCCAAATGGCCAAGACAATCCTAAGCAAAAAGAACAAAGCTGGAGATATTACACAACCTACTTCATACTATACTACAAGGCTACAGGAACCAAAACAGCATGGTACTGGTACAAAAACAGACACATAGACCAATGGAACAGAATACAGAACTCAGAAATATGACTGCACACCTACAACCATCTGATCTTTGACAAATCTGACAAAAACAGGCAAAGGGGAAAGAATTCCCTATTAATAACTGGTGCTGGGAGAAATGGCTAGCCATATGCAGAAAATTGAAACTGGATCTCTTCCTTACACCTTATATAAACATTAACTCAAGATGGATAAAAGACTTAAATGTAAAATCCAAACATATTAAATCCCTAGAAGAAATTCTAGGCAACGCCGTTCAGGACATAGGCATGGGAAAAGACTCCATAATGAAAATGCCAAAAGCAATTGTAACAAAACAGAAAATTGACAAATGGGATCTAATTAAACGAAAGAGCTTCTGCATAGTAAAAGAAATTATCATCAGAGTGAATAGACATCCTACAGAATGGGAGAAAATATTTGCAATCTATTCACCTGACAAAGGTCTAATATACAGAGTCTACAACAAACTTAAGCAAATTTAGAAGAAATAAACAAAAAAACTTCATTAAAAAGTGGCCAAAGAACATGAACAGACAATTCTCAAAAGAAGACATACATGTGACCAACAAACATGAAAAAATGCTCAGCATCATTGATCATTAGAAAAATGCAAATCAAAATCACAATGAGATACCATCTCATGCCAGTCACAATGGCAATTATTAAAAAGACAAGACACAACAGATGCTGCTGAGGTTGTAGAGAAAAAGAAATGATTTTACACTGTTGGTTTAACATTAGTTCAACCATTGTGGAAGACAATGTAGTAATTCTCAAAGACCTAGATCCAGAAATACCATTTGACCCAGCAATCCCATTACTGGGTATACACCCAAAGGAACATAAGTTCTTCTGCTATAAACATATATGCATGCATATGTTTATTGCAGCACTATTCACAATAGTATAAGACATGGAATCAACCTAAATGCCCATCAATGATAGACTGGATAAAGGAAATGTGATAATGCATATACCATGGAATACTATGCAGCCAAAAAAGGAATTAGATTATATCCTTTGCAGGGACATGGATAGATTTGGAAGCAATTATCCTCAGCAAACTAATGCAGGAACAGAAAACCAAACACTTATATCTTCTCACTTATACATGGAAGCTGAATGATGAGAACACATGAACTCACTGAGGGGGAAAACACTCACTGGGGACTGTGAGACAGAGTGGGTGTGGGGAGGGAGAGCATCAGGAAAAGTAGCTAATGGACACTAGACTTAATACCTAGGTCATGGTTTGATCTGTCCATCAAACCATCATGGTACATGTTTACCTATGTAACAAACCTGCACACCCTGCACAGGTACTCCTGAACTTAAAATAAAAATTGAAAAAAAGAACATAACTGACCTGCTAGAGCTGAAAAATAAAAGAATTTTATAATACAATCCCAAGTATTAATAACAGAGTAACCAAGCTGAGGAAAGACTCTCAGAGCTTGAAGACTGGCTTTCTGAAATAAGAAGACACTCAGACAAGAATAGAAAAAAAAGAAGAATGAAAAGTATGAGCAAAACCTCTGAGAAATACAGGATTATGTAAAGAGACCAAATCTATGACTCATTGTGTCCCTGAAAGAGATGGAGAATGAAAGCCACTTGAAAAATATGTTTCATGACGTCATGCTGGAGAACCTTCCCAATCTAGCTATAGAGGCCAACATTTAAATTCTGAAAATGCAGAGAACACCCACAAAACATTTGACAATCAGGTCATCCCCAAGATACATAATCATTAGATTCTCTAAGGTTGAAATGAAAGAAAAAATGTTAAAGACAGCTAGAGAGAAAAGACAAGTCACCTACAAAGAAAGCCCATTAGAATAACACATGACCTCTCAGCAAAAACTTTACAAGCCAGAAGAGACAAGGGGCCTATATTCAACTTTTTTAAGAAAAGAAATTTTAACCATGAATTTTATATCCAGGAATTCTAAGGTTTATAAGCAAAGAGAAATAAGATTTTTTTCAGACAAGCAAATGCTGAGGGAATTCATGACCACCAGATCTGCCTTACAAGAGCTCCTGAAAGAAGCACTAAATATGGAAAGGAAAGACCGTTACCAGCCACTACAAAAACACACTTATGTACACAGACCAGTGACACTATAAAGCAACCATACAAACAAATTTGTGTAATAAATAGCTAACAACATGATGACAAGATCAAATCCAGACATATCACTACTAACCTTAAATAAATATAAATAAGCTAAATGTTCCCAATTAAAAGTCACAGAGTGGCAAGCTGGATAAACAATTAGGACTCAATGGTATGCTGTCTTCAGGAGACCCATCTCACATTCAATGACATCTATATGCTCAAAATAAAGAGATATAGAAAAATCTACCAAGCAAATGGAAAACACAAAAAGGCAGGGGTTGCACTCATAATTTCAGACAAAACAGACTTACAACCAACAAAGACAAAAAAAGTCCAAGAAAGGTATTACATAATGCTAAAGGGTTCAACTTGACAAGAAGTCCTAACTATCCTAAGTATGTATGCACCCAGCACAGGAGCACCCAGATTCATAAAGCAAGTTTTTTGGATCCTTCAAAGAGACTTAGACTCCCGTCCAATAACAATGGAAGAAGTCAACACTCCACTGACAGTATTAGACTGATAATTGAGGCAGAAAATTAAGAAAGATTTTCAAGACCTGAACTCAATACAGGACAAGATGGATCTGATAGAAATCCACAGAACTTTCCATCCAAAAACAATAGACATATGATCATTTCAATTGATGCTGAAAAAAACATTTGATTAAATTCAACATTTCTTCCTGATAAATACCCTCAAAAAACTGAGGATAGAAGGAACATACATCAAAATAATAAAAGCCATATATGACAGACCCACAGCAGGTATCATTCCGAATGGGGAAAAACTGAAAATCTTTCCTCTACGATCTGGAACACAGCAAGGATTCCCAGTGTCACCACTGTTATTCAACATAGAACTGGAAGTCATAGAGCAATCAGATGAGAGAAACATAAAAATGGCATGCACATTGCAAAGGAAGAAGAAAACTGGATATTCATATGCAGAAGAATGAAACTAGATCCTTGTCTATTACCATGTACAAAAATAAAATCTAAATGAATTAAAGACTTAAAAGTAAGATCTCAAAACGTAAAACTACTATAAGAAAACATTGAGTAAACTCTCTAGGACATTGGTCTGGGAAAATATGTCTTGAGTAATAAACCACAAGCACAGGCAACTAAAGCAAAAATGGAGAAATGGGTTCATATCAAGTTAAAAAGCTTCTGCACGGCAAAAAGAAAAAACAAAGAAAAAAACAAAGTAAACAATGTAAAAAAATAAATGAAACAATTAACAAAATGAAGAGACTACCCACAGAATGGGAAAAAATGTTTGCAAGTGATTAATAACCAGAATATATAAGGAATTGCAAACACTACATAGGGAAAAAATCTAATAATTCAATTACAAAGTGGGCAAAAGATATGAATAGATATTTCTCAAAAGAAGTCATACAAATGGCAAACAGGTATAGAAAAGGTACTCAACATCATTGCTTATCAGAGAAATTCAAATTAAAACTACAATGACATATCTCACCCTGGTTAATGTGGTTTTTATTCAAAAGTCGGGCAATAACCAATGTCCAAATGTCTGGGGAGACATGGAGAAAAGGGAAGCCTCATACACTTTTGGTGAGAATGTAAGTTAGTACACCCACTATGGATAACAGTTTGGTATTTTCTCAAAAAACTATATATATAGGCATCATACAATCCACTAACCCCACTCCTGGTATATATGTAAAAGTAAGGAAATCAATATATCAAAAAGATATCTGCACTCCTGTGTTTGTTACAGCACTGTTTACAAGGTTAAGATTTAGAAACAACCTAATTGTCCATCAACAGATGAATGGATAAAGAAAATGTAGTACACATCCACAAGGAAGTACTATTCAGCCATAAGAAAGAATGAGATGCAGTCACTTGCAACAACATGGATAGAACTGAACAATATTATATTAAGTGAAATAAACCAGGAACAGAAAGACAAACTTCACATATTCTCACTTATTTATGTGATCTAAAAATCAAAATAGTTGAACTCGTGGACCTAGAGAGTACAAGGATGGTTACCAGAGGTTAGAAAGTTTAGTGGAGGGCTGCAGGGTAAGTGGGGATGGTTAACGAATACAAGAAAAAAAAATAGACTTACTGTTTGATAAATTAGCAGGGTGACAAAGACAATAATAATAGTACATTTAAAAATAACTAAAGAGTGTAATTAGATTGTTTGCAAATCAGTGATAAATACTTGAGTGGATAGATACCCCATTCTTCATGATGTGCTTATTTCACATTTCATGCTTGTATCAAAACGCCTCATGTACCCCATAGAGATATGTACCTACTGTGTACCCACAAAAATTAAAAATCAAAAAACAAAAAAAACACAAAACACAAGAATATATATTCTCATCTGCAATGGCATGTAATCTAAAATCAACCACATGATCAGACATAAAATAATCCTCAACAATGCAAAAGAACCAAAATTATACCAACTCCATGTCAGACCACAGCACCATAAAAATAGAATTCAAGGCTAAGAAAGTTGCTCAAAACCATTCAATCACATGGTGAGTAAACAACCTGTTCCTGAATGACTTTGGGGGAAATAATGAAATTAGGACAGAAATTAAGAAGTTTTTTTTAAACTAATGAGAGCAAAAATACAACATGCCAGAATCTCTGGGACACAGATAAGACGGTGTTAATATGGAAATTTATAGCAATAAAAGCCCATATCAAAAAGTTAGAAAGATCTCAAATTAACAGTGTAACATTACACCTAAAAGAACTAGAGGAGAGGCCAGGCGTAGTGGCTCATGCCTGTAATCCCAGCACTCTGGGAGGCCAAGATGGGCAGATCACCTGAGGTTGGGAGTTCAAGACCAGCCTGACCAACATGAAGAAACCCCATCTCAACTAAAAATACAATATTAGCTGGGTGTGGTATCTCATGCCTGTAATCCCAGCTACTCAGAAGGCTGAGGCAGGAGAATCACTTGAACCCAGGAAGCAGAGGTTGTGGTGATCCAAGATCATGACATTGCACTCCAGCCTGAACAACTAGAATGAAACTCCATCTCAAAAAAAAAAAAAAAAAAGAATAAGAAGAAGAACTAGGGAGGCAAGAACAAATGAACCATAAAGCCCTAGCAGAAGAAAAGAAAGAATTAATATCAGAGTGGAACTGTCAGTGATTGAGACACAAAAAAATTAAAAAGATTAACCAAGATAGAAGCTTCATTAAAAAATTAATAAGATAGACCACAAGTTAGACTAATAAAGAAGAAAAGAGAGAAAATCCAAATAAACACAAGAAATAATAAAGGGTATATTACCACTGACCACACAGAAATACAAATAATCATTGGAGAATATTATGAACACTTTTATGCATATGAACTAGAAAATCTAGAAGAAATTGGTAAATTCCTGGACACATACACCCTCCCAAGACTGAACCTTGAATAAATGGAATCTTCGAACATACCAATAACAAGCTCCAAAATTGAATCAGTGGTAAATAGCCTACAAACTTATAAAAGCCCTGGACAAGATGGATTCATAGCCAAATTCTACCAGATGTACAAAGAAGAGCTGGTTGCATTTCTACAAAACTATTTCAAAACGTTCAGGAGGAGAGACTCCTCCCCAACTCATCCTATGAGGCTGACATCATCCTGATACCAAAACCTGTCAGAGACACAACAAAAACAGAAAACTTCAGGCCAATAACCTTAATGAATATTGATGAAAAAACCCTTAATAAAATATTGCAAATTGAATCCAACAGCACCCGAAACAGTTAATCCACCACAATCAAGTAGGCATTATCCCTAGGATGCAAGGTTGGTTCAACATACAAAAATCAATAAATGTGATTTATTACATAAACAGAACTAAAGACAAAAATACAAATGATTATCTCAATATATGCAGAAAGTGCTTTCAATAATATTCAATGTCTCTTCATGTTACAAATGTTCAATAAACTAGGTACTGAAGGAACATATCTCAAAATAATATGAGTCATCTATGAGAAACTTACAGCCAACATAAGACTGAATAGGCAAAATCTGGAAGCATGCCCCTTGAAAACCAACACAAGACAAAGATATCTTCTCTCACCATTTCTGTTGAACATAGTATTAGAAGTCCTGACCAGAGCAATAAAGCAAGAAAAAGCAAAAGGCAGCTGAATAAGAAGAGAGGAAGTCAGCCTATCTCTATTTGCTGACAATATGATTCTATAGCTAGACAAAAAACAGAGTCTTGACCCAAAGGCTTCTTCAGCTGATAAACAACTTCAGTAAAGTTTCAGGATACAAAATAAATTTACGAAAATCATAGCATTCTTATAAACCAACAATGGCCAAGCTAAGATCCAAATCAGGAATACAATCTCATTCACAATTGCCACAAAAAAGAATAAAATATTTAGGAATATATAGCTAACCAAGAAGGGGAAAGGCCTCTACAAAGAGAATTAGAAAACACTGCTCAAAAAAATCAGAAATAATGCAAAGAAATGGAGAAATATTTTATGCTCATGGATAGGAAGAATCAATATCATTAAAATGGCCATAATACCCAAAGTAATTGATAGATTCAAAGCCATTCCTATCAAACTACCAATGACATTTTTCACAGAACTAGAGAAAACAATTTTGAAATTCATGTGGAACCAAAAAGATCTCTAATATTCAAGGAAATCCTGAGCAAAAAGAACAAAGCTGGAGGCTTCATGTTGCCAAACTTCAAACTATACTACAGGGCTACAGTAACCAAAACAACATGGTGCAAATATAAAAATAGACACATAGACCAATGGAACAGACCAGAGTGCATAAATAAGGCTGCTCACTTACCATCATCTGATCTTCAACAAACCTGACAAAAACAAGGAATGGGGAAAGGACACCCTATTCAATAGGGTGTCCTAATCAATAAAGGGTGTTGGAATAACTGGATAGCCATATATAGAAGATTAAAACAGGGCCCCTTCCTTACACCGTATACAAAAATAAACTCAAGATGGATTAAAGACTTAAGTGTGAAACAAAACAATAACAACACTGGAAGACAGCCTAGGAAATACCATTCTGGACATAGGAATTGGCAAAGATTTCATCATTAAGATGCCAAAAATAATTTTAACAAAAGAAAAAATTGACAAATCGTATCTAATTAAAGAGCTTTTGCACAGCAAAAGAAACTATCAAAGAATAAACAGCCTACAGAATGGGAGAAAATATTTGCAAACAATGCATCTGACAAAGATCTAATGTCTAGCATTTATAAGAACATTAAACAATTTTACAAAGGTAAAACAAATGACCCATTAAAAACTGGGCAAAGGACACAAGTAGACACTTTTCAAATGACATATATGCAGTCAACAAGCATATTAAAAAAAGGTTAATATCACCAATCACTAGAGAAATGCAAATCAAAATTACAATGAGATGCCATCTTAAACCAGTCAGAATGGCTGTTATTAAAAAGTGTGGTACTGGCATAAGGATAGACTGATGATGCAGTGGAATAAAGCCGAGTCCAGAAATAAATCCATACATCTTTGATCCCTTGATTTTTGACAAGGGAGCCAAGTCCACACAATGGGAGAGAATAGACTCAAACAAATGATACTAGGATAACTGACTCTCCACAAGCAAAAAAATAAAATAAAATAAATTGGGACTCCTACCTAACGCCATATAAAAAGGTAACTCAATATGAATAAATAATGTAAACTTAAGAGCCGAAACTATACAATTCTTCAAAAAAAGGGATAAATCTTCAGGACTTGGATTTGGCAATGGATTTTTAGACGTGACACCAAAATGACAAGCAATAGAAGAAAAAATATATACTTTTCACTTTATTAAAATTAAAAACTTTTGTCCATCAAAAGACATCATCAAGAAAGTGAAAAGACAGAGAGGAGTGGAGTAAGGTGCCTAAATAGAAGGCTCCACCTATCATCCTCCCACCCACAGTCACCAAATTTGACAACTGTCTACACGTAAAAGCACCTCCATGACAATAGAAAATCAGGTGAGCACTCACAGTACCTGGATTTAGCTTCATATCACTAAAAGAGGCACTAAAGAGGGTAGAGGATACAATCTTGGATTGCTGATGCCAGCCTTCCCCCACCCCCCAGCAGCGGTCACATGGCACAGACAAAATCTGTGTACTTGGAAGAGGAAGAGCATAGGGATTGTGAGACACTACATGGAAGGCAGTGCTGCCCTGTCTCAGCAGAAAGTAAAACTGGGCTGAACTCAGCTACTACCCACCTATGGAGTGAGCACTTAGGCCAGCCCTAGCCAGAGGGGAATCACCCATACCAGTTGTCAGAACTTGAGTTCTGGCAAGCCTTGCCACCATAGGCTAAAGTGCCCGCAAAGCTATAAGTAATCTTGAAAGGCAGTCAAGGCCATAGGGCTGCAAATCTTATGTGAGTCCTATGGCTGACGTGGCATCAGAGCCAGTTTGGGGGACATGTGACCTAATAAGATTCTAGCCCAGGTGACTAAGGGAATACTTGTGCTGCCACTCCCCCACACCCAGGCAGCATAGCTCATGGCTTCAAAAGAGACCTCTTTCTTCCACTTAAGGAGGGGAGAGCGAAGAGAAAGGATGACTTTGTCTTGCATCTTGTATACCAGCTTAGGGTTGGGCAGTAGTCAGAGTCATGAGGCACCCTTTCCATGCCCTAGCTACTTGATGACATTTCTACAA
Source organism: Callithrix jacchus (assembly GCF_049354715.1). Taxonomy (NCBI): domain Eukaryota; kingdom Metazoa; phylum Chordata; class Mammalia; order Primates; family Cebidae; genus Callithrix; species Callithrix jacchus. Next base: position 106,965,814 of record NC_133524.1, on the reverse strand, counting down.
ACACTCAGGGTGAGAAAGGAATCTGCTGCCTTGAAGGGAAGGACCCGTTCCTAGCAGGACCCATCACCTGCTAAGTAAAGAACCCTTGGGCCCTGAATAACCTGCAGTGATACCCAGGTAAAATGCTATGGGCTGTGGGTGAGACTCCGAAACATGATGACTTTGGGTGACACTATGCACATATTTAGCTGTGGTAGCTATGGAGAGAGACTCTTTCTATATGAGAAAGGCAGAAGTAAAAGTAAATGAATTTGTCTTGCACCTTTGATACCAGCTTAGCCTTGGGGGATAGAGTACCAAGTGGGCTCTTGGTGTCCCCAATCATAGGCCTTGCTTCTTGGACAGCATTTCTAGATCTTCCCTGGGCCAGAAGGGAGCCCACTTTCCTGAAGGGTGAGTCCCAGGCCAGACAACATTTACAAGCTAACTGAGGAACCCTTTGGCCTTAAGGGAACATTGGCAGTAGCCTGGCAGTACTCCCTGTGGGTCTATGGTGGTGGTGGCCATGTGGTGAGGTTCTTCTGCCTGCGGAAAGGGGAAGGAAGAGTGGAAAGCAGTGTATCTCATGGTTTGAGTGCCAGCTCAGCTGTAGTACAATGGAATATTGAGTAGACTTCTAAGATTCTGGGCTTCTGTCCCTATCTCCCAGGTGATGACCTCTCTGGAACTGCCCAGGGCCTCTGGTAGCTCATTGCCCTGAAGGAAAGGACAGAAGCCTAACTGGCTTTATCATCTCCTGATTATAGAACCCCAGGTCCTTGAGTGAACACAGGTGGTAGCCACATAGTGGTTACAGTGAGCCAGGGCTAAGATTTTGTACTGTTCTGGCTCTAGGTATGATTCAGCACAGTCCCAGTGGGGGTGGACACAGGGGTATTTGTGCTACACCACCCCCAGCTCCAGGCAGTTCAGAACAGAAACAGAGACTCCATTTGTTTGGTAGAAAGAAAGAGAAACGAACAAGAGTCTCTGCCCGGAAATCCACAGAATTCTGAATCTTATCCAAGACCACCAAGGCAGTACCTACCTCTACAAGCATGCAGGAACCACAGTGTTCCCCCTAATGCAGATATAGGTTAGATCACAACATCCAAGTCCTTTCCAGTACCAGGAAAGCCTTCCCAAGAAGGATGGGTACAAACAAGCCCAGACTGTGGAGACTGCAATAAATATCAAACTCTTCAATACCCAGGCACCAACACACATTCACAAGCAGCAGGACCATCCAGGGAAACATGACCTTAAAAAATGAACTAAGGAAGACACCCAGGGACTGATGCTGCAGAGGCAAAGATATTGTACTTTTCTGACAAAGAATTCAAAATATCTGGGTTTTTTAAGATAAAACGATATTTTTATTTTTTGGTTTTTTTTCTTTCATTTCCATAGGTTTTTGGAGAACAGATGGTATTTGGTTACATGATAATTCTTTAGTGGTGATTTGCAAGATTTTGCTGCACACATCACATGAGCAGTATACACTAAACCCAGTTTGTAGTATTTTATTTCTCACCCCCTTCCCACCCTTTTCCTCTGAGTCCCCAAAGTTCATTGTATTATTCTTATGCCTTTGTGTCCCAATGGCTTAGCTCCCACTTATGATTGAGAACATACAATATTTGGTTTTTCATTCCTGAGTTACTTCACTCAGAATAATAGTCTCCAGTCTCAACCAGTACATTGCAAATGCTGTTAATTCATTCATTTTTATGGCTGAGTATGTACACATATATATATACATGTATATATATTACTCATAGTTTATTGATTAGTTGATTGATGGGCAATTGATCTGATTCCATATTTTTGCAATTGTAAATTGTGCTGCTATAAACATACATGTGCAAGTATCTTTTTTGATAATTACTTCTTTTCCTTTGGTTAGATACCCACTACTGGGATTGCTGGATCAAATGGTAGTTGTACTTTTAGTTTTATAAGGAATCTCCACACTGTTTTCCACAAGAGTTGTACTAGTTTACATTCCCACCAGTAGTATAGAAGTGTTTCCTTTTCAGTGCATCCATACTAACATCTATTATTTTTTTAAATTTTTTGATTATGAGCATTCTTGTGGGAATAAGGTGGCATCACATTATGGTTTTGATTTGTATTTCCCTGATAATTAGTGATGTTTAACATTTTCTCATGCTTGTTGGCCAAATGTATTTCTTCTTTTTTTTTAATTGTACTATAGGTTCTGGGGTACATGTGCAGATCATGCAGGATTGTTGCATAGGTACACACATGGCAGTGTCGTTTGCTGCCTCCATCCCCCTGTCACCTACATTTGGCATTTCCCCCCATGTTACCCCTCCCTGACATCCCTACATCCCCTGCTGTCCCTCCCTTGGTACCCCCCAACAGACCCCAGTGTGTGGTGCTGCCCTCCCTGTGTCCATATGTTCTCATTGTTCAGCGACTGGCTATAAGTGAGAACATGCGGTGTTTGACTTTCTGTTCTTGCGTCAGTTTGCTAAGAATGATGGTTTCCAGATTCATCCATGTCCCTACAAAGGACACAAACTCATCAATTTTTATGGCTGCATTGTATTCCATGGTGTATATGTGCCCCATATTCTTTGTCCAGTCTATCATCGATGGGCATTTGGGTTGGTTCCAGGTCTTTGCTGTTGTAAACAGTTCCACTATGAACATACATGTGCATGTGTCTTTATAATAGAATGATTTATAAACCCCTGGGTATATACCCAGTAATGAGATTGCTGGGTCAAATGGAATTTCTATTTCTAGGTCCTTGAGGAAGTGCCACACTGTCTTCCACAATGGCTGAACTAGTTTACACTCCCACCAACAGTGCAAAAGTGTTCCTATTTCTCCGCATCCGCTCCAGCATCTGTTGTCTTCACATTTTTTAATGATCGCCATTCTAACTGGCATGATGTGGTATCTCAATGTGATTTTGATTTGCATTTCTCTAATACTCAGTGATGATGAGCATTTTTTCATATGTTCATTGGCCTCATAAATGTCTTCTCTTGAAAAGTGTCTATTCACATCCCTCTCCCACTTTTGGATGGGTTTGTTTGTTTGTTTGTTTCTTGTAAATCTGTTTTAGTTCTTTGTAGAATCTGGATATTAGACCTTTGTTGGATGGGTAGATTGCAAAAATTTTTTCCCATTCTGTTAGTTGCCAGTTCACGCTAATGATTGTTTCTTTTGCTGTGTGGAAGCTCTGGAGTTTAATTAGGTCCCATTTGTCTATTTGGGCTTTTGTTGCCAATGCTTTTGGTGTTTTAGTCATGAAGTCCTTGCCTATGCCTATGTCCTCAATGGTTTTGCCTAGGTTTTCTTGTAGGGTTTTTATGGTGTTAGATCTTATGTTTAAGTCTGTAACCCATCTGGAGTTAGTTTTAGTATAAGGTGTCAGGAAGGGGTCAAGTTTCTGCTTTCTGCACACTGCTAGCCAGTTTTCCCAACACCATTGATTATACAGGGAATCCTTTCCCCATTCCTTGTTTTTATCAGGTTTGTCAAAGATCAGATGGTTGTAGATGTTTGGCATTGCCTCCGGGGACTCAGTTCTGTTCCATTGGTCTATATCTCTGTTTTGGTACCAGTATCATGCTGTTTTGATTACTGTAGCTTTGTAGTATAGTCTGAAATCAAGTAGCATGATGCCTCCAGCTTTGTTCTTTTTGCTTCAGATTGTCTTGGCTATGCAAGCTCTCTTTTGGTTCCATATGAAGTTTAAGGTGGTTTTTTCCAGTTCTGCGAAGAAGGTCATTGGTAGCTTGATGGGGTTAGCATTGAATCTATAAATTACTTTGGACACTTTTGAGAATTGTCTGTTCATGTTCTTAGCCTACTTTTTGATGAGATTTTTTTTTTTGCAAATTTGTTTGAGGTCATTTTAGATTCTGGGTATTAGTCCTTTGTCGGATGTATAGATTGTGAAGATTTTCTCCTACAGTGTGGGTTGTCTGTTTACTCTGCTGAATCTTCCTTTGCCATGCAAAAGCTCTTTAGCTTAATTAAGACCCACCTATTTATTGCTTTCTCTTGTTTTTTTCCAGGATTGCTCTGGCTAGAACTTTCAGTACTATGTTTAATAGAAGTGATGAGAGTGGGCATAATTGTCTTGTTCCAGTTCTCAGAGGGAACGCTTTCAATTTTTCCCATTCAGTATAATGTTGGCTGTGAGTTTGTCATGGATTGCTTTTATTACATTGAGGTATATCCCTTGTATACTGATTTTGCTGAGTGTTTTAATCATAAAGTATGCTGAATATTGCCAAATGCTTTTTCAGCATCTACTGAGATGATCATGTGATTTTTGTTTTTAATTGTGTTTATGTGGTGTATCATACTTAATGACTTGTGTATGTTAAACCAGCCCAGCATCCCTGGTATGAAACCCACTTGATCATGGTGGATTATCATTTTGATATGCTGCTGGTTTCAGTTAGCTAGGGTTTTGTTAAGAAATTTTGCATCTATGTTCATCAAAGATATTTGTCTGTAGTTTCCTTTTTTTGTTATGTCCATTCCTGGTTTTGCTATTAGTTTGATACTAGCTTCATAAAATGATTTAAAAGGATTCCAGGATAAGGGAGGACCCAAGATGGCTGAATAGGAACAGTTCTGGAATGCAGTTCCCAGCAAGAACAATGCAAAGGGTGAGTGCCTGCCACATTTCCAAACAAATTTTCACTGCCCACAGACCAGGAGATTCCCAGGCCAAAAAGTGCCATGAGTTTTCAGCAAGGCAGTTTCAGCCAGTGCCAGCTTGGTGCACAGAAACTCACACAAATCTGGGTGGGCATTTCAACTGGCACCTGGAATGCCTGGGAGACAGAGCTGCCCATTCAACGGAAAGGGAGGGGGCAGAAAAAAGGAGCCAGGTGATCTGGCTCGGTGGGTACCACCCCTACAAAACAAGGAATCTGAAATGCTCTGGATTGAGTTTCGCAGCAAGCACAACTGGACCCAGAATGGTCCAGCTCAGTGGGGGGAAGGGCAACAACCACTACTGAGGAGTTTGGTACACAGCAGCTAGGCAGAGCCTGCAGCAGCTCAGCAAACACCTCTGCCAGCAGACTGTGACTAGACTACTCCGTGCGGGGCAAGACATCTATGAAAAAAGGCAGCAGCATGATAGGAACTTCCTAGAACAGAGCAACTGGGAAAAAAGGCGGTTATGAGTTCCGCTGCAGCAGACTTAAAAGTACCTGCCCAGCAGCTCTGAATGGAACAACAGAGCTCCCAGCACAGCACTTCAGCTCCTATAAGGGGCAGACCGTCTACTCAAGCAACTCTCCAACCCCTGTATACACAAAGAGACACGTCATAAAGGAGAGCTCAGGCCAACATCTGGCAGGTACCCTTCTGAGATGAAGATAACAGAAGAAGAAACCGGCAGCAACCCTTACTGTTCTGCAGCCCCCACAGATGATCCCCAGGCAAGCAGGGTCTGGAGTGGACCTCTATCAGTCCTGCAGCGGAGGGGCCTGCCTGTTAGAAGGAAAACTAAGAAATGGAAAGAAATAATTTCATCATCAACAAAAAGGACGTCCAGTCAGAGACCCCATCCAAAAGTCACCAACTACAAAGACCACAGGTAGATAAAGCCACTAATATGGGAAGAAACCAGTGTAAAAAGGATGAAAACGCCCAAAATTAGAACGCCCCTCTTCTTCCAAAGGAACACAACTCCTCATTAGCTAGGGATCAAAGATGGATGGAGAATGAATCTGATGAATTGACAGAAACAGGCTTCAGAAGGTGGGTAATAACAAACTTCTCAGAACTAAAAGAACTTGTGCAAACCCAATGCAAAGAAACTAAGAACCTTTAAAAAAGGTTAAATGAGATGCTAGCTAGAATAAACAACTTAGAGAAGAATATAAATGACTTGATGGAGCTGAAAGACACAGCACGAGAACTTTGTGAAGCATAAACAAGTTTCAATAGCTGAATTGACCATGCAGAAGAAACGATATCAGAGACTGAAGATCAACTCAATGAAATAAAATGAGAAGGCAAGAATAGAGAAAAAAATAATGAAATGAACAAAGCCTCCAAGAAATATGGGACTATGTGAAAAGACCTCATCTACATTTGATAGGTGTACCCAAATGTGACAGAGAGAATGAATCCAATCTGGAAAACACTCTTGAGGATATTATCTGGGAGAACTTCAAGTTCAGGAAATATTCAAGTCCAGGAAATACAGAGAACACTGCAAAGATATTCCCCAATAAGAACAACCCCAAGGCACATAATCATCAGATTCACCAGGGTTGAAATGGAGGAAAAAATGCTAAGGGCAGCCAGAGAGAAAGGTTGTGTTACCCACAAAGTGAAGCCCATCAGACTTACAGCAGATCTCTCCACAGAAATCCTACAAGCCAGAAGAGAGTGGGGGCCAATATTCAACATCCTTAAAGAAAAGAACTTTCAACCTACAATTTCATATCCAGCCAAACTAAGCTTCATAAGTGAAGGAGAAACAAAATCCTTTATGGACAAGTGATTGCTGAGAGATTTTGTCACCACCAGGCCTGCCTTACAAGAGCTCCTGAAAGAAGCACTAAACAAGGAAAGGAACAACCAGTACCAGCCACTCCAAAAACATCTCAAATGGTAAAGACCATCGACAGAATGAAAAATATGCATCAACTAACAGGCAAAACATCCAGCTAGCATTAAAATGGCAGGATCAAATTCACACATAACAATACTAACCTTAAATGTAAATGGGATAAATGCCCCAATCAAAAGACGCAGACTGGCAAATTGGATAAAAAATCAAAACCCATTGGTGTGCGCTATATTCGGGAAACCCATCTCGTGTGCAAGGACACACATAGGCTCAAAATAAAGGGATGGAGGAAGATTTATCAAGGAAATAGAGAGCAAAAAAGAGTAGGAGTTGCAATCCTAGTCTCTAACAAAATGGACTTTAAACCATCAAAGATCAAAAGGCACAAAGAAGGGCATTACACAATGGTAAAAGGATCAATGCAACAAGAAGAGCTAATGATCCTAAATACATACACACCCAATACAGGAGCACCCAAGTACATAAAGCAAGTTTGTAACAACCTACAAAGAGACTTAGACTCCCACAAGATAATAGTGAGAGACTTTAACACTCCACTGTCAATATTAGACAGATCCATGAGACAGGAAATTAACAAATATCCAAGACTTGAACTCAGATCTGGACCAAGCACACCTAATAGCCATCTACAGAACTCTCCACCCCAAATTCACAGAATATACATTCTTCTCAGCACCGCATGGCACCTACTCTAAAATTGACCACATAATTGGAAGTAAATCACTCCTCAGCAAATGCAAAAGAACGGCAGTCATAAGAAACAGTCTCTCAGACCACAGGGCAATCAAATTAGAACTCGGAATTAAGAAACTAACTCAGCACCACACAGCTTCATGGAAACTGAACAACTGGCTCCTGAATGTCGACTGGATAAACAATGAAATGAAGGCAGAAATAAAGATGTGCTTTGAAACCAGTGAGAATGAAGACACAATGTACCAGAATCTCTGGGACACATTTAAAGCGGTCTCCAGAGGAAAATATATAGCAATAAGTGCCCATATGAGAAGAGTGGAGAGAGCCAAAATTGACACCCTATCATCAAAATTGAAAGAGCTAGAGGAGCAAGATCAAAAAAACTCAAAACCTAGCAGAAGACAAGAAATAACTAAGATCAGAGCAGAACTGAAGGAGATAGAGACACGAAAAACCCTTCAAAAAATCAATAAATTCAGGAGCTAGTTTTTTGAAAAGATCAACAAAATAGACAGACCACTAGCCTGATTATTAAAAAAGAAAAGGGAGAAGAATCAAATAGATGCAATAAAAAACAATAAAGGGGATATCACCACAGATTCCACAGAAATACAAACTACATTGACTGAATTTTTAATGTAATTTTTATAATTGTTATAAGTAGTAACTACTGAACACTTACAGCCTCAACTCATTTAAACCTAGCAACAGCATGTGAGATGGGTACTATTATTATCAGCCTGATTGTACAAAGAAAAAATAAATAAATTCAGAGAGGTTAGGCAACTTACATAACATCACAGGGTCAAGAAAGGGCAAGTTTGAGAGGTGAACCCTGGACTGGTTTACATCATTTACTTTGTCTCCCCACTCTGGTAGCCTCCCTGCAAGCGCTTATCAGAAATTCTTTAGCATGGGAGCTTCTACCATTGTGTAAATAAACAGAGGAGCTTAACTATACTAATTTAACCTCTTCACAAAAATAAGGATCCTCTCCTTTCTTGTTCTTGATCTTGAACAACAATCTGTTTCCTGGAAATCATTAAAACTGTTGCTGAGTCAGAGCCACAGCTCTTGAAAATGGTTTCTTCAGAACCATTGGTGTGTAGGGGTAACAGAGGCAATGATGATTAAACTCAATTATTCCAATTTCAGTATTACCTTGAGTGGCTGGCAGAGCCTCCCATCCTAGAGATAATACTGTCTATCAAACTGCCCTTAAAAGGATTCATGTGTGTGCAAAATCCATCTGTCATTCTCCTTTAGCAACATACTGGAATTATGGACCCTCTGATGGCTCAGAAGGGGCTTTCACAGCAGAGTAGGAAAATCTACTTCATACAATTATTTTCCCCAAGTGATTAAATTAAGCTTATTTCTCTGTTGTTTGATTTTTTAAAATTTTTTCAAATAAACAACCCCAGGATTTTTTTTCCTCTAGTTTGCTGGATACTATACTTACAGACAAAAGACATGTTTGACATAAACACTTTGGTAGCAGAATTTGCAGTGTTTATTAGATTTCCCTTTGTTTTCTTGATTAATCCAAATAAACATTTCCCTCCTCTTTTAAAAGGAAAAAAGTATTTGGGGCCAACTCTTTGAGATCATTTATCTCTAGCTCTTGCTCTCACCTTTGCTCTCATTCTTGCTCTTGTTCTCTCTCACTTTCTCTCTCAGTGTTTCCTTGTAAGCCATGACCCCACCCTTTGTATCTCACATGTATCTCTTTCTTCACAAACTCTCCTTCTTAACTCAGTTTTTTCTTTTTCTTTCAGTTAAAAATTTCAAAAAAAAGACATGTGTCCCAGCTTCCTTAGCTCTTATTCCTCCAAAACTGGCTTCAATTACTGTCTCATACTATTTTGCTCAGTGGACTCAAGTTTTGCACTTACCTCTCTTCCCCTTAAAAGCTATGACCCCCACCATTCCATGGGCAGTCCCATTCCATGGGACCATTTCACCCTCAAGTTATCAGAGAAGGGGCTCACTTCTTGACTTCCCTCCAGTGAGTCTAAAGCCTGAGGGATTTCTTTCATTTGGTTTCCTGGGCTCGTTTATACTCTCTCCTCATTTTCTATCTCTGAGAACCTTAGTCAATTGAACAAGCTCTCATATGTTCATCTAAAGCAGAAGTAAAAAGAAAAAAAAGGTAAATTAAACCACTGCATCCAGTTATCTGTGATCCAAATTCTGTGCAGGTGAAAGAACCGATTTCTAGAAAAATAACTGGGCCAGCCAGGAGCTACCATTTAGTACTGACAAAGTGGACAGCTGAGTTCTAAAAACCAACTCCTGTACTTACTCACTGAATCAGACCTTTAGATCTCTTCCTGTCCCATTCACAGAGGGCCTCACAAGGCAGGTATAAGGAAGAGTAGAGGCACATTGGCTGTCATGTTCTAAGAAAGGGAAATAACCTGAGCAGGTACAAGCATAGGAAGTAGGAGAAAGAGCTGAGGGGTACAGTGTCCCAGGCCCTTATAGGCAGTAGAAGAAAAATCACACTGCAGCAAAAGGAAGGCCTCAGGAGAGCGGGCCGAGGTTTCTCTAAGTTAACAGTAGCAATATTGCAAACTTGCCCTTGGCTTGCTCTAGCCAAGGTCTGATCCCAAATCTTGTGTTTTTCTTGACTAACTGCCATTCCCTGTTAAGGCCAGGTGATTCTTTCGGACTCTTCAGAAGTATTTGTGTGTCTAGCCATCCTACTGGCTGCAGTTGTTTTCTTTTTTGAGGCAGGGTCTCACTCTGTCACCCAGGCTGGAGTGCAGTGGTACAATCATAGCTCACTGTAACCTTTAACTTCTGCACTCAAGACATCCTCCTGCCTCAGACTCCCAAGAAGCTGAGACTACAGATGCATACCGTCATGCCTGGCTAATTTTTTAAATGCTTTGTAGAGACAAGGTCTCACTATGTTGCCCAGGCTGGTCTTGAACTCCTGGACTTATGCGATCCTGCCACCTTGGCTTCCCAAAGTGCTTGGATTATAGGTGAGAGCCACCATGCCTAGCCTGCAAATTCCATTTCTCTCACAGAGAAGAATTCCATAAGGAATAGTAATGGCTAAGTGAACTTTTAGATGGTAAGATATTCTAGATTCTTACAGCTGCAGGACAAGAACACATTTCTTGGCCACCATTAATGAATGTCCTGTTTGTGACTCCAGCAATGTATCTCCAATTTAAAAAATATATGTTGATTGGCTAAACCACAGCAGTTAGTTTAGCCTGAGCTGGACTGGACCAGGATAGAGTGGAGACAAGCATTGTAAGATATTTGTAATACTGATGTTGGCTGGGACATAAGCATCTTCCTTACCTCACCACCTCCGTCCCTCCAATTATAGAAATAATGGGGCGGAAGGTAGCTAACCACAATGTAAAAGCTAAAATTGTGTGCATTCTTGTGGAGAAGGGGAGAGAAAGGAGATGGAATAAGGTAAGCCTTTACACAGAAAGAAGCTCGGAACTCTCTGGCTAGATAGGAATTGACAGTTAGGTTTCAAGAAGTCTGAGGAGCAGATAATTCTGGTGATTGGATGAAGTTAGGTCAAATACCAAGGGATCAGGAGCGTTCTGGTGGTTAGAAAAGCCAGACAAACCAGGGGCTACTTACTAGGGAATAGTTACTTAGGAGGTGTTATACCAAATTTTTTCCTCTAATAGGAACACCTCCTGGATACACCAATTCCAGTAATGACCAACCAACATTTATTGAGCCCATGGTATGTGCCCAGGCTTGATCAGGGTACTAAGATTATAGACCATGAGCTCACAGCCCAGTGATGGAATTTCTATCCAATCCAAAGTGCTCATCATCCCCTGTTTGCTGGGCTCAGCCTTAGGCCTTGGGGATTCAGCAGTGAACAAAGCAGTGTTGGCTCTAGAGACAGCCTTGTTTACCAAAATCCTTTTACTCTTTTTCTCAAGCACATGACTAGAATACAGTCCCCAGCGCCCCACCCCCTCCCCCTCTTTTTTTTTTTGAAGTTGCTTGTGGTTATGTGATTGTGTTCCAGCAAACAGAAAGGAACAAAGGTGATGTGTGCCACCTACAGACCTTGCCCATAAAAACACCTAAGGTGCCTGATCTTCCCTACTTTCTCCCGTTAGTGACCTAATGGAAGGTGACTTTGGAAGCCACATGAGAAAGATGCTAACTCCCCATCCCCCGGTCCTGAATGACTTCACAGAGCAGAGCACATAATGCTACCATCTACCCCAGCTATCACCAACTATATGTGAGTGAAAAATAGACTTTATTTTGTTAAACCATTGAGACTGAGATTTGGGGATTTTTCTCTTCCTGGAGCTAGTATTATTTTTTTAAGTATAATTTTTTAAAGTTTTTTAACTGACAAATACTAATTGTAAATATTTATTGGGTACATAGTGGTGTTTTAATACGTATAATGTATAATAATCAGATCAGGGTCATTAGTATATCCATTATCTCAAATATTTATCATTTCTTTGTTGGGAACATTCAATATCCTTCTAGCTACTTGAAATCATATAATATATTATTGCTAACATTATCTTAACTCCAAAATTAGTGGTCCTTGCCTCATAGAGCTTGCCATATAGTGGTTATAAAGTAAAGGAGTTTCTAGAGTCCTGTGGAAACATAAAGGAAAAAGCAATCATCTTGGCATAGGGCAATAGCAGAAGACCTCTCATAGACTATAACAGTTGAGATAAGTCTTAAATGAGAAAAAGATTCTCCATAAGAGATAGTGAGTCAGACTGAGCGAAGCATATGCAAAGGCTCCAAGATGAGAGAGCTCAATGAGACGATGACTGAAGAGCAGAAAGCAATGGGGTTGAGGGAGGCCCATCAGGGTTCAAGCACTGATGAGAAATGAAAAACTGCCAGGGCACTGTGGGGATATATGCCTAAGTGACCCCATGCATCAGTGTATTTAGAAACATCTGGAGGCTGGGTGGAGGCCAGCATGAGACAGTCTCTTTCATAACTTCGATCTAAGCCAATCCCCAGACAAGAAGACCAGGGGCCAAGAAATAAAGGCTGTGACCTTGATTCTTGCTGTTGGTATGTCTGGATTCCCTGACCCCTATCCTGTACCCTTTCCCTCAACACTCTCACCCCTATTTTTACTGGGAAAGGAGTTCATTGAATGGTCTTGCCCTGAACTCTCCCATTTATAGAGAATGTTCTTCTAGGCAACAATCCACAGACTATGCTCTGCAGCTGTGGCCTGTGAACACCTTCCAGGAGGCAGAATCCTAGGAGGCAAAAAGTTGAAGGAAAAGACCAACCACCTGCATGTCTTGTTGTGTCTGATTAATTTCAAACAAATATTCCAATGCTTCAGTTGTTCCTGGACAGCTCTCCAACATCCTGAAATTAGCCTAAATGGATATGCTCCATGCAGAAAGATGGCATGAAGGTGACTCCAATCTCAGGGATGAAAATAAATAAATAAAACCATAGACTGAACTGGAAGGGACCTTTGAGATCACCCCAGTTGAAATGCCTTGTGTAACAGATGAGAAAACTGAGGTTCAGGAAGGGGTCATGGCTTGTATTATGTCAGAGTGAGTCAGTAGCACAGACTGGGCTTCCAGGTCTCAATTCCCAGCCCAATGCTCTTTCCACTATACTAATCAAGGCTGGATGAAGCATGCTGAAAGCTACTGATGAAGGAAATAGTGGGTGGTTCCAAGGCAGGAAAGTTTAACATCCAGCCAAAATGTTACAGACAAGAGTCAGTCACATGCTTTCTGTTTATAGTCTTGCCACTGGGCTGCCTGTGTCTGAGAACAACAGGCAGAGGAAAAATTAATTCAAGCCTGTGCCTGGTCTACTTTGTAGAGGGAGGGGACAGTCATCTCTGTGATATAACTTGAGGGCTGCTGGTGAGCCTCTCCTGGCCCATCAGCCTACTATTTCAGGTATGTATTACCTCTCCCATAGGCTGCCTTTAAAAGAGCCTTGGAAAAAAAACACTGACTGCTGTTTCCAGCGACTAAAATCTTGTTATTTAGGTCTCTATTTGATTTTCAGGAATTCTATAAATCCATACTAAGGAAAGGAGCATATGATGTAAGCCAGGAATCTGACCAATAGATCATGGAGTGCTTGGATTTCCTTAGAACTCTCCTGTCCATCTAGAGAACGTGCCTGCTTCGGAGACTAATTGCAGTGAGAAAAAATGCCTAGAGAACTGGATGGAGCCTAGAAATCCAGACAGCCTTATGCTGCAAGTCCCAGGGGGTTCTCTGTTTTGTGCACATTTCAGTTGTATTCACTGTCATCCTGAAGACTCAGTGACCACACCCTTAAATTCACCACACAAGGATTCCTTTCTTCACCTCTTCTTGCACCTAGATTCACCATGATTACTCCAACTTTTGATCCCTGATGTTAGTATAGTGGGTGATAGCTTATAAAACTCTCTCTCCCTGTATCTTATAAGGGAGGTAAAACAGGTGATCTCATGCTTATAATTTTACCAATGTTACATGACTTGAACAAATTCAAAAATAAATAGAAGTTATTGTCAAGTCAATCTGGAACCCAAGTGTTCTTTCTGTTTCCACATCACATCTTCTTTCTTTACACCAGAACTTCCAAAATTGTTCTTCACAGAGCACGAGTTTATTGAGAATTATATTGGCAGAAAGAGGGGTTCCATGATCTAATAAGCATTTGCTTCTTTTTTCTAACCTCTTTGTATTGAGACACTGGGCACATCAGCATACTAGAGGCTCCAAGAAGTAACCTGTATAATCTAAAGTGTTCAAAATGTACTTATGAATAAAAAGAGCTCACATTAATTGGACACTTACTGTGCCAGGCCCTGTGCTAAGTATTTTACATGCATTAGCTTATTCTGTCCTTCACACAATCTTATGATCTTCATACTGTGTTTATCCCCATTTTACCAATGATGAAACTGAGGCTCTGAGAGATAAGGTGATTTTTCCAAGTTTGCACAATAAGAACAAGACCAGAAGGATTCTCAAAACCAGCAGACTGTTATAATATTTAACCACAGAAAATTTCTACCTATATACTCTCTTTACATTCCTCAGAATTAGCCTCTTGCAAAGGCAGTATTGAGAAATACAGCCTCCCTTTCACCAAACTCTTACCAACAATCTTGATTTGTTCCCACTGCCTCATCTTTCAATACCCAGAATCACCCAGAATCAATGTTACTTTCAACCACTGAGCAGTGGACCTACAGGCTGGAACATAAGACAGATATTTGGCTATTGGGTGAAACAGAAGGTATGGAGAGCATGAACACTGTGCCAGGAGAGTGGCCAAAGACTGCGGCCCTGAAAGATAAGACAGCAGGGCATCATCAATCAAACATGCCTGTTTCACAGTTTTGTTTGTTCTATATGCTCAGAGGCCAGAATAGAATTTCCAGTTGAATCTATCAAGCCCATCTTCTCTCTACTCATCAGGGTAACTGGAGTAATATATATCCACTGTGATAGCTGCTGCTGATTGCAACACCAGGTAAATGGTTGATTGGTTCAATCGAAAGTAGTGACCAAAACCACTGTATAATGATCCCACCACTGGTTGTGGACACACACACACGCATGCACACAATTCACAGTGCTGAGAACACTGGCTGGTGAGGTGGATTCAGTCAAACAACTAGTCAATTTAGCTGACAGAAACTAAATCAAAGGAAATGTCTGACTAAACTGCTCTGTCAATTCAATCCATTCACTCAGTCATCAGAAAAGCTCCAAGACACAGCTCAATTGTCCTTGGGCATATGGAGAGTGATAATAAGGCATAGAACTCAGAGGGGGAAAAGGTGAATTGCAACACTAAATATTTGAGTTAAATGTAAGAAAAAGCTTTCTGATACACTTATGAGTAAGAACATGCTATACTTCTGTCTCTTCCTGCCCTGTTTCACTTAAGTTAATATCTTTAACTTCCAGCCATGTTGCTGCAAAAGGCATAATTTTATTCCTTTATGGCTGAATAGTATTCCATTGCATAGATATACCACATTTTCTTTTTTTTAATGTTTAAGTATTTACTGAGCCTGTATTAGGTGCTAAAGATGTAAATATAAATGTGAGAAAATCATAAAAAATTCTCCCTTTTTCTATTGTACTTTAAGTTCTGGGGTACATGTGCAGAACATATAGATTTGTTACATAGGTATACACATGACATGGTGGTTGGCTGCACCTATCAACCTATCATCTGCATTAGGTACTTCTCCTACTGCTATTCCTCTCCTAGCCCCCCACCCCCAACAGGCCCTGGTGGGTGATGTTCCCCTCCTGGTGTCCATGTGTTCTCATTGCTCAACTCCCACTTATGACGAGAACATGCAGTGTTTGGTTATCTGTTCTTGTGTTAGTTCGCTGAGAATGATGGTTTCCGCCTTCATCTATGTCCCTGCAAAGGATATGAACCCATTCTTTTTATGGTTGCATAGTATTCCATGGTGTGTATGGGCTACCTTTTCTTTATCCAGTCTATCATTGATGGGCATTTGGGTTGATTCCAAGTCTTCGCTATTGTGAACAGTGCTGAAATAAACATACTTATGTATGTGTCTTTATAATAGAATGATTAATAGTTCTTCGGGTATATACACAGTAATGGGATTGCTGGGTCAAAAAGTATTTCTATTTCTAGATACTTGAGGATTCGCCACACTGTCTTCCACAGTGGTTGAACTAATTTACACTCCCACCAACAGTGTAAAAGCATTCCTATTTCTCCACATCCTCTCCAGCATCTGTTGTCTCCTGCCTTTTTCATGATTGCCATTCTAACTGGCATGAGATGCTATCTCAATGTGGTTTTGAATTGCATTTCTCTAATAAGGAGTGATGATGAGCTTTTTTTCATATGTTTGTTGGCTGCATAAATGTCTCCTGTTAAGAAGTGTCTGTTCATATCCTTCACTCACTTTTTGATGGGGTTGTTGTTTTTCCTGAAAATTTGTTTAAGTTCTTTTTAGATTTGGGATATTAGCCCTTTGTCAAATGGGTAGACTTCAAAAATTTTCTCCCAACCTATAAGTTGCCTGTTCACTCTTATGATAGTTTCTTTTGCTGTGCAGAAGCTCTTTAGTTTAATTAGATCCCATTTGTCTGTTTTGGCTTTTGGTGCCATTGCTTTTGGTGTTTTAGTCATGAAGTCTTTGCCCATGCCTATGTCCTGAATGGTATTGCCTAGGTTTTCTTCTAGAATTTTTATGGTTTTAGGTCCTATATTTAAATTTTTAATACATCTTGAGTTAATTTTTGTATAAGGTGTAAGGAAGGGATCCAGTTTCAGCTTTCTGCATATGGCTAGCCAGTTTTCTCAGCACCATTTATTAAATAGGGAATTCTTTCCCCATTGCTTGTGTTTGTCAGGTTTTTCAAAGATCAGATGGTTGTAGGTGTATGGCATTGTTTTTGAGGACTCTGTTCTGTTTCATTGGTCTATATTATCTGTTTTGGCACCAGTACCATGCTGTTTTGATTACTGTAACCTTGTAGTATAGTTTGAAGTCAGGTACCATGATGCCTCCAGTTTTGTTCTTTTTGTTTAGAAATGTCTTGGCTATGTAGGCTCTTTTTGGTTCCATATGAAATTTAAGGTGGTTTTTTCAAATTCTGTGAAGAAAGTCAATGGTAACTTGATGGGAGTAGCACTGAATCTATAAATGACTTTGGGCAATATGGCCATTTTCACAACATTGATTTTTCCTAACCATGAGCATGGAATGATTTTCCATTTGTTTGTGTCCTCTCTTATTTCCTTGAGCAGTGGTTTGTAGTTCTCCTTGAAGAGGTCCCTCACATCCCTTGTAAGCTGTATTCCTAGGTATTTAATTCTCTTTGTTGCAACTGTGAATGGGAGTCCACTCATGATTTCACTCTCTGTTTGTCTGTTATTGGTGTATAGGAATGCTTGTGATTTTTGTACATTGATTTTGTATCCTGAGACTTTGCTGAAGTTGCTTATCTTAAGGAGATTTGTGGCTGAGATGATGGGGTTTTCTAAATATACAATCATGTTGTCTGCAAATAGAGACAATTTGACTTCCTCTTTACATATCTGAATACGCTTTACCTATTGAATATGAAATTCTGGGTTGAAAATTCTTTTCTTTAAAGATGTTTAATATTGGCCCCCACTCTCTTCTGGCTTGTCGGGTTTCTGCTGAGAGATCCACTGTTAGTCTGATGTGCTTCCCTTAGTGGGTAGCCCAACCTTTTGCTCTGGTTTCCCTTAACATTTTTCCTTCATTTCAACCTTGGTGAATCTGATGATTACGTGTCTTGAGGGTGCTCTTCTCAAGGAGTATATTTGTGATGTTCTCTGTATTTACTGAATTTGAATGGTGGCCTGTCTTGGTAGGTTGGTGAATTTCTTGATAATATCCTGAACAGTGTTTTCCAACTTGGTTTCATTCTTCCCTTCACTTTTAAGTACACCCATCAGATGTAGATTTGGTCTTTTCATGTAATCCCATGTTTTTTGGAACTTTGTTTATTTCTTTCCACTCTTTTTTCTCTAATCTTGTCTTCTCCCTTTATTTCATTGAGGTGATCTTCAGTCTCTGATATCCATTCTTCTGCTTGACCAATTCAGCTATTGAAACTTGTGTGTGCTTCATAGAGTTGTCGTGCTGTTTTTTTTTTTAGCTCCATCAGGTTTTCTATTTTCGTCTCTAAATGGGTTATTCTAGTTAGCATTTTCTAACCTTTTTTCAAAGTTCTTAGCTTCCTTGCATTGAGTTAGAACATGCTCCTTTAGCACAGAGAAGTTTGTTATTACCCACTTTCTGAAGCCTGCTTCTCTCAATTCATCAAACTCATTGTCCGTCCAGTTTTGTTCCCTTGCTGGTGAGGAATTGTGATCCCTTGGAGGAGGAGAGACATTCTGGTTTTGGAGTTTTCAGCCTTTTTGTGCTGGTTTCTTCCTATCTTCATGAATTTACCTACCTTTGGTCTTTGATGTCAGTGACCTTTGGATGGGGTCTCTGAGTGGACATCCTTTTTGTTGACATTGAAACTATTTATTTCTGTTTGTTAGTTTTCCTTCTAACAGACAGGCCCCTCTGCTACAGGTCTTCTGGAGTTTGCTGGAGATCCGCTCCATACCCTGCTTGCCTGGGAATCACCAGCAGAGGCTGCAGAACAGCAAAGATTGCTGCCTGTTCCTTCCTCTGGTAGTTTTGTCCCAGAGGGGTACCTGCCAGATGCCAGCCAGAGCTCTCCTGTATGAAGTGTCTGTCGGCCCCTACTGGGAGGTGTCTCTGTGTCATGATACACGGGGGTCAGGGAGCCACTTGAGGAGGCAGTCTGTCTCTTGTCAGAGCTCTAATGCTGTTTTGGGAAATCTGCTGCTCTCTTCAGAGCTGTCAGGCAGGACATTTCAGTCTGCTGAAGCTGTACCCACTGCCACCCCTTTTCCCAGGTGCTCTGTCCCAGTAAGGTGGGGGCTTTATTTATAAGCCCTTGATGGGCTGCTGGCTTTTTTCAGAGATGCCCTGCCCAGTGAAGAGGGAGTCTAGTGACAGTCATCCTGCAGAGGGCTTGCTGAACTGCTGTGGGCTCCACCCAGTTCGAACTTCCCAGCAATTTTGTTTACATAGGCGACGTTAAAACCACCTACTTGAGCCTCAGCAATGGCAGACGCCCCTCCCCACATCGAGCTCAAACATCCCAGGTTGAGTTCAGACTGCCATTCTGGCTGCCGAGAATTTCAGGCCAGTGGAAATTCTTAGCTTGCTGGTCTCCATAAAGGTGGGACACACCCAGCCAGACCTCTTGGCTACCTGGCTTCAGCCCCCTTTCCAGGGGAGTGAGCAGTTCTTTCTCACTGACGTTCTAGGTGCCATTGGGGTATGAAAAAAAATACTGTGGCTACCTCAGTTTCTGCCCAAACAGCCACCCAGTTTTGTGCTGGAAACCCAGGGCCCTGGTGGTTGTGTAGGTACCAGAGTGAATCTCCTGATCTATGGGTTGTGAAGACCGTGGGAAAAGCACAGTATCTGGTCTGGAGTGCAGGGAACAGTCCCTAATGGCTTCCCTTGGCTAGGAGAGGGATTTTTCCAGCCCCTTGTGCTTCCCAGCTGATGTGATACCCCACCCTGCTTTGGCTCACTCTACTTGGGCTGCACCCACTGTCCCACAGTTTGTCATCTCAGTCCCAATGAGATGAACCATGTACCACAGTTTGAAATGTGAAAATCACCTGCCTTCTGTTTTGATCTCTCTGGGAGCTGTGCCAGAGAGTTGTTCCTATTTGGCCATCTTGCCTGGGCTCTACCACATTTTCTTTAATTAACAATTGGTGGACACTTTCACTGATTCCATATCTTAGCTGTTGTGATTAGCATTGCAATAAATATATGAGTGAAGGTGTCTTTTTAATATATTGATTTCTTTTCCTTTGGGTAGATGCCCAGTAGTGGGACATGAATTCATTGGTAGTTCTATTTTTAGTTATTTGAGAAATTTCCATGCTATTTTTCATAAAGATTGTACTAATTTACATTTCCACCAACAGTGTATGAAAATTTCCTTTACTCTGCATTCTCATCAACATGTATGTGTTTTATAGGCCATAGAAAGATTCTATTTGCGAATGGCAACCATTAAAAAATCTGGAGACAACAGATGCTGGAGAGGATGTGAAGAAATAGGAACACTTTTACACTGTTGGTGGGAGTATAAATTAGTTCAACCATTGTGGAAGACAGTGTGGCGATTCCTCAAGGACCTAGAAATAGAAATTCCATTTGACCCAGCAATCCCATTACTGGGTATATATCCAAAGGACTATAAATCATTCTACTGTAAGGACACATGCACACGAATGTTCATTGCAGCACTGTTTACAATAGCAAAGACCTGGAACCAACCCAAATGCCCATCAATGATAGACTGGATTGGGAAAATGCAGCACATATACACCATGGAATATTATGCAGCAATCAAAAATGATGAGTTCGTGTCGTTTGTAGGGACATGGATGAATCTGGAGAACATCATTCTCAGCAAACTGACACAAAAACAGAAAATGAAATATCGCATATTCTCACTCATAGGCGGGTGATGAACAATGAGAACACATGGACACAGGGAAGGGAGTACTAAATACTGGGGTCTATTGGGGGGAGTAGGGGAGGGACAGTGGGTGGGGGGAGCTGGGGAGGGATAGCCTGGGGAGGAATGCCAAATGTGGGTGAAGGGGAGGAAGGCAGCAAAACACACTGCCATGTGTGTACCTATGCAACTGTCTTGCATGTTCTGCACATGTACCCCAAAACCTAAAATGCAATTTTTAAAAATAAATAAATAAATAATAAAAAAAAATTTTAAAAAGATTCTATTTGCCTATGGGTTATTCGTAATACAGTTGATCCTTGAACAACACAGGATTAAGTGTGCTGACCTCCACTCACAAGCAGTGAAAAGATTTGTGTATAAGTTTTTACTCCCTAAAAGCTTAACTTCTAATAGCCTACTGTTGACTGGAAGCCTTACCAATAATATAAACAGTCGATTAACATAGATTTTGTATGTTATACCTATTATATACTGTATTCTTATAGTAAAGTAAGCTGGAAAAAAAGAATGCTATTAATAAAATCATAAGGAAGATAAAATATATTTAGTATTCATTAAGTTAAAGTGGCTCATCATAAAGGTCTTCATCTTTATCATGTTCAAGTTGAGTAGGCTAAGGAAGAGGAGGAGTTCATCTTAGTTTCTCAGGGGTGGCAGAGGCAGAAGAAAACTTGTATATAAGTAGACTTAGTTCATACTCATGTTATTTAGTGGTCAACTGTATTGTGATTTTTAACAATTTCTTCATTTTCTTTCCATAATAACTGTAGTGAATTATAAACCAAGTTGAAATGATAGAAATTAGGCAGTACTTTAGAGTGCCTATTTAATTGATTGTGATTAGCACTGAAAGAATTGGTTGAAAGAAATGGTACAGTTTAATTAAACTACAATGTAATCTACCCCATGTCTGGGGAAACACTGGAACTACTTGATATTTCTTTCATATTCACATCTCCTCCTGGAAAAAGTAGAATAATGATTTTATAATAAAGGCTTTATGTATTTCACGATGTATCCTGAAAAATATTAATGATATTTTTTACAATTGGTCAAATGGGTAAAAATCTCTTTTGTTATTAATTAGGCATATTAACGCTATTCACTCCACTGCTAAATAAAAAAGTAACAACGGTACAAAGACTTTTCATACCCCATGCTGTAAATCAACTTAATATTGAAGACTATGAATTTTCCATATGAACTGACAGATGAATAATTTGAAAATGGACACTATAGTGATGCATACATAAAATGAAAACCATAGAACATTTTAAAATATCAACTCTGACTTTTACAGGTCACTAGCTCTCTAATTCCACTGGGTGCTTTTATACTGTTGTAGTCAGCTTGCCAGTCAGCTAACAGCTAGATGATCAATGGTAGCCTCCCTCACTTACCCCGCATTTGTTAGGCTATTGGCAGAAGCAATAGGGGCGACTGGACCACAGAGCTCTCTTTACTCAGCAGGTTAGCACAGTCTTCTTACTGGTGTCCTTCACAGGTTTCCTATGAGCAATGAAAGAGAACAAGTCCCAATGTGCAAACAATTTTCGAATATCTGTTTGCATTACATGTGCTATATTCCCAATGGCCAAGGAAAGTCACACAGCCAAACCCAGATTCAGTGTGGATGGGGAGTATTTAAGGCTATGGAGCAGAGAAATATGAACAAATTTGTAGTTATTGCTATACCAATATACTGCAAGGCCCGAAGGTAAATTACAGAAATAGAAGAGAATGGCTATGGTGAATGCATCAACTGAATAAAGAACTACATTTTAATCAAGAGAGAACAAGATAACCTGTCTGATGTGTAAATTGTTCCCTAAATTACTACCCAGCCAGAACGCTGAAAGGGACATCTCCAACACTCTCACAGGGCACATACATCACAGGAAGGCTTAGGGATTCTACCTATTGTAATTCCTCCTCTCCACTAGGCTGAGAATCCTTGTTTTAGAAGAAAAGCAACCTTAACTCTTACCCCTAAATATATAGATACCATTTCGCCCTTGGATGTAAGGACTACTTCTGTTTGAAACTCAACCACTCTCCAAATCTGCATCCAGTTGCATAAACAAAGGGAAGTTACCTTTTTCCTAATTGGTTCCAGGTAGAATTTGACATATAAACCAATAAAAGAAATATCTGAATATTTTCTCCTCCTTCTAACTTCATCTCCTATTTAGCTTACTCTTATTTAACTCCTAATATCCTATTTACCTCCCATGTTTATCTGGAATTTGGAACCAGATACCGTGAACCACATTGCCCCAAATGTGTCTCCAAGTAACTCTATGGCTATTTTAATGGTGATAAATGATGTTTTATTCCTTCTTGGGAACTCTGAACAGCAGAGTTCTGAAGAGCATGTTTTTTGCCTGCTAGGTGATAACACTGATAACACTGATATATGCAAACGGGGAGACAAAGGAACAATTAGATAGCTATAGAATCAGTCACCTTACCTTACATGGTGTTTAAGCTTATCCCAAAGCAAATCACTTGGAGTAATTTCAAAGTCATCAAGTGTTTATTCTGAAAAGTGTAGCAGTCTCATTCACTCATTTCAAAGTCATCAAGTGTTTATTCTGAAAAGTGTAGCAGTCTCATTCACTCATTCTTCTCTGAAAATCATTCCAGATGAGGAGGATCTGAGCAGTTCATTTTCATGTGGTGGAACCAGAAAGCACATCATTCACTGACAAGATGAACTAATTGCATTTTATCCAACAACAGTTATTCCCCAGGCAGATTATCAGAATGCAGTTGTTGAAGTAATCATGGAAAAATAAGATAGCTCATCTTCAGATGAAAGACTTTACAACTAAGGCAGGGCTTATTTGAGAATAAGCACTCAGAGCCCTGTTTGAAGCTCTTATATTATTATCTTAACAAAGGATCTGAAGTAGTAATGGAACAGCAGGGAAAAAATTACCCCAAACATTACACCACATACAGCTTGCCAAAGAGATGGATCAATTCCACCAAGACCCAGCACATTCTCTAAAACAGTGGCTATTTTCCTGCCATTATATAGTAGCAACTTTTCCCTTTCACCAAATTTTGACTATAAATGAGAAAGAAATAGGCCCTTTTGAAACTGTAGGCAATTACTTCCTGCATGTAACGTTTCCAAAACTGTTTCCATGACCTTCCCTATGATCCCTAATAACATTGCTCAATCTAGAGAGAAAAAAGAAAGAGAAAAGAAAAAGAAAGAAAGAAAGAAGAAAAAGAAAGAAGGAAAGAAAGAAAGAAAGAAAGAAAGAAAGAAAGAAAGAAAGAAAGAAAGAAAGAAAGAAAGAAAGGAGAAAGAAAGAAAGAGAAAGAAAAGTCATTTAAGGACCAATGTTTTCCATCTGCTCTTTGGATACTCACACTGATTTCATAGGCTTTGGTAGAGCTACCACTAAATTTTTTAAACTCATTTAATTTTGATGACTTCCCACAGGTGTGAAGGAAGGTATCACACTAGGACATTGGACTTAATCAGGATAATGGTATTTGGCCTATTCTTTGGGAAGAAGTCATTGGATTGCATCATGACTATATGAGACAGGTAAAGTAGGTTATGAATGCTAGCCAGAAGAGTTTGGGCTGAGCCTATCCCTCTGCAGACATACTCCTTGATTCATTTAAACTGATTGTCTTGTTGCCCTTCTAACTTTTATACTTCTAATTCCTATATTTCCTATGCTATTTCTCTACTTGGAAATATTTTCCTGTTTCCTTTGCCTATAAAAATGCTAATACATTTGAAAACCTAGATCAAGTGCTCTGTCTTCTGAAAAGCCTTCCTTGCCTGCCTCAGACTAAGGCCATCTCTCTGCATAATCAATATTACCTACACTAGCACTTAGCTGTATACATCTTGTACTGCTCTATGCTTGTTTCTTAAGTCTTAGCTTTGTTCCCCTAATTTGACTCTAAAGTTCTCAATGGCAGGATCCATGTATGTTATGTTGCTCATTAAATACTTTCCCTTCTACACACACACAACAGTGTCTTCACATAGGTGACAATAAATGCTAATTATCTAATGTGTCAGTAAAAGATCATTGAAGTCTCTTCTATAGGTAGGTAGGTAGGATTTTAATGAGAGCAAAAACCTCAGAATTATGTTGAAACAAATTTAAGGAAACATAAAATATATCATATTGCTTTCCAAACTGATAAATCATATACCAGCACAATTACTTAAATTGATTCATCCTACATGGAAAATTTGTACAGATGTGTCTACTTTGAAGAAAGGTGATAACTTCTGTTTTCTTTGTTCCCATGTACTTGTAGTCATTTTTCTTGGATGGTCAATCAGTTAAGGGACTGTGATTTATGGACCATAATTTTCTTCTTTTCAAAACCAATGGTTATAATGTCAGACAAATATAAAATCTCTGTAGTGAGAGTGCCTGGCATAAAAGCCAAGCTAACCCAGTGATATAAGTGGTGTCACCACAGTCAGGATGGCAGTATGCGGAATAAAAGAACTCTGAACTAGAGAACCAGGAACGCCAAGTTCAAGTTCAGTCCCTGGGATAGCTAGGTGACTAATCAATTAATCACTTCCCCTCTTTGAGTCTGTTTCCCCATCTATAAAGAGAGGAACAATAGCTAAAAAAGCTAAGATGATGAAGAGTCAGTAAACCTTAAAGCTGGCTGAGATGATGTCTGAACAGACAGCAGGAAATTTTTTCCACCAGCTCTGGGCTGCACCACAGCGACAGCACACTAGGTGTAGCTGATAGGCATCAGAAACAGTGCACTACTGCAGAGTTCACCCATCTGGCAAGGCCAGGCACACTGTGCCTAATGAGCTCAAGCTATGTTGAAAACACAAGCTAGTTTTAACTTATTACTATCTTAGTTCACCCTTATGTCATCGGAGTCTTTATAGGATAGGAAGGGATGTCCTCTGAAGCAGGGGGTTTTATTGAATTCCATATAGATAAACTGTCACCTCATATCAAAGTTTTCAGGTTTGGTGTGGCTTAAAACACTTCTAAGAAGAAACTCAAAGGTTTAATTTCACAGGCTGTTTTATCACTGTATGTTGGGGAGATGGAGGGATAAAGATTAATTATGTTGGTCAGATGAGTATTATAACACACCGCCCCTGCCCCCCGCAAAAAAAAAAAAAAAGACACTGCTAACAAACTTACAGATAATGTTAAATGGAAGAATGGGATAAACCAGCATTTAAAGTTTTTATACAGTTATTCCTTCATTTAACAGATGCTTTCCTGAGTACATACTCTGCATCAGGAATTGTGTTAAGTACTGCTTCACTAAAAGACAAAATATGGTTCTCGTTCTCCATCCAGGGTTCTGTCTCCTGTTCCCACTGTCTTTTCTGGATACCACGGTTAAGATGCTGGGGATATTAAATCTGTAGGTTGATCTCTTTGGGCTTCCAAGTTAAAACCCTACTACTCATGTAAGAGTTGATCCATCCTAGTGAGTAAAGCCTCATGGAGAAGTCATCACCCATTTCTCAGTTATCAAAGTGCACAAATACCAAAAAGAGAAAAGTTAAAAGAAAGTGAGAAAAGCGAGCAAAAATCAGACTAAGAATGTAAACAGAAAAAATTTTTTAAATAGCCATGAAAATCATGTTAGTCAGCCACAGAAAGGTCAGATGAGTCAAAATTTCCATGAGCTTTCATGGACTATATGATACTTCTTTCCTCAGCCAAGGATAGTGTTCTTGGACATCCAAGCCTCTCATGCACTGTGATGAGGCCCAGAGGTAGCCATTAGGGACATAGAAGTCCCAAATATTGAATCATTGTTGGCTTCTAGGAATGAGAGAGGAAATATTCTGCAGGGTCTCAATAACCATTTGTTTAATGGTTCAATAGTTGGCATTGGGGGATAGAAAATGAAATAATGGGTATCCCCATGGCTGAACTGAATAGACCAACTGGTTATCCAGAGGTGGATGACACTTGAAAATACAGGTGAAAAAGTCAATATCCAGGCAATATGTTGGCAAATAGCAGGGTCCCAACCACTCGGCAATGGATATGTGACAAGATCTCTATGCCAAGAGGACATAGACAAAGTGGAACTGTGCACTAGTTAGTTAAGACAAAATGAAAAACCATGAAAGATGGCTGCAGGGAAGATAACAGAGCTGGAACACAATCAGGGCTCACCTAAAACAAGATTAACCTAATACCCTTTTCCAGAATATTCGGCTAGGTGACTGTTAGTCCTTTCTGATCATAGTCAGGATTGGTCCTAGAGAATGGGTATAGCTGAAGCCTGCCAGAGGGAGTCAAGCAACTTCAGCTCTGAAAAGAGGAGACAACAGAGGCTTGAAAGCAGAGAGCATGTGATACTCAGAGTCCTGCCCTCTGATAGGAAACTAATAAGAAGCAAGAGAAGGTATTGTTGGCTAACCGTGTCAGCGTTTTCCAGAGTACTTTTACATTTTAGTCTAATAAGAGAAATAACTACGTAAATCTATGTGAATGCATTTCTGGGTGGATTTGAGGGGAAGGTGCTGAAAGTAAGAATGAGCCTGTGTTACCAAGTCTAGGAGTCCCAGAAATACAAATTGACTACTTTGCGTAATGTGAATGTTTTACCTAGATTGTAATTTGAGACTATATTCTGGGAATATGGATTTCTATAGAATCGAATCTGCCTGTTCATCCTAACCTCTGAGAGAAAACAAAAACATGGAGCAGTGGGTAAGGCTCACCTTCAGAATTGAAAGCAACCACCTGAAGCCCAACTGGATTTGAATTTCCTATTTTAGAACTCAGAAACTATGACATAAGAAATTGTAAATTTTACAATTTGGATCCATGTTTACTATTGGTACTGACTCATGTCTGTTCTCCTGCAGTGATTAGCCTTCCTATCCCACTGCTTATTCTCCTGTAGTGATAAGCCTTCAAACCTCTAGAGCAAGCATCAGCAAACTTTCTGTTAAGTCGCAGACAGTAAATATTTCAGACATTGCAGACCATCAAAGTTTTTATCACAACTGCTTACCTCTCCCATTATAATGCAAAAGCAATCATAGACAGAAAATAAACCAATGAGTCTGGCTTTATTCCAATAAAATTTTATTTGCCAAAATAAGTAGTGGCCTCAGATTTAGACAGTGAAGTGTAGTTCACTGACCTCTGCTCTGGACCCCCAAATGGACTGTAGACTTATCATTAGAAACAGCAGCAGAGGTGTGATGCCAGGGAGGTCGCAACCCACTCTGCAATCAAGTTTGATCAAAAAGAATCCAAGTAAGTCAGCTATGGAGGAAAGGGAAGCAGTCAGAAACTTTGGGCCCTGCTGCTACAAAGAAAGAAAGGAGCTCAGAAAGTAGGCCTGGCTCTTAAAACATAGATTGAGGTTGATCAGCTGGAAATCCTTGTGTGGGACTCTCTGGTCCGTGCCTCACATGGTCCTTCTGAAATCATAGCAGACAACTACTTCCTCTACTTGTCCATAGGGCCAATTATGGAAAGAAAAACTTAGGTGAAAGAAATGTAAAGAGGGAAAATGAACTCAAGGAAGCTTGGAAACAAAGAATTCTGACTTCTCTTTATTAAAAGAACTTGGACAAGAAGTCTGAGAGTACCTGGAACCCTGGCAGAGGGCACTGAGTCCTGCAGGGAGATTTGAAAATGTAGGTGGCCGGGCGTGGTGGCTCACGCCTGTAATACAAGCACTTTGGAGGCCAAGGCGGGTGGATCACCTGAGGTCGGGAGTTCAAGACCAGCCTGACCAACACGGTGAAGCCCCGTCTTTAAAAAAAAAAAAAAAAAGAAAGAAAGAAAATATAGGTTATCATTATAATAGCCTAAGGAGTAACTAACAGTCATTAAAAGAACTCTTTTTGAGGTATGACTTAAACAGTTGAGTTTTTCTTAAACTTCTTTGAATGTAGAAATCTTACACTTTGTTCTTCATGGTTCTTAGGGACTAATAAACATGCAGACCAACTCCAAACCACACTTAAAATACAAAATAGATGTATATGGGTGAAGCAACATGTACATAGGCTTAGAGATTTTTCTATTGGGACATATTTTCAACTGTGCCCTACAAAAAACAACTGGATCCTAGACGTGCAGCCAAAGTTTGTAGAATCAAACACTAGTCCCCGTGGAAACAGAAACCTCTGCTTCTCACTGTCTTCTGATATCCTAACACTCAAAGGTGAGGGCTGTTAGAAGACAAGGATTTGCTATCCCAAGGAGAAAGAGTTACAATGGGAGAACAACCCCAACCTTAGTCTCCTCCAAGTCAAAATGATCTGATCCTGTTACTACTTAACTCTCTCCAGAAAGAGAAAGGCACACCCAAGAGGACTGTTCCAACTTAGTCACAATCATGGGGCAAGCCAGCTAAGTAACTTAGGGATAGAGGGGAAGGGAAGTTTACAAAAACAAACCCTCAAGCATGTGCATGTAGTCTACAGCCAAAATGAATCTGAAGAAGAAACAACTCCTCATTTTCCATATAGTTTTCATTAGGTTTTCTCCCTTTTGTTGTGTGAGCAGAAGACAGTCTCTTTGATAAATAAGAAAGGCTTGAAACAGAATCTAGACAGAGCTCATGAATCAGACATGATGGAAAATTGGTGCCTCCAGTTCATTAATCCAAGTCCATGAGCCCTCAATGGCAGAGAACTAGAAATTAAACTCTCTTGGTTTATGGAGCCATCTGAATAAGCTGGGACAACTTAGAAACACTGAAACTTTTCAAGTACATCCAGTTTAATCATGTGCTTGTAGATTAGCTCTTAATCTAAAGAGACTCCATCTATTGCTAACTTGTTTGCACAATCAAAGGCATGCTCATATATGTTATGAACAGTGCTTCAAATATGGCTCTTCTTATACCAAGACCATGTTCACAAAAAGTAGTTAACTATTTTGACTGAATAGACCAGAAACAATTTAAGATTTATTCTATTTGCTAGCCAGGCATTAACTAGTAGAATGCTTGGAAATTACTATAGACTATATGATTTATTATACATTATAATATCTCATTATTCTATGAGAGAAAAAGAGCCTAATTTGTGGCAAGGGAGATCTGGTCTTGACAACAAAAAGTCCTTCGGCATTACCTGATATGGTTGGGCTCTGTGTCCCTACCAAAATCCCCATATGTGGAGGTAGGGACCTGTAATCCCCACGTGTCAAGCAAGGGAGGTGATTAGATCATGGAGGCGGTTCCCATCCCCCACCATGCTGCTCTTGTGATAGTGATAGTGAGTGACTTCTCATGAGATCCGATGGTTTTACAAGTGTTTTGCAAGTTCCTCCTTCACTTGCTTCTCTCTCCTGCCACCTTATGATGAGGTGCCTGCTTCCCCTTCACCTTCACCATGATTTTAAGTTTCCTGAGGCCTCCCCAGCCATAGGGAACTGTGAGTCAATTAAACCTGTTTTGTTTATAAATTACCCAGTCTCAGGTAGTGTCTTTATAGCAGTGTGAGAACAGACTAATACACTGCCATAGTGTTTACTGATTAAAATAGGTTAGCAATTAACTTGAAAATGGATGGGCATCCTTGGGTTCTACCCCAGATCTACTAGTTGTTTTCTTATGTAAATCGAGGCATGTCACTTAGCCCTCTGATCTGCAGTTCCTCACTTATAAAGTGTAAGAGTAATGCCTCCTTTTTATTGTTGTGGTGAAGATTAAAGTGAAATGAGACCATTGCATTGACTATAACTGAATGCATGCTTCGATTTAACCAGTGCTTATTAAAAGGCGACCATGTGCCAGACACTGGAAGTTACAAAGATTGTAGACAAGAGCTCTTGGGTTAGTGAATGAAATATCAACATACAATGTGATAAACAGAGTGCCATGAAAACCCAGGAAGAAAGAGCAACTGACATGTGGGAAAGTTTGAGGTGGGCTTTGATAATTCTGCTACTAAAGAGGAAGAAGGTGTGGTAGGCTACTCTAAGAGGGTGGAGGTTGTCTAGGGAGTGTATTCCAAATAAGCAACACACTATGAAGCAGGGCAAGGCCTAAATAAAATCTTCAATGACACGAAGCTCTTGAAAAGCATACAGTGCGCATAATGCCCCCACTCCATAAGTAATTCAAATTCAAAATTACGTATAAGGAAGTACAAGTAGGTTCTGAATTTATCCAAGGAAATAATCAACAATTATGTACTGCTTACACTGTTCCAGGCATTGTTGTAGGCATTTTACATTTGCTAACTCTTCTAATCTTTATAACAATTCTTTGAGACAGATATCAATACTATCCCCCATTTTACAGATGAAAAAATGGGTTACATAGAGGTCAATTAACTTTACCAAGGTCACGTTGTTGATAAGCACCAGGGACAGGATTTGAACCCAGTTTATGTTCTTAATTGCTATGTTATTCAGCCTCTTCAAGATCTCTCTCTCTCTCTCTCTCTCTCTCCCCCCCCTTCTCTCTTACCCTTTCTCCTCTCTCCCTCCTTCCTTCCTTTCTTCCTGCTTACCTGCTTGCCTCTCCTTCCTTCCTTCCTTTCTTCCTTCCTTCCTTCCTTCCATTTTTCCTGTCTCCTGGGAAATAAAATATCAACAATTTGGCCTTTAAACAGATGCTTTTCTTACACAACTTTAGACATCATGAAAATATATTCATGCTTCTCAAACTGTGTTATGTGTGATTATATGATGACAGTATATAAAGTCAGAGTCTAAACAAGGCTCATCTTCATGGAACATCAATTTTTAGTAAAGCATATAATGGAGTCAAAATTTACTGAGTATTTAATATAAATCAGGCATTTAGGCTTCAAAACAACCCTATGAAGTAGGTGATACTATTATACCCACTTTAATGATGAAAAACTGAGACTTACAGAGACTAAGTAACTAGTCCAAGGTAAATATAGCCAATAAGCAATAGAGGTAGCCTAACTTGAATCCTAACTTGAAGCCTAACAACTGATGCCAAATTAACTACTATGCTCCATATCTTTAAAGCATAGGTATATATTAGAAAACAAAATGCACATACATAACAGTTTGAAGAAATGTACAACTTGTAGCCAACTTGTTTAGGTTACAACCTCGGATCCCAATGAATACAGCAAAAATACTATCTTCAATCACTATAGCTACTGAGATGAGAAAAAATGAGCAGCCCTACACAAAAGTGTACATAACCAGAATTGGGTGAAACTGATAGATTCAATAGGCCCCATTCATCTCAACTACCAAAGACGGTCTTGTGAGCATCAAAATCTGGTTCCCTGTATCAGTTAGGGTCCCAAAAAGAAACAGATGGCACATTCAAATTAGAAGAATTTCAGGGGCATTGGAAGAATAAACTATATAAAAGTGAGATATAGGGGATACACAATGGATAGTGCAGTAATTCGGAGCTATTAGCAGCAAAGCTATTATCAGCCCTAGGTCTGAAGAGACAACAGTAAGAATAGTTACAGGAAGTTAGAAGAAAGTGGTGAAGAGAAGGCTGCCTTGAGAGAAACGGTAACCCTTGGTTGAGAGACGCAGCCATCCACAGGAAACCTCATAGCAAGAGAACCAAAAAAATCAATACCCTGAAATCGTTCTCATCCTTCCCTCTGACCTCCTGTATAAGCGCCCATTAGCCAAACTCAGCCAGATGCCAGAGGGCAAGGAAGCTGGTTGATGTATTCTATACAGTTCAGATTATGGAGGCCAGAGAGCAGGAAAGAAAGGGGAAGAAACTGGATTTGGAAATGGCAGATAGAAAATATCCAGCACAGTTCCCTTGTGAGGCTGTGAGACCTACCAAAATGTAGTTACCACTTTCTCAGTCTGTTGATACCATGGAGACTCAATATAAGTGACCTCCAGGTGATCATTCCAGCCCACAGATACTAAAATTCACAGTGCATTAAGATGTCACTAGTTGCTCCGATAAGCTCAAAACTCTCAGTGTCAAAACACAGTAAAAGTATTTCACAGTTCAATGTGAATGTTTCAGGATGTGAAGGGCTTCTGCATCAACATCAAGAACCTGAATCCTACCATCTCATGCCTCTGCCCTCCTGGGGGAACTTGGAGTTTTCTCCATTCAGCCAGTAGATGAAGAAGTAAACTAAAGTCACTGCTTCTTAACTACTTT
Source organism: Callithrix jacchus (assembly GCF_049354715.1). NCBI lineage: Eukaryota > Metazoa > Chordata > Mammalia > Primates > Cebidae > Callithrix > Callithrix jacchus. The sequence continues at coordinate 106,933,342 of NC_133524.1, read as the reverse complement.
GGTGTAAAATCGCACAAAGCAATTCCTCTGAAATTCAATTAGAATTAGTCATATGGCCCCATCTGAATGTGAAGGGGCCTGGGATCTGCAGTTCCTTGCTAGATAGCTGTTGAACAACCCTCAATGTGAAATGGTAGAAGGAATCTTTGGGGGTCAGTTAGGCATCTTTGTCACAGGAGGCTTTGCAGGTTGATGTAAACGTAAATTGTTTATACAGACTAACAACATCCTACAACCATTTAATCAAGCAGTTATTGCAGGATGCTATAATGGTAGGCATTGTGTGGGAGAGAAAGGAAGTATCCAAACATAGTAACTGTCCCGTAAAGATTTACAGTGTTTGCAGATGCACCCAGGTAAAATAGCTAAAATTGAATCAATTATTCAGTTGTATTCCAGTTCCTGATGCTTGGTGCCATGGAAATATAAACATACGAATGGTTAATTTAACTCATTCTTTCTTTTTCATCTAGATGTTTCCAGGCTTTCTACACAAACTCAAATAATTCTCTTTCTGACTAAGATTGATCCATCAATTTTGTTAACATATCGGTAACTTATTTGTTTACTCAGAAGATATCATCAAGCACTTTGTCTGTAGCTGTAGCAACAGCCTTGGGTCCCATCATCACTACAGATTAGCCCCCTTAGTATTCTAAGGCCATTCATTTAATTCCAGGAAATAGTTACCAAGAAGCCTAATTTTATTATCTCATAAAAAGAAAATAATTCCAATCAGTTATATGTAATTTTACCCCAAGGTTTCAACCTCTAATTCAATTTCTATTGATTTAGGCTTTTTCTTTTTTTGCTTCTATATATCCTTTAAGGACACCTTAGTTACTTTTTTCTTTGAGATTGAATTTTGTGAAAAACAGCAGTGACACACAGATCAGGTTTCGTTTGTAAAAGTCAAAAGCTGCCTGGCAAAACAATTAGCAAGGAGACTGTGAGAAAGGCTGGAATCCACAGATATAGACAAACATCTGAATTCCTGACATGCCAATCTCATGTTTTGTTGGAGGAAAAGTTATACTTCTAATGATGTGAATGTGTGATGTTTGTCTTTCTTCTTTAGATTAAGAAAAGGCTGTGATAAGGTTTAAAATAAATAAAGCAGCAGCTAGTTCAGGCTGTCACTGAGGACATGGCACAAAAATCTATGGAGGCTCCATTCAGAGCTTAGATAAGTGAAGTCTGCAGTTACTTTAAAAATTTAAAATTACCCTGCCAAACTTTCAATCTCCCCATGTACTGCCCAAGAGTTGCTCACAAGAAGCTAGACCAGCTCCTTTAAATTGCAGCTACTTTTCCTGGCCTTTCTTTAAGATATATTAATTAGCAGTGAAAGGGTTGTAGATGTATGATAGAAGGAAGAGAAGCTCAAAGCCTACTAAATGCCATAGATTATGAAGAGATTACCGTTGCTACCATACAATGCAGATCAACTGAAATGAAAATAAACTATCTGACAGAATTCACTGAATATGGGACTCTGCTAACTGGGTACACTTCCTCTAGCACAGCCTCTTCACCATTTCAATGTAAATGAAAAAGGGCTTTAAGATATTGCACAGTGGAGAAGAACCAGTCCAGCAGCCAGTCTTGTGCTTAGACAGAACAAGTGACCATTATGAAGAGTTGTTACAGTGTTCCAGACAGGTCTTCCTGCCCAAAATAGCTGTTCTTCTTCACTTTTGTGCCTAAATTCCTTTCAAGAAAGCCAAAGCTCTTTCTTTCACAGACTGAAATAAAACGAAAGTTTTATTTCAAAGCCTAAGGCTCTGATGCTTGCCCAAACATTTGGCCAAACATTGTTCCGGGTGTTTCTGGATGAGATTGATATTTGAATAGGCGAATTGAGTAAAGAACATTGCCCTCCCTAATGTGGATGGGTTCATCCAATCAATTGTGGGCCTGATTACAAGAAAAAGGCTGAGCAAGAGGGAACTCCTCCGCCTGACTGCTTAAGTTGAGACATCACTTTTTTCCTGCCTTCAGACTAAAAACGGAAACATGGGTTCTTCCTGGATCCCAAGCGTGTCAGCCTTTGGACTGGAATGACTCTGTATCTCTAGCTTGCCAACTGCAGATGTCGGGATTTGTCAGCCTCCATAATTGTGTCAATTAATTCAATGTGTGTGTGTGTGTGTGTGTGTGCGTGTGTGTGTGTCTGTGTGTGTGTGTCTGTGTGTCCGTGTGTGTGTGTGTGTATGTGTGTGTGTGTGTGTGATCCACCCATCCTACCCATCCTATTGGTCTATTTCTCTGGATAATCCTGACTAATTTAACAAATGCAACTTATCATTTTTAAAAATTTATGGTTAGTGCTTTTTATGTACCTAAAGAAACCTTTATCAACTGCAAGATCATGAAGACTTTCTTGTATATTTTATTCCATAATTTCTACATGTAGCTTTTACATTTAGGTCCATGATCCACTTAAGTTAATTTTGTGTATGAAGTGAGGTGTGGATTGAAGTTTTCTTTCTCTATCTCTTTAAAGTAGTTGTGCCTCAAACCCTTTTTTAAAAAATAATAAACTTTATTTTTAGAGCAATTTTAGGTTCACATTGAAATGCTAAAAGGCCGAGGCGAGTGGATCATTTGAGATCAGGAGTTCAAGATCAGCCTGGCCAAAATGGCAAAACCCCATCTCTACTAAAAATATAGAAATTTGCTGGGCATGCCTGTAATCCCAGCTACTCGGGAGGCTGAGGCAAAAGAATCGCTTGAATCCAGGAGACACAGGTTGCAGTGAGCCAAGATCATGCCACTGCACTACAGCCTAGTCGACAGAGTGAGATTCTATCTCAAAAAAAAAAAAGGAAGAATAAGAAAGGAAGAAAGAGAAAAGAAAGGAAGAAAGAGAAAAGAAAGGAAGAAAGAAAGAGGAAAGAAAAGAAAGAAAGAAAGGGAGGAAGGAAGGAAGGAAGAAGGAAGGAAGGAAGGAAGGAAGGAAAAAGAAAGAGGAAGAAAGAAAAGAGGAAGGAAGGAAGGAAGGAAAGAAAAAGAAAGGAAGAAAGAAAAGAGGAAGGAAGGAAGGAAGGAAGGAGGGAGGGAGGGAGGGAGGGAGGGAAGGAAGGAAGGAAGGAAGGAAGGAAGGAAGGAAGGAAGGAAGGAAGGAAGGAAGGGAGGGGAAAGTACACAGATATCTCACTCCCTCCTCTCTCTCACAGATAACCTCCCCACCATCAATATCATTTGCTGCAATCAATGAACCTACACTGAGACCATAATTATCAACACAAATCCATAGTTTACATTGTTTCACCCTTTGTGTTATAGTGTATAAGTTTTGACAAATGTGTATAGACTATTAACATATATCTATCATTACGGCATCATACAGAATAGCTTCATTGCCCTAAAAATTCCTTGTGCCCCGCTTTTTATCTCTTCATCCCCTAAAGCCACTGGCAACCACCAGTCTTCTTACTGTCCTTATAGTTTTGCCTTTTCCAGAATGATATATAGTTATAGAGTATGTATGTAGCCTTTTCAGCTTGGCTTCTTTGACTTAGAAATACACATTTAAGATTTCTCCATGTCTTTTCATGGCTGCGTAGCTAATTTATTTATTTATTTATTTTTAATATTTTATTTTATTTTTATTTTTATTTTTTTAAATTTTTTATTGGATTTTAGGTTTTGGGGTACATGAGCAGAGCATGCAAGACAGTTGCGTAGGAACACACATGGCAGTGTGCTTTTCTTTCCTTCTCCCCTTCACCCACATTTGGAATTTCTCCCCAGGCTATCCCTCCCCACCTCCCCCTCCCACTGGCCCTCCCCTTTTCCCCCCAATAGACCCCAGTGTTTAGTACTCCCCTTTCTGTGTCCATGTGTTCTCATTTTTCATCACCCGCCTATGAGTGAGAATATGCAGTGTTTCATTTTCTGTTCTTGTGTCAGTTTGCTGAGGATGATGTTCTCCAGATTCATCCATGTCCCTACAAACGACACAAACTCATCATTTCTGATTGCTGCATAATATTCCATGGTGTATATGTGCCACATTTTTCCAATCCAGTCTATTATCAATGGGCATTTGGGTTGATTCCAGGTCTTTGCTATTGTTGTAAACAGTGCTGCAATGAACATTCGTGTACATGTGTCCTTATAGTAGAACGATTTATAGTCTTTTGGATATATATCCAGTAATGGGATTGCTGGGTCAAATGGAATTTCTATATCGAAGGCCTTGAAGAATCGCCACACTGGCTTCCACAATGGTTGAACTAATTTACACTCCCACCAACAGTGTAAAAGTGTTCCCTTTTCTCCACATCCTCTCCAGCATCTGTTGTCTCCAGATTTTTTAATGATCGCCATTCTAACTGGTGTGAGATGGTATCTCAATGTGGTTTTGATTTGCATCTCTCTGATGACCAGTGACGATGAGCATTTTTTCATATGATTGTTGGCCTCATATATGTCGTCTTTTGTAAAGTGTCTGTTCATATCCCTTGCCCACTTTTGAATGGGCTTGTTTGTTTTTTTCCTGTAAATCTGTTTGAGTTCTTTGTAAATTCTGGATATCAGCCCTTTGTCAGATGGGTAAACTGCAAAAATTTTTTCCCATTCTGTTGGTTGCCGATCCACTCTAGTGACTGTTTCTTTTGCCGTGCAGAAGCTGTGGAGTTTCATTAGGTCCCATTTTTCTATTTTGGCTTTTGTTGCCAGTGCTTTTGGTGTTTTGTTCATGAAGTCCTTGCCTACTCCTATGTCCTGGATAGTTTTGCCTAGATTTCCTTCTAGGGTTTTTATCGTGCCAGGTCCTATGTTTAAGTCTTTAATCCACCTGGAGTTAATTTTGGTGTAAGGTGTCAGGAAGGGGTCCAGTTTCTGCTTTCTGCACATGGCTAGCCAGTTTTCCCAACACCATTTGTTAAACAGGGAATCCTTTCCCCATTGCTTGTTTTTGTCAGGTTTATCAAACATTGTATAGTTGTAGATATGTTGTGTTGCCTCCGGTGCCTCTGTTTTGTTCCATTGGTCTATATCTCTGTTTTGGTACCAGTACCATGCTGTTTTGATTACTGTAGCCTTGTAGTACAGTTTGAAATCCGGTAGTGTGATGCCCCCCGCTGTGTTCTTTTTGCTTAGAATTGACTTGGCTATGCAGGCTCTCTTTTGGTTCCATATGAAGTTCATGGTGGTTTTTTCCAGTTCTGTGAAGAAAGTCAATGGTAGCTTGATGGGGATAGCGTTGATTCTGTAAATTACTTTGGGCAGTATAGCCATTTTCATGATATTAATTCTTCCTAACCATGAACATGGAATGTTTCTCCATCTGTTTGTGTCTTCTCTGATTTCGTTGAGCAGCGGTTTATAGTTCTCCTTGAAGAGGTCCCTTATGTTCCTTGTGAGTTGTATTCCAAGGTATTTTATTCTTTTTGTAGCAATTGTGAATGGCAGTTTGTTCTTGATTTGGCTTTCTTTAAGTCTGTTATTGGTGTAGACGAATGCTTGTGATTTTTGCACATTGATTTTATATCCTGAGACTTTGCTGAAGTTGCTTATCAGTTTCAGGAGTTTTTGGGCCGAGGTGATGGGGTCTTCTAGGTATACTATCATGTCGTCTGCAGATAGAGACAATTTGGCTTCCACCTTTCCTATTTGAATACCCTTTATTTCTTTTTCTTGCCTGATTGCTCTGGCTAGAACTTCCAGAACTATATTGAATAGGAGTGGTGAAAGAGGGCATCCTTGTCTAGTGCCAGATTTCAAAGGGAATGCTTCCAGTTTTTGCCCATTCAGTATGATATTGGCTGTTGGTTTGTCATAAATAGCTTTTATTCCTTTGAGATACGTTCCATCGATACCGAGTTTATTGAGGGTTTTTAGCATAAAGGGCTGTTGAATTTTGTCAAATGCCTTCTCTGCATCAATTGACATAATCATGTGGTTTTTGTTTTTGGTTCAGTTTATGTGGTGAATTACGTTGATAGACTTGCGTATGTTGAACCAGCCTTGCATCCCCGGGATGAATCCTACTTGATCATGGTGAATAAGTTTTTTGATTTGCTGTTGCAATCGGCTTGCCAATATTTTATTGAAGATTTTTGCATCTATGTTCATCATGGATATTGGCCTGAAGTTTTCTTTTCTTGTTGGGTCTCTGCCGGGTTTTGGTATCAGAATGATGTTGGTCTCGTAAAATGATTTGGGAAGTATTCCCTCTTTTTGGATTGTTTGAAATAGTTTTAGAAGGAATGGTACCAGCTTCTCTTTGTGTGTCTGGTAGAATTTGGCTGTGAACCCGTCTGGACCTGGGCTTTTTTTGTGTGGTAGGCTCTTAATTGCTGCCTCGACTTCTGACCTTGTTACTGGTCTATTCATAGTTTCAGCTTCCTCCTGGTTTAGGCTTGGGAGGACACAGGAGTCCAGGAATTTATCCATTTCTTCCAGGTTTACCAGTTTATGTGCATAGAGTTGTTTGTAATATTCTCTGATGATGGTTTGAATTTCTGTGGAATCTGTGGTGATTTCCCCTTTATCATTTTTTATTGCATCTATTTGGTTGTTCTCTCTTTTATTTTTAATTCATCTGGCTAGTGGTCTGTCTATTTTGTTGATCTTTTCAAAAAACCAGCTCTTGGATTTATTGATTTTTTTGAAGGGTTTTTTGTGTCTCAATCTCCTTCAGTTCAGCTGTGATCTTAGTTATTTCTTGTCTTCTGCTGGGTTTTGAGTTTTTTTGATCTTGCTCCTCTAGCTCTTTCAATATTGACGATAGGGTGTCAATTTTGGATCTCTCCATTCTCTTCATATGGGCACTTATTGCTATATACTTTCCTCTAGAGACTGCTTTAAATGTGTCCCAGAGGTTCTGGCATGTTGTGTCTTCGTTCTCATTGGTTTTGAAGAACTTCTTTATTTCTGCCTTCATTTCATTATTTACCCAGTCAACATTCAAGAGCCAGTTGTTCAGTTTCCATGAAGCTGTGCGGTTCTGGGTTGGTTTTTGAATTCTGAGTTCTAACTTGATTGCACTATGGTCTGAGAGGCTGTTTGTTATGATTTCAGTTGTTTTGCATTTGTTGAGCAGTGCTTTACTTCCAATTATGTGGTCAATTTTTGAGTAGGTGTGATGTGGTGCTGAGAAGAATGTATATTCTGTGGATTTGGGGTGGAGAGTTCTGTAAATGTCTATCAGGTTTGCTTGCTCCAGGTCTGAGTTCAAGCCCTGGATATCCTTGTTGATTTTCTGTCTGGTTGATCTGTCTAATATTGACAGTGGAGTGTTAATGTCTCCCACTATTATTTTGTGGGAGTCTAAGTCTCTTTGTAAGTCATTAAGAACTTGCCTTATGTATCTGGGTGCTCCTGCATTGGGTCCATATATGTTCATGATCGTTAGCTCTTCTTGTTTTATCAATCCTTTTACCATTATGTAATGGCCTTCTTTGTCTCTTTTGATCTTTGTTGCTTTAAAGTCTATTTTATCAGAGATGAGAATTGCAACTCCTGCTTTTTTTTGCTCTCCATTTGCTTGGTAAATCTTCCTCCATCCCTTTATTTTTAGCCTTTGTGTATCCTTGTATGTGAGATGGGTTTCCTGGATACAGCACACTGATGGGTTTTGGATTTTTATCCAATTTGCCAGTCTGTGTCTTTTGATTGGTGCATTTAGTCCATTTACATTTAGGGTTAATATTGTTATGTTTGAATTTGATACTGCCATTTTGATGCTAGCTGGCTGTTTTGCCGGTTAGTTGTTGTAGATTCTTCATTACGTTGACGCTCTTTAGCATTTAGTGTAATTTTGGAATGGCTGGTGCTGGTTGTTCCTTTCTATGTGTAGTGCCTCTTTCAGGAGCTCTTGTAAAGCAGGCCTGGTGGTGACAAAATCTCTGAGTACTTGCTTGTTCGCAAAGGATTTTATTTTTCCTTCACTTCTGAAGCTCAGGTTGGCTGGATATGAAATTCTGGGTTGAAAGTTCTTTTCTTTAAGAATGTTGAATATTGGCCCCCACTCTCTTCTGGCTTGTAGTGTTTCTGCCGAGAGATCTGCTGTGAGTCTGATGGGCTTCCCTTTGTGGGTAACTCGACCTTTCTCTCTGGCTGCCCTTAGTATTTTCTCCTTTATTTCAACCTTGTTGAATCTGACGATTATGTGCCTTGGGGTTGCTCTTCTTGCAGAATATCTTTGTGGTGTTCTCTGTATTTCCTGCATTTGAGTGTTGGCCTGTCTTGCTAGGTGGGGGAAGTTTTCCTGGATGATGTCCTGAAGAGTATTTTCCAGCTTGGATTCATTCTCTTTGTCCCCTTCTGGTACACCTATCAAACGTAGGTTAGGTCTTTTCACATAGTCCCACATTTCTTGGAGACTTTGTTCATTCCTTTTTGCGCTTTTTTCTCTAATCTTCGTTTCTCGTTTTATTTCATTGAGTTGGTCTTCGACTTCAGATATTCTTTCTTCTGCTTGATCAGTTTGGCTATTGAATCTTGTGCATGCTTCACGAAGTTCACGTATTGTGTTTTTCAGCTCCTTTAATTCATTCATATTCCTCTCTAAGTTATCCATTCTTGTTATCATTTCCTCATATCTTTTTTTACGTTCCTTAGTTTCTTTGCATTGATTTAATACATGTTCTTTTAGCTCACAAAAGTTTCTCATTATCCACCTTCTGAAGTCTAATTCCGTCATTTCCTCACAGTCATTCTCCGTCCAGCTTTGCTCCCTTGCTGGTGAGGAGTTTTGGTCCTTTCTAGGAGGCGAGGTGTTCTGGTTTCGGGTGTTTTCCTCCTTTTTTCGCTGGTTTCTTCCCATCTTTGTGGGTTTATCCGCTTGTCGTCTGCATAGTTCCTGACTTTTCGATTGGGTCTCTGAGTGGACACCCAGATTGTTGATGATGAAGTATTTCTGTTACTTTGTTTTCCTTCTACCAGCCTAGCCCCTTCGCTGTACGACTGCTGAGGTCCACTCCAGGCCCTGCTTGTCTGGGGTACACCTCTAGCAACTGTGGCACAGTGAGGGATGCTACCCGTTTCTTTTTCTGCTATCTTTGTCCCAGGATGATGCCTGCCAAATGTCAGTCTTTTGGATATAGAGGGGTCAGGGAGCTGCTTGAGGAGACAGTCTGTACTTTTTAGGAGCTCAATTGCTGAGCTGTGAGCTCTGTTGTTCATTCAGGGCTGTTAGGCTGCTATGTTTGATTCTGCTGCAACAGAGCTCATTAAAAAAATCCTTTTATTCTCAAATGCTCTGTGTTGGGGGGTTCGGGCTTTATTTTTCGATGTCCCTTGAGGTGTCCTGCCCAGCTAGAAGTCAGACTAGCCACTGTTTGCCTGCCGAGGCTCTGCCCTGCTGTTGTGTGATTTGCCCTGTTCCTGCAGGCTCTGCTGTGGTCTCCGCCACGCCCTGCGGTGGAGTCTCTTTGTTGTAGCGTGTTGCCTCGGCAACGGCAGGCTGCATCAGCAGTGGGCGTGTATCTCAGTAGGGATGGGTTGCCTCGGCAACGGCTGGCTGCGTCAGCAGTGGGCGTGTATCTCAGTAGGGACGGGTTGCCTCGGCAATGACTGGCTGCATCAGCACTGGGCGTGTATCTCAGTTGGGGCGGGTTGCCTCAGTAGTGGTGGACGCCCCTCCCCCACAGAGCGTCTCGGACCGTCTGCTCAGGATAGTTTGAAATCGCGGTTTTGTTCGTCCCACTGGGTACCCCAAACGCTCTGTCCCTGCAATCCCCTGGGCTGGCCCACTGTCCAAGTCTCATTCAGTCTCAAGTCCAGCCCTCTCAAGTCTCAGGTTGCCGGTTCAACAGGGCACCTGGACAAGCGCGCCCTGTGGGGATTGCTGGATAGGGCTGGCTGCCACCACCCCGGCTGCCGGCTTCGCCAGGCAGACCTACTGCCTGGCGTCCTGTGTCTTTTTTATACTTGGGAGTTTCCCCGTTCTGTGGGCAACAAAGATCAGTCTGGAAATGCAGCTCCGACTCACCTCTCCGCGGATTCAACGAGAGCTCCAATCCTGGGTTGTTCTCACAGAGCCATCTTGAGTCCTCTCCCAGCTCATTTATTTTAAGCACTAACTAATATTCCATTGTCTGGAAGTATCACAGTTTATTTAATCCATTCACCTACTGAAGTTTTGGTAATTATGAATAAAATTACTATAAATATTTGTGTGCAGGTTGTTGTATGCACATAAATTTTCAACTCATTTGGGTAAATACCAAGGAACACAATTGCCAGATAGTATAAGATTATATTTAACTTTGTATGAAACTGCCAAACTGCCTTCCAAAGTGATGGTACCATTTTGCATGCCCGTCAGCAGTGAATGAGAATTCCTGTTACCCCACATGTTCACCACCATTTGGTGATGTCAGTGTTTCAGATTTTGACCATTCTAATATGCACGTAGTGGTATCTCGCTATGGTTTTAATTTGTGGTTTCCTAGTAAAATTTGATGTTGAGCACCTTTTCATAAACTTAATTTGCCATCTGTAGGTCTTCTTTGATGAGGTGTCTGTTTAGACATTTTGTGCATTTTTTAATTGAGTTCTTCATTTTCTTATTGTTTAGTTGTATGGTTTCTTTGTACATTTAAAGTAACAGTTCTTTATTAAATATATCTTGGCAAATATCTTTTTTCAGTCTGTGTCTTATCTTCTCAGTCACTTGCTAGTGTCTTTCACAGAGCAGAACTTTTCAATTTTAATGAAGTCTAACTTATCAACTTTTTTCAAAGATATTTTATCAAAGGCACAATCAATGAGAGTCATCGCCAGACCCAATATCATCTAGACTTTTTTCCATGTTATCTTCTAGGAGTTTTACAGTTTTGTGTTTCACATTTAAATCTATGATCCATTTTGAGTTAATTTTTCTGAAGGGTGTAAAGTCTATATCTATATCTGGATTTTTTCGTGTGCATGTTTTATATCCAGTTGTTCCAGAACCATTTCGTCTATCCTGTCTCCCATCAGATTGCCTTCACTCCTTTATCAAAGATTTGTTTACTATTTGTATAAGTCTCTGTGTGCACTTTCTGTTCTGTTCCACTGATCAATTTTTCTATTATTTCACCAATAACCCACTCTCTTTATTGCTGTAGCTTTACAGTAAGTCTTGAAGTTGAGTAGTGCTAGTCCCCCAACTTTGCGCTCCTTCAACATTGTGCTGGTTGATTTAGATATTTTTGCTTTTCCATAGAAATGTGAGAATCAGTTTATCAATACTCACAAAACAAAGTACTGGGATTTTATTGGGATGGCGTTGAATTTATAGTCAAATTTGGGAAAGTTGACATCTTATCAATATTGAGTCCTCCTTTTTGTGAACATGAAATACCTTTCCAGTTATTTAGATCTTCTTTGATGACTTTCATCATAATTTTCTAAGTTTTTCATAGACCTTGTACATGTTTTGTGAGCTTTATACCTAAGTATTTCATTTTTCTCATGTTAATTACATGGTACAGTGTTTCTAATTTCAAAACCCAATTTGTCATTGCTAGTATATGGGAAAGCAGTTGACTTTTCTATGTTAACCTTGCAGCCGGCAACCTTGCTGGAATCACTTGTTACTTCTGGAAAGTTTGTTTGTTTGTTTTTGTCAGTTCTTTGAGATTTTGTACATAGACAATCATGTCATCTGTGAATACTGACAGTTTTATTTCTTCCTTCTCAATCTGTATATAATTCCTTTTCTTGTTGCATTGGTTAGGACTTTCAATACAATGTTGAAAAGCAGTGGTGAAATGGGACATTTTGCCTTGATCCTGATCTTAAAAAGAAAACATCCAGTTTCTCATGAATAAATATGATGTCAGCTGTAGGTTTTTTAGAGATAATTTTTGTCAAGTTGAGGAAGTTCCCTTCTCTACCTAGTTTTCTGAGAGTTTTTATCAATTGAAGGTAGATTATCAAATGTTTTTCTGTAGCTATTGATGTGATTATGGGATTTTTCTTCTTCAGCTTGTTGATGTGATGAATTACCTTAATTTATTTTTGAATATTGAACTAGCCTTGCATAACTGTAATCAATCCCTGTTGATCATGGTATATAATTCGTTTAATGTATTTTTGTATTCTATTTGCTAATATTTTGTTGAGGATGTTTGCAACTATATCCATGAAAAGTATTAGTCTATAGTTTTCATCTCTTGTAATGTTTTTGCCTGGTTTTGGTTCTAGGGTAATGCTAGCCTTATAGAATGTGTTAGCAACATTCCTTCTCCTTCTGTCTCCTTGCCTACCCCAAGACAATGAAGACTTTCTTTTATCTTTCCTGCTATAATTTATATATTTAGCTTTTATATTTTATATGTGGGTCCCTGATTCACTTTAAGTTAGTTTTTTGTATGAAATGGGGTATGAGACCGGGCACAGTGGCTCATGCCTGTAATTCCAGCACTTTGGGAAGCTCAGGCGGGTGGATCACCTGAGATCAGGAGTTCAAGACCACACTGGCCAACATGACAAAACCCTGTGTCTACTAAAAATACAAAAATTTGCCAGGCATGGTAACACGTGCCTGTAATCTCAGCTACTCGGAGACTGACACAGGAGAATCATTTGAACCTCTGAGGCAGAGGTTGCAGTGAGCCAAGATTGCACCACTGCACTCCAGCCTGGAGGTGATGGAGCAAGACTCTTTACAGAAAAGGAAAGGAGAGGAGAAAGGAGGGGAGGGGAGGGGAGGAAGGAAGAGAGGAGATGAAGGGAGGGGAGGGGAGGAAGGAAGGGAGGGAGAGGAGGGGAGGGGAGGGGAAGAAGGAAGGGAGGGAGAGGAAGGGAAGGAAGGAGGGAAGGAGGGAGGGAGGAAGGGAAGGAAGGAGGGAAGGAAGGAAGGTGAAAGAAAGAAAACAAAATAAATGAGGTATGATATGAGGTTATTTTTCTTTTTCTTTCATCATTGGCTATTCATTTGTCTCAACACCATTTATTGTGTGGCTCCATTTCTGGACTCCAGTCTGTTTCATTAATCTGTGTGCCTATGTTTATACTTATAGCATGCTTTCTTGACTACTATGACATTATATATAGTCTTGCAACAGATAGTATCAATCACTCAACTTTGTTCTTATTCAGTATTATTTTGAATATTGTAGGGTTTTTGCATTTCCATATGAATTTTAAAATCTCTTTGCCATTTTCTCCAAAACACTGAAGATTGCATTGAACCTACGGTTCTATTAGGGAGAATGACCATCTTAGCAATAGTGAGTCTTCTGATGCATTCAAATAATATGTCCCTCCACTTATTGAAGTCCTCTTTGATTTGTTCCAGCTGTTTTCTACTTTTCATTGTCCAGATCTTGCATATATTTTGTTAAATTTATCCCTAAATATTTCATAATTTTGATACTATCATAGATGGTACTATTTTATTTAATTGCAAATTTTGTTCATATCATCCAATGATTTTCATATATTGACTTTGTATACTGCATCCCTGTAAAATTTGTCTATTAATTTTAGTAGTCTTTTTGTAGATACCTTAAGATTCCCTATGTACATAATCATTTTGCCTAGGAATACAGACAGTTTCGTATCTTTATTCTTAATATTTATTGCTTTTATTTCTTTTTTGGCCTTATTGCACTGCATATAACCTATAATAAAATCCTTAACTTATTCATAAATTTAGTGGGAAAGCATTCACTATATAACCATTTTGTAGGACATTGTCTTTTCTGTGTAGAATGCCTTTATCAAATTGAGGAATTTACTTCCTTTTCATAATACGTGTGTGTGTGTGTGTGTGTGTGTGCGTGTGTGTGTGTGTAAACATTGATTTTTATCAAATAATTGTTCTTCATTGAGATTATTGTAGGTTTTTTTTATCCTTTGGTTTTTAATGTGCTAAATTTCATTGATTTTTGAATGTCAAAGCAATTTTGCATTTCTGAGGTAAACCCCACTTGGTGATGATGTATTATCCATTTTATATATTACTGCATTGGATTTGCTAATATTCTCTTAAGGATTTTTGTGCCTATGTTTATGAAGGATATTGGTCTATAATTTTCGTCATATATTAATCTAATTTTCATGTCAGGGTTATGATGCCCTCTGTTTTTTGAAAGTGTATGAGAGTTATATGATTTTTTCTTAAGTATTTAATAAAATTCACTATCTGTGCTTTGGGTTCTCTTTGAAGAAAGGTTTTTCATTATGAATTCAATGTCTTTAACAGACATCTATATGGATTTTTCTATTTATCCTTGGGTTAGTTTCAGCAACTTGCTTATTTCAAGGAATTTACCCATTTCATCTATGATGTCAAATGTATTGGCCTAAACTTGTTTATAATATTCCCTTATTACCATTTTAACATTTGTAGATTCTTTAGTGACAACGATAGCTCGAATTTGTATTTTGTCTTTTCCTAATTGGGTTTGCTAAGGGTTTGTCAATTTTATTAATCATTTCAAAGAGCAAACAGTTTGCTTTACTAGTTTTTTATTAATTATCTAGTTTCTACATCATTGGTTTCTGCTCTAATCTTTATTATTATTATTATTTTATAGCACTATAGGTTCTAGGGTACATGTGCAAAACATGCAGGATTGTTGCATAGCTACATACATGGCAATATGGTTTGCTGCCTCCATTCCCCATCACCTATATCTGGCATTTCTCCCCCTGTTATCCCTCCCCAACCTCCTTATCCCCTGCTGCCCCTCCCCAGTCCCCCCCAACAGATGCCAGTGTGTGATGCTACCCTCCCTGTGTCCATGTGTTCTCATTGTTCAACATCCGCCTATGAGTGAAGACATGCTGTGTTTGATTTTCTGTTCTTGTGTCAGTTTGCTGAGAATGATGGTTTCCAGATTCATCCATGTCCCTACAAAAGACATGAACTCATCATTTTTTATAGCTGCCTAGTATTCCATGGTGTATATGTGCCACATTTTCCTTGTCCAGTCTATCACCGATGGGCATTTGGGTTGGTTCCAGGTCTTTGCTATTGTAAACAGTGCCACAATGAACGTATGTATACATGTGTCTTTATAATAGAATGACTTGTAATCCTTTGGATATATACCCCATAATGGGATTGCTGGGTCAAATGGAATTTCTATTTCTAGGTCCTTGAGGAATCGCCACACTGTCTTCCACAATGGTTAAACTAATTTACACCCCCGCCAACAGTGTAAAAGTGGGCCTATTTTTCCATATCCTCTCCAGCATCTGCTGTCTCCAGATTTTTTAATGATCGCCATTCTAACTGGTGTGACATGTATCTCAACGTGATTTTGATTTTCGTTTCTCTAATGACCAGTGATGATGAGCATATGAAAAAAATGTTTGTTGGCTTCATGAATGTCTTCTTTTGAAAAGTGTCTGTTCATATCCTTTGCCCACTTTTGAATGGGTTTGTTTGTTTTCTTCCTGTAAATCTGTTTTAGTTCTTTGTAGATTCTGGATAGTAGCCCTTTGTTGGATGCATAGATTGCAAAACATTTTCCTCGTTCTGTTGGTTGCTGGTTCACTCTAATGATTGTTTTTTTGTTTTGTTATGTTTGTTTGTTTGTTTGCTGTACAGAAGCTGTGGAGTTTAATTAGATCCCATTTGTCTATTTCAGCTTCTGCTGCCAATGCTTTTGGTGTTTTAGTCATGAAGTCCTTGCCTATGCCTATGTACTGAATGGTTTTGCCTAGGTTTTCTTGTAGGGTTTTTATCATGTGAAATCTTATGTTTAAGTCTTTAATTCATCTAGAGTTAATTTTAGTGTAAGGTGTCAGGAAGAGGTCCAGTTTCTGTTTTCTGCACATGGCTAGCGAGTTTTCCCAGCACCTTTTATTAAACAGGGAATCCTTTCCCCATTGCTTGTTTTTGTCAGGTTTATCAAGGATCACATGGTTGTAGATGTGTGGCATTTCCTCTATGGCCTCTGTTCTGTTCCATTGGTCTATATCTCTGCTTTAGTAACAGTACCATGCTGTTTTGATTACTGTAGCCTTGTAGTATAGTTTTAATCAAGTAGTGTGATGCCTCCAGCTTTGTTCTTTTTGGTTAGGATTGTCTTGGCTCTGCAGGCTCTCTTTTGGTTCCATATGAAGTTTAAGGTGACTTTTTCCAGTTCTGTGAAGAGAATCATAGGTAGCTTGATGGGGATAGCATTGAATCTGTAAATTACTTTGGGCAGCATGCCCATTTTTATGATATTGATTCTTCCTAACCATGAGCATAGAATGTATTTCCATTTGTTTCCTCTCTTATTTCCTTGAGCAGTGGTTTCTATTTCTTCTTGAAGAGGTTCTTTACATCCTTTGTTAGTTGTATTCCTAGGTATTTTATTCTCTTTGTAGCAATTGTGAATGGCAGTTCGTTCTTGATTTGACTCTAAGTCTGTTATTGGTGTATAGGAATGCTTGTGATTTCTGCACATTAATTTTGTATCCTGAGATTTTGCTGAAGTTGCTTATCAGTTTAAGGAGATTTTATGCTGAGATGATGGGGTGTTCTAAATATACAATCATGTCATCTGCAAATAGAGACAGTTTGACTTCCTCCTTTCCTAATTGAATAACCTTTATTTCTTTTTCTTGCCTGATTGCTCTGGCTAGAACTTCCAATAGTATATTGAATAGGAGTGCTGAGAGAGGGTATCCTTGTCTAGTGCCAGATTTCAAAGGGAATGCTTCCCATTTTTGCCCATTCAGTAAGATATTGGCTGTGGGTTTGTCATAAATAGCTTTTATTATTTTGAGATACATTCCATCAATACATAGTTTATTGAGAGTTTTTAGCATAAAGAGCTATTGAATTTTGTCAAAGGCCTTCTCTGCATCTTTTGAGATGATCGTGTGGTTTTTGTCTTTGGTTCTGTTTATGTGGTGAACTACATTTATAGACTTGCATATGTTGAAGCAGCCTTGCATCCCAGGATGAAGCCTACTTTATCATGATTGATAAGCCTTTTGATGTGCTGTTGCAATTGGTTTGCCAGTATTTTATTGAAGATTTTTGCATCTATATTCATCATAGATATTGGCCTGAAGTTTTCTTTTTTTGTTGAGTCTCTGCCAGGTTTTGGTATCAGTATGATGTTTGTCTCATAAAATGATTTGGGCAGAATTCCCTCTTTTTGGATTGTTTGGAATAACTTCAGAAGGAGTGGTACCAACTACTCCTTGTATGTCTGGTAGAATTTAGCTGTGAACCCGTCTGGACCTGGGCTTTTTTTGATTGGTAGGTTATTAATTCCTGCCTCAACTTCAGCCCTTGTTATTGGTCTATTCAGGGTTTCACCTTCTTCCTGGTTTAGGCTTGGGAGGATACAAGTGTCCAGGATCCATTTCTTCCAGGTTTACTGGTTTGTGTGCATAGAGTTGTTTTTAGTAAACTGTGATGGTAGTGTGTATTTCTGTGGAATCGGTGGTAATATCCCTTTATTGTTTTTTACTGCATCTATTTGATTCTTCTCTCTTTTCTTTTTTATTAATCTGACTAGCAGTCTCTTTTGTCAATCTTTTCAAAAAAAACAGCTTCTGGATTTATTGATTTTTTGAATGGTTTTTTTGTATTTCTATCTCCTTCCATTCTGCTCTGATCCTAGATATTTCTTGCCTTCTGCTAGCTTTTAAGTATTTTTGATCTTGCTCCTCTAGCTCTTTCAATTTTGATGACAGGGCTTCAATTTTAGATCTTTCTTTGCTTCTCATGTGAGCATTTATTGCTATAAAATTTCTTCTAGACACTGCTTTAAATGTGTCCCAGAGATTCTGATACATTGTGCCTTCATTCTCATTGGTTTCAAAGAACATCTTTATTTCTGCCTTCATTTCATTGTTTATCAAGTCAACATTCAAGAGCCATTTGTTCAGTTTCCATGAAGTTGTGTGGTGCTGAGTTTCTTAATTCTGGGTTCTAATTTGATTGCCCTGTGGTCTGAGACTGTTTGTTATGATTTCCATTCTTTTGCATTTTCTGGGAAGTGATTTACTTCCAATTATGTGGTCAATTTAGAGTAGATGTGATGTGGTGCTGAGAAGAATGTATATTCTGTGGATTTGGGGTGGAGAGTTCTGTAGATGTCTATTAGGTTTGTTTGGTTCAGATCTGAGTTCAAGTCCTGGATATCCTTGTTAATTTTCTGTCTCATTGATCTGTCTAACATTGACAGTGGAGTGTTTAAGTCTTCCACTATTATTGTGTGGGAGTCTAAGTCTCTTTGTAGGTCATTAAGAACTTGCTTTACGTATCTGAGTGCTCCTGTATTGTGTGCCTATATATTTAGGATCATTATCTCTTCTTGTTGCATTGATCCTTTTACCGTTATGTAATGCTCTTCTTTGTCTCTTTTGATCTTTGTTGATTTAAAGTCTATTTTATCAGAGACTAGGATTGCAACTCCTGCTTTCTTTTTGCTCTCCATTTGCTTGCTAAATCTTCCTCCATCGCTTTATTTTGAGCCTATGTGTGTCCTTGCATGTGAGATGGGTCTCCTGGATACAGCACACTGATGGGTTTGAAATTTTTATCCAATTTGCCAGTCTGTGTCTGTTGACTAGGGCATTTAGCCCATTTACATTTAAGGTTAATATTGTTATGCGTGAATTTGATCCTGCCATTATGATGCTAGCTGGTTGTTTTGCCCCTTATTTGATGCAGTTTCTTCAGTGTGTTGATGCTTTTTACCATTTGGTACATTTTTTGAGTGGCTGGTGCTGGTTGTTCCTTTCTATGTTTAGTGGTTCTTTCAGGAGCTCTTGTAAGGCAGGCCTGGTGGTGACAAAATCTCTCAGCAATTGCTTGTTCATAAAGGATTTTATTTCTCCTTCACTTATGAAGCTTAGTTTGGCTAGATATGAAATTCTAGGTTGGAAGTTCTTTTCTTTAAAGATATTGAATCCTGGCCCCACTCTCTTCTGGCTCGTAGGGTTTCTGTGGCAAGATCCTCTGTGAGTCTGATGGGCTTCTCTTTGTGGGTAACGTGACCTTTCTCTCTGGCTGCCCTTAGCATTTTTTTCCTTCATTTCAACCCTGGTGAATCTGACAATTACGTGCCTTGGGGTTGTTCTTCTTAAGGAATATCTTTGTGGTGTTCTCTGTATTTCCTGGACTTGAATATTGTTCTCTGTATTTCCTGGATTTGGCCTGCCTTGCTAGGTTGGGGAAGTTCTCCTGGATAATATCCTGAAGAGTGTTTTCCAGATTGGATTCATTCTCTCTGTCACATTCAAGTACACCTATCAAATGTAGATTAGGTCTTTTCATATAATCCCATAGTTTTTGGAGGCTTTGTTCCTTTCTTTTCACTCTTTTTTCTCTAATCTTGCCTTCTCATTGTATTTCATTGAGTTGATCTTCAATCACTGATATCCTTCTTCTGCTTGGTCGATTTGGCTATTGAAACTTGCATATGCTTTGTGAAGTTCTCATGTTGTGTTTTTCCGCTCCATTAAGTCATTTATATTCTTCTCTAAGCTGTTTATTCTCATTAGCATTTCATCAGATCTTTTTTCAGGGTTCTTGATTTCTTTGCATTGCGTTAGAACATGTTCTTTTAGCTCAGAGAAGTTGGTTATTATCCACCTTCTGAAGCCTGTTAATTTCAATTCATCAGACTCATTCTCCATCCAGCCTTGTTCCTTTGCTGGGCATGAGTTGTCATCCCATGGAGGAGGAAAGCCATTCAGGTTTTGGGTGTTTTCATCTTTTTTGTGCTGGTTTCCTCCCATCTTTGTGGATTTATCTACCTGTGGTCTTTGTAGTTGGTGACTTTCGGATGGGGTCTCTGAGTGGATGTCCTTTTTGTTGATGATGAAGTTATTTCTTTATGTTTTTTAGTTTTCTGTCTAATAATCAGGACCCTCTGCTGTAGGACTACTGGAGGTTCACTCCAGACCTTGCTTGCCTGGGGATCACCTGCGGTGGCTGCAGAACAGTAAGGGTTGCTGCCAGTTTCTTCTTCTGTTATCTTTTCCCAGAAGGATACCTGCCAGATGTTAGCCTGAGCTCTCCTTTTTGAGGTGACTCTTTGGATATATGGGAGTCAGGGAGCTGCTTGAAGAGACAGTCTGTCCCTTATAGGAGCTCAAGTGCTGCACTGGGATCTTCATTGTTCCATTCAGGGCTGCTAGGCAGGTACATTTAAGTCTGCTGCAGTGGAACTCATAACCACCTTTTTCCCCAGGTACTCTGTCCTGGGAAGCTGGAGCTTTATTTATAAGTTCCTGACGTGCTGTTGCCTTTTTTCAGAGTTGCCCTGCCCAGCAAGGAGGTAGCCTAGTCACAGTCTGCCAGCAGAGGCATTGCTGAGCTGTCGTAGGCTCTGCCCAGCTGCTGTGTGAACTTCCTTGCAGTTTTGTTTACAGAGGTATAGTTTGAACTGCCTCGGTAATGGTGGTCTGCCTCAGTTATGGCAGACTGCCTCTGTAATGGTGGACTGTCTCAGTAATGGCAGACTTCCTCGGTAATGGCAGACTGTCTTAGTAATGGTAGACTGCCTCGGTAGTGGCAGACTGCCTTGGTAATGGTGGACACCCTTCCCCCAACAGAGCTGGACTGTCCTGGGTCCATCTGTGCTTGCTGCAAAACTCTCAGTCCAGAACGTTTCAGATTGCTGGTCTTTGTGGGCATAGGAACCACTGAGCCAGATCACCTGGCTCCCTGTTTCAGCCCCTTTTTTTCAATTGAGTGGGCAGCTCTGTCTCCTAGGCATTCCAGTTGCCAGTTGAAATGGCAGCCCAGATTTGTGTGAGTTTTGTGTGGAGACCCACTGCACTGGCTGAAACAGCTGTGCTGGAAACTCGTGGAGCTTTTCATTCTGGGAATCTCCTGATCTGTGGGCAGTAATAACTCATTTGGAAATGTGGTGTTCACTCACCCTCTGCATTGTTCTTGCTGGTAACTGCACTCTAGAGCTGTTCCTATTTGGCCATCTTGGATCTGCCCCCACTTTATTATTTTTTAATTTTACTTCAAATTTAATTGGCTCTTCTTGGGGTTTGCTCTGGCAATCAGTTAGTTCATTGCCAGCTATTCTTGCCCCTGTCAAGAATTGATTTTAGGCTTTATTATGGTGAAGCTAGATTGCTGATATTGTGAAATGTAGTTCTTACTCCTATGTTTCTTCTTGGGCCCCAGCTAAATGCCTAGGATATCAATGAGGTCCCTCCACTCTGATTGGTCCAATTCTTTAACACTCCCCATGACTGTGCTACCTCTAGTATCTTCATTCAACTTTCAAACTTGCTGTAACTCAGTCTTATGGAGTCTCACTCTATAGATGTAAAAACAAAACTGTTGGCAAAGACATACATGGAAACACCTCTCAATAAATTTATGGGAACTCTTTCTGTGCAGCTCATTCCTCTTTAGTATGCTACTCTGCAATTTTTGTCTACCTCAGTAGCCCCAAATTTAAACTCTACCTCATCAGCTCAAGAGTATTGTCATATTCTATTTGGGATCCACTTCCCTGTGCTGTGTTCAGGAAATTTTCCCCAAGTAAGTCACCAGAGTGATCATGGGACTCACCCCATATGTTTCAGTTTTCTTGGAGATCACTGTCTTACACTCCCTATTAGCTGATACCTGGAAATTGTTGCCTTATATATTTGTCCACTTTTCTAGTTGTATACAGTAGATGTACAAGTCTGGTACCAGTTTCTCTATAATGCCTAAAAGCAAAAATCCTCAATGACTTGTTTTTCATTTCCATTATTTCTACTTGATCCTTAAAAAAAATCTTATCAATATTCATTCATAGTATCCTGTTCCTATTTAATGGACTCTATTCCTATATCAATTTTAACATTATAAACATTCTTATTTTACATGCTCATTTAGAATAACCTACTATTTCTATTTACTCAGGTATCAATTTCCCTTTGATCACTTCTCAAAAGAAGACATTTATGCAGCCAACAAACATATGAAAAAAGCACATCCTCACTAGTCATTAGAGAAATGCAAATCAAAACCACATTGAGATACCATCTCACACCAGTTAGAATAATAATCACTAAGTCAGTAAACCACAAATGCTGAAAAGGATGTGGAGAAATAGGAATATTTTTACACTGTTGGTGGGAGGGTAAATTAGTTCAGCCATTGTGGAAGACAGTGTGGCAATTCCTTAAGGATCTAGAACCAGAAATACCATTTGACCCAGCAATCCCATTACTGGGTATATACCCAAAGGATTATAAATCATTCTGCTATAAAGATACATACACGTATGTTTGTTGCAACACTGCTCACAATAATAAAGACTTGGAACCAACCCAAATGCACATCAGTGATAGACTGGATAAAGAAAATGTGGCACATATACACCATGGAATAATATGCAGCCATAAGAAAGAATGAGTTCATGTCCTTTGCAGGGACATGGATGAAGCTGGAAATCATCATTCTCAGCAAACTAACACAGGAACAGAAAGCCAAACACCACATGTTCTCACTCATAAGTGGGAGTTGAACAATGAGAATGCATGGACACAGGAAGGGGACCATCACACACCAGGGCCTGTCAGGGGTTAGAGGCCAGGGGAGGAATAATATTAGGAGAAATGCCTAATGTAGATGACAGGTTTGTGTGCAGCATATCACCATGGCACGTGTAGACCTATGTAACAAACCTGCATAGATTCTGCACATATACCCCAGAACTTAAAGTATAATTTTAAAAATTGAAAATAGGAACTTGAGCATATATTTGTACACCCATGTTCATAGAAGCATTATTCACAGTTAACAATCCAAGTGTCCATTGATAGATAAATGAATAAAAATGTGATATTGAGAAAAGAAGAACACTTTGTTGTTTTTAAACCTAGCTTTGTATTTTTAATATTTATTGCTATAATTCTATATGCTTAGAGTAAAAGTGGCAGACCGTCCGTTTTAACACTTTACCTGATCTGCGTATACACAGGACCTTTTCTGGCCCCTACTTCTGCCCTTCACAACTGCAACATTTTGCCTGCAAGACTAATCATAGCTAATTTAAGCAATTTCTAACAAGCATTAAGCATCTATTGTGTGCCAAGCATTGAGCTTGATGCAATATTATTAGTTCAGTTAATCATCACAACTACTCCTTGAGGTAGGTTCTAATACTATGCAAATTTTATATACATGAGTAATTTAAACATCAAGGAGATTGTGATCCTTATACAGGTCTTAAGTGGTAGAAACAGATTTACGTGTATGCTTACAACAACTATGCTACATGGTCTTTCTTAGTGAATGCTCAAGATTGAATTTTTAGGGTGACCCACTATGCCTAGGACTCTCCTGGTTTTTGCATTGTAAGCTCTACATCTAGGAAACCACTGAGTCCTGAGTAAACCTGGATAATTGCTCACCTTTATTTATCTGACAGTCATTTACTAGTCACAACCTATATGGTTACTGACTTCCAAGAAATGACCAGTGACAATAAAGTTGGATTTCACTTACTATGGCAATACCTGAGACCAAGATAACTACCTTTCAGTGAGACCACCTACTGTGGTTCATCTAAAAGGTGGAATAATCACAAGAACATGGCAAGATTATATATTGTGCCTCGCTGATATATCTGAGGAAAAAAAATGCCACCTTAAGTGAAGACACAGGACCAAGCTTTTTCATCACCCCGTCATTCTTGACTTTCGCTGCAATTAAGGCTGGTTACCACATTTCTTTGAGATTCTACCTAATTGGAACCTACTAACTAAATTAGACTATGTCGAGTGGCCTCTCCCATTTAAAAGTCATGAAAAGGAACTGGCAATTTTCTGGCATATTTGGTCAGTGTAGGCGATCAACCCACATAGATTGATGCTTCCAAGTGGGCTTTAAGAGGCTAGAGTTATTTGCTTTACTTGTCTTCACATTAGACACAATCTCAGCTAGCTAACTGAAAATCTTCTCATGATGAGTAAGCCCAAGCTAAATGGGCTTTCTCATAACTGTCAGACCCTCAGCCCCTAAAATCCCAAGAAGAGTGTTTGGGTTTAAGGAATAGGAGCAAAACTAACACTTGAAAGGTTGAAAAATGTACTCAACCAAATTGGCAAAATCTATCTACCTGAAAGAAGAGGTTGTGTGAATTAGATAAATCATATTTCTCTACAGCTATGTAATAAATTGTCCCTAGTAGGCTGAATGAAAGTCTTTGCTTTTTGATGTAGCTGAACTTACTACTAAAAAGGCACTAGGGGAATTAGAGCCCAGCATTTCTTTTTTTTAATTATTCTACTCTTAACAAATATCTCATTTATAAGAGCCCAGCATTTCTTAAGTTTCCTCAAGATTAAAGGTCTTATACAAGGATATTATATGAGCATGGTCTTTAAAATAACACTAGCTGTTTCTAAAAAGTCTCAAAGCTACCTGCAATTTTGCCTGTAGTTCCTTCTGACTCTAAAAGCTAGAATTACAAGCATGATTGTAAAGCTTTTCTTGATACCCAACTGGTAAGCATTTTGTTTGGCTCTCTTGGTCTCTTTTAATTCACTTTGGTTTCTCTGAGTTTCTCCGTGGTCTCAAAAATTCAATGGAATCAAACTTACTGAGATCTCTTTCTTTGGTTGCATTTAACTGCCTGGAAAATCAGATATTTTTCAAAACTAAGATCTAAAACTGTTTTTCTATTCTACTGTCATGAAACCAGAATGTGGTGATAATTGCAAAAGCTGTGGAAATAACTGAACTTATTTCAAGTTTACAGAGTATCCAAATAAGCAAAAGTTGACTTTTAAAAATTAAAAATCGAGTCTGCCTATTAGAGGGAATTTTTATTAAATTAGTGTTTAACACTAAATTGTTAGCTGTTGCCCAAGTCATTGCACGGGGAAAACATTGCCCATTTCCTTCCCATGGTGCAGACCCTCCAAATATACTCTTGCCCTCTTTTCAACTTGATCCATGGAGACAACACAACTCTTTCTTTGGCAGTCCTTGCACAGTATCTTCTCTGGTTACTAAACAAAGGTTTTTGTTATCTAAATTATATATCCAAAGCATTGGAAAGAGAAAAATGGAGAAAAGCTGAACTCAAGATGTTATCATTAAGACTGTAAGTTATGGCCGGGCGCGGTGGCTCACGCCTGTAATCCCAGCACTTTGGGAGGCCGAGGCGGGTGGATCATGAGGTCAAGAGATCGAGACCATCTTGGTCAACATGGTGAGACCCCGTCTCTACTAAAGATACAAAAAATTAGCTGGGCATGGTGGCGCGTGCCTGTAATCCCTGCTACTCGGGAGGCTGAGGCAGGAGAATTGCCTGAACCCAGGAGGCGGAGGTTGCGGTGAGCCGAGATCGCGCCATTGCACTCCAGCCTGGGTCACAAGAGCGAAACTCCGTCTCAAAAAAAAAAAAAAAAAAAAAAAAAAGACTGTAAGTTATTAGTGGGTCATGAGTATGAATAGAGGAGCAGGAATTGGGGGAGCATTACTATTGGAGGTAGGGCTTAGAGCTAGTGTGAAAGATGAGCTGGGTTTCAGCAGTCAGATGTGCAAACACATACAACAGGTTCGTGTATAGAAGTTGCACAATGTCTAGGCACCATTCAAAAACTATTTATTGAGCATCATCTAAGTACCAAAGACTATTCTAGGTGCTTGGGGATACAGTAGTGAATATGACCAACAAAAGTCCCTGACATATTAGAACTTGCATCTAATGCCTTTCAGATGTCACTTCCTGCCAAATTTATAATCTAAATGCTTTCGCTTTGTCATTTCATCTCCATTCCCACTACCACATCCCCAGTTTTGTCCTAAATTTTCTCCTGTCTGATTAGCAATCACCTAACTAGTTTCCTTATCTCCAAGTTAACATCCCTGAAACCCACCCAATTGCCAACGAATTAATTCTTCCAAAGCACATCTTTAAGCATATTACTCTCCTGCTTCAAAACATTCAGTAGTTTCTCATTATTTTGAAATAATCTTAAAACTGTTTAATTTGGCATTTGGGACCATTCACAAAATGGCCCAAAACTACCTTTCCAGCCTTGTATCACACCACTGACCTACCCCTACATTTCAGCTCTCTGTACCTTCTCAACTTCATTTCCTTCCCTACCTTATTCCATTTGACTTGAACTCTGTACTCCCCACAAACAGTCCCACATGTCCAAATCATACGCGTCCTTCACAGTCCATCTAACAACTTAAAATAGATAATCACAGACAATCTGTATTTGTGATCTCCTTCTCAGCCATATAAACCCCTTATTCATAGAGTGATTTTCTCGGCTTGCTTTTGCCCAGATTTCTCTCAAGAATCAAATCCTAGTTCAGGAGCTGGGGACCTTACAGCATGTGGACAGACCTACTCCATGATGACCTAACTTATTGAATTGAGTAATGTAATTAAGTTCCATCTGCTCTAGGTATCCTGCACTGTCCTGGTGAACAGACTTGTCCTGGGTTCTGGCTCCCTCTTCTTTGTCTGCCACATATGGCACTATCTTCTAAATGCTTGTGTCCCCTTGAAATGTATCTGTCGAACTCCTAACACCCAAGGTGATGTTATTAGCAGGTGGTAGGATTTTTGGGACCCCATCAGAGTGGAACCCTCATGAATGGGATGAGTGCTCTTGTAAAAGAGACTTGAGAGGCAACCCATCACCTCTTCCACCATGTGAAGGCACAGCAAGAATCTGTCATCTGTGAGAAAGTGGGCCCTGCACAGACACCACCAAGATCTTGGTCCTGGACTCCCCAGACTCAAAACTGGAAGAAATAATTTCTGTTGTTATAAGTTATTCAGTCTAAGATATTTTGTTGTAGCAGCACAAATGGATTAAGACATGTAGTACTAAGAAACTTCATATTTTGTGACCAAGACCTCAAATGACAATGATGGTTTCACCTCATCTACCAACTCTACCACTTTTCCTTCATTGGCTACTTACTAAAATCATTAAGTGTGAGGAATTGCACTCAGGCAATTATCTATATTTAAAAAATAATAGTATAGTAGTTTATAGGCAGAGCTCACCTTCAGTGACAAAATCTAAAAATTTCAGATAGTCTGCCTTCCCCTCCCCATTGTGCCCATTGCCCAGGCTGTTCAGAATCCAGGAAGCTATCCAGAATCCACTGCATCCTAAAGTTACTGGTGTCAGTATTCATATGGGCAGCCCCATAAAAGCGATTCATGATTGTTGCTCATGAAATAACACTCACCCCAATTACTCACACCAATATTTTCAAAGCCCTTGGTTTGATGACTCCCCAAAGCAACAACAGTTTTGACTAAAAAATGTAAAATACTCATAATATAATAAATTATGAGAAGACTCACAACATGATGATGATGATGATGAAAATAATAGGTAACATCCACTAAGTGTTCATTATATGCCAGGCACTGTGCCAAGTACTTTGCCTGTATTATCTCGATTCTTACAATGCTAGGAGGTAGAAACCATACAATTTTTGTCTCCATTTTGCAGATGAAAGAACTGAAGCACACAGAGATATTAGTTACTTGTAAAAGGTCACACAGCTACAAAGTAGCAGGAACCTTGATATCTGCTGATTTTGTTCCTATAGTCATTACTCCCTGGGATATCAACTTCAAATCCCTTTCTCTGGCTTTCAGGGACCTTGGCTAATGGCAATCCTTTTATTCTAATTTCTAATTATTGCTGAGTAAGAACTCTTCCCTTTAGCTAAGCTCATTATCTCCTCTCTGGAGAATAGTATTTCTTCAATTTGGGTGGTCTTTTCTTAATTTTCCCCTATTCCCTGGCCTTTGTTCTATTCAAAGCATACTTCCAAACACCTTTCTAGGAAGGCTTACATTAATCAACTCCATCTCCACTATTTAGCCTAGAAAATCTATAAAGAAATGTAGGAGCATTAAAACCTCACTAACCAGTTCACAATGCTATTCAAAGAGCTGTCCTGCCATGCCCTTGGCCTCTAGGCTAAGAATCACTCTGACTTCATTCACTCAAAAAATATTTACTAGGAACCTATACTATATGGGAGACATAATTTTGGGCTTTGAGGATACCACAGTGAGCCATTCTTGCCTTGATGGGCTTACATCCTGGCTGGGGAGACAATGAACAAAATAAATAGGTCAATGTTATGGTATATAAGATAGCAATGAGTGCTAGAAAGAATAAAAAGGGAAATAGAGTAGGGGGTATTTTGTAAGGGTAAGGGTTATAATTTTTAATAGAGTGAATAAGGTAAACCTCACTGAGAAGATGGTGTTTGGCACAATTCAGGTAAAGACCAGAAATGAACCACCTGACATCCACTTCTAAACACTTGATTTTCCAGCATCCATCAGGAAAATTAGTTCAAACGTGCTTCCATGCTGAAAGAGGATTTTAAAATAGTTATTTGGTATGTTCAACTATATGTGGCAGTGGCAAACGATTGTAGAAAAACAAATCAATAAGACAACTGGGGCAATTACAATAACAAACTACCACAACTGAGAATGTTGTTTCAATAGCTATTTACTAATATGAACAGATTCTCTTTAGGGAGAAGAGCAAGCCTTCAGCAAAGCTGGAAGTGAGGGCCATTTCAGCATATGACTTAATGCCAGAGGTATTCTGAATCAATAAGGATGCACTGTCTATTTAACTTGAATATAACTTCCGTGTTTTGCTGACAACTATTTGTGGGTGGGAGATGCATCAAAAATGTGTTTGAGCTAGGAAAGAAGAGATATAACTTAATTTCAAATGTATAAACAAATATGTTTTGAAGTTCAATGAAAACAAATTTGTTTTGGACTCAACATGTAATATTGTACATTACAGCCTAAAGTATAGTTTTTAAGCCAAACAATAAACCCATTAAGATATAAATACAAAACATTAATATTGACACACTCCTCACACTGAGAAAATGCATGATCCCATATTAATGCTATTTGAGTCCCGCGTGTCCACAAATCTTTTACACATTTGCCACATTGCATAAATGTTCTTCAAGAGGATTTTTTAAAGTTGGTGAAGGAAAGAAAGAGACCTAGCCGTTGGTTCCTGGTCTTGGCCAATTCAGCTACTTTTCACCAAAATTAAGTATACATATATACTGAAAGGTCTGACTACATCCTGATTACTGTGCTCTACTAGCAAATGAAAAAAAGCCAACAAAATTCCTTGTCCTTTAGCATTCCTTTCATGAAGCATAAACATTTCATTGTCCTTCTACCATTTGAAAATTCCCTTTTTCTGAGATACTTGTGTAATTTGTCTTCCATACATTCTTCAAGCAGAATCTTGACTTTCCTTGGCTTGCTTCAGACCCAGTCATGCACAAAGGAATAGTTGGAAGACAATAATACTTTTGAAGAAAGAGTATACTCTATGTGTTTTATTGTGATTTTTCATTCTGTATTAGATTTCTTATCTATGCTATGGTGTTTCACTACGTATATTCTTTTCCCCAATCTTCCCAGTCTTGGTATCTGCATTATTCTTCTTCAAGAAGCTCTTCTCCCAGGTATCTAGTCCCTCATCATGGTTCTTTTAGCCATCAGCTTTTCTTCTCTTCATATTCACCCATATACATGAATCCCAACTCTGTCTCTAGCAGAAATCTATCCCTGAGATGACAGTCCTATTTCTCCAGCTCTATATCACCCATGTCAGTGGCCCTTGGTCACCTCAAAATCAAGCTTATTTCAATATAAAGCCATGACTTTCTCCCAAAATTATTCCCTTTTTTGTCTCCCCAGTCATCCAAGCTCGAAATCTTGGAGTGAGTCATTTTTGACACTTCCTTCGTCTTCTTGTACCATAGTCAAGCAGCATTCAAGACTTCTAGTCATAGTTCCTACTATCCACCATATGATTTAGAGAATGGCCCCTTCAACCTCCATGCCCCATGTAAGCAAATTCATCAGTATGAACAAATTTAGCTCCATGTGTTAATTTTGTTGATACCTCTGATATGCACTTTTTCCTCATACTTTCTATTCATCACACCAACATTGTAGTTTAGGCTTTCATCACTTAAGACAATATGGTCACTGTGGAGAGATTCTTGTGTCCTCTCTACATGTGATACTTAGGCTGCTCACTCTCTCGGAGATGAGGAGAATAACTATTCAAGGAACATAGTGATGTTTAGTCTTAAGTGTCATAACAAAATACTAAAAATGTACAGAGCAATGCCACATCTACATTATTACATAAATAAAAGAATGATGCATATAAGTAAACAATGACAAATCATAAAAAGTTAATAGATTTGATAACTAGAATGAAATAAATCAAAGAGTACCAAAACCAAGGGCAAAAGAAAAAAGTACTGCTATATATAATCAGTGGTCTTAAAGTTCAGGCTTGATACGGCAGATACAGAGTCGAGAGCCACCGCATTAGAGTCTGGTGCCAGGCTAGTCTCTGCAGACTGAGGTTCCAGGACAACTCCCTCAAGACCCATGTTCCAACTAAAATAAATATATAAATAAAAATAAATAAGTGAAAACCTTTTTTCAAAAAAGGATTATAGGAGAGTATTGTGAATAATTGTATGAAAAATTCTGCTAGAACACCCCAACTAGATAACAACGATACAATGGACAAATTCTTAGAAACACACAACTAACAAAGACTGAATCATGAAGAAATAATCAGAATAGACCTATAACTGGTACGAAGATGGAATCAGTAATCAAAAACCTCCAAACAAAGAAAAGCCCAAGACCAGATGGCTTCACAGATGAATTCTACCACCATTAAAGAATAATTAACACAAATTTTCTCAACTCTTCCATAAACGTCAAGACAAGATGATGCTTTCTAACTCATTCTGTGAGGCCAGCATTACCCTGATGATACCAAAGCCAGAGAAAGACTGCAAGAAGAGGAAACTACAGACCAATATACTTCATGGATATTGTTGCAGAAATCCTCAATAAAATACTAGCAAACAGAATTCAACAGCATACAAAAACAATTTTAGACCATGATGGGATTTATGCCTGCAGTACAAGGATGGTTCAGAATATTAAAATCAATGCAATACATAACATTAATAGAATAAAGGGCAAGAAGATATATGATCATCTCAACTGATGCAGTAGAAGTATCCATAGCTTCTGCTAAACACCGACAGTGACCAAGTTGAGAATCAAATATTGACATACTCCTCACACTGAGCAAATGTGTGATCCCAAATTAATGCTATTTGAATCCTGCATGTCCATAAATCTGTTATGTATTTACCACATTGCTTAAATCTGGCAACAGTGACCAAGTTGAGAATCAAACAAGAAGTCAATCCCTTTCCCAATAGTTGCAAAAAAAGAAAATACTTAGGAATATACCTAACCAAGGAGGTGAAAGACCTCCTCTACAAGGAAAACTCTAAAACACTGCTGAAAGAAATCATGGATGACACAAATGGAAACACATCCCATGCTCATGGATGAGTAGAATCAATATTGCAGAAATGACCATACTGCAAAAAGCCACCTACAAATTCAATGCAATTCTCATCAAAATACCACCATTATTCTTCACAGAACTAGAAAAAAACAATCCTAAAATTTGTATGGAACCAAAAAAGAGCCTGCATAGTCAAAGCAAGACTAAGCAAAGAAACAAATCTAGAGGCGTCACATTACCCAACTTCAAACTATATCATAAGGTCATAGTCACCAAAATAACATGATGCTGGTATAAAAATAGGCACATAGGCCAAATGAAACAGAATAGAGAACCCAGAAATAAAGCCAAATACATACAGCCAACTGATCATCGGCAATGCATACAAAACATAAAGTGTAGAAAGGACACCCTATTCAATAAATGGTGCTGGGATAACTGGCAAGCCACATGTAGGAGAATAAAACTGGTTCCGCATCTCTCACTTTATAGAAAAATCAACCAAAGATGGATCAAAGACTCAAATGTAAGACCTGAAACCATCGGGATTCTAGAAGATAACATCAGCAAAACCCTACTAGACATTGGCTTAGACAAAGATTTCATGAGCAAGAACCCAAAAGTAAACGCAACAAAAACAAAGATAAATAGATGAAACTCAATTAAACTAAAATCTTTCTGCACAGCAAAAGAAATAATCAGTAGAGTTAACAGACAGCCCACAGAATGGGAGAAAATCTTCACAATCTGTATATCCAACAAGTGACTAATATCTAGAATCTACAAAGAACTCAAACAAATCAGCAAAGACAAAACAAAACAAAATCAATCCCATCAAAAACTAGTCTAAGGACATGAATAGCCAATTTTCAAAAGTAGATACACAAATGATCAACATGATTATGGGAAAATACTCAACATCACTAATTATCAGGGAAATGCAAATTAAAAACCACAATGCCGCACCACCTCGCTCCTGCAAGAATGGTCATAATCAAAAAAAATAAAAAATAATAGATGTTCCTGTGAATGTGGTAAAAAGGAAACACTTTTAAACTGTTGGTGGGAATGTAAACTAGTACAAGCACTATGGAAAACAATGTGGAGATTCCTTAAATAACTAAAAGTAGATATACCATTTGATCCAGCAATCCCACTAGAATGAATCTAGTAGCAGTGGATCTAGTAGTGGTACCTTGAGGAAAATAAGTCATTAGATGAAAAATACACTTGCACATGCCTATAATCCCAACATTTTTGGAGGCTGCAGCAGGTGAATTACCTGAGGTCAGGAGCTCAAGACCAGCCTGGCCAACATGGTGAAACTTCAATTCTACTAAAAATACAAAATTACCCATGTGTGGTGATGCATGCCTGTTATCCCAGCTACTCAGGAGGCTGAGGCAAAAGAATCTCTTGAACCTGGGGTGCTGGGAGACAGAGATTGCAGTGAGCCAAAAATTTGCCACTGCATTTCACCCTGGGCCACAGAGCAAGACTCTGTAGTAGTGAATCTAGTAGTGGTACCCACAGGAAAATAAGTGTTGGGATTACAGGCGTATATAGACCTCAGTGTGTGTTGTCTCCCCGGCTATATATGTGACCATGTGTTCTCATTGTTCAGCTCCCACTTATAAGTGAGAATATGTGGTGTTTGGTTTTCTGTTCCTGTGTTAGTTTGCTGAGAATCACCACTTCCAGCTCCATTCATGCCCCTGCATAGGACATAATCTTGTTCCTTTTTACTACTGCATAGTATTCCATGGTGTATATGTACCACATTTTCTTTATCAAGTCTATCATTGATGGGCATTTGGGTTGATTCCATGTCTTTGCTATCATGAATAATGTTGCAATGGACATATACATGCATATATCTTTATAATAGAAGGATTTATACTCCTTTGGGTATGTACCAACGGAGTAATGGGATTACTGGGTCAAATGGTTATTCTGCTTCTAGATCTTTGAGGAATCACCACACTATCTTCCAATGGTTGAACTAGTTTACACTCCCACGAACAGTGCAAAAACATTCCTTTCTCTCCACAACCCTGGCAGCATCTGTTGTTTCTTGACTTTTGAATATTCTCTATTCTGAATAGTGTGTGATGATATCTCACTGTGGTTTTGATTTGCATTTCTCTAATGGTCAGTAATGTTGAGCTTTGTTCTCATATGTTTGTTGACTACATGAATGTCTCCTTTTGAAAAGTGTTCATGTCCTTTGCCCACTTTTTAATGGGGTTGTTTTCTTTTTGTTTTTTCTTATACTTTGTTATGGGATACATGTGCAGAATGTGCAGGTTTGTTACATAGGTATACACATGCCATTGTGGTTCTCCTCCTGTGTCCATGTGTTCTCATTGTTCAATACCCACTTATGAGTGAAAACATGCAGTGTTTGGTTTTCTGTTCTTGTGTTAGTTTGCTGAGAATGATGGCTTCCAGCTTCATCCATGTCCCTGCAAAGGACATGAACTCATCCTTTTTTATGGCTGCATAGTATTCCACGGTATATGTGTGCCACATTTTCAGTATCCAGTCTATCATTGATGGGCATTTGGATTGGTTCCAAGTCTTTGTTATTGTGAACAGTGCCACAATAAACATATGTATGTATGTGTCTTTATATTAGAATGATTTATAATCCTTTGGGTATATACCCAGCAATGGGATTGCTGGGGCAAATGGTATTTCTGGTTCTAGATCCTCAAGGAATTGCCACACTGTCTTCCACAATGGTTGAACTAATCTATGCTGCCACCAACAATGTAATATCATTCCTATTTCTCCACATCCTCTCCAGCAACTGTTGTTTCCTGACTTTTTAATGATTACCATTCTAACTGGCGTGAGATGGTATCTCATTGTCATTTTGATTTGCATTTCTCTAATGACCAGTGATGATGAACTTTTTTTCATATGTTTGTGGACTGCATAAATTTTTTTGAGAAGTGTCTGTTCATATCTTTCATCCACTTTTGATGCTGTTGTTTGTTTTTTTCTTGTAAATTTATTTAAGTTATTTGTAGATTCTGGTTATTAGCCCTTGGTCAGATGGACAGGTTGCAAAAATTTTCTCCCATTCTGTAGATTGCCTGTTCACCCTGATGATAGTTTCTTTTGCTCTGCAGAAACTCTTTAGTATCAGATCCCTTCTGTCAATTTTTGCTTTCGTTTTAACTGCTTTTGGTGTTTTCATCATGAAATCTTTGCCTGTGCCTATGTCCTGAATGGTATTGCCTAGATTTTCTTCTAAGGTTTTTATAGTTTTGGGTTTTCCATTTAAGTATTTTATTCATCTTGAGTTAATTTTTGTATTAGGTGTAAGAAAGGGGTCCAGTTTCAATTTTCTGCATATGGCTAGCCAGTTCTCCCAGCACCATTTATTAAATAGGAAATCCTTTCCCCATTGCTTGCTTTTATCAGGTTTGTTGAAGATCAAATGGTTGTGGATGTGTGGTGTTATTTCTGAGTCCTCTATAGTGTTCCATTGGTCTACGTGTCTGTTTTTGTACCAGTACCATACTCTTTTGGTTACTGTAGCCTTGTTTTAGGAAAATTTTTCTGAATTTAGTGTAGCAGGTGTGTAGTGCAGAGTACTGTAGTGCTAGTAGTTAAAATCATGAGCGTGAATGAACCCCTGAGTCAGTAACAACAGAGGACAAAAGATAAGAATCAATCTCTCTTCTGCTCCTGAAGGAAACCAAGTATGCTTCTACCTCACGACCTTTGCACTTGCTGCTTTCTCAGCATAACTTCCCCACTGCCAACTAACTACATTGTTCATGCCATCATTTTACTCAGTGGTCTGCTTAAATGTCACGTTATAAATAAAAGCACCCCATCTAAAATATCATTTTCCCTATTCTGTAACTCTCAATTCCCTAACTGTGTATTATTTTTCTTCCTTGCTGTGCAGTCCATATAACACATTAGTTTGTTTATTTTCATTTCCTCCCCACTACAATGTAAGCTACATAAAGGAGAAAATTTGTCTGATTTGTATCAGACACTATCTGTATTACCAGTATCTTTTATAATGTACAGAATATAGGAGGTACACAGTGAATATTTGCTTAAAGAATGAAAATAAATGTTTTGTTCATTTATCTGACTGGTAGATGAATGGTAGGAAGAAGAGAAACCTGTAAGAGAGGTACAGTATTCAGAAAAAGGCAAGAAAACCCTGTATCATGCAAGTTGCAAGGCAGCAGTTAAGATATTTGCTGCAAGCCTCCAACAGGCAATATGTGGACTACAATAAGGGTGATCAACCAGCTCAGTTTGTCAGAGATAGTTCTGCCTTCAGGACTGAAATTCCAGTATCCCTAAAATCCCTTAGTTTTGCACAAACCTGCACAGTAGATTACTGTAGTTGTTAGTTAGTTTTTTAAAAGAAGCAACCTAGTTTCAAACTATGCAAGGCAAGTCACAAGGGGTCAGGGTGCTTCAGGGTAGCATGAGAACATGACAATGAAAGCAATCAACTGGCAAGACTATAGACTAAATAATCCGTTTCTAATTGCAATGAACGAAAAACAACATTAAGCATTGATTTTTATAACAGCTTTTTTGACTCTTTATTCAATTTCCTAGTCTCTGTCTTTTTAATCAGGGCATTTAGCCCATTTACCCTTAAGGTTAATATTGTTATGTGTGGATTCAACCATGTCATTATGATGGTAGCTGGATATTTTGTTCTGTTAGTTGATGCAGTTTCTTCACAGTGTCAATGATTTTTACAATTTGGTATGTTTTTGCAGTGGTTGGTACCGGTTGTTCCTTTTCATGTTTAGTGATTCCTTCAGGAGCTCTTATAAGGCAGGCCTAGTGGTGACAAATCTCTCAACATTAGCTTGTCTGTAAAGAATTTTATTTCCCTTCTGCTTATTAAGCTTGGTTTGGCTAGATATATAATTCTTTGCTGAAAATTCTTTTCTTTAAGAATGTTGAATATTGGGCCACACTCTCTTCTGGGCTGTAGAATTTCTGCTGAGAGATCCATTGATAGTCTGATGGGATGCAAGCCTGGTTCAACACATGCAAATCAGTAAATGTGATTCATCACATAAATGAAACCAATAGGAAAAACCACAACATTATCTCAATAGATGCAGAAAAGGCCTTTGATAAAACTCAACAGCCCTTCATGCTAAAAACTCTCAGTAACTTAGGTATTGATGGAACGTATCTCAAAATAATTGGACTATTTATGACAAACTCACAAACAATATCACACTGAATGGGCAAAAACTGGAAGCACTCCCTTTGAAAACAAGCACAAGACAAGGATGCCCTCTCTCGTCACTCCTATTCAACATACGACTGGAAGTTCTGGCCAGGGCAATCAGGCAAGAGAAAGAAATAAAGGAAATTCAAATAGGAAGAGAGGAAGTCAAATTGTCTCTGTGTGCAGATGACATGATTGCATATTTAGAAAAACCTATCATCTCAGCCCAAAATCTCCTTAAGCTGATAACCAACTTCAGCAAAGTCTCAGGATACAAAATCAACCTGCAAAAATCACAAGCATTTCTATACACCAATAATAGACACACAGAGAGTCAAATCATGAGTGAACTCCCATTCACAATTGCTACAAAGAGAATAAAATACCTAGGAATACAACTTACAATTGATGCAAAGGGCCTCTTCAAGAAGAACTACAAACTACTGCTCAAGGAAATAAGAGAGGACATAAACAGATGGAAAAACATTCCATGCTCATGGTTAGGAAAAATCAATATCATGAAAATGGCCATATTGCCCAAAGTAATTTATAGATTGAATGCTACTCCCATCAAGCTACTATTCACTTTCTTCACACAATTAGAATAAACTACTTTAAATTTCATATGGAACCAAAAAAGAGCCTGCATAGCCAAGACAATACTAAGCAAAAAGAAAAAAGCCACAGGCATCATGCTGCCTGACTTCAAACTATACTACAAGACTATAGTAACAAAAACAGCATGGTACTGGTACCAAAACAGATATATAGACCAATGAAACAGAAGAAAGGCCTCAGAAATAACACATCTACAACAATCTGATCTTTGAAAATCCTGACAAAAACAAGCAATGGAGAAAGGATTTCCTATTTAATAAATGATGTTAGGAAAACCGGCTAGCCACATGCAGAAAACTGAAACTGGACCCCTTCTTTATACCTTATACAAAAATTAAGGTGAATTAAAGACTCAAACATAAGATCTAAAACCATAAAAACATTAAAGGAAACCTAGGCAATATCATTTAGGAAATAAGCATGGGCTATGTTTCATGACTAAAACACCAAAAGCAATGGCAACAAAACCCTAAATTGACAAATAGAATCTAATTAAGCTAAAGACCTTTTGCACAGCAGAAGACACTATCATCAGAGTGAACTATCATCCCAACCTACAGAATGGGAGAACATTTTTGCGATCTATCCATTTGACAAAGGGTTAATAACCAGAATCTACAAATAACTTAGACAAATTTACAATAAAAAAAACAAACAAACCTATCAAAAAGTGGGCAAAGTATATGAATAGACACTTCTCAAAAGAAGACATTTATGCAGCCAAGAAACATATGCAAAAAAGCTCATCATCACTGGTCATTAGAGAAATACAACACAAAACCACAATGAGGTACTGCTATCTCACACCAGTTAGAATGGTAATCATTAAAAAGTCAGGAAACAACAGATGCTGGAGAAGATGTGGAGAAATAGGAATGCTTTTACCATTTCATCGAGCAATCCCATAACTGGGTATATACCCAAAGGATTATAAATCATTCTAATATAAAGACACATGCACACATATGTTTATTGCAGCACTGTTCACAATAGCAAAAACTTGGAGCCAACCCAAATGCTCATCAGTGATAGACTGGATAAAGAAAATGTGGCACATATACACCGTGGAATACTATGCAGCCATGAAAAAGGATGAGTTCATATCCTTTTCAGGGGCACGGATGAAACTGGAAACCATCATTCTCAGCAAACTAACACAAGAACAGAAAACAAAAACACTGCATGTTCTTACTCATAAGTGAGAGTTGAACAATGAGAACACATGGACACAGGGAGGGGAACATCACAGACTGGGGTCTGTCAGTGGGTGGGGGTTAGGGGAGGGATAGCATTAGGAGAAATACCTAATGTGGATGATGAGCTGATGGGTGCAGCCAACCACCATGGCATATGTATACCTATGTAACAAACCTGCACATTCTGCACATGTACCCGATAACTTAAAGTATAATTTAAAAAATACAGCTTTTTAGAAACAAATTCACATACCATTAATTCACCCTTTTAAAGTGCAAAACTCAGTTATTATTAAAATATTCACAGTTGTACAACCATCACCACTAATTAATTTCAGAATATCTTTATCACCCCTAATAGAAACCCCAATGAAGCCATCTGGAACTGGGCTTTTCTTTGTCGATATTTATTATTGCTATTCTTACTACTATTAATTCAATCACTTTTTTGGTATAGATCTAGTAACATTCTCTATTTCTTCTTGAATCCATTTTAATAGCTTCTGTCTTTGTAGAAATTTGTCTGTTAAGATAGAGAGTAGCCACAATGGCCAACTAAATGAAGCCAGGAAGATCTTCCACCAAGAGGCCAGACCATCAAGATGATCAGCAAACTCCAAACAGATTGTAAATAAGACATTGAGAGTGAACAGAGGGAAGAAACAGATCTTTGGCTGAAGCGGGAGACAAAGCTGAAAACCATGCACAAGTTTGCCAAGTACCATGACTCATTCCTGGCCACAAGTAGTTGCTGGGGAATGAGCGAGTGAAATAGGCATGGAGTGTCCCACTCCACGCCCACTGCAGAGCTCCAGAATCCTAGCCGAAGGAGACCCCATGATCTCTACAGACATTTGAGCTGACAGAGCTACCTGGAGAGTTGGCAGGGACAGGACTATAGCCTGCATGGAGCCCAGAGGGTTTGGTGCAGGTACAGCTGCAGGGGAGCACAGACAGGTACAACAATCCACAAAGGCTTGCCATGCCCTCTAGATGGCGTTGGCCTTTGGTGACTGTTGGACCTGAACAGAACAGACTTATCTTGCCTGCGAGATGAGGCCAGTCTATTCTGAGCACCCACCTGTATGCCAGCCTGTCCCAGGGTCCCTGTCTGACCACATGTGCTTGCAGCTTACCCTCAGAAGCCCAACTGGGACACTTCTCTGTGACCACCACCATATCTCTTTCACTGGCAGACCCCACCTAACCATCAGAGAGAGCTTTCATAGATGGGCCTCAGCTAGAGCACACCCTCCCACAGCCTTCCCCTACCATTTTGACGGTGCACATTTGTCCACAGCAGTGCCCCCCCCATTTCCTTCAAGAGCACACATATGTTTTCAGACCCTGTCATCCTGCTGCTAACAGCATGTATGCAGACACAGACCCCACCACACTGCCACCACCAGCACATGCACACATGAAAACCCTACCATGCTGCCACCCCACTGCTGCCACCAGCACATGCATGACCCCATCACTGCTTGCACGCATGCATGCATGCACATGAATCTCAGTGCCCCATCACCACCAGTCCACACACACTAGTGTGAATTGCACTTCCACTGCCCCAATGAAGCACTTTTTCCAGAACCCCCAGTTGGAGTATTGTTGCCAGCAGATGAGGAACACCTCAGCCCCTCCAGCACAGCAGGGGCTTAAACTTGAGGGACCAGAAAACAACGCTATAGGCCTTGTCCCAGTCCTCAAAGGTTAGAGAGCACAGCCCAGGAGGGCTGGGCTGAGCCTTGGTCCCCCTGAAATCATCCAGAATCAAAGCCTGTCAACTAAACCCAACTTATACCACAGTCAAAGCCTCAAGGACATCTAAGAATAGGCATCAAAAAGTCATATCTAAAGGACAGCAACCTCAAAGATTAAAGGAACATTGGCCCACAAAAATGAGAAGCAACCAGCACAGAACTCTGGCAACTCTAAAAGTGAGAGCGTCTTCTTACGTCCAATTGACTAGAGTAGCTCACCAGCAATGGTTCTTAACCAGACTGAAATGGCTGAAATGACAGACATAGAATTCAGAATCTGGATGGCTTTGAAGATCATTGAGATTCAGGAGAAAATTAAAATTCAATCCAAGGAATCTAAGGAATCCAGTAAAATAAAAGAGCTGAAAGACAAAGTAGGCATTTTTAAAAAGAACCAAACTGATCTCATAGAGCTAAAAACTCATCATAATAATTTCATAATACAGTCAGAAACATTAACAGCAGAATCCATCAATCTGAGGAAAGAATCTCAGAACTCAAAGACCAGTTCTTCAAATTAACTCAGTCAGACAAAAGTGAAGAAAAAAGAATTTTTTAAAAAGTGAATGAAACCTTAGTTTTATTCCCAGTAGCCTTCACTGGCAGACTCCACCTAATCATCAGAGATGGGCTCCATTATGCCCACAGCATTCCCCTCATCCACAGCCTCTCCCCACTGCTTTGAGAGCACACCCTGTCACCCTGCTGGCATGGCAGATGCCATGAGATTATGCAAAGAAACCAAGCCTATGATTAATTGGGATTACAGGAAAAACAAGCTTATAATTAATTGGCATCACTAAAAGACAGAAGGAGAGCAAACAAGCAAATTGGAAAATATATTTGAAGATATTGTCCACAAAAATTTCCCCAACCTCATTAAGAGCTCAACACTCAAATTCAGGAAATTCATAAAACCTCTGCGACATACTAGACAAAACAACCATCTCAAAGACATGTAGTCATCAGATTCTCCAAGGTCAATACTAAAGGAACTATGGTGAAGACAGCTAGAGTGAAAGGGTGGGTCACCTTCAA
Organism: Callithrix jacchus; assembly: GCF_049354715.1. Lineage (NCBI taxonomy): Eukaryota > Metazoa > Chordata > Mammalia > Primates > Cebidae > Callithrix > Callithrix jacchus. Next base: position 106,892,210 of record NC_133524.1, on the reverse strand, counting down.
AGGAAACCTTATCAGGCTAACAGTGGACTTTTCAGCAGAAGCCCTACAAGCAAGAAGAGATTGGGGGCCTATATTCAGCATCCTTAAATAAAGTAAATTCTAACCAAGCATTTTATATTCAGGCAAACTATGCCTAATAACTGAAGGAAAATAAAATCCATTTCATAAAGGCAAATGCTAAGGGAATTCATTACCAACAGACCTCCCTTATGAGAGGTCCTTAAGGGAGTGCTGAACATGAAAATGAAAGACCATTACTGGCCACCACAAAAGGACTTAAATACAAAGACCACTGACTTTATAAAACAACTACACAATCAGGTCTACATAACAACCAGCTAACAATGCCATGACAGGATAAGATCCACACATATCAATATTAACCCTGAATGTTAAGGAGCTATATACCCCACTCAAAAAGCACAGAGTGGTAAATTGGAGAAACAATCAATACCCAACTGTATGGTGTCTTCAAGACACCCACTTCACAGGCAATGACACCGACAGGTTTAAGTAAAGGGATGGAGAAAAATTTATCAAGCTAATGGAAAACAAAAAAGAGCAGGGGTTGCCATTGTTTTTCAGACAAAGCAGACTGTAAACCGATAATGATCAAAAAGGACAAAGTGAAGTCCTAGCCAGAGCAATGAGGCAAGAGAAAGCAATAAAATGCATCCAAATAGGAAGTAAGAAAGTTAAACCATCTCTCCTCATGGATGATATGATTATATACTTAGAAAATCCCAAAGTTTTCACTCAAAGGCTCTTAGATCTGATCAACAACTTCAGAAAAGTTTCAGGATACAAAACCAATGTACAAATATTGGTTGCATTTCTATACACCAATAATGGCCAAGCTGAAACCCAAATCAAAAACACAATGCCATTCACAATAGCGACAAACAGAACAAAATGTCTGGGAATACAGCTCACCAGGGAAGTGAAAGATTTGTACAATGATAATTACAAAACACTGCTGCAAGAAATCAGAAATTTCACAAACAAATGGAAAAACATTCCTATGCTCATTGATAGAAAAAATCAGTATTATTAAAATGGCCATACTGCCCAAAGCAATTTTTAGATTCAATGCTATTCCTATCAAACTACCAACAATGTGTATCACAGAATTTGAAAGAAAAAAAAAACCTATTCTAAAATTCATGTGGAATCAAAAAAACACCCAAATAAGAAAAGCAATCCTAAACAAAAAGAAGAAATCTGGAGGCATCAAACTACCCAACTTCAAGCTATATTACAATGCTATGATAACAAAAACAGCATGGTACTGGTACAAAAACAGACTCATAGAACAATGAAACAGGTTAGAAAACCCAAGAATAAAACCATACACCTAAAACCACCTGATCTTTGACAAAGTCGAAAATAACAAGCAATGGAGAAAGCACTTCCTATTTGATAAATGGTGCTGGGATAACTGGCTAGCCATAGGCAGGAGATCAAAACTGAATTCCTTCTTTTCACCATATAAACAAATCAATGCAAGATGGATTAAAGAGGGAGAGGACTCAAGATGGTGCTGTGAGAACAACCCAGGATTGAAGCTCTCACTGGATGCGCAGAGAGGGTGAGTTGGGGACGCACTTCCAGACGGATCTTAGTTGCCCACAGAACGGGGAAATTCCCAGGTATAAAAGAGACGTGGGACGCCAGGCAGAGGTCTCAGCTAGTGTAGCCAGCATCCGGTGCGGCTATGGCCCGTGCCGGAGCGCAGAGGCACTCCACAGTGCTCCATACAAAAGTGCACTGTTACAGGTGCCCTGTTGAACTGGCAAACTGAGACCTGAGAGGGCTGAACTTGAGACTGAATGGGACTTGGACAGTGAGCCAGCCCAGGAAATCCCAGGGACAAAGCGTTTCGGCTAGCGCAGTGCGACAAACAAAATGGCGATTCCAAACCCTCCCAGTGAGGAGGTTTTCTTAAAGCGCAGCTCCGTGGGGGAGGGGCGTCCGCCATTACAGAGGCAACCAGCCCCCACTGAGGTACACGCCCATTGCTGGCATAGCCTGCCATTGCCAAAGCAACCCGGTACAACAGAGAGACTCCGCTGCAGGGCGAAGACCGCAGCAGAAGGGCAGAGCCTGCAGCAACAGGGCGAACCTCACACCAGCAGGGCGGAGCCTTGGCAGGCAAATAGTGACTTGACTGCCTCCTAGCTGGGCAGGACAGCGAGGCGGACACTCACAAGGAAAGCCTCAACCCCCCCCCCAACAGAGCATCTGAGAAAAAAAGGGTTTTTTTCAGCCTATCAGCCCTGAATGAACAACAGAGCTCACAGCCCAGCAATTGAGCTCCTACAAAGTACAGACTGTTTCCTGAAGCAGCTCCCAGACCCCTCTATATCCAAAGGACTGACATTTGGCAGGCATCATTCTGGGACAAAGATAGCAGAAAAAGAAACTGGTAGCATCCCTCGCTTTTCTGCAGCTGCTATAGGTGCACCCCAGACAAGGAGGGCCTGGAGTGCACCTCAGCAGTCATACAGCAAAGGGGCTAGATTGGTAGAAGGAAAATCAAGTAACAGAAATACTTCATCATCAACAATCTGGGTGTCCACTCAGAGACCCAATCGAAAAGTCAGCAACTACGCAGACGACAAGTGGATAAATTCACAAAGATGAGAAGAAACCAGCCCAAAAAGGAGGAAAACACCCGAAACCAGAACACCTCGCCTCCTAGAAAGGACCAAAACTCCTCACCAGCAAGGGAACAAAGCTGGATGGAGAATGACTGTGATGAAATGACGGAATTAGACTTCAGAAGGTGGATAATGAGAAACTTTTGTGAGCTAAAAGAACATGTATTAAATCAATGCAAAGAAACTAAGAACCTTGAAAAAAGATATGAAAAAAGATTTGAGGAAATGATGACAAGAATGGATAACTTAGAGAGGAATATGAATGAATTAAAGGAGCTGAAAAACACAATACGAGAACTTCGTGAAGCATGCACAAGTTTCAATAGCCGAATTGACCAAGCAGAAGAAAGAATATCTGAAGTTGAAGATCAACTCAATGAAATAAAACGAGAAACCAAGATAGAAAAAAGCGCAAAAAGGAATGAACAAAGTCTCCAAGAAATGTGGGACTATGTGAAAAGACCTAACCTACGTTTGATAGGTGTACCAGAAGGGGACAAAGAGAATGAATCCAAGCTGGAAAATACTCTTCAGGATATCATCCAGGAAAATTTCCCCCACCTAGCAAGACAGGCCAACACTCAAATGCAGGAAATACAGAGAACACCACAAAGATATAACGCCAGAAGAGCAACCCCAAGGCACATAATCGTCAGATTCAACAAGGTTGAAATAAAGGAGAAAATACTAAGGGCAGCCAGAGAGAAAGGTCAGGTCACCCACAAAGGGAAGCCCATCAGACTCACAGAAGATCTCTTGGCAGAAACACTACAAGCCAGAAGAGAGTGGGGGCCAATATTCAACATTCTTAAAGAAAAGAACTTTCAACCCAGAATTTCATATCCAGCCAAACTGAGCTTCAGAAGTGAAGGAAAAATAAAATCCTTTGCGAACAAGCAAGTACTCAGAGATTTTGTCACCACCAGGCCTGCTTTACAAGAGCTCCTGAAAGAGGCACTACACATAGAAAGGAACAACCAGCACCAGCCATTCCAAAATCACACTAAATGCTAAAGAGCATCTACATAATGAAGAATCTACAACAACTAACCAGCAAAACAGCCAGCTAGCATCAAAATGGCAGTATCAAATTCACACATAACAATATTAACCCTAAATGTAAATGGACTAAATGCACCAATCAAAAGACACAGACTGGCAAATTGGATAAAAATCCAAAACCCATCAGTGTGCTGTATCCAGGAAACCCATCTCACATGCAAGGATACACAAAGGCTCAAAATAAAGGGATGGAGGAAGATTTACCAAGCAAATAGAGAGCAAAAATAAAAGCAGGAGTTGCAATTCTCATCTCTGATAAAATAGACCTTAAAGCAACAAAGATCAAAAGAGACAAAGAAGGCCATTACATAATGGTAAAAGGATCGATACAACAAAAAGAGCTAACGATCCTAAACATATATGAGCCCAATGCAGGAGCACCCAGTTACATAAGGCAAGTTCTTAATGACTTACAAAGAGACTTAGACTCCCACACAATAATAGTGGGAGACTTTAACACTCCACTGTCAATATTAGACAGATCAACCAGACAAAAAATCAACAAGGATATCCAGGGTTTAAGAGACTTAGACTCCCACACAATAATAGTGGGAGACTTTAACACTCCACTGTCAATATTAGACAGATCAACCAGACAGAAAATCAACAAGGATATCCAGGGTTTGAACTCAGACCTGAAGCAAGCAAACCTGATAGACATTTACAGAACTCTCCACACCAAATTCACAGAATATACATTCTTCTCAGCACCACATCACACCTACTCTAAAATTGACCACATAATTGGAAGTAAAGCACTGCTCAGCAAATGCAATACAACTGAAATCATAACAAACAGCCTCTCAGACCATAGTGCAATCAAGTTAGAACTCAGAATTCAGAAACCAACCCAGAACCGCACAGCTTCATGGAAACTGAACAACTGGCTCTTGAATATTGACTGGGTAAACGATAAATGAAGGCAGAAATAAAGAAGTTCTTCGAAACCAATGAGAACGAAGAAACAACATGCCAGAATCTCTGGGACACATTTAAAGCAGTCTCTAGAGGAAAGTATATAGCAATAAGTGCCCATATGAGGAGAATGGAGAGATCCAAAATTGACACCCTATCGTCAAAATTGAAAGAGCTAGAGGAGCAAGATCAAAAAAACTCAAAACCCAGCAGAAGACAAGAAATAACTAAGATCACAGCTGAACTGAAGGAGATTGAGACACAAAAAACCCTTCAAAAAAATCAATAAATCCAAGAGCTGGTTTTTTGAAAAGATCAACAAAATAGACCACTAGCCAGATGAATTAAAAATAAAAGAGAGAACAACCAAATAGATGCAATAAAAAATGATAAAGGGGAAATCACCACAGATTCCACAGAAATTCAAACCATCATCAGAGAATATTACAAACAACTCTACGCGCATAAACTAGTAAACCTGGAAGAAATGGATAAATTCCTGGACTCCTGTGTCCTCCCAAGCCTAAACCAGGAGGAAGCTGAAACTGTGAATAGACCAATAACAAGGTCAGAAGTCAAGGCAGCAATTAAGAGCCTACCAAACAAAAAAAGTCCAGGTCCAGACGGGTTCACAGCCGAATTCTACCAGACACACAAAGAGGAGCTGGTACCATTCCTTCTAAAACTATTCCAAACAATCCAAAAAGAGGCAATCCTTCCCAAATCATTTTATGAGACCAACATCATCCTGATACCAAAATCCGGCAGAGACCCAACAAGAAAAGAAAACTTCAGGCCAATATCCATGATGAACATAGATGCAAAAATCTTCAGCAAAATATTGGCAAGCCGATTGCAACAGCAAATCAAAAAACTTATTCATCATGATCAAGTAGGATTCATCCCGGGGATGCAAGGCTGGTTCAACATACGCAAGTCTATAAACGTAATTCACCACATAAACAAAACCAAAAACAAAAGCCACATGATTCTCTCAATTGACGCAGGGAAGGCATTTGACAAAATTCAACAGCCCTTTATGCTAAAAACCCTCAATAAACTCGGGATCGACGGAATGTATCTCAAAGTAATAAAAGCTATTTATGACAAACCAACAGCCAATATCATACTGAATGGGCAAAAACTGGAAGCATTCCCATTGAAATCCGGCACTAGACAAGGATGCCCTCTCTCTCCACTCCTATTCAATATAGTACTGGAAGTTCTAGCCAGAGCAATCAGGCAAGAAAAAGAAATAAAGGGTATTCAAATAGGAAAGGTGGAAGCCAAATTGTCTCTATTTGCAGACGACATGATAGTATACCTAGAAGACCCCATCGCCTCAGCCCAAAAACTCCTGAAACTGATAAGCAACTTCAGCAAAGTCTCAGGATATAAAATCAATGTGCAAAAATCACAAGCATTCGTCTACACCAATAACAGACTTAATGAAAGCCAAATCAAGAACGAACTGCCATTCACAATTGCTACAAAAAGAATAAAATACCTTGGAATACAACTCACAAGGAACGTAAGGGACCTCTTCAAGGAGAACTACAAACCACTGCTCAACAAAATCAGGGAGGACACAAACAGATGGAGAAACATTCCATGTTCATGGTTAGGAAGAATTAATATCGTGAAAATGGCTATACTGCCCAAAGTAATTTACAGAATCAACGCTATCCCCATCAAGCTACCATTGACTTTCTTCACAGAACTGGAAAAAACCACCATGAACTTCATATGGAACCAAAAGAGAGCCCGCATAGCCAAGTCAATTCTAAGCAAAAAGAACACAGCGAGGTGCCCGGATTTCAAACTATACTACAAGGCTACAGTAATCAAAACAGCATGGTACTGGTACCAAAACAGAGATATAGACCAATGGAACAAAACAGAGGCACCGGAGGCAACACAACATATCTACAACTATACAATCTTTGATAAACCTGACAAAAACAAGCAATGGGGACAGGATTCCCTGTTTAACAAATGGTGTTGGGAAAACTGGCTAGCCATGTGCAGAAAGCAGAAACTGGACCCCTTCCTGACACCTTACACTAAAATTAACTCCAGATGGATTAAAGACTTAAACATAAGACCTGGCACCATAAAAACCCTAGAAGGAAATCTAGGCAAAACTATCCAGGACATAGGAGTAGGCAAGGACTTCACGAACAAAACACCAAGAGCATTGGCAACAAAAGCCAAAATAGACAAATGGGACCTAATCAAACTCCACAGCTTCTGCACGGCAAAAGAAACAGTCACTAGAGTGAATCGGCAACCAACAGAATGGGAAAAAATTTTTGCAGTTTACCCATCTGACAAAGGGCTGATATCCAGAATTTACAAAGAACTCAAACAGATTTACAGGAAAAAAACAAACAAGCCCATTCAAAAGTGGGCAAAGGATATGAACAGACACTTTACAAAAGAAGACATATATGAGGCCAACAGTCATGAAAAAATGCTCATCGCCACTGGTCATCAGAGAGATGCAAATCAAAACCACATTGAGATACCATCTCACACCAGTTATAATGGCGATCATTAAAAAATCTGGAGACAACAGATGCTGGAGAGGATGTGGAGAAAAAGGAACACTTTTACACTGTCGGTGGGAGTGTAAATTAGTTCAACCATTGTGGAAGTCAGTGTGGCGATTCCTTAAGGCCTTAGAAATAGAAATTCCATTTGACCCAGCAATCCCATTACTGGGTATATATCCAAAGGACTATAAATCGTTCTACTATAAGGACACATGTACACGAATGTTCATTGCAGCACTGTTTACAATAGCAAAGACCTGGAATCAACCCAAATGCCCATTGATAATAGACTGGATTGGAAAAATGTGGCACATATACACCATGGAATATTATGCAGCAATCAGAAATGATGAGTTTGTGTCGTTTGTAGGGACATGGATGAATCTGGAGAACATCATCTGCAGCAAACTGACACAAGAACAGAAAATGAAACACCGCATATTCTCACTTATAGGCGGGTGATGAAAAATGAGAACACATGGACACAGGGAGGGGAGTACTAAACACTGGGGTCTATTGGGGGGAAAAGGGGAGGGCCAGTGGGAGGGGGAGGTGGGGAGGGATAGCCTGGGGAGAAATGCTAAATGTGGGTGAAGGGGAGAAAGGAAGCAAAACACACTGCCATGTGTGTACCTACGCAACTGTCTTGCATGTTCTGCTCATGTACCCCAAAACCTAAAATGCAATAAAAAATTTAAAAAAAAAAGATGGATTAAAGACTTAAATGTAAAACTTAAAACTATAAAAACCCTAGAATAAAACCAACAAAATTCCATTCTGGCCATAGGCCCTGGAAAAGACTTCAAGACAAAGACTCCAAAAGCAATTGTAACAATAACAAAAATTGAAAAGTCAGACCTAATTAAAGTAGAGAGCTTCTGCACAGCAAAGAAGCAATAAACAGAGTAAACAGACAAATGGGAGAAAATATTGCAAACTATGTGTTTGGCAAAGACCTAATATCCAGAATCTATAAGGAACTTAAACCAACAAGTAAAAAAACAAACAAACCCATTAAAAATGTGCAAAAGATATGAACAGATACTTCTCAAAAGAAGACACACATGTGGCCAAGAAGCATCGGAAAAAGTGCTCATCGTCATTAATCATCAGAGAAACACAAATTGAAACCACAGTGAGCTACCATCTCACACCAGTCAGAATAGCTATTATTAAAAAGTCAAAAACTAACAGATACTGGCAAGTTTACAAAGAAAAGGGAATGCTTACACACTGTTGATAGGAATGTAAACTAGTTCAGCCACTGTGGAAAACAGTTTCAAAAGACTTAGAGTTACCATTCAACCCAGAATTTCCATTACTAGGTATATACCCAAATAAATGTATATCATTCTACCATAAAGACACATACACGTATATGTTTATCATAGCACCATTCACCATAATAAAGACATGGAATCAATTTAGAGGCCCGTCCAAGACTCTTTCTGCTTGAGAAAAACAAAGGGTAAAGTAAATGGAACTTTGTCTTGCACCTTAGGTACCAGCTCAGCCGCAGTGGGGTAGAGCAGCAAGCAGGCTAGTGAGGTCCCTGATTCCAAGACATGGCTTCTGGATGACATTTCTGGACTTGCCCTGGTCCAGAGGGGAGTCCACTTCCCTGAAGGATGAGTTCCAGGCAAGGCAGCATTTACCACAAGCTGACTGAAGAGCCCTTGGCCTTAGGGGAATATCAGTGGTAGTCTGGCAGCATGCCCTGTGGGCCTGTGGTGGCAGTGGCCACAGGGTGAGGCTCCTCTTCCTGTGAAAGTGTGAGTGAAGAGTGGAAAGGACTGTGTCTTGTGGTTTGAGTGCCAGCTCAGCTGCAGTACAATAGAGCACCAAGATGACTTCTATGGTTTTCTACTCTAGTCTATGGCTCCCAGACAGCACCTCAGAACCCACCCAAGGCCTGGGGGAACTTATCACCCTGAAGGGAAGGACAGAGGCCTGACTGGCTTTGTCTCCTGCTGATTGTAGAGCCCCAGGGCTTTGAATGAACATACGCAGTAGCCAGGGATTGGTTACAGCAAGACCTAGTGGACAAAATTCACAACACCTATTGCTGTACTGGCTTCAGGTCTGAATCAGTGCAGTCCTGGCGGTGGTGGCCACAGAGGTGCTTGTGTCACTCCACCCCCAGCTTCAGGTGGCTCAGAACAGAGAGAGAGATTTTGTTCATTTGGGAGAAAGTAAGGGAAGAGAGCAAGAGTCTCTGCCTGGTAATACAAAGAATTCTCCCAGATCTTGTCCAAGACCATCAAGGTAATACCTCTGCAAGACTGCAAGACCCACAGCATTACTGGGCTTAGGGTTCCTCCTAAACCAGACACAGCTTAGATCACAACACCTGAGTCCTTTTGAATATCTGGAAAGCTTCCCAAGGAGGATGGGTACAAACAAGCCCAGACTACAAAGATTATAATAAATACCTGACTATTCGATGCCCAAACATCTACAAGTATTAAGATGATCCAGGAAAACATGGCTTCACCAAAGGAACTAAACAAATCACCAAGGACCAATCCTGGAGAAACAAGGATATGTGGCAACCTAGATGCCCATCAGTGGTGAACTGGATAAAGAAAATGTGGGACATGTAACTGTGGAATACTATGCAGCTGTTAACAAGAATGAAATAATGCCCTTTGCAGCAACACAGATGTAGCTGGAGGCCACTATCCTAAGTGAATTAATGCAGGAAAAGAAAACCAAATACTATATATTCTCACTTATAAGTAGGCGCTAAACACTAAATGCAAATGGACACAAAGAAGGGAACAATAGACACCAGGGCCTACTTGAGGGTGTGAGGTGGGAGAAGGGCAAGGATCAATAACTACTCATTAGATAGTATACTCACTACCGGAATGACAAAATAAGTCGTACACCAAACCCCAGGAACAGGCAATTTACTCATGTAACCTGCACATGTACCCATGAAGCTAAAACAAAAGTTGGAAAGAAAATAAATTTGTCCATTTCACCTATGTTATATAATTTATTGGCATATAATTGTTCATGGTATTCCTTTATAATCCTTTTTTATTTCTGTAAGGTTGTTAATAATGTCATTTCTCTTATTTCTAATTCTAATAATTTGAGTCATCTTTTTTGCTGTTCAGTCCACGTAAGGATTTGACAATTGTGTTACTCCTTTCAAAGAACTACCTTTTGTTTTTGTTGATTCTCCCTATTGTCTTTCTACTAATGTATCATTTATTTCTAATCTAATATTTATTATTTCATTCTTTCTGTTTACTTTAGGTTTAGTTTGCTCTTCTATTTTCGGTGTCTTAAGGTATAAGATTAGGTTACTCATTTAGGATCTTTTTGTTCTCATTTTCTTTTTTTATTATTTTATTTATTTTTTAAATTTATTTATTATACTTTAAGTTCTGGGGTACATGTGCAGAATGTGCAGGTTTGTTACATAGGTATTCACATGCCGTGGTGGTTTGCTGCATCCATCACCCCATCATCTACATTAAATATTCCTTCTAATGATATTCCCTCCCCAATAGGATCTTTTTTTTAATAGAGCTATAAATTTCTCTCTAAGAACAGTTTTGCTGCATCCCACAAGTTTTGGTATAATGAGTCTTCATTTTCATTAATCTCAAAGCATTTTCTAATTTCTTAAGAATATGTTGCTTAATTTCCACACATTTGTAACCACTCAAAGAAAGCTTCTTACCCCATCCGTACCATCCCCTTCCCAATTGGTTGCCTTCATTCCTCTCCATACCAGAAACTAATGGGAACATAAGCAAAGCACAAGGGTCCTCATGCCCGACTTTTTATCCTTCTTTGTCTACTACAGATTGACACTGTTAAAGAGTGTCCTTCTTCTATCAGTTGACTGTACGTATCTTAGGAAAAAGCCTAAAATGTATTTTGTTTTTGCCAAGTGCCTCTGAAGCCTCAGATGTTACCACAAAGTGTCGGCCAGAATAGTTTTGAACTCCTGAGCGCAAACAATCTGCCCACCTCAGCCTTCCAAAATGCTGGGAATACCAATGTGAGCCACTGCTCCTGGCCCAACGATTACCATTTTTTGGAAACAAGGTTTTATGGGGGAGCTCCAAACCCATTTTCCCTCCTCGTGGCTGCCTGGCTCCTGGTTCTCACAACAGCCGTAGTTGGGGAGCTGTTGATTCAAGGCTACCTCTGTGCTGGGGTGAGAGAGATGGAACTCGACCAAGTTTAAATGCCACAGAGCTCACTATTCTTTTCAATATTTATTGATTTTTCCTGAATGAATAGTTATCAAAACTTTGCTTAATTTCCAGAGTTTTTAAAAGGTTAATTTTGGCATTTTTTTCTAGTTTATTTTTACTTTTATGGAAGAGTGGATTTTTGGAAGTTTTTACTCTACCAATCCAGAAGTACTCTCTTATAGCTGTGCTTTAATCAAAATGTTTGTTATTTTATGAACAAGGTCCAAGTACCCCCAAACACTATACCCATAGGTATAGTGTTAGATCTATATACCACTCACACCCACCTTTATCACATTAATAGCTACACACACACAAATAGGGGGAGAGAGAAGAGTTTTCATTTCATTAAATCAACAGCCAAGTGGATTGAGGTAAAGGAAGGAGGTGCTTCAAAAAGTAAGCTTTTCTCTTGCCTTCATTCTGTGAATACCTCAAACATCCCATGCAGGTAGACTATTATCTAAACTATGGAAACCGTTACTGACCCATGTGCCTCAGATCTTAAAGAAATCATTGTTGGCTTAATAAAAATAGTCACTACACTAAAGAGGAACTGCTAGGGAAAGACTTTTAATTTATTTAGCCTCCTCTCTGTTTCTTTTATGTTTATTTTTATGGCTTCTATGTTTGACATGACTTTATAGAACATAACTTCAAGCGATGTAAATATGTAACTACTCTTCTCACTAGTATAATTCTTTCCAATGCCTACTTAATTTAGAGTGTGTTTTTTTTCTTCCTGGCTTGAGTTGAATTCTTATTTTAATTCACTTTGGGAAACACTTTGAGGTAGCATCTGAGGCTTCAGAGGCACTTAGCAAAACCAAAATATATTTTAGGCTTTTTCCTAAAATACATACAGTCAATTGATAGAAGCAAGACCCTCTTTAACAGTGTCATCTGTAGTAGAGAAAGAAGGATAAAAGTAGGGGCATGAGTACACTTATGCTCTGCTTATTTTACCATTAGTTACTCCTATGGAGAGGAATGAAGGCAACCAATTGGAAAGGAGAATGGTGTGAATGGAGTAAGAAGCCTTCTTTGAGCTGTCACAAAATATTTCCCCTTACACTGGTTTTGAACCCTTATAGATGCTAAGAACTCTTTAAATTCTTCTAAACCTATCAATTATATATTCACAAAATCAAAAGTAATCCAAGGTTCGAAAAGACCTTAGATTTCATGTAGTCCAATACAGGTACTATCTAACACTTCAAGTTCATCTCCAGTACATTTGCCTAGTAATCTTTCAACTTGTTTGCTTACTTCCAGTGATGGGAGAGCTCATTACTTCTTGAGACAATGATTTCCCACTTTAAATAGTGCTGAACATTAATCAATTATTTTTTATACTGAGTTAAGACTAGTTACCATGGAATCCCTCCTGCCACATACACATGTGTGCAGTATTATAAATTACCATTTAGAGAAATAAAGATGGCATCTAATTCCTCTTCCCATATAGCACAACGATGTCCATCCAAGTCTTCTCTTCTCCAAGCAAAACATTCCTCATTCTTTTACCATATCTCTCAGACCCAGCTTGTTTCACTGTATGTTAAGTCCCAATGTGTTGGTATGTTTAACAACTGCCTTTCTGGCTGAGGAAGGATGAGGGTGGATGGGTGTTGATTTGTAGCATTTGCCAATTTCTGTAGTGTAAATACTTCCATTGTTGCTGATTTTAAGCTACCAAAATGATGTCGCTGAATGCAGAATTAGGAAGAGATGCACGTAGTGCTAATCCACTGCTACAAGGACACCACTGGTCTTGGCCCCTTTATCCCCACTCAGGTCTTTGGAGTCAACTCTACAGCAAGTATTTGATCTACCTAAGAACAGATATTAACCCAGGATACATGGGACGCATGTGCCACCTCCTTGAATAAAAGCAGGCTTTCTACATTCTCCACCCTCTGGTCTCCATGAAAGTATGGAAATTCATCAGCCCCTTTCCAAATCAGAAAATAGTCAATTGGGGATCTACACTGTCTTTCTCAATAGATTGGCAATTAAATGTCATGTTCTCTAGTGACCAGAAAGAGTTAATGTGACTCTCTGTACCCATATTGTCTATATATCATGACCAATCTACCAGAGTAAATAAATTCTTCCTGAATCAAGAGGAGGGATTAGGTTCAGAGTACAGTCAGCCCTCCATATCTACAGGTTCAACCAACTGCAGATAAAAAATATTTGAAAATAATAATAAAAATAATACAACAATAAAAATAATGCAAATTTTTAGAATGCAGTGTAACAACTCTTTACATAGTGTTTACATCTTATTAGGTATCATAAGTAATCTAGAAATGATTTGAAGTATACAGGAGGATGCGCAGGTTCTATGCACTATATTATATAAGGGACTTGAGCATCCACAGATTTTGGTATCTATGGGGATCCTAGAATCAATCTCTCATGGATATAGAGGGGACGTCTGTAAAATTAATTCCTTCTAAAGGCATAGTTAATCTCAAATGCAGCGTATTATTCAGTCCTCATTCTTCAGAAAACAACTCTCAGATTTACTTTATTTATATCCAAAACTCTGAACTCCAACTGTCTGGTGCTAGTGAGTCATGGCTCACACTGCTTTCTGGTGAGGGTAAATTTGCTTGGTTAGGAATTCAATTGGCTTTACTCCCTCACATGGAAGTCTTGAATGGTCGCCTTTAAAATTCAGTTGGCAACATTTGTCCATTTTCCAACGACTTTTAGGCACCATACTAAAGATAAAACAAATGCTATTTTACATAGAAATACACACTAGACATTTACAAGAGGCTGAATCTGTCAAAACAGAAGCTGTAGGCGAGCCTTTTGCCGTGCTTTACCTTTCACTCCAGTTGTTTGGGAAGCTGTGTTTGGCTCCTCTCTCTAGACCTCATGGTCCAGAGATTCTTGAGCCTTCATCTCTTTTTACTTTTCCTTGTCCTGCTAGAAGACAAACTGGTAGAAATAGGCAAGAAGAGATTATTCAAAAATGAATGAATGGCTGATTATATATTTCTGAATGTGAATTTCCTGAAGTTTTTCACACATCTCTGTCTTGAATTATCTGTGCCCTAGATTTTTTTTTAAACAAAAGAGCATCACTGTCTTGTCAAGGTCAAACCTTCAGTACAACACAGTTTGGGTAAAGAGAGACATTAAAGGCTGAGGTGCCTGTGGTAAGGACAGAATCCTCAGTAGCCAGGCCAAGTGAGAGCAAGAGCAGCAGCAGGAATAGTGGTTAATGACCTCAGGGCCTCATTACTGCTTTTGGTGGCACATGATCTCCTCCTGGTGTCAGAAATGAAGACAGTGTTTGACGTTCTGTACCACCTTGAAGCCTCACTAGTCCAACAAGCCAAATGGTATGCAACAAAATCCCTGAAAATTGATAACATGAAGCAGTTACTTTGGTAGATTAAGCTGTCGGCATTTAGCTCTGTCAGACTCAAGAACTGCAGCTCTGAATCATTGCAATCCCATTTCTGCCTGTGCCAGTTTTCATCCAACATTTGTCTCTCCAGTTCAAAAGAATGTGGCTTTTCCACATGGTTCATATGTTCATGCACTTTGGATCCTGAGAATGTAGTCCTTTTAATTAAGGTCTAGAAGCCCTGATGCTAATTCAAATGCTAGTGAATGACGTCTGCTCCTGTCAGGGTACCTAACTGTATTCTCATTTCAGAATTTGGTGCTGGAGTAATGTCTGCAAAAGCCTGCTAGAGTGCTAAAGGGAAAAATAGCAGACACCAAATGGTTTCTGACTGTATTCTTTGTGCATACCTGCGAGGCATCCTCCAGAACATTCAGAAAAACCTTCGCAGGGCTTAGAGACCAGAGTCAACAAAATGTGGGTTATTCTTCATAGCTCACAACTCATTTTGCCATTCTGAGGTTCAACTCCATTGGCTCCATAACAGGCTTTTGCTGTATCTGCTGGCCAGTATCTCCTCTGCTAGGCACTGCTTCTGGTTCCGTGGGCTGCCATTTGGAGTCCTCAAGTCATCAAAGCTTCGTGAAGTTCCACAGTGAAGTGAAAGGAATGAGTCTCTCATTTTATTTACACTCTGTCAAATGAGTGCTGAGTTACAAACACATCTAAGTGACATAAAACAGTGTTCTCCAGATTGATCCTCCTCTCCCCATCTAAGGCTGTGTAATTAATTGGAGCCTCCCAGCCTGGTTCCCTGTCCAGTTAGAATAAATTATCTCCCAGATGCATCTCAGTCCCTCATGCAAGTAGAGTTGCATGCAAGGATACATCTAAATCCCAAACATGGGCACAGTTTAAACTCAGAATGGGACTTCTTGCTATATAAGATTGATCTTTTTGGTCCTTCCCAAGTATTGGCTAAGAGGTGAACAGTCTTCTTTCCAGAGAAAAATTAGAAGCTTGAGTCAAAGTCATGAGGAGAGTTGAGATCTTGATCTTGTTAATACTTGGATTCCTTCCCTAAATAACATCTACACCTTTTTCTGTAGCCATCACCAGGAGTTCCTCATAGGGTCAAGTGTTTTTAGCAAAGATCATGTATCTCAATTATTTTAAAGAATCCAGTGAACTTTCTAATGAGAGATTCTGGGGAAAAAATGTATTTGAATTGAGGTGAGTAAAAGAAGGAGAATTTTGTCAGAGAGCATACAAATACAAATACCCCTTTTGGCCACATCTGAAGTTGTGGAGTCCCAAAGCATTTCTGAGGAAAGAAGTGGTAATCAAATAACTGATATTCGAATTTAAAACAGCTAGCTAACAATTTTGCAATTAAGCAATTGTTTGCATTGAATAATTGGCAGCTACTTGAATACATTGAACTGCCATTTGTCTCTTTTCTCCCACCAAACCTGTTGGTGTATATTTGAAAACAAAGTGTAAATTCACTTCCTAAAAATTGGGAAAAATTAGTGAACTCAGAGCAAGCAGTAGAGTATAATGTAGAAATGTAAGAAAAGAATCAGTTTAAAAAAAGATGGAAATCAAAACTGCAAAAAATAACTCTGATCATCGTTATAGTCATGTCAGAATTCCTGACTATGAACCACATATGCAAAAATGAAGTCTGAAGCAAGGGCATTGCTAGGACACAGCTTTTCCAGTACTTTTACCTTGCAATGTCTGATTGGAGGCCATGAGATAGATAGCTGAGTTTCAATTTGTTTTAAAGAAGGAACTATTTTTTTTTAAATCAGAAGAGAACTGCCTTTTAATAAGAAAGCATGGTAATTAAGAGAGCAAGTTGTGGATTTAGACAGACCTGTTTTTAAATCTATTCTCCCCCACTTAACAGCTGCAACATTTCTGAGCTTTCATGATAAGAGGAGAGTAGTCCACCAAAATGTGTACTCCCTCTTCCTTAGTGTACGATTGTTACAGGGAAGTGGCTGCCCAGAAAAAACTACATTTTCCTGTTCCCCTTACATCTAGATGAGGCCATGTGACTAGTTTTCACTAATGAAATAGAATCTGAGGCCCCACAGTATAGTCAAGGCACAGTATGGAAGTAGCCAGTGTTTCCTGAAACACTTTATGGAGAAAAGTTACCCACAAATCAAGAACACCAGCACTGGATTATTTTATGAGTGAGAAGTAAATTTCTATTGCGTTAAGCAACTGAACTTTTCAGGTTCATTTGCAGCAGTAGTTACAGGTTCCTAATACAGATTCTGACTCCCCACTCTAAAGTGAGACTATGGATGTGTGTACATGCATATAAGCAGTTATGTGTCTCACCGGATTTATTGTCTAAGAGGTCATCAGAAAGAGCTGTGTCAGTAGAATGAGGACTGACATAGAGGACTGATATGGTTTGGTTTTGTGTCCCCACCCGAATCTCATCTCAAATTATAATACCTAGGAGTTGAAGGAGGAACCTGGCAGGAGATGATACAATCATGGGAGTGTTTTCCCCCATGCTGTTCAGATGATAGTGGGTGAGTTTTCATGAGATCTGATGGTTTTATAAGTGTTTGGCAAGTTCCTCCTTCGCCCACTTGACTCTCTCCTGCCACCCTGTGAAGAACGTGCCTGCTTCCCCTTCTACCATGATTGTAAGCTTTCTGAGGCTTCCCTATTCACGTGGAACTGTGAGTCAATTAAACCTCCTTCCTTCATAAATTATCCAATCTCTGGCAGTCTTTTATAGATGTGTGAAAACAGACTAATACAAGGACACAGGGGACTTTGGTTTGATTACAAGGGCTAGATAAGCAGGTGTTAGAAATATTTGATTGTGAAAGTCCTTTTATTAGGAGTTTTATCTTACATGAATCCTGTTCCCAGTGAAGAATCTTTAAAAGCAGAGCAATTTTCTAAACCTAATGAGCTCCAAAAAATGGTGGATAGGAGGCAAGACTAACTTGCAGCTCCCACTCGGACAGACAGAGCAGTGTGTGGAGACTCACATCAGCACTAATGATCAGGGAAATGCAAATCAAAACCACAATGAGATATCACCTTACTCCTGCAAGAATGACCATAATTAAAAAAAAGCATAATATATGGTGGTATGGATGTGGTGAAAAGGTAACACTTATACACTGTTGATGGGAATGTAAACTAGGTACAACCACGATGGCAAACAGTATGGAGATTCCTTAAAGAAATAAAAGTATATCTACCATTTGATTCAGCAATCTCACTACTAGGTATCTACCCAGAGGAAAAGAACTCATTATACAAAAAAGATAGTTGCACACACATGTTTATAGCAGCGCAATCAGCAATTGCAAAAATATGGAACCAGCCCATAGTTTTGTGGCTGAGTAGTAGTCCATGTATATATATATATATGTGTGTGTGTGTGTGTGTGTATATATATATATATGATATAAATATATGTATTTAGTTGGAGATATATATATATATATCCCATGGAGTACTACTCAGCCATAAAAAGGAATGAAATAATGGCATTCACAGCAACCTGAATGGAATTGGAGACAATTATTCCAAGTGAAGTAACTCAGGAATGGAAAACCAAACATCGTATGTTCTCACTTGTAAGTCGGAGCTAAGCTATGAGGACACAAAGGCATAAGAATGATACAGTGGACTTTGGAGACTTAGGAGAAAGGGTGGCAGGGTGAGGGATAAAAGACTACACATTGGGTATAGTGTATACAGCTCAGGTGATGGGTGCACCAAAATCTCAGATATCACCACTAAAGAACTTATTCATGTAAGCAAACATCAGTAAGTAAGCAAAGCTAATAAGCTCTGAGCCGTAGAAGTGTACACTCTGCTCACATCTCTCAAAAGGAATATCTTATTTATCTTTATATCCCCTAGTGCTTACTTGCTATGCTAACACATTGTAAGTAACCAATAAAATCTTGTTAAGTCAACCAAAACATCAACTGGTGAATAAATAAAATGTGGCATGTGATAAATGATGGAATGCTATTTTACAATAAAAAAAGAAGACCTAATACAGGCTACAACATGGATGGATCTTGAAAAAATGCTCGGTGAAAGAAGCCAGTCATAAAAGGCCATGAACTATATGATGTCATTTGCATATAATATCCAGAATAGGCAAATCTATGCAGACAAGAAGGTAGATTACTGGTTTCAGGAGGCTGGGGAGGTGACGGGAATGGGGAGTGATTGCTAATGGGTACAGGGCTTCTTTTCGGGTGATGATTAAAACATTCTAAAGTTGATTGTGGTGATGGTTGCACCCAACTCAGTGAATATACTAAAAACCATCGAATTGTTCATTGCAAATAGGTGGATGATATAATATGTCAATTATATCTCAATAAATCTGTTATACAAACATAAAAAGGAAAAAGGAAGATTTGATTGGGAAAGAAATGGAATGTTTCAGGAAATTCCTAGGTCAGCAGACAGATTAAGAGCAGTTTCTGAATCCAAATCTAAGCTCTAACACTTCACCAGCTGTGACCTTGGACAAATCACTTTACTTCTCTGTACTTTTGTCTTGTCGTTATTATTATAATCATTACAGTGCACACATACAGAAATGGAGATGCCAGTACGACAGCATGTCCATCAGGAAATCAGGCTCAGAGCCAAATGGTCTAAGCGCATCAGGCTTCACCTCCGTCGGTTTTGTCAGATCTATTTGGCATCTCTGGGTCTCCATTTTTACATCTCTAAATTGGGAATAGGGCATACTCTATCTACAGGGTTACTGGTGATAGTCAAGAAAAATAATTTTTGAAAGAGTTTTTTAAAAAGTAAAATGATATTGTAGAGGTTGGATTACCCAATAGTCAAACTGCTTTTTGTGTACATACAAAAACAACCAACAGTTTAGTGCCTTCACATGCAAATGAGCAAGGAGCATGATACGTCAGATGAGCCAGTAGTAGCAATTACCCACTTAGTCTATCAATGAATGTCACTGTAATAAATAATTCTGGAAACTCTCTTGGGGAGGAAATAAAACCAGTACTATTGGTTGGGTGCGGTGGCTCACACCTGTAATCCCAGCACTTTGGGAGGCCAAGGTGGGCAGATCACGAGGTCAGGAGTTCGAGACCAGCCTGGCCAACCTAAGGATACCTTGTCTCTATTAAAAATACAAAAATTAGCCGGGCATCATGGTAGGCACCTGTAATCCCAGCTATTCAGGAGGCTGAGGCAGGAGAATTGCTTGAACCCCATAAGCCGAGGTTGTAATGAGCCAAGATTGCACCACTGCATTCCAGCCTGGGCGACAGAGTGAGACTCTGTCTCAAAATAAATTTTTTTAAAAAGTACCGTTGCTTTACATTCACATACATTCATACCTTTTGTTTTTAACCACACCTAGTATTACTCAGCTTGAGCATGCATCATTCACTCGACTTGACCCTTAAAGATTTCTGAACACTTCCAAAATCAAATCTACCTTCAAAGCAAGATTTGCTGAGGGTATTGGATGAATGTGTCTCGGCAACAAAGGCAGTTCCAAAGGAGGCATTGCACAGCTGTTTTTTGCATTTTAATCCAATCTGTAAAATAATACTTTGCATGTTAAAGGATTTCCACAATAGTTTTTCCATGGGTATCACCATGACCCTGGTAAGGGTCCATACTGTTCTCAATTTACAGGTGTGTGCACTGAGTACCGGAAAAGCTATATGACTTAGCTCTGGTGATATGCATTGTGAGTGGCAGACCTGGACATAATTCAAACTATTTGCTTGGAAATGGGTGTATGCTTTCCCAAATGCCTATCTTGAGGGAAGAAACAGTCATTTGGTTATATATGTTTACTTTAAAGTCACTTGCCAGTGATTGCAAATGACTGAGAGGACGGTGACTGAACTAACAGAGTACAGTAGATACATTAAGGGTGGAGAAAAATGGATGGAGGTAAAATCAATGAAACTTGCTGTATCATTGGGTGTGTGAGCTTGAGGGTTAAAAGGAATGGCATTTAGAAGGATTCTGAAGTAGCGGATGCTTCTTGCTTTATTCACCCAGCAGCCTCCTCCATTCTTTTGGGAATTGTCTCTCTGCCCACTCCAATTTTCTGTTCCAGCAGGAGCTGTGATGTTCCCACATGACCCTCTCCCTTGGGCCACAAAGAAATGCTCCAGGGGTGAACATTTGGCTCAACTTTACTATTAAGGCCCCTTTTTCTCACTTTTTGATCTGTGGTCCCAGAGAACTCAATCAATCACTCTCCGAGTACCTATAAGTTGTAACATTGTAGAACTATGCTGTCCAATAGAAATATAATGTGAGCCAAGTATGTAATTTTAAATATTCTAATTGACACATTCAAAAAGAAACATGTGAATTTAATTTTAATAATTTTAATAATGTATTTTACTTAGCACCAATACATCCAATATGTTATCACCTTAATATGTAATCAATGTTCTCTTAATTAATGAGTTTTTTTGCATCTTTTTCATGCCTTCAGATACAGTCAGTGTATCTCAATTTGAACTAGTCATGAACTAGTCTCAAAATCCTGACCTCAAGCAATCCATTCGCCTAAGTTCTAGAACTACAGGCATGAGCCACTACACCTAGCCTGGATAATTCTTTGTAACAAATCAATTTCCTAAGTATTCCATTATTGGATTATAATAAATATAAGCCAAGAAAGGAAGAGCCTGAGAATAATAAATGCCTTGATAAGAAATTTTGTCAATGAATCTGTGAAGCAAACCTCTAGAAGAGGTCTCCATTGAACCTGAGCATTTCTCTGGCGATGCTGGTGGAAATTTCAAAGAGGAAAAGATATTTGTACAACTATATCCAAAGGAGACCAAAGCCAAAGAGGTCTGATTTAAAATAAAAGTGTAAAATTGTTCCTTTTCCACCTTAAATTTGTTAACGGAAAATGAAATTTGCAGGGGGCTAGAAGCACTGTTCTTCCTCTGGTTTCTCTACAGTTTTTCAGAAATTACCTGCCCTTTGTAAGAATGCTACTTATGGAAGAGGAAGAAACTATATTTTTAAATTTTTCTGACCCAGTCACACCCCAGCCAGCATTATTAGGATAATTATTGAAACAATGCTGCCCTCTAGAAATGTCTCAGAGTGGGCTTCCCCCGGCAAGCCTCTCCCCAAGCCACTTAGACACCTTCCTACACCTGCTGCATGACCCAAGGGGAAGGAAATTATCACCTGGACTGGCTCCAAAATGAGAATCAAACAATGGTAAAGATGAAATAACTGAGGCCCAGAATAGTCAAGTAACTTCCCCAAAGCCACACAGGTTGTCTCTGCCACAGCTGGAATTTGGAACCCAGATTTTTAAGTTGTTTTATTCTTCTCCCAACTCCCTCTTTCCCTCTCTTCCTTTTTCCTATTCCTCCCTTCCCTCTCAGAGTGGAAGTGGTTAACTTTTGGGGATTGAGTTATGGAGAAACTCTGAGTGGCGTCAGAATAAAAAAGGATCCTATTCTAATGAATGACCACAGTAATGAATTCCGTGTTTAGGTTATTTTAGGTTTTGGTGGAAGGAGGAAGAATCCCCAAGAGAGGGGCCACATTTCCCTGAAAATTCTCTTTTCAATTCAGGTTCCTGGGCCTCCAGCAAACCTTAAAATATTAACATAAGCCCACATTCACCTTTGTTCTCAGGCCATCGTTGTTGCACAAGGCAGCAATTGAAAGTTGTTATGGGTCTAAGCAGGGACAGGAGTATCTGCCACTCTAAATTCACTCCCCCATCCTAAAATGGTTTAGGGCAATCGCATATTTAGGGGTGGGCTAGAGAGCAAGGAGTACCGTGGCTTCTTCCAGCATATTCTCCAAAGTGAAGCCTCCCAAATATATTCATGGCAATATGTTGCAGGATGGTTATCTTTGTAATAAAAATATATCAGAGCGAAGTTCAACATCATTATCCATCACAGAAATGCAATTCAAAGCCCTAGCAAGATACCACTTCACACGCACTGGGATAGCTATAATCAAAAAGTCAGATAAGTGTTGACAAGGATGTGGAGAACTTGGAACTGTCACATACTGTTTGAGGGAATGTAAAATAGTATAACTACTTTGGAAAACAGTCTCACAGTTCTTTGAAAGGTGAAATATAAAGCTATCATATGCTCCAGCAATTCTACTCCAGGTATCTACCCAACAGAAATAAAAACATGTGTTCACACAAGAACTTGTACACCAATGTTCCTAGCAGGAACATTCATAATAGCCCAAAGGTGGAAACAGCCAAATGTCCATGAACTGAGTAGCGTATACACAAAATGTGGTATAAACATACAAGGACATTTTTAGCTACAAAAAGCAATGAAGTAATGATACATGCTACAATATAGATGAACCTTGAAAACACTATGCTAAGTGAAAGAAGCAGCCACAAAAGATCACATGAAATATGATTCCATTCATATGAAACATCCAAAATAGGTATATCCGTAGAGACAGAAAATAGATTAGTGGCTTCCAGGGGCTGAGGAGACAGGGGTGAATGAGGAGTCACTGTTAAAAAGTATTGGGTTGCTTTTTGGGCTGATGAAAATGTTCTGAAATTAGATTATGTTGATGGTTGTCCAATTATGTGCACAAACTGAAAAACATGTAACTATACACTTTACTTTTTATTTATTTATTTTTAAGAGACAGGGTCTCACTCTGTTACTCAGGCTGGGTAGAGTGGCGCAATGATAGCTCACTGCAGTGTCAAACTCCTGGGCTCAAGCAATCTTCCTGCCTCAGCCTCCCAATTAGCTAGGACCACAGGCATGTGCCACCACAGTGGCTAATTTAACTTTTTTTCTGAGTGACAGGATCTCACTATGTTGCCCAGGCTGGTCTCAAACTTCTCACCTCAAGTGATCCTCCCTATTAGCCCTCCCAAAGTGCTGGGATTACAGGTGTGAACCACTCTACCCAGCCTGAACTACACACTTCAAATGGGTGACGTATATGGAATGTGAATTATGTCTCAATAAAGCTGTTACCAAAATATAATAATTTTTTCAAAAGCTATCAGAGGAAATTGTGGCAAAGCAAGGGTCAGTCTGTTCCATATCCACTTACAAATCAGTGCTTAGACCAGTGAAATTTTCAGCAAAGGACAGGAGCTTCGTTTTCTTAAATGTTGCCAGCTTTCCCGGTCCAGTCTAGTTCAAAGTACAGCACCTTTTATAAGAATGGTGAATTGTCCAGCAAACCACCATGGCACGTGTATACCTATGTAATGAACCTGCACGTTCTGCACATGTACCCCAGAACTTAAAGTATTATTTAAGAAATTTTAAATTGTGGGCATAGGGAGCATAAGGATGGTTACCAGAGGCTGGAAAGGGTACTGAAAAAGTGGTGGGAAGGTGAGAATGGTTTTAAAAAATGAATTGTCTCAGTCTTTGTCAGAAAATGTTTTTGTTTCATCCTTACTCTTAAATAATAGTTAATCAGAGCAGAGTATATAGAGTTTAGAGGTCGAGAGTTTGCTCCCCAAATGCTGTATGCAGTTAGCCTAGATCTCTTCTCACTCCACTGCACCAGCCTTAGAGGGCTCAACAGCTTAATGGTCTGCTGTTAAGATCCCTCTTTGTTTTTTGCCCCTGGGGGTGTCCCTTCTTTATGTCAGGCTCAGCTGTTAGTTTTTTCTCAAACTTTACCCAACATTTCTCTGAGTCTCCAATGGCAAAAACCACAGTAGGTTATCTCTACCAAGTTGCTGAAACCAGAAGTGTCTGGTGCCCTTTTGGTGTGTGTATTACCCATCAATATTAAAGCTAAGTTAATCTTCCATGGAATGGGGATGCTGTTGGAAGACAGAGATAAGGAGTATCTAAAGGACTAATCATTTTTCTTCCTTATATACATCTTCCCTTTCCTTAGGGAGAAGTGAAAAGAAGGGAGAAATAAGTGCCAGCTACTGGTGGAACCATAAAAATGCCTTCCACTTTCTGAATCCTATACCCTTCCACACAGAATCTAGGCCCAAGATGTATATCTGCTCAAAGGGAAGATGTTTAGGAAAGAATCTTAGCCTCCTTCTTAGGCCAGAGCTCAGAACAGAGACTACTGCCCTCTGAAGCTAGAGCAAGACCCTGGGCAGAATCTCTTGAGCTCAGTAGAATTCCACAACTCTTGATTCTCTTCCTTGAATATTGAAGAAACTCCCCAAATACCTCCAGGAAGATTCACATCTGGATCTAAGGCAGGGAAAGAGAAAAGCAGGACCATTTTCGCTCAGGCCTCCAACTTTATGAACTTCAAATATTGGTTGCTGTTTGGTGGCAAATTTGTTCAAGAGAAGAGGGTGAGTGCTCACAGGAGCCGTCTGGATCTGAATAACAAAGCTGTACATATAGTGGAGCAGTTGCATGTGTGGCTCTAGGGCCAGACTGCAAGTGCTCAAATCCCAGCTCTACCGCTTCTTACCTCTGTAGCCCTGGGCCAGTTAGTTAACCTTTTTGTGGCTCAGATTCCTGGTCTGTAAAATAGGATTAATGAGACCACCCCCCTCTCAGAGTTGTTGTAAAGATTACATGAGGTAATCTAGGTAATGCAATTAGTCCAGACCTTGGGCCTGTGTTAAGTGCTCAATAGTTCAGTGCTCTCTAGGTGCTAACGAACTGTGGCTTTTGCCAGTTTTGTCTGATTTACTTTTAAACCTGCCCCCCACAGTTTAAATAGGACTCCTAAAGAGATTGGATTCTCAATATGTCCCAACTAGTTGTATCCTAACCCACTCAATTCCCAACACCCTCATGGACAAGCAAGTGTAAGAGAGGAAACATTCTTTTCCTCTACCTTCTTAGTTCTATAATTGGGACCCGAAAATTACACTAATGAAAGACAGACTAACAGGAGGAAAGACATGCAAATTTTGTTTGATATTAATATTTTAATTGTTACACGCACTGGGGCTTTTAGAGAAAAGATGTTGAAGACACAAAGAAGTGGTGAGATCCAGGGGCTTATATGCCTTTTGAATATAAGGTAAATTATGGAGAAGTGACAAAACAAAGGAAAAGAGGTTTGGGCTTCTAGGGGCAGTAAATTGTGGGAAGGTAAATATATAGGTGTCTTGGGTGACAGGTCCACTAAACTCTCAGACTTCATCACTATGCAATTCATCCATGTAACAAAAAGCACTTGTACCCTCAAGAACTACACATATATGTATATATGAAACTAATAGAAGATACAGGTTATTTTAGAAAAGTTTGGTTATGCAGACCTATCTTCGTGCTGACTTTCTGTCTGTAGTGATGACGGTTGCTTTCTCATGGTATAGGAGAGGAGAGAAGAAACATCTTCACAAAGGGAAATTTATGTCCTACCTTTACACATATGGAGGTGCAAGGAACTCTTTCTGCATTTGCTGCTCCTTAATTGCCCCTAGCTCAAAACAATCACAATGCTAAAGTGGCATATTTGGGGGTGGCATATTCTGATCCCCTTCAACAGATAATAACAAGATCTTACATTTGTATGTCTTGCATTTGATTTTTCCAAGCACCATCACAAATCTTTACCCCACAATGCCATGAAGTTTGCAGGACAATGATGATTACTCCTATTTTAGAGAAGAGGAAACTGAAGTCTCAAGAAATACAGTGTCATGCCTGTTTAAAACTATCCAGCTTGTTAGAGGGGGAGACAGAAGTACTCAAAGTCAAGTCTTGGCTGGGCGTGGTAGCTCATGTCTGTAATCCCAACACTTTGGGAGGCCAAGGCAGGCCAATCACCACCTGAGGTCAGGAGTTCAAGACCAGCCTGGTCAACATGGCAAAACTCCATCTCTACTAAAAATAACAAAAATCAGCCAGGCATGGTGGTGGGTGCCTATAATCCCAGCTACTCAGGAGGCTGAGGCATGAGAATCACTTGAGCCCAGGAGGCTGAGATTGCAGTAAGCTGAGATTGTGCCACTGCACTCTGGCCTGGGCAGCAGAGCAAGATTTCGTCTCAAAAAAAAAAAAGAAAGAAAGAAAAGAAAAGTCAAGTCTCCCCCTTCAGTGTCATTTCAACCTATTACAATATCTATTCTCCCATAACCCTTCGCTTTGGTCATAAGAGATCTAGCAGCTTGCTTCCTCTGTCCCACAGTTGTTCAAATTGCTTTCAAACTACGTGAGGAGGAAGAAAACACATGATTCCTAGGGGCCTAATCTCTTATAGCATGAGTTATTTTATCTGTAACATTCTGGTTGGAGAGTGAGGTTGAGAGTGCCTCAGTCTCAAGCAATGACCCATTGGAAGAAATGGAGGGGAAGATTCCCTCATTTGATCTGATGAAAGTAGTCCAGTGTAGTCCAGTAGTCCAGTGGACTGAGCCTGGCTGAGCCCAAAGTGACACTCAGAAATGACTAGGAACTTTCTGAGGCATTCATAACTCTGCAGCAGCCTGAGCCTGTACTTGCATGGGAATAGTGGTCTTTAAGAGAAAGCTCTCTATACTGTTTCCTGAGGAGTAGAAAC
This sequence comes from Callithrix jacchus, assembly GCF_049354715.1. Classification (NCBI taxonomy): domain Eukaryota; kingdom Metazoa; phylum Chordata; class Mammalia; order Primates; family Cebidae; genus Callithrix; species Callithrix jacchus. The sequence continues at coordinate 106,864,927 of NC_133524.1, read as the reverse complement.
AGAGATGAGGTTGGTGGGTGAGAGGATGGCAGGAGGATGAAAGAATAGGAAATTGTAGCATTTGCTCTCCAGCTGTGCCCTAAAGACTGGTTCTGTGGAGAGGGTTCCTGGCACGTTGTCACCTGGAATAAAATTATTTAGAAGAGATTCCTGGATTTATAGCACCTCGGGTGAGTCTCGACTCACCAGGTAGAAGAACACAGAAACGGGGGCTGATGCATGGGTCTGGATAGAGGACCTGAGAACCATTGTTCTTGACACAGGAATCAAGTCTGAACATTTGAGCAAGGGCAGGGAGATATTGCTGCAGGAAGAAGCTGAAGCTGCTTTTCTCATAGGGGCCTCATTGAGTCGCATGGCCCCTGTGAGAAGCAATATTGTTTCGATGTCCAGGTGCTAATGTGTGGCACAGAATTCAAAGAGGCATTTCCACCCTTCTGGGCAGAGCCATCAGTTCTGTCAGCCAACACTGCCAAAGAGAGGGCAGCAACACTTAGGCTCCACTCAGGTGTGCAGCTGTGATCACCCCAGAACCCACGCCTGCCCTGAGAAGGGGTTTCTGTGTTTTCACAGATATAGGCACCCACCAGTAGCTGGATGGGGTATAGTGGAACCCCTCAAGTGACAATGTGGGCAGCTGACCCCCACGGGGCAGGGTAGGAATCAAAGAACAAGAGAAAGCTATCTCAGAGTGTGCAAAACTTCTGAGACCTGCCACAAATAATTGGAGGAAATCTTCAATGGATTGAGGTCCTGTAACACAGGTGGGGACAGGAATCCATGACATCCGAGATTTTCCTACTTATGGGACTTTATTTTTACCCATGGGCCAGGGAGGCCTGCAGAAACTTGAAACCCCATTTTATAGCAAATGAAATTGTGTCAAGTACTTGGGCACATGATAGCCCAGCTCCATGTAGACACTAAGGGGCTCTTAGAACATTTCAAAATAAAACCTTCAGGGTGGGTAGAAGAACAGGGAGTGAGCTCTGGCAGGGTATGATTGGGCTTGATTTATTCCATTTATCTCTAGCGATGTTAGCTTGAAGGAGAGGAGCGGCAAAAACAAAAAGAAGAAGAATAGCTATGGAGAAAAATAAAGAAAAGAATTGCCATCCTTCTCCATTTATTGTGGCCGTAAGAAAATCAGGTTCATTTTTAGGACATGGTCCTTTCTGTATACATTTTTCCAGCCATAAGTTGTGAAGCCTATAATATCCATTTCTTTTGAGCAGAGAGAAAACTCGACAGTGCTTTTCCTAGCTAAGAGCAATCCTGGCTGAAAAAGGACATCCAAGCTCCACTTGGTCTTAGACTGGCCTAGGTGTGAGCCATCAGGCCCAGAGAGGAAGGGGAAAGGTGGGTCCCCAGGGGCCGGTCATCTCTCTTTCTGGAATTCATAGTTCCTGACTTACCGCACCTTCTTTCTCCTGAGGCAAAAGCACTAGTGACTGAGGCAGCTGCAGACAACCCACACAGCCGGATTCTTATGTACTGTATCATGGGTCTGCCAATTTGTCTGTCTTTCCTGAGAATCATTTTCCTCTTCCTGAAATCAGACCCAAATCTTAGGGTAATGGGGCAGTGGACTTGACTCCTCAGAGAAGGTTAGGTGTCTATCCCTGAATTACCATCTCTGCTGCCACCACCCTAGATTGAGTCACTGGGCCAGTCACCTGGACTATTGCAGTAGAGGGCTCAGCTGCTCTCTGATCCCTTCCTCCATCCTGTCTCCAAATTGTTGTCAACTTAACTATCTAAATTAAGTTTCTAATTATGTCTCTCCCGTTGTTGAAAGATCTTTAACTCAATTATATGTACTACTATTGAATAGATAAATTGGTTCTATTTGTATCAAATTCCCCATTGTCCTGATTTCTTTTCTTCACAGTCTTCACAATTTCAGCCTAAGTTCAGTGTGTTCTTGTTCTCCCCACTCCATTGGAATTGAATGTTCACATCAGCAGGATTCTTATCTGTCTGTCCCCCAAACAGTAGCTGCCATAGGTTAGATGACTAATATTGGTTGAATAAAGGACTCAGAAAATCAAATTCTAGTAGCCACAATGAACTCTTTTTTCATAAATGAAGTTTATTTACTTTAATGATTATAAATGTAATACATGCTTACTGCAGAGAATGTGGAAAGTACAGAGAGGTAGAAAGAAGAAAATAAAAACTACCCATAACCCCACCACCTGAAAGCAAGCACTGCGCACATTATGTTGTCACTATGCCTGTTTAAAGACCAAGACCCTCATCAAGAGTGCTGGCCATGAAGCATGACAGCCAAGGGGAGCAAGGGCAATTGACAACTGAGGGGGTCACCCAGAGGTCAGAGCTAGAGAACCCGCACTGAGGGACAAGACAAAGGCCATAAACAACAGCTCAAGAGGTCAGAAGCTTACAACACAATAACAAGTTGTGTTATGGTAAGAATGTAGTGAGATGTTGCTTGCCAAGAGTTTAGCCCAGTGCCTGTGACACGATACACTATCAATAACTAGCAGCCATTATACTGTCACTATTATTACTATTATGGGTCAAAATGAATGTTTCAGGATGGATACTATAAACAGGGCAAGGGCCCTGGAGACCCATGTTAGGTGCTATGAGTTGGGGCATATGGGGCAAGTCTACTGGATTACGAGGGTGGTATAGGAGTGGGCATCACTCTCCTTATAGGCTCCCTTGTCAGGTGGAATAGAAACAGGTCTTTCTCAAGTTTGCCTGCTGACACATGGCAAGATACTCTAAGGTGTTATTTGTTTGTTTGTTTTCAGATGAAGTCTCACTCTATTGCCAGGCTGGAGTGCATTGGTGCAATCTTGGCTCACTGAACCTCCCAGGTTTAAGCGATCCTCTGGCCTCAGACTCCCAAGTAGCTGGGACTACAGGTACGTGCCACCATGCCCAGCTAATTTTTTGTATTTTTATTAGAGACGGTGTTTCACCATGTTGGCCAGAATGGTCTCGATTTCTTGACCTCGTGATCCACCCATCTTGGCCTCCCACAATCCTAGGATCACAGGTGTGACCCACCGCGCCTGGCCACTCTAAGGTGTTTTGAGGTAAGATATGATTTATCCTGCCTACACTTCCCCCTGTACCAAGAAGTAGTACTGGCCTCAGTCGTGATGAGAGTTCAGAACCTCACACACCATACACTCTTGTATTCCACACTCTGATTGTCAAGGCAGGTCATAGGCATGTGGGTGAAAGAGAAGGTCACATCAGCCAAGTGAGAGGTATCCTGCCTAGACCTCCCCCTGTACCAAGAACTAGTACTGGCCTCGGTGGTGATAGGAATTCAGAACCTCACACACCGTACTCTTATAGTCCACACTCTGATTGTCAAGGCAGGTCATAGGCATGTGGGTGAAAGGGAAGGTCAAATCAGTCAAGTGAGAGGTATCCTGCCTAGACTTCCCCCCTGTACCAAGAACTAGTACTGGCCTCGGTGGTGATGGGAGTTCAGAACCTCACATACCATACTCTTATAGTCCACACTCTGATTGTCAAGGCAGGTCATAGGCATGTGGGTGAAAGGGAAGGTCAAATCAGTCAAGTGAGAGGTATCCTGCCTAGACTTCCCCCCTGTACCAAGAACTAGTACTGGCCTCAGTGGTGATGGGAGTTCAGAACCTCACATACCATACTCTTATAGTCCACACTCTGATTGTCAAGGCAGGTCATAGGCATGTGGGTGAAAGGGAAGGTCACATCAGCCAAGTGAGAGGTATCCTGCCTAGACCTCCCCCTGTACCAAGAACTAGTACTGGCCTCGGTGGTGATAGGAATTCAGAACCTCACACACCGTACTCTTATAGTCCACACTCTGATTGTCAAGGCAGGTCATAGGCATGTGGGTGAAAGGGAAGGTCAAATCAGCCAAGTGAGAGGTATCCTGCCTAGACTTCCCCCCTGTACCAAGAACTAGTACTGGCCTCGGTGGTGATGGGAGTTCAGAACCTCACACACCATACTCTTATAGTCCACACTCTGATTGTCAAGGCAGGTCATAGGCATGTGGGTGAAAGGGAAGGTCAAATCAGCCAAGTGAGAGGTATCCTGCCTAGACTTCCCCCCTGTACCAAGAACTAGTACTGGCCTCGGTGGTGATGGGAGTTCAGAACCTCACACACCATACTCTTATAGTCCACACTCTGATTGTCAAGGCAGGTCATAGGCATGTGGGTGAAAGGGAAGGTCAAATCAGCCAAGTGAGAGGTAAGGTGGGATGTGCCTGGAGGGGGAGGCTGAAGGGTGAAGGCAACAAGGTTTGTGATGTAGTTGAATGGAATGGGTCCAGGAACCAGTCCTCCAGTTAGCAGCCCAGTCAGATATCACAGCAGAAGATTCCATGGAGTTTTACTTGTTGGTATGGGCCTTCTGATGATGGCCTGTGCTCTGTCCAAGGTGGTCATGAAGACCTTCTTGGGGGTCTTCATGCTCTTTCAGGTAGTAACAACGTTTGGGAACATGCTGGTGCTGCGAATGAGAAAAAGACAACAGAGGTAAGAGCCACACTTACTATGACAAGGAGTGTTCTGCCTGGATAAGCTCTATAATTTAGCAGATTGAGGCACTTCGCTAATTTATCTCACTTGCATACAGTGTGACCAAGGACTAGGGTCATCTAATTCCCTAGTGACCTGACTCCACAACACATGTTACTGTAGATGAGCCCCAGCTCCCAAAAGACCCATCTCTTAGAATTGAACTTGGAACAACGGAAGAATTGGGACTGAGGCCAGTCAGTTCCCTCATAATCAGAAGAATTGGTACTTCAACTATCCCACATCCTCAGTAAGCTGGGCTTGACATGGCTCCTCAAAGTAGTTAGTATACCCCAAATAACTGCAGAACCATGCTCACTTGGTGAAACTCCAGCTTGGTGCTCATGGTCTAGGAGCTCTATGCCTGCCCTTTGCCTTTTCCCGATTCTACTCAAGGAAGCAGGATATATTCCCTATCATGACCTCCTTATTTCTCTGCTCAAAAACCTTCAGTGGATTTCCCCCTCATTACCTCCTCAGTCTGCTGCTGAGAGCTCAATTCATTCTCCGTGGCCTCCTCATTATTCTGCTTACAGGCTGTTGGCAGGACCTGGCTTGAGTTGCCCGGGGAATCCTTCTCTTCCGCCAGCTGGCACTCAGTGTAGAGAGACCTGTCTATCAGCTCCTTTAGGCTGCCAGCCACCTTCAGGAAGATCCGACCCATTTTGGTGGCAACAGCTTCTGAGAGTCCTTCCAGAAACCTGGTCCGTAGAATGGCATCAGACCAAGATAAATGTCGGGTCAGCAGCAGGAAGTCGGTGGCATACTGCCTGACTGACTTTTGGCCCTGTTTGGGATGGCAAAGAACAGCACTGAGGACGTCTATCTCAGATAGGGAGTCATATAAGCCCTGGGATCTTCTCAGGAAAGATGTATTTTCATCTGAGAGTGGGCGTCCTACCTCCATCTGCAAGATGAACCACCTCTCTGGTGCTCCCAGGTGAAGTGACACCAGAAATGCCATTCTCTCTGAATCATCCAAAAACCCTTTCATTTGCTTCTCCTCATCAATCTCCATCTCTTCCTCCACAGGGCATGAGCCCCGGGCTGCTTCCTGCTCTTCTAAGAGGTAACAGAGTGCCGGGGTCAACATTCCGAAGGATGGCACTTCCTCTCGTGGTGGGTTTGTAGTTTCAGGAACTGTGGCAGTCATGTATGGTCTGGGCTTTGATCCAGAGGCTGTGATGTGAATGTGAGAGGTGGATGCCTCTCCAGAGTCTTCGGCTTTGATTTCCAGAGTGGGCATCACTCCAAAGGCTGTCTGTGGGGTGGACGTTGTTCCAGAGCCTGGGGCCCTCATTAGTGGTGTGGACATCCCTCTAGAGTCTGTGGCTGTCATTTTTGGCCTGGACACCCCCATGCCACATCCAGAGGCTGTGGCTCTCGGTAGTGGCATGGACATCATTCCAGAAACTGAGGCTCTCATAAATGATGTGGACATTGCTCCAGAAGCAGAGCCTCTGATTGGCACTGTGGCCATCCCTCTGGACACTGTGTATGTTGTTTGTGGCACGGACATAGATCTAGAGTTTGCAACACTGGTTTGCAAAGTGGACATTGTTCCAGAGACCATGGTTTCCATCAGTGGCATAGACATCTCTTTGGAAGCCATGGATGACATCAAAGGCATGGGCATTGTTCCAGAGGCCAGGGCTCTCATTAACTCTGTGGACACAGCTTCACAGGCTGAGGGTCTCCTTAGTGGTGTGAACATAGTTCCAGAGGCTGGAGCTATTACTAGTGGTGGCGACACCCCTACAGAGGCTGGGACTCTCATTGGTAGTGTGCACATGTCTCCAGAAGCTGTGGGCATCATTTGTGGTGCGGATGTCACTCCAGAGGCTGTGGATCTCATCAGCGGCATGGACATTGCTCCAGAGATGGGCGCATTCACTTGTGGCATGGACATCATTCCAGAGGCTGTGGCTGTCATTTGTGGAGCAGACATGGCTCCATAAGCCGGGGCTCTCAGAGGCGTGGCTATCTCTCCAGAAGCTGGAGCTCTCATTAGTGGTAGGGACATCTCTCCGGAGGATGAAGCCCTTGTGAGCAGCGAGGGCCTCTCTCCAGAGCCTGAGGTTCTCATTAGTGGTGTGGACATTGCTTCAGAGGTCCAAGCTCTCCTTGTTGGTGTGGACATCATATCAGAGGTTGGGGCACTCATCTGCATACCTGCAGCAGTCATGGATCTCAGGAACAACACGGACATTCCTCCAGGATCTTGGGTGCTCACTGGCTGGCTGGGCATCTTTCCAGAAGCTGTGGCTCTCAGTGATGCAGGTATTTCTCCTGGGTCTTGAGCTCTCATTAGTGGCATGGACATCCCTCCAGAGATTATGTCTGTCATTTGTGATGTGGACATTGCTCCAGAAGCTGCATCTCTCATTAGCAGTGAAGACATTCCTCCAGAGGCTGTGTATGTCATTTGCGGCATGGACAGAGCTCCAGAAGATGCGTCTCTCATTAGCAGTGTGGACACTGCTCCAGAAGTTGTGGTTGTCATTCGTTCCATTGTTCCAGAGGCTTGGGGTGTCATGAGTGGCTGGGACAATGCTCCAGAGGCCAGAGCTCTCATTTGTGGACAGGACATCATACCTGGGGCTGCGTCTCTCATTAACAGTGTGGATGTTGCTCCAGAGGTTTGGGCTGTCATTAGTGGGGTGGACATTGCTCCAGAAGTCGTGGCTTTCATTTGCGGTGCAGATGTCAGTCCTGAGGCCGTGGTTCTCATTTGTGGCATAGACATTGTTTCAGAGGCTGTGGCCACAATTGACTGGGTGGACATTGCTCCAGATGCTGGAGCTCTCCTCAGTGGCATGGACATCTTTCTAGAGGCCGAGGTTCTCGTGCGCCGTTTGGCCGTGGCTTTCCTAGAGCGTTTGGGCCTTGCTCTAGAAGTTTTGGACATTGTTGACTGTGTGGACATTACTCTAGAGTCGGTGGCTGACATTTGCTCTGTGGACATCACTTCAGAGCTTGTGACTGTCATCAGTGGGGTGGTCATGGCTTCAGAAACTGGAACTGTCTTTTGCAATGCAGACATATTTCCAGAGGCTGGGTCTCCCATTAGTGGTGTGGACATTGCTCCAGAGTCTGAAGCTCTTACTGGTGATGCACACATCACCCCAGAGGCTGTACCTCTCAGTGGCAGAGTAGACATGATTTCAGAGTCTAGATTTTGTGTTGACCATGGGCCCATCACTCCAGAGCCTTGGACTGACATAATCTGGGTGGGCATCATTCCAGAAGGTAGGGCCATCATGACTGCTGGGGACATTGCTTCAGCATTTGGAGCTGGCTTTGGTAATATGGACATTTCTCCAGCATCTGGGACTGACGGTAGCTGTGTGGACATTACTTCAGAGTCTGGAGCTAACATTAACAGTGAAGACATTACTCCAGTGTGTGGGTCTGACATGATTGGGGTAGATATTCCCCCAGAGTTTTGGATGCTTGTTTCCTGGGTTGGTATTCCTTCAGAAGCCAGAGCTGACATTATCAGTGAGGATATCGCTTCAGAGTCTGTGCCTGACATTAGCAGCGAAGATATCTCTCCAGAGGCCAAGGCAGTCATGAGTACTTTGGACATTGCTTCAGTGTCTTCATCTGTAATTTGCAATGGGGACATTTCCTCAGAGCTGGGAGCTGGCACTGGCTGTGTAGACATCACTCCAGGATTCATATCTGGCATTAGGATTGGGGATATCTCTCCAGAATCTGGGGCTAGCATTAATGGTGTGGACATTGCCTCAGAGGATGAAGTGCTCATTATAGGTGTAGACACCGCTCCAGAGGATGGAGTTGGCATTGGCAATGGTGATATCTCTGCAGAATCTGGTGCTACCATTAGTGTTGTGGACATTGTTCCAAAGTCAGGAATTGTCATCATCTCTGGGGACATTAACCCATACTCTGAAATAGACAGCAATGGGGACAATGTTTCAGAATCGAAGCCTGGCATCAGCAATGGGGACAGTGCCCCGGAGTCTGAGGCTGGCATTAGCAATGGGGAAAGTTCCCCAGAGTCTGAGGTTGGCATTAGGGGTGGGGACAAGGCTCCAGAGTTTGGTACTCCCATTAGAGGTGCAGACATGTTGTCAAAGGCTGGAGATGTCATCAACTGTACGGATGTCCCTCCAGGATCTGAGGCTGAAGTCGAGACTACAGGCAACTGTATATGAGAATGCAGAATCTGGACATCTGCTCTGGTCTCTGTCACTGGTCTAGAGAAGGCCATCTGCTTGTTTGGGGGCTCATCATTTTCCTCCCTCGTTGTATTGTTGAATTGCAGTGAGTGTAAGGGTATTGACATGTCTGCCACAGCAACAGGACAGTGTAGAGGAAGCCCCTTCCTGCTGAAGCCCAAGCGGCAAGAAAATCTGCAAACAAGAACCAAGTTTAGAGGTCAAAAGCCAATATTGGGAAATAGACAAATTGTTCATGGTGGAGACTTGTTTTATGCGTTGTCAGGTATATGGCATTGAAGGTTAGGCTATCAACGACTTTGGAGCTGGAGCAAATACCCCTTCTGCCTCTATCCTTTTCAAACCAACCCACCCAGTTACACAGCACAGCTTCTCAGTTTGTAAATGCTATAAATGCCAGCAAACTCCGCCGCCGGGAGCTTGGACAGTCCTGACTCAAATAAAGCAGCAGCACCACCTTCTGGCCAAGTGTAAGAAGTGCAGGTTCCTAGGCTGTATTCTATCCCAAGGCAGTACTCGCAAGCTAGCCAAGGTACTGACAGGCCTGAATGAGAAAGCCCTTTGCCCCAAGATAATCATTAGTTCCTGGGCTCATTAAATTCTGCCAATGATTTAATCTTCATTTAACTACTCTGATGGCCCTCAATGTTCTCCTAAGGAAAAGGGGGACATTTATCTGATCAATGACTGAGAGCAACATTCCATGAACTGAAACTTCTGCTTGTTATTTTCATTATCATTATTAATAACAGCAACCACCACCCTATTACTACTATTTATTGCTTCCCACAGTATGTGCCAGGCACTGTACTTTAGACAACTATCCACAACTTCCTATAACATGAGGGCCTTTGTAAGCATTACCCCATTTGGGCCTTACAATCTCCTGGGCAACAGATAATATTACTATCCCCATTTTACCGCCTTTCTCAGATTTGCGAAGTTCAAGGCTAAAATGGGGTCACTGTGACAGTGACAAACTGTAGATCATTGACTCTGACCCCCTCCTGGGGGTTGCCTAGTGTTTGGCATCCCTGAGCTTGCATTCAATTATTTCTCTGGCATCCTAGACCACGGGCCACTTAAAGCCCAGTCTCTAGCATGTACAAGTTTCAAGTTTTTCTGATGACATGGGGATGGGCAATCCCAGAGCCTCACCCCTTCAGCCTGCTCCAATAAGCAGCCCCAAAAGGGGCTTCTGAACACATGGCTTGGAAGCCAGTGCAAATATTACACAATGTTGACATGTTCCCACAGCCTACCCATGCCAAAACCAGAAACTTGCTACTTTGGGACAATATCACAAAAGTCATCAACTCATGGAATTGTGATTCCATAATAATGAGAAAACTTGCAACAGAAATGCTAACAGTGAACTGCTCTTTAGCATGTACTGACTGGCAAGCACTCTGCCAGGCACTTTACATGTATCATCTCCTGTGGTCCCCATAGCAACACTAAGAGATTTCGGTTGTAGTCTTCATCTCACAAATGAGAAAATTCAGACGCAAAGAAGCTTAATAATTTCTCTGCAGACACATGGATTCCTGAGTCCATCCAGTTCCAGAGCCCCCTACTCTTCACCACTGTGCTGTAAGGATCAACCTCTCCCCGTTTCGCCCTACCGAAACCGCTATGTTTGTCTCCAGCCTGGACAATCCCAAGATGGGGTGTCATAAAAGAAATGCTGGCCTCCTGCTAACACCCTGGTTCTTGTAATAATTGGTGCAATGGGAAAGATGAGTCAAAAGGGCAGCCACAGACCTCCACCTCCCAACTTCAGAAAAATTTCTGAACATGCCACAGTTTCCTACCAGGCAAAACCCAGAAAGATCTTACCTTGCCAGTGACAGAGAGAAGGCAGAGAGTATCCTATGCGCCCCTAGCTCATTTATTCTGGCCAATTAACTTATACCTCGTGCCAACCAGTTCCTTAAAGTAAGACCCAATACCAGCAGCTGTTCTTTGCAATCTCTCTTTGCTATCCCCTGCCACGCCCCCCTGCCCACCAGCCAGCCTGCCCGCCCACCCGCCCCACTGCTCCTGACTTGCTACTGCTTGCTCTGTCTTTCTGGTCCCAGATTCCTGCCTCTATATAGGCTCTGACATTTGCCTCTGGCCGCCTTTCACTTGACAGTCCTCCAGAAGCTCTGCTTTAGCACTTGGCCTATGCAACTCCACCCCTCTTCCCTGTTGCCCCCAACAGTCCCACCAGCCTGTGCCCCACCCTACTCTGCCTACCTCTGGCAGTCCCAAAGAAAAGAGGAGATTAACACAATTAAAGAGATGAGACGAGAAGGATCCTGGCTCAGGAAACAAGATATATGGCCTCTGTGGCTGAGCAGACACAGGAGTCCTGGGATCCAGGCACCGCAACTGATACTACATAGAAGCACAGGTAGAGGGCTTGAGGGAAGGGAACTGAGGCTGGGGATTGAGTGGAGCAGCATCAGAAATGTTCAAAGAGGTTCAGATGCAGAAGAGGGTTTGGGAGGATGGTCAGTGGGGGCTGGCGAGCAAACACCTTAATAGAGCCCTGCAATGGTCATGATAACAAAGGCAATTTACCCCAGGGTCAGAGACACGGAGGAGAATCCAGCCACCAGTATCCCTGCCACAGAACTAGGATTCAACAGCAGTGCTCCGTGGATTTCAGACCACTAGCAAGAAAAACACCAGCCTTGAGCATACCAGGTGGGGGCTTCTTCATACAAACAGGGCTACAGCCTGCTTTCTAGAACTGGGGCACAAGGTCAGAGTAGAACTAGCAGAAAGGTTTATCAGCGTCCTCTAGTTGTCCTGAATTGGTGCAGGCAGTCAAAGGGGAGAAACCCTCAGTCTAAGGGGAGAATTGGTCCCTGAGCCTTGCATAGGGCAAAGCCTCCAGGTGAACTTCAAGCAGCCCTGTTCTACATCCCTCTATAGAGATATAGATTTTGACAAGGGAGGCATTGAGGTCATTATAAACCTCATAGTTAGTAACCAACAAAAACTGAGCACTTGGGCTAAGCACTACACATGCATTCTATCCTTCTGACCTCCCAGCAACACCTGTAAGGTAGGCACTGACATCATTCCCATTTTATACACAAGGAAATTAGCTTGGAGAAGTCTATGTGACCGCAGTCACATTAAAAAAACAAACCGATTTCAGCCCTGGTCATTCTGACCGAAACCATTTTATCTCTCTGTAATCAGACAAGTGATTAGAAACTCTGAGCACTCTGCTCACTGCCACCTCCCCCACACCCCCACACTGCAAAGCAAGGAAACTTTCTTACCACAGATGGCTGAAGCCTTGCGGTAATAACAACAACAACAACTGATCTTGCTTGAACTCTTCCCACTTGCCAAGAACAGGGCTGAGGGCTTCACAAACATTATCTCATTTGATGTGTACAATTACCCCATAAGCTAGGTCCTTTTAATTCTTAGTATACAGGTAAGGAAACTGAGCCTCTGTGAGGTGAACTGACATGACCAAAAGCACACAGTTCTCTGTGACTCCAGAGCTCACTACACTATAGTACTCGAAAGAAAAATTCCAGTCACTCTCCTTTCTCCCGAAAGCCAAAAAAAAGTCACAGAATAGCATTCAGTTAACAATGGCCTCACAACAGCAACTTTTATTATTATTAATATACCTGACAATCAAAGCTAATGTTCACTGTGCCAGGAGCTGCACTAAGTGTTTTACCTTACACGATCTCATTTGATACAACATCCCTGTGAGGTAGGTTCTATTAGCACCTTCATTTTCCAGATGAGAAACCAGAGGCACAGAGAGGTTAACTAGCTTTCCCCATGTCACACAGCTCCAGCCCATTATTCTAACATAACAATTTTGGAAATCACCTAAATGCCTAATGCTAGAACACAACTTGCTTAATGAGTAAACAAATCATGGTGCAAATGTAGTAGCCACTAATGTAGCCACTGAAAATACGTTCTAATGTGTACATGAGGGTCTAATTTTTATAAAAATAAATGTGTAGACTTTTGCATAGGAAAAAATAAAATCTGGAAGGATATATACCAAAATGCCAACAGTGACCACAGTTGAATTATGGGATTAGAGAGGATGTTTTATTTTCATTTTTCTTATCTGTATTTTCTCATTGGTCTATAATGGACCCATAATGCAAAAAGGAAAAAACTAACAAAAGTTCCTTTTATTTTTTTTTGAGATATGTTTCCCTAGGGTTCTTTCTCAAGCCCTTTTCACTCCTCTCTTTGTACACTTGATTTTGTGTTTTATTTTTGGTTTGTTTTAAAAATAATTTATTCTCTAAGTTTGATTTATGTTTAATAATTACATAAGTAATCTAGGAATATACTCTTAGGATAAAGACTTGAAATCCTCCCCACAGATAGAGCTGAAGTCCTGAGAATGCCCCAACCCCCCCCCGCAACAAGTCCCATTCCTCTGACTGTCCACAGTTGGGTGTGTCTCCTTCCAAACTTTTTCTGGCTGCAATGGCATCCACAGTGCATATCATGCAATTGCTTGCAGAACCCACTATGGGCAAAGAGCTACAGTTAGAAAACCATTCTGGCACTGGTCACTCCAGGGTTCCGAGTTCTGGCCCACTGTGACTATTTTAATCACCCTGCTTCTAAGGAAGCTACTGAGAGAGGGTTCTTGCAAGCTCAGTCCATTTGAGGCATAGACTTCTGTTCTATTAAAGCCAGAGTCTCTAGAACACAGAGAAGAGAGGCCTTCTAAGGAAGGAAAATCCCAGAAATTGCTGCTTACCATCTCTTAGGTCCCTCACGTCCTACCCAGTCTACACTAATCAATATGGCTAGGAGGTGTCATGCTCCTGCCTCACAAAAGGTAATTGAGTTTAGGGGATTGCATGGCTAGCTGCTCGGGGAAATAAGAATAAACAAGAGATGGTTCAATATGTCAACAAATAGCTGTCCAGCTGTTGAAAACAAGCCTTTCCCTAGATTCTCAACAATATCTTCTCCCAGAGCCCTAGCAAATAGGCACCCAGATAGCTGAAAACAGACACCCTAAGGCTAAAGAAATGCCTGCTCTACTTTAGGATCTTCTACCTTCCTTGATCATTCAGGAAAATAGAAATCCTCCCCACACACACAGCCCCCCCACATACACAGCCCTGACACTTAAAATGCCCACCCAACTCTTTACAAATAAAGAGGGGGAAATAGCTAGCATTTACTGAGTGCCTACTATGCCAGGCACTATGTTAAACACTTCACATACATCATCTTATTTATTGTACGATAAGCCAATAAAGCAGTTTTTTTACTCTCATTTTCTAAATCAGCTAAAGAACTGAACTAGAGAGAAATTAAAATCAAGTAACTTACCTTGGCTCTCACAGCTGAAAGAGAGTGAGGCTGGGCTTGTCACTCGGGTCTGTCTGACTCAGCCAGTGCTCTTAACTCACAGGAGAGTCACACACTGTCTTCAAGTCTCTGAAGGGCTGTCATACGAAAGAGAAGGTAGGTGTGTTCTGGGTAGCTCCAAAGAAAAGGGTTTGACTGTTAGTTGGGAATTATGCTTTCATTGGATGTGCTGCAAATTCCCCAAACAACATGTATATGCATGTCCAACTCTATAGGGAAAAGAACATTATAAGAAGAGCAAAGGGAACTGCCTTGCATTAGGTGCCATCCTGGAGGATCTGTGGAATCAGAGAGAACAGGAGGGATACCAGAGGACTGCAAATGGGCAGTGTCCCAATTTTCTTAAATAAGGAAACTACAGACCAGTATACCATAAACTCTAGAGCTGTAAGCTTGATGTCAATCCTCAGAGAGATTCTGCTGCAGATTACGAAGCAGGTAATTTATAAGCACTTAGAACATAAGTGGCAATAGGAGGTACCTAGAGGTGCTAGCAGAACACTCAAAATTAGACCAGGTTCCCAGACTTGCAGCTAATGCAACCCAAAAAACTGAGGGACTGATATTAAGCTTCCAGATTTTTATTTTTCCAAGTAAAAGCATTAAGAAACAAAACAACCTAAAATCATCATTTTCTAAAAAGAAAGGGCTTCCTTTCGACCCCAAAAGAGAAGGAAATAACCTCAGAATAAAGAGCAATACATGAAATAGATTTCTCTTCTCTGTGAAACATTTGCTACCTAGTCCTCAAGCTTTCTCATTGCACAGTGGACTGCTACATTTTCCTGGAGGATGGGCACTTGTCCAAGGACCTGCTTTAGGGAATCACTCAGAGTTAAAATATCAACACAGATAAGATCATATACCTGTAAGACAGGAAGTCTTTCTGGACAGAAGAGAGAAAACAAGAGTTTGACCTTAGCCTAAATGAGTACATTAACACAGATAAAGTATCCACAGGAATGGACAGAGAGAAATAAAAGTTGCCAAGTGCAGATTCAAGCCCGGCTGAGGCGGGACTTGGCCAACACATCTGACCTGTGCCACCCCTTGGACCACATGCCTCTCTTGTAGGAATAAGTGTGTGACGCTGTTAAGCATTTGGACCACAAATCAGTTTCTGACTTGAGACTCTCTAAGCAACCTTCAGGCCACTAGTCTTCCCAGGGAGAGTTCCTAAAAGCAGGAAAATGCAAAACCAGCTGAACACCATTGCCAGAGTGGGAGATCTGCAACAACCGAGAAGGAGGTCCCTGGCCTTGACCCTCTCCTGATCAGCATTTTTAATCAACAGTGTAAATAATGGCATGGATGGGATTCTTACACAAATTCTCTAGGGCTGAGAAGAAACTCTACGATTAGCCTAGCAAGTAGGTTTACATTTTAAGCTCCGTGGTTTATGATATGTCTATCTGCATTTGATTATTTTCTCTCTTGTTCTTTGATGCCAGAGCACTGAGTTTCTACAGTTTATGCACCTCATAGAAAATGCTTAGTGAACATATGCTAGCTCTGCACCCACCCAGCAGTGTAGATCCAATCATGTTTACAACTACTGAGCATTCATCTCAATCTTATCGTCTCTTAAATAACTGGTATTAATGTAGACTTCCTTGATGAGGGAAGAGAACAAACTAATGTCTTCTTCCTTACAAAATTGGCCCCACTTCCAAAAGTTTTTAAATTGGAGTTTGATCACAGCTGTTGACATTGACCTTGTTTCTGTAGGTGACGGAAGCACAGTACACAATACTTGCCATACCCTCTGAAACTGCATTTCTCAAAAAAAAAAATTGTGGCAGGGAGCCCCTGCATCAAGTGCTCCCTAAGAAAATTGCTAAAACACAGATTTGTGAGGGGAGGGAGGCTCTACCCTCAAGGAGTCACAACCAATATAGGTCCGGGGTGACACCAAGGAACCTGCATTTAACCCAAGTGATTCTGGAACACTAGAGTTTCAGAACCACTGGCTTTGGGGTTCCTACACTCTGATTTTAACTCCAAACAGGTCTCAGGTTGAACCCCAACACTTCAAGTTATTTCACCTCCGTTTCCTTGTCCGTAAAATACACATAATATCAATACCTACCTCACATGCTCTTTGAATGTATTAAACAAAACAACCTGTAAAAAGTGTGGCACATAGTCGAGGTTCAGTAATCTCTCCTGTTCCTGCTTATCCAGGGGCCCTGCTGCCTGCCTTCTCTGTGTTTAGCTTCTGCCCCTGTTGCCAATTGCTCACCCTTTCTAGGTCTGGTATTCAAACTCCCCGAGAGAGAATCTCATTGGTCCAAATTCAGTAACTGTACTTGCTGGGCAAAGTTCTCATCCCAGGTTCCTTCATAGGCTGTTCGCCAGCCTATAAACTGACTGCTCATGGATGAGATGCCCTCCCCTGGCTCAACCGGCTACTGCTAGGGGTAAGAAGGATCTTGTGATATCAAGAATAGTCACCTATTCATAAGAAACTGCTACTTCCCTGAGCTAGGACCTGTGGATGGAAACTCCATAGAAGGGATTCGTGGGTGTGGCAGGAATTCTGAGGCTTAATCCTTCCAGCACACCTAGGCTTCTCATTTATCCAGCCTCCCAAAGGAATGAAGCACTCAAGTTCACTGAAGTCTCCATTTAATTCTGACTTTTCATCTCCATCAGGCCGGGAACACCAGTTTTTTCAAAACTAGACCACAGTCAAGGAAAAAACAAGATATAACCCTAATATTAAGCCCTTCTGTTTCTAGAACACGTTTTTAAGTTTCCAAAGCACTCTCACATCTATTTATTCATTGCAGAGCTTGCAAACTGGCAGCTACGGGCTAAATCCAGACTGAAGACAGATTTTATTTGACCCGTACAATGTTTTTAACATTTTTAAAATTAGTTGCCAACCTTTAAAAGTCAGGAAATTTTAGATAGAAAGCTGGATTTCTGGCTTTTCTGGAAAATACATAAATAAATAAAAAACAGGAAGACTACGATCCTAAATCCGATATAGCAACAATCAGCCAGAGCTGAACAAGCTGCTCCCTGTAGGTGGGGCATGTGCTCACCAGTTTGCCTTAGTACCCATGGGCCACCTTTACTTTTTCAGTGACCTGCTCGGCTCCCATAGGCATTTAAAGCCTCAATTTAACCCCATACATTAGGCAGACAAGGCGGATAAGAGTTGAACTGTGTGGGTTGGAATCCCAGCATTGCTCCTAATGCTTTGGGACCCTGAGCAAGTGATTTAATCTCTGAATCTCAGTTTTCTCATCTATAAAATGGGGATGATAATAATAACACTGCCTACCTCATAGGCTTATTGGGCCAATTAGAGTTAATGCATACTTAGAGCAATGACTCGTACATTACATGCACTAAATAAGTATGAACTTCTTTCAATGTCCACAACTTCCTATGTGCCTCCCTGATATCCTAAAGCTTCTGAAAACTGAAATTTTGTGGCAAGCTCATTTGGTGGCAAAACTGGGCCTGAATTGACATGAGGCTATTTATTTATCCCATTTAGAAATATTAATGACTTTGATCACAGGGTAGTATCTTGGATTGCGTGTGATATATATGTTACATGTACCATATTGCTTTTCTAAAATCCTAATATTTGGAACTCTAAAACATGTCTAGCTCCAACAGTTTCAGATAAGGGATTGTGGACCTGTCTTATTATTAGTTTGTATACCCACTTGACAGATGTGAACACTGAGCTACTAAGCATTGAGCTACTTGCCAAAAGTCACACACCTTGAAAGTAGAAACTGTTTCGACTCCTAGACATGAAGCTCACAGTGCCTAGTACTGTGGGATGTCTTGGGCTCACTATAGGCATGTGGACGGGTAGTGGCTACCAATCAGGGATCCTTGAGGAACTGAAAAATGTCACCACTTACTGAGAGTGTCAAACCCTTCCCTTTGTAGCATTCTTTCAACTCTCATTCTTTACACCACTGGGTTAGAATTAGGATGAAGACTATTGTCTTCAGTTTATAG
This sequence comes from Callithrix jacchus, assembly GCF_049354715.1. NCBI lineage: Eukaryota > Metazoa > Chordata > Mammalia > Primates > Cebidae > Callithrix > Callithrix jacchus. The sequence continues at coordinate 106,846,794 of NC_133524.1, read as the reverse complement.
AAGAGGAAACTGAGGTCCAGAAAGGAAAATTGACTCACCCAACTTCATACAGCAAGACAGGCAGAGCTGGAATTTGAAACCAAATTCTGGGCTTTTTCTTCTTAAACCCCAAGGCCAATCCAAGAATGGCATATGCTGAACTTTCCACATACTAAACCACTCTCTGCAGACAGTCCTAAGGTTTCGACATACCTGACGAAAGGATAGTATCCCAAGATCTCAGCAAATATAAAAATGAGACAGTATGTCTGAGTGGACCTCGTCCTTCCCAGGACCACAGGCAGCAATGTACAGACACGATCCAGTCAGAAGCTAGGGAGGGGAGATTTCTCAAATCCCAAGAAAATTACAGAGACCCTATTGTTTGCTCTTCTCTGTTGATTTTTAAGAAGCTGACATTTACTTATGCCAAAGGCCAAAAGAAATGAAAAATCTACTGAAAACGGAATGGCATCAGTCACAGAGCAATATCCTAAAGCAACCTTGGCATATTGCGAGTTCCTTTGTTTGAAATTCAGAAAGCAGAGCACTGCTATTTCATATTGTTAGTGCATCAGAGACCTGGGCATGAAAACAGCATCACTAGGACCTCTTTCCAAACCCCTGCCTCAGCATAGGGGAGCTCTCTGCCATTGCCACCAACTTCAGCAAGTTGGAAACGAGAAGGCAGGCCATGACCCAAGTGACCTTATGTCACTCCTAAACTCATGGCTTGAGTTCCTCCTACCAAAAAATCTGCACTTTGATCACACACCCACAGCGACCCAGATCTTTAAATTCAGCAATTCTTTCTCAGGTTTCAGCAAGGCATTGGCAGCCTGAGCTATTTTGGGACATTTTCTCTGCTGTGGATGCCACTTTTGGAATACGCCAGGAATATGCTAAGGACCTGGAGCTCTCTACCCTGGACCCGATTTCGGGTTTGCTTGCTCTCTCTCTCTTTCTCTGGGCTAATCATTTGGAGGACAGTCACTCCTGCCAACCTAATCCCAGGAGCCTGACTACCTTGCCGGGCCACAGGCTCAAAGAGGCAGTGTGGCTGCCAGCACACCCTCACGGTAAGGGACGCGGAGGCACCAGGCAGTCTGGCAGGATGAGAGACGTCCTGGGGGTGGTCTGAGTTTGGATGTGGGCTGAGAAGAAAAACTAGGGGCCTTGCAGGGGACAAGATTTTCCAAACATCTTATTCTTACGATCATCATTTCCTAATCTGATGCAACTGACTCGGCAGGCATTCGGGAGCCTGTAAGCTCCATTTTCCTGTTCCAAATTCTTCTGCACCTGTAAGTACCGGGTTTATTCATGCTCATGCTGTCTTTTGGGGAGGTGGGGGGAGGAAAACAGGGCCTGGGGAAGGTCATCATTATCTGACTCAGGTGTGGGCAGGTCCATGGCGTTAGAAGAATTTCTGACATCCCCAGCACTTCCCCACCCCCTACGGAAACCGCTTCTTAGTTTGGAAAATGAAAATGCCTGTTTGTTCTTTCCCAAGCTCACCCCCCAACCACCACCACAGCATACCAGAAACTCCACCTGTCCTTTGGGGTCTTCTGTTCAGCAGTGTTGTGCACACCTGATTTCTTATGTTGGACTTAATGGGAGAAGCACACCCTTGGCATTTGAATGTCTTAAATGCAACCCCAGCTACTATTGTGGGCACAGCCCCTGCTGGCTTCTCCATCTTTTATGCTGCAATTTGCTGAAACAGTGAAAGATGTTCTAAGTGGTAGGGTATAAATAAAAATCTAGAAATTCCTCCATGGTGAAAAAGAAGAGCAACATGGTTAATTCTCAATGCAGTTAGAAATGCTGCCACAATGGGGAGGCTCCACACTATGCCACGAATGGCCCTTTTCAATGCTTTCCTATTTTAATGGAAAGAGAGGCCAAAATAACTGTTGGCTCCCCATGAAAGGAGCACTACTGGTGCTTTTAGTGCTTTCCTGAGAGAGGACATTGTCTCTGGCTGGCTTGTTAGTCCCTAAAGCAGCTCCACTGGCTGCTCACAAAAGGAGAATCAGCCCTTCTTTTCCTTCTTTTTGGGACTGCTGAAGTCCCCTCAAAATAGCCCACGATGACAGAGCCAGGCCCTGCTACCTACCCTCTTCTCCTAACACTGAGATAAAATCATTCTTAGGGTACATATTTTGTTTGGAGGTGAGGGGGAGGAATATCTTGGCTAGGAAGCCATCTGATAAACTTGCCACCACCCATACTAAAAATCATGTCCTTCTCTGAACTTTCATATGACCCTCAGCCCTGGATCAGAATAAAAGAGGGCAAGAATATTTTACCGTTTTAGAGCATAATGGAAGGAACACTGTCCTTATCAAAAGCAAAGGATAAGATGTTCCTTTGACCAAGGCTGGCTGCCTTTAATTTCTCTGATTGGCAAAATGAACAGCTTCTTATTTGTATTTTAAAAGTTCTTGTTCTGAAGACAATTTGAGAAGAACAATGTTAATATCAGTGCTAAAAAAAAAAAAAAGACAGAAATTTCACCTTGTGTCTGGTATAGACTGGATTTGTTTCCAGGCTATAGGACAAAACTAGTCTCAGGAGGAATTTGTCTCTGCCTTCACTACCACCTGTTTGCTAGGTCTTTGGTAATTCAAGAAGTTTCTTAGCTCTCCTCCTTCTGAGGAGCTCTGAGAAAATGATCCTTGGATCATAGAGGTTCATTGTCTGGAAGACTTGGTCAAAGCCCTGAGTGCTGGGGTGGGGGCAGATTACAGATTCTGATTATAACCAAAATAATCCAGGTTCTGTCTTGGCAGAAGCCTGAATTTTATGCCCACCTTGTGCATTCCAGTAGCGTTAAGAATGTTCCATTGGCCTTTCCAATCTCTCCCTATCTGCTCCAAAGGGCTTGAAAATTTTTAAGTATATAATTCTTTTGACTCAGGGCCTTGACAACAGTTAAAATGCCAACCTCTTGGGAGGAGCAGCCGGTTAAGCCTCCCATCCTGAAAGCAGGTTCTGATAGAGGGACAAAGAGAGAGGAGGAACATGAAATCATTCTAGGTACAAACACGAGCCTCAGAACAGGAGTCTGCAAGCAGGACTCAGGCAAGGCCAAAGTGCCAAGAAGCTCTGTTGGTAGAAAGGGAAGATTCTATTCTTGCTAAAATGGGGTACAGGCAACTTATTGGGGCAGAGACTCGGGATCTGGGGAATAAGAAAAGACCCACTTAACGTAACTGGGTTACAAGAAGGAGGAAGAATCTCATGTAGTAACGTAGGATAAGAGATAGGGGAACTCCCTGCAAAGATACTCTCAGGCTGAGTTACCTGAGTCACTGAACAAGGGCTCCAAAAATGTTATGAGGCCTCAATACATGGAACAAACAGATCTAACAATCTGCTTGCCCCTCAATCCTAGCATTTCTTCAACCCAGAGTGGGTAGGCCAAAGGAGAGGACCATACTAAGATTTAGACTTTTGAGACCCTCTTCTCACCCTTTCATTCTTTTGATACCAGCGTTGAACTCATTCCCAAGGAGATCCATGATAGATACAGCCATTCACTTTATTTTCCAAGAGCTGTAAGGTTTGAAGACAGGTTGCCCATGTAAAGCCACAGGTCAAGGATTCAGCATCCCCACAGCTCTATGTGGGCCCCTTCCTAAGCCCTAGCAGATGCGATTTTGGATTAAGACCACTTGGGTGCCAATTCTGGCTCTGCCACTTACTAATTGCGTGGCCTTGGGCAAGTGGTATAAGCTATCTAAACCTCATCTGTAAAATGGGCACAGTAGTAAGAGCTTTCATATAATGTTGTAAAGACTGAATGAGATGATGCACGTAGAGCCCAGTGCAGTGCCTAGTACGAAGGAAATGCTTAACAAAAATCAGCAATGATTAACATTCCTGGCTCTCTGCTTATGCTTCATTGCCTGAGGATACGTTATAGCAGGAGATCGTCCCACTCAGTGCAAGTCTCCCAACTGCAGGTGTCAGGGACTCACTATCTCCTTCATTTAAGGTCACCTTCTCACCGTTTCCTCCCAGTCCCACTAGAGAACATTTCTAAGCCTTTCCTCTCACTAGTTTTGATCCATTCCATCCCACATCTCACTAAATAGATGTATTCACTGCTGAAGAATCATGAAATCTTTTCCTTTGCTTTCCCCAACCACAGACTGAGCTTTGCTACCCATTTCCTAGTGGTGAAATGGAATCACTTCTGGGAGAGCAGGGTCCAGAAGGATCCAGCTCCTGAAGCGCTAATAAAACAAAAGGAGCCCTACAGAAAACTGTGAGTCTCTGGTTGCTGTAGAGTTCATTGCAGCTGTGGCATCACTCTGAAGCCACGGTCACTCCCACTGTGACTCTCAGCTCCTAAGGCTGCTGGTCCATAGCTACTTTCCCCTTCCAACAGCCCCACTCTCTCCCTCCCTCAGGGGACTCCCCTGTCTGGGCCCCAGGGTACTAAGGCTTCCAGAGGCTTTCCATAGCTTCCTCTCTCTGTCCCTCCCCATCCTCTCCTGGGGATACAGAGTTCACTCTTTCAAGGGGTGTGGTGACAAGAAGGAGCTCAGCTTTCTGTGCGGGCATGCCCTCAGCATGTTCCCTCCATTCTAGTCCTCCCTGCTTCTCTGCTCAGCAGAAAAGAGGAGTGGGAAGCACCCCTCATCAGGTTTATGGTACTTCTAGAATCAGAAGACAAGCCTATATCCTGTCAATGTAGACTTTGATGGTTCTCAAGTAATTCAGCCTGAGAGTTTATTAAAATGCCTTATTATTATTTAAAATTAAATGCCTTATTATTTAAAATTAAAATGCATATTCCAGCAGCTATCTCTATAGAGTGGGTTTGTGTTTCAGCCCTAGAATCTTCATGTTTAAAGGATTCTCCTCAAGCCATGCCTTAAGAAACAGTGCACTCTATCTTGGGGAATGGGGGTAAGGGTTGAGGAGGAAAGTCACAAAGCTGGGTCCCATAATGAACCCCAGCCTACCTCCTGACTCTCCAAAAGCACATGGAAATGCCTTAGAAGTCCTGACCCTGTCTTTCCCAAGCAGCATCTCCTAAGCTACTTCACAAAGACCCTGAGTAGTTTCAGTTATCTAGACTGCAGATCTAAATCAGCAGTGCTACCAGCCTAAGGTGCAAAACGCACAGCAATTCTTCACTGAGAACCATTTTGAGCTAGCTGGGGCTACAGAAGACGTTACTGGTTAATAGCACAGTGGAGCCACAATGGCAGGCTTTCCTTCTCAGTCTAAGTCTCTTACAGGCTGTGTGACTTTGAACAACTTAATCTCTCTGTGACTTGCTCTTCACCTGTGAAATGGAGACAGTAATGATACCTCATAGTGTTGCTCATGTGGAATTATTAATCATGTAACCTGTTTAGAACATGACTCACCTCAGCAAAATATCTGCTACTCTTATTACTATAAATATTATACATATATAAATAGGATTTATAATATTTGTGAGGAATAAACGAGATGATGAGTATAAAGTTTTCAGAACTATTATTGTTGTAGTTCCAGGGATTTAACAGAGAAATCAGTAGAAGTCCTCAAGGTCTCAGAGACCAAGGCTAACCCGGATAAATATTTCTGGTAAAGGGATTGGTCAAGGGTCATTCAGAGACTCAGAAAGAAAGGGGCAGTTTGGATTCTCTTACATCCAGAGTGTAACTAAAGCTCTCATGCCTAACTTGTTGCTATAGATTTATGGGACTGTGGGATTTTGTTCTGGGACCTGCTAGGTCTAATTAAAGTGTTAGGACTCCTAGGAGACCGGCTGTAGTTTGCACAGAGAGGAGCTTGAAAAATGCTGTCATGAATGTGCTCCCAGCTCTGCAGCAGTGTAGACGCAGTCGCTGGCACTGAGTGTTCCAGGGGTCACTGCAGACTTGTGGTCTTTGTACTTGCTGTCCCAAATCCACAGCTGTTAATCTATTAGGTTTTGTTAGAAGACAATACTACACTAAAGAACTCCAGAGCTGAAGTGACTGTCCTGTCCTTGCTTCATGGCTCCTGCACGGGCACAATTTTTGTGCACAGAGCTCCTTCCTTCTTCCCTCCCTCTGTCCCTCCCTCTTTCCTCCCTTTCCTTCCTTCCTCCCCCACTCCCTTCCTCATATCACTGGCCTGAGTGAAGCCCTGGAACAAGGACCATGAGCATGAGGGGAAGGGGATATTTCTGGGAAGGTCTAAAGAAGGGTGTCTTCTCATTCTGGGCTGGTGTCCCCCACCACCTCCCTCCTTAAATACTTTGGCTCACCTGACTCCGTCCCCAGCCCTTGCCCTGGAAGAATAAAACAGGAGAAGAGAAACCCCATCCAGTCCCATAAAGTCAACCAATACCCCTTGACCGTGGTGGCTTTCCAGCCCCCATGTCTGGCCTGGGCTCAAAGCCACGATTCCGTTTCTTGCTGGACATGTCCACTGTCCAATACCCCAAACCCAACAAGTCACCTATCTCCCCTCACTCCCCCTCTCTACTGACAGTCTTGTGTTCCCTGCCTCAGTTGACAGTATCGCCACGGACCCAAGCTGGAACCTCAGGGTCCTTGCCACCTTTTCCCTCTCCTCGACCCCCATGACAGCCAGCCCTGAGGTTTCTACCTATTGATATATACCCCAAGTGTCCCCTCCTCTTGCCTCTCACTGCCGGTCGTGGTTCAGAGCCTGTTCTGCTTCTTGCCTGCACCCTGGAGATGGTCTCCCAATTGGTCCGCCTGCAGCTGGCCTCTCTTCCCTGTAATGCTTCCCCACTCTGGTGCAGTAAGGACTGTCTTCCTGGTCTGTACCGAGTCTGCCTTAATAAAAAGCTCCAGTGGCTCCCTGTTGCTCACAGAACAAAACCCTCAGCTTGGCCAACAGGGCTCTGAATAGCTGACCCCAAACACTCATCCACTCCCCTTCTGCTGCTGCCTGTGGTGCACCCAGCCACGACGGCCCTGCCCTCTGGAACATGCACTAGGCCCTGTCACACAGATACTGCTCCCTCTGCCTGGAATGTGCTTCCCCTTCCTCCACTATTCCTCATGACAAAACCTGCCTTCATTCAAGATGCCCCTCAAGCCTCCTTCATTCGTGAAGCCTTCCTCAACTTCCCCAGGTATGTTCCTCTACCACAGCACCCATTGGACCATGAGAGCTTATGTGTGCCTCGCTCCTTCCCACTAGATAGGGAGGGCCCCAAAGTTTGCCTAGAACCATAATGAATTCTTCTTTATATTCTCAGTACCCACAAGCTTGGATAAAATAAGGTATGGGTTTCCTCATTTGTAAACTGGAAATAAAAATAATAGTTGCTACCTCCTATAGTTAGAAGAAATAAATGACATAATGTATATAATATGCAGATAATGACAATGAAGATGATGATAAGAAGGAAGGCTAGTTAACACTCACTCAGTGCTTTCTAAGTGCCACTGTCCTAAGCTCTTTTCATGATTGGGAGTGAGCCGAATAGATGTGTCAATCCCTGGAAAGTGATTGTGTATGTGTTTGCATGTATATGTTCATGTACATGTATGATAATAAGCACAATACAAATGACCTATATATAATATATAAACTTCATCATGTACCTGGGGTTTATTAGGAACTTCAGTTCTTCCCTTTCTTCCCCCATCTCCCTGCCCTGCATCATTACCCTTTCTAGTCATCCTCTGATCCCCTCCTACCCCAGGGCTGGGATAAGAGGGATGAATTCAGAAGGGGTTCCTGTGTCATTGTCGCTGACCACAGACTGGTTAGAAGAGACAGAAGTCCTTGGAATTGCTTTTGGACTTGGTATCTAAGGGTTGTCTCCCCATTCAAGTTATTATTTCTTCGAGGATAGGGACTATGCAATACCCCTGTTGCATATCCCATAAGCACTAGCACAGTGGTAGGCACATAGAAGGTACTCAATAAACTATTTGAGGCCAGGCTTAGCTTGAGGGTCCTGATTTTCAGCACCCTCAGTGTTTTCGGCAATCACTGAGGCAGTTCTTGGAGCCACAGCTGACAGATTCTCACAAGCTCACAGATAGCAGCAGCTGGAGCCACCCAGGAGCAGTCCTCTTGGCGGTGCTCTGAGATGGGCCACCAGGCCAGGAGGTTGAGGACTTGCTTCCTGGACACAAGTCTGCCACTGACTGTCTGGGTTACTCTGTGCAAATCTCTCCACCTCCCTGAACTGCAGGGTCCTCACCTGTGAAATGCTGCCCCTAGACACATCTGAGGATGCATGACATGGCAGCTGTGAAAGCTCTTTGCCAAAAGGCTGTGCAGGAGTGAGGTGTTGCTAATTTCAAGTGCTGGGACTTCACTCACTTGGAAACATTCAGGAAGCGGGAGTCGGGAAAGAGAGAGCAGGGACTTGCATATCCAGGACATATGGGGGCCTATATTTGTTGTCCTCCTGCTTAACAGCATTAGTGATTCAAGCTGGTGCTGCCTGTGGAACACTCTGTCTTTCGAGATCCTCAGGGACAGAAGGGGTTGCAGAGCAGCAAGGCTGCAGCCAGCACACAATACAGTGAAAAATAGAGTGATAGCAATGAGGTGCCACGCACACAGGTTCATACACATGCATTTACACTCCTGACAGCCCCCAGCGCTGCCTCACAACAGCAGCTGGGGCTAATTACAGCCAGACAGAGCGCTTTCTCCAGCTCTTCTCTTGAAGCTATCAACCCTCCCTACCACCACCACCACCACCACCCCTCACCCTTGGGGATTGCCTGATCCCTCAGAAGGGGTGCTGCTGATGCCGCAGCTAAGTGCCTAGAAGGAACCTGGTGGGGGGTGGAGTGGTACAAGGGAGTAGGAAGCCGCCCTGTGGCTCCTGTCTTGTGAGTGTGGGTAGAGAGGAGGGGATGAAATGGAAGAGAGTTGGCTGAGATACAGATGCAGCTTTGTGTTAACAGATGTGCTCTCCTGACAAGAGGGAGAGTAGGCACTTAGCCCCTCCCTTCTCCTTCATCTGGATCCACCCAGGGATCCCCTCTTAACTCTTCTCCCTCTTAAATCCCCAGCTTCCTTTTCAACTCATTATCTGGCATTAAGTTCAAGAAATGTTGAATAAACATTCAACATTCACCCGTGAATGGGTGAATAAACATGTAACCCTCCCCAAATTCTTGCTACTCCCAAGCCCTGTTCCCATGACCCAGGCTGTGATGACTCCATAAGCCCTTTCCTCTGCTTTTCTTTCTATATACTCCCTTTGGAAAGTATCAACTCTCACCTATGTGCTTCTAACTCCCAAATCTCTCCTGGCATCCCAGACCTTGCCAGCTGTCTAAATGTTCCATCTGCTTCTCAAACCTAACATGCACCACATGTTGAGGAGTCTTCAGCAATGACTTCCCCAGGGGATTTTTAGCAGTGAGTCCTGATCTGTCAAGGGCATATGAGAAAGAAGGTCCTGCTCTATGCCCCCCAGCAGGACAGGTGCCATGAGCACATTGGCAAAGTCATCAGGGCAAACTTCTGATCCCTGGATCTGTCTTCACACCAGGGTACCAAAGTTCTTCCCATCACCCTTTTAACTGTCAGCCCTCCCTCCCGCCCATAAAAAAAAGCCAAATTAAGAATGAATTGCCAAATTGGAGCTAATTGCCCAATGGGGGCTTCTAACTGGAACCAGGCAAATTGTTTATATAAAGAAAAGCCCTTGAAAAGGAGCCCATGTGAACTGGTGAGTTACTTCTTCTTCAACATTCTCTCTCCCAATCCCCCTCTCATTGCTTCAAAATCCTGGTATTCCTCCCATGTTCATCCCTCAGCCGACACACACACACACACACACACACACACACACACACACACACACACAGCCTTCCCCTCATTTTCCTTCTCATGAACCTTCACTTCATGTTGGAGCCCTGTCCACATGATCACTGCAAATCCCCAGGTAAATACTGAACCAAGATTGGTGTAAACTGGAGATATTATTCTACCAAAGAAGTGTTAGAGAGAGGGCCCAGAATGTTTACTGAGAGTTCACAAATTCTTTCCTGATCTTGGCAAAGACAGAAAATGAAGCCCCCTTTCCTCCGTGTCCTCCTAGATTTGGAGAGCAGCCAAAGGAATGGGTTACAAAGAGTACCCTTTGATTCCTGACAGTCTCAAGGCCTATGAAGGTAAAATCCAAGCTTCTTCATTCCTTTTCTCAGGGAGTCTTGAGAATCATACACTAGTACACATGCAAAGTATCATCATAACCAGCCACGTTATGGCCACACCTACACATTTTTAGTTTTTAACACAAGGTGAAAGATTTCTCACCAATTTCAGTTTCACATACAAGATGCAAAGTAATTTATTCAAAGCACTCCTGTGTTTAATTTCAAAACATTCATTTCTTCCCTCAGCAAATCTATGTTGAACATTTCAAAGAGCTGTAATTCATAGTTCCTGCCTTCAAACTACTCCTTTTCTAGTTGGGAAATGAAAACCCTATATAAAAGGGTTAACTGACAACACAAGACCATGCCAAGTTCCTTCTCATGGCTGGTGTGGCCTATATGGCTCTCATAGTTTTGGCAGTACTGAAAATTTCCACTCTAATTGCTTCTGTCACTACTGTCGATCTCTTCTCTAATACAGGGTAGTGCGTAAATGTGTTTCTAAGGTGCCTGGGTTTATATATGTGTTCTGCCATTCACTAGCTATGTGACCCTAGCCACGTTATTCAGCCTATCTGGGTCTCGTGCCGTCTCTGTAAAGTGAAGATAATAATATTAACCCACCTCACAGCACCATAGTGAGAGATAAATGAGTTAATACACACAAAGCACTTAGAATGATACCTGACACATAGAAGTTGCTCAGTAAATGTTAGTAATTATTATTTTCCTGGTGTGGCTACTGTTCTTTGTTAATACCAGAGACCACAATTCTTATTGGGCTTCCAAGAGAGGCTGGTAAAGTGCTGTATTCATTCATCCATTCAATCAACAAATATATGTTGGGCATTTACAAGTCCCTGAGTTAAACCCTGGCGTCATATAGACAAAGAAAATATGGCCCTTGCCTTTAGGACTAAACAATTTACTGGAAGAAGTCCTGGATTAATAGTGCCCTGAAGCACCTGGAAGAACCAAACACAAATCCTCCCTGGAAGAACACACCCACAACCTGGTTTTCATAGGATTCCCAAGGATAAAGTCAGGTTGAACATGAACTCATATTCCAAAATCATAAAGCACACAGTGAAGCCAGAAACATTGAAAACAGAATCAGGTCCTTAAAGATCTCAGGTATTGCAATTAGGTGATATAAAATATAAAATAATTTTATATGTATTAAAAAACAAAAGAAGATTTTGAAAACAAAAGATTAGCAAAGAACAAGATACTAACAAAATAAATAAGATTTTTTGGCCAGGCATGCTGGCTCAAGCCTGTAATCCTAGCACTTTGGGAGGCCAAGATGTGTGGATCACTAGAGATCAGGAGTTCAAGACCAGCCTGGCCAACATGGTGAAACCCCATCTCTACTAAATATACAAAATCAGCCAGGTGCGGTGGCACGTGCCCATAATCCCAGCCACTTGGGAGGCTGAGGCAGGAAAATCACTTGAACCCAGGAGGCGGAGGTTGCAGTGAGCCAAGATCGCGTGCCACTGCACTTCAGCCTGGGCAACAGAGCGAGACTCTGTCTCAAAACAAACAACAACAACAAAAAAAAACCTTTTTATTTAAGTATCATCTTTTTATAGATGGCAAAGTTAGGGCTCAGAGAAGTGAGGTGACTCCTTCAATGTTACATAGGTTATAATGAGGGATTCAAATAAGTTTTCAGTGTCTACTGTTTTTTGGCAAACTCAGTGACTGGAGTTGTATTATTTCTTCCCTGAGTCATTCAACAAGTGAGATGATTACAAAGTGCTATGCTAGGACTGAAAATAAAAATAAAATAAAGATGAACAAAATAGAGTCCATGCCCTCAAGTAGCTTAAAATTCAGTAGAGAAGCAAGACTACATACATCTAAAAATAATTATTAATATCAGGCTGTGTGATAGAAACTACTGTGGTCTGGAACAGTAGGAAATGAGACTTGAAGAACTTCAAGAATGAAGTCTTGAAGAACAGGGTGGATCTACAGGGAAGAAAAACTTTGAATTGGCCAGTGGGGTAGAAGAGATGGAACGGCCTGACAAAAGCCATGGAGAAAGTCAACCTACAGAGCAGCTGAAGGAGGAGCAAGTGCATTTGGGCAGTGTGCTGGATACACGTAGGGGCAGGCCTGTGCTGGCACATAGGACCCTGTACTCAGAAGAGCCTCATGCTTGGTTTAATGCTCTGCTTTGCCACCATCTGGAAATCCTTGATTAATTTTTAACCTAGAGTTCCACATATTCATTTTGCACCAGGACCCACAGATGATGTGGCTGGTCTTCCATAGGGGAACGTGGGGAGGTATGGTTGTGAAAGCAGACCACTCTTGGGAAGGAAGGATCTGGAATGCCACATTGATATTTGCCCTGCAGACAATAAATGACTGACTGAAATTGTTTGAGTAGGGGAGGGATAGGGTGACTGTGGTTTTAGGAAGCCACATCTTGGAAAGAGGGGAGTGTTCAGATGGAATCAGAGAAAGAAGAGATGGGAATTTGTCAGGAGGCTATTGCAATAAAGCAATGGGGGCCTGGACAGAAATAGTGGCAGAAGATATGGAGAAGAGGAAAAGGTCATCATTGATTCAGTTATTCATTCTGCAGATGGTTAAGGCTACTGAGTACCTGTAATGTGTTAGTCATTATGTTAGGAGCTGGGATACGAGAATGTACAAGACTGTATCCCCAAACTCAACTTACTTACATAGCTCAGTGAGGAAGGCAGATAAGTAAACAGACTATGGTACCCTGATAGCCCGGTGTGCTAAGGGCTAGGATCAAATTACATTTAAATTGTTGCTAAGAGTCTCAAGAAGTGATATCTGAGCTGCATCCTGAAGACCACAGACAAGGCACAGAAGGTCACTCCAAAAAGAGGGAACAAGATATACAGAATTATAGAACATCTACTGTGTGCCAGGCTGGGGATCCTACCTCTCAGACTGGTAGAGGAAGCAGAAAGCAACCAGAGAAGAACAAGACAATGTGTCCAGTGCCATGTTGTGGACACTGTGGGAGTACAGAGGAGGGGCATCGAACCCGGACTGGAGTTGCAGGGAATACTGTTCCTTTTTTTTTTTTTTTTTTTGAGATGGAGTTTCGCTCTTGTTACCCAGACTGGAGTGCAATGGCACGATCTCGGCTCACTGCAACCTCCGCGTCCTGGGTTCAGACAATTCTCCTGCCTCAGCCTCCTGAGTAGCTGTGATTACAGGCACGCGCCACCATGCCCAGCTAATTTTTTTTTTTTATTTTTTTAGTAGAGATGGGGTTTCACCATGCTGACCGGGATGGTCTCGATCTCTTGACCTCGTGATCCACCCGCCTCGGCCTCCCAAAGTGCTGGGATTACAGGCTTGAGCCACTGCGCCCGGCCTGGGCAACTGTTCCTTAAAGATGTCTTCTAAGCTTTGTGTGTGGATGAGAAGGTGTTAGCTGGGTGAAGGGAGGGAGGAAGGGATGGGCACAGCGGTGGGAGGTGTGCAAATTCACAGAGGTAAAAGAGCCACATGTGTGGCTCTACGAGAATTGTAAATGACTCCCTATGATTTAATTCTAGAATGAACCAGCAAGAGCATGGTGGGGGAGGGGAGTATGGCCAAAGAGATAGACCTTAAATGCCAAGCTAAGCAGTTTAGGCTTCATCCTATAGAGCAATAGTTCTCAGCCTTGACTCTATATTAGAAGCACCTGGGGAACTTTTAAAAAAACAAATACCTATGACTGGATCCCACCCCTAGAAACTGATTTAATTAGTCTGCAGGAGAGGCGTTAGAACTTTTAAAAGCTCCACGGATTTATTTGAATGTGCAGCCAGGACTGAGAACGATGGCTCTAGGAGGCCAGTTCTCAAATTTGAGTGCTCATCACAATCACCTGGAGGGTTGTTGAACACAGAGTCAGGTGGGCACTTGCAGAGTTTCTGATTCAGGAGGTACTCTAATAAGTACGTATTCTCACTTTAAGAAGTTGCCAGAGATGCTGGTGTTGCTGGCTCCGGGACCCACGTTTTGAGAGCCTCTAGTCTCAGGTGTTGTAAGGCTATTTACAACTGTTAAGTGGAGGGGGTGGAGGTGTGAAATGATATGAGTTTGAAAGATCACTCAGGCCACTTTGGGGAGAATGGTCACAGAGGGGAAAGGAGAGGAGGTGAGAAAACAGGAAGGTATTGTAGGAATCAAGGCAAGAGATGACTGGAGGTGGGAGGAGTCCTGAACTGAAGTCCTGGCAGTAGGGATGGAGAAAATGGATCACATTCAGGGAATGCTCAGGAAATACACTTGGCAAGACTTAGTGGCTGACTGAATGTAGAGGTGAGAAATAAAGATGAGTGAACTACAACTCTTGGGTTTTTGCCCTGGGCAACCAGTGACTCTGATTTTACTGGGCATGGTGGTTGTCGTAATAAAAAGTTAAATGTGTTACCATGCTTAGGGTAGGCCACGGGAGAGGGGGGCATTTCTGCCCTCAAATCTCATAGCAATAGTCCCAGGGAATTCAACAGGCATCTCTAATTGCCCACTCAATCCCTATTTTCAGCACCAGGAGTCCTCACATTGACCCTAATCAACTTGGGACTCTCAACAAAGTACTTGAAAAGGAAGATGGTGGCTACCCTGACATGATGACTACCCACCCAAGCTCCAGGTACGAAGGCTGTTCTGGAATTACTCTAGCTATGTTTACTTCATTCTTTCGTCATTTTAACAAATATATATAGGGCTGCTGCCTAGAGGAATTTTAAAATATTCATACGCCATGTCTCACACAGAGGTAAGGAATTCTTATTTCCTCTTACATAACCAACAAAGCAAATGCAGCTGAAGAACAGCCTGCAAAAGAATTCATTCCACAGAGATTTAAAATGTCTAAAAATGAGCAGTTTTCAAGTGCATCATTGGTCGTGACTATTTGTAAGTCTCCTCCGTGGGCAACTAGACTGCCAGCAATCAACAAGACCAGCAGGAATGATGGATGGGATAATTGTCCATTAGGGTACAGATAACTTTTGTATCGTGGGAGGGTTCGGCAAGATAGAGACGTGATAGATGGCAGAAGAGTTAGCTAATATAATAGGAGTTGCAGCTCCGTTTCTGGTAGTAACTATTCTTTGGCTGAATCAATGATTAATCAAAGACACATTCTCATTTGAAACACTTTGCTCACCGGTGCACAACCCCCGCTTTAGGTTAAATTTAATAGCATCATTAAAAACTGCTGTTCAAGACATTCAAATTACTTCTCTCTGGAAGAAAACAAGCCACAATAGAGAGTGCTTTTGTGAGCCCATGGAGGGCAGGGGCCATGCAAGGTGTGTGGAGCAGACACAGAGCACTCAGTAAATGTTTGTTAAAGTGATGTGAAATTAACTAATACATTCGTCCATTCATTCATCTGTTTATTCCTTCAACAGACCTTCATTAAATATAGGAATTAAAGAGTTCAGGCCCTGGAACTAGATGCTTTAGGCTTCAAATTCCAGCTGCAACCAGCTATATGATCTTGAGCAGATGACTTAGCCTCTCTTAGCCTGATGCCTGCTCTGTGACGTGGGGGAAATAATAGTACTTGCTCCTGTAGGGCTGTGTGGGGATTAAATGAATTAGTGAGTGTTTAGTACAGGCCCTGGCCCATAGTGAGTACTCACTATAGGGCAACTGTTACTGTATTGTTGTTGTATTTGTTAGGCTAGGCATCTCTCAAGTAACTAGGTCATTTGAAGAAGCAAGAAATGACAAGGCTTTTGGCCAAGGCTGGTTTTCATTAAAGTGGTTATATATGGTTCCCAGCCCAGAGCCCCACTACCCTAGGCCTGCCATTCCTGGCCTGGTGCCCTCCTGTGGCAGCACAGGCTGTCTCTAGATGGGTTGTGGTCTCTAGAGAAGCCTGAGAAATTGTGGAGTGGGAAAGTGAAGAAAGAAGGTAAGAGCTGGCCAGGATACAATTACCCATCAACACGCAACCCCCCCACCTGCATCATTAACTCCCTTTCTATGCTTTCTATAGCTCTTCCTGGCAACATTTCTACCTAAGAATTGCCATTTCTAATGTTTATCCTCTTGGCTCAGCTGAACAATATTATCCTTGATTTTGATTTTGATTTTAATTTTCAGGTGACGTAGAGAATACTTGACTTGGGAGTTGGGTCAGGAGGCAAGGGAGGCGATACAACTCACTGATTATAATTGGATTCTGACATAGAAACAACTAGTCAGTGAAGAGCTGTGTGACCTAGACATTATGTAATGCATCTGAGCCTCAGCTGTAGAAAAGGGAAAGCGAGAATACTGGTTGTCAAGACTAAATCAAAACCACCTAGCATACTGCCTGGTTAACAGTAAAATAGTCAATAAATGGTGACTATGGCTATTGTTTTGAGGTCCTTCATCTGGAAACAGAAGCGCAGAGAGATGAAGAGAACAACACCCGCGTAGTTATTGGGTTGGTTGCAGAACCTTCTTGCTCCTTGTTCTCGTTCTCACTACCAACCCAGGCCTCTCTTTCAGACCTTTTACAGGACCTTATATACACATACTCTGAGATGCTATTTCTAATTATAGGTCACGCTTGGTTTTTTGCATGAGGTAGATTTAATAAATTCAAATGTATTCTTCCCATAGCTGTCTGCCTGGAAGATCTTATGAACAACTCCAGGGCAGGAGCCATAGTTTGCGCATGTAATATATGCTCAATAAATGTTTGGTGAGTGAATGTTAAGCTTGCAGTCAATAAGCTACCTGAGTTATGGATGTCCCATATCTCTTGTGTTACATTACAAGCAGTGCAGAAAAGTGGAATGGGTGCAATGGACTCATGCAGGCCTGGGTTCGAACTCTACAGCTGGTAGCTGGGTTCAAAGCACCTAAGAGTACTGGAAAATGCAGTTCTGGATAAATAGAGGAAAAACAGTAGCAGTAGTACTAATAGTAGTAGCAGCAGCAATAGCAGCAGCAGCAGCAGCAGTAGTAACTATCAGCAAAAAGTGGAGTAAGAAAACTTTCATAAGGATGAATTTTGTTCTCAAGAGCTTTAAGGGGTCCAAACGGTGCTATGTGGAGGAAGTATAGTGTAACCGACTGAGATAAACCTGGGTTTGAATTCTAGCTCTCAACTTACTGTGTCTGACCTTGCAATATATTTCCTGAGCCTCAGTATCTTCATTGTAAACTTTAGATGATAGTACCTACCTCACACCTTTGTAGTGAGGATGAAATAAGATATGGTATATAAAGTATATCATAGCACAACACCTCGCTCATAACAATGTCTCACAAATGCTATTTGATGAATTAATGAATGTGTATCTTTAGCAAAATGTCATAAAAAACTACAGCCACCCTTTAGAATCTGCCTGAGAGGGGAACGAGGAAGAGACTATTCCAAATAAGAACTGGCTCAACACTTAAACACCTGTCTCTTGCCAAGCAACACGTTATGTTGAAAGTACTGGAAAAATTAGCGTGATCAGAACAAACCATTCCCAGTGAATGCATAGAGAGAAGCTGCTGTTTCCCATCATAACCACACAGTTGCTGTACCTGAGAGAGTTCATCAGAATGTTAATAAGTGTCTGAAAATACAAGTGCAGTGCCTGACACATATAGAATAGTTGGTCATCTTAGTTCCTTTCCTACCCTTCTCCAAAATGGGTAGAAACAAATGCACCACTAACCAAACAAGCAGCAACAGAAAAACTGAGTTAAAGTGGTTGAGAACTGATCATGGCACTGACCTTACTGGACTGACCCTTCACTCTTGGCTCTGGTGTGACCTGCCAGCCTGGAGAGCCTCTCAGCCAACCTCCGCCTCCCAGGTTCAAGTGAATTTCCTGCCTCAGCCTCCCAAGTAACTGGGACAACAGGTGTGTGCCACACCCAGCTAATTTTTGTATTTTTAGTAGAGTCAGGGTTTCACCATGTGGGCCAGGCTGGTCTTGAACTCCTGAACTCAGGTGATCTGCCTGCCTCGGCCTCCCAAAGTGCTGGGATTACAGGTGTAAGACACCCCGCCTGGCCTCCTCTTTCCTCTTTATGAGCCTGCAGGGTACAGGACACGATGAGGTGGGATCTATTCACAGCCTAGGCTACAAAAACTGTCTTTTCTCCCGTTTCTGTTCTTTGCCCCTCAGCCCCTATTTCTTGTTTGGACATGCACTAAGAATAGCATTTAGGATTCCTGCGTTCTCTGTCTCTTTTTTAATGTTTGGATTGGCTGTTCGCCAAGGCAACTGAATCAATAGCATTTTCAAAGAGCAGGTGAGTTTGGGGAAGATCTCTTATCTTTGCCAATATATTAACTCCCTGCGAATTAAAGCCATCAGAGACCCTCTTGGAAAGAGCAGATAAGTTATCCCAGGACTTCCATATTAAAGTCCCTATAAAAGCCCAAACAAGGTTGTCATTTTTAAGGGAAAAATACTCCAGGTGTCTTAGTTGCTGCTAGGAAATTTGAGAAGTGACCTGCAGGTTACATTTCTGATGTGAAAACCACTTTATGTTCCATGTAAGCAACTGTTTGACGTGTGGCATTGTAGTAATGGGTGTGAAACATCTGGTTTTAACCAGAATGTGGGTGATTTGCTCACAACTGGGGAGGACAGGTAAATATGGCTTTGCCTCCCAGTCTTGTATCTGGCCCAGACATGCAAATTCCAGTCTGCAAACTTATTCTTCTCTGCCAGCACTCAATAGGTTAATGTCAGCAACTGGCAGAGGTCTGCCTGTGTTACAATGAGTGGCACATGGCAACAGGTAATGACAACAGAAGGCTGCCAGAAAAGGAAGCCCAGCTTCTCTCAGGGCCAGATAATGTGACTTGCCAGTCAGGGCAAGGAACAGTTCCTGGTTCTGGGCCATTACTAGAGGTACAGAGAACAGAACCAGGAGAAACCTGGACAGGGAAAAGTAGATGACAGCTACCATTTGTTGAGCACTGGCTCTGTGCAGGCACCATGCCAAGTCTGGGTGTGTTCTCTCATTTGATCACAGGAAGAGCCCCATTTTTCCAGAAAGGGAAACTGCAGCCATAAGGCAAAAACAGATCAAAAACTAGGAATTGGGAACAACACAAATACCAAAGCACTCAGAAGGCAAAGCAGTTGGAGCCAGTTGTCAAGAAAACTTCAGAAACCTGTGTTCCTTATAGCCATGGCCATTGGGATTTGGAGATTTGCATCCAAGCCCTCCATTTCTTTAGCTGCCTCCTTTATTGGGTCAGGTCTTCCTGTCACACCTCAAGGTGTTGGCAAGGGCAGAGAGCTGGTTTGGCAAGAACCAGGACCAGAAGAGGGATGGACAGGTGTATGCAACAGATTCCTTTGAGGAATACTTTAATGGCCATATGCCATAAAACTCCAGCTAGCGTGCCAGTGGAAGAAGAGGATCGATAAGTTGCAATAGACAAATTGGCACATAAATTTGAGCTTTGTTTATACTTCTATAATCGATGTTACTCATTTCCTTGTGTGAAACTAAGATGTTCTGCCATCAGTAATACCTGTCAATAAATGCAAATATGCTTGAATTTCATTAGCACCCTGCTTAAGCATACTGACAATTGCAATGAAAGCACAAGTCCTACTGAAACTAGCACACAACAGAAGTCACAACACAACTCTGACGCGTGACCTGTCTACGTAGTCTTCCCTCACAGACATTAGGTCTCATTTGTTCTTGAGCCAAATTGTCTTTGGCTCTGATCAGCAGTTAGTGAACAAATGACACTGTATTACAGCATCCTGCTAATAGGGTGTACAGCTCCCACATGCATGAAAAGCAAGCATCTCTCACCTTCAGACTGCTGTGCCTACAAGCAGCAAAGTCCAAGAGCATGAAAAGAGTTAAATCCTGCTTGGTCCCTTGAAGGACTAGAAAGCATTTTAAAGGTGACATACATCAGAGTGATCCATTTACACTGGCTGGGCTGTGTAATGAAGTCAGAGGGGCTAGATGAGAACCTTAAACAATGACAACACAGTTGCATTCCCAGCTGTGTTAAATGACCAGCATATCATGATTGCCTTTTCACGCAAATATCAATGACATAATCCTAACAGGCTTGCAGCTCTCTCGCTAGTGTAACAAAACAATGACCCAATTATTTTCAAGGGCTGAGGCAGCAGATGCAATGAGTAGATATGTTGTGCAGGGCGCTGTGTGTGATGGACAGGGCACAGTAGGGCAGCAAACTGTGTGCCGAGTATCAGAAACCTGCCTCCCGAGCCAAAACTCCTGCCATTCATCTGGTCGGTATAAAAATAAAGCCATTCAGTATGAAAGTTCCCACTTGTTCTCACGGTGGAGGCCAATTGGGAAAATGTGGTGCAACACTGACTGAAGCAAATTCTGTTTAAAAAACCAGCCGCTTTGTGGATATTTGTTTATTTATAACTGTCCCACCACCACCTCCCCCACACCCTGCCTCGTTCTGCAAAGGATTTGAGATGGGATTGGAACACTGAAAGTTTGTTTAAGTCCTAAACAGGTCCAGCTACTTTTTAGACTGATGGCAAAAAGAAACCTTTTGGATCAAGCGCCTTGCTCTGCAGAGCACTGCTTTTGTTTTCCCAGTCAGAGTTAGTCCTCCTTGTACCCTGTGGTGACAGTGACCTCTTCCACCAGAATACCCTTGTGCCCAGTGCTATGCTTGACCAGGAAAACACCCATAAGCCCATAAGCCTGAACCCTGAAAATATTGAGGAATATGGATTCACTTACTCCCTCACTCATTTGCTCATTCAGCAAATATTCCTTGGTAGCTATTCCAGAACAAGCTCTCTTCCAGGCACAGGGGAAGCAAAAATTAAGAAGATCCAGTCTCTGCACTTGAGAAGATCCTTTTCTAGTAGGAAGGACAGACAAGTAAACAAACCCTTATTCTACAATATGGCCAATGCCATGGTAGAATTGTGCCTGGTGGTGGCGTGGGAGATAGAGGGTAACATGAGGTGGGGTCTACAGGTGGCATAGATAATTTAGTTCGTGGACTTGAACTCAGACTGCCTTGGGTTCAACTTTTGGTTCTGCCTCTTGCTAGCTATGTGACCTTGGGCACTTAACATCTCAGAGCCTCAATGCCTTCATCTGTTAAATGGAGCTAAGAATAGAACTGACATCGATGGGTTATGATGAGGATTAAATGAGATGATCTGTGTAGAACAATTAGAACAGTTTCTGGCACATAGTAAATACCCAATAAAAATGTAGCTTTTTATGCTTTTTATTTCTTTTGTTTAATTTCATAAGACTGTGTCTGGCGATGAGACTCCAAGGACTGGTTTCTAAAACAGAACTGTTTTCAACAAACTCTTCCCTTTTAGCTTGATTTTTTTTTCATATGGAATGACACAGTTCTGCCATAATCTTTCCCTAAGCAACCATATGTCTGGCAAGAACCCCAGGAAGAAAATATTTCCCAGATGGTTTTGCTTATGTCAGCCTACTATGTGCCAAGCACCACTCTAGAGGAGAGGGACATATTGCTAAGTGACACAGACAAGGTCCCTGTCCTCTTGGAGCTTACATTCCAGTGGGAGAGACATACCATAGACAGAAAAATATAAAGACATAATTACCCAGAGAGGTAAGTGGGGTTAAGGAAGCATTGCTAATAAAAGGAATGTTAAAGAGGGACAGGAGGCATCTAACTGTGGGTGGTCAGAGAAGGCCCATGTCAGGAGATAGCATTAAACTGAAACTGAAAGGTTAGGAAGAAGCCTCTCATGTCAAAAGCAAGAGAGAAGGCAGTCCAGGCAGGAGCATGTGCAAAGGCCCTGGGGCAGGAAAAGACTCTGAGAATATTCCAGAAATGGAAAGACTAGTGTGGCTGAGATACACAGCCCTGGTAGGAAGGTAAAGCTGGCAGGATTATTACATGCATTTTGAAGCTGAGGAAATGGAAAGCCCAGAGAGATTAATGGACTTACCCACAATGCCTTGCACATAGTAGGCACTCCATATGTTGTAGAATGCACAGTCAGTAGGACAGGGCTGAGGCCCTTTGCCTTCCAACTCGAACTGAGATTTCCCACCACAACTAGGAATCAGCTACCCAGGGAGACTGAAACGTACAGTCGTTTTTGTTGGTGAGTCATAAGCAATGCACATTACAGTGTGGGGTCGAGTGGCCCCAGCTGCTGCCTGTGTGTGCAAAGGGCGGGGGTGGCTCAGGCCGTGGCTGAAGCTTTTTCGCATGTTTATGATGAGCTGAAAGCACTCACTGCTTAATTTAAAATACGGCTCACACATAGACATACAATTCAGCAGCTGGAGGAGCTGCCAGGAAATGAGACCAAGTGTAGAAAATGGAGGATCAAGAATATCAGGTACTCAGTTCCGTTTCCCGGCTCCCATGGGCTGTCTCTGATCCCATAATGTCCCATCTTCCCTACAAACTCTGGGAGGCCAAGACATGGTTGGGGACCATGGCAGTTTGGGGAAGGGAGGCCTCACCAGAGCCCTTGACGCCAGCTACACTGATTGCGCCACCCGCCCTTAAGCTTGCCTGCTTTCCTCTCGTTCATGTTCCTTGAAATCTGACGGCTGGGAAATCTCATTTGGCCCCATCACAAACTGCCTGTGCTGGCTGCTGCTTTTCCTGATCGTGTGTGTGTTGCCTTCTCAACCACATGGGGGCCTCCGGCACACACTTGAGGAATTGAGTTGTTTTCTTTTGTATTCACGGCAGCTCTCAGTACAGTAGTATGTACACAGTGAGAGTCTCGAGTGTGTTTGCTCATGGGTTGCAAGATAGTATCATTTGAAAAGCCTTTAGGGCAGAGTACCTGCTCTTAATTAAAAAATAATAACCTCAACTTGACAAAAATGTGGAAGACCATCGAGCAAATCTCTCTAGTTTACTTCGCATTATTCCTCTACACGCAGAGTCCCCTGCCTGCCCGCTGGATGATCCTACAACCTCTCAATCAAAATGTTCCACAACTCATCTCTTTGGGTTCTTTGCTTAGAATATCCCTTCTGACTGGGAGGCCCTCTCTCCCAACTCTACCAATCATAACCACATCTCACCCTTCAAGGCCAAATCTAAATGCCATCTCTGGTATGAAGCCTTTCCAGGCACAGTTCATTGCTCTTGCCCCTGAATATGGCAGCCTGTGTCTACCTCTTTTATGGTACAGGCTGGTGGACTGGAATGACCTGGTTTCAAATTCCAGCTCCATCACTTCCCGAGGCTACCTCCATTTTCTCTTCTAGAAAAAGAGATAACAACATAGCCTAAATGGGATGTTGGAAGTTGCCTATGAAATATCTGCAGCCCCCTTAGCACAAGACTTGGCCTCCAGAGCCCAGTAAGTGTTTCTGTCATCATCATCTTCCTCCTTATCTCTGGGAAGCAGAAGAATGGAATGGTTTCAGGACTGGTTTGGTCACTTTTTAACCATGTGACCTTGGACCAGTCTCTTCCTCTCTGAGGCTCTGTTTCCTCATGTGTGTGAAATGAAGTGATAATAATTTACCCACCTCCATCACAAAACCTGTTGGGAAGATGCAAAGCCATAATAATGTAGGCAGCTCAGCACAGGGCTTATCACATAAAAATGTGCTTATTTGGGTCTGCACACCCCTACAACCTAGAAAACTCCTTTAAGGGCACAGACAATATTTTACTTATCTTTGCATCTCTTGCTGCCTAGCCTAGCCCAGAACCTCTGCAGCTGGCAGGCCCACAATAAATCATTGTTGAATTGAATTGAAAACCCAAACCAGATGTGCCTCCTCCCCTGTCAAATGAAGCTTTCAAGCTGGTGGGTGGGGTCTGCTGCCTCTTTACTCCCCCTCCCTCCAAGCTGAGCAGCCGCCATTGTCTAGGTCTGGCTCCGGAGAATGAGGCAATGCTGCAAGGACGGATTTGTAGTGGGGAAGGATAGATGGGACTAGGTGGGATGGGCGGGGTAGGGAAGAGCACTCTCTCTGTTCCTGGTGACCCCAAACAGACTGCTTTGAAAGGTGCTATCCTGAAACCTCTGTTGAATAAAAAGTGGTGACACTCCAAAAGTCCTTTGCCACCCAGCACCTAGTTGTGGAGGAAACCCAGCTCTCCCACAAACACCGAAAATTGGAAGTAAATGAAGACATCAGGAGAAAGCTTCCTCTTCCTTCAGCAGAGATGGTGATACAGACATTCACAGAGGTTCAGCTCTGAAATCATGAGACCAGGATTTGAAGCTGAGTTCATCTGGCACCATGGGCATGCTCTAACCACTGGGAACCTTGCCTCTAGGCGAGTCTTGCTATAGAAGGACGGAAGTATGTATGTACCCCTCCTCCCAACCCCACAGGACCGTTAGAAGCAGAACGTGGGGCTTTAATGGTGGAAAATGCTTTAAAAAGTACAAACCTGTTACAAAACTACAAAAAGAGGCCCATGTCTTCAGTGTTTCTGAGCCAGACTATGTAGACAGGGCACAGGGAGTAGCATGCTAATGAGCACAGACTCGAGGTAATGGGTCACACACCTGAGCATGGCCACCTGGATTGTAACTCTGGTTCTGTCACATGCTAGCCTGACTGACCCCAGGCAAGTGATTTAACCCCCCTGTGCCTCCATTTTCTCACCTGTCAAATGATATTAATAATAGTACCTCCTCACAGGGTTGTCTATGAGGAGTAAATAATCTAACACTTGTAAAGCACTTAACATGTGCCTGGCACATGGTAAACATTAAACAACTGCTTGTTAAATAAAAATAAATACATAGCTCTGTCCCTTTGTAGCCAGACTAGTCTAGAGGCACTGTTGCCAAATGGTTGCTGCATGTCTATGGAACCAGCTGAACTCAGCTACAAATCCTGGTCTCATGATTTCAGAGCTGAGCCTCTCTAAAACTCAGTTTGACCATCTCTACCATAAGAACAATAACAGTCCCTTCCCCACAGGCAGTTGAGAGTTTTAAATGAGATATCTCCGAAGTATAGAACACAGTGCCTCACCACGCAGAGTGAGTAGGCACCCAGTTAAAGCAGAGTATTCATCCTCTGAGTCTGCTTCCCATTTTTTGCCTCTTCTGCGTTAACATAAGATATGTAGTTTTGGAAATCTTGCAGCAGTAAAGGAACAATTTCATCATTTTGCCGATGAAATTCCTAAAAATTTTATTCAAGAGACAGAAAAGGCAAACGTTTTGGTCACTTCTAAACCAATGAAGCATGGGCAATCAGTTTCCCCACTCAGCCAACCTGATTCCCAAAGCTGCAGAAGTCACTTTGCAGGACAAAATTGAGGAATGAATATTTTACTGAAAACAAAAGCCATCTTTGTTTGCTGCCCAGCTTTGGGAGGAAAAAAGAAAATACCTCAACCCAGGAGCTTGGAAAATTCCTAAAAGTTCTCATTTTATTCCAGCAAATACAACCTAATTGGCAAGATTCCTGACCATGCAAACCTGATTCACAATGAGTCACCTTTACCCACCCATCTCCCCACAGCACCCAGAACCCAGCAGGGTACATTGGGCATCAATACATATTGGTTGTGGGTTCCTCCATGAAAGCCCCAGGTTCCATGTCTACATTGCTGAAACAATCCAAAAGCAGTCCTAAAGAACATTTTGAAAATGGGGGAAAAGCATCCATCACTCACCAGTCTAACACAACTCTTAATTTTGTGTGGAAAGTTCTCTTCCAGTCTTTATCCACGTGCAGACGTATTTTTACAGCACTGTAGTCATAGGGAAAAACTGCAGCAGCTTCAGCCAAGAATCAGATACCATACAGCTCATGTCACTAAACTTTCCAAGTGAGAGCTTTGTCTTCCCTCATTCACTCCATTCATTCATTCAGCCAGTCATTCAACAAACATGGATTTAACAAGGGTCTGGTGCTATGGCCCTGTGGAGTACAGAGATGACTAAGGCACAATCCCAGTTCTCAAGCTGCTTCCAGCTTAATGGGAAAAACAGACAAGACAGCAGGAAATTATAACACACTGGGATAAACATGAATGCTGTGAAAGCACAGAAGAGGAGCATTTAAGCTGGGCAGGAAAGGGTGTGGAGGATGGGGAAGCATAATATATACAAAGAGTTAGGGTCAAAAGAAAGCAAGAGTCATCAGGTGACCAAAATAGTTCTGTGTGACTGCATGGGAGAGTGGTAGTGGATGCAGTGAGAAAGGAATGAGGGGCCAAATTATTAAGATCAAAAGTTTCGGTTTCATTCTGAAGACTGAGGGGACGCTTTAGAAGGACTTTAAGCAGAGTAGTAGCACAGTCAGATGCACATTTTAGAAAGATCGTCCCAGCAACAGAATGGAAGGTAGACTGTAGGGCAATCTATGAGATGAGATAGGTAACAAGGGAGCCATTTAGCAGCTTGTCACAATAATTCATCAAGATAAGAAGTGTCTATCTAAATGAATGCAGTGGCTTCTCCACATATAAACTGCGTCATGTTAATGATTGACTTAACCTGTCTATGCCTCAGCTTTCCTCTTCTGTAAAGCAAAAATACCAAGAGTATTGCCCTTGCAAAGCTGCTGGGAGGATTGAATGAAATACTGCATGCAAAGTACCTGGCACAGTGGCTGGTACCTAGAAGACACTCAATACATGTCAATTCCCCTTTCCCTTCATCCCTTTTCCTCTACCTCACCCATCCTTAAATGCTGGCATGGTATGGAGCATGGAAGTGACCTAGGACGACTCTAACCCACACAGTCTGACTCCAGAGGGCAGTGGAGAAAGTTTGCAAGTGCTATTGTCAGGACAGTTACTTACAAAGATTGTTTAGCTGAGTCGAGGGCCCTGCTGAGGTTGGAAACTATGACTTTCTGGTGGGACTAATCAACAAAGTGATGGGTTTTTCTTCAGCAATGTTCCTCCATCTGGGTATAAACACAGAGGAGGAAACTGTCAGTTAAATTTATCCAGACTTGGGATTTTGCCTGATGGATGTAGCAGAAAGACATAGGGCAAGGAAGTTGGAGATATATGCAAGATTCGGAAAGCAAACAGATCTGACCTCAAATCTTATCTCTGCTGTAGGACTTTGGGTAAGTCACTCAACCTCTCTGAGCCTCAGTTACGTCATTAAAAGGAAAACCACAGTAAT
The DNA here is from genome assembly GCF_049354715.1 of Callithrix jacchus. Lineage (NCBI taxonomy): Eukaryota > Metazoa > Chordata > Mammalia > Primates > Cebidae > Callithrix > Callithrix jacchus. Next base: position 106,819,649 of record NC_133524.1, on the reverse strand, counting down.
ACCTTCCTCATAAAGTTACTGTGGGGATAACATGAGATTACTGAAATGATGTCATAAGATGGGTACTATATGCCCGACATATACATATTCATTGTTATTCTTATCATCATCATTTTCAAGGATGGAGAGGAAAGGTAGTAAGGTGGAAGGGGCTGGTGGGATGGAAGAAATGGATAGAGGGGGCTCAAAAGCCTAGAGAGCCTCCCGAGGTAAAAAGAAGAGCGTTGAGGCCAGCCAGCAAGATGTAGATGGTAGGGCGTTCTGACTGATGATGAAGCATGGTAAGGCTAAGATGAGAATGTGTCCTGTACATGGATCACGGATGTCCAACTCACCCAGAATGATGTCAGGACTTGGGGTGAAGAAGAAGACAGTGAGCCAGATGTCGAATTCTTCGTTGAATGTGGGGGTAGGGGGTTGATCAGGAGGGGATGGTTATAAAGAACCATCAACGAGGAGAGAAGTAACCAGATGGCATGAGAAGGAGGAGTTCTTGGCTGAGGACGCAGGACTAACAGCCTGGAAGCAAACAGGGGAAAGCTAGAGCACAGACCCCACCTCCCAGCCCTAAGGTGCCTGTAGTGTGGGAGTGTGGACAATGTCCACTAGAGGGCGCCGGTGGCAAAGCCGTGAGCGCCGCCGTAAAGACTCAGGTTTCAGCACTTCCAGGCCCGGGAGGTAGACGATAGTGTTCTGTTAAATTTATCCAGGGTGTAGGGGTAATTGTTTACTGCAAGGTGGGGGCTTCCAGAGGGTACTGAGAAGAATGAGAGAGGGCGGTAGTGGGGAGGTGGATGAGTCGGGGTGACGGGGATGGGAGCACCGAAGAGCATAAGGATGGTATGGGAGAGGACAGATGACTAGCAAGGAGGCTTAACGTTTGGGCTGTGGCCAAGAACTGGGGGATGTGAAGCCTGGTGGGATTAACTGTCCTCGGAATTCCAAATGGAGCTTTTTTCCCCCTTTACATCTTTTGTTTATTATAAAAGTAACACATGCTTGTTTCAAATAACTCTAATCATTCATTGCTCAAGGGAAAATCTCTCTCTCTCCAATTCCACTCCCTAGTGCTGACAGTCTGTATATCCTTCCAGACTTTTCCTGTATGCGTAACATATAATACCCTTAACAAAAATCAGATCCTACTATACTTATTCTGCAGCTTGCTTTTATCACAATACTGTATTGGAGTTATCATTGCACATCAGTATATGAAGATCTAGTGTCCTTATTGGTGGCTACTTTGTCATTATCATCATTATTCTAGTCGTTGGAATAGTAATGGGTAGCAGTTATTACATGCTCTGTGCCAGGTCCTATCTGAATATTTCATATGGATTCTCTCATTTATTCTTCACAGCTTCATGAGTTGTTATTTTTCCCATCTTACAGAGGAGAAAAGTCACAGAGAAGTTAGAAACTTGGTCAAGGTCACGTAGCTCATAAAAGCTAGAGGAAGAAGTCAAACCTAGGCAGTCTGACCAAGGCTAAAACTCTCAATCATTAGCATTGTAATGCTTAGTATGTCATTATTGGGAGGTATTATCAATGATTTAACCAGTACTTCACCAAGGTCTTTTAGTTTTTTTCAATTTGTTCCTATTTACAAATAATGTGTAAATGAATATCCTTAAGCATGGAGCATTTTGAAAAGATAAAGTCCTAAGAGAGGACTTGCTGATTCAAATAACTTTTCAAGTTGCCCTCCAGATACGCATCAAGAGTGAATCAGTGTGCCTGTTTCACCACATTCTCGCAAACCCTGGGTTTTAGTGACCTTTTTAATTTTTGCCAATCTGAGAGGTGAAAACTGACATCTCAATAATCTCAATATAGCTTTAATTTGCATTTCTTAATTATTACTGATTAATATTCCTTTTAATATGGCATAGACCCTTTGTGTTTCCTCTGTGAATTGCCTATTCATTATTCTTTGAGCATTTTGCTAGTGAATTGTTCATCATCATTTCAATAATCTATAGAAGCTCATTTATTCATTCCTTTAACAAGTATTTATTGAGCACCTACTGTATGCCAGGCAACAGTCTAGCACTAAAAATACAATAGTGAGTAAGCAAAGCCTGAGCTTTCATGAAGCTGACATGTAAGCAGAGGAAATAATAGATCAGCAAATAGTTAAATAATGTCATTGCAAATCATGATAAGTGCTGTAAAGAAAATAGTACAGTTCTTACAATAGAGCTGTTGGAATATTCTGAATAAGAAATCATTGTCTCCCTTCTATATTGTGACTTTATCCTGGTTTATATGTTGTCTTTCCACTTTGCATGAGATATCATTCCCCACACTCAAGTTGTTGAATTTTTGCATAGTCAAATCTATCATTCTTTTTCTTTACAGATTCTACAGTTTCTCACTGCTTTGCAAAGACTCACTGCCTCAATATTCTCTTATGCCTTCTTCTAATCTTTTGTTTCTCTTTTTAACATCTAAATCTGACCTAATTGGATTATATTTTGGAATAAGGAGTGAGATAAAGATTCAGCTCTATATTTTGGTGGCAGGATGGTTGTCACAGTAAATGGCACCATGTATTAAATGGTGCATCCTTTCTCCCAGAAATGGTGAGGCTGAGGTCCAGAGAAGGGACAACCCTTGCTGAGGGTCATGTAGCAAATCAGTGGTGACCAAACTCTTCCTAGATCTTAGGGCTGCTGACTTCGGTGCCAGTGATACATAACTGAACTTATCACAACTCCGTCGTCTCGTGCACTTGAAAGGTCTTCCCTGATCCACACCAAAGTTCACTGTCTGCAGCCACAGCATTTATCCTTTCCAATAGGCTCCCTGACTTCTCTTGCTCAAAGATACAAGTGTAGTAACCCTTGTAAGTAGGCAGACACCTGCTGATTGCTGCTGAAATACCTCACATTGGGGCAGCTTTGGACACAGAAGACTGGAGGCAGAAGGCAGACAGATTTGCCATTTAGGAACCAAAATATGAAGTGTCTAATTTTAAATAAAGAGATTTGGCATCGTTTTCATCTAGTTGCTGATGGAGCAGCTGCCATTGTGGAGCCTTTCAAGGAGGCTGCCTTGAATTATGCCAGAGTGATAAACTGGTGGCTTAGAGGCTGCTGGGACTTATCCCAAGGCCCCAGCTACAACAGACCTAGGATCCAAAAGGTTATCCTGAAAGGAGGTGAGCACGTCACCACCAACGCAGCTTGACCTCACATCCCATTTCACTTAACGTTTCCCTTCTCCTTCCATATTTCCCAAAGCTGTGGGCGTTTTATCTGTAGAAAGCTGCTATCCCCAGGAGACAGGCATCTGGGAGAGCATCTCCAGAGAAAAAGAAGAGTGAAGTGGGAGTTGAAGTCATTCAGGCTACTTAAGACAACAATTTTTAAAACCTCCTATTTTCCCTCAGTTACCAGGAAATTTTCGGTCAAAATGTTCGAACAAAATAGATGGATAATTACCTCCATTATTTCACTTGGCTTTCCATGGATAGACATCATCGAAGTCATTGGCAAGTTCTTCTTGTCCTACTAATCTTGATGGGTATTTTGCTGATTCACTTCCAAACTCTGAAGTAAATGTATTGCTTATAATAAGGAAAAACAACCTTTAACAGGCCCTCTATCCCGTACCTCTAGGCAGAGTGAGCAGCAGCTTGTACAGTGAAATTCAAGGTCCTTCTTCCCACACTAATAATGTCAGATCGTTCCACCACCAATACAACAGAGAAAAAACCCTGAGTTCCATTTCCAACTCTGCCATGACTTGCTGTGTGACCCAGGGCAAGTCATCATCCGTGTCAGTGACTCAGCTGGCTATGCAGCAAACGGAAAGTCAGTTTGAGTGATTTCCCTATCTAGATTCCTCATCAAAATCACCAGTGATACTGTTAATAATAGGCAGAGAATCCAAGTCCCCATCTCAGACTTACTGAATCAGACTCTGAAGATTAGGAGCCACACTGTATCTGTATATCAGCAGCATTCCTGATGATTCCACTGTGCAGCCAGGTTTGGGATCTAGTGAACCAGATGACCTCAGGGTCCCTTCTGCTCCTGACAACAGGTGGTTCAGTACCTCCCTCTGCACTTATGTATCTATCTCTAAGAGGTGCTGCCCCTGCCTTTCATGCTAAGGGGAAGCCCATTCTCTCATTAGGAGCCCTGAAGGCTTTAGCCATTTATTTGTCAGATATTTATCAGTCACATTTGAGGACAGGACCCAGAAGGAAGGGGATTCCATTATTGATGGAATCAGCGGAGTAAAAACACAAACAAAACAAAACAAAAACAGCAGCAGCAACAACAGAAAAATAGGGGGAGCTGGATCTGCCTGAAGGCTAAGACAGCCTGAGATCCTACTGGGGACATGGAGGGCATGGACAGATTATACATGCAATACCTGAGCCTCGTTTTCCCTGGTATCCTCTCTGTCTTGGCCAGACAAAACAATGCAAAGAGGTATAACCAAGCTGGAAAACAGCCCTCCTTTTAAGTAGTGAGGTCTTTGGGCCCCTACAGTTGATACCAGCAAGGGAAAATGTAAACACAACTCTCTTCACCACTGGGACCATCTGACGTCAGTCCTTTGGCTCCAGCGTGTCTCGAGATAAGAGGACTGTAAGAAGCCCTGGGCCTTGACATTAGGACACTCTAGCTTTGATGCAAACTCTGAACTACAGTTTCTCTTCTGATAACTGGGATCCTGCCCTCCTTCGGTGATCAAAAAGTCCCTGTCTCCTGCCAGTTTTATATATCCCACTATGTGGACCTACATGCCTGACTCCAGCTGTGTGCTTGCATCCACATTCATTATTTATTATTTATAAGCACCTCAGTTAATTAGGCCAAATGGAAGCAAAACAGGCACGGTTCTGGCCCTCACAAAGCCGTCAGGCTAGCATAGTGGTGTTCAATCTTATCAGGCGTAACATCCTCTTTTCTTTTAATAATAAATCTGCTTTTCCTTCACCCCCTTACTATCCTAAAATTAAATGTTTAGATACTATAACCCACCTATACGCATAAGTTCAAAAAGATAGATATATATCCTGCCACATAAAGAGGAAATGAAAGCAACACATGGTAAAATACCATGTATCTAACTATGTAAATGCTCACACAGGACTACATTGAAAGATTAAATGAAGTAGTCAGAAGCTTGTGCCTTTATATAGAATCCCCATGAATGCAAAAGTTATGGCCACAAACTGATATGCTGTATTGATTACTCTGATTCCAAAAGCAACATCACAATTGTTGACATGATTTCCTGAAACGGTGAATGAGTTTGTGTAAAGCTCTGTAACCATGTAATCTTCCATGTCTTTACAGAATAGTTCATTAAAACTGTCGGGTCGGGGCGGGGGAGCAAATCCCTTTGTGCTTATGTATAAAACATTTATAGTAAAAGTTCCAATAATTAGAAAAGCGATTTTCACCTCTATGGAAGTCCAGCATAATATTCAAAAATTATGAGGGATGCTGGATTATTTTTCATTTTGCAAGTCTGTCGTGACCTTTGGAGAACATGTAGCATCCCCATTTCCAGTCTACTGAATGCCTTCATGCATTTTCCGAAAGTCCTCTAGGGGGCAGTATTGTTTCAGTTGAGAGCCACGATCTAGTCACTCAGCTTCTGTAGGACTGGGGTTTTGTCTGGTTCGTCCCAGGCTCCCGACTCCTTCACCCTTGCCTCCAAGGCCTAGAGTTCCATCCTTGTTACCAGCATCTGGCAGGGCTCCTAAGCCTCACCTGCTCCTGCTCAGTTCAGCTAAGCTGGGCTGGGCAGGACTCCTACTTCCACCAAAGCCAAGTGCTTCTCTAAATTGCAACCTGTTGTTACCACTCTCTTTGGGTGCCCAACTAAACTCAGCTGCAGTTGAGCCTGCTGCTCCATCCAAAAAGGGTGTATTCTGTGGCATATGTCAGTTCTTTCAATCTGCACCTCCAATCTCCAGCCCCTCACGTTGTCATCACTCACAGTCCTAGGCTGTTGATAGTCAGCAGAACAGGTCCAAATACAGCAAGGTTTGAATTTGTGCCTCACCAGAACCCTTTGGCCTTTTGCCCGCAGCTAGATCCCCTTCTGACATTGAAACAGGAAATAATTATCTTCTGCAAATAGAAAGAGTCAGACCCTCTGTTGGGGCCTTTCTTCTACCAGCCTTTAAATAGCTTTCTTGGCCAGGCACAGGGGCTCCCACCTGTAATCCCAACACTTTGGGAGGCCGAAGCAGGCAGATCACCTGAGGTTGAAACTTCAAAACCAGCCTGACCAACATGGAAAATCCTTGTCTCTACTAGAAATACAGGGGGGAAAAAAGCCAGGCATGGTGGCACATGCCTGTAATCCCAGATACTCAGGAGGCTGAGGCAGGATAATCACTTGAACCCAGTAGGCGGAGGTTGCAGTGAGCCAAGATCACGCCATTGCAGTCCAGACTGGGCAACAAGAGCAAAACTCAGACTCAAAAAATACATAAGTAAATAAATAAATAGGTTTCTTGTCAGCCTCACACAGATAGCCCCAAACCATTTGAGAAGCCAGCCCAGCTCCTTGCAAAGCACTGTAGCTAAGATTGTGTACTCTGGAATCAGACGGACCTCAGTTCAAGTCCAGGGTCTATCTCATACTGTTTAAAGACAAAGAAATTCATTTAGACTCTCTTAGCTGCAATTTGCTCACCTGGAAAAATGGCAACAATAATGAATGTCTGTAAGATGCTTAGCACAGTACTTGCCATATAGTAGCCCCCTAGTAATGGTTATTTTCTATTATTCTGGCAATCACATGGTATGTGCTGAAAACTGGCTTCTGCTGACCTTATCTGTCCTATCCTATATACTTCCACTCTATCTTATAGACCAAGGCAGAGTTTTTTGTGAGGCTCACTAGAATGAATCTACATCCTGGGTTGAAGTTACATCGGTGAGAAAACCGAGCTGGTAAAATCTTAAGGACTCTCTTCACCCAGCCATCAAGAATGTATTTTTATTTTTTCTATTCTGCCTCATTCTACAAAGAAAATCATTAATGCAGCCATTGAGCAAACCAGGATAGAGATGCAGAATTAACTAGAAACTATACTTAAACAGATTCCCACTTTCCTATAAAATTCAAGAATTGTCTGCAAAGGTAGCTAGCGAAGTTAGCAGCATTGTTAATCACCTAAAGCAGCGTCTGCACAATACTAGAGCTTTCCGAGGAAAAGGAGAAAATGCAATCAATCATCCAGGTGCCAAAGAAGGCATTCAGCTCCTGTGCAGAGATGATATTAGAAAGCTATCTCAGTGCAAGCAGCTAGATTAAGACAACAGATATCTTGAAGGTTCTAACCTGTATGCTTAGCATTAAGAACTGATGTTGAACAACCAAAAAACTATTGAATGGAACATCCCACATTCATCAATCAATCAATATTTATGGAACACACAATATATGCCAGGCACTAGGAGAACTATAGAAAGCAGAGAAGCATAGGACTTTCCAGAACCTTCCTTGAAGAACTTGGTATCCAGTTTGGGGAGTGGGGGGTGGAGGTGGAGTGAAAAGAACAAATCCCTAAACAAAGCAATAGAAAGCCCTTCACTAGGGTTTTCAGAGTAGGCTAACATCCTTTTCATTGCTGTGATTACAGTCTCATAAAATTAAACAGACCAGATGTTCTGCAATTTGGTAAAAGAGAAAATACAGCCGAGGTTATTAATGGGGCTGTTTGACCTTACAAGGACTTACACAATGGTTCAGAACCAGGTTGGTGTCAGGTGGATCTGGGTTTAAGTTCTGGCTCCTCCACTTACTAGCTGGGTGACTTTGCCCAGATTGTCTAACTTCTCTGAGCCAGTTTCCTCCTACAGAAATTGAGGGTAATAGCAATACCTTTTTGGAAGGATCATCATGAAGATTAATGAGGATACCTTATGTAAAACACTTAGCATAGAGCGTACCACACAGTTAATGTTTCCTTAAAAGGCAGCTTATTATAATCATTAAAAAGAGAGAGAATGACTATCGCTAGCGTTTGCCAAGGACATTTGGAAAGTCTGAAAGAAAATCCGAACTCTTCCATTAGCAATGGGGACAGGTTTCCCTCCCTTCTGGAGCACTAACATCCTTGGAGAAAGAGCCAGCTGGACATGGTAAGATGGTGAGGTAAACAAAGTGTTTCTCCAAAATTTCTATACCTCCTTCTCCTAGGTTAATTTGACTTTTATGCGGCCACCCACTTCCCCAGGAGGTGTTCCTTTAAGCCATTGAGGCCCTCTCTCTGGGAGCTCTTGATCATCCAATTTTAATGTTCCCCTCTTTACAAGCTCCCTTTGCAATTTGGCATTCTACATCTTCTTCCCTGAGGGATAACAACACGAGAAAGGACAGAAAAATTGCAATGCGACCTTTTTAAAAAGAATGACCTGTATGCAAAATCTCAACAGCGCCTCTTAGAAATTACATTTACACAAAACCTCACAAAAGGCTCTGACTCATGCTTAGGGGAAGCAACAAGCACACTTGAACATATTTTTCAAATTTAACTGACAAAAATGTATCTCTGAATCTCCATCACAGTATGTATAGTTTCCACCCCAAAAGTAAACATTTTGGGCTGTCAGGAGAAATAACAATGGCAGTTCCAACAGAATGCGGATGACAGAATTTGCTTCCGAAAATGCTACTATCTGTATTTTGTTGTTTCCTGGTTATTAATATAATACATTTTGCTTCTGAGTCAAATGTTTTTACTTATGCCAAGAAAAATCGTGAGTTACAGGAAGTCTAACAGGCTTAATTAGTGAGTTTAACTTAATCCGGTGATTTTGCAACAACCCTGGCAGAGTCAGGTTCACTCCCTGCATTTAATGGGAAGTGGTCAGAAATGGCCTTTAGCAACCTTATTAGAGAAAAGGCACATGATGCACACAAACAAGGCTGGTTCTCCCAGGTAAAAATAATAGGCTGAGGTACTGTAATTATCAATGGTGGTTTTTGCATGCAGGTGCCTATTGTATGTGTTACCTGTTGTTTTCAGTTTTCTGTAATTACAGTTTCTTATGGTCAGACAGCGCTGTTCTCCCTTCCGATTACCAACCAGCATGCTCAGGAGAAAGTCGTTCATGCTCCTGGAGTTTGTCCTGCAAGTGTATTTTTAAAGGCAAAGCTTCTTAGCCCAGCCAAATGAAACTGATTGGAAAAGCACCATAGAAACCAGAAGCCTATTGTGTGTAATAGACAGGCTCTTTGCAGCCCTATCCTAAGCACTAGGCCACAATTTCGGAAGGAAAGAACCAGTAAAGACTTCAGAAGACAGCAATGAAGATGATTAAGGGATTGGAAAAGAGGATCTAGGAGAAAAGGTTAAAGGTATTAGGATTATAAGGACGATTTAGTCTCAAGAGGAAAAAAATGAAAGAGCCTGACCAACTGTTCTTCCTCGCTATTGACGGCACAGAATAAACGAATGGTAGCATGACGTACTTCAGTCTAAATGTAAGAAAGGACATGACAACAAGTCTCCTGAATCACTAAAGACTGTTCATTCTTCATTCCTAAAACATTAGTCGAGCTTCCACCCCATGCTGGACTGTGTGCTGAGCACTGGAGAAGTTCACAGGCTAATGAGGGAGACATACTAGACAGATCATTACAAGACAGTGGGTTGCGTAGCATAATAAAAGGAATTCAGAATGCTTTGGACCTTTAAAAGGCAATAGAATATATACAACCCATATATGTCACCTCCACTGGGGTCTGAGGCAGTACCCAGTAATCAGGTACATTGATATTTTTGGAGCAAAAACACATGAATATTCACATGGGTTGTGAAAAATAAAGACTATAAATAACCTCATGTCAGTTCAAGTAGCGCTGCCAGATGAGTTTGTCATAAACTTACAAAGTCTCTCAGTTTCCAGAGCTTTTGGGGTTTTGGAATGATAACTATGAAATTATAAGTCTGGGTAAGGGGAGTCTGGCCCAGCACCAGCACCTGGGAATGATAGGGAGCTTCAGAATGCGGGCAGAGCCTGTGTCTCTAATGTGCCCAATTCTGCTGCCCTGGTATCATGGACATGTTCTGGCGAAGGATGTGAGCGTGTGCATGTGTGTGTCTGTCTGTCTGTCTGTCTGTGTCTGTGTATAAAGCAGGAGGAAGCTCCTTGCTGCTCCTCAGGTCAAGTCCACTTTCAGTGGCTCCTGGCGACATGCTTTGAAGGAATGAAGTCTTTATTAACCAAATGGTCAGTAAATGGGTTTTGTTATTGTTTTCAAATTATTTAGCTCCATAGCCCCTACTAATATGCCCACAAATTTTGTAGAATAAGCCCCCTCTGTGAGGGTTGCATTGTGTGGTAGAACCCCTGGGGTTGGGGGGGTGTCACATCTCTGGCCTCCCTTTTTCAGCTGTGTTCTGTGAAGAGCAGAAGCAGGGAAAGCCTGGCCACCCAACTCCCTCTCTCATATCTACTCCCAAGGATGGCAGGGCCTGCCTAGCAAGTGATAAAGACATCAGAAAAGCCTACAGGGAGGGGCACCTGAGCTTCTGCTTATCTGGATTGGGAAACACCCCATTATCCTCTACCAGCCAAGCAGCTTCACATAGGGGCTAACCTCCCTTAAAGGGGAACACCCAGTGAACCCTGTCAACACCCTCAGAAGTTGTTTGCTTCCAGAAGAAAAGGAGGCAGTCCTTGAGCTCATTCTTCTATTCCTAATCATAAAAGGAGACACCCCCCTTTCATAAACTATTGTTTTTTATCACTTACCCCCAACCGTCACCTACACCTAAGTTCAAAAAAAAAAAAAAAAAAAAAAAAAAACTAGCGCCTTCTTTACGTCTTTAGACCTCCCTCCAAAAGCATGCTCTCCTCTCTGGACTGGTCCTCCTCTCTACCCTCTGGGAATCCAAGCCCACATTATTTCAGGATGAGATCAGCCTCCAGCCACTCCCTCTGAGGCCTGGCTTCCCAACCTTGGTGATTCCAAAGCACACATCTGTTGCAATACACAAGGCCCACCCTAGGCAAAATGGAGCCGGGGACACAGCTCTCAGTCAGCTGAGTTCCCACACTCACATGCCCCACCCATGCTAGCACCGCCTTCCTCTTCCTTGGGGAGTGGCTAGGCTCCCTGGAACCCTTCCGTCTCCTCTCCCTGACAGGAAAGCTCTGATCAAGGACTTTGCACTCAGATATAAATAATAACCCTGCCTTACCAAGGCAAGCCTGCCAGACTACGGCTTGGAATTCGACTCAAAGAAACATACAGTGACCAAGACAGTTTCTGGCATCACACATAGGCAAAAAAATATTTGTAGGCAAGGTGAGCCTTCTTAGTACTCATCAGATTATGATATAGGGTCACCAAGTCAGCTCTTGTCTTCTTGATCTCAAAAGAAAGGACTCTCTTTCACTCTGTTTTCTGATTCAAATCAGGTCATGCAGTTGGATATCAAGACAGATTATCTGGAATTGGGATTGACTTGGAAATTCTGGGACAGAGGGTTGCTGAAGGTTGAGTGTACTTGAGGGAGGAAGTTGCGAAAGGAAGGGGAGACTTATTGGTGAGAAGAGGAAAAGAGAACCAAAGAAGCAAAGAGACACTTGGATGGTTATGGGGGTGGGGCAAAAGACTAGTAAAAATTGATTTAAGGAAACACTTAACATTTTTCCTTGCTTATTTTGTGCTGAACACTGTAACTGTGTTATCTCATGTCATCCATCCTCACAACACGTCTAGGAGATAAGAACTATTATCAGATCCATTTTATAGGGGAGGAAACAAAGGCTCACTGAGATTAATTGTGGGAACTCAGGCAATCGGTGAATGGCAGAGCCAAGTTTCAAATGCTTATTGATCTGACTCCAGGGTCCTCAGCCATCTGACAAAGGGGCCAAGCACCCTTTGGTTGTAGGAGGAGCCTCCCCAGTGTATCTTAATAGAGGCCCCCCAGACAACCCCTCCCCTTTACCACAACACAGAAACACCTACATGCATCCCATGGGAGCTGCCTGCTCCTAAGCTAAATATTGCTTTCTGGGAGGGCACCAATAAATGTAATATGTGCTCTGGAAAAGGTTAGGTTAAGGCAATTTACCTTCAGAAAACAGAAACCAGAGGTCAAGATCTTAGAGGAGTTGGGAAGAAGTTCTCAGCAGGATGTGCTGCCTGTAGGAGCCATAGTAAATGTTGCCACATGTAGATGGCACTGTAGCACTCCCTGGGACACACTGGAAGTCTGAAGACACCAAAGACAAACTTGGCTTATTTCACCATTTTGCCCAGAGCTGACTCTGCTCGCCATCCACACAAGCGAGGGAAGAGTGCACAGAGCAAGGGAGCTGATATAGTTGGAGCCTAGGTTCAAATCCTAGCTTTGCAGCCTACTAGCTATGTGTCTTTATGACTGCTCTGAATGTGGCAAGTCACTGGTTTGAATTTTCCACTTTCATCTGTAAAATGAGGATGGAAATAAAGCATCGACTTGAGATGTGAGATTGTTTGTGTAAAAGGTTTAGCACAATGTCTGGTACTTAAAAGAAATTCATTAAATATCATGTCCATATACCCCACTCTCACCACCTCTTGGAAGAAAAGGGAGTCCAAATTTAAAAGCCCTGGAAGTAGTCTCTAAAGATGACGAAGAACTGGGAACTTTCATTGATTCATTTACCACATAAGCCCTGAATCCCTCTTTTGTGCCCTAAAGACTCAGACATAAATAAAATAGTCCCTATTCTCAAGGAGCTCACATTGAATTGGACAAAGATCCAACAAACTCTTGTAATACAATATAAAACCTTATAACAGAAATAAATCTAGGAGGGCTATGAGGGTACCAAAGGGCACTGAGAAAGCTTCACATAGAAAACACTTGCGAGACAAGCAGCAATTGTTAGGCAGACAAGGAAAGAAAGTGTATTCCAAGTAAAGGGAATAGCATATGTTAAGGAACAAAACATGACAGATTTAAGTGGAGCTGGAACATCGAGCTCAGGATGTAGTGAGGACTGGTGAGAGATTACACTGGAGGAGGAACCAGAAGAGGTAGCGTATTACTGAGTGACACCTCTGAGCAGAGAAAAGATGATATTCAAAATTTATGATAACCAGTATGGTATGGGCAGTAACCAATTAGAAAGGACTCAGAACAATAAGGAAAGCCTACTGGGGCCTCTAAGGAAGGGATTTCTTATATTTAGAATAGTTTTTGACAACTGAAGTGAATATAAGTAGATAAATAATGGATTCGCTATCACTAAGGCTTCCATGTTGTTTGAACGTTTAGTCTGACAGGAACAGTAATATCTGGCATACAAGATATGTACTCAGTGGCACATAATAATACTTTGCAGAAACAATTTTAGAAATTGCACCCAAATCTGTATGTAAGACATTCTTTACTGCCCTGCCAAAACTTGGGTATCTATTCAATAGAATGTCAGGGAGGAAGATTACAGCATCTCAGTAACTCCTCTAAGAACACATAGCACAGCCACACGCATAACATGTCCCTAATCAATGTTAAATTTCTATAATGAAGTCAGTTGAATTAAATGTCTTTCCCTTGAAATGTGATCCCTGTCAATTTCTATAAAATGTTGTTTCTCATAATTCTAATTAACTCACCTCTTCCCCTTATCCTATTCATTGCCTTTGCTAATAATGTCAGATATTCTTAGGATAGAGAAGGAACATTTTTTAATTATCTTTGGACTCCTTAGAACTCCCTCTTAGTTAATTATCTTCCTATTCTCCCTGACTCATCCATGGTCATCCCACACTATGGCCTTACACTAGCATGGATTTTATTGTCTGACCTGTTGTTTTTCTGAGCCTCCCAAGTGAGAAAATCAGTAATCCAGACTAGCTGCACAGTAAGATTATATTAATCACTTATTTGTAAGTGAACCAGGTCGCCTTTCACACCAGCTCTCCTAACATGTCAATTTTTTACTCATCTAATATGAAACAGCCCAAATAAATCAGTTCCATCTAATGACCTGTGAACAAATATTGTTAAGAAAATTAGTAAGAAGAAAATGATTTTTTCACTCCAGTTTAGTCTTAATGAAAGCAGTGGGACCAGGGTCATCTCTACCTGCTGTGAGGGGAAATTCAACATTGTGTTTGCAGGAAGTGAGACCCCAAGTTTTAGGCTTTGAAGCCAGACCAACCTAAGTTTAAATCCCAGTTTTACCACTTGCTTACTGTGGGCCTTAGGTAAGTTTTAAAAATTCACTGAGCCTAGGCTTCAGCATTTCTAAGTTTGGGGATAAATAAACCTTGAAGGGTTGTTGTGAGAATTAAAAGTAAGGTACAGAAAGTGGAACATGCTTAGCACAGTGCCTGGCAGTGAGTAGACATGCATTAGGTGATACACTGTATTACCATTATTATTATTACCATGAATCCATTTGTAAAGCAGAAAGAACAGAAGACCATGGGTCAGGAACCCGAGTTCTGTTCTTAGCCGTACCACTAATGAGGCAGAGACGTTCACTGAGAGATGGTTAATAGTTAACATGAGTTCCACCACTCTCCTAGTCAACATCTAGGGCAGGCTTCAATAACCAATCATTCCATATTTTTTCCTTATGAGCAAAGACATAGATTTAGAATCATTTTCAACACTGGATTCCAAACAGCCTCTACTGCTCAATTAAAGTTGGCAAATAAAATGAAACTTATTTGCCTTCCTGAAATTACATAGTCTTAGATGTACCTTTTAATGTTAATATTCTATGGATCTATGGAAGATCATATTTATAACCCAACTATGAGGTGAAGTGAAGGGTTCTAGGTTCAGAGAGTGACTTCCCATATAATGAGATGGAAACAAATAATTCAACTTAGTGGTGTGATACAGTAAGATCTACCTGGATTTATGCCTGTTTCTTCTGTTGTGTCTTAGTGCTATGACCTTGGGCAAGTGTCTTAGCTCTGTGTCCTCTCTGAGCCCCAGTTTCCTCATTTGTAAAAACAGACATAAGATGATTTTGTAAGATGTTAACATTAGGAGAAACCGAGTGAAGAATACATAGGTATTCTCTGTACTCTCTTTGCAACTGTCCTGAAAATCTGAAATTATTCTAAGATTTAAATTTTTATTTTTTTAATGGGCAGAAAGGCATCTGCCTTGAGGAGCTATGGAGAATAAATGAAATAAGGTGGGGGGAAAGCACCTAGTTTGGTGTCTTTCTTTTTCCCCTCCCAGACATCTACCTTCACCTACACATTAAAACTTGTAGAACACCTGAGGAATCAGGAGATATGTTTTCTGGACTGTGGTGCCAGCAGGTTCACCTGTCTGACAGCATTTGCAGTTCAGAGCCTGGCTGCCAAGCTGAAGCCATGCAGGCAAAGAGGTTGGGTTTACACAGTCCTGGGAGCCAATGAATGTATCACACATTGACAGAAAGCAAAATGGCCCACCTGCCTTTGCTGGAGTCAGCCTACTAATCAGAGGAGGAGGGATGGAGCATGCAGGAGGAAGTGAAATAAGAGGAGTGGGGTAGAATCTGGATGCTAAGACTTGCAGGTAGTCAAGGAGCCGGTTCATGCTCCACCCAGCCCCCTTTCCTTAAAACTCTTCCTTGGCCACTTTAGAATCATTCCGCTGAGTAAATGCACTGTTTCCAAATAGACCCTGATATATCCAAATAAGTTAGTGGGGCGCGGGTGGGGAGGAAGAGATCTATGGTGTCCCCAGGCCTGTTTGCCCCCCAAGTCCATTCCTTCCTTTTTATATCTCTGCTGTCTATTGCAGCAGGGAAGCGGGTGGGGCAGGCTGGCCTTGGCAGGCTGTTTCCCAGGCTCTGATGGGTTTGGCCAGTGGTAGGCACTGTTAGGACATTAGAAAGCAAAAGGAAGTGAGAAACCAGGGTATTTCTCTCCCTCCCCCTCTGCTTCATGTGGTATCCCCAGTATTGACTGTGTCTCTATTTGTGGCTCTGGCACTGCTGACCAGGTTACTGTGGCTCTAGTTTCACTAAGTGTCCCAGCCCTGAGGTTCTAGCAGAGGAACAGTAGCAGCTCCCTGCTGTGACTAATCTCTAGGTTGCTTAATTGTTCTCTGCTTGGCATCACAGCTCTTCTATCACCTGTATAATCAATTCCGTGCATTGAATTCCTTTTCCCTTAAATAAATACTCAGTGATTTTTATTTTCCTGGTTGGACTCAGACTGATCAGTCCTCCACTAGCCAATAGCAATGATTCCTTCTTTACACTAGCCAGTTTGTATTTTGGAACACAAGGCTCTGAAAAACTTACTTGGAAAATTTGGGTGGGAGATCAGAGAAGTGGAAGAGGTCTGGAGCATTAGACAAGGAGGACAAGCTCAAGAGAGCCCAGTACCTAAGAATAAGATTTTGCAACAAGAAGGAGGCAGGAACAGAAAAGCAGTTAAGCTAGTCCTTCTACTTCTCACATTTGCCCTGTTCCAGACTGTAGCTACTCTGGGAGTCATCTGGTTTGGCAGAGAGCAAGTGCATGCCTAGAAAGAGAGGAGAAATGAGGGCTCTGGAGTCAGCTCCAGGAACATGGAAAAAAGAAGAGGAAAAACTTACCAGCCTACCTGTAGGTGGTTGTTGCAATCCAATCAGATGGACGAAAACAAACATAGGAGTCCAACTGATCCCATTAATCCGGCCTGACGAGCTAAGTGCAATGATTTCAACAACAACAGAAAACATATGATACTGTCCCCAGGATAGGAGTTCCTTCACTTAATTTCCTCACAAACTGTGTTTGGGGCTGTATAGACCCAGCCACGGTGCTTGGGTTGCATTTATCAGCCACTAATTGACTGTGTGACCTTGTACAAGGCATTTAATAGCTCTGTGTCTCCATTCTTCTTTGTAAAACAGGAAGAGGGGAATCTAGCCCCCTGCTTACCTAAAAGGGCACATTGTGAGTACCCAATACACATCAAACTGTAATTCCAGCTCTGAGGAGGTACAAGAGCAGATGCCTGAGAAATGCTTCCTGTTGGGGACTGAGAAAGAAAGTGGAATGGAGGAACTCCAGTGTAGTGCTCAAGAGCATGATTTTAAAGGAAATATTGTTAGTTTGGTGACGGGGGGGATAATAATTTCATCACTGTATGTAAAAATATCCCTGTTTTTGAGTTGCATAATGAAACATGTGGGGTAAAGCATAAAAGGGAAAAAGAAAGAGATAGGTAAAGCTAACATGAAAAATCATGATAGATGTTTAATCTGGTGATGGAGACCTGGGGGTTCATTATACTATATTTTCTACTTTTGTGTATGTGTTGAAAATTTCCATAATCATTTTTTTCAAGCATGTATTTTAGAGTTCAGTCCCATTCATTCGGGCAACAAATAGGTATGACTAATACTGGATGCCAGGCCCTGAGCTTTGACTCAGTGGTGGTGGGCGGATGGGACATAAAACAGGTCAGTTCAGGATTCCTAAGTGAAGAAGAGGCTTTTAGATATTAGATAATCAGACAAAACATGAAAAGTGCCCACTTCACCTTTCCATGTTCTCTGTGAAGTACTTTTCTGCTTGAAAGGCCGGATTTTGTCTGGTAAGTTCTTCCATGGAGGCAAGAGCCCTGGAGGTAAGAGCCATTCCCAGCTTAGAAGGACACTGAAGCTGTCTTTTTCTGGCCTCCAGTAGCCAGCAGCTAGGCAGGCCTGGAGCCCTCCACGTTGGGGATCACTAGCTTCTGGTGTGGGGTATATCACCAGTGCCCTGAGCAACTCGTGTAGGCCCCCCATCCTCATCCCCAGGAGATTTCGGGGCCTCCCTAGGTCACAAGCAAATTGCTGTCTCACTCCCTCACCTGTCCCTCCCCCTCAAACATGCACATGATTATGTAATTGAAATAAGGTAGAAATAAAAGGTTGTCTCAAAAGTTAGACCTGTATCTGAATCCCAGCATTACCACGTACTATCCAGTGTAACGCTGAGCAAGTCACCTCCAGGCTCTGAGCTTTTGTATCCTCTTCTGTTAAATCGTGACAAAATGGTACTTCCCTTGTAGGATTACATGAAGTTGCCAAGGAAATGCAGGCAAAGTACTTAGCACAGTGCCAAATAGAAGGTATGCCCTCCAAAATCTGGGCACTGCTGTTGCTCAGGGAGAGGAGAGTAAACAGTGCAACCTCTGCCCTGGTAAAGAGGGAAAAAGACATGAGTTGAGGTCTCAGAGTCACAGCCTGTTGATGCAGGATGCAACAGTTCTCTTTCACATGGGCTTTGAGACAAAAGAACAGATTCACCTCCCCACTAGGCTATGGATAACAGAAGTGGAGACCTTTCAGTGTGGGGGCACCCTCAGAATTTAGAGGACACCCAAGAAGGAAAGCCAGTTCTGAACCCATGCCAAAAGGTTTGGCTTCCCACAAAGCAGCCCCTGAAACAACCTGCGTACACTCCCCACCTTCCATGACAAATGCTTTCCCACATCCTGGCAGTTATCTAGAAGCAGCCCTGAAGCTAAGCAGGTTCTTTGGCCCTGTAACAGTTCCAGATCCCAAAGCTCCAGCTGCTAGCTCTGGATCTGGGAGTATAAGCCTAGTATGAGGCTGGCACACCACCAGCTGAATCACACACAGTCCCTCTGTTCCCCATATGCTGACTGGACATATAGAGGGATGGCCTCCTCTTTCTGGAGGCCAAGTAGAATGTCACAGAAGCAACCCTAGTGTCATAATTTACAGATTCCATTTTCCAGTTGAAGAGGCAGAAGCATGGAGAGGTTAGGTGGGTCATCCAACAGGAGCAGATGCCTGTGCAAGAGCACGGAAGGGGGTATAGGCCTCCTCATTCTTCACCAGCCTTCTTACCCTTTGCTCTCTGCTATCTTCACTGAATGTTCTTGACAGGTTCTTGGAAACAGGACTTTAAGTGAAACAATGAATAACAAAACTAATTTTACTGTAGGCTAATTGATATAAACAAGAGTTAAGTTCCACAGCATATTTCTGGCCACAAAAATATCACCAAACTTCTAAATAGATACAAACACCAGTCTGGGCAACATGGCAAAATCCCATCTCTACTAAAAATACAAAAATTTAGCTGGACATGGTGGCACATGCCTGTAGTCCCAGCTACACAGGAGGCTGAGGTGGGAGATGACCTGAATCCTGGAAGGCTGAGGCTGCAGTGAGCCATGATTGTGCCAATGCACTCCAGCCTGAGCAACAGGAGTGAGACCCTGTCTTAAAAAGAAAAACAAAAATCCAAACACTTCTAATATTCAACATGAATGAGTTAATTAAACATTAACAGTAAGTGTGAGTTATACATACATTTTAGAAAGATTAATAAGAAAAAATAAGATAATTATTGGCCTAATTTTTGGTGAATTAGTGAGTGACAGTGGTCATAGTGATGGTGAGTCAGGTCAAGAAATAAATATTTGCAAAGCAAAATCGTGAGGAACATCTCCTGCCACCCAGCAGTTCCAGTAGAATCACAAAAGTGGTGACTCATTGAGTGCTTTCCTATTGTGTCGTTTATTATCATGCATTTGTATGATTATCATGTACTTTATGAGTTTTCATTTTCCAATAATTTGTATTCACTCATTCAGTTATTTTTAACCTGCTGATTCCAGTTCAGGGTCACAGGTAGCCAGAGCCCATCCTGGTAGCGCAGGGAGCACAAAAAGTGGGAATTACTCTGGACAGGATGGCATCCTGTCCATGGAGAGTGGCCCTGGGGAAGATCAATTTTTCCCCATTAATATTATAATGAAATGGTTTTGAACAAAACAATGTTATTCAAGGACCTGTTGTGTAGGTTTGTGCCAAGCAGTTCTCAGACCAGGGTGGGCCAAAAGGAGGATGAAGAGAGAAGAGGAATGAACCCCAGAAGAAGAAACTTTTAGAAGCATGAGTGGGATGATGATATGGCAAAGAGCACAGGCCTTAGGAGTGAGGGACAGAGGGGCCTGAAGCCTGGTTTCTGCTCTTCTTAGTTGTGTGACCTTGAGCAGGGTATTTTATCTCACTGAGCTTCAGCCTCTTGTAAACTAAAGATAAGGGATAATAGTATCTGCCTCTTAGTGCTGTGGTGAGGATCAGAGATGAAAATAAAGCACCTGATACATAGAAATTGCTCAACAATCGTAATGGTCAACTAGTATCTGCTCTCTGCCAGGCACTGGGATACGCATTTTATATGCCTTAATTTATTAATCTCTCATAACAACTATGAAGCAAATACTGTTATTAGCCCTTTGTGTAGATGAGGAAAGTGAGGGTCCTGGAAGTTTACTGGCCCAAAACGACCCAGCTAATTAATGATGGTACCAGGATTTGAACCCATGTATTTGGACTTACAACCAGCTCTCTTAAGTTCTCTACTTCTTGCCTTGTTTTCATGGGAGATGCAATCTCCAGTGGGAAGCAGGCCCAGGAATAGGGACAATGTGCAAATGGTGCAAATGTGGTCTTAATCCAGGAAGCAAGGCTTGTTTCTGCACATGTCCCTATAAAGAATTTTCAGAGGGAAGGCCAAAGGCCAGGTCCTTGCATCTGTCACTCATGTCTTTAGTCATATGCTTTCTAATCCACCCACAAACTCACAACCCCAGCTCAAACACTCAAACTCACATATACATCCATCAACTCTTTTTATTGCTGTCTCTTTAATGCTTCCCTGCCTTTTTAATTTCATGGAACACATAGAAAAGTATATTTTTCAGGCCTTAAGGGTATAAATGATCTATATCTTGGTACATCAATTGAGTCACTTTGCTGTAACTCACAGTACAGCACTTTGCTGTAACACCTCCATATACTCTAGGCAAAATGATCTGAATATAAATTTCCTGTAAAACACAGGCTCAAGAGGCACTCTTGCATGAGCCCTTGTAAATGGATTAATGTGTGGTATTGGCTTCTTTAAAAAATTGTGGTAGAAGGCTGGGCACAGTGGCTCATGCCTGTAATCCTAGTCCTTTGGGAGGCCGAAGTGATAGAACTGCTTGAGGCCAGTAATTCAAGACCAACCTGGACAAGAGAGCAAGATCTTGTCTCTACAAAAATAAAAATAAAATAAATTTTCCAGGCATGATGGCACATGACTGTAAGTCCTAACTGCTTAGGAGGCTGAGAGGGGAGGATCACTTGAACCCAGGTGTTTTAGGCTGCAGTGAGCCATGATTACACCATGGTACTCCAGACTGGGTGATAAAGTGAGACCTTGTCAAAAAAAAAAAAAACTGTGGTAGAAAGTTGATCATTTAAATATTTCACTACGTTTTGGGTTCTGGACCCATTTTCTCCCATGTACATTTAAAGCCGGTAGTTGAATCATTACTTAGTACTTAATGTGATGCTGTACAATTTTAGACATGCTATTTTAAATGTCAATTCAATATGAATTCATTTGTCATTCTTTCCTACAACCATGGATCATAATAAACTTATCCGTGATTCATGAGAATATAAAATATACTCTCACAGGAACTTTATCTTAATTCAATATTATTGGTCTTTTAAAATGAAACATGATCTGTTTTCTCTTTTGTATAGAGTTCATTGGTGACTGTTCACCAGAGGAGAAGCACAATATATTTCACATTTTTTAAGCCTTTGACAAAATCAGGGATGAAATCTGACTTTGTGTTTATGATTCCAAAACATCTGGATGAATTAAAAAGGAGGAAGATGATGCTGTTCAATGATTAGGCTGGTCAGTCCAAGTACTACTTGCCAACATCTGGGTGTTTGGCACAAGAGAGTTGACAGTATGTCCTTTTCATCCACATGTTATGGTTTTGTATATATAGGTAGCTTTTCACTAAAGACAACTTAGATGCCTCTTTGATGAGGGAATATATGAAAGCAACTAGAAGTTTAAAGTGGAAGTGGTGGGAAATTATGGCAGAAGACATTCCTAAAATGTTCTACCACTGCCATAGAGTCGTAGCCTGAGGCAAAGCCAGAGGTAGGAATGTGTAGGCAAGATTTCTACATTAAAGTGGTACTGGGAGGCTGCAATAATGATATAGAAAGTTGTGACTACTATACAAATCATAAAAAGAGGGAAGAGAAATCTTTAATGCACCACTTATGAGAAAACTGTCTAGTCTAAATCAGCACTTATTAATCCATGTTCACTGTAGTCTGATGTGGTGCTCCCAAGCATGATGGTTGGGAAAACAATGATTTGACCATGAATTCAGCAGCCCAGGGCCCATGTGGCAGTCACAAGTATTCCTAATACACTATTCAATTGTAGCTCAGAACTGAGTTGCTGGACATTCACAGCCTCAGTGTGAATGTGGAGAAAACCAAACCAGGGGATTTCATTCTATAAAGCCAAACCCAAAAAAGCTCAGTAGACATGCTGAAAAGCAGCCTGAAAGAAAAGAGCTTTCGGTACACCTTTTAATACTGAGGATTACTTTGGGAGGCCGAGGCGGGCGGATCACAAGATCAGGAAACTGAGTCCATCCTGGCCAACATGGTGAAACCCCGTCTCTACTAGAAAATACAAAAATTAGCTGGGTGTGGTGGCGCGCGTCTGTAGTCCCAGCTACTTGGGAGGCTGAGGCAGGAGAACTGCTTGATCCCGGGGGGTGGAGGTTGCAGTGAGCTGAGATCGTGCCACTGCACTCCAGCCTGGCGCCTGGCAACAGAGCAAGACTCTGTCTCAGAAAGAAAAAAAAAATACTGAGGATCACTGGAAAATAACCCAAAGTTGTGGAAGGAAGGAAATAGGGAAAGAGAAAGAGCTTCAAAATTATTTTCCCCATTCCCAATCCCAGAGTAAATCAGGCACCCTCTGAAGTTAAAGCTACTCTGATAACCATGATCCAGTTGATGAAAAGTGGGTATGAGTGGGTAGCAACCAGCTGCTGTTCACCACTGAAGCTGGTTCAAGATTAAATAATTTTCAACAATCGTAGGAAAGAAACGCATACTGAGAAAGAGTTTACAAGGGAGACTAAAGAAGCTTTTTTTTCTTGAATGCCCTTATAATCAAATTCTAGGTGAAAAAACAATTTCACCTTCATGACGGGTAAGTTTGTTTGACTAGATTAATTAGCCGCTTGGCTAGAGTGACCAGATAATTTAGTCACTACAGCTCAACCCCTCCTAAAACTAAACATGATCTAAGAACTCAGCAGAGCAATCTCTATTTTGCTAGATGACAAAAGTGGGATTTCTATTTAGCCCTCTGCTTTTTGGATCTACAGTAGTGGAGAATCCCTTGAGATCCTCTGGGCATATTCAGTTCACCTTAGATACACAAGATTTGATTTCAAGATAAAATATTTAAGAAACAATTCTGAGCTGCTACTTCTCAAATATTGCAGTTAAAAGCAGTGTTGATGTTCTTGTCATTCTTTTATGCAATCAAATAAGTAATCAGTTATTAGAATATATATTTCAATGCAATTAAATATTATTTCACTTTCAAATTTAAACAAAGACAAAGCTTGTAAACATTTATTTATTTTTCAACTTGAATTGACCCTTGTGTTTAAAGAAAATGTTTTCATCACGGATCTACAAGGGACTCCATGTTGTATATATTTATGTACCTTGTAGGAATTCAGTAAATATAATTCAGCCTTGAATCCCATCAGTTTCGTTTCAAACATTGTTTAATGTAGGCATGTATTTTATTTAAATATTATTGTAGATATTTTATGGCATCCGTTTCTCCACTGGGTCAAGTTTCTATCTTGTTCAAGTGGAATAAAAAACAACTAATGGTTAATTGAGGGACAAACACACTTCCAATACTCTGTGGTAAACAAATGAGCTGACTCAGTGTCCTTGGTGGAATAAAACTTTCTCTCAGAGCCAGGAATCAAATAAATACAGGATGTGTCTATGCCTTTCATCCTTTTCTTTCCAGATGGAATCATGGTCTGCAATGGCCTGTCTGACTTCTGATTTTTCCTTCCTTCCTTCTTCCTGCTGTTCCTCCTTTCCTCCCTTTTGCCCTTCCTCCTTTCCTCCTTTTCTCTCTTTCTACCTTCTCCCTTCCTCCCTTCCTTTCTATCAAACTCTCAGCACAAGGCTTCTCATGTTTCTGGCTTTGAAGGTTGAATACCTGTTACACAAGGTAGCATGAGAAAAAAAACAATAAAAGGAGATTGAATAACCTTAAGGGTATGGTAAACTAGATTTTTTTAAAAAAATCATTGTTGTGTGAGATTTTATTTATTTATTTTGGCTGGAGCTACTGGGTGCTACCATTTGCAAAGGGATGATAAATTTCAGTCATGCCCATCTTTTTCATGGGAGCAAGCCAACTTGTGGCTGACCTAAGTGGCAGAAACAGAACAAAACCCCAAATGTTTTGACTTCCAGTCCAGTGTCATTTCCACTGTTGCAAGCAACCTCATCTATTGATAAAATTTTGTGGTATTTTAGGTGCAAACCAATGAAAGCTTCCTAAGCAACATTTTACAGAAAAATAGCCACGTATTAACAAAGAATCCTTGGTCAACTAAGTCTAAATATTCTGCATAAATTAATAAAATAAATACTGCATATTCTCTATTTCGTTGGAGATTTGCAGTGCATTCATTCACATTTTAAAGGCTCTTAGAAGTCGTAAAGAACCCTGTTCAATTTCCTTTAACTCAAAATCTTCCAACTTCTTTGACCATGGATCCCATTAAATCTCATTGCATACCTATTAACATCTTCTAAGGTTCCGTAGTGCACATTTTGGGAAACACTAGTTAAAATGAATCAGGAATATGTGAATTAAAATGTACTTATTCTCCGGACACTGCTTAAAAAGATATGATACCCTGATGCTGGAATCCGGCCCTCTGGTTTCCTAGCCAGTTCACACTCTCCCCACTAGGTACATCATCATTTCCTCGTGGACTTTTTTGCTTCCAGTTGCTAACTGTTGCTCAGATTTCTCTATTTAGCTACTTTTGAGCCAACTACTTGGCAGAGCAATGGTTCTTAAAGTGTGGTCCCTGGACCAGGAGCATCAGCATCACCTGAGAACTTGTTAGAAATGCATATTTGTGGACACCACTCACTTCAGACCTACTGAATCAGAAACTCAGTGGTGGAATATAGCAATCTGTGTTTTCAGAAGCCCTCCAGGGGCTTCTGATGCACCCTCAGGCCTGAGAACCACTGATCTTCTAATGCAAGGCTTTACATCGTTTTTCCTATACCTGCTATTATTTCATCCTTCCTTTTATTCAGAAAAACGCCAAGACAAAGTAAGGTACTTCCTACCGACATGTGCCTGCATAATGGTCTCCCTGTCCCTTCCAAGTATCTAATACTCCAAGCAGCTATCGCACCAACTCATCGCAAAGCTGAGAATTCTTAAAGGTACCAGACTTTTGTGTCTGAACAATAAACACATTTTAACACACCCAGGTTTGAAAGGATGGTTACATACTGAGTTCTTAGCAATCCTATCAATCAATAACAAACATCTCCTGAGTGCCTATTTAGTACAAAGCATTGTGTTCCATGTAAGTGCTTTCATAGAAAAACTTGATGTGGGCTCCTCTGCAAGTTTGGGATGTTACAATGTCATTTAAGTGGGATAACGATCATATCAAAAACTGTCCAACAACACAAGCAGTTATTAAGAAATGCCAGAAGAATGCTACTAAACCATATGCATCGGGCTGTAAAGACAGACTGTTGAAAGAACATTCAGCTGAGAAGCAGAAAACGTGGGTTTTAGCCCTCCCTCTTCCAGTTAATAGCCCTGTGGCCTGAAGCAAGTCAAAACTTCTGTGGGTTTTAGTTGATATTCTAAATCGAGTTGTAAATTAAGGGTAATATTATAATACCATACATGCTGAATGGCAGGGAATAGAAACAGATTCACTCTTAAGATACCTTTTAGTCTAAGACCTATGATTCTAGGAAACCTCAACCTGAATTCTGCAGGTGCAAGCAGGGGTGCCATTGGCCAAGGTACTAGAGAATGCATGTTCCAATGCAGGGTGGCCAGGTCTTCTGATTTTTCTAGAGAAACTGGAAATTAATATTTTATGTGAAATTTGGCCACTGAACTGTTTTAGCAGCTAGTTCTAATATTTTAATTGGGCCAAACCAAATGTGTCTGTGAGCCAGATGTGGCTTAACTTTGTTAATTGGTAACCTCTGAACTAGACAGAGGCCACATAAGTCTTCATTGGAAAGGTGGAACTATGGTGATTTCTGCAGAGGTTGAAAAGAAATGGTGGTATCAACTTAATCATTAAGATGCCTCACCTCAAAAACAGTCGATATTTTTTTTCTCCCCAAGTCTTTGTTTAGTATTACACAAGCATGGCTGTAGTTAATTACAGAATGCTTAGAACCCTTCTCTTTAAAGCTTTCCCTGACCACTTCGGCCCCAAGTGCTTTCTCTCTCCCTTGAGTTCCCATAGCAATTCTTTTCCACGCAATTCATTTGGAAATTAATCATACAGTGCCCTGTGGCATCTTTTCTGTTGTGGTCCTGAACTGTTATTTAAATATGTTATAATTATTTAGGCTTCCACATGTTTGCATCTTCTCTTCTGAGTTACTAAGCTCTTTGAGAATAAAGGTTAGGTCTTATTCCCCCACAGTGCCTGAGAGAAGGAACAGGGTAGTGTACCTTAGGGGACATAGGTTGATTTTAAATTGCATTCTTTCCAATACAATCTGTCCTCTTTATTATATGTGAACTTATAAATTTCTATTTAATAATAATAGGTTCAATAAAGTGAAAAAATAATGCACAGAAAGACAGAATAATCACAAACATGTATCTGACAAGAGATTTGCATTCAGAATATATAAGAATTATTACAACTCAATAATAAAAAGACAACTCAAGTTTAGAATGGGCAAAGAATTTCTAGGGACATTTCTCCAAAGTAGATATAAGAATGGACAATAAGCATGTGAAAAGATACTCAACTTCATTAGCTATCACAGAAATGCAAATCAAAACCACAATGAGATACTACTTTACACACAATAGGATGGCTAAAATAAAAAATAACAAGTGTTGATGAAGATGTGAACACACTGAAACCCTCATTCCCACTACTGGAGGGAATTTTAAATAGTGCAGGCTTTTTGGAAAATAGTGTGGTGGTTCCTCAAACCATTAATAGTGTTACCATATGATCCAGCAATTCCACTCCCAGATATATACCCAATAAATTTTAAAACATATCTTTACACAAAATCTTGTAAATGAATATTCATAGCAGCATTATTAATACTAGCCAAAAGACAGAAACAATCCAGATGTCAATCAACTGATAAATGGAAAAATAAAATGTGACATATTCATATAATGACTATTACTCAGCCTTAATAAGGAAGTAAGCTCTTATACATATACAACATGGATAAACCTTAAAAACATGCTACGTTCTCACTTGTAAGTGGGAGCTAAACACTGGGTACATATGGACATAAATATGGGAACGATAGACACTGGAGACTTCTAGACGGGGGAGGGAGGGAGGACAAGGGCTGAAAAACTACCTGTTGGATACTATGCTTACTATCTGGATGATAGAATCAGTCGTACCCCAAACCTCAACATCATGCAATATACCCATGTAACAAACCTGGACATGTACTTGGACATGTACACCCTCAATCTAAAGAAAAGCTGAAATTTTTTAAAAGACAGTTATACTAAGGGAAAGAAGCTAGTCAGTGAAGACTGCCTATTACATGAGTTCATTTATATAAAATGTCCAGAAGAGGCAAATCTATAGAGACAGAAAGTCAGTTAGTGATTACCTGGAGCTGGGAAGCAGAAGAGGGAGCTGCAGGGATGGAAATGGATGCCAGTGGGTATGAGCTTCCTTTTTGGGGTGATGAATATTTTCTAAAATTAGATCGTGGTGATGGTTGTACAATTCTGTGAAATACTAAGCATGACTGAACTGTACACTTTAGGTGAATTTTGTGGTTTTACGGTATGTGAATTATGTCTCAATAAAGTTGTTTTTAAAAGCTAATATTTATATGGCACCTACTATGTGCCAGACATTCTTCTAAGTGCTCTGTATGTATTAATTCATTTAACCCTCACAAAACCCTAAGAGATTGGTAAGTACTTTTATTGTTTCTGTTTGACAGATGGAGAAGTGGAGGGACACAAACATTAAGTAATTTGCCTGAGAACTCACAGCTAGTTGGTGGTAGAGCTGGGATTCAAATTCAGGCCATCTGGATCTAGAGTGTGATATTCTTCAATACAGTGCTGTATCGGAACTGAATAGTCAACACTTGTCATTTTTCTGTTATTCTGCTGGAACCATGACAGAGACTTAGGCTTTGAAATTGTCTTCTCTGCACAGACTTGGGCTACACTAGATGTGAATGTGGGAAAAATTGATTAGCAAATAAAGCCGACAAAGGGAAGAGGCAACAGAATAAGAAAGAGGACAACAGAATAAGAAAGAGGAGTGAATTCATAGACATTCTGATTCTCCGGTAGTTTTGCACCCCTTTATTCTGCCCATTTCACCTAATATGAAAGATACTGTGTCCATTGAGCTATGGTAGGGGGTTGGGGCAAATCCTTACAGAAAAGCTCTTAGAGTGACTCAGCCAGCCACATCTGTCATCTTCTGGAGGATGGTGGCCCAGTTTAGAGTGGACCATGATACAGAATGAAGATGACTCACATTTTCCTCTGGATTCCTAGAAACAAATGGAGTATCTGCCTGGATTCCCTTGATTCTCAAGTTCCAGAAGATGGCTGGGTTTATTCATTCAAGTAAACGTATTTATTAAGTTAAATCCAAAGGGATACAAAGTTGATAATCAAAAAACATTTAGTGAGTGCTTATAATGTGCTAGGTTATATATATATATATTAAGTTATTTAATCCTTAAAATATCCCTGTGAGGTAGGTACTCTTAATAATCACCGTCATTTTATAGATGAGGAAACTGAAGTTCAGGAAGATTGAGATCATAAAATAATTAAGAGCAGAATCAAGATTCAAACCCAAATCTCTCAGATTCTAGTGCTTTTTTCACTACAATATACTGACTGCAACAAATATTTAATAAACCCATACTTATCATCATGCAATACGGGGGAGAGAGTAATACAAGGGTTCTGCCCTCAAAAACACCATAAAGCAGCTTGGATGATAAGACATAGACACAGCAGAAGTTAAATAATGCTATATAATAAAATATGTATATTACATATACAAGTAGGTTATACATATGATAACAATAGAAGAAATGATGATGTCTAGTATTTGTTAACATTTGCAATGTGACAGGCTTTGTTTTAAAGGCTTTACAAATATCATCTTATTTACTCTGTTTTATACATGAAGTTGAAGCAAAGAGAGGCGAAGTAATTGGCTCAACATCATATAGCTTTTAAGTGGCAGAGTAAGAACTCAAACCTAGGCAGTCTGCCTCCAGAGACCATCCCTTTAGTTGTTATATTGTTTTGCCATGATAAGGATGGTGCTATCATAGGGGTACGGAAAAATGCTATGAGAGCTCAAAGGAGGATTAATTAATTCTATCTGGGACAGTCTGGAAAGAGTTCCCAAAAGAGGCAATAGTTGTGCAGGGGCTTAAAGGAGAGTAGGAATTTACTGGAGAGATAAGAAAATAAGGATGTTCTAAACAGAAGGAACAGCTTGTGCATGAATTTCCGCAAAGGCTTGATTTATCTAAGGAATGTTGAAAAGTTCAGTATGACTGGAGTCTAGGGTATGTCCGGATTGTGAAAGGGTGGGGAGAAGCAGTAAAAGTGGAAGATAAAACTGGAGTGGTAGACTGAGTAATCAGAAAGTGAAGGACCTTATATATAGTAGAAGGAGTCATCAAAATGAGCTCTAATATAATATCTTTTGTAAAATTCTACCCCTTTTTATTTACCCCTGATTTAGAAAAAGGCCCTCTTCCTCTCTCCAAGCTTGGGAAATGAATTTTGCTAAGCAAAGATAGAAGTTCCTGAAGGGAGGAGGGTGTGAAGTGTGTACTTTTTGGAAAGCAGATAGGCCATGGTGGGAAAGAAGACTGTTGTGGGGGAGCCTCCTGAGAACAAGACTGTCATATACTCAACTGAGAAAGGGACAGATAACCTTCTCCAATCTACTATCAGGTTGGGTGCAATCTTAAGTAACTCATCTCATATACACACACTCTGGGAAGAGGGGTAGTTCTGAGATGAGGAGAAAAAAAGCTATTAGTTGGCTTTTTGCAAGAGTCTCATCCCAGACTTAGCTCCTTAGTCGTCTCTTCATCCGTGGGTCTAGGGGAATCCTTTGATTTCACTCCCACTGCACATGTAAGACTGAGTGAGTTCTACTGCATCTTATAGGCCATGTGCCACCAAATAAAGTTTATAAGCAAGAGAGTATAGGAAGCTCAATATTGAGACAGATTGAAGCCTCAGCTTGAGAGAATAAGAAACTAATTAGAGGCAGGAATTGAAGCCTGGTCCAGCAGAGAAACAACATGGAATTTAATTAACACAGTGGCCCTGTCAGTGGAAATGGGGAGAAGGGCTTTGATTCAGGAGACCCTTCTGGGGTAGACTTGTAGGAAGTGTTGACAAATGGAATGCAGAGGGAAAAGGAAGGAGAAAAATAGGACTCTAAGAGATAACCCACTCATTTGCCAAACTAATTACCAGTGCGAGGTTTGTTTAGAACTCATCTGCTTTTAGTGTGGCCGGTTAATGCAGTGAGCCTTGCCTCGGTTGTCAGACTGGGATGATACATTAAAACCAGCTATGAGTTACACCCTTCCTTCCTATTTCCTTCCTATTTTTCCTTTTAGTTTAACCCTCAAATCCATGGTTCACCCCTTCATGCTTTTTAGTTTCTCTTCTGCTCTTTTAAGAAAGAGAATCAGAAAGTATTAAAGCCCCATTTTTACAAGCTTCATCTGTGTCTCTTGGATCCTGGCTGCCTTTTGTTTCTTATTGTTTTTGGTGGTTTTGGATTACTGGAGTTTTTTCCTGTACAATTGGAACACTACTTATTCACCCTCTGTTCAATAAAGTTCATCATGACCCATTGTCCTCTTTCTTCCCAGACTTGTATATAATTATTTTGTGTGCAGTTTGTTTCTACTATGATGTTTTTTCCACATGGCCTTCTGAATTGTCACTAAAGTACTGAAAAACAGAGAGAATTCCGACCAAAGCATAGGCTTGGAGTGAATAAAGGATCCTTAGGAAAGAATTTTTAAAAATACTATCAACAGAATCGATTCAGACCTGAATCAGATTAATCTGTCTGAAATGCAGCTGTTTAAGATTGTTTCACATTTTTATCTTAAATTCAGTGGTTACATGTACAAGTTTATTACAAGGGTATATTGCATAATGCTGAGGTTTGGGCTCACCCAGATAGTTTTTGGAGTCCTTAATATCTATCGTTCCCATCTTTATGTCCATGTGTACCCAAGGTTTCACTCCCACTTTTAAGTGAGAATATGTAATATTTGGATTTTTTTGCATTAATTTGCTTAGGATAATGGCCTCCAGCTACATTCATGTTGCCATAAAGGACATGATTTTTTTCATTTTCATGGCTGGGTAGTATTCCATGGTGTATGTGCACCACATTTTCTTTATCCAATCCATTATCGATGGGCACCTATATTGATTCTATGTATTTACTACTGCGAATAGTGCTGCGATAAACACACAAGTGCAGGTGTCTTTTTTTTAGAACAATTTATTTTCCTTTGGGTATATATCCAATAAGAGGATGGCTGAATCAAATGGTACTTCTATTTTTAGATCTTTGAGAAATCTTTAACTGCTTTCCACAGTGGCTAACTTACATTGCCACCAACAATGTATAAGCATTCCCTATTCTGTGCAACCTCTTCGGCATCTGCTATTTTTGACATTTTAGTAATATCCATTCTGACTGGTGTGCAATGGTATCTCATTGTGGTTTTGATTCTCATTTCTCTGATGATTAGTAATGATTAGCGTTTTTTCATATGTTTGTTGGCCACTTGTATGTCTTCTTTTGAAAAGTGTCTGTTCATGTCCTTTGCCTTCTTTTCAATTGGGTTGTTTTTTGTTTGTTGATTTAAGTTCCTTATAGATTCTGGATATTAGTCCTTTGTTGGATGCATAGTTTATTTTATCCAATTCTGTAGGGTGTCTGTTTACTCTGTTAATAGTTTCTTTTGCTGTGCAGAAGCTCTTTGGTTTAATTAGATCCCACCTGTCAATTTTTGGTTTTGTTGCAATTGCTTTTGATGACTTAGTCATAAATTATTTGCCTAGGCTGATGTCTGAAGGGTATTTTCCTAGGTTTTTGTCTAGAATTTTTATAGTTTGCAGTCTTATATTTAAGTCTTTAATCCATCTTGAGTTAATTTTTGTATATAGTGCTAGGTAGGGGTCCAGTTTCAATCTTCTGTATATGGCTAGCCAGTTATCCCAACACCATTTATTGAATAGAGAATCCTGTCCTCATTGCTTATTTTTATCAACTTTGTCAAAGATCAGTTGGTTGTAGGTGTGGGGCTTTATTTCTGCATTCTCTATCCTGTTCCATTGACCTATGTGTCTTTTTCTGTACCAGCAACATTCTGTTTTGGTTCCTGTAGCCTTGTAATATAGTTTGAAGTTGGGTAATGTGATGCCTCCAGCTTTGTTCTTTTTGCTTAGGTTTACTTTGACTATTTGGGTTCTTTTTAAATTCCATATGAACTTTAAATTTTTCTAAGTCTGTAAAAAGTGACATTGGCAATTTGATAGGAATAGTGTTGAACTTGTAGATTGCTTTGAGCAGTATGGCCGTTTTAACAATATTGATTCTTCTAATTAATGAGCATGGAATGTTTTTCATTAATTTGTGTTTTCTCTGATTTCTTTCAGCAGTGTCTTGTAATTCTCCCTGTAGAGATCTTTCACCTTTTTGGTTAGATATATTCCTAGGTATTTTAATTTTATTGTATGGCTATTGTAAATTGGGTTGCATTCTTGATTTGGTTCTCTGATTATGTTGTTGTCCTACTACAGAATCTTTTCTTGTCCCTTCAAGACAATGGAAAGAAGTTCAAGTTTCAAATTCTTGTGTGTTCTGTCCCTAACACAATTTTGCAACCTTAATTCCTACTACTTTCCTATGTGTAGCTACATTTTCCCGTGTCTGTATCTTTATTCATACTATCTTTCTCACCCTGCTCCATTCCCATCTGGGAGATCTGATGGGGATAAGAAATCAGACCTGTATTTCAAAGTCAGATTCACTACTTACTGACTGAGGGATCTTGGACAAGCCATTTCCTCTCACAGAGAGTCAGTTTCCTCATCTGTAAATGAGGATTATAATAATGTTTTCTGAAAGTTGTAGCAAGAAATAAATTAATTATATGACATATATAGATACATCTACACAGCACCCATCAAGTGGTATTTGCTCAATAAGTTATTAAATTGATATATTTAGGGGATTTGAAAAGACCACTCAGAGGCCATCCATGCATTTCAAATCACAAATCCCTGAATTTTTAGTTCATCGTTATTGGGAAGTCTGTCTAAATGAAAAATGATATTTCTCATTTACCATTGCTTTCCTCATCCCTCAGGAGTATGTTTACATGTGCATGTGTGTGTGAAAGAGGGTATGTATGTGTTGGAGAGGGTTGAGTATTTTCTTTGGCAGTCACATTTGAGAATGAGTTGAAAAAACAAGACTTGTTTTTAAAATAGGTAAAATCATATGCTTGGGAAGTTGAGTAACTCTAAAGAAGGCCCAGAGGGGATCCAGAAAAGAAAAATGGGACTGTGCAGAAAGCCATGAGAGGCTGCCATGTTCTCTAGTTCTGAAGCCACAACTTGTTACTGTGGGAAGAGTCTCTTAAAACTAAGGTAGCAGTCTGAGAGAAGACATCTGTGACTTAGAATTTCAAATAACAAGAGAAGAATAACTGAAGGCAAGACCTTTTTCATTTTTTTCTGTCCCTCATGAAGAAAGAATTAATATCCGATGAAAATCAGAATCTCACCAAACCATTTACTAAGAAAGTAGGCCAAGTAAAGACTCTCCTTGAAAGCCATAATAGAAATGGAAAACAATCAAGAGTGGAACACCAGAGAGCAATTGAAAGGTACAATAAAAAGTGGATGGGGGTGGTATGATAACGAGTATCATGAAAGAGCTAGCGTGTTCTTAAAAACTCAGGAAAAGGCCTCCAAACTTTATCTGAGTAGTGAGAAAAATAGAAGGACCAGAGAAACAGAGTGAGCAGGCCCCATGGAGAAGCTGTGCTTGCTGTTAGGAAAGGTTAATGTTTCATGAGACTGGCAGAGCCAGCAGTGGGCAGAGGGGTTGGGGGGTGTGGGTGTACAGCAGGTGCCATTTCAGTATTTCTAAGGACCATTCAAATGAAATTGGTGGCATGTGTCTTGGGCATTAAAGAATGAATAGACTGATAAACACAGATCTCTGTGGCAGGCAGTTAATTCCAGGTGGAAGAAACACTGATGCCCAAAGTATAGGGTGCACTTTGAAAACACAGAATGGTCATTTGGCAGAAGTTAAAGCTATGTGCAGATGAGTAATGAGAAAGAAGGTGGAAAAGAAAGATAAGCAAACATATAAACAGAGAGAGCTTCGAATGCAAGGATGAGGAGCTGCTACATTCCTCATTAAGCAAAAAGGAGACTTTTAGGATCTCTTGCCAAAAGCTGGGATTTAGAGAGATGACTAGTAGCTGTGTTTAGGATACTTTGGATATTGGGAGATTGGATGTGGAGTGGCTGCTTATGAGACTATCGCAACAGTCAAGGAGAGAGTGGATGAAGAGCTGATCTAGGGTACTGGCCCAAGGGATGGAGTGGAGGGAGAGATGTGAATGAAAATAAACATCTATTAAAATAAGTAATTATTCAATGGACTTCCATGACCTACTTCATTCCTCCCTCCAACATTAAGGACGTCTCTATACCCAAAGATAGGTTATGATGGAAATATTTCACATTTATAGCCCCAAAGCTGAGCCTTGTAGCCAAAAAATGGGCACAACAATGTAAGATTTATGTAAGATTTCAAAATGAATGTCCACAAGGAAATCAGGATCTTAAATGAAAAGACAAAAGAGGAGAGGCTTTTGAGATGGAGGTAGATATTAAAATTCAAACTCCCTGTACAAATAAAAAATGTGTGCAGATGTATGGCTTATGCAATCTAGTGAAAAGAGAAGTTATGATAGCAGCCCAAGGCCAAATAAAAAGTAGCTTTTCAAACAAAAGCAAAAGAAATGTTCCACCAGTCCTGAGTAAGAAAATACTGTGCAGCACATGGACATGGGCGAGGACTAGTACATAATGGTTCCAGCCTTTTCCAAGTTAATTAATAGTTTGATTGGGGTGCTTTTCATTATTAAAGAAAAAAAAGAAGCCAAGAAATTCAGTGATTTACTGCAATGTTGCCTTAGTTATCATACCATTCTTTCTGTGTTGCGTAAGGGACACTGAATTTCCTGGAAAACTGTAGGTATCTGTGTTTTGCTATTTTGGCCATTTCACAGAATTTTAAAGAGGTGACACAGTGGGGTTTGCAGACAAATATAAAGATATTAAGGTTGTTGCTATTACTAGTGACTAATGCATATAGCTCTACTGGGCAAGAGTGAATTTTATTGTTAGTCCTGATCTCATGAAACATCCTTGTGGGTAAAACACTCCCCTAGCAGGATTCCAAGGTTGGACATAAGCAGTTATCTTTTGTGAGTATCTTCAAGGCTAGGGGAAAACCCTGAGGGCCCTGTTCTCCTGAAAAGTTTACTGTTATTACTATCTGCTAGTAGTCCCACTTCACTTCACCCACTGCCTACCACCACTGCAGTACTATAGTTAGCAGCACTAGAAGTGGAATAGGGTTTCCATGCCCCTAGGTGGCTCTGGAAAATTTGACTACTGGTCCATTAAGTGCTCAAGGAAAGGCAAATGACTCAAGACATGTCATAACATCCCCACTCCCAACAGTTTAAAAACACAACCAACAGTTAACCTTTATGGAGGGCTTACCCAGTGCCAGATACACTTGCATCCTTCCCCACACCCCTGCAAAGCAGGTACTATCATCATATTCTAGATGACAGAACAGTCTCCAGGAGGTTTGTTTAAGTTATTTGTTCAAAGGCAAATAGCTAGCTAGTAAGTGGCAAAGCCAGGATTTGAACTCACATCTGTGTAATTCTTTTCATTACACTTCACTTCCACTAAAAGAGTTTCTTTTTCGTTTTCCTCTGAGTGTTGGTGCTGCCTCATAGGGCAAAGCATGTTTTCAGTGCCCCAGATGATCATAGCACCGTGGCTCTCTCTGAGTCCTCTTGCAGATTTCTCTCTCATCTGAAGTCTCTAAGGTGTCATGTCAGCCACCTTGGGATGCTCCCTTTACCCATTTGATCTAATAGAATAGAGTCACAGAGTCTCAGATTAAGGACATCTGGTCCTGTGTGTCAGCTCATGTTGATGCCTCACTCTGACATTCTTGTCTGGAGGCAGGCTAAGTTCTGCTTGCAAACTTCCAGTCAAGGCCAGCTTCATGGGCATAAGGCCATTTCGTTTTCCACTGGCCCCTGCAAATTATATAGCGATCCTGTTGCTAGTGATGAGAGACTCATTAGCTCAGGAGGCAGCCCGTTCCATCTTTGAATTGCTGTCTCTTAGCAAAGGCATCCTTACGGTGTAAATAAATCTATTTATCTGCAGTTTTTTCCCACTGGCTTCAAAGACAAAAAGATTTGGGAGAAAATGTCTGGTTCTGCAATCTCCTTACCATGGTTTTAAGCAAGTCATCTAAGCTTTCTGAATCTCAGTTTCCACATCACTAAAATGAGAATACTACTACCTCCTTTGAAGGTTTTTCTGTTTTTTTTTTCTTTTTTTAAGAGAGACAGAACATAGTGTATTGCAGGTAGTCAATGAACTGTAACCATAACTGACATCAATATTAGCCCTACCATGAGCACATTGAATGCGAATGACAGAACATGGTTCAGAACACAGATCCTGATGTGTTCTTTAACCTCACTCAAAATGTCTTATATTTTTCCTGTTCTTCTTACTTTCCATGCTAAGAAAACTTCAAATCATTAGCCCACTTATGATTTCACCCTTAAAGTGCTACAAATAATATTCTAATTTAATTTTTAAAAAAGTAATTCTGAGTAGTAGCTGTAGTATTTTACCATTGGATTACTCAGTGTTTTAAGTTCATGTAATATTTTCCCATTACTGATTTCGTTTGAAATTCATGTAACTGTGAGGCAGGCAGAGCAGGCTCTCATTCATTCATTCACCTTTTAATCCAATATTTACTGAGCCCCTACTATGTGCTAGGCCCTGTACCAGGGACTAGAGATACAATGAGGAACACAGCAGATCTGGTTATCACCCTCTAGAATTTGTATTCTAGGTTGTTTGCAGAGGAGGAAACTAGTCTCAGTGTTTAAGTAATCTGCACAAGGTTGTGTGGTTAGTAGGGATAGAGCTGGGACTAGAACTAAGGTTTCCTGTTACTCATTTCAGTATATATTCCACTGTCTCATTCTAGCTCGTGTTCCACTGCATCCAGCAACTTTCTTATAATTTCCCACTCAGTTCTAAAGCATCCTGAATTTGTTAGTAGACTATTCTGCCTAAATACCATTTTTAGTCTTGAAATTTGTTTTATTACACTTAGTTCTCACTAGTCAGGCAGTTTAACATCAAGTCACTCTAACGTCCCTGGGCTGTTTGCTAAGCTTGACTACTTACTATATAACCTATTCAGTAACCCAGAAATAGGAGAACTAGGGGCCTGTATTACTTCACCCAGCCTCCTTGTTCCTTCCTGGGTTAGTTAACCTTTCTTTGGCCCGTGAGATAATATAAAATTTCCTTTTAAAAGGCTAAAGGGACTTCCAATTGCCCATGTATGATATCAAATCCAGACACTCTCCCTGGTTTTCTAGGCCCTCCCTAATCTTGTCCCACCCCTTCCCTTGAACCTTATCTTTTTACTCACCCATCCTCCACATATCCACCCCAAGATCATTTCCTATCCTATGGTCTATTCATGCAACTTATCACTCTTCTTACCTCTATCCCACAAACATAGAAGCTGTCCTTTGCACCCTCCACCGAAAATAAATTCTACTCAGCCTGAGTCCTGTTTCCTTTATGAAGCCTTATTTAACGGCTCTAGCTCTCGATGATCACACCAATATCTTAATAACCCTACTTCTAACTATTAAAAATTAATTACCTAAGTACATGTTAAAAAGGACCTCATTTGACAGTCTTTCATTTGAAAAAGTCCTGGGGATTTTAATTGGCCTTATGCTCACTAGCAATTCATAGTGGTGATGCAGTTGCAAATATATAAATAAATAGATACCTGGGGGATGCAATCTCAGGTGGTACTAAAATAAATATATGCCTAGATTGAGAGAAATACCACTAGACTCATTAATTCATGCACTCATTCATTTCAAACATATTCACCATTTTTTTAATGAGCATATCCCCTGGCCCAGAAATTCCACATTTAGGAATCTATTATAAAGAATATTTTGCAGTATTGTTTGTGTATAGTAGGTTTCAAGATTTTTCATTTTATCTCTAATGTTCTATAGTTTCACCATGTTGCATCTACAGGGTATGAATTGGTCTTTATTCTGCTTAGAACTAGGTACATGGTTTTAATCTGAAGACTAATATCCTGTTCAGTTTCAGCTATTTCTCTTTGAACATTATCTCTTCCTATTTTTTTCTGGAGTTTACATTAGATAATGTGGAGTTTCTTGTTCTATCATGTGTGTCTTCTACTTTCCCTTTCATATTTAGCATTTTTATAGTACCATGCTATATTCTATGATTATCTCAGCCCTATTGTTATTCTATTTGTTCTCTCTTCACTCATATCTTTTTAGTAGTTTAACCTGTCAATTGGCTTTTTAAACATTTCATTTGGGCTAGAACTAAAATCTTACAATATTCATCCCAAATTTTCTGTATTCTTCATTTCTGGACTATTTATTTGGTATACACAGACAGAGAAAAGTTGTGCTCATGCTTTATGTATTATTTTCCCTTTTTATATCTTGAAACCTTCAAACATACAACATTTTAAAGTTCTTTGTACACGTAGGCTATGAAAAAAAGGGAAAACCCCCAAAAATAAAGTCCTTTCAGATAACTGTATTATCTGTAGTTCCTTGAGACATAATTCTCCCATTTCTTGTATATACTCACTAACTCATTCCAGTCAATTTCCTGATGTGCTTTATCATTTTTTTGCATGTCAGCTTATCTTCTGCAGGAGTTGTTTTCTGTAAGAACCCTTCTGTAAGAATTGGACTCTGAGTTATGGAGGTGGGTCTACAGGCAGTTTTTCATTTGCCTCTGCCAGAGTTTTATTGTGTTCCTGGCTCTGAGCCAGGTTTTATGTTAAGTTCTCACCCCAGGGATTCTGCATTATGTGGGTAGTGAAATTTTGGTTTCATACTGGTGTGCAGCTCAGGTTTAGAGTTTTAAACTCCTTTTGTGAGTTTATTTCCACATCATCCTAAGGAAGATGACCTACATCCTGTTTATAGAGAAGCAGTATAGCACAGTTACTTACAGGCATGGGTCCTGGAGTCAGGATGCCTGAATCTGAAATTTAGATCTGCCACTTTCCAGCTGTGTGACCTTAAGCAAGTTACTTAAATGTTGTATTCCCTACTTACAAAATGGGGTTTATAATACCACCTAATATCATAGGGTTCTGTGATGGTTTAATAAATAAATGCATGTAAAACATGTAGAACAATGCTTGGCACACAGTAAATACTAAATAAGAGCTTTTATTGCTCCTCTGGCTGTTTGGGAAATCTGATTTTAAATCATAAATGGGGCAGCATCCTTCTACTCATTGTTTTATGCAGGAAGCACAATTCTAACTCAATTCTAAGCCCTACAGAGGACTTGTAACCTCATCCTTTAAGGAATATACCTGGTGTCATTTTTCTTATGAGTGGTGAAATTTCAATTTATGCTCATTGCTGTGACTGTGAGTTTTCTTTTGTCTCCGGAATCTGACAGTTTTCCTTTCTTGCTTCTGGAGTTCAGCCATATATTTTTGTGCTTAAATTTGATCCAATATGTCTCTGTGTTTTAAGCTATGTTGCCTTTAACAGTTAAAATATCAGATAAACTAATAATACAGGATTTGTTAAATAAATTATGGTACATTCATAAAATGAAATATAATGCAGCCATAAAACATAATGAAGTAGGTCTGTATACTTACATGGGCTGATATAGAAAGACAGGTGTGTTGTTAAAAAAAAAGGAGCAGAGAAATATATGAGTCTACATTTTCTGTATACAAACTTAAGCCTTTATGTGCATAAAAAGATACTGGAAGGATGCACAACACAAACCATTAACACTGTTACTTCTAGCATGGATGTGAAGGACAGTGCCACTTTTACTACATTGTATTTTCATTTTCACTTTTAAAAAATAATGTATAGGCACTTCTTTTAAAAATTAAATAATTTGAAATAAATAAAACACAAATACCCTCCTTCCTTGATTTTATATCCTCCTCACAAAGTAAAAAAAATAACCAACACTTACCAAACATCTACTTGGCAAGGAGCTGAGAAAACAATGATGAATAAATAAGCTTCATTCCCAATGATAAGAAGCCCAAGATCTAAACACAGAGTACTGTAAGAAATGTTCTCAAGGAGGTAGGGGAATAGCCTACTTTCTCAGCGGGAGTGATGTCTAGGAATGTGCCGCATTGTCCCAGGAGCTGGGACCTTAACAATGGGAAATACACCAAGTAAACAAGGGAGTTGAAGGCATTTGTAACAGTCAAGGATCTAGTAGGAAACAGAGGGCATATTCAACAGGGAAGTAAGGGGAGTTTAATGAGTGGGTCTGTTTATAACAGTGTAAGCATCGTTAAGGGAAAGCAAAAAGGATGTTGAAGCACCCTCGGGAGCCCTTACCACCCTGAGACCTGAAGAGCCAAGGGGAGATAGCAGTTAACCAGAACCTAGACAGAGTAGCCCTAGCTATAGAAGATGACCACCAAAGAAGTCTGGGGCTCACAGCAGATCCTTCCAACAGGATTCAGCCAATCTGCACCCACTTATAAAGAAGGAGCCAGGATAATAAATACCCAGACTTTAACCTTTCTTTCCAGTCCCTGCTAGTGCCTTACATTGGCCTTATACAAGAAGAATTCGGAGGACAAGGAAGCCAATTCGTACAGTTACCAGAGGCTAAGAAGGCAGTGGGAGGCTAAGGAGAGATGGGGATGGTCAATGGGTACAAAAAATAGAAAGAATGAATAAGATCTAATATTTGATAGCACAGGAGGGTGACTATAGCCAGTGATAACTGTACATCTAAAAATAACTTAAGGACTGTAATTGGATTGTTTGTGACTTAATGAGTAAATGCTTGAGGGGATGGATACCCCATTCTTCATGATATGCTTATTTCACATTGCCATGCTTGTATCACATCTCATGTACCCCAAAAATATATACACCTATTATGTACCCACAATAACTAAAAGTATTTTTTTTAAATGCAATCTCTCCAGGTCAGTCTTGGGGGTACAGAAAAAGGATGGAGAAGGGTGAAAACTGGATCTTTAGGGGCTATGTGAGAACTCGTTGTATGTTTCCCTCAATTTTGCTGTTAACCTAAAATTGCTCTAAAAAATAAAGTCTATTTTTAAAAGTGGATCTTGAGGGAAAAATAGACAATATTCCACGAAGGCATTTTATACAGAGAGAGCCATATTGGCAAAGGAATAATAGCAAGGAATCTTAAGGGGTATTTGAGATGCAGATACTACCTTAGTGTGATTAAATTATCAGGCCTATGGGGAGGACGAAAGTGAACTGATAGAATGTAGAAGATGTGAAAGGAGTATCAGCAAACTGTACAAGTTTCAAATTTTTTAGATTTACAAGCTTCCTGCCCATAGTCCAAAACTGGCCTGAAATATTTTTGGTTTGATTATTGATGTATGTGTTATATGTGAGTTTGAATGTGAATATTTTAGCCAAGTGGACTCCACAGGTCCAACCATTTGCC
This sequence comes from Callithrix jacchus, assembly GCF_049354715.1. Taxonomy (NCBI): domain Eukaryota; kingdom Metazoa; phylum Chordata; class Mammalia; order Primates; family Cebidae; genus Callithrix; species Callithrix jacchus. The sequence continues at coordinate 106,777,626 of NC_133524.1, read as the reverse complement.
ATTGTCCCACATCTGATCTGTAAAAGGTGAAGACCTTTTACAATTATCAACTTGCCCCGATGGCATTTAAAGAAGAAAGAAACCCACATTAGAGCATGTCTGGGGAGGGAAAGCCTACAGGTTTGGAAACCATGCCAAACTAGGAAAGGTTAAGAAAATTCAGTCATAACTTTAGAAAAGGGATGACTTAGGCCGGGCATGGTGGCTCACGCCTGTAATCCAAGAACTTTGGAGGCCAAGGCGGGCGGATCACCTGAGGTCAGGAGTTCAAGACTAGCCTGACCAACATGGTGAAACCCTGTCTTAAAAAAAGAAAGAAAGAAAGAAGGAAGGAAGGAAGGAAGGAAGGAAGGAAGGAAGGAAGGAAGGAAGGAAGGAAGGAAGGAAAAGGAAGGAAGGAAGGAAGGAAGGAAGAAAGAAAGAAAGAAAGAAAGAAAGAAAGAAAGAAAGAAAGAAAGAAAATATAGAAAAGGGATGACTTAGAATACGATAGTTTCCTCAGGCTAACCAAAGCTAATATAAAGAAGAGAGAATAGGCTGGGTGCAGAGGTTGCTTGTGCTTGTAATCCCAGCACTTTGGGAGGTCGAAGCCGGTAGATCACCTGAGGTAAGGAGTTTGTGACCAGCCTGGCCAACATGGTGAAACCCCGTCTCTACTAAAAATACAAAAATTAGCTGGGCCTGGTGGCAGGTGCCTGTAATCCTAGCTACTGGGGAGGCTGAGGCAGGAGAATCACTTGAACCTGGGAGTCAGAGTTTGCAGTGAGCCGAGATTGCAACCACTGCACTCCAGCCTGGGCAACAAGAGTGAAACTCCATCTCAAAAAAAAAAAAAAAAAGAGGGAGAGAGAATAGATTCATTTTATGTTGTCCCTTCATCCATTTCACAAATTATTTGTTGTATGTCCTCTCTGTACCAGGTTCTGACAGAACTGCTCCAAACTGGAATTAGGGCTAAAGGGTAGATGTTTCAGGAAGGCAGATTCAGAATCAGTTTAGTGGTTCTTACTCATTTTGGGTCTCAAATTCCTTTCAATCTGATCAAAGATATGGGCCTGCTCTGCTAAAAGATGTAAATGTACACATGCACACAAGTGTCAACATGCAATTTCAGGAGATTCATAGACTCAATGAAACCTATACATGGACTCCAGACTAAGAATCTGTGGAGAATACAGTAGCCATAATTAATACAATTATAGCCATTAAAAAGAATGAGGTAGAATGATGTAAGAAAAAAGAAATACACAAAATAGTATGTACAGCTTAAAAGTGAATTATACACACAGAGATGTGTGAATAATATATATGCTATTTCTAGAAAATTTTACAATAAACTAGTAAAGTGGTTGCCTCTAGGAAGGGACCTTGGTGGCTGGGGGCAGAGGGAAACTCTAGCTCTTACTTTGAGTGTGATGACATGCCCCAGGCTGATGTTAGCAGAGGAGAGACATCATCTAACTTCTGCTTTTTAAACAACTGTGCTATAATTTCAGTTAAAAATGTGGATGGATTGGAATAAGTTGGTGGCAGTGGGAGGTGGTAGAATACACTTTTCACTACTTGCTCTTTGAACATTTGGTACTTTGTATTATGTCCACTTAATACCTATTGTAAAAATATTATGTAACAGAAAAGGACCCTAGGCAAAGATCTTTTTAGGAATTAAATAGCTTCAATAATGGAGCATTTTCTTAAGAATGTATGAAACTTCCTGGAAGTCCTCATGTAAAGACTAAACTCACTACCAGACATGCAGTGTCACAGAGTTTGGCACTGGGAGGGAGATTGCTGTAGATGATGAGAGCTATCTGTGTCCATCTGAAGATGCCAGGAATCTTGGAACTCCTATTGCACTTGGAATCATTCTTTATTATAATAATTTGACATTTATTGAGCACCTATTATGTGCCAGGCACCACATTACACACTGGGGATACAGCAGCAACAAAATAAAATCAAAGCCTTCCTGAAGCTTACATTCTAATGGTGAAGATAGACAGTAAACAAACAAATCAATATTAATATATCAGAAAATGACAAGTATTATGGAGAAACAATAAAGCAGGGTAAAGTGGCAAAAAGCATGCAGAGTATGGCAATGTTTAAATAAGATGGTACAGAAAATATCACTGATAAAGTGTCATTTGTACTGAAATTTGAAAGAAGCAAATGAGTAAGCATGGTGCTCTATGAGGACGAAACATCCTAGTTAGAGGGAAAAGCAATGGACCTCTGGGAGTTTCCTTGGTATATCTGAGAAACAGTAAGTAGGCCATATGGCTGGGCTCAGTAATCAAAAGGGAGAGGGGCAGGGCATAAGGCCAGAGAGGTAATGAGAATGAAGGCAGATCATGTAGAGTGTTTAGGTCATTCTAAAGACTTTGGCTTTTATTGTGAACAATATAAAAGGCCATGGACGGTTTTGAGCAGAAGCATAACATGATCTGATTTATATGTTTAATGGATTTTGTAATGATCCAAGTAAGAAATGATGCTGGCTTGGATTAAGATTGTAGCAATAGAGAAGTGTTCAGATTCTAAATATACGTTTAGGCCAGGTGAAGTGGCTCACACCTGTAATCTCAAAACTTTGAGAGGCCGAGGTGGGAAAATAACTTTAGGCCAGAAGTTCAAGACCAGCCTTGGCAATAAAGCAAGACCTTTGTTTCTACAAAAAAAAAAAAAAAAAAAAAAGTTTAAAAAAAAATTAGCTAGGCCCTGTGTTGAGTACCTGTAGTCCCAAGTACTGGGGAATCTGAGGTGGGAGGGTGGCTTGAGCCCAGGTGTCTGAAGTTATAGTGAGCTATGGTTGTGCCACTCCATTCCAGCCTGGGTAACAGTATGAGAAGCTGTCGCTAAATAAATAAATAAATACATTTTGAACTATTCAGCTGAAAGTGTTGCTAATAGATAGGATCTGGAGTGTGAGAAAAGGTGAGTCAAAGCATTCTCCAAGGCTTTGTCCTAAACAACCAGAAGAACTTGTAAAGAAGGCTGTGGGAGAAGCAGGTATAAGGAAAATAGTCACTTTGACCTTGGATAATTTCAAGTCAAGATGCCAATCAGACAACCTAGTTTTCAGGAAAATGAAGACATACCTGTAAAGGATATTAAGAAATAGTAGCTAGTGAAGTAGAAAGAGAGCCAAGAATTGTGTGGTGTCCCAGAAGCCAAGTGGAAAAAAAAGTGTTCAAGGAGAGAATGATAAGCTGTGTCAAATGCCACGGTTGGTGGAAAAAATGAGAAGAGCAAAATGCCCATTGAATTGAACACTGAGGAGATATTATTGACCTTGATATGAATCATTTTGGTGAAGTGATGATGGCAAAAGCCTGATTGGAGAGGATTCAAGAGAAAATGAGAGGAGAGAAATTGGAACTAATGAGCGGAGACGACTCATTTCAGAATTTTTGCTCTGAGGAGGAGAGAAATAGGGCTATGGCTAACATGAAGGGAACAGATTTTTTAAAAAAACATTGAAGATGTTGATTTGATGAGAGAAAAATTGATGTCATGAGGGAAGGGTGAATGACTTGAGTAATAACCTTGATTAGACAAAAAGAAATAAAATTTAGTGCATAAGTAGAGGAGTCAGCATTCAGTGGAATCTCAGACAGTTCACTCACAGTGACAAGAGGGAAGGCAGAGTGTGTGGATACAAATACAAATAGGTTGGTGGGAGTTATTTTCTGATAGCTTCTATTTTTCTCAGTAAAATAGGAAGCAAGGTCAGCAGCTGAAAGGGAAAATGCAGAAAGAAGTGTTGGAAGTTTGAGAAAAGGAAAGATGTAAAACAGCCATCCAGAAGCATTCAAGAATGAGTGGATAAAAGAAATGTAGTGAAATTAGCAGATAGTACTAAGGGACCATTTGAAGTTAGTGGTCATGAATCTAAAGCAAGACTGGTTAGCACAGTTATAGGCTTTTATCCAATCTCATTCAGCTGCTGGGGCAGGTTTGGAATAAAGAGAGTAAGATTTAACAAGGATTGGATGTCTGTTATTCAAATCCTATGAAAGCAGAGAGAGCCAAGGGAAGCTAGCATGTATGCTGAAGAGTGACTTTAAGGATGGATATAGAAACTAAGCTTAGCAAAGAAGAAAATGGAGACACTAGGGGGCTGAGGAACAGAACTCTATAGTTTAGCACATAATTGCTCTCTTAACTTTTATAATATAAGGGCTGAAAAGTGTCCATTCTTGTTAGCAAGTCACTTTGTTAGCAAGTAAGTCACTAGTCACTTTGGAGTAATGTTCTCATAATTGCATTTCTCAGAACCACTAGTCCCTCACCACCAAACCTGTGAGTGAGATCACAAAATTTTTTTAAATCAAGTATACCCCATTAGTTCTTGGGGATTCACATTACCTGTTGCCCTATTAAGGACTCTGAATATTCTCGCAGCCACGAAACCACATTTGACTAATCGAGTGGTTTGTAACATTGCTTGTTCTTGGAGCTCTTTATGTAATACTATCAACATCCATTCTCATCCATTCTCAGAAACTAGTACTCCATGGAATACATTTTGAGAAATGCTAGTTTAGGAAGCATGTTGGGGATTGGAAGATGACTTTTGGGACAAAACCTTTGTTGGGCCAGCGTCACAAAAGCTTTTCTCCAAGACAATATGCATGGCAGGAACCAATACATATCCTCCCCAGGCCATCTCACAATTCTGCAGCTAAGCCAGTCTGCAGAGATTTGGGTTCTATCTAGTTCCCATATATATATATATATGATGGAGTTTTGCTCTTGTTGCCTAGGCTGGAGTGCAATGGCGTGATATTGGCTCACTGCAACCTCTGTCTCCCGGATTCAAGTGATTCTCCTGCCTCAGCCTCCTGAGTAGCTGGGATTACAGGCATGCATTACCATGCTTAGCTAATTTTTGTATTTTTAGTAAAGACGGGGTTTCTCCATGTTAGTAAGATTGGTCTCAAACTCCCAACCTCAGGTCATCTGCCTGCATTAGCCTCCCAAAGTGCTGGGATTACAGACATGAGCCACTGTGCCTGGCCTATATTTTCAATAATTCAAGAGATAGTATTGTCACAGCGCACTGGAAACAGCATTCATGTTTACTAACCACTTCCTTGTGTCAGGCACTATACTTGGCACTTTGCATATATCACCTCGCTCACTCTTTGCAATAATATTGTGAGAAGGTATGTTATTAGAAAACACCCAGCAAGATCATGAGCAACCAGTTTTCTTCAGAAACTTGTTGCCTGGAAGAATGAAAATAGGTTTAGTCTGTAACAAGCAATGTGTTTTGTACAAACAGATTTGAAGCCCTAGGATCATTCATAGAATCAGAATGCTGGAGCCAAAAGGAAACTTAGAGAGCAATTTAAGATATTAGAGGTTGTTGCATTCTCCTCAAAAGTTAGTACGTAAATTGTCTCAGGAGAGCAAGATTAAGAAATCTTGCCATAACTGCCTTTGCTTTCATTTAAATTAAGCCATATGAAATGATATTGTCACATGAACTAAAGTACACAGATCATGCTGCAAGAATGCAATATGGGAAGTGATTATTGGCTGGAGTTGCAAATGAACATTTGGAGTTTAATCTGTGATTCAATGTCATGGAAGCCTGATTTCACCAGAAGGCAATGGTTCTCAAACTTGAATGTTTATCAGAATTATTCCAGAATGTTGTTTTAAAATACAGGCTCCTGACCCTATCTTCAGATATCCTAACTCAGTAAGTCTGTTATAAAGACCAGGAAACTGACATTTTAAACAAGCTCCCCAGGTGTCACTCAGTGGACCACCACAATAGGCAGCCCACAAACTGACCACAATCTGAGAAACACATTCCTGGGAATATTCTATTCATAATTAAGGTGTGAGCAGGCCAGTGTCAACTGGTCAGCTATGGCAATTACCCTACAAAGACACTGATGTAGAGGCACAGGAAGTCCCTACTCTTTCTAGATTTCCATTTTTCTACAGAATCCTTGTCTTAATGTGATAATGAACTCCTAGAGACATCTCCTTCCCTGTGGCTTGATGCACGGAGCTGAGGCTCAGGAACAAATACAGTAGGCACTACAAGAAATATTTCTGGAATATAATATTAAGGTGCACAAAAATTCCCCCTGTAAGCTCTTAGGTGATTAGACATTCTTCTGTAGACTCAGAATATTGTGCTATCCCATTATATTATGGTCGCATATATAGTAAAGAAATGAGTATGGCTGGTAGGCTGTGGAATGCTTATACTCTAAATGGACTTTGGTCCTATTCAGGATCCAATCACAGTTCACAGGTTCCAAAACTCAATTTTGTCTGTTTTACCAGGGATTGATCAGGCTCTATGGGACAAACTTCATACAACCTAAATTTATAAGACAATATTTTGGAAGCCAAAATCTCAATTTATTAATTCATCTTGATAAATCTCAGTAGGAAATCAACTTAGGAAACAAAGTAAAGACAAAAAGCTTTGTTTGGTGGGAGCAGCCTTTAGTTAGTGGAAAGGGCTAGAATTTTGGAGTCAGATAGGCTAGAGTCCCAGTTAGGCTACATGTAGTGGGTTGAATTGTGTCCCCCACCCTCAAAAGTTACATCCAACTGGAACCGCAAAATGTGAACTTATTTAGAATACGACTCTTGACTGATGTATGTAAGATAAGGATCTCTACATGAGATCATCCTGGATTAAGGTGGGCTCTAAATCCAATGATAAGTGTCCTTATAAGCGACAGGGCACAGAGACAAGGGAGAAGCCCATCTGAAGACAGAGGGAGGGATTGGAGTGATGCTACCACAAGCCAAGCAATATATGGAACCACTAGGAAGAGGCAAGGAACAGAATCCCCGCTAGAGCTTTTGTAGGGAGCGTGGCCCTGCCAACACCTTGATTTTGAACTTCTGGCTTTCAGAACTGTGAGAGTATAAATTGCTGCTGTTTTAAGCCACCAAGTTTGTGGCAGTTTGTTACAGCAGTCACAAGAAACTAATATACCACTCATTTCATTTTATGGGCTTAAGTCACATAACCTCTCTGAACCTCAGTTCTGTCATTTGAAAATGGAACTAATATTAGAACTCTATGAGATCATAGAGTTAGTTTGAAGATTAAATGAGATAATTTATGTCAAGTGTTTGGCTCAGTGTAGGCACTTATTGTATGGTGACTGTTGTTACTGGTGAGTGAAGAGGTAGTATATGGTGTGGGATGATCTAAGAAGATGGAGACATGTAGTGTATTCAGTCTCATCCATCCACCCATCACCGTATCAGAAAGCCAATAAATGTAACAGTAGGCCAGCACACAGAGTAAGAAAAGCAACTTCTCTTTCTAATTATTTTTTTTCTCTAATGGTCAAATAACTTGTTTGTACATGTCACAATATCATGAACCCCTTCTTAGTTATTACGGACTTTCCCAGCCATAACATTTCCAAGGCTACAGTAGTGTTTTCCACTGATTACATTTTAGAGTATTACTTCTTAATGACACATAGGGAGGTCCCTTATCTATCAGTAAATACTTTCCTGTGGGCAGCCAATCTCATTTCTACAGTGGGCAATTTGTCAGCTTAAGCCTCTGAGAGTGGCATGTTTCTACCCTATCGGTTGACCTTAATTCTAGAGTGGGGGCCCTATTCCCTTTCAGTCTGTAGCCCTCTGTCCATTTTTCAGAACTCCACAAATTCATAATGCTGTGTCCGCTTTCTCACCCACCTTTTTGTAAACAGAAAATTCCTTAGTTTCTGTATCTGACACTCCATTCCCACTGACATATCCCCAACTAGTGTTACCTCTGGAAGGCCAGGGAGATCACGCCCTATTCATCTTTCAGGTACTGCCTAGTGTGCTGCATGGCATATGGTGAATATTTGTTGAAGTTATGAAAAACAATGGATAAATCTTGGCTCTGGATTTAGGCAAACCTTGGTTGAAATGCTAGCTTCCTTTTCTGCTGTTTGTGGGGCCTCAAGCAAATTACTTCAGCCTTTGCTACCTCAGATGATAGCATCTATCACTTAGGTGTTTTATAAGAATTAAATGAATTTATATATATGTATATTATATATATATATAACATATATATATACACACACACACACACATATATGTATATATATAAAGCCCCCAGCATGATACCACATACATAGTGAATATTTGGTAAATGTTAGCAATGTGTGGAAGACTATATGAAATAATGAATGATTGAATGTGCATTTTCAATAGGAAGACATATAACCACAGGATATCTTTAGTGCCTGTAAGAGATACAGGAAAGTAAGAAAGAATAGTCAGTAAGAGCTGATAAATACTTCATTTATCATATTTCCTACCATGTGATCCTTGCCATTAGGAATACATGAAAGCTGAAGTTTTGCAAAACAAACCATTCACACTGAATGCATGGAAGGAAAGTATCATCTCATATTATAACAGCAATGGTTGCCTAACTTCTGAGAGTACTTCAGAATATGATTAAGTGTTAAACAGTGTAGAGTTGTCAATAGAAGCTATTGCTGGCAGTTGTTTCAAATTAATTAAAAATACTGATTTCGGCATTCTGGTCTTAGAACAGAGTACTTGAGTTATTGTTATTAGAGGGAGTCTGAGTCAGGAGGATTAAATAGACAAATGACAACATTAAAGGAAGTCAGATGAAACTTCACACATCGAGAGAGTTGCACAGGCGATGAAAGCAACTTTTACTTTATATGACAAGCTTAAGTGTTAGTGTAGGGATGAGGGAGAAAGAAGGAAAGAAAATTGATATGCTGCAAACCTAGCCAAAGCTAGATTTTGCTCAAGATTCTGCACCATCAGTGGCTCTGTTTTATATATATTTTATTCCATAGCCCTCCAATCTCCCACTGATTCATTCATTCAGTAAAATATATCATGTGCCTACTATGTGCCAGGTACTTTTCTAGATATTGGAGATAAAGAAGTAAACAAAGGTCCTTGCCCTCCTGGAATTTACATTCTAGCAGGGATCAGTATACTACGGCCCATGTGACAAATCTAGCCAGCCCCTGTTTTGGTAAATATTGTTTTATTAGAACACAGCCATGCTCATCTATGGCAGCTTGTGTATAACAGTGTTGGAGATAGGTAGTTGTGTTAAAGACTATGTGGCCCACAAAGCCTAAAATATTTATTATCTGGCCCTTTACAGAAAGTTTTCCAGCCCCTGTTCTAGCAGAAGGAGATAGATGATAAACAAATAAATAGATAAACATATAACAGCTAGTAGTATTCAAAGAATAAAGAAATAAAACATAGAAGGCATACAGGGAATGGTGAGAAAGCACTTGCGATACTAAACATGGTAGTCAGAGAAGATTCTACCAAGTAGAGGATATTTGATCCAACACCTGAAGGACATGAGTATGTCAATATATGGGTTGTATACAACATTGTGGGCCATTGTAAGGAGTTTTGTTGTTACTGAGTGTCAGATGGGAAGCCATTGGAGAAGTTTTGAGCAGAGGTGTGACATGATCTGACTTTCACGTAATAAAATTAGTCTGGTTCCAAAAAACAGTGAGAGAATAATAGACTTGAGTGATGGTGGCAAAACAGGAGCAAGGATAACAATTGGGAGGCTAGTGCAATATAATCCCGGGAGCAGATCACTGTGCCATAAACCAGGATAGTAGCAGTGAAAAACTGGTCAGATTCTAGATATATTCTGAAGGTAGAACCAATAAGATTTGCTGATCAAATAAATGTAGGATGTGAAAGAAAAATCAAGATTGATTCCTAGGTCTTCTGCCTGAGCAACTGGAAAAATAAAATTGGTATTTATTGAGGTGGTAAGTGCAGCAGGTTTTGTTGGGGGTTGTGGGCAGGGGCAGTTTTGAACATGGTAAGTTTGAGATACCTATTAGGCATGCAAGTTGATATGTCCAGCAGGCAGTTGGGCATAAAAGTATGGAGATACAAATTTGTAACTCATTAGCAAATAGATAGTATATTAAGCCATGAAGATGAGAGCATCACTAAGAAGATAAGGGACAAAAGAGATCTTAGGCTTTAAGCCTTCCTCTACTTTTCAACTCCAGAAATTAGTCCATGACAAAAACCTATCAATTCTTTCTATATAATGTCTCTCAACTCAGCATTTTCCTTCCATTCCCACTGCTACCATTCTAGTCCAGGAATCCACCTCGTCTTACCTGGCTTTTATAATAGCCTCTTAACTGATTTACCTGCCTCCAAATGTCAACTTGAAACTCGTCATCTCATTTATCCCTCCCCTCCAAAAAAATCTTCTACTTCTCCTGGGCTCTCTGTCTTAGAGAATGGCATTGCTACTCATAGGTGTTTGCTCAAACTTGAATCTTTTAAATCCCCATCACCTTCCTTTCTTAAACTCTCCATTACCAAACCCTGACATTTTTACCTCCAAAATATAACTCAATTCTGCCCACAATTCTCTGCCTCTATTACTATCAGTCTAGTTCAAGATAACATCACCTCCCACCTGGACAATGATAATAGCCTCTTGACTACTCTTCTTCCCTCTGGTTAAACTTCCATATGGAAACCAGGGGAATCTTTCTAAAACAGTGCTATCTATATTCTGCCTATCTATTCTGCAGGTCTGCAGAATAAAATTCAAAAGCCCTTCATCATTTGGCCATAACTTTTCTTTCCAATGGTATCTACTATGGCTTTTCTAGAAATTCCCTTCATTTCATCCCTGTGGCCTTGTCAGTGGTTCTTATACCTACCATGACCACAGTGTGCCCCAATACCTAGTGCAGACCTTCCCAAGCATACTGCAAGTGTCTGAGGCTATGAGATTTCTCCTCTGTCCTAAACTGAGCCCAGAGACAGTGCTGTTGAAACTCCTAGGATGTTTACCTCTGGATGTCAAACTGCTTCCTCCATTCACACTAGTGTGCTTTACAAATACTATGCTTTTCTCTGTGTGCCATCAAACAGTAAAAGTTGTGAAGGACTGCTTTAATGCACTCCAATCCCACAGCTTGGAAAGCACTGTTCCTTCTCTTAAGTTCTAAGTACCCTTCTAGGCCAAGTGCAAGTCTCATCTTTTTGATAAAGCAATCTTTGGTGCTATATACCCAACCTCAAATTTCTTGTATGATGTGACCAGACCACTCATTTGGCACTTCATATATTTGCTGCTATTCAGTTGTTTATGATGAGACTTTATCTCATTGTGTTGTCTGTTGCTTAAGAGCAATGATTTTTATACTTACTTTTGCACCCAGTGTCTTAGCATACAGTAAGGCACTCAGTATTTATTTACGAATTTATTTATTTATTTAAGAGTAAGCAAATAGATTAATGATGAACAGAGAATTAAATTCTATCAGATGGTGCAATGGACAAGAACATTGGATTCAGAAGCAGAATATCTGGATTCTAGTCCAGTTTGCCAATAGATGGTTGCGTGAGACTTCAGGAAACTTGCTTGCCTTAGTTGCCTCATTCACAAAATAGGAACAATACTTCCCATTGTGACTTCCCAAGTTGAGATGGGATAATTTATGGAAAAAATATTTGGCAGATGGAAAGACTATGTCGTTCATGAGTAATGCCAAAGGAGGCAGTGTGGAGGATAAAGAATGAGCTCAAAGAAGCTGCAGAAAACATTACAGGATTCATGGATGAAAAAAGAAAAAGCCAAAGGGGTAAGGGAAATTTTCTAGCAAAGTAGACTTGCCCAGGAGTTATTGAGAAAGGTTGATAAACACAGAAGAAAGAAAAATGAAGTTTCTTGATTGCGAAGCAGTAATAACACAGCCACTAGATCCAGACTGCCTAGGTTCAAAGCCTGGCTCTGGCGTTTAACCAGCTATGTGACTTTAGACAAATTATTTAACATCTCTGAACTTCAGTTTACCCATACATATTATGGGGGTATTTTCCCTGCCTATTTCCAGGGAAGTGTCATAAGATGTAAAGAAGTTAATATTTATAAAGTGCTTAGAGCCGTGCAGACCAGTGCCTAGCATATAGAACATTATAGAAGAAAGTATTAGATAAAACAATGATCTCTTCCTTACCAGGCAGTACTCCAATCCTCATGGCTGGCACTTTGTCCTGGGACTTGGAGCAGGGCTCACAAAAGTTCTGACTTGCTCTCCAGTGGGCACGTCTCCTTTCTACATTCCAGAGCCCAGTCCTCTGAGCTTAGCCTATCTAACTGCTCAAAGGACAGTATGTTTCCCAGCCTACAAAGTTTCTTTTCAATTCTTCAGCCTTTTTCAAAACCCAATAGAGTTTCTTGTGAGAATAGATAGGAGTGAATTCCATAAACTCCCAGAACCAAATAAAGACAGTATAATCTAATCTTTTTGAGCACTGACTTTGTAATCATACAAAACAGAATTTGAATCAGGACTCTGTAAATGACCAACCGGGTGACCTTGGATTTGTCAGCCTCAGCTTGCTTGTCTATAAAATGAGGCCTCACAGGTGGTTGTCAGGATCAAATGAGAAAACGGACATGATGCATTCAGTATAGGGCCTGGCATGTGGTATGCACTCCGAAAGTGTTTGCTCTTACAATTAATAATTCCTAGGATTATGAGTCTCAATTTTCCCAACTATAGAATGTAATTTAATAGCACTATAACTCTCATCCACTGTCCCTCTATCATCTCAATTTGACCCTTCCAAACTAAAAAGGTGCAAAAAAAATATTCTTGGAGTGATAAGTTGACAACACTCTGTATTTTACACTCCATTTGAGGTTTGTGCCCAGTTCAAGAGTTACAGAGAAAGAACCAGCAACTCTAAGTATGCTTCAGATTTCTGTATGTCTGTGAATGCCTCAAAGACAGCAGAGGTCCTCTAAGCCTAGGGTGAACATCAAAATCACTTATTTTTATTTTTAATTTCATTAAATGTAATTCTTCTCATAAAAGGGCAAAGACAATTTTTTTTTTCAAAATCCTTGCTTTACCCTAGAAATGATACTCCTCATGAAACAAATCGCCAATGGGGAGGCAGAGGCCCAGGCAAGTATATTTTGCAAAAGTTATCCAAGTGAGTCTCGTAAGCACCCTTGCTGTGAGAGAATTGGAACACGCATTTGGAGGATGATGTCAGGGTCTTGCCTTGAGAAGAAATCCAAGAAGGGAAAGTATAATCACTCTGCCTCCCACACAATGTGGGTGTGTAGAAACATCCCCTGAACACACAGGGAAGAGCATAGTATTTTCTCCTCCATGTATCCATGTATTAATCACAGAGGATTTCCCTCCTATAGTTATACAAGCATCATCCTTGACACATCAGTTGGAGAACTGTACTCAGTAAGAATATAAGCTTCACCCAGCTTTGAAAATGTAACAATATCTACTAACTGTATTAAATATATTTCATGCCTAAAGATCTATTATTTAATGTCTACAGCAAGGAAGAATCATTACCAAATAATTTAATTATTTTTGGTTTACACATCTGTCATCAAAGCTAATAGTTTGCTGGCAGAAACTGTTTGGCCATTTGGCCTTGATCATGATCACTAATGAGTGTGCTTGCATTTCATATCGAGGAATCAGTCTCTCCAATGGTTCTAATCAAGTAAAAGTTGAAATAATTTTGAAAAGTGTAAAAAGGCACAATTTATAAGATGTATGAAGTTGTTATTTCTTTCTGATTATATGTATATATACATATATATATACACATACATATATATGTATATATAATGACACTTTCTATTAAACATATTAGATGTTCCTACATTACTTTGGAGGTCCACCAAATAGTTGATTCTCCCATGTATTATCTAAAATTTTAAATAAATTTTCATTTATATCTTTCAAAAATAGTGTTAAATTTCATGTACATGTGTGATCTATACTAATAGATCTATGGTAATGTGTACTCAATTCTCATTTTTCTATTTGCAAAATTCAGACTAATGATTTATAGCCAAAGTAACAAACAATTTTGAAAAGTAATTCTTAAAAATACTTAAAAATAGATGCTAAATTCATTGAGCTACTCATTTCAATATTTTAACATAAGAATGCAAAATTTATAAGGTAGTAGTTAGGTACACAGACTTGAAAATCAGAGAGAAGTGTTTCCATTTTCCTTTCACTCTCTTGCTAGCTATGTAACCTCAGGCAAGTAACTTCACTTCTCTGAGCTTTAGTTATTTCATCTGTAAAATGAGGATAATAATATATGTCATAAGGTTGATGTGGAAGTTAAATACGATAATACATATAAAATATTATTTTTCCTTTCAAAATTATTTTTAATTGACAAATGATAATGGTGTATATACATGAGGTACAATGTGATGTTTCGATCTATGTATAAATTATAGAAAGATTCAGTCAAGTTAATGAACATATCTATTACCTCACTAATTTATCATTCTTTTGAGGTAAGAACATTAAAAAGCTATTCTTTTGGCAATTTTGAAATATACAATATATTATTATTAACTGTGGTTGCCATGCAGTGCAATACATCACTAAAAGTTATTCCTCCAGTTGGCCAGGCAGGGTGGCTCACAGCTGTAACCCCAGCACTTTGGGAGGCCAAGGCAGGTGAATCACCTGAGGTCAGGAGTTTGAGAGCAGCCTGGCCAACATGGTGAAATCCCGTATCCACTAAAAGAAATATGAAAATCAGCTGGGTGTGGTGGCATATGCCTGTAATCCCAGCTACTCCAGAGGCTATGGCAGAAGACTCGCTTGAACCCAGGAGGCAGAGGTTGCAGTGAGCTGAGATCATGCCACTGCACTCTACCATGGGTGACAGAGAGAGTGAGACTCTGTCTTAAAATAAAATAAAATGCTGATCCCAGAGCTTGGAACATAGTAAGCACTTGATAAATTTCTATTATTATTGAGCCCCTAACCTTACGGGTGACAGAGTGGAACTTGCTCTCAAAAAAAAAAAAGTTATTCCTCCAGTCTCACAGAAACTTTATATAATTTAATCAACATCTTCCCTTTCCCCAACTCTCCTCCTCCCCACTAACCTCTGGTAACCACCTTTCTGTTCTTGGTTTCTATTAGCTCCACTTTTTAAGATTTCACATAGGCAATCACACAATATTTGTCTCCCTGTGCTTGGCTTCTTTCACTTAGCACAATATCTTCTAGTTCCATCCACATTGTTTTGAATGATAGAATTTTCTTCTGTTTTAAGGCCATATAGTATTCCATTGTGTATAGGTATCATATTTTCTTTATGCATTCATCTGTTTATGGACACTTGGGTTGCTTCTGCATCTTGGCTATTGTGAATAATACTAAAATGAACATGGGAGTGCAGATATCTCTGACATATTGATTTTAATTT
Organism: Callithrix jacchus; assembly: GCF_049354715.1. Taxonomy (NCBI): domain Eukaryota; kingdom Metazoa; phylum Chordata; class Mammalia; order Primates; family Cebidae; genus Callithrix; species Callithrix jacchus. The sequence continues at coordinate 106,762,338 of NC_133524.1, read as the reverse complement.
CTTTGGATTTATATCCAGAAGTGACATTGCTGTATCATACAGTAATTCTATTTTTAGTTTTTTGAAGAACCTTTATACTATTTTCCAAATGGTTATACTAATTCACCTTCCAACCAACAATGTGCAAGGGTTCCCTTTTCACCATATTCTCACCAACACTTATCACTTATCTTTTTGATAATGGCCATTTTAACAGATGATACCTCATTGTGGTTTTAAGTTGGATTTCCCTGATAACTATAGATGTTGAGCATTTTTTCACATATCTGTCAGCAATTCACATCTTTTAAGAAATGTCTTTCCAAATCCTTTGCCCATGTTTTTAAATTTTTAAAAAATATTTAGAGACAAGGTTTTGCTCTGTTGCCCAGGCTGAAGTGCAGTGGTACAATTACAGCTCATTGCAATCTCTAGCCTCCAGGCTCAGGTGATCCTCCCACCTCAGCAACCTGAGTAGCTAGGACTACAGGCATGCATCACCACATCTTGCTAATTAAAAAAAAATGTGTAGAGACAGGGTTCTTGCTTTGTTGGCCAGGCTGGTCTTAAACTCCTGCCTTGCCTATTTTTTAATCAGGTTGTTTACTTGCGATTAAATTGTTTGATTTCCTTATGTATTTTGGATATTAGCCCCTTGTCAGATGTATATTTCCCAATATTTTTACCAATCTGTGAGTTATCTCTTCACTCTGTTAACTGTTGCATTTACTGTGCAAAAGCTTTTTAGTTTGATGCAGTCTCATTTGTCTAATGTTGCTTTTGTCACCTATGTCTGTGCCTTTGTTGCCTCTGCTTTTTCTTGTTGCTGATAAATCATTGTCCAGACCAATGTTGTGGATCTTTTCCCCTGTTTTCTTCTAGTAGCTTTACAGTTTCAGGTCTTATGTTGAAGTTTATCCAGTTTGAGTTCATAACAGATAGGGGTCCAGTTTCATTCCTCTGCATGTTGGTTTTCTCAACACCATTTACTGAAAAGACTGTACAGTAAATGGTGTACAGTCTTTCCCCACTGTACAGTCTTGGCACCTCTGTTGAAAGTCAATTGATCATAAATACGTGGGTCTATTTCTAGGCTTTCTGTCATGTTCCATTGGTCAATATGTCTGTCTTTATGACAGTATCATGCTGTTTTGATTACAATAGCTTTATTTAATATACAATTGTCTTTTGGTATCCATAAGCGATTGGTTCCAAAATGTCCCACAGATAATAAAATCCACAAATGCTCAAGTTCCTGATACGACGTGGCACAGTATTTATATATAACCTATGCACATCCTCCTGTATGCTTTAATCATCTCTAGATTATTTTTAATACCTAATGCAATGGAAATGCTATGTAAAGAATTCTTATACTATATTGTTTAAAGGGAATAATAAGAAAAAAGTCTGTACATGTACAGCACATATGCTTTTTTGGGAATATTTTTGATCCACAGTTGGTCAAATCCACAGGTGCAAAACCCATGGATACAGAGGGCTGAATGCATGTTGAAATCAGGGAGTGTGATACATTCAGCCTTGTTTTTATTCAAAGTTGCTTTGGCTATTCAGAGTCTTTTCTGGTTCCATATGAATTTTAGGTTGTTATTTCTGTGAAAAATGACATTGGAATTTTGACAGGAATTTCATTAAATCTGTAGATCACTCTGGGTGGTATGGAAATTTTAACAGTGCTAATTATTTTAATCCGTGAGCATGGGATACCTTTCCATATATTTGTGTTTTCTTCAATTTCTTTCATCAGTGTTTTATAGTTTTTACTATACAGATATTTCACCTACTTGGTTCAAATTACTTCTAAATATTTTATTTTTTAATGCTACTATAAACGGAATTTTCTTAGTTTCTTTTTTAGATAGTTCATTGTTAGTATATAGAAGCACACTAATTTTTGCATATTTTGTAACCTGTAACTTTACTGAATTTGTTCATCAGTTCTAACAGACTTTGGTAGGGTCTTTAGGGTTTTCTATCATTCTCAAGTACACATGGAACACTCTCCAGGATACATTGTGTTAGGCCACAAAACATGTCTTTACAAATTTAAGATTGAAATTATATTATTTTTTCTGACCACAATGGCATGAAAGTTGAAATCAATACCAGGAGGAACCTTGAAAACTCATAAATATGTGGAAATTAAACAATATGTTCCTGTACAATCAATGAGTCAAAGAAGAAATTCAAAAAGGAAAATTTGAAATGTCTTGAGATAAACAAGAATGGAAACACAAGATTTCAAAACTTATGGGATACAGCAAAAGTAGTCATAGGAGGGAAGTTTATAGCAATAAATGCCTGCATAATAGTAGAAGAAAGCTTTTAAATGAACAATCTAACATCACACCTCAAGAAGTTAGAAAAAAAAGATCAAAGTAAGACCAAACTTAGCAGAAGGAAAGATGGAAATAACAAAGATTAAAGCAGAAATAAACAAAATAGAGACTAAAAATATTAGAAAACATTAACAAAACTGAAAGTTGGATTTTTAAAAAGATAAACAAAATCAACAAACTGTTAGCCACACTAACAAAGAAAAAAAGAGAGAAGACTCAAATAAACAAGATCAGAATTGAAAGAGGAGACATTACAACCAATACCACAGAAATACAAAGGATCATAAGATACTACTGTGAATAACTATACACAAACAAATTGGATAACATAGAACAAATGGATGAATTCCTAGAAAAATATAACCTACCAAGACTAAATTAGAAGACATATAAAAGTTTTACAACAATGTCTGGCATTGTGGTAAGTGATTAATGAATGCTATAAACTTTTGTTATTATTTCTATCTATCTACCAGAATGTAAGCTTCATGGTGACACTTTTTTTCCGACCTTCTCTGTTTGATTCCCAGTGGCTAACATAGAGTATGTTCAATAAATATTTGTTAGATTAATTAATTTATGTGATAGCTATCTATGGTAACTGCTTATTAATTGTGCCACTGCTTCTAATCACACTTGGCAGCTGCATGAGTAACTCAAGGTGAAATTTTTATAGCGGCTTTATTGAGACATAATTCACATACCATATACCCTCTCCATTTCAAGTGTTCAATTAAATTGTTTTTAGTACATTCAAAGAGTTGTGCAAACATCACCGTAACTAATTTTAGAACATTTTCATCACCCCACAAATAAACTCCATGCCCATCAGCAGTCATTCCCATTACCTGGCAAACCGTCTCTCCACCCCATCCCTAGGGCACCACCAAACTACTTTCTAAACATTTCTTATGCATAGAGTCATATAATATATGGATTTTGTGACTAGTTTCTTTCATTTATTATAATATTTTTAAGGTTCGTTATACGTTGCAGAATGTACCAGTATTCCATTCATTTCTATTGTATGGATATACCACCATTTGTTTATCCATTCATCAGTTGATGGATACTGGAGTTGTTTCTACTTTTTGGCTATAATGTAGCCATGAACATTCATATCCAAGTTTTTATGTGAACATGTATTTTCGTTTCCCTTGGGTATATACCTAGTAGTAGAATTTATGGGTAATATGGTAATGTTTAACTTTTTGAGAAAATGCCAGGCAATCTTCTATAGAGGCTGTACCACTTTATATTCCCTTTATGTTCCATTTTCACCTCATCACTTGTTATTATCTCTTTTAGAAAAACTATGGCCACCCAAAAAAAAAAAAAAAAAGAAAGAAAGAAAAATTATGGCCACCCAAAAAAAAAAAAAAAAAAGAAAGAAAAATTATGGCCACCCTAGAAAGTATAAAGGGGTATCTCATGGTGGTTTGGGTTTGCATTTTTCTAATAACAGTTATGGTGAACATCGTTTTCTTGTGCTTATTGGCTGTTTGTATATCTTCTTTGTAGAAATGTACATTCAGATCTTTTGTCTTGCCTGTTTTTAAATTGGATTGTCTTTTTTTATTGAGTTGTAAGAATGATATATTCTGGATACAATTGCTTATCAAACATGGTTTGCAAACACTTTCATATCTTACTTTCTGGGTTGTGTTTTCATTTCCTTTGAGTCATTAAAGTTTTAAATTATGATTTAGTCAGTTTATCATGTTTTTCTCTTATTGCTTATGCTTTCTGCTGTCCTATTTAAGAAAGTATTGCCTAATTCAAAGCTATGAAGATTTACACTTATGTTTCCTCTCAATAGTGCTATAATTTTAGCCCGTACATTTGGATCTTTGCTCCATTTTGAGTTAATTTTAGTATATAATGTGAGGAAGGGGTCATACCTCATTCTTTTGTATATGAAGATCCAGTTGTCTTAGCACTATTTGTTAAAAATACTCTCTTTTCCTCATTGAAATGTCTGGGTGCCCTTGATGAAAATCTATCAAACATAAATATAGGAGTTTATCTCTGGACCCATCATTCTATTCCATTGACCTATATGTCTATCCTTTATGACAGTACCATATTGATTGCTGTAGTTTTGTAGTAAATTTTAAAATTGGAAAGTATGTATCCTCCAACTACTGTCTTTTTAAAGATTGTTTTGGCCATTCTGGAGCCCTTGCATTTCCATATAAATTTTAAGATCATCATGTCCATTTTTGCAAAAAAGCCACTGGAATTTTGATAAGGATTGTGTTGAATCTAAGATTGGTTAGAGTAGTATTCCTATCTTAAGAATATTGTCTCCTGCACACCATGAACATGGAATTTCTTTCCATTTACTTATGTTTTCTTCCACTTCCTTCAAAAATATTTCATAGTCTTCAGTGTACATTCCTATACTTTCTTGGATAAATTTATTCCTATTTTATTCTTTTGATGCAATGAAATTCTTTTCTTTCTTGCTTTTTTTTTTTTACATAGTCTCATTCTGTTGCCCAGGCCAGAGTATAGTATTGTGATTATGATTCCCTGACGTCTTAACTACCCAGGATCAAGTGATCCTCCTGCCTCAACCTCCCAAGTAGCTGGGACCACAGGGTGTGTAACACCATGCCTGGCTAACTTTCTTTATAATTATTTGTAGAGACGGGGGTCTCACTATGCTGCTCAGGCTATTCTCAAACTCCTGGGCTCAAGCAACCATCCTACTTCAGCCTTCCAGAGTATTGGGATTACAGGCATGAGCCACCATGCCCAGCCTGGAATCATTTTATTCATTTCATTTTCAGATTGTTCATTGCTACTGTGTAGAAACAAACTGATTTTTGTATATTTCTCCTTCAACCTTGCTGAACTATTTTATTTACTATAATAGTTATTTTGTGGATTCTTTAGCGTTTTCTATGTATAAGACCAAGCTATCTTCAAATAGCGATCATTTGAATTCCTCCTTTCCAAGCTGGAGGTCTATTATTTCTTTTTCTTCCCGAATTGCCCTGTTAAGAACTTCCAGTACAGTGTTAGGTAGAAGTGGGGTGAGTGAACATCTTCCTCTTGTTCCTGATCTTAGCAGAAGAGTTTTAGTCTTTTACCATTAAGTAAGATGTTATCTGCCATGTCTCTATAGGTGCCTTTTATCAAGTTGAGGAGTAAGGTGAACTTTATTTGAAACTAGAAGCCCCTCACCAATGATGGAAACCTCAGGCCCACTTTTATTTTCTCTCTTCTGGTATGACACAATTCTTCTGTTTCATATTCTCAAAACAGGATGAGAATGCTTAAGGGACAGACCTATACCTTATTCTGGATTTAAAACTGGGAACATTTCACTTCAGATGGAAGTGTTTTTGAAAGATAGCCTACTGAGAATTGTACAGATACTTAAGAATTCATTCATAAAACATAAGATGGCAGCCTTTTGTTGAGCCATGACTTTATTTAGCTTGATTAAGTTTGGGTTTTGTCAGTATATGTCATCTTTTCTTTAATCTCCTTGATGGGAGAATGGGAACTGGAAGACACATACAGGATTCTCTTATACATGATCCCTAGAGATGCAGCGGCATGTATGATAAGACTGCCTGGAATCATTCAAATCCTTGCTCTGCCACTTACACATTTGGCAAGTAATGTGTATGTATCTCAGTTTCCTCATTTTGAAAAATTAAGATGATAAAACAATAATTATAATAATACCTAACTCATAGAATTGTTGTGAGGAATAAATGAATTACTATTTACAAAAAGTACTTAGGACAGTATAAAAATACTTAAAATTGTCTCTGACACTATCATAAACTCCATTTATGTACTTGGAATTAGGTTATATTGTTCGGCAATAACAACATGGGTATAAGAGCCAGATAAATCCAGGTTGAAATTCCTGCCCAGCTGCTTTTACCAGCTGAATTTGGTATAAAAATACAAATGGACTGAATTTTGTAACCCCTCAAATTTCATATGTTAAGGCCCTAATCTCCAATGTGGAAGTGTTTGGAGGTTAGACCTTTAAGAGGCTATTGGGTTTGGGAGGTAATTGAGTTTGCCATGTGAGGAAAACAGGAAGAAGGCCTGCACCACACTGACTACACTGGCACCCTAATCTCAGTGTTGGACTTCTCAGCCTCCAAAACTGTGAGAAATAAACATTTGTTGTTTAAGCCACTCAGTCTGTGGTATTGTTGATATGGCAGACTCAACAGGCTAAGAGACCAACTATGTGGCCTCTGATGAATTAATCTCGCTGAGCTTTAGTTTTATCTTCCTAATAGGGTACAGAACCTACTTTTCAGGGTTATTACAAGGCATGCATTAGATAATTCCTGTAAAATATCTAACTCAAGATTAATTGTTGGACAAATGACAACTATTATTGTTGTTATTTTCTTTTTATTTTCTTGTTTTAAGGCCAGCGAGGTCTTATCACTAAACTTCTTTTGCTCATTTAACAGTTCAGGCCTGGGGATGATAACAGCAAATGTTATAAGGGACTTTTAGTTTTTTAAAGTAATATATACTTGTGAAAAATTCAAATTTTACAAAAAGTGAAAAGTAAAAATCTATTTTCACATGCATCTCCCACATATTTTACTTCCCCTTTCTCAGGGATAGCAACAATGTAAAGAATTTGATTTCTATCCCTATAGACCCTTTTCTATACATCTACATAAATGTGAATTATATATAAGAACATATACAGCCACATATATATTTCTATATAAATTAAACCTTACTAAATATTGTTTTGTGATTTTCTAATTCTACTCGATAGTATATCTTTGATATCTTTCCATTTGAGCACATAAAAACCTACCTCATTCTTCTTAATAGCTATTCAATAACCCACAAGATGGAAGTATCACTGGTTTACTTTTTAAAAATCTTTAGTAATTGCTCTCAATATAGTATCATAAGTCTCTAGTTGCAGTGTGCTTTCTCCCTCAAAGTCCATGTTTAACAATGTAGTATGGACTGCCTCTAGATTCCTCCACTCTGGGCAGGGCATCTCTGAAAAAAAATGGCAGCAGCCCCAGTCAGGGGGCTTATAGATAAAACTGCCACTTCCCTGGGACAGAGCACCTGTGGGAAGGGGTGGCTCTGGGCGCAGTTTCAGCAGACTTAAATGTCCCTGCCTGCCTGCTCTGTGCAGTGGATCTCCCAGCACAGTGTTCTAGCTCTGCTAAGGATCAGACTGCCTCCTCAAGTGGGTCCCTGACACCCATGTCTCCTGACTGAGAGACACCTCCCAGCAGGGGCCAAAAGACACCTCATCCAGGAGCACTCCAGCTGGCATCTGCTGGGTGCCCCTCTGGGACAAAGCTTCCAGAAGAAGGAATAGACAGCAATCTTTGATGTTCTGCAGCCTCTACTGGTGATACCCAGGCAAACAGCATCTGGAGTGGATCTCCAGCAAACTCCAGCAGACCTGCAGCAGAGGGGCCCTAACTGTTAGAAGGATAATTAACAGAAAGGAACAGCATCAACATCAACAAAAAGGATAATTACACAAAACCTCCATCCAAAAGTCACCAACAGCAAAGATTGAAGTTAGATAAATCCATGAAGATAGGAGAAACCAGCACAAAAAGCCTGGAAGTTCCAAAAATCAGAATGCCTCTTCTCCAAAGAATCAGAACTCCTCGCCAGCAAGGGAACAAAACTGGACAGAGAATGAGTCTGATGAATTAATAGAAGTAGGCTTCAGAAGGTGGGTAATAACAAACTCTTCCACACTAAAGGAACATGATCTAACCCAATGCAAAGAAGCTAAGAATCTTGAAAAAAGGTTAGAGGAATTGCTAACTAGAATGACCAGTTTAGAAAAGAATATAAATGACCTGATGGAGAGGAAAAGCAGCATGAGAACTTCATGAACCATACACAAGTATCAATAGCCAAATCAATCAAGCAGAAGAAAGGACATCAGACATTGAAAATCAACTTAATGAAATAAAGTGTGAAGACAAGATTAGAGAAAAAGGAATGAAAAGAAAGGAACAAAGCCTCCAAGAAATATGAGACTACATGAAAAGACCAAATCTACATTTGATTGGTGTACCTGAAAGTGACAGGGTGAATGGAACCAAGTTGGAAAACACTCTTCAGGATATTATCCAAGAGAACTTCCCCAACCTAGTAAGACAGGCCAACATTGAAATTCAGGAAATACCAAGACCACCACAAAGATACTCCTCAAGAAGAGCAACCCCAAGACACATAAACATCAGATTCACTAAGGTTGAAATGAAGGAAAAAACGTGAAGGGCAGCCAGAGAGAAAGGTCAGGTTACACACAAAGGGAAGTCCATCAGACTAACAGTGGATCCCTCTGCAGAAACTCTACAAGCCAGAAGAGAGTGGGGGTGAATATTCAACATTCTTAAAGAAAAGAATTTTCAACCCAGAATTTCATATCCAGCCAAACTAACTTTCATAAGCAAAAAAGAAATAAAATCCTTTACAGACAAACACATGTTGAAAGATTTTGTTACCACCAAGCTTGCCTTAAAAGAGCTCCTGAAGGAAGCACTAAACATAGAAAGGAACAACTGGTACCTGCCACTGCAAAAACATACCAAATTGTAAAGACCATTGACACTATGAAGAAATTGCATCAACTAATGGATAAAATAACCAGCTACCATCATAATGACAGGACCAAATTCACACATAACAATGTTAATCTTAAATGTAAATGGGCTAAATGCCCCAATTAAAAGAAACACACTGGCAAATTGGATAAAGAGTCAAGACTTATCCATGTGCTGTATTCAGGAAACCCATCTCACATGCAAAGACACACATAGACTCAAAATAAAGTGATGGAGGAATATGTACCAAGCAAATGGAGAGAAAAAAAAGCAGGGATTGCAATACTAGTCTCTGATAAAACAGACTTCAAACCAACAAAGATCAAAAGAGACAAAGAAGGGCATTACATAATGTAAAAGGATCAATGCAACAAGAGGAGCTAACTATCCTAAATATATATGCACCCAATACAGGAGCACCCAGATTCATAAAGCAAGTTCTTAGAAACCTACAAAGGGACTTAGACTCTCACGCAATAATGGTGGAAAATTTTAACATCCCTGTGTCAACATTAGACAGATCAACAAGACAGAAAATTAAGAGGATTTGAAATCAGCTCTGGACCAAGTGGACCTAATAGACATCTACAGAACTCTCCACCTCATATCCAAAGAATATACATTCTTCTCCACACTACATCACACTTATTCTAAAATTAATCACATAATTGGAAGTAAAATACTCCTCAGAAAATGCAAAAGAACAGAAATCTTAACAGTCTCTCAGAACACAGCGCAGTCAAATTAGAACTCAGGACTAAGAAACTCACTCAAAACCACACACCTACATGGAAACTGAACAACCTGTTCCTGGATGACTACTGGGTAAATAACAAAATTATGGCAGAAATAAATAAGCTCTTTGAAAACAATGAGAACTAAGACACAACCTACCAGAATCTCTGGGACACAGCTAACGCAATGTTTAGAGGGAAATTTATAGCACCACATGCCCACAAGAGAAAGCAAGAAACAACTAAAATTGATACCATAACATCACAATTAACAGAACTAGAGAAGCAAGAGCAAACAAATTCAAAAGCTAGCAGAAGACAAGAAATAACTAAGATCGGAGCAGAACTGAAATAGAGACACAAAAAAATTTTCAAAAAATCTATGAACCCAGGAGCTGTTTTTTTAAGATCAACAAAATAGACTGTTAGCCACAATAATAAAGAAGAAAAGAGAGAATAATCAAATAGATACAATAAAAAATGATAAAGGGGATATCACCACTGATCCCATGGAAATATAAACTACCATCAGAGAATACTATAAACATCTCTATGCAAATAAACCAGAAAAACTAGAAGAAGTAGATAAATTCCTGGACACATACACCCTCCCAAGACTAAACCAGGAAGAAGTTGAATCCCTGAATAGACCAATAACATGTTCTGAAACTGAGGCAGTAATTAATAGCCTACCAACCAAAAAAAGTCCAGGATCAGACAGATTCACAGCCTAATTCTACCAGAGGTACAAAGAGGAGATGGTACCATTCCTTCTGAAACTATTCCAAACAATACAAAAAGATGGACTCCTCCCTAATTCATTTTATGAAGCCAGCATCATCCTGATACCAAAACCTGGCAGAGACAAAACAACAACAGCAAAAATTTCAGGCCAATATCTCTGATGAACATTGATGCAAAAATCCTCAATCAAATGCTGGCAAACCAAATCCAGCAGCACATCAAAAAGCTTATCCACCATGGTCAAATCATTTTCATCACTGAGATGCAAGGCTGGTTTGACATATGCAAATCAATAAATGTAATCCATCACATAAACAGAACCAATGACAAAAACCACGATTATCTCAATAGATGCAGAAAAGGCCTTTGATAAAATTCAACACTCCTTCATGCTAAAAACTCTGAATAAGCTAGGTATTGATGGAATGTATCTCAAAATAATCAGAGCTATTTATGACAAACCCACAACCAGTATTATACTGAATGGGAGAAAGATGGAAGCATTCCTTTTGAAAACCGGCACAAGACAAGGATGATACCCTCTCTCACCACTCCTATTCAACATAGTATTGGAAGTTCTGGCCAGGGCAATCTGGCAAGAGAAAGAAATAAAGGGTATTCAAATAGGAAGAGAGGAAGTCAAATGTCTCTGTTTGCAGATGACATGATTGTACATTTAGAAAACCTCATCATCTCAGCCCAAAATCTCCTTAAGCTAATGAGCAACTTCAGCAAAGTCTCAGGATACAAAATCAATGTGCAAAAATCACAAGCATTTTTATACACCAATGATAGACAAACAGAGAGCCAAATCATGAGTGAACTCCCATTCACAATTGCTACAAAGAGAATAAAATACCTAGGAATATAACTAACAAGGAACGTGAAGGAACTCTTCAAGAACTACAAACCACTGCTCAACGAAATAAGAGAGGACATAGACAGATGGAGAAACATTCCATGTTCATGCTTAGGAAGAATCAATATTGTGAAAATGGCTGTATTGCCCAAAGTAATTTATAGATTCAATGCTATCCCCATCAAGCTACCATTGACTTTCTTCACAGAATTAGAGTAAACTACTTTAAATTTCATATAGAACCAAAAAAGAGCCTGCATAGCCAAGACAAGCCAAACAAAAAGAACGAAGTTGGAAAGATCACACTACCTGACTTCAACCTATATACTACAAGGCTATAGTAACAGCATGGTTCTGGTACCAAAACAGGGATATAGACCAATGGAACAGAACAAAGGCCTCAGAGGCAATGTCACACATCTCCAACCATCTGATCTTTGACAAACCTGACAAAAACAAGCAATGGGGAAGGGATTCCCTATTTAATAAATAGTGTTGGGAAAACTGGCTGGACATATGCAGAAAACTGAAACTGGACCCCTTCCTTACACGTTATACAAAAATTAACTCAAGATGGATTAAAGACTTAAATGTAAGACCTAAAACCATAAAAAACCCTAGAAGAAAATCTAGTTAATACCATTCAGGATATAGGCATGGGCAAAGATTTCATGACTAAAACACCAAAAGCAATGGCAACAAAAGCAAAATTGACAGATGGGATCTAATTAAACTAAAGAGGTTCTGCACAGCAAAAGAAACTATCATCAGAGTGAACAGGCAACCTACAGAATGGGAGAAGGTCTTTGCAATCTATCCATCTGACTAAGGGCTAATATCCAGATTAAACAAATTTAAAAGAAAAAAACAACCCCGTCAAAAACTGGTCAAAGGATGTGAATGGACACTTCTCAAGACATTTATGCAGCCAATAAAGGCATAGGAAAAAAAAAGTTCATCATCACTGGTTATTAGAAAAATGCAAATCAAAACCACAATGAGATACCATCTCACACTAGTTAGAATGGCAATCGTTAAAACGTCAGGAAATGGCTGGGTGCGGTGGCTTACACCTGTAATCTCAGCACTTTGGGAGGCCAAGGTGGGCAGATCACTACAGCCTGTAGTCCCAGCTACTTGGGAGGCTGAGGCAGGGGAATCACTTGTACCCAGAAGGCAGAGGTTGCAGTGAGCGGAAATCATGCCACTGCACTCCAGCCTGGGCGACAGAGTAAGAGTACATATTTAAAAAAAAAAAAGTCAGGAAACAACAGATGCTGGAGAGAATGTGGAGAAATAGGAACACTTTTACACTGTTGGTGGGAGTATGAATAAGTTCAACCATTTTGGAAGACAGTGTGGTGATTCTTCAAGGACCTCGAACCAGAAATATCATTTGACCCAGCAATCCTGTTACTGGGTATATACCCAAAGGATGATAAATCATTCTATTACAAAAATACATGCACATGTTTGTAATTGTGGCACTGTTCACAATAGCAAAGACTTGGAACCAACCCAAATGCCCATCAATAATAGACTGGGTAAAGAAGATGTGGTGGCAGGGTACAGTGACTCAGGCCTGTACTCCCAGCACTTTGGGAGGCTGAGGTGGGCGGATCACGAGGTCAGGAGATAGAGACCATCCTGGCCAACATGGTGAAAACCTGTCTCTACTAAAAATACAAAAATTAGCTGGGTGTGGTGGCATGCACCTATACAACTACTCAGGAGGCTGAAGCAGGAGAATCACTTGACCCTGGGAGGCAGAGGTTGCAGTGAGCTGAGATTGTGACACTGCTCTCCAGTCTAGCGACAGACCAAAATTCCATCTCAAAAAAAAAAAAAAAAAAGTGGCACATGTACACCATGGAATACTATGCAGCCATAAAAAGGATGAGTTAATGTCCTTTGCAGGGACATGGATGAAGCTGGAAATCATCATTCTCAGCAAACTAACATAAGAACAGAAAACCAAGCACTGCATTTCTCACTCATAAGCGGGAGTTGAACAACAAGAACACGTGGACACAGGGAGGGGAATATCACATACCAGGGCCTGTCAGGGGGTGGGAGGCCAGGGGAGGAACAGCATTAGGAGAAATACCTAATGTAGATGACGGGTTGATAAGTGCAGGAAACCACCATGGCATGTGTATACCTATGTAACAAACCTGCATGTTCTGCACATGTACCCCAGAACTTAAAGTATAAAATACACACACAAAATGTAGTATGTAAATGTGTAGTTTAGGGCAAATTCATAGTTTGCATGGATAATGAGTGTTCTGTTGAACTCTAGGTTATAGGGACACAATGGAAAACTAAGTACTTAGGCAAAAAGGGACTTCTTTAGATAGGTCGGAAGGAAAAACAAGTCACCTAAATTATTACCAGCTTTTGAATAATTTTTCCTAGTGGGTTCTAATATTGAAAGTCTAAATGAAAAAGAAGACTTAAGTGGAAATCAGTTAAGTTCAACAAAAGCCTTGAAAAGCTTATTAAATTCAAAGTAACTGTTGATCAGGTGGAAAAAGAGCACTGAAGTTACTATAATAATTAATCTTTTATTCTGAGAATTTACTATAATAATTATCCTTTTGGATGAGAAACCAGGCAACATAATTGAGAAATGCCAAAAAAAAGACCATGTATTCAAATGATTACATTTACATAAATAAATTCACAAAAGAGAAATTTAAATTAATGCTTCTAGAATAAGCAAAATACATTGTGTCAATTTCCAACAGGTCCAAACTGTCTGTGTGCTACTAATGGAGGTGTCAGAATTCTAGGCAAGTATTCACAAAGATCAGATGTGTCATAACACTGAAGCAATGTGATTATAAAAGAAAATCTGTATGAATGGAATCGTGTATAGATGGAAATGTCACTCACTGTAATATCTGAGCAGGAGGTTGTAATCAAAGCAGTTCGCAATTAGAAAGTACAGGGCCCTAACTCCCACATATTTTTTGGTACAAGCAGCTCTGACAGCACACAGAACTGTTGGAAGATACTTTATGAAAAAGCTTTGTCAGTGGTAATGCCTTCTTTAATGACATCTGGAAACAGCTGTTTTTCTCCAAAAGACAGCAATATGTCTAAGCCTGCCAAATATGGATAATAAAGTGCTTACCTATCATTAACAAAATTATGCTTTCCTTATTGACAGAAAGGATCTGTTCACATTGTGAGAAGAATACATTACAGAATTAGCAAAGAACTAATAATTGAAAAGTATCACACAGCTGGCTGCCAAGCAGTTCTTCCCAGACCCAAATCTGCAATCCTGTAAGGTGGCTACAATTATCCTAAGGTTCAACATGAGGTATTTTTTTTTTTTAGATATCTCAAAACAAAATTACATATGAGGCACTTTAATTAAAAATATATATGCCATACAGCATTTCGAAGAAAAGGGAAAGATGGCATGAAAGCAAGCTAACAATAGCAGGATATTATAAACTTCCACAAGGTTAGGAGCCAACAATAGTAAAATTCAGTGGCAATTTTTATGAATTCAGAGCATTGTGCCAAGGCACATTGTCAAAATAACTGAAAATTTATTTTAATGTCAGCAATGAAATAATTCATTGACAATGAATGAAAACATTTTTACTGAAGGAATATTATGCGTCAGGTACCAATACACATATTGCCTGCCCGAAAGTTTGTATCATCAATGTATAGGAATGCTGGTTTTCCTGAGCCCTCCTAATAGCATCTTAAAATGATATTTAGCAATATCATATTGGTGAAAAATAATATCTCATTGTAGCTTATTTCTTTGAATACTAGTGAGATTTGACATGTTTCATATGTTTATTAATTATATGACCATTTGTAGTTCTTTTGTTAATAATCTACTCATAGCCTATGCCCACTTTTTTAATGGTCTTTTACTTATTGATTCTGAAAGGCTCTTTATATACTACTTTGTCATCTGTCTGACATTATTACTCCCCAGTGGATGCCTGAAATGGCAAATAGTACTGTACCTTATATATACTATGTTTTTCCCATACATACATATCTATGATAAAGTTTAATTTATAAATTAGCCACATTAGAGATTAATAAAAATACAACAATTATAACAATGTATTTTAATAAAATTTATTTTTTTCTTTACTAAGTTGAGAACGTTTAGGTTTTTATTTTTTTAATTTTTCTTTTTTTCTTTTTTTAAATGAGACAGCGTCTCACTCTGTCACCCAGGCTGGAATGCAGTGACACAATCACAGCTCACTGCAGCCTCGACCTTCCAGGCTGAAGTAATCCTCCCACCTCAGCCCACCAAGCCTCTGGGACTACAGACTTGTGCCACAATGCCTTGCTAATTTTTGTATTTTTCATACAGATGAGGTTTCACCATTTGGCCCAGGGTGGTCTCAAACTCATGAACTCAAGCGATCCACCCACCTCATCCTCCCAAAGTGTTGGGATTACAGGCATGAGCTACCA
Organism: Callithrix jacchus; assembly: GCF_049354715.1. Taxonomy (NCBI): domain Eukaryota; kingdom Metazoa; phylum Chordata; class Mammalia; order Primates; family Cebidae; genus Callithrix; species Callithrix jacchus. The sequence goes on along the minus strand of NC_133524.1, from coordinate 106,746,599 downwards.
TGCCTGGCCTACCTTTTTGTTTAAAGGAAACACTTTACAGCTTTTCTTTGGCATATCTGAATTGCCAGCCTTACTACTCTTACAGTTTGGGGTGCTTATTAGGTAAAATAAGGGTTACTTGAACATAAGCACTGTGATATCAGAACAGTCGATCTCATAACTGAGATGGCTACTGACTAATGGGTGAGTAGTTTAGACTGCATGGTTACCCTGACAAAGGGAAGATTCATATCCCAGGGTACAGAGCAGGACGGTGCAAGATTTCATCACCCTACTTAAAATCGTCCATAATTTAAAAGGTATGAATTGTTTATTTCTGAAATTTTCCATTTAATATTTTCAGACCACAGTTGGCTATGGGTAATTGAAACCACCGAAAGTGAAACCATGTATAAAGGAGGATTACTATATATTTGAGTAAGAGCTTCTAGAGACTGCTAAATTTGCTCCATGTCTATCAGAGTGGAAGTCAGTTAATGCTGTTAAATATTTTTATAAGGCCTATGAGTATTCAGGAATTATTTTGATGCTGTTCACGTCTCCTGTTTCTGCATTAAATCTAATTTTATGTACACAAAACCAGATTATGTTACAGTCAAACAGATTCCAGGAATGTTCAACAAACAATATTGTTCAGTAGTCAATAGAGGACAAATTGGACTATAATCTTGCCAGTGACTTAAAACAAAATGAAACAAAACCATCAAAAACTAAAAGATGTTACTATAGTTGCCGCCATCAACTTCCTCATCATTCTTGAAGTTGGTATTAATAGTAGCATCTTTGGAATATTTCAGCATTTTTTTTTTCAGTACTACATACATTTAGAAAGGTCTGTGCTGGCATTTAAGCTAAACTCTAGTTTAAAAAGTCTTAGCAGGCATACACAATTACATCCTGGAGCTTCGTGGATATGACAGCAATATTGACCTTTTCACAAGAAATGGCAGAAGCTAATTTGAGGCAAAATCAGTGCTGCTCAGAAACTTGAGCCATCATCCTTGATGACAGATAAGTATTAAAATCTCCATAGAAGTATTTTATTTATGTGATTCAGAGTCAATAAACAATTGCTGAGTGCCTAATATGTGCCTGATGCTTTTCCATAAAACCATTTCCAGTCCTCACCACTCATCTGTAAATTAGGTATCTTCATTTCCATATGAGGAAATTGTTACTCAGAGAGGTTATGATTTGCTCATGGTCACACTCGTAACTATTAAGCAGCAGAGATGTGACCTGAAGCCAGATTTTCCAGTTATAAAAATCTAGCGTTCTTTTGCTTGTACCACAGCTGCCCTCCTCTGCAAGACTGGATGAGACAAGGTGGATGCCCAAGGCAGGCTTTTGTTTTGGTGCCTCTTCACCTGAATGTATTTAAAATATTTTCTCACATTTAATGAGAGTAGGGAGAGACTGAGCTTCTGTTTTTAAAAATGTATGCCATTTTTTCCTTATGTTTGAAATAAAGAATTCACTACCTACACTTTAATAATAATAGCTGTCATTTATTGAGTGTTTACCATATGTCAGGAACTATGCTAACAACTTTACATACATTACCTCATTTAATCCTAGGAGGTGAGCACTGTTATCATCGTCATCATCATCATCACCACCACCACCACCGCCACCTTCATCATCCCCATTTAATATCTGAGGCCCAATGGTTAAGTCACTTAGCAAAGATAACACAGCTAATAAGTGGTGGAGCCAGGATTTAATCTCTGATAGGCTCACATTTGAGTCTACGAGCTTAACCACTGTGTGTGTGTGTGTGTGTGTGTGTGTGTGTGTGTGTGTGTCTGTGTGTTTTGCTTTCAACTATAGCAAAAAATCCCAAATTGGCATTTTAAATTACTGATTTATTACTTTCATTTCTTTTGCTTTGTTTTGTCACTCAAAACTAAATATAATGGCATAACTTGCAGGGATATAATTATAAAATCAGGTAACTTAAAGGTATATAGTTATAAAATCACATTCAAAAGACCTTAGAATTTCCCCTTTTTGGTTTTCTTGACAACAAACCATTTCCCACTTTTCTGTAGTTCTTATTTTGTCCCCAGTGTCCTTTTGCAATTCTCCAAACCAGGCAACTTTGGGGAAGGTATATTAGAGGATTGAAAATTTACATAAGGAAATGGACCCCTCATTTTTTATAAAGAGCATTGCAACATGAAGTATTTTGTTTCTCAATATCAGGTGATTGTGGAGAGTTGCCTACTTTCAGCAACTCCCAGCTTGCTAATCTCACCGTTGGTGGCACACCCTTTAACTTCAACGTGCTTGTCACGAAAATAATGCGTTTGGCACAGTAAGGACTGGCTTGCTTTTGCTCTTAATTTTTTACTCAAGGGTCCCAGCCTCCTTAGGTGAAAGAAGTGGCCAATTTTCATTTCACCAATTACTTTAGGAAGTACTGGCAGAAACCCAAGGTGTGCAGTACCATATTTATGTTTTATTCCAGGGATTTTTAAACATCCCTTTTAAATCGGCACCCCAGGCAGTACCCTGGCTGGCCCATTGCTTAATTCTCCTCTCTGTTTCAGGAAGGCTATTGAGGAATTGATGGGTCTAATTAGGTACGCAGAACTAGAGAGTTGATGAAGAAGAAGTGTATGGTTTGGATACATGTATATTGATTCAAATATTAAAGGACAATTTTCTAAGAGTTTCAGCTGACCCCGGAGTGCATACAGATGCCAGAACAAAACCCATTGAGTGGATTTACCTCCCCTGCCATTTGTAAAAAGGCGAAACCTGATTATAATGAATATCAGAGGGCAGCTGGAGCCTGCAGGTTGAATACTGATGTTAAGGGCTATGTAATTACAATGGAATTTTATTACCAGGTATTTCATATGTATAATTATAATGAAGTTTAGATAACTTAGAAAAAGACTGATCATAAGCAATGTCAGACCATCTACAATCAGAACTTCACCTTTGTGTTAATTAAAGCAAAATCTTCAAGTAGAACTGGAAATAAAGGGTCACACCCAGTGAAAGGTCTCTCCCACCCTGGCTTCCTGTCTGTCCACTCATTGTTGTACTTCTGTGGAAAACTCAAAATTTCACTGCCTGGTACTTCGGTGTTCAAAGATAACTCTTCTTCCCTTCGCCATTCTTCGTGGATACTAGTCTGCTTTAGGTCTTCTTTTTTCTCGAATTTCTTATTGCATTAGAATACATGAAACATAAAATGTACCATCTTAACTGTTTTTAAATGTATAATTCAGTGCCATTAAACACATCATTATGTCAAACAGCCATCACCACCATCCATCTCCATAACCATTTTCATCTTGTACAACCAAAACTCTGTACCCATTAAACAATAACTCCCCATTCCTGCCTTCCCTCAGTCCCTGGCAACACTATTCTGTTTTCTTGCTCTATGATTTTGAATACTCTGAGTACCTCATATAGGTAGAATCATAAAGTATTTGCCTTTTTGTGACTGGCTTATTTCCTTTAGCATAATGTCCTCAAGGTTCACCCATGCTGTAGCATATTACAGAGTTTCCCACTTTGTCAAGGCTGAATAATATTTCATTGTATGTATATACCACATTTTGCCTATCCATTCATCTGTTGATGGACACTTGAGCTGCTTCCTGTTTTAGCTGTTATGAATAATGCTGCTTTGAAAATAGGTGTACAAATATCTCTTCAAGACTCTGTTTTCAATTCCCTTGAGTATATACCCATAAGCAAAATTGATGGATCATATAATTCTATTTTTAATTTTTTAAGGAACTGCCATACTGTTTCCCACAGTGGTTGAACCATTTTACATTCCCACCAACTGTACACAAGGGTTCCATTTTCTCTACATCCTCGCCAATACTTGTTATTTTCTGTTTATTGATAGTAGCCATCCTATGCTTTGGGTCTTAATAAGATGTCTTTGACTAGGATTGAGAATTTCAAATCAAGTATAAAAAGTGGAGGCAGTTTTATGTCTTTATACCTGAAAAGAAAATCCTCCTTCAAATGCTGAAGAAAAATACATAGTGATGGCATTTTAGAATTTCAAATGAGTATGAATAATCTAAAAATGGAACAGAATATTTGAAATGGAGACTGCCCCCCAAAATTGAATAATTAGAGCTATCATGTATTTTGAGCACCTACTGTGTGACAGACACTGGGAAAAGTATATATTATCTCATTTAATTATTTCAATAACTCTAAGAAACAGGTCCCAGAATCCCCATCTCTCCAGATGAGGAAACTAAGGTGTAGACAGGTTTAAACTACTTGCCCAAGGTCACATAGCTATTAAATGGCAGAGCTGAGATTCAAATCCAGGTATGACTAACTCTAGAGGCTTTTCACTTAACCACCAAGAGGACCTGCCATTTCCTTAGATGTTTATAGGCTCTAAAATAATTTCTTTGTGGAAAGAATTAAAAGGCAAGAGAGTCAAATCAATATTTCCATCTGTGTATAACCTGCATGATTTTGACATATCCAAGAGTAATATAAACTGCAGGAAGGGTATTTGTGCATGCTCTGTCTCATTCCCTGGGGGTAGGGATGGCAGCCTTCCCTACCTCAGGTTCATCCCATGAGCCTATTCAGGGTCCATTCTTGGCCAACCAAGTCGATCTCTGGAAAATGACTTGGCATGGCTCTTCCTACATTAATTTCATCAAAACAATAATAATCATGACATCATGGGCTGGATATTAGATGGTTTTTGTTTTTTGGTTTTTTTTTTCAGACAGAGTCTCGCTCTGTTGCCCAGGTTGGAGTGCAGTGGCTTGATCTCAGCTCACTGCAACCTCCGCCTCCCGAGATCAAGTAATTCTCCGGCCTCAGCATTCTGCATAGCTGGAACTACATACACGTGTGCCACCACACCTGGCTATTTTTTTTTTCTTGTATTTTTAGTAGAGACAGGGTTTCACCATGTTGGTCAGGCTGGTCTTTAACTCCTGACTTCAGATGATCCACCCACCTTGGCCTCCCAAACTGCTGGGATTACAGGCATGAGCCACCACGCCCAGCCTAGATGTTTTTTTTAAATACACGTTAAAATAAATAATGTTCATCTCTGAGCACCTAAAATCATGTCATGTACCACCAGGGGTACATACACCACATATAGAAAAAGCACAGATCTGGATGATCTCTAAGTACCTTTCTAACCTTGACATGCAATGAAACACCTAACCTCTAAAAATAGCTCAAAAAGTTGAGACTGGTTTAGGCAGGATGGCAATTTGCCAATCCTTGCTCACTTTCTCCTCCTGCAGTCTCCAGTCTTTGCTTAACTGTCCTCCATTTTTGAGAGATTTTTCACAGCTTTACAGAAGAAATTGGGCACTTCCAAGAGAGCAACCTGCTTTTATTTCCACAGCTACTGATTTTCGTCATCCAGCTTAGGTGTTACATCCTTAGAGATGAGGCTCTCTTTGACCTTTTCCTGACCACATCATCTAAGGTAATCCCACATAAAGTTACCGTATTTTATTTTTCTTATAGCAGTCAATTATCACTATTTGAAATCATCTTATCTGTTTGTTGACTTGCATGCTGCTAGTCTCCCCACTAAACAAGCTCCAGAGGTTCATGGCATCCAGCATAATGGCTGGCATGTACTAAGGACTCAGAGTATTTGTCCAATGAATGTATATGATGAATTAGGGATTCTAAAATTGAGATAGGGCTTTGGAGCTGATGAAATCGAGGCAACCAAAAAGCTGAACTTGGGTGATATAACTTATCTAACTAAGGCAAAGTAGAAACTGATCTGGTAAAGTATAACAGTCTGAGGGTCTTATATCATTCATTCCTTCTTGAGCACATACTATATTCAGGGCATTGTGCTAAACTGTCAGTGGTGGGCTACTATAGAGCTCTGGGACCTATGTCATTGGCAACCCCTAGTTTGATTCATTTAATTCATGTTTATTGAGTGATTACTATATGTGAAGCACCATTCTATGCTGGATATCGCAGTAATCAGGACAAAGTTCCTGCCCTGTAGTGAGGAATGTATGTTTCACATCATAATCAGACACATGACTACATGGGATTTTTTCCCAGATAGCATTTCCTAGTGATTATTTGACTTTCCAGTAAATGCAGACGTTTGCTCCCAAGGTGGTCTTGGAATCATTTCCCTACCACTCTGCCCCTACCTGCTGATGTTTTTATATTGACACCAGCTGCCATTTATAGGGTATGCACAGTGTTAGGCACTGTGCTGAGGGCTTTACATTCATTATATGATGGAATCTTCCCAATAACTCCATGAAGAAGGTACTATTATTACCCCTATTTTACAAGGGTTACTAGGATTAAATGATTTGTCTAATATTGTATAACAGTTGTTATATGGTAGAATGGATTCAAAGCTGGGTCGAGTGCCCCCTAGAGTTGTGCAATGCAGTCACCAACCAGAGTCACTGTCCTTAACCATCAGTGTGCAGTTGTGCCTCTTATATATTACATATGCCTCGCTTCACTTAGGCAATCTGATTCTGCAAACTCCAACCCAGATACTTTTAGCTTATAGGGTTTGCCCAAGGAGCTGGCAATGAGGCAGGCAGAAATGTTCCAAGGTCTGACTCTGTGTGGTTCAGAACATGAGTCATCGGTGAATATATGTTATGATGCAGTTGTTATAGTTCATTACACCCAAGGAATAACACTGTCCTCAGTAAAGATCAAATTATTGAAGATGCAGTTCATAAGGAAACTATATATCTGAACTTCTTTCATTTGAAAGTGATTAAACACAAGACAATTAAAGACAAGCTGAGGAAAACAACTAGTGCATTTGTACAGAAAATATTAAAAACATATTTCAATACAGGCAACCTAGATTAAGATGATAAATATATTTGTGCTATCAGTTTTATCATAATAGATCCTTTAGGTTCAATATAGAACTAAAGCTATCAAATATGTTTTTTTACACTGATTTCTGCATTTTACTGAAATATATTCATTTGTTTTGTGCCTTTTCAAAGTAATTTCTCTTACCTTATTTAATTTTTGTATCATAAAAATCTTGTAAGGTAGAGGGAAGGTGTTATCTTTGTTTTTCTAAAGTACAAATTTAAGGTACAAAGTGAGCAAGTAAGTTACCAAGAACACCAAATTAGAATTGCAGCCGTGAAACCTGTTCCACACAACCAGGGTGCAAAAATGTCACATTTCTTTATATCCCTACAACAAAATTCAATCTGCTCTGAGCCTTTCACCTTTCCAGCTGGCTAATAATTCAATCTCACTCATGATTTTATCTCCCTCTGTCAAGGTTGTATGAAGACCCTAGCAAATGATACACAGAACACAACTTTTAGGGTAGGCCCTCTGCCCTTTTGTGCATACCCATCATTGTTGATATGTTTGTCAGGCAAATCCCTTTAAACTTAGAAGGGGTAGTGTTTCTGTGCCACCCTTGCACATTGGTGGTGATAGTGGGGTGTTTTGGTTAAGGTTGGCAGCCTCATGGATTAGTATTCAGACTTTCTTAAGTGTATCATGTCTCCATTCTCTTTTGAGATCTTGTCTCTTCTTTAGGATACTAAAAGGCAGCAAAAGTAGTTCTTCATGCTCATGAAATCTACCATTATTCCCATCTCCTCTCTAGTCTCAGAGAAGCTCAACTTCTATGTTAGACAGCTTCTCCCACCTCTACTCAAAAGCATTCACCTGTTCGCCCTCAGGGACAAGTCAGCATACTTTTCCTCAATGAACCTAGGCTTGGGAAACCAAAAGCTCTGGATTCAGGTGATCTTCCTGAACTTCTGATTTTGACCTTGCAAACAAAAGCACCTAAGAAAGGGGAACAGAAAGGCTCATCTATATTTTGATTTGGAGAAAAGAAACAGATCTACAACAAGGACAAATTATTCTAAAATAATATTTAAGGCTGGGCGCGGTGGCTCAAGCCTGTAATCCCAGCACTTTGGGAGGCTGAGGCAGGTGGATCACGAGGTCAAGAGATCAAGACCATCCTGGTCGACATGGTGAAACCCCGTCTCTACTAAAAATACAAAAAATTAGCTGGGCATGGTGGCGCATGCCTGTAATCCCAGCTGCTCAGGAGGTTGAGGCAGGAGAATTGCCTGAACCCAGGAGGCGGAGGTTGCGTTGAGCCAAGATCGCGCCATTGCACTCCAGCCTGGGTAACAAGAGCGAAACTCCGTCTCAAAAATAATAATAATAATATTTGAATACATAATCATTCCCCAAACCCAAACCCTGCTACATTTCTTATTGGTACTTTTTAATTTGAGGCATGGTACTGGTAAGCAGCAGTAACCATGGATCTGCATTTTTGCGGTTGATTTCAATATTGTATGTATTTATTGAACACACAATGCTCCTACTACTGTACTATGTATTGTATGGCATTTTTAGAAGAAAAATATGTTTTTTGTCTTTGAGATTTGAAGAAATGAATCCACAATATGCTCTTTGACAGTCTGTTGCTGGTAACTTTCAGATCCCACTACCTAAGGGGCTAGAATTTTCTTTTCTCTAGAATATGAAAAAAATTATGTCACAGATATAATTATTTTATTAAGAGAATGCCCTTTATGGAGGCTATTTTCCTTTTTTATTTTCTTCTTCTTATAGTCACTCAAGAAACATATGATAGTCATAGGGCCAGGGACATAAAGATTCATGACATTGTTCTTGTCCTCAAGAAAAGGAGACTAGGTGGCAGAAGGGAATAGATCTATAACATCAGACTGGCCTGATAGAGGAGGCAATATTTAAATTAGGACTTAAAGGATGAGTTGAAGTTTATTAGTAAAGAAGTGGGGAGGAAAGTTCCAGAAAGAGGAAACAGCATGGGCAAAGAAGGGAATAAAATTAATTTCCTAAAATAAAAAGAGAGAAGTGACAGTACATAGCATACTCAAGGAACTGCCAATAATCTGACCAGAATAATGGGATAATGATGAAAGACAAGGCTAGAGAACTTGTCTGGAGTGTGATTATAAATGTTCCAACATGCAATGCTAAAGAGTTTTGGGTTCTCCTTATAGGCCATCAGAAATTAACCAAAGGTTTTAAGCAGGAAAGTGATAGATCAGAACAGTGTTTTCTGAACATTCCTTCTGACGGAGGTGCCAAGAATAGACTGGATAGAGAGAGATTAGTAATGTGGCTCTCAGTAGGGGTTGATGAAATAAGGCAATAGAAGTGGAATGGATTTAAGGTATACTAAGAATGAGAGATAAGTAAGAGTTAAAGATGATTCCCAGGCCTGGGTCATCAGGTACATAGAGAGGCCAATAACTAAAACAGGGAATACCTAAGAAGCCTAAGGTTGTGTATAATAAATTTTTGTTTCAGATAAGTTGATTTCCAGGTGTCTTTGATATACCCACGTGAAACTATCTAGTAAGCCAATTGACAACTCAGCCTGCAGCTTGGTTAGAGAAGTCAGGGTTAGAGTTAAGATATTTGGGATTCATCTGCATACAGCTGTTGAGTAAATTGATGGCAATAAATGTAGAGCAAAAGGAAAAGTCTGAGGATAGAGGCCTGAATGACAGGTAGTTGGAGTAAGAGAAGACTCTAAAAGACATTGAAAGAAGCAACAGATGACGGCTATCAGAGAAATATAGGAGAAGAGAGGTCCTCAAAGGAAGGGGTGGTCACAGTAAACACAGAGTAGAGGTCTGACAGGACAAGAACTAGAAAGGCCATTATGAATTGGGCAATTTAAATATCACTGGTGACTTTTCCTGGAGCAGTAGTAGGGGGATAAGTCAAATTGCTGTGGTTTGAGGGATAAATAGAAGATGAGGAGGGTGGAAACAGTATATGAGAATTATTCTTTCAAGAAGGCTGGCAGTAAACAGAAAGTGAGAAATAAGATGTCAACACAGTAGGCAAAGTTAATATGTAAGAATGTCATCCAAGGTGATTCCCTCTCCAAGGGGACATCCAGTGCCTCTCTCAGGAAAGTAGCAACTTGGAATAGAATCTGGCATGTCTAAGGTCTTTGGAGAACAGGGATGCTTATTTCCTCTCCTTTCCTTGGCTGCCTACATGGATACCAACATGTCATCCCTTCAGAATAGATTCTCATGCACATGCTGAAGAGTTGTCTTTCTTGATATAGGCCAGAGGCATTGATGTGCAGCAGGTTTCTTTAGTCATCAACTATGACCTTTCCACCAACAGGAAAAACTATATCCACAGAATTGGTCAAGGTGGATGGTTTGGCTGTAAGGGTGTGGCTATTAACATGGTGACAGAAGAAGACAAGAGGACTCTTCAAGACTTAGAGACCTTTTACAACACCTCCATTGAGCTAATGCCCCTCAGTTGCTGACCTCATCTGAGGGGCTCTCCTGCCACCCAGCCCCAGCCAGAGTTCAGTCTTGTGGGGACTGAGGAGCAGCAAGAGGGGGTAGGGAAGGGAGCCAAAGGATGGACATCTTGTCTTTTTTTTTCTTTGAATAAATGTCACTTTTTGAGGCAAAAATAAAAAAGAATGTGTATGGAGAGTGAGAGTGAAGAAATGAGAGAGAAAAGGGTTAATGCATGGAGTCAAATCTCAGACAAGTTAGTGTAGGATGGGTTTTAGTCCAATAGATCTCAAACTACCTGTGGTGAAGGATCAGCTTTTTAAGTTTGCAAGCTGTTGCACACTGGTACTTCTGTAAAATATAATAAAAATGAGTTACTAGAAAAAAGGCAGTATAAACACAAAGACATTCAAATTACAAGCCCCAAGTTTTCATTAGTAGAGCCAATGAACATAAAATTGATTTATCAAATTGCTACAGAAGTTTCTAAGTTCTTACTCTTAATTTCAGTGCTTATGCTGTTGTAGATCAGTATCAAACAGTTTGTGGATTGGAAGGGGTCCATGACCACACTTTAAATAACACTATTCTAGACCATACATAGAGAGAGTGGGGAAAAAAGGTAAGAAAGAACACCCCTTCTTCCAAGAGAGGAGGGGAGCAGGAAAGGATGAAGAACAGAAAAAACTTTGGAATGAAATGAAGAAGGGTTGAAGGGATTCTCCCCTGAAAGTCGTCTTTTTGTTGTGAAGTAAGAAGCTTCATTTTCTGAAATGATTAAAAGATGAAGAGGTTGGAGTGGGAGGATTGGAGTGTAGTAATGGGTTGAAACAGCTGCTGTGGGAAATCAGAAAAGAAACTGAATAAAGATGAATTAAAGAGTTGTAGAACAATAGAGAAAGCCCAGCTGAGGCTGAAAATCATAAATTTGTTATGGAGCTAATCAGCTCAATTTTGTGATTTATTTTTCCTAACAGTTTTACATCCTCATAGCAGGGGTGGAGAAAACATATGGTGGAATACTGATATGTTTGTGGGCTAGGTATACAAACTGACTGTCCCACAGAAAACAATTAAAAATGTTTAACAGCACATAAAAACATGAAATTAATTTACGTTTCATATACTCCTTAAACACATAGCCTGAAGGTAATTTTTTTTTTGAGACAGAGTCTTGCTCTGTTGCCCGGGCTATAGTGCAATGGTGTGGTCTCAGCTCACTGCAACCTCCGCCTTCCAGGTTCAAGCAATTCTCCTGCCTCAGCCTCCTGAGTAGCTGGGATTATAGGTGCCATCCACCACATCTGGGTAATTATTTGTATTTTTAGTAGGGGTTTCAGCATGTTGGCCAGGCTGGTCTCAAACTCCTGACCTCGTGATCTGCCCTCCTCAACCTCCCAAAGTGCTGGGATTACAGGCATGAGCCACCTTGCCTGGCCACCCAAAGGTAATTTTATACAATATTTTAAATAATTTTGTGCATGAAACGAAGTTTGTATAGTTGTATTGAACAAAGCAAAGGTGTCATTATTTCAGCCAACCAGGTAGACAGTCCCATCATTCCTGACTCTGAATTTATATACTACTGATAAGCAATCATTTTCTTAGACTTATTCTCACATAAGTGCTTAACACTTAAAAAAAAGTACATACCATTAATATAGTGACAAAATAATGTGTTCAGTGTAACTAAGCAGCACAGTGGCATCACCAGAATACCTGGATCAGCTGTTAAACAACAAACAATGGCAGGCTTTCAGTCTCCACCTACAATGCTGTGTTTTGATTAAAAGGTTACTGTACATTGTATTTCATTTTTTAAGGTGAGAAAACACAGAAACAACTGAAGGGCCAGGAAGTGGGTCCTATAAACATGACAAGGTGTTCTGCTGGATAGCTTTAAAAAAATATTTCCTCCAAAGTCATCTGCCTCATTAACAATGTTTTTTTTTCCTAAAACAACCCCATCAAAAAATGGGTAAAGGATATGAACGGACACTTCTCAAAAGAAGACATTTATGCAGCCAACAAACATATGAAAAAAAGCTCATCATCAGTGGTCATTAGGGAAATGCAAATCAAAACCACAATGAGATACCATCTCACGCTACTTAGAATGGCAATCACTAAAAAATCAGGAAGCAACAGATGTTTGGAGAGGATGTGGAGAAATAGGAATGCTTTACACTGTTGGTGGGAGTATAAATTAATTCAACCATTGTGGAAGACAGTGTGGCAATCCCTCAAGGCTCTAGGACCAGAAATATTTGACCCAGCAATTGCACTATTGGGTATATACCCAAAGGATTATAAATCATTCTACTATAAAGACACATGCACACCTATGTTTATTGCAGTACTGTTGACAGTAGCTAAGACTTGGAACCAACCCAAATGCTCATCAATGATAGACTGTATAAAGAAATGTGGTACATATACACCATGGAACACTATGCAGCCATAAGAAAGGATGAGTCCATGTCGTTTCCAGGGACACGGATGAAGCTGGAAACCATCATTCCTTTGATTTATAATCAAAGGATTATAAATCATTCTACTATAAAGACACATGCACACCTATGTTTATTGCAGCACTGTTCACGATAGCTAAGACTTGGAACCAACCCAAATTCTCACCAACGATAGACTGTATAAAGAAATGTGGCACACATACACCATGGAACACTATGAAGCCATAAAAAAGAATGAGTTCATGTCATTTCCAGGGACATGGATGAAGCTGGAAACCATCATTTTCAGCAAACTAATGCAGGAATGGAAAATGAAACACTGCACGTTCTCACTCATAAGTGGGAGTTGAACAATGAGAACTCATGGCCTTTCTGGGGGTGGGGGATAGGGGAGGGATAGCACTAGGAAAAATACCTAAAGTAGATGATGGGTTAATAGGTGCAGCAAACCACCATGGCACGTGTATACCTATGTAACAAACTTGCACCTTCTACACACGTATCCCAGAACTTAAAGTGTAACAGGAAAAAAAAAAAATAGCCATTTGTTTTACTAAGCCATTATATCTTTGGGTCTACTTGCTAGAACACTTAATCTATCTAGCTGATACAGGCATTTTAGTTAGACATATTCTTTTATTTAATCTTTATAACCATTTTATGAAGTATGTACTAACATGCAATTTAAGAGATAAGGAAAATGAAGTTAAATTACTTGCTTGAAGTTGTGCAGTAAATGAATGAGTGATATGCTAATGGCCTAAGAAGATGTTTGCTATAGCCCCAGTCAAGCTATGCTCAAAGTAATCACTAGGCCTCATTGTTGATCTGGGGAGCAAACCTTTGCTGAAGCAGTAAAAGTATCAAAGTTTTCACTGGAACACCAAGGCTAGTTTATAAAATAACACCCTTCCTCTTTACCTTTTAACTATTTCTCTCACTCCATAACTCTGTAAACAGCACTTTGTTGCCTGTCTTCTCTCTGTGTTCATCATTTCCATGCAGCTCAGTTCTCATTCTTTTCTGTTGGGCCCTATTATATTGATCCCCTTATTTATGAGACTAGAAAAGAATAATAATCAATGCTTTGAGGCCTCAGTATTTGTGCTTTTCAGGATAGAAGTGTTTCTGTTCAAAATTGCTTTAAAGTATATTTCACTGAATAATGCAATGATGATCATCAAAGAAATACTACTACTACTACTACTACTACTACTACTATTACTACTACTAACAACTACTTATAATAATATTTCTAGGAACTATCCCTAATTAAGTAAAAGCCCTCCTTTGACCCAGTGCTCCTCTCCAGCTACCATCTCATTTCTTTGTTCCTGTTTGGAGTCAAGTGTTTCAACAGAGTTGTCTATACACACCATCTACAGGTCCCCATTAACTTTTCAATGCACTCTGGTATGACTTCTGGCCCCACCCCTCTAATGAAACTACTCATGTTATTGCCACATGCAACATGCACGTTGCCAAATCTAATAGACACTTATCTATCCTCATTTTATTTCAAATCCCTTCAATATTTAACCATTAACCATTCTTTTTTTCTTAAAAGATTTATTTCTTTGGATATTGTGACACAACACAACACTCTTTGTTTTTTGGGTTTTTTTTTTTTTTTTTTTTGAGACGGCATCTCGCTTGTAGCCCAGGATGGAATGCAGTGGCACCATATTGGCTCACTGCAACCTCCACCTCCCAGATCCCGGTTCAATCAATTCTCCTGTGTCAGCCTCCCGAGTAGCTGGGATTACAGGCATGCACCACCATGCCCAGCTAATTTTTTGCATTTTTAGTAGAGACAAGGTTTCACCATGTTGGCCAGGCTGGTCTTGAACTCCTGACCTTGTGATCTATCGGCCTTGGCTTCCCAAAGAGCTGGGATTACAGGCGTGAGCCACCAGGCCTGGCCTGTGAGACAACACTCTGCTGGCTTTCCCATTACATCAGTTGCTACTCTTGTTTGGTCTTGGCAGAGTCATTCCAATATTGTGTTACCTTAGGACTTAATTCTGGTTTTCACTTTTTCTTTATGTCCCTTCTCTATGTTATGTTGTCCAGACCATGGCTTCTAATACTATCTGTATGCTAACTCCCAAATTTACTTATCTAGTCAAGACCTTTCATTTGAGCTCATGACATCCATATCTGTCTATCTATTCGATATCTCCATTTGCATATCTAGCGGACACCTTAAACTCATATTGCCAAGAAGTCTTGATACCCCTGGAACTGTTCCTGTCCTTATTTTTTCCACATCAATATGTCTTCACCACTTATTTGTTTATTCAAACCAGAAATATAGTCATAATCATAAATTCTTCTCTTTTCCTGACCTCAACAAAATATGTATCAGTAAGTCTTGTTGACTCTACCTCCAAAATTTACACAGAAATTCTCCCTCCTTTTTATCTTACCTTCCCCCTTCTAGATCCAGGTCTATCCTGAATTACCGAAGTCTCCTGACTAATGTCCTTATCTTTGCTCTGTTCTCTTCCATTATATTCTCCAAATACCAGCAAAACCAATCTCATTAAACCGTCCAGTGTCTTTCCATTGCTCTTTGAATAAAAGCCAAATTATTTATCATAGCTATGAATGATCCACTCCTGTACCTCAATAAGGAAACAGAAGACTTAAACAACATTATACACCAACTAGAATTAATGTATACCCATACAGCATTCTACCCAATAACAGCAGAATACATAATCTTCTCAAGTGCACATGAAAAATTATTCAGGATAGACCATAAGCTAGGTCATAAAAGAAGCCTCAAAAAACTTAAAAGAATTGAAATCACGCCAAATATATTATCTACCACAGTGCAATGAAATCAGAAATAAACAACAGAAGGAAATTTGGGAAATTCACAAATATGTGGAAGTTGAACAACACACTCCTAAATAACCAATAGGTCAAAATATCACAAGGGAAATTAGAAAATACTTTGGGACAAATATAAACAAAACCACAAAATATCAAAACTTATGGGACGCAGCTAAAGAAATGATAGCTATAATACCTATATTTCAAAAGAAGAAATAATTTAAATCAGTAACCTAATCTGCCATCTAGGAAGTCAGATGAGCAAACCAAACACCAAGCAAACAGAAGGAAAGAAATAAAGATTGAAATAGAGATAAATGAAATACAGAATAGAAAAACAATAGGGAAAGCAATCAAACCAAAAGTTGGTTCTTTGAAAAGAACAGAAAATTGACAAGTGTTTAGTTAGACAAGAAAAGGGAAAAGACTGAAATTACTGAAATCAGAAATGAAAGAAAAGATATTACTACACACCTTACAGAAATAAGGAATTATAAGAGAATACTATAAGCATTTGTATGACAAGAAATTAGATAAACCAGATGAAATGAACAAATTCCTAGAAATACACAATCAAAACTGACTCAAGAAACAGAAAAAGTTAACACACCTATAATAAATAACTAGATTGAGTTAGTAATAACAAAAACTCATTAAGGGAGGGGGAGTCAGGATGGATAATAACTATTAAAATATAGATAGGAGGAATAAAATCTGTTATTCGATAGCACAACAGTCAACAATAATTTATTGTACATTTAAAAATAACTAAAAGTATAATTGGAATGTTTTTAATTCAAAGAAATGACGAATGCTTCAGGTGATGTGTACCCCATTTTCCTGATGTGATGATGATATATTGTATACTTGTGTCAAAAATATCTCATATACTCCATAAATATATATATTGTTAACACAAAAAAATTAAAATTAAAAAAATAAATTAAAAAACTCTCAACAAAGAAAAGCCCAGGACCAGCCAGATAGCCTCACTGGTAAATTCTCATTTAAAAAAGAATAAACACCAAATCCTTCTCAAGCTCTTCCAAAAAATAGAAGAATAATGAAACTTGCCAAATAATATACAAGACCAGTATCTTTCTGATGCCCAAACTAGACAAAAACACCACAAGAAAAGAAAACTCAGACCATTGAATGTATATGTACTATGTATGAATACAGATGTAAAAATCCTCAAAAATACTAGTAAATGGATCCATCAACATATAAACAATAATCATACACCATGACCAACTGGAATTCATCCCAGGACTGGAAGGTTGGTTTACTTTCCCAAAATTAATATAAAGTATTAATTTTGTGGTATATTAAATATACCACAACAACAACATAAAGAACAAAAACATGATCCTGTCAATAGACACAGTAAAAGCATTTTAGAAAAATCCAACCTGTCATGATAAATAAAAAAAAAAAAAAAAACTCAACAAACTAGGAGTAGAAGGGACCCTTCTCAACCTAAGGACAGCTATGAAAAATTCACAGCTAATATCATACTTAATGCTAGAAGACAGAAAGCTTTACCCATTATATCTGGAATAAGATAGAGATGTCTGCTCTCATCAATTCTATTCAACATTGTACTAGAGGTTTTAGGCAAAGCAATCAGACAAGAGAAAAAAAATACATCCAGATTGTAAAGAAAGAAGTAAAACTATCAGATGAAACGATCTTATGTACACAAAATACTAAGAAATCCAATAAAAAACTATTAGCACTAATAAATGAGTTCAGCTAGGTTGCAAGATACAAGATCAAAATTATACAATGAGGCCCAGTGTGGTGGCTCATGCCTGTAATCTCAGCACTTTGGGAGACCAAGGTGGGCAGATCACTTGAGGTCAAGAGTTCAAGACCATCCTGGCCAATATGGAGAAAACCCATTTCTAATAAAAATGCAAAAATTAGCTGGGTGTAGTGACTGTACTCCCAGCTACTTGGGAGGTTGAGGCAGGAGAATTGCTTGAACCTGAGAGGCAGAGGTTGCAGTGAGCCAAGATCATGCCACTGCACTCCAGTCTGGGTGACAGAGCAAGACTCCATCTCAAAAACAAAAAAAAAATACAATGAACAATCCCAAACTGAAATTAACAAAATGATTCCATCTTCAATGGCATCAAAAAGAATAAAATATTTAGGAATAAATTTAACAAAAGAAGTATAAAATTGTAATCCCAACTAAGACTCTGAAGGTGGAATTCTAAAATGGTATAGTCAATTTGGAAAACAGTCTGTAGTTCCTGAAAAGGTTAAGCTCAGAGTTATAATATAACACAATAACTCCACCACTAGGTATATACCCAAGAGAAATGAAAACATACATCTAACAAAAACTTGTAAACAAATTTTCTTTGCAGCATTATTTGTAACAACCAAAAAGTACAATCACCCAAATGTCAATCAACTGATGAATGGATAAGCAAAATGTGGTATAACCATATAACAGTATACTCTTTGGCCATAAAAAGGAATGAAGTACTGGTAGATGCTACAACATGGAGAAACCTTGAAAACATAATGCAAAATGAAATAAACCAGACACAGAAAGGCAAATATTATATGGTTCCACTTATATGAAATGATTAGAATAGGCAAATTCATAGAGGCAGAAAGGAGGGTAGTGGTTGTCTGCAGCTGAGGAGGAATTGGAAGGAATGGCGAGTAACTGCTAACGGGTATGGGGTGTCTTTTTTTAGGGTGATGAGACTGTCCAAAACTGATTATGTTGAAGGTTGCATAACTCCATGAATATTCTAAAAATCATCAAATTGTAAAATTTAAATGGTGGACTATATCCTTTGTGGATTATATCTCAATAATGATAAGAAAGAACAAACCAGAGAATTCTGGAGGAGACAGAGCAGAGGGTAGCATGGGAAATTTCAAGCCCCTTACAAAGGCCATATGTTACCATGAGGTATCTGCAGTAGAAATAGCAGCTTGGGGTTTTAGAAGACCATCAGGTGGCATGAAAGAAATCTAGAATCCCTTGTGGAATCTTGTGGAGGATGCAGAAGGCAGCTGAGGATTAAGCAGCAGCCTACTTGTCAGGCAGTGGCTGTGGCATGAGGTGAATAGCACCAAAGAAAAAGCTATAGGGTGGATGACCAAAGTCAGGGGCCAGATGGAGGGTCTGGCTGAAGTCTGGAGGGTTAGCTGCACTACTAGGAGCTGCGGTAGGAATCCTGACTAGTAAGTAAAGAGAGACAACTGAGCTTCCTGACACAATCATTGTGCATTACTCATGTGAGTGAATAAGTCACAAATAGCGAACATTTCAGCAATGGACAGAGTGAGGCAAAATGAGCTATGCTTCAACTGGAATCCAGCGAAGTTATGGGGATTGGATTTCTGCTCCTCAGTGCCATGAGTAAGTCTGTACTTTAAATTGATTATTTGTACAAAAGAGACTTTCAATTCAGAAAAATCTTATATATATATATATATATATATATATTGCCAATCAGTTTGAGTTTATAAGGTTGCTCAGGTTAGCCTTGAACTCATGACCTCGCCTTCGCAAGTGCCACGACCTCCAGCGGGAGCCACTTTGGACCCCTAAATCTTTTATATTTTAACTGATAGTGTTAATCCTCACCCTCCAAACTGTGCCTCCAGCCAATTGGAATAGGTGTCCCAGAATACAATGAAATTAGTTAAAGAGCTTTATTTTTATAATTAAATTTGGAGGTGAGGTCAGTTGGGTTGTATTATGTACATTTTCTCACCCCAATATACGTACAGAAGCTAGTAGATGAATTCGTTTGAAAAGAGAGAAAAAAGAAAAACAGTCAAGTAAAGATTTTTCCAAACTATGGTAGACACCTTGTTCACAACTCCTCTAACTGCCCCAAATAACACTGCTTGATCATCTTCTTCCTAAAAAGCCTTTTTCTCCAACCTACAACTAGCTAGCTTCGTTAATTCTTCCACATTCAGAGTAGATATTAGCATATCTAAATCTCATTAAGGAGTTCATAGAACTTTCTCTAAAGGAAATAGGTAGCAAAACAACATTCAATTAGTTTGCACTCCAGATGACAATAGAAGATGTAAATGAAACAACTAGAAAACAATCCAAGGTAGATCACAGTGCTTTGGCTCATAAACATGTTCATTAGATAAAGAAAGAATTTTGGAAAGAAGGATCTGTTTTGTAACCAGAAAAACAAAAAACAGATTTGCTGATATGAAGTGAAAAGTAGGTAAAGAATTTCAGTATTTACCCACATATTCATTCAAATATAAAAGGGAACTGATTACCACCTCCACCACAACAAGGATGTGTTATATGTGTACAAGGTTAGATCAAAGTGGTAGCTAAGAATATTATATTCTGCAGTTGTTCAAGGATGACAGTTGAGAAAGTTTGATGACAGAGGATAAAAATAACACTTGTTTGGACATAAATGGCAGGCTTTTTTTCAATGAAATATGTGAATGTTCCCCCTTTTATCCACAACCCCAGAAACCCAAGAAAATAATTTTGCAACATTAAGTTCACTACCTCATCGAATTATAATTATTCTCATTTTCTGAAATGAAAAAATAACTCTGTTGTAAACATGAGAATAAACTGAGGCAATGATAATATAAGTAACTATTGGGCTTAATTCAATTACTAGCTTTGCTGCACAGTAAATAATATGCATAACCTCTGTTCAAGTATTTTTTCCACCGCTGTAAAACAAAGCCTTTGACAGGAGTTAGTTAACAGCAATTTAGAGCTGCCTCTAAATTGCAGAAATAAAAATGCTCACAAATTGAATGTGCTTTGTTGACAAAGGGACTATGGCCTATTTACTTTTTTTTTTTTAAGTGGAATCTTCAGCTCCCAGATTGATAGTCAGTTACAAAGGGAGGAAGGCACCTTAAAGTTTCCTCTGGAGGGTATTATCACTGCATTCCAGTATCAGCAGTGGGTATAAACCATGTGCTCTATCATAGTTTTATCTTTATACTTCAAGTCAAGAGAATCCTGAGCAAGGTCAGTTTTCCTAACCACCCAGTGTGCACTTTGCATAGATTTAAAAAAAAATTCACAGAATTTTTTCTGTGAATTTTGTTTACGTGTCAATGAAATATGTTTCTTTTTATGCTGGTGACTTTGCAGGAAAACAAGGCCAGGAGGGGCATTTCCTCAAAGGCCTAAAGGAGACACCACCACCACCACCACCACTACTTGCCAAGGAATTTGTAAGGCATCTTGAGGCTCAAGGTTAGTATGGGAGACCAGCCAGGCTCAGAAGTTAATACGAAGATAAAGGTTAGTGCTCTTTTCCCACTTTAGCCCACCAATACAACAAAGTACTTCAGTAGTAACCCCCATCGGTCAGGTAATGATGTCTTTTCTACAATTACCACATTTGAGTTTGTCTATTTTCTTTATGCTAGTGAGGTTTGGAATTAGAATTGAAAATCCTCTAGGGAAAAGCTATTTTTGTAATTCAGCTGGGGTGTCCTTGTCTTTGGGTTTTCCCATTGCATCAGTCCCTTAGCCTGGCAGGATAGCCATGATAGTGCTTTGTCTTTTAGATGAAATGCAGAACTAAGGACATGACTACTGGTGCTTATTAAAGATTCCTTGCTATTTTTCACAAGAGTAGGGGCGTTAGACTCTTGTCTACTGGCCAAATTCTATATTGGGAGATTACATTCTGTTTTCCTAAATTCCCCTAGCAGAAGCAGCCATCCATGATATCCTACATTGCTTCCTGTGCTAAACTGTTGTGTGATGTCATTAAATGGCTCTGGATTTTTACTCAAGAAATGATCACTTTAGTGGGGTGGGGAGTAAATTGGTACCTATTTTCTGATACTATATTCAATCTAGTTTCAAACAAATTAAAAGGTAGGCTGTTACAGTTAAGGACAAAGTACAAAACAAAACACCTTAACGTACAAAACACTCTAACATACCAGTTGTTGTGGTGCTTTAAAAAAAAAAAAACACAAAACAATCTGCTTTCACTTCTGTAACATAGCCAAAAATATTAATGCATTTCTTTTACTCCATTGGTAGTTGACAACGAATTATTTACTTCAAACATAAGGTTAATTCTAACAGTGATTAAGTTTGAGAGGATGAAATTACATATTGCCAACTGATTAAACTATCTCTTTTGTCTTTAGGCTGCATCTAACCATCCCAGACTTTCATTTGTCTATCTCATAAAAATATTTTTGGGCCGGGTGCAGTGGTTCACGTCTGTAATCTCGGCACTTTGGGAGGCCGAGGCGGGTTGACCACCCGAAGTCGGGAGTTTGAGAACAGCCTGGCCTGCACGGTAAAACCTCATCTCTGCCAAAACGTCAAAAATTAGCTGGGCGTGGGGGCAGGTGCCAGTAATCCCAACTACTCTGGAAGCTGAGGCAGGAGAATCACTTGAACCCGGGAGGCAGAGGTTGCAGTGAGCCTAGATTGCACCATTGTACTCCAGCCTGGGCAAAAGAACAAGACTCTGTCTCAAAAACAAAACAAAATAAAACCAAAAAAAACCTTTTTGGAAGGAGATTTTTCATCTTTCCTTGATAACACATTTCAGTGTCTCTCTCAATTTTTCCATAAAAACTAAGTTTTTAGGGCCGGGCGCGGTGGCTCACGCCTGTAATCCCAGCACTTTGGGAGGCCGAGGTGGGTGGATCACAAGGTTGAGAGATCGAGACCATCCTGGTCAACATGGTGAAACCCCGTCTCTACTAAAAATACGAAAAAATTAGCTGGGCATGGTGGCGTGTGCCTGTAATCCCAGCTACCCAGGAGGCTGAGGCAGGAGATTGCAGTGAGCCGAGATCGCGCCCTTGCACTCCAGCCTGGATAACAAGAGCGAAACTCCGTCACAAAACAAAAAAAACAAAAACTAAGTTTTTATTTTTGTTTAACCTTGGTTCCACCTGCTGGAGTGTAATGTCACTATCTTTTGTCCCTCATTCACCTTGTTATCACATATTTTTAGTGAGCGGCAATATAGTATAATGGTATGGTTTTTGGAATCAGACATGCTGGTATTCCAGTGCTGGCTCTGTCACTTTCTGGGTGTGTGAGATGTTGGGCAAATTACTTCTGAGGTTTAATACCTTCATCTGTGAATGAGTAACCTCAGAGCATTGCTTTGAAGATAAAATGAGATAATATCTTATTTTGAAGGATTATGGGGTATGATGAGGTATGGTACTGGGCACCTAAAAAGTGTTCAATACATAGTACAATAGCTATTTATCTGATTACATGCAAGTATCTGACTTAATTCATAAACTCTTTGAGAGTGGGAGGCATACTTCCTGTGCATTCCCTGGATTTCAACAGAAGTGTAGTGTTGTGCACATAGTACAGTGCAGAGACTCAATATTTATTGAATGAATAAATTGTTTTGTTTTTATTCCCTGAGTGGAATGAATAGCCCCCAGCTACCTGCAAGATCCCACGCATGTAGATAAAAGGTGACAAAAATCAATCTGCAGTTTTTAAATATGCAGATACCTGACTTTATCTAGATGTTTTAGCATGGTGTAGATACAATGCAAATAACTTACACTTGCTATTTCTATCAGGTTCATTTCTATGAATTTTAGCATTTGATTATTGTCATTATTTTTATTATTAAGCTGCACTTAGGCGCCCAGAAAGGGACTGACTCATATGCCTCCTCATCCATCCAAGCATTTAACTGAGAAATTTTAAAAATGAATATTAAGAGCTAATTATAAACTGAACAATATCTTTCAATTTGTGACTAAGTACATTACCTTCCCTATTTATCTCTAAGATCTGAGCACTACAGATAATATTTCTAATTGCTTTGTTTCCAAGCCAAGAAATAAAAACCAAAACCAGAAAAGTCCACCACTGCAAGTCCCAAAGCACAATTAATATCTATCTTTGAACCAGTCAAGTATTGGTTAGGACTTTATTTTTGGCTTTTAAATGTTCACACGGGGCTAGGAATGTAAGTCGGGGGAACAACTACAAGATACATAGATTCAATCAGATTTGAATATTTGTCTATAAGGAAAGGAAAGAGTATTACTTTTTTACAATAATCTCGGAAAACCTCTGGTGTGTGCTTAGGCTAGAATTAAAAACCGAAGCGTGGCCATTTCCCCGACTGCTTTGTACATACTTTACAGGAGCGGTCTCAGGTGTGGAGCTCCGGGCACCTGCTTGCTCACACTCAAACAGTTTAGAAACCCGTGTATTTGAGGCCGGGTGGCTCAAGTTCCACGTTACTGGGCTTAAATGCCATTAATACTACGTGCAGCGGGGGTCACTGAGCTGTGCTTTGGGACTTGGATGCTTACCTCGGACTTTCTCCTTTCTTCCCCCCTGCCCCCACTAGTTTCCCTTTCCTTCCTTCCTTCCCAGGCGTGCCCACCTCCTCCCTTTGCTCCCACTCGCCACTGCCTGACTCTTGCTTCCTTCACCTTCCTTCCTAATCGGCTTCCTGTCTTCCATCCTCTGCCGGCCGCAGAGATTGAGACTGGGGCTGGGGCTGCAGCTCAGAAGCGGCACGAGTCGGGCGGGACAGGCGTGAGGCGCCCAGCTGTGAAAGCGCCGGGCGCGCGCCGAGGCGGGGGCGCGCGCCGAGGCGGGGGCGCGCGCGGGGCAGCCGAGTGTCTAGGCAGACCGGGCCAGGAGCGGCGCGCGCGCGCCCCGCCAGCTTCTGGCGCGCCCCCGGCGGCCAGGGCCGCAGCGTGCTCGTCCCCGCCGCCAGCTCGCCTCACTTATGGGTCGGAAACGCTGCGTGGGGGAGACTGTTCCAAGATGGCGGCGGGTTGCTGCGGGGTGAAGAAGCAGAAACTGTCCAGTTCGCCCCCCTCTGGCTCCGGTGGCGGTGGTGGCGCCTCCTCCTCCTCCCACTGCAGCGGAGAGAGCCAGTGCCGAGCTGGGGAGCTGGGACTAGGAGGCGCCGGTACGCGGCTCAACGGGCTGGGAGGTCTAACCGGAGGAGGTAGCGGCAGCGGCTGTACCCTCTCTCCCCCCGAGGGCTGCGGCGGCGGCGGGGGGATCGCCCTGTCGCCACCACCGAGCTGCGGAGTGGGGACCCTACTTTCTACCCCGGCCGCCGCCACCTCTTCCTCACCCTCCTCTTCGTCCGCCGCCCCGTCCTCATCGCCGGGCTCCCGGAAGATGGTGGTGTCAGCAGAGATGTGCTGCTTTTGCTTCGATGTGCTCTACTGTCACCTGTACGGATACCAGCAGCCCCGGACCCCCCGATTCACCAACGAGCCCTAGTGAGTACCGTGCCCTCTGCCGCCCTCTCCCTTGCGCTCGGGATGGGGCTCAAAGTTGAGGCAAAGTGCGAGTCCGCCTCCTGGCCGGCGGATGCCCCTGCCCTCTCGCTGCCCGGGTCCCCGGAGCCACTTAACTGAAGTAAGGGCACCCTCCGCTTTCTGCCCTCGGAGGCAGGCACCCCACACTTGGAGCAGGGTCCTGCTGCAAGGGATGGCCCCGGGGTTCCCAAAGGTGTTAGCTTTCTCTTTGCGATAACTTCAAGGAGTTTTGACTCTTTCCTTATCTCCTTCACCACCCCCACCACCCCTCACCCTGCACGGGTTTTGGAGATCTGGGTTGTTACTCAAGGTGTTGACCTCTCCTCCCTTTGGTTTCCATTACCCCAAGTGAAAGCCCCGCCGGTGTTCCCGCCCCGCGTACCTTGCACATGGAGAACTACTATCCCATTGCAGGGCGAAAAATAACAACTATGCAACTTCTGTTAGTGATGGAACTTATCTCTGGAGCTTGTGAGAAGGTTACCCATCTTTTACTCTGGATTTCCATGTGCCCTGGGGAAGGGGGAGGTTTCTTAAAACACGTTTTTCCTTACTACCTGTTTTTATCCACATACACCCATTAAAATGTGTTTCTCGTGTAGCGAGCGCACTGCCGGCTTCCTCACATTTGAAGAGACCTTTTTTTTTTTTTTCATTC
The DNA here is from genome assembly GCF_049354715.1 of Callithrix jacchus. Taxonomy (NCBI): domain Eukaryota; kingdom Metazoa; phylum Chordata; class Mammalia; order Primates; family Cebidae; genus Callithrix; species Callithrix jacchus. The sequence continues at coordinate 106,721,040 of NC_133524.1, read as the reverse complement.
CACCGTCAGGGTAATAGCTCATTCAAAGAGAGCTGTCCCCACAGAGCCACTGTCAGTTTGTACATTAAGCATGCATTCGCTTTTGTGTTGATTTCACTTTTTAAGAAATCCATGTTATACTCGAAGATTTGAAAACAGTTAAATAGTAAATGTGTAGGAATTGTTATGGTTTCCTTTGGTTTTGTATCTCAAATTATTTTACCCTTCAAGTGTGTGGTTGAAAAATTTTTAAAAAGCACTGTTACAGCTAAAAGCCAGGTTAATTCTAATCCCTGTCCATTTGGATGTGTGGGAGATGGGGCATATGGTTTATTTTTAATGTGTAAACTGAGTGTAAACTGACTTTTTGAGTTAAATGCTAGACAGAATGTAAAGACCAAGAGAGGACAGAATGAGAAAAAGTGCAATTGCTTTTATTTGAGTATTACTTAGCATCAACAAGAAAAATAATACAGAAAAATTTCAGTGAAACTCGTACTGAAAGACATCAGCCCCTTTTCCAGCTAGGACAAGTGTGCCTTGTCCCCATATCATAAATACCTGGATTGATGTTCTTTTAAAACTGCTCCTTTTCATTTTGTGAGATTAGAGGATTGGACTACTATTGGATAAGTATAAACACTTCTGCCTAGACTAAAAAATTAATATGTAAAGTGGAAATTACAATAAAGTGTCCTGGAAATTGTGCATTTTTTGTGTACTGTTTGTTTTCTTTGGCTTTTATGCTTTAAATGTCTTTAATTTTGTATGACTCTTCCGTGGTCTGTGCATTTTCTTTTAGACTTGGTTAATCTTTGGGCATTGGTTCATGAAAAGTGCATGAAAGAGCATCCAGGAGAACACTTTGTCAAATAAATATCTTTATACATTTCATAGTGTTAATTCTAGACGCTTAAATCCTAAGTCCACACCTTTATTTAGCCAATTAATTTTTTTGGTTAAGAAGTAAAATTCATTTTGAAAAGACTGCCATGTAAAAAAAATCTGTAAAATATTTATTAGTTTGAGTCACTTATTTGTGACTTTCTGCCTTCTCTTGGATGTCTGTGATGCATTAAAGCTAGACCAGGGATGATACTTAGGTTGGCTCTGCAAAGTCATGGGACTGCAAAAATTCACTCCTGTTTAGTTCTTGAGCTGTTACATGAGTTTGGCAAAGGCTGTTTTAGTATTCACGCTCCATTGCTCCAAAGCATATGAGAACACACTTTCAGGAGGTGCTATTTTCACACATTTTAAAGTGAGTTTGGGTTAACTCAATGACGGTAACAAGAATTTTAAAAGGAAAGTGAGCTTGACCAGTTCATACAGAAAATGCTTTTGAAAATATCATTTTAACAGTAGCCACTTTGCACACGTATTCTCTTCAAATACCCCAGCCCCTGGAGTTCTTTTTCATGGAATTAAACAGATGATAGGACACACTTTTGACCGCTGTGGATATGTTGAAACAGTGGTGGAAGAATAATAACTATTATTATTTAGCAGACCTCGAATATGTCATGTATTCTATGAAACAGTTAATTTAGAGTAGACACTGAACATGACCAAGTGGAGAATGAAAATTCACTTAAGTGGAAAGTGGACTGTCTTATTTCCGTTTATCTTCAATTCAGGTTTGAGGTGTACTGTGGAAAATTCAGGAAAACTTGTTGATTATGGGAGAGAAATAATTAAGCATTTAACAGTGCCTTAGTAACTACCACACATTTGTCTTTCTGTTTTACATTTAACAGCATTGTGTACTTACTAGTGTGGGTTTATCCTAAGTTCCGTAAGACATAAATAGATATATTGGGATTTTTTTTCTCACAGTTATTATCATGTCATGAGCAGTGTATTTCAGGTCCTGTCTCTGCCCACCAGAAGATGTGCTTTTGACAATTTTAACTTCTCATGTAAAAGCATACTCTTTTCATCCATCTCCATGACCTTTCTCTCAATGTCTGTAACTGGTGAAATCCTCATTTTCTGGGTTTAGAAGCTCTAGACCCATCAGTTAGTTATCCTTCCACTCTGAAAGGTTATTGGAAATTTCAAGTCATCTATGTGTTTCAGTATTGAGGGGATGTCAATATATGAACAGGCTATATAAATACAAATTCTTAACTGTTGCTGCCATTTTTTGAGTACGTACCCAATTGCAGAGAGCATTGTACAAGCAGGTTTGTGCACAGAAATCTGGTTCAAGACATGAGGAAAACTTTACTGCATTTTGCTATTCAAACTCAGAACTCTTGGATTTATGTCAGTGAGCCCAGATAGCTATTTTATAGGAACCTGTTTGCTACTATAAAGGGATCCACTGTGCCGGGTGTTGAGCCAGTTAGACTCCAGAGCAGTCATTCTTAACCCTGGCTGCACATTGGAGTCACTGGGAAGTTGTTAAAAATATGGATGCCTGAGTCCCAACCCCAGAGATTCTGATTTAATTGGTCTTGGATGGGGCCTGGGAATCAGGATTAGTAAGAGCTCCCCAGGTGAGTTTAATGTAGCCAAGGTGGTGAACCACTGGTTATGTTCTACTGAATCTTTCTCTTGAGATTTGGATTAATTTGGTCTAGGGTAATGCCTTGGAATCTGTATTTTATGAGCACCCTGGGTAATTCCAGTAAACAACTGATTTGAGAAGCTCTTGCATTGTAGTCTACAGAAGACATCACCTTAGAAATCGTTACAAATGTAGGCTCCCAGGCCCTGCCTTAGACTTGTTGAATTCGAATCTGCATTTTAACAGGCTCCCCAGGTGATTCTAATGCACATTAAAGTTTAAGGAGGACTGGTTCCCAAACTTTGGAGTACATCATAATCTGTAGTGCTAGTTAAAACACAAATTGCTGGGCCCCATTCCCAGAGTTTCTGATTCAGTTGGTGCGGGGTGGGGCTGTGAATTTGCATTTCTAACAAGATCCCTGGTGATGCTGATGCTACAGTTCCCAGGGCCACATGTTGAGAACCACTGGGCAAGAGAGAAGTGAGGACCTGAATGAGTACTTCAGCGACTATAATGGAAAGGCAATTTTCAAGGCCATTTTTCAGTATAAAACTTCCTGCTTCCGTGTCATTATGCTTTAGCATGTTCATTCTAACTTAACACTGCGGAGATTGAGTGTTGCCAAGAGTTTGAGGTTCTTGGGATGGTTTTAGCTGAGGGGTGAGGGTGACTCTTGGAAACCCGTGGTATGATTTTAGGTCCTTTTTCAGAAATTGTTAAATGTAAGAGATACATTTTAGGAATTAAAAACATTACAAATATGATACCTTAAGGTCAATAGTATTGATTTTAATAAGTAAGGCCCCCTTTGTTCCCATAAAAATGCTCTTATGAGTCTTTCTTTCACTAACATATTGTGAAAAGATTTTAAAAGCTTTTATGTATGCTTTTGGTTGCTGGATTTCATTTTAAGACTTTCCCACTGTGACAAAAATATAAAAGGATTCTGCTAAGGCATTGGGACTGTTCAGTCTTGTATCTTTAATGCTGCTGTGTGTCACGTTACTTGAACTTTTTAATCATCTTACCACCTTTGAAGTTAACATACTACATTTTGTATAGACCATAGCACATAGAAGATTCTTTATTGTTAAAATACAACAATAAGTGTGGTTTTAAATTGCAATGAATAAAATGTATTTTTAAAAAATCCACTCCCAAACATGCAGATTTTGAGACTCTGATGAGATGTTTGAACAGTTAACTCTTTCTTGTCTTGCCACAGTAGTCCAGTTACTGTTTTTCAGTGTGCTTGGGAGGAATTGGGTTGTGTTGAGAAGTAGGCACTTGCTTTCACCAGAACTGTAGCAATCCTATTGCACTATCAAAAAGATGATTTGATAGTGCAGCTCAGATTAGAGTGATATTAAATTTGGATTTTAAACATAAGTTATTGTATTTTTATTATACGTTTTTTGATAAAGATTGACCAGAATAGCCAGAAGATGTATCTATCTGTTGCACATGATGCCACGAGGTCATGACAGATTTCCTTATCCATACTAATATAGTGGTACTAACTTGCATTCTTTTGTCATAATGTATAGTTTTTCTTAGAAAAACACTATCTGAAAATTTGTTCAGTCTTTTTAAGATAAAATATAGTTGTTTTTTTAACAGTGTTGATTCCCATTAGAAGACAATCTGATGATGTATCTTACTGATAGAAAAGAAGGCAGGCATGTTCCCAGTTGTCAGTTGTTCTGTAAAAGCCCTCAGTGACTGAGCTAAAAGGATGGAGAAATATAAATCACAAAATTGTTTTTATATCCATGCATAAAGGTATATGTGGGACAAGGTATATTTAGTTAAAAAGACAATGCTTATTTTGCCTTCTCCCTCATATGGCCAAAGGGAGTGATAATTTAGCCCATAACTTTTCTTGCTTACGAATTATGTTTGTGCTGCATTCAGATTTCATTTAGCGGGTGGCAGCCAAGTAGGAATCTCTGCTGAAATCTCTCAGTCCAATGGGAAGAAAGACCACTACTGAAAAAGTGAAAAATGGTCTGTTACCCATGCATGAGTTGTTTTCCTAAGTATGTGTTTCTCAGGCACATGCTAATATTTGTGGTGTTGTCTTTTTAAAAACTGTATGCTTTTTGAAACTGAATTTGTGCTATAAACACTAAAACCTTTAGCTTCAGTGGATCATATTTTTTAAGTGAGTTGCATTTCCTATTAATAGACAATTTTACTTTTTGAGAATTTATGTGTGAAACACTAAAACTTGTGTAATGAGATTAGTCAGTTCCCAAGTTTTCCTGATTTCAATAGGCATTATTCTGTACTCTCGAAGTCACACAATAACCAGGGCTTTTACATTTAAATTTTGTTAAATAGTCTCTTTTTCAAACTTGTGTAATAATGTCTCTTTTTGATACTGTTCTGAATCAATTAAGCTAAGTGAGGACCAGCAGTAAAACCCAGCGTCTGCCAAGAATGGACCCTCAATGTGTAAGCTGTCTTTCCACAATCAGTAATTGGGCAGTTGCTCACAAGACACTGGAGACAGTGTGGGAAACCAGTGGTTGTGTAGGTGGGAAGACTAGATTCCCAACAGTAAACTTATTTAGAGTTTAGCTTCTGTAGTTAGTGCTGCTAAGAGCAAAAATGACCCACAGCTTATGTAGTATAAAGAAAAGAACCCGAAGGAAGAACTACAGTGTAATAGTATAGTTGGTTGGGTGGAGCATATTTTATGTTCGGTCCAACTATAAGTGGCATCTTTTGTATCAAGTGTGGGTGTATTTTCTACAGCTCTTAGTGTTTCATACATTCATACTTGCTCAAAGTTAAAAATGTTAGTGTTGAATAGCTGAGTGGAAATTATATGTCATTGGAAAAAAACCCTGTTTTTATAAAAAAGCATATACATTATCCTAAGTTCCATGGTTGGAAACCAAAAAAAATAGAAGAAATAGTCCTATCCTCACAGAGCTTACAGTCTGTTCAAGATATGATACCATTTTCAAAGTTGCTTGAAATGCTTACAAAGCAATATATACATGATTGTAGATTAATAAAATAGACATAAAATACATATGCATGGAAATGACATAGGATAAAGGAGTGGTCAGGGAGAAGGCTATAGGGAAGGAATAACTGGAACTAAGTTTTTAAATAGAAGAGGTACAGAAATTATTGGTAGAGTCTGTTTGACCAGTAAATCTTGAAGTCTTACTAGGTGGTTCTTAAACCCATTGCTGTCACCACCACATGCCTTGCCACAGTACTGGGGGATTCCCAGCAGCTGTCTTCAGTCAGCAACTTGTACTCTCAGCATTCTTCATACCACTCCCCTTGTTCTGGTCTCTTAAGATCATAAAACTTAAAGGAAATTAAAAGTAGCCTTCGTGTTGAGAATCCTCTGGGGAGGCTTGATAAGAGATCTTGCATCTGCGTATATAGTTTCTTATATTAGGAAGAGAACGGGATGTGTAGAAGAGTCCTCTAGAGTATAGATGGATTGGGAGAAGAATCTCAGGATAGGGGAGACTAGGCTTAAGGTTATGAGGGCAGTAGGAAAACTGGCATTGGGAAGTGAAAAAGCCACCCTGGGGGCAGAGTTTGTCAATATAGGAATGTTGCAAAATTAAGAATTGGAAGAAGTTAGCAGCATATGCAAGGGCTTGTACTCTAGGGCCAGGTTTTGTGTAGGAGTGGAAAGATTGTAGCTCACCTGTTTTTGGCTTCTATCGTTGCCTCTTCTTTTCTTGGCTCTGTGCCTAGCTATTCTTGTGCTCAGGAAAAGTTTGTTAAACAGCTCTGTTGGAATGGCTATGAAATTTGATCACATATATAAGAACTCTCCTCCCTTTCCCTCTTCACCTATTCCCAACTGTATCTAATTTGGGAGAAAGGATGAGAAGACACATTGGTTTATAGAATTTGTATCAAATATAAAGGTAGCTGGAATCGTTTTTAGATGAGGACCTGTGATTAGGTGACTACACAAGCATAGTGAGGCACTGCAGGAAAACAAAACAAAACAAAAAACATTCTGGTTGCTTGGCAGAAGTGAAAGAAGAGAGGCTTTGAACATAATTCAGAGTTCATAAGCCTGAGGAACCATGAGGATGGTGGTGCCATTAAAAAACATGGAAGGAATATGGGAAGAAACAAATGGTTGGGCAGATGAAGTCACATTTCTTACTATGTGTAGTTTCAAGTGTTGGTGGTTATAAAATGTTATTTCTTTTTGAATTAGCAGAACTACAGAGAAGCAACAGAGCTATTGTGATGTTTTGGTTGGTCCTTTGGGATCACTCCCCCACCTTGTGACTTTGAACTGCTCAGATAAGTTGATATCAGTGATAGTTTCCAGCTTTGTACTGCTGGTAAAAGTACCTGGCAGAATGTTGGGTTTCTTTATAGTAGGTTTTTACATTTTCTCAGTCTTCAGGCTTATCAATTTGTAAAGTAGGCAGTGATCCTTAGATTTTCTTAATGTGTATATCATAGCACAGCCTTGAGCAAAATAAAGCCTCGTGGCAGACCATTCAGGAATTCAAAGTTTTAGAACTTAAAGGAAATTTTTGAAGGACTAGAAGTGCCTTTTGGTACAAGATTCTAGGTTGTGTGTCCTCAAGCTTAGAAAGTAAAATAGACTGAATCAAGCTGGATCTGTTTTGCAGCTTTGTTCAGTGATGAAGGATGGATGTTATAAACCGATGCGATCAGCAATATTGCTTTAGGTTCTTTGCAATCTTTAGTGGTTGGGCAAAAGTGAAAAGTTCTGCTTGAATACAGGCCTACTAATATTAATTATTTTCAGTAAGGTCTGTGATAGTCTTGATGATTCTTGCATTTCCCTATCTGTTTCATTTTACAGATAATCCACATTGTGACCCAAAGCCACATGCAGTGCTTGGAGAGCACAGTTGACTGTATTATGCAATATCCTGCCAGAAGATACTGACCAGTTCTCTAGTAATGGAAAGTAGTGAGATTGAATTAACAGCCTATATAGTTCACCTTGCCATTCCATATACTTTCACTGTGATTTGTAAGGATATTACATACAACTTTAGTAACATATTTTTCATTGAGATCTAGGATTGCTGCAAGGTGGTGACATTAGATTCTCTGCTTTGCTTTAGGTGTTAGTGGATCTTTGAGTCATTCTTATACGATGAAATCTGTGAAAAATTGGTTTTGATACTGTTAGCCTAGGGGTCCCACAGCACTGTATCTGCCTCAAAGAAATTCTTATGTGCTAGTTATATTAGTGTGTTTCTCTTCTGCGACATCGTTATTGCTTACAGTAGCCTAGCAACCACACATAGGTTTAGGTGGTTTGGGGTGCAAATAAGTTATACAGCTGGTAAAACTTGGGCCTCACTACATAATTCATTGTAGCAAGGTAAACACTTTGTGTATGCTGATTTTGAACAACACTAAAGTGTTTAGGTTGATGGGTGCTTTTACATCCTTTTTTTATATGGTAATTAGAAGATGGCATTGGCGATTTATTCACTAAAGAAGAATCTCATGAAGTCTTGGCCTTTCTTCCATGAGTAGGTGTTCTCAACATACTTCATGAGTTTCCCCATGATAATGACAAAAACAAATTAAAAAACAAACTTGTCACAGCTTCTTTTGCATTAACACAAAACAAGTCAATAAAAAATTTGCCACTAGCTTGGCTGGGTACTTGATTTTGTGGAACAGCTCTTTAATGTTAGGTATTCAGGAAGTCAGTAGTTAAAATTTTTTGTTGAGTTCACAGATCCATTTACCCCACATTCTTCTACTTCTAATTGTCTACTCAAAAAACCCTCACAAGAACAAAAAGGGATGATATACTATTTCTCTGACACTAATGAGGTGGGTGATGTGTGGTTTGTGGTATACTTTACTCCACAAACTCCTCCAACTATTAACCTGTCTGGGAAGTTGTTTTGTGGGACTTGACTCTCCCACATTGTAGGCATTGGCTTTGTGGAGAAAGAGAGTCACCTGGGGCTTGAGGCAGGGACAGAGAGCATATGGGAATAGGGAAGGGAGTAAAATGAATTGTATTCAAGTGAGGTAAAGCATGGATTCAGGGCATAAAAGGGAGATTGAGCACCTGATCTGGAGCAGGAGTGCTCCAAGGTACATGTTTTACTTTATAAAAACTTAGATATCCCTCCTTTAGGACAAATGGCCACAACGTTCTTGTTAAAAAAATAATTCTTCTGGCCTGGTGCCAGTGGCTCATGCCTGTAATTTCAGCACTTTGAGAGGTCAAGGCAGGAGGATTGCTTGAGCCCAGTAGTTCCAGACCAGCCTGGACAACATAGTGAGACCCTATTTCTACAAGTTATATATTTTTAAAACTTGGCATAATGGCACGCACCTGTAGTCCCAGCTACTTGGGAGGCTGAGGTGGGAGGATTGCTTGAACCCAGGAGGTCGAGGCTGTAGTGAGTCGTGATCGTACCACTGAACTCCAGCCTGGATGACAGAGTCAGTCCCTGTCTCAAAGAGAGAGAGAGAGAAAAAAGAAAGCTCCTAGCAGAAACAAATGCATATCATGAAGTTTCCTAATATGAGGACCTGCTATGTGTCATTTTAATGAGTCTAAGAGACCACATTGAAAAACCGTTTGAACAATGTTTTCAGAATGAGGCCTCTACATAACTTTGGAAGCTGTCAGACAAGTAGCTTTACCCAAAAGAGCATAAATGTAGCCACTCTCCTGTAATTATCATTACTTTTTTTAGGCCTGATAGCCTCTACTTAGATGTGTGAAGTTTGTTTCATATAGTTTGCTCTCAGTTATTCTCTGTACCAAAGATTATAGAACAGACCCTACTAAAGGATAGACCCAGGTATAATTTCTTACTGGCTGCAGAATACAGTCATACAAAGGTACATACTTATCTCTTCTGTACCTGTCTTAGAAAGACCTACTATGGTCAATTTAATTTGCAAATTACATTCTCACAGATAACTGGAGTATCAGCCAGTTTTTGTTTATCAGATTATCTTTAATCATATATATGTAGGCTGATTTTATTTATTTATTTATTTATTTTGAGATAGAGTCTCACTCTGTCGCTCAGGCTGGAGTGCAATGGTGTGATCTTAGCTCACTGCAGCTTCTGCCTCCCAGTTCAAGTGATTCTCCTGCCTCAGACTCCCGAATAGCTGGGATTATAGGCATCTGCCATCATGCCTGGCTAATTTTTGTATTTTTGTAGAGATGGGGTTGCATCATGTTGGCCAGGCTGGTCTTGAACGCCTGACCTCAGGTGATTTGCCTGCCTCGGCCTCCCAAAGTGCTGGGATTACAGGCATGAGCCACCACACCTGGCCGCTTATTTTTTATTGTGGTAAAAAACATGAGATTTTACTCGCTTCTAAATGTTTAAGTGTATAGTAATGTTAACTGTAAGCACTATGCTTAGCTTGTTTTTTAAAGGCACATAATAGTGACTCTACTTAAAACAACTCATTTCTTATAGGAATTTTGGAAATCCTTCACAAATTAATCTTATACATGTATTAGAGGTGCACAAATCCTTTTTACAAGCGAGCCTAATTTAGGCTTTGAGGTATTTATTTTTCCAAACCTATTGATGATTATGAGTAAACTAGAGTAAAGGTGTTAAAGTTAGAAGTAACCTTTTTTTTTTTGAGATGGAGTCTTGCTCTGTCACCCAGGCTGGAGTGCAGTGGCGCGATCTCAGCTCACTGCCACTTTCGCCTCCCAGGTTCAAGCAATTCTCCTGCCTCAGCATCCCAAGTTGCTGGAATTATAGGCATGTGCCATCATGTCCAGCTGATTTTTTTTTTTTTTTTGTCAGTAGAGATGGGTTTCACCATGTTGGCCAGGCTAGTCACAAACTCCTGATCTCAGGTGATCCACCTGCCTTGGCCTCCCAAAGTCCTGGGATTACAGGTGTGAGCCACCGTGCCCCGCCTGTTCACCCACTTTTTTTTTTTTTTTTTTTGAGACGGAGTTTCGCTCTTGTTACCCAGGCTGGAGTGCAATGGCGCAATCTCGGCTCACCGCAACCTCCGCCTCCTGGGCTCAGGCAATTCTCCTGCCTCAGCCTCCTGAGTAGCTGGGATTACAGGCATGCGCCACCATGCCCAGCTAATTTTTTGTATTTTTAGTAGAGATGGGATTTCACCATGTTGACCTGGATGGTCTCAATCTCTTGACCTTGTGATTCACCTGCCTCGGCCTCCCAAAGTGCTGGGATTACAGGCGTGAGCCACCGCGCCCGGCCTGTTCACCCACTTTTAAAGGTGGAAGTGTTAAAGCATTTAAGGAGAACATCAATTTTGACAGTTTCTAAAGAATGTTTCTGAGGAAATGTGTTTTCTAGAGAGATGGAAAATTGGAAGATAAGTTGCATAATGGGATATTATAAGTAAGGCCTTTAAGTCTATATGTGTATATATAAACCACTTCAGGTAAGCACTTCTTGATATTGCTTCTTATAGTATACATACTTGTTTCTGATAAAAGACTCACATCTAAATATGGCAGTGGCATCTGTGAAATAACAGATGTGGTCAGGTTGCAGGTCTTAAACGTTGTTTTTTTGGCCTGTTTTCTATATAACCGCTAGGGTGTAGACATTTAAAAAATAATATCACTGGATTGTAATGCATCAATTTGGGTTTTGGAACAGTATCTAACTTGTTCCATTTAGAGATGGCTTTGCAGTTCTAAACAAAAAAGTAGAATTTTTACTATGATTATCCCTTTGCTTACAGACTTTTAAAATGAATATTTGTTCAAGCCTTGAGTCTTTTTTTTTGCCAGTATTATCTTAAGACTGTGGTTGACATCAATACCTATCTCTTAATCTAAGCAAGTACTGTTCTTAATATTATGACTAGTTCTAATATTTCATTTCAATAAGTAATACAACTGTTTTGGGTAGAATACTGCACTAGACCTTTTTATGGGTATGGGTGAGAAGTCTATAAAATCGGCATAAACCATGCTTCATGTCTTTAAAAAGCTTGCAGTCATATTGAAAAGACAAGATCTGGTACACTTGCCATTGTTCCATCTGTGAGCTGTAACAGACATTGGGAAATAAAGATCTACCAGTTGACAATTTTAAACTATTAATGGCCTGTGAATGGCCTCTTTCTTGGTAAAATTTCTCTTTTGTCTAGTTAATTATGTCTCACCAGCACCTTTAATGTTGTGAATGTCGTGAAGCCTGGACTAGAGACTAGGAAATAACACAAGCAGGAGTCTGCTGTGTAGACAGAGTGCTTTCATTCTTCAGTAAACATTCAGCTTAAGTCAGTTAGATTAACTTGGTTATGTCACACTGCCCACGTGCCTCCTATGTTGTGTTTTTTTTCTTCTGGACTTCAGTGTCTCAAACATGAAGTTAGAAAAATTTTCTAGCTACAAAGTTATGTCATTTAAAAATACTAATTATGATACAGTTAAATGGTTTGATCACCTTTTTTCCTCCTAAAGTTAATGAAGCCATTTTACTTGGATATTGTAAATTTAACTGAGATACTTTAGGTACTAGGGATTATAATAATTTTAGGAAGATTGTAAACATAGATTAGGCTAATGGGAATGTTCCTTGTGGTTCTTCACATGAACTTTAGGAATGCCACAACTCTAATAAACAAACTATATAAGCAAACTTGTAAAGGTTTCATGCTATTATTTAGAAACAAAATTCTAAAATAGTTTCCTGAATTACATAGAGCAGCATATTTTTACTTTATGTTGAGGAATGATTATGCTTTGAAGAAAAAACAAGCAAAATTCTCAGTATTTTAGCTGATGATTTGTCTTTACGACATAAGTTTAGAACCTAAAACTTCTTTTTCAGTGATCACTGTAAAATCCTATTTTAGTAACTCCCTTCTGTTATTCCCCAGAATGTGTTTTAGAATATAAGAAAATTATTTTCCAAATATGGGACTAATCTTTGACAGATTATAAAGCATGATCATTGTATAGTATACTCATGAAACAGAAAACAATACTAGCATAATGCTCACTAACTGTTCTCTATATAGTCAGTTTATGTTTATAAGTAAATGAACTCTCCCTCATATCATAGTCTAGAATCTGAATTATATACCATTACAGTGAAGAGAAAAAAATGACAGATGTTAAAAGAAAATAGTGGTAGTACAATATTTTTTAATAAAAGTCGTTGAAGAAGAGATGGATGGTGACCCTATGTAAAAATCAGACTCCTGCCACATAATGGGATAGGAGGCCAAATGGAATCCAGTGGTTCTTAGTACAGACCACATAGAGGTTCCTGATCACCTTTAATATCCGCAAATCTTTACTAACAAAGGCTGATGCCCTCATCAGGGGAGTGGGAGGTAATTTTGTTTATACAGGGTTTAAATATTTAGATTTCAACTTCATTTTTCACAGACTTCAGACAACATGCATCTTAAATAGGCAGGTACATCCATAGTGTAGAGCACAATCAGAGGAAAAAGTCAGGGCTTTTCCGTTTTGACTGTGGCAAGAGAACACGCAAACCCATTTTAAAGTGAAAAAGTAGATGTAGGTCCAACGGTCCCCAATTCCTGTCTCTGTTCAGCTACACATAGAACCTTTGCTTCTGTTTATTTCCACTCAGTCTAGAGAAATTCAGATCAGTTCTTACAAAAGAGGAGTGCTTTAGTCTTGAAGATTTCTTTCACTTTCATTAAATTATATTCACCATCTCATAACCCTTCATTAACTCTTAACTAAAATAATTTGTACTAGTCCAGCACAGCCTCAGGTCCGTTCATTTTTTCAGAATTGTTATATTTATTTAATCACTTTTTACTCCCAATCTCTCTCACCCCAAATTTTAAGTATAAATTTAGGAAAATCCTTCTCTCCCTCTCTCTCTCTACCCACCTTTTTCTTCAAGACAGTTTTGCAATGGCGTGATACCGCCTCACTACAACCTCTGCCTCTCTCTCCCCCCTCCCCCTCCCCCCCTTTCTTCAAGACAGTTTTGCAATGGCCTGTTGTCGGCTCACTGCAACCTCTGCCTCCTGGGTTCAAGCAATTCTCCTACCTCAGGCTCCCGAGTAGCTGGGATTACAGGTGCCCACCACCATGCTTCACTAATTTTTGTATTTTAAGTAGAGAGGGGGTTTCACCATGTTGAACAGGCTGCTCTGGAACTCTTGACCTCTGGTTATCCACCTGCCTCCCCCTCCCAAAGTGCTGGGATTACTGGTCTGAGCCACTGAGCCTGGCCTAGGAAAATTCTTCTCTTACCCCTTCTTCAACCTAATTTCTCTCTGGAGCTTTGCCATTTTCAAGAGCAGTAATCTTGAATATTTGAAGGCTAGGTAGCACCTTCATTATAGAATTTTTACTATGTGAATTCTAGCAGTGTTTACCACTAGCAAAGTTATTTACTGGTCCTGCTGGTTTTCCATTTTGGGGCGGTAGTGGAATGATGGGAATGGGGAGGTATAAATTTATGACTATCAAGTTTTTTTCAAACAATGGATTTGAGTATCTACAGGAGTGTATAAATACTGTCTAACTGGGTGAATTTTGGATTCAGGGCAGTACAAATCTAAAAAGTTTCTAGAATTTTTTTCTAGGGTGATTTTAAAGGAGAGAATAAGTGAGATGTCCCATTGTACCTCCTCTTCCTGTGCCTTACCTGAAAGTAGGTATCTTTTTCTCTTATGTGTATAACTGAAACCGTAAGATCATTGTGGATTTATTTGATATTGTTTGCTAGTTAGAGACTGACCTGGTTACATGTATCTGTATTCAAGATGGTAGGACTATGAGTTTATGGTTCTTAGTGAAGTATGGCATAGACTTTAATAACCTGCTAATCTTTTACTCTATGATTCCATTTCTATGGAAGATTGGAATGCTTGAAAAACTATTTGGTACTATTTATTCCTTCTTTTTCTATTGTTTAGTTTTAAAGTGTAGGTTTCAAAATGTTTAAATAAATGTTTTTTTTCCTAATATGTTTAAAGTCATGGGGTTTTTATTTAGTGTCTAAGAATGGATTTTAGGGGGTTGGCAGAGATAGTGAAAATTCATATAAATATTTGCATAAGTGCATTTTTCTGATTAGAAGTTTCATATCTTTCCTCAGGTTTCCATAGAAGCTTCCTATAGTGCCATGTTCTTTTTTTTTCATATGTATTTTATTGTGTTTTAGGTTTTGGGGTACATGTGAAAAACATTCAAGATTGTTGCATAGGTACATACATGGCAATGTGGTTTGCTGCCTTCCTCCCCATCACCTATATCTGGCATTTCTCCCCATGTTATCCCTCCCCAACTCTCCACCCCACGCTCTCCCTACCCTAGTTCTCCCCCACAGACCCCAGTGTGTGATGCTCCCCTCCCTGTGTCCATGTGTTCTCATTGTTCAACACCTGCCTGTGAGTGAGAACATTTGGTGTTTGATTTTCTGTTCTTGTGTCAGTTTGCTGAGAATGATGGTTTCCAGGTCCATCCATGTCCCTACAGAGGACACAAACTCATTGTTTTTTATGGCTGCCTAGTATTCCATGGTGTATATGTGCCACATTTTCCCTGTCCAGTCTATCATCGATGGGCATTTGGGTTGGTTCCAAGTTTTTGCTATTGTAAACAGTGCCGCAACGAACATTCATGTGCATGTGTCCGTGTAATAGAACGATTTATTATTTTTTATTTTTTAATTTTTAATTTTTTTTTCTTTTGAGACGGAGTTTTGCTCATTACCCAGGCTGGAGTGCAATGGCGCGATCTCGGCTCACCACAACCTCCGCCTCCTGGGAACATGCAATTCTCCTGCCTCAGCCTCCCGAGTAGCTGGGATTACAGGCACTTTTTTAGCAGAGACGGGGTTTCAGCATGTTGACCAGGATGGTCTCGATCTCTTGACCTCGTGATCCACCCGCCTCGGCCTCCCAAAGTGCTGGGATTACAGGCGTGAGCCACCACACCCAGCCATAGAACGATTTATAATCCTTTGGATATATACCCAGTAATGGGATTGCTGGGTCAAATGGAATTTTTATTTCTAGGTCCTTGAGGAATCGCCACACTGTCTTCAACAATGGTTGAACTAATTTACACTCCCACCAACAGTGTAAAAGTGTTCCTATTTCTCCGCATCCTCTCCAACATCTGTTGTCTCCAGATTTTTTAATGATTGCCATTCTAACTGGCATGAGATGGTATCTCAATGTAGTTTTGATTCGCATTTCTCTAATGACAGTGATGATGAGCATTTTTTCAAATGTTTGTTGGCCTCATGTATGTCTTCTTTTGTAAAGTGTCTCTTCATATCCTTTGCCCACTTTTGAATGGGCTTGCTTGTTTTTTTCTTGTAAATCCATTTTAGTTCTTTGTAGATTCTGGATATCAGCTCTTTGTCAGATGGGTAGATTGCAAAAATTGTTTCTCATTCTGTTGGTTGCTGATTCACTCTAATGATTGTTTCTTTTGCTGTGCAGAAGCACTGAAGTCTAATTAGGTCCCATTTGTCTATTTTGGCTTTTGTTGCCAGTGCTTTTGGTGTTTTAGTCATGAAGTCCTTGCCTATGCCTATGTCCTGAATGGTTTTGCCTAGGTTTTCTTCTAGGGTTTTTATGGTGTTACGTCTTACGTGCCACCTTCTTAAGAATATTCAAGGACTATCAACTAACATTGGCTGGGAAAGTACAAGTCTGTTTCATAACACCCCTGAAATCTATCCTTGGACTGTAGACTAGGACCTCCTAATGGACTCTAGATTAAGACCCCCTGCAAGCTCCTCAAATATCTTATCCCCAGATAACAGTCACTATTTGACCTGTCTGGCAGCTCCTTGGGAATGCCCCATTAACAAGTCTTGTCTTTATTTGATCTGACTCAGTGGAAAAGTCCTATCCACAGGACATTTGTTGAAAACAGGCAGCAGCAATTGTTTAATACTGCATCTATCTAAGGTGGCTAACTTGTAGACCCTGTGGAAGCAGGAAATGAAGCCTAAAGCAGAATTGTAAACTGTCAGAGCATTGAAGGCATACCCAACACAGGGCCCTTTGGCAAAGGATGAAAGATCTCTTGGTTCAAACATTTTAGAAAATATGTCAGTCATTAGCTGACCACCAAGTAGTTGAATGGATACTTCAATGGACATACATGACAGGGAATATAGGCTTTACAAAAGTAGTCCAGGAGAGTCACTAAACAAACAGTAACAACAAACCTTGGGGGAGAAGAGATCTGATTTCCAAACTTTCTACTTTATATTGTTTAAAATGTCTAGTTTTCCACAAAAAAAATACAACCAACAGTAAACTGTGGCACTTATTTCAGGGACATAAGCAGTCAATAAAAACTGTCACCGAGGAAACCTAGATACTGTGCTACTAGGTGATACTTTAAATCAGTTATTGTAAACCTATTCAAAGAACTGAAGGAAACCATGGCTGAAGAATTAAAAGGAAGTATGATAATATTGGACATATTAGGAAAGAAAGAAGAATTTATCTAAACATATTGAAAACTATAGATAGCTATGTGGTGGTGTGCTGGAGGATAAATGAAGCCACGGGGTAAACATAGTGTCTTTTCTTGGAATGTCAGTTTTTCAGAATTAAAACTGAGAGCATAAATTTGATATCAAAACAAACATAGGTATGTTATAATGTAGAATGTAAATTCACAAAAATAAAGAATTATGAAGAAATTTGCCATTTGTGATGCGCCACTTATGGTAACACTCAATTCCTACTTATTTCATACCTTTAATTTCTTTTGCCTAAGGTGTAAGTCAGTTGAAAAGTTTGAAAAGTCTAATTTAATGATGTGTTGATTCAGTGATTGTGGACCAATGACAATCCTATGTTACAAACAAATGGGCATTTCACAGATAAGAGATAACTGTAATAGAAAACTGATTTCCACAGTATACTCATTAATTGACTATTGTGTTATTTTCACATTGTGAATATCCTACCTTTGGTGAACAAAAGTAATACCTTTACACCTGAATTGACATTTTTTCAAAAAAGACATGCAAATAGTTTCTAAAATAGCTAATAGTTATAGGAAAAAGTGCTCAGCATCACTAATCATCAGGGAAATGCAAATCAAAACCACAGTGAACCTCACACCTCTTTAGGATGGCTGTTATCAAAAAGACAAGAGGTAACAGGTGTTGGCAAGGATATGGACAAAAGGGAACCTTTGTACACTGTTGGTTGGGATGTAAATTGGTATAGCCACTATGGAAAACAGTATAGAGGCGCCTCAAAAAATTAAAAATAGAACTATATGATCAATCTAGCAATCCCACTTCTGGTTACATATCCAAAAAAAGAAAATAATATATTGAAGATATATCTGTGTTCCCATGTTCATTACAGCATTATTCACAGTAGCCAAGATAACAACCACCTAAGTGTCCATTGACAGGAAGTGAATAAAGAAATATACAAAATGGAATATTATTCATCCATAAAAGAAGGAAATCCTGTCATTTGCAACAACATGAGTGAACCTGGAATACATTATGCTAAGTGAAATAAGCTGAACACAGAAAGATACTTTATGGTCTCACTTTTTATGTGAAGTCTAAAAAATTAGACTCATCAAAACAGTAGTATGATGGTTGCCAAGGTCTGAAGGGTAAGGGAAATGGGGAGATACTGAGCAAGGGTACAAACTTTCAATTATAAGATGAACAAGTTCTTAGGATCTTATATGGAGCAAGGGTGGTGATGGGTGTGATAATTTAATTGTGAATATACACAGTGTATACATATAACAAATTATGTTGTATACCTTGATCTATAAAATCTTTACTTTTCAATTAAATGTTTTAAAAAGGGAATACCTTTCTTGATTTAAAAATGCTTAATGTGTTTTTTCTCACATTAATGCAATTTAGATGAAGAAAAACAGATTTGAAGAAGCCTGAGCCAAAGGAATGTAAGTTATCTTTGAAAGCACAAATACTATTTGTCACACAGTTTCCCTCATGAAGTATTTTATGGTAGACCTGTTTATCTCATAGATCTGAGTCAAAGCTAAATTTAACATGTTAGACTTTAACTTACCCAAAAGTAATATGTTTTGTCTAAGAACCAACACTAAAACATTTCCTTATGTTAATCACCAACACTAGAAAATTGCTTTATTTTTTTCAAAAACAAAATTTTATATCACTTCTTGAGTTGCTGCATAGATTATAATGCAAAGAAAACATAACAAACTTAGTGAAATGATAGGATAATTACCAACTTAGTGATTCATTCACACCTATTAGCTTTAAAATGTACAAGATTCAAATTTTTCAAATTAATTTCTTAATTAAATTTAATATAAAATATAAATAAAATAATTAAATGAAAAGTAATTAAGGACCTTAATGGTTGCTTATAAATTCCTGAAATTGCAGATTTTAGGTCCATGGAGTCTGAAGATCTATAGTAATGAAAACATATCATGTTATATGCCTTTATAGTATGCTCATGATGTCTTTTAAAATATGTATAGAACATTGAAACTCTCCATAATTGATAACATAAATATCACTGAGACTACTGTTGTTGATTTTCATGAGTGATTTCCTCGGTATTATCTGCTTTATTTTAGTTGATTTTCCAAGAACAGTTCTTAATGACTTTGTAATAACTTTTATAGTGTTTTATTTATTGTGATTGACACTCAATATTTTTCCTCTTGCAGCATGACTCCCAAACCCAGGGTCTCATATACAATTGTAGGTGCTACATTAAGAGAAACAGGACAGGTATCTAGAAAGTATTAGTGTTCTTGGCCGGGCGCGGTGGCTCAAGCCTGTAATCCCAGCACTTTGGGAGGCTGAGGTGGGTGGATCACGAGATCAAGAGATCGAGACCATCCTGGTCAACATGGTGAAACCCTGTCTCTACTAAAAATACAAAAAATTAGCTGGGCACGGTGGCGTGTGCTTGTAATCCCAGCTACTCAGGAGGCTGAGGCAGGAGAATTGCCTGAACCCAGGAGGTGGAGGTTGTGGTGAGCTGAGATCGCGCCATTGCACTCCAGCCTGGGTAACGAGCGAAACTCTGTCTCAAAAAAAAAAAAGATTCATCAGCGGATTTGAGCTGACAGAAGAATCAAGAAATTTGAAAATATATTAACTTTGGTTATCATATGTGGAACAAAAGAAAAAAAAAGGTAGCAAAACCTAAGAGACTTGTGGGGCACCATGAAGTATACCAACATATGCATGATGGAGTCTCTGAAGCAGGTAAAAGAACATTTGAAGGAATAACAGCTGAAAACTTCCCAAATTTGATGCAAATGTTAAATATAACATCCACAAAGCTCCATATACTCAAAGTAGGGTAAACTCAAAAGGATTCACACCCAGACACAATGACAGTCAAATTGTTGAAAGACAAAAAGATTGTTTTTTTTTGAGACAGTCTCGCATTGTCGCCAGGCACCAGGCTGGAGTGCAGTGGTGCAATCTCAGCTCACTGCAACCTCCGCCTACCAGGTTCAAGCAATTCTCATGTCTCAGCCTCCCGAGTAGCTGGGACCACAGGTGCACGCCACCGCACCCAGCTGATTTTTGTATTTTTTAGTAGAGACAGGGTTTCACCATGGTCTCTATCTCTTGACCTCATGATCCGCCTGCCTCGACCTCCCAAAGTGCTGGGATTACAGGTGTGAGCCTTCCGGCCCAAAAAGATTCTTAAAAGCAACAAGAGAGAAGGGACTCGTCATGGACAAGGGAGCTTCAATATGCTTAATAGCTAATTTCTCATCAGAAACTGAGCTGAAAGGGCAGTTGGATGAAATATTCAAAATGCTAGTAAGACTGTCAACCAAGAATTCTATATCTAGCAAAACTGTTTTTTATAAATGAGAGATGATTAGGACATTCCCAGATAAACAGAAACAGATAATTTGTTGCTGCAGACCTGTTTTGTAAGAAATATGAAAGGTAATCCTTCAGGGCGAAATGAAAGGAAACTATTAACTTGAATGTACAGAAATAAAGAGTACTTGTAAAAGTAACTATATAGGTAAACATGAAAGACAGTTTAAAGGTATGTTTGTTTATAACTCTTATCTGATTTAAAAGATAGCAGCTGCATAAAATACAAAACTGTTAATTGGCTTATTTCATATAAAGTTATAATTTGAATGACAGCAATAGCACAAAAGAGGGAGAGGGAGGGAACAGAGCTATAGGGGAACAGAATTTTTGTATATTATTGACACAGATTGGTATTAATCTGAACTAGACTGTGTCAGGTTAAAATGTTAATTGTAATTCTTAAGGCAGCCATTAAGAAAGAGACTCAAACTAGAGTAAAGAATTGGTAGTTGGCTTTAGATATTTCAGTGCTTTGGTGTATGCAGATTAGATTCTGAAAATGAGGTTATGGATTATTTCCAAAGTTAAGCTTTAGTTGACAATTTCATATGTTGTAAACATGTATAAGTATATTGCCTGAGTAGAATATTTGGTACCTTTCTAGATAAACTGTAATAAAATACTGAGAAAATTTTTAACAATTAATTCTCAGCACATTTTCATTGAGTTATGAATTTATTCTTACTCCAGTTTTTGAAATGAGACTATACCAAAGAGAATTTAAACTTTGCCTGCTTCATCCAAGTATGATTTCTAATATTGTGGGAGTTGCAATACTCAAGTGTGGTTTAGATACATGTCCCTTCCCTCTCCTATGAGGTGCTTAATGATATTTATTTTTGATTTTAAAGTTAATATCTTTAATAATTCCATGACACTTCTCAAGAAACTGAAGACAGTTAAAAAATCTCTCTGAGCTTCTCTGCCTTTCTTTTTTTTTTATTGCATTTTAGGTTTGGGGGTACATGTGCAGAACGTGCAAGACAGTTGAATAGGTACACACATGGCAGTGTGTTTTGCTTCCTTTCTCCCCTTCACCCACATTTGTCATTTTTCCCCAGGCTATCCCTCCCCAGCTCCCCCCCCCGCTGGCCCTCCCCTTTTCCCCCCAATAGACCCCAGTGTTCAGTACTCCCCTACCTGTGTCCATGTGTTCTCATTTTTCATCACCCTCCTATGAGTGAGAATATGCGGTATTTCATTTTCTGTTCTTGTGTCAGTTTGCTGAGAATGATGTTCTCCAGATTCATCCATGTCCCTACAAACGACACAAACTCATCATTTCTGATTGCTGCATAATATTCCATGGTGTATATGTGCCACATTTTCCCAATCCAGTCTATCATCAATGGGCATTTGGGTTGGTTCCAGGTCTTTGCTATTGTAAACAGTGCTGCTATGAGCATTCATGTGCATGTGTCCTTATAGTAGAACGATTTATAGTCCTTTGGATATATACCCAGTAATGGGATTGCTGGATCAAATAGAATTTCTGTTTCTAAGGCCTTGAGGAATCGCCACACTGTCTTCCACAATGGTTGAACTAATTTACACTCCCACCAACAGTGTAAAAGTGTTCCTTTTTCTCCACATCCTCTCCAGCATCTGTTGTCTCCAGATTTTTTAATGATTGCCATTCTAACTGGAGTGAGATAGTATCTCAATGTGGTTTTGATTTGCATCTCTCTAATGACCAGTGAGGATGAGCATTTTTTCATATGTTTGTTGGCTTCATATATGTCTTCTTTTGTAAAGTGTCTGTTCATATCCTTTGTCCATTTTTGGATGGGCTTGTTTGTTTTTTTTCCTGTAAATCTGTTTGAGTTCTTTGTAAATTCTGGATATCAGCCCTGTGTCAGATGGGTAAACTGCAAAAATTTTTTCCCATTCTGTTGGTTGCTGATTCACTCTAGTGACTGTTTCTTTTGCCACGCAGAAGCTGTGGAGTTTCATTAGATCCCATTTGTCTATTTTGGCTTTTATTGCCAATGCTTTTGGTGTTTTGTTCATGAAGTCCTTGCCTACTCCTATGTCTTCAATGGTTTTGCCTAGATTTTCTTCTAGGGTTTTTATGGTGCCAGGTCTTATGTTTAAGTCTTTAATCCATCTGGAGTTAATTTTAGTGTAAGGTGTCAGGAAGGGGTCCAGTTTCTGCTTTCTGCACATGGCTAGCCAGTTTTCCCAACACCATTTATTAAACAAGGAATCCTTTCCCCATTGCTTGTTTTTGTCAGGTTTATCAAAGATTGTATGGTTGTAGATATGTTGTGTTGCCTCCGATGCCTCTGTTTTGTTCCATTGGTCTATTTCTCTGTTTTGGTACCAGTACCATGCTGTTTTGATTACTGTAGCCTTGTAGTATAGTTTGAAATTTGGTAGTGTGATGTCCCCCGCTGTGTTCTTTTTGCTTAGAACTGACTTGGCTATGCAGGCTCTCTTTTGGTTCCATATGAAGTTCATGGTGGTTTTTTCCAGTTCTGTGAAGAAAGTCAATGGTAGCTTGATGGGGATAGCGTTGATTCTGTAAATTACTTTGGGCAGTATGGTCATTTTCACGATATTGATTCTTCCTAACCATGAACATGGAATGTTTCTCCATCTGTTTGTGTCCTCTCTCATTTCATTGAGCAGTGGTTTGTAGTTTTCCTTGAAGAGGTCCCTTACGTTCCTTGTGAGTTGTATTCCTAGGTATTTTATTCTTTTGTAGCAATTGTGAATGGCAGTTCGTTCTTGATTTGGCTTTCTTTAAGTCTGTTATTGGTGTAGAGGAATGCCTGTGACTTTTGCACATTGATTTTATATCCTGAGACTTTGCTGAAGTTGCTTATCAGTTATCTGCCTTTCTTTCAGAATAATTTCAAGAGACCTTCAGTCTGATATGAATTTTCTATCACTAAATGTATACATGTATTGCCCAGAAAGTTGTTTTTAGCTCAGGTGGAGTCTCTAAATGAACTGTGGAAACTTTTTTTCTGAAATAATTATGGCACATCAATAAAACTGTTGAGTCTTTTTCTAAATAGAGGTTTCTAGATTTTAGAATTTAGTTATCTGTTAATGAGCAGATTCAGTGCATCCTTGAAAAAATTTAATTCAAGTATTTTTTAAATTTACTATACCTAAGGCAGCGTGGGAGATTCAAAGATGGAAGAGATGTGATATTTGCCCTCATCAAGACTTACTATTAGGTTGGTGCAAAAGTAATTGCGTGTTTTGCCATTAAGGACAAGTGTAGAGAGTTGTAATACGAAAAATAATTACCTTTTATAGTGGAGTTTAAGTATAACCCATCTCACCTAATAAATTACAGAATAACAAAGTTCAGTATCGTAAATACCATTATAACTTACATTATAGTATTGATTTGTTCCTCTGGGGAGAAAATCAGCTTTCCTTTTAACTTGGTTTGAGTTCTGTTTATTTGGGAAAGAACTACTGTGGCAGACCAAATGAATAAAAGCTTTCAACAGTTTTTAATGCATCTTGAACCATCTGCTTTTAGCACCAAGCCAGTACTGCAATGTTTCTGGAGCTGGCTGTCAGGGTCAGCAATGTCCAGCAGATAAAACAAGATTCCTTGTGTAGGAAGCTATTGAACTCATACTCTCAGAAGGGACTACCATCTTCTTCCCTCTCCTCCCTAGGGATCTTAGTCTCCTTGTTTAGCATTTGTTTACCAAATTTCAAAAGAGTAGCTTAGCAAATTTTAGAAATATTTTAGCTTAGATGCAAGGTGTACATGTTTTGCATAAAGAGTAGCATACTATGTGTACTTTTCTACATATATTTTCAGTTACTAGACAATTCTGGAGATACATTTTATTTTATTTATTTATTTTTGAGACTGGGTCTTACTCTGTTGCCCAGGTTGCAGTACAGTGGCACGATCTCAGCTCACTACAACCTCTGCCTCATGGGTTCGAGGGATTCTCCTGCCTCACCCTCCCAAGTGGCTAGGATTACAGGTGCACACCACCACACTCAGCTAATTTTTGTATTTTTAGTAGAGACAGCATTTCATCAGGTTGGCCAGGCTGGTCTCGAACTCCTGATCTCCAGTGATCCACCCGCCTCGACCTCCCAAAGTGCTGGGATTACAGGCATGAGCCACAGTGCCCAGCCTGGAGATACGTTTTAAAAGACGATTTTTTAGAGCAATTTTGGCTCACAATGAAAGTGAGAGGACGGTGCAGAGATACATCATATACTCCTTGCTCCCACATATATATAGTCTCCTCCATTAAAAAACATCCCACACCTGAGTGGTACATTTGTTATAACTGATGTCCCTACATTAACACATCATTATTACCCAAACTTCATAGTTTACGTTAGTGTTCATTTTTGGTATTGTACATTCTAAGGGTTTAGACAAATGTGTAGTTATATGTACCTACCAGTATAATACCATAGAATTTTCACTGTCCTGAAAATCCTCTGTGTTCTACCTATTCATATCTCTCTCCCTACCATTAATCTTCTTACTGTCTCCACAATTTTGCCTTTTTTTAGAGTGTCACATCATTGGAATCATACAGTGTGTAGTGTTTTTAGATTGGCTTCTTTCACTTGGCAGCATGCCTTTAAGTTTCTTCTGCATCTTTCCATGGCTTGATAGTTCATTTCTTTTTAGTGCTGAATAATATTCCATTGTCTAGATGTACTATAGTTTGTTTATTTATTCACCTACTGAAGGACATGTCGGTTGCTTCCAGGTTTTAGCAATTACAAGTAAAGCTGCTATAAACATCATTTTCTGTGGGTTTTGTGTGGACATAAGGTTTCAACTCCTTTGGGTAAATACCAGGGAGCATGATTGCTGGAGTGTATGGTAAAATTATGTTTAGTTTTGTAAGAAACTGTCAAACTGTCTTCTAAAGTGGTTGTACCATTTTGCATTTCCACCAGAAATAAATGAGAGCTGCTATTGCCACGTATCCTTGGAGATGCTTCTGTATCCACACACCTGCAAATCCTGGTTCTTTTCTTTTTAAAAACTATTTATTTTGAAATAATTAAAAGCTCACAAGAAGTTGCAAAAATAGCGCAGCAAAATCCTGTGTACCCATCACCCAACTTCCCACTGATGATATATAACTATAGTGTATTATCAATACTAAAAAATTGATTGTCACAATATCAACTAGACTGCAGTACCTGTTTCTTTTTAATGCCTGCAAGATATTCCATTGTATGGGTATTTTATTTAGCCAGTCCTTTATTGGTGGACATTAAAATTGTGGTATTGCTGGCATAGGGAAAGATAGGAGACAATAAAATCTGTGTATTCAGGGCCACTGTTAGCATTTACATTGCTTTTGTGTGAATTAGAAAAAAGTGTCCTCTGGCTGGTTGCAGTCCCATAGGCACATGCCTTGAGAAGGTAGAATATAACCTAGATAACTGTTTTTAGCACCTCTGCATGTATATCTCTGTGCATAAGTGGGAATACATATGCAGGATAATGGAGTGTCATTTAAATTCTGCAACATGACATCAGTGTTCCAGTGTGAAACTTTGAAGCTGTCCCTTTCAGATTTAGCATGTGCTCCCATCCTCCTACCTTAACCTTCATCACCTCTCTTTAGTACCTTAGGTCTTATATATTTTCTATTATTATTATTATTATCATCATCATTATTATTGAGACAGAGTCTTGCTCTGTCGCCCAGGCTGGAGTGCAGTGGTGCAATCTTGGCTTACTGCAACCTCTGCCTTCTTAATTCTAGCGATTCTCTTGTCTCAGCCTCCCAAGTAGCTGGGACTATAGGCACGCACCACCATGCCTGGCTAATTTTTAAAATATTTTTACTAGAGACAGGTTTCACCATGTTGGCCAGGCTGGTCTTGAGCTCTTGACCTCAAGCGATCTGCCCACCTCTACCTCCTCATGTGCTGGGATTACAGGTGTAAACCACCATGGCTGGCCTATATTTTCTATTATTATGTATGTGTGTACCTCCCACATTGGATAGTAAGCTGCTTTGATGCCAGAGGCCTCCTGTCTTCATTGTTATATTTTCTTTTTTTTTCATCGTTATATTTTCTTTCCCTTCACTTCCCCACTCCACTATTATCAATCTACATAGAACATTGTTTTTTATAAGCATGCTAAGTGAATTTTTGTTTAAACATTTTCATAAGGTGAGGAAGTTAAGAGGAGTGAATTTTTAAATCTGCCTCTCAGTACTTCAAGAGGTATCATGAAATTTTTAAACCAAAATCATTTTCAATTAAACTACCCACACATTCCACACTTGTAGGAGAAAAAGAGTGTGTTATTAAGTCAACCAACTAATAATGGGTTGCTGCAGTTTCAAAAACATTAAGAATTGTAGTATTGAAGAAAATTAGTTAGTGGACCTTGTGACATTGCAAGCAGGGAAGTACTTTATATGTATTATACACTCATGCTCAATAAGTAGAATTCTGAGAAGTTGCATAACTCTTGTGGCCTAAAAATTCCAAATTTCATCAACTCTTCTATATGCCATTGATTTAGAAGGGAAATTGTCCATTTTTAACACTGGCCTTATTATTACTGTTAAGCACCAGAAATGTTTTATAAAATTTTAATTATATTAAATATTTCACTAAAACTTACATCATTGGAATTATATGTGGTACATATCAGGACTGCTACAAATATGTGAGAATATAAATGTTCTTTTTAAAAAATGCATATTCTATTATGTAGACTTTATATTAGCAATGTAACTAAATAAAATTAGCAGACTCTTCATACAGCCTAATTGGCACATAAATCTTATACAAGTGACAAGTTAAAATAGATAATAGTAGTTGCAAATGTAGCTTGACATCAATATTGGGTGGTTATGTTTGCTTGTATATATGATTTAAAGAGGTAAGCATTGGGGTAGTTGGGATGAATAAAACTGGGGAGGAAAGGGGGGAAATGCTCTTTAGATCTAATGTTCACAGTGGATCATCAAGTGAGAATTGCTTCGCTAGCAACACATAAATATTTTTTCATTATAGGGAATAACTGTAACTGGGAAACCATTGGAGTATTTGTTTTCCTTGATTATTTGCTGCAAATAACTATTTGTAACCCAATAAACAAAGTACTGTGGGTTCACTATGGGATATTACATTGTTATATAGAAGTTCTTGTTTTCCTCATGTTAACTATAATGGGTTTCTACCTGTATTCCAGGAAATAAAACAAGTTGGATTGATTCCAGTATGTTTTATTTTTCAGCTTTGGTGCTAAAATCAGATTGTGTGCAACTCTGAATCATGGTTTTATACTAAGCAAATTACAGTATATCTTCCAGTACTATTATGAGAATGCTGTAACATGCAGGATGCTTTCTTGAGCATTTTTATGATTAACGATTAATTTTTTCCTAAATTTGGCTGGATAGATTTGCATTGAAAAGCATTGTCAGCTACCATTTGAGTGCCATCTGTGTATTTGACAGTTTACTGTGGACTAATAGGAATTTAATGAATAGAATAGCGCATTTTTGATTGGCAAGCTTTCTTACAGAGATGAATAGGCTGGGCACATTTGTCTAGTAGGTATGTGTGTTTATCTACATACATGTTTTATATTAATTTTGGCCTGTAAACTTCCAGTATAAATAGAGTAATTTACCAACTTGCTCTTCCACTGGGACATATGTAAGTAAACTATCTTTTCTAACTAAGCAGGTGGCTATTTCTATGACTGGTATGTTTCAATTTTTAACATACATTAATATAGTTAAATTTCTTATGTGTCTGTGTATAATCAACTCTCATTATCTGTGCTTCTTGAGGGATCCTAGTGTAGATAGTATAAAATAGTAATATCCTTGCCTTAATATCCTTTTCTTGACTTTTTCCCTCATTCTGTAAACTGGCTTTATGTGCTTTCTTTACCTTGCTCCAGTGCCTTCACTTAGTGGCCACAAGTGGGTGACTAAAAGAGGTAGAAATAGCCACATGTGGATAATGGGGAGTTGGGTATTTGTGATAAAACTTGGGAATGAGGGAAGCATATTAATCATTTTGAAGTTAATGGACTTATTTGTTGGGGGAAGGATTCGTGGACAGTTTTGAATTATGTTTCAAATCATAAGGATTTAGAATTTAATTTAGGGGGAGAGAACTAGACATTCTAGTCAGCAAGGATTATAAACAGGGATGAGTAAGTAGTTTCGTTTAGAGAGCTATTGGGAAATAAGTCTATTTGAGAATTCTTGAGAGGGAAGAGTGGAGTGGCTTAAAATTAAAGCATCTGTTCATTCATTTTTGACTTGATTTTCTAACCTATGTGAGAATGCTGTATAAGTTATATGGTTGAATAACTGAGGAATGAGTCACATTTAAATCAGAATCATTATTGAAGAAAATATTAGTCCAGAGTAGACTCTAGTCTACATAAGAATTAGCTGTGAAATTGGATTTGTGAGGAAAGAGTAAGTACTAATAATAGTACAGGAAAGAAATGGTATAGTTTGGCATTTAACTGAATAATGTGAGTGGTGATCTAGAGGCTCATGTTAGGCTAGCATTGTTCATCCAAAAAGAAGGGCTGTACCATTTCTAACGAATTTGGAGAGCTCTGTTAGCCATATATTGATGAAGCCCTGCAGAGTAATGTCTATGGTTTGCTTGCAGGTATACTTTGAAGAGATATAGTATTCTGTCAGTTTCTAAGAGTGCATAATCTGACTCTTGAAATTCTGGTAGAGCTTGTAGGGAGACATCAAGAGAAATTGCTGAGAACCTATTATGTGGTGTACATCCTGCTGGCTGTTTTATATAACTGCTTCACTTCCCTGTGTTTTGACCAAATCAAATCTTCTGTAAAGGTGTATGAGGGTGGGTAGGTGATTAGGCATTCTGCTAAGGGAGAACTTGCCACTCTTCAAAGTTTTGCCACCTAGAAAATTTCAGAAGCCATGGTGCTACTTCAGCTGTTTGAGAGATTTCCAGCCTGCCTTCTTCCTTTTACTCTATTTTTGATTTATGCTATTTGATGGCTCCAAGACACAGATACTGAGCTAAAGTACTTTCTCCAATCATGGTCCTCTTGCTTCCCTGAACTCCCAAATTAGGTAAGTGTCTCTCCTCTGTGTCCCATAATTCCTCATTCATAGCTATTTTCTTATTTACTGCTTAATATTAAATTCTATTCATGTATTTCTTGCCTTCAGTTACTAGAGTATAAGCTCGGGAAGCGTGAGGATGGTCCTTTGCATGACAAAAATAGTAGAGAAGGTGCTTACTAATGGTTTTTTTGTACTAAATTGACTGCTTCAACTGCAGTTTGGCTTCTTATCTTGTTTATCCTTGTGGAATGGCCTTGTACACTATCTAACCCATTCTCTGTATTGTGAAAGAATGGGACAAGGAAACTTCTTAGCTTTCGTTTTAGTCTCTTTTAATCCAGACAACTTGATGTTTTGAATACCTAGTTTTGACTTGCTTCCAGGTAACAGACTAAGTCCTTCAGGGGTATAGTATTCACAACTCTACCCTGTACTAGAAAGTGTCATGTAGACTAGTAACTTGGAAGATTGAGGTATAAGAAATGTTTGAGGTCAGGAATTCTGAGCATCAGTATACACACTGATGATGATAGGAAACCAGGGAGCCCCTGGTTACATAAGGAAGTGTGAACTGTTCCAGATAGAAATCGGAACAAGACATCCTCATTACTGTAACTCTGAGGTCTAATAGATGTCCTCCCTACAACTACAACAAGATGGTCTGTGTTTTCCAGGATTAGAGAGGAAACCAAAACCATTTGAAAGTTTTTTTCTCAACTATGTCTGGAGGCACTTGTCTGAAGTAAAAAGATCCTCTGATTCAACAACTCCTCATCAGTCTCAGTCACATTAGGTGACTACACCCATTAGTGTGTCTCTGCATTTTGGTTCTATTTGAGAAAAATGTTTCCATATGGAAAAGTAACACAATAGTAAGAAATAGTTTATCCTTCACCCTTTCTTTTGACACTCTACTCTTGAGTTCTGATAGCTGTAGTTCTTTTATCTTTCTTAAACCCACCACCTTCACAAGAAGACAAATTGTTTAAACTCACCTATCTTTCACATTATAGTAGCAGGTCTCACAGTTGATAGAATCATTGGCAGTAAGACCATTATCTCTTTTAACCAGTGGTTGAAAATTCCACTGAGTTGTCTATTGGATCTCAAGAAACTATTAACTTATGAGCATAATTTAGTATTGAAGCACCTTGTGGCCCTCCTGGCCATCAAAGGTATTCAGATAGTCCAAAAGGACCCTTGAACTGGTATCAAGATTCAGTAGTAACTAATGTAGGATACTAAGGATTAGCCTGATGATTTTTTTAAACTAAGGTCTCCAGATGGCCAATGAGTTTATGAAACCAGAAGGATCTGGTGGAATGGGAGGACAGAGAAGATGATGCTAAGTAACTTTTCATACATGTTCGAATTTTTTTTTTTTGAGACAGAGTCTCACTCTGTCACTCAGGCTAAGGAGCAGTGGCAGAATCACACCTCACTGCAGCCTCAACCTCCCAGGCTCTGGTGATCCTCCTACCTCAACCTCCTGAGTAGCTAGGACTACAGGCACGCATGACCATGCCTGGTTAATTTTTGTAATTTTTTTGTAAAGACAGGTTTTTGCCATATTGCTCAGGGTGGTCTCAAACTCCTGGACTCAAGTGATCTACCTGCTTGGGCCTCCCAAAGTGTTAGAATTACAGGAGTGAGCCACTACCCCTGGCCTATGCTCTAATTTTTTTTAATGGTCTTGTGCCCATTCAGTGTTCATAATTCAGGTGAGTCATAACTACAGACTGTATAAGGGTATTGTGAAACTCTATCTGGTTCTTTAGCCATGCTGGGGTTTGGTTCTTTTAAAAATAGATCATTTCTAGATAGCAACCATATATTCTAGATTTCCCAGGACAGCCCTGATTTCATTTTGTCCCATTGTGTCCATAAGTATATTTATATTAATAAGACTTTATGCAAGTTTTGGGCTTGGAAAATATGGACATTAGACATATAAGGACGTCCTTCTTGCCAACTGAAAGCAGTTCATCACGGCATAGCCTTGCTCTTTAAAACCTGCCATTCTAACTGCCAGCAGTCTCTGAATTTGTTTCCATCTTGTTTCCTCCCCTTACTTTAACCCTTTATGAGTTAATTTATCTCTTTTCTTTGGTGTCTCCTTGCCTCTGGAGTCCAGCAAATTGTGTATTCTTACACTCTCACAAAGCAACTTTTACCCTAGCATTTTGGTAATAGGATATACTCTTTTGAAAAATGTGACACTTTTTTTTTTCCCAGGGTGCTTCGGGGGTTGAAAACTGTTCTGTGAGATACTTATCATCAGAAACCTCCAGAAACACATTCAGTAAGAAGCAGTACTACCACTACTACCGTTTATTGTTTATTTTGTATGAGAACTTGGGTACATTTAAAAAAAAATCTCATTTAATCCTAACCACCTATAAGGTTGATGGTGTTCCCTTTTCACAGATAAGGAAATATACTTAGAGAGGTTAAGTGAGTTATTCAAGATCCTGCATTTGGAAATCCTTGCTCCATTCCAATAAGATACTAGTTGTGCACATACCAGACTTAGAATTCTGGATGAACTGATCAATGATTCCAACCCCATAATAGAACAGAACTCAGGAAATACATATTTCTGTACTCTTGGTAGGTGAATTTTTATACATTGTCCTTTTATACCAGTGGTCCTCAAACTTGAGAATACATGAAAACCATCTGAAGGGCTTGTTAATCCGGTTTTCTGATTCAGTAAGTGTGAGAATTAAGTGTGTAAAATTAAGCTTAAAACTTAATTTCTAGTAAGTTCCCAGTGATGCCAATGTTGCTGATCCAGGGATCACACTTGGAGTCATTGTTATATACTAATCATTTTTTTATTCAGCAAATCATTATTCAGTACTTACAGTGTTCTAGGCACTGGGCTAAGCACTGTGGGTATAATAATGAAAAGGTTAGGCAGGGTCTTTGTTTTCATAAAGCTTATAGTATATTGGGACAGATGACTAAACTAATTTTATTGGGATAAGTGAGCAGGGATTGCCATAGAGAACAACGGAGTTGCTATCTTTTACTTTAGATGGGTTGAGAATCCCGTCTAAAGGATGGTAGATGGGTCTCTTTGAGGGGGTGATAGTCTAAGACCTAAAGGATATGAAGAGCTCATTATGGCTTTAGTCCTTGACTTTTCTTAGCTCCATCTTCTGTTGCCCTCACTGGTAATGACTACCTTGGGAGAACTCCATGAATTTCCGACTGACCTTTTCTTTGCTACTTTGTGGCCTTGGCCAAGCTTGATTGCATAGTTCCTTTATGATTGTTTACTTCCTCTCCACCCCAACCTTCCCCCACCATCCAGTATAGATACAGAAGTCAGAGGAATTTGAAGAGTGGGCTAATTTTGTCTTCTGGCTTCCCCTAGGCCAAATTCTTTGGTATATGATGGCTTGAGAAGAATATATGCTAAGGAATTGTGCCTGTGAACCTGCCATTCATGGCCACTGCCCTTACCTTATAACTATCAATGATACCTTAAGATTCTGTCTTAATTGCCAGATTGCAAATTTGCCTAAAAATGGGTGGCAGTGTAGGAATCCATACAACTTTTTAGCTACCCTGATGTTAGGTTTCTCTAGGGAAGATTTCTACATTCTTGCAGTCTAAGAAGCCATGTGGTGTCAGAGCAACACAAAACCAAACCTTCCTTCCAGTTGTGGTGACTAAAGCTGAAAAACTTCTAGGTATTTGAAAGAGACTTTCTACTGAACTGTTATTATTTCTTGCCTTCAGATTTTTAGTTCTGAAGTTTGATGCGTTACTCTTTTTTTCCCCCCTCTGATTCTGTCCTGCCCTGACCTAACTAGCTTTTGCTTCGAATCCATCCTGCCTCCAGAGACATTTTGCCGTCTAGTTTCATTTTATTTTTTTTTAATTTTTACTTTTATTTATTTATATATTTATTTCGAGACAAGGCTCTTCCTCTGTTGTCCAGGCTGGAGTGCAGTGGAGCGACCTCAGCTCACTGCAACCACAGCCTCTTGGGTTCAAGCAATTTTCCTGTCTCAGCCTCCTGAGTAGCTGGGATTACAAGCCTGTGCCACCATGCCCGGCTAATGTTTGCATTTTTAGTAGAGATGGAGTTTCACCATGTTGATCAGGCCAATCTTGAACTCCTGACTTCAGTAATCTGCCTCAGCCTCCCAGAACACTGGTATTACAGGCGTGAGCCACTGTACCCAGCTTCATTTTATTTTGATTAAACATTTTCTCTGGTATTGTGTTCCTATGGAAGAAAAGAGACTCTTACCAGGTGCTATGGTATGAATGTTTGTGACCCCTCCACCAAATTCATATGTTGAATTCTGATTCCCAAGATGATGCTATTAAGAGGTAGCGTTCTTTGGGAGGTTATTAGATCACACAGGTAGAGAACTCATGAATGAGATTGGTGCCCTTTTAGAAAAGAGGCCCAAGGGAGCTCATTCATCCTTCCTACCATGTGAGACACAGCAAGATGTTGCTGTTTATGAGGAATGGGCATGCAGCAGACATTGAATCTGCCAGCTCCTTAATCTTGGACTTCCTGGCCTCCAGAACTATGAGAAATAAATTTATTATTTGTGAGCTACCCATTTTATGGTATTTTATTGTAAATAGTCCAAACAGATTAAGACAACAGATATTTCTCTAGGTATTTTCAGGCAGAACATTTCATTTGGCCTAGGTATATATATTTTTTGATAATAGACTTCCTTAGTCATCTCTCCATAAATTCCTGAACCAGAGAAGGGGAATATTAGAAATTGACTTTTCTGGTTGCCAAAGATACCTTTAGTTTACATGAGAAATGTTTTAAACAGTTATCCAGTGCATGCTTAATGGGCTGTCTCTTACAACCACCTACACATAGAGGCCAGATTTAACTACCTTACCCAGATTAAGAATTTCCTTTTCCTTGTGGACTCAGAATTTTCTTCCTGCTAGCCTGGTTCCTGATGGCATACAGTGGATCAACATTTTTTTGTTAACTCATATATCAACCATAAGAATGACTGAAATAAAAAAGGAAATGGTGTGCCAGCTCACTCATAGCTGGAGACGATAAACCTTTTCTGTTGCTTTAGAGTCATATATCCCCAGTT
The DNA here is from genome assembly GCF_049354715.1 of Callithrix jacchus. Classification (NCBI taxonomy): domain Eukaryota; kingdom Metazoa; phylum Chordata; class Mammalia; order Primates; family Cebidae; genus Callithrix; species Callithrix jacchus. The sequence goes on along the minus strand of NC_133524.1, from coordinate 106,686,542 downwards.
GGTAGTGTCATGTCTGCTCCATATTAACAGTGTCTTGGGCAAGTAAACCACTCTTGCCAAGAAGAATAAAATGCATATGAAAGCACCTAATAGTACTTGATTCATAATATGCTCTCACTGAATGTTAATGCTCGCTTCCCTCCTTGATGTCTTAAAGTCCTGAAATAACTTGATTGAGCAAAGCATAGTCTCTCATGGCGTACTCCTCCATCAGTACCAGAATCTTACATTTCCCAGATATGGAATCCTTTTAAGAACTACCTGCTAAATTATATTTATTATTATAAATGATAATCTCAGAGTAACCTTACCTCTTCAAGGTATCCAAGAAAGGAAATTAACAATTATTGGGAGTCTACCTAGTAGAGGTCTCATTGACCCAGAATGATGGTAGCATTAATAATTATACCTTTATTGACAGCATTATACTTAGCAATTTCCAGGAACTTTTTAACGGATAGTATCCTTGGATTCCTGTAGAACTTCATCAAGTAGGCAGTCCCCATCTTGTATATCTATGTCCAAGGATGAAGGGAATGGATGATTCCTTCATGGTCTTTTGACTGATTGATGGTGGAGCATTGGGCCTAAGTCTTCTGACACCTCTCCTCTCCCTGCCCTATTCCAGCGGTTTTATCCTACTATGTCACATTTTTTTTTTTAATCTGAGGTTTTGGTACATGAGTATCCAATTACTAGAATTCTAAGACAAAATATTTCTTAGGTTTCCCCTAATTTTATCTCTGAGATGTTTATCTTCCTAAGAGATAGTTCTTAAGTGTGGGAGTTTGAAACTCTACCTAGAGGTCAGAGAAAGTTGTTTATGCCTTTGATGTAAATTCTGTGCACCATACTTAGACTATACTGCACATTCCAAAAACAGTATTTCTTGGGCCTGGACTTATAATAGAACTCTCTAGTGTGATGTATTCTCATTCGCTCTTTTGTATAAAACTATTTTATTGGCCCGGCGCGGTGGCTCACGCCTATAGAGGTCAAGAGATCAAGACCATCCTGGTCAACATGGTGAAACCCTGTCTCTACTAAAAATACAAAAATTAGCTGGGCATGGTGGTGCATGCCTGTAGTCCCTGCTACTTGGGAGGCTGAAGCAGGAGAATTGCTTGAACCCAGAAGGCGGAGGTTGTGGTGAGCCAAGATCGTGCCATTGCACTACAGTCTGGGTAACAACAGCGAAACTCCGTCTCAAAAAAAAAAAAAAAAAAACTATTTTATTTATTCTTTGAGCAAACATATTTAGCCCCTACTATGTGTCACGGGATAGTAATAGGACCATGCAAAAGACAACCTCTGTTTTCTTGGAGCTTCTGCTGTATGAGTAGGAAATACACAAATGGGTATTGATGTGTACTGTGAAGAAATGTAAAGCATTTTTAAATTTTCACTCAAGTCATGAGATTACTAAATTGTAGTATCTGTCAGTGACCCCTCCTAGACCGTCTAAAAAGTTGGTTATTGAGAAGATGGCCTCAGGAAAGGAATATTGTCTCTGACATCCATGTGCAGTTTCTTCCTTCTTTTCCATTATTTAGACTAAGATCTTGCTTTCTTGTATGGTTGTGAGCAACCCTGCTCGAGTGGAGCGTAAGGGCATGGCCAAACAAAGACAAATTGCAGAGGAAGGCTGTTAGGAATAAAGCACCTTTGGAGAAACAGTCTCGCAGCAAATACTATTAGAGTTGCATTTGTCATTTATCCTTTAAATGTAATGTCTTGCCTTATAGAGTGTCACATCAAGAACACTGAAAACAGATGTATTTTAAAATATGTATTTAGCTATACTATGTTTAACAAAACACAACATAAAAAAACAGCCTCCTCAAATGCTTCTAGTTTTATTGTGTACTACTGTAGAAGAAGTTCTTTTTGATTTAAGTGTTTTTAAAGTTTTGAAGAACCAGGGAGTCTACAAGTTGGAAAGAAGCCATTCTTACCATGAGGCAAATATATTTGAGTTTAATTTTTAAACTATAACTGCCGTTTGACCTTAAATTAAGACAGTCTGTTTTCATTGTGGTGTTTTACTGGTTTAACAATGAGAACATTTAAAGCAGCTGCCACCAATTAAAATGATTCATAAATGCTAGTTGTAAATAAATATTCTTGAAATTTTAACTCAACGAAGTCAATCTTTTTAGTGGCACTTTCTGGAAAGCAATTTAGTAAAATGTATCAAGAGCTATAAAAATGTTCATACACTTTGATCTGGTGATTCAGTTTCTTAAATATCCTTAGAAAATAAATCTGAGACCTGGATAAACTTTAATAAATAAAGATGTCCCTCATAGTTTATCAAGGAAATAGTTACCTAAATTATTATTTACCTATATGATATATCATGGGGACATTAAAATATTTTTGAAGAGTATTAACCATGTAGGAAAATGTTTATGCAATTCCACTGAAAAATGAAACCATACAGTATGACCTTAAAAATGTGAAAATATTTCCATAGAGTGTCAGGAAACATTGTAAATTTTCATTTTCTTTGGGTTATGAGATTGTGTATGATATTTATGTTCTCATTTCTACTTTTCTGTATTTTCTGGACTTTTTTATAATGAACATGTATTGAATTTATAGTGAATAAAATGTTACGTAAGTATTTTGATCGTTTCAGTAAGGATGCCTTTTATGAATATCCAGTTCATTTATATTATTATGACATAATTTTTTCCAGATTTTCAGCTTTAGAGCATTTTTTTCTAGTGAATTTTTGTTTTTATCGTTTTAATGTTTATTTTTTTGACACCTGCTATCAACAATTTTACTTCTGCTTACTTTAATTCCTAGGTATTCTTCTTTAAAGCCAATAATTCAGTTCCATGTTGGAATATCATTTTTCAAGGGGTTTACATCAAACAGCACACACGTTCATAATACGTGGTACACACACATTCATAGTATGTGATAAAGAGAGTTGGCTCTAGAGCCACAATTCCTGGGTCCAAATCTTGACCCCACCACTTAGCAGCTATGTGACCACTGACAAGTTAATGGCTCTAATTCTCAGTTTCCCTATCTGTAAAATAGGGGATAATAATAGTATCTGCTTTATAGGGTTGTTATAAGGATTTCAAAGAGTTATTACACATAAGTATTTATTTTTAAAAGGCCTGTTATATAGTAAATATTCAATAAAAATTGGCTATTTTTAGTAGTGTGTGCACCTATATGCACCCATATACGCATACATATTGTCATAATTTGAAAAATGCCTTTTTATATCTGCCTTTTATTTTATACAATTTTAATTTTAAAATAAAGGGTTTTATCTTATTTTCAGTTAAAATTAGTTTTCCTTAAATGCTTTGAAATTATTTCAAAAAATTTTCGGCAATAGAAACCTTATTGGTTTGTTTTCCAGTCATATTTTTTCCATATTTGGAATTGATCATTCATGTGGGCTGGATAGATTGAAGATCAGCTTCATTCTAAGTATAAAAGAACTTTTATTTACATACAGAAAGTTGATGTATTTATTCATAACCAGTTACTCTCATCTGTTATTTACCTCGTTTATTAAAGTACTGCTTAAATAGAGAAGGAGGGGGATGGGTAGGTGTCAATATACTCCCAAAATAATAAAACTAAATTTGTTTCTTTTTAAACATTATAATCCAGCTTTCTCTAGTCAAACTGATTTTCCCAGACAGATTTGGGGGAAAGAGAGCTACCTTTTATTGAATCATGTGTTGGGCTAGACACTTACATGTATTACATAATTTTGTAGTCCAATATGAAACTATTTTAAGTGAAGTAATCATTTGGCAGTTTTACTGTCCTAGACTACAGAATCACAAATGTGTTCCTATAGAAAACAATTTAGATTTAACTGATTAACTGTTTATTAAATAACTAATTGCAATAGTTTTTCCATTATTCAGTTTCATTTCTTTGAAAACAGAGGTGCTTCTGTGGTATGTTTGCATTGGCAGAATAACGAAAGAATCTGGGCAAGTTTGAAAGCATGAAACTGGTCACTGAAAGCTTCTTTTCAAATACAGAAGTTTTTTTTAAATCAAGCTAGTAGTATTCAACAGAGATACATATAGGTAATCCAGATATCTTCTTTAGCTGGATATTTGGTTAGTATTTAAAGTCAAGAAGGAGTGTGAGAGGTAGTCCCTTTAGGAAATTATATTCTTTGATCTTTCATTCTACAACCATGTAGAAATTCTGGATTGAGTATGAAATTCATTTATACACGTACATGTAGATTTATCTGTGGGATTCATCTAAGAAGCAGTGGTTTGGGATATTGTTCTTGCTGGTGAAAGGAGAGGACTGGTAGAACTCTAGGGAAAAATTAGCTTTTAGGGATGTGCATGTTCAATAGATTAGGTGGCAAATTTTGCTTTCTTGTATTGATGTGATGAAGCTGAGCAGGTAACTGCTATTTCCAGACTGTATACACTACTTCTGGCTAATTTGTCTTCTGTCATGTACCTAGCAGTTCAGCTGGAGGCTTTTTACACCTAAGTATTTAAATATACATAGGAAGTTATTGTACTGGTGCTTGTTGGTGGCTACTGTGTTCTTTCTTATCTTTCTAGGGAGTTTGTTCCCTTTGTTTAGCTTCTGTTTCATTTGTTTATAAAGTCATAAGCCTTGAAGTAGGCAGCTGTATAGGATTGCCTAAAGAGAAGTATAAAGTGAGAAGTCTGCTTTATAGGTAAGCAGTTATCCTTATTTCACTACCTTATTACCTCAGTTTCTCAGCCAGTGTCTTTCATGAATTTGGCTTTCTCATAGGCTTGACATTGGCTTACTTACTGCTATCCTAATTTTTTGTGGAAACATACTTAATTGTGTCTCCCAGATTACATGCTAGCTCAATTTGCTATCTGAACATTTAAGTATCAAACATTTGCCTGATGTATTACTGAGGAATTTTTTTAAAATAATTTTTGATATAATTTAATGGTACACATCACGTTATTTTTTCTTTGTTCCATCATAAAAGAAATTTTCATATCTGGTTTTCTTAATGTAACGTTTCTGTCCTAGGTGACTGCCCTTCTATAGATATGGCATTGTTATTGCAAGATTTGTACTGGTAAGACTGATAAATTCAATGTTTTCTAGGACAGTAGTGAGGTAAATAGCTGTGCTGTAAGATTGTTTAAATCACCATAGCTGAAAAAATAGCCCTTTAAAAATAGCAGTAACAGAATATACATACTTTAGCCATAATGCATGATTATTAATGACTTCCTCACGATATTTTAGGAGTTATAAATAAGGTTGTTTAGATTGTACTTTTTTTAAACTCATGGAGGGAGAATAAGAGGAGTGAGCTATTTTTGGCACAGGCTTGAAGGAAATATCAGTGTGACTGGTAACTGACATATTTGTCAAGTTCAGTTTCTACCTGACTGCTTTGATTTTTTAAAAATTTCATTACTTTGGACTTCGGAGTTCTTAGTATATGAAATTTTTTAAGAGTGACATGTCTAACCTTTAGGTTCTGAGTAGTGTGTTGCCCTGAAATTGGTTGAGTCATTTCGTATTCTTCTAAGAGTTCACCACCTGTCAAAGCTGAAGAGATCTGTCCCTTTTGCCTTTTACTTCCTGAACCATTTTTTCTTCTGGCACTAGTCTTCTCTTATTTGTGATAGGTTTTCTCACATTTTATATGTGAAACCTACCACAAAGTTTGAACCTTAATGTGACTTAGAGTTAAAGGGCTTTGAGACTTCTACTTCTGTCCACAAAGGAGTAACTGACTGGTACAAGACTTGCTTCTTTCCACCTCACATCTCCCATAAACAACTAGAAACCAGACAAAATACATGAAACAATTGTTTTTAGACATCAGGCAACAGACAGCACAGGACTGTGGTCATTAAGAGAAAGGGAACAAATGAAGTGAGCTCTGCCATCACCCTGACTTTTTGTCAGCAGGCAGTTTCTAGACCACAGCATTGTGAGGGAGAACCCAAGCAGAACTTGCAATCTTGCTGAATTGGCGAGACAGAGATAGGAATTCAGGGAGGCCTAGGTGGCAGAAATTTATGGAGGAGAGTACTGGAGAGGGTAAGCTACTCAGAGACATAGCTCCAGAAATCTGCCTAGATGTTCCCTTTATCTCTGGCTGAATATGAATCTGTGCATGTATCAAGGGCAACACTTGAGGCTGGGCAGAAAACCACTGCTCAGAAGCTGTAAGTTAAAAACTTACCAGAGCTCTTATAGACCTGAGAAACATATGAGTTCCTACAGCAAGGGTTGTGAGACCTTGTTATACACCCAGGGCATTCCATAGAGACTCAAGAAGGGTCATATTTTAGTAGTAAAGGCTACTTTAAAGTAAAGGACTTTAAATAATTATCCACAAATAATTTAACTGCATAAAAAACAAACCTGAACACTCTTTGAAGGGAGGATAGCAAATTCCAAACACTCAACAATATGACGATTATAATATCTGGCATATAAAAAATTAGTAGACATTTCAAGAGGCACTACTTTGTGACCCATAACCAGGAGGAAGTCAATCAGTAGAAACAGAACCAGAAATGATGGTTATAGAATTAGCAGACAAGGACTTTAAAACAGCTATTAAATGTATTGAAGGGTTCAAAGGAAAACATGAATATAGTGAGTAAAGAAATGGAAGATTTATAAACCAAATGGAACTCCTGGAGCTGAAAAGTATACTGTAAAAAGTGAAAAATTCATTGGATGAAATAAATAACAAATTAGATGCTGCAGAGGAAAATATCAATCAATTTGTATGCATAGAAATAGAAATTATCATATCTGAAACAATAGAAAATATGGAAGGAAAAAAGCCTCGGTGAACTGTGAGACAATGTCAAGCAGATTAACATACTTGCAATTGGAGTCCCATAAGGAAAGGAGAGAGAGAAATAGGCCAAAAAAAATTAGTTGAAGAAATAATGGCCAGAAATTTTCCAAATATGAAAATGTAAATCCATAAATCCAAGAAGCTCAATGTATCCCAAACAGAAAAACTACACTAAAGCAACAATAATCAAATTGTTGAAAACTAGTAGTAGAGCATTTTAAAAGCCACTAGGAAAAAACAAGGACACATTGTCTGTTCCACAGACAGAGGAACAAAGATAAGAACCATATGCTTCTCTTCAGATACAGTGGAAGTTTCCAGAAGACAATGGAATGACATCTTTAAAGTGTTGAAAAAAATATACTGCCAATCTCAAATTTGATTCCAGTGAAAATATCCTTCAGAACTGAAGACAAAAAGAAATGAAGGTGAAATATATTTTTTCAGACAAAATGAAAAGAATTATCACTAGCAAATCAGAACTACAAGAAATTTAAAGGCAGCTGTCCAGGCTGAAGGAAAATGATAACAGATGGAAACTTAGATCTCTACAAAGTAATGAAGAATGCCAGATAAGTGTAGCAAGTAAAGGGTAAATATAAAAAAACATTTTCCCCCTCATTAAAAAAATTCTTTAAAAGTTAGGTTATTATTTAAAGGAAAATTAATAATCTATTATAGGATTATAAGGTAAATAGGAGTTAAAGGTATAACAGTAACCTCAAGGGATGTGAGGGGTGAAATGGAAGTATACTGTTAAGGTCCTTACATTACTTTTGTAGTGATAAAATATTACTTGAAAATAGGTTGCAATAAGATAAATATGCATCTGATATGACCTAGAAAAATTACTAAAAAGGGAATAACTAACAGCTAACAGTGGCAATAAAATAAAATACTAAAGTATACTCATTTAATCTTAAAGACAGAAAAAGAGACGTGGAGAACAAATGGGAAATATAGAATACAAATATCAGATATAAAGATGGTAGACTTAAACCCAACTCTGTCAGCAGTTATATTGAATGTAAGTAGTCTAATCACTCCAGTTAAAAGGCTGCATAAGAAAATGTAAGACCTAACCATATACTGTATATAAGAAATCCAGTTTAAGGATAAAGACACAGGTAGGTTAAAAGCAAACAGACAGAAAAAGATATATAATATAAATATTCATAAGAAAGCTAGAGTTACTATGCCAATAAGAGATGAATTGGACCTCAGGACAGGCAGTGTTACCAGGAATGAGGGCCATGTCATAATGATAAACTGGTTAACTCAAGAAGACAAAGTACTAAATGTGCATGTACCTAACAGATCCTCAAAAATACAGGAAAGAAAAAAAAAAAACAGATACACATAAAGGGATAAGTAAACAAAGCTACAATTAGAGTTGGATATTTCAACATTATTAACTCACAAATGGATAGAACAAGTAGACAAAAATCAGTGAGGAGACAGAAAACATGACCAATACTACAACCAACTGGACCTAAGCAACACTTATAAAACCCTGGACCTAACGCTACCAAAATACATTTTCTTTTCAAATTCACAAGGTATATTCACCAAGATAGATCATATTCTGGGGCATAAAACAAGTCTTCAATATATTTAGAAGAACCAAAGTCATATGCAGTATGTTATCTGACTAAAATGGAATTAAGTCAGAAATCAGGGACAAAAAGGTGTCTGTAAAATTCTCAAACATTAGGAAATAATATAAAATTACACCCCTAAATAAGTCATTAGTCCAAGAAGAAATCATAAGGGCAATTAAAAATATTTTGAACTGAATGATAATGAAAATACAACATATTAAAGTTTCTGACCTGCAACTAACACAGTGCTGAGAGGGAAATTTATGGCTTTAAAAGAAGGAAGAGTGAAATCAGTAAGCTTCTACCTTAAGAAGCTAGAAAAAGAAGAGCAAGTTAAACTCTAACTAAGTAACAGAAATAATAGAAGAGTAGAAATCAGGAAAATAGAAAACAAAAAATAGGGAAAAATCAATAAAAATGAAAGCCTGCTCTTTAAAACGATCAGTACAATTGATAAATGAATAGCTAGACTGATAAAGATTAAAAAGAGAGACAAGACACAAATTAACACAAGTTATCAATGCCATAATGAAAGAATAGACATACAGCTTACAGACATTAAAAGGATGATATGGGAATATTCTGAATGACTTTGTGCCAATAAATTCTACAACTTAGATGAAATGGAAAAATTTCTTGAAAGAACAATTTAACAAAATGACTCAGAAATGATAGTAAATCTGAGTAGCCTTATATCTATTAAATAAAGTAAATTTGTAATTAAAAACCATCCCATAAGTAAAACTCTAGCCTCCAATGAAGTCAGTGGTAAAGCCTATCAAATATTTAAGGAACAAATAAACCAAACTCATGAAAATAGAGTAGGATAGAATTCTTCCTAACTCAATCTATGGGGCTAGAGAAATTGAAACCCTTGTACACTGCTGGTGGAACTGTAAAATGGTGCATCAGCTATGGAAAACAGCATGGAGGTTCCTAAAGATGTAAAATAAAACTACCAAAAAGCAATCCCACTTTTGGGTATGTATCCAAAAGAACTGAAATCAGGATCTTGAAGAGATTATCTTGGATCCCATGTTCACAACAACAATATTCACAATAGCCAAGATAGAGAACCACCCAAGTATCCATTAATAGACAAATGAATAAAGAAAATGCAGTATATACATACAACAGAATATTAGCCGTTAAAAACAAGGAAATTATCTAATAGTTGTTATTTGCAACAACTGGCTCAACCTAAAGAATATTATGCTAAGTGAAATAAGCCAGTCATAGAAGGACAAATACTGCATAATTCCACTTTTATGAGATACATAATAGTTAAACAAATAGAAGTATAGCATACATTTGTGGTTACCAGTGGGTGGAGGGAAGGGAGGATGGGGATTTGTTCAACAGGTATAAAATTGCAGTTGTGCTAGATGAATAAGTTCTGAAGAGCTTCTATACAAAATAGTGCCTATAGTTAACAATAGAGTATTGTGCACGTCAAAATTTGTTAAGAGGGTAAATCTCATACTAAGTGTTCTTACCATAGGACAAATAAAGAACTGAAGGGATGTAATGAGAGGGACACATGTTTTGGGAGGTATTAGCTATGTCTAATACCTCGATTGTGGTGATGGTATCACTATCGTTTGCATATATCAAAACTCATCAAATTGTACACATTAAATATGTTCAGTTCTATTTACATCAATTATACGCAAGAAAGCTGCTTTTTTTTAAAAAGGCCTTGAACACAGGTATCATAGTTGCTTTATTTATAATAGGCCCAGAGTGGAAGCAACCCTAAAAACCATCAATAGTTGAGTGGACAAAAAACTGACATACCCATTTAATGGAATATTACTTGGCAATAGAAAGTATCAGACAACATAAATGAGTATCTGAAGCATTATGCTAAGTGAAGATTGAAGCAAAAGATTGTATATTGGATGATTCCATTTATATGAAATTCTACAAAATGCAAAACTATAGTGACAGCAGATTAGTGTTTGCCCCAGGATCCAGGACTGTGGGGAGGGGATTGATTGCAAAGTGATGCAAGGAAACTCCTTTGGGTGATGGAAATGTTTCATACCTTGGTTGTAGTTTAGGTTACGTATATGTATATATTTGCCAAAATTCATTAAACTTTACACTTAAAATGGGTGCTTTTATATATATATAAACTATATTTTAATAAAGTTCGTTTTTAAAAAGGAGCACTTTGGAGACAAGCATATCAGTTTCATCTAAAAATGTCTCAACCTGTTGGATATTTCATAGTAGAGGTCCTCCAGAGGCAGAACTATTTTCTGAAAGGTAAAGGAAGGGGCAGCAGAAGCAAAAGCAAAACACATAGCCCCTAACACAAAATACAGTCTCAAGTTGTTTATGACTTTACCCCTTGATCTTGCCTTTCTTCTTCTCCCTAAAGTGAGAAGGGCTTCCCGCACTTTTCTTTCATGGGAATGAGTAATCAAATACAAGGATCTTAAATTCATTAACAGTTACCTTTCTAAATCCAGAAAACATGTGAAAAACAAACACATCACCGTTTTATTGCAAGTCTTACTTATTAAGCTAACATCAGATCTCTTTAGAGTACAAAACAACATAAAAACCTGGAATGAAGAAGATGGATAGTTTTCTAGCTCGTTTAATATTCATATTTAAATCAATCAGTATATTTCCTTTCTACTCTATTTCTACTAATTGAATGGGCTCTGGGGAAGACAAGATGCTATAAGATAGGTCATTAGCTGGTGGTAGAAATATGTAGGTACAAAATCCAAAACAAGTAACAACATCTCTTCATGATAAAAACCCTCAGCAAATAAGGCATTGAAGGTACATGACCTCAAAATAATAAAAACCATCTATGACAAACCCACAACCAACATTATACTGAATGGGGAAAATTTAAAACCATTCCCCTTAAGAACAAGAACAAGACATGGATATCCACTCATCATTCCTATTCAAGATAGTACTGAAAGTACCAGTGAGAACAATCCGGCAAGAGAAAAAAAATAAATGGCATACTAACTGGAAAAGAGGAAATCAGTTTATCTCTGTTCATCAATGACATGATTGTATACTTAGAAAACGAAAATGACTCCTTGAAGACTCCTAGATTTTGTGACATCAGTAAAGTTTCAGGATACAAAATCAATGTACAAAAATTAGTATTTCTATACACAATGTTCAAGCTGAGAACCAAATAATGAAGTCAATGCCGTTTAAAATAGCCACACAAAAAATAAAATATCTAAGAATACATTTAACCAAGAAGGCAAAAGATCTCTACAAGGAGAACTACAGAATACTGATGAAAAATCATAGATAACACAATCAAATTGAAAAACATCCCATGCTCATGAATTAGAAGAATCAATATTTTTAAAAAATGACCATACAGCCCAAAGCAATCTACAGATTCCACACAATCACTATCAAACTACCAATGTCATTTTTCAGGCATGGAATTAGAAAAAACAATCCTAAATTTCATATGGAAACAAAGAAAAACACTGAATAGCCAAAGCAATCCTAAAGCAAAAAGACCAAGTCAAGAGTCATCACACCACCAGACTTCAAATTACACTATAAGGCTATAGTAACTAAAACTAAAACAGCATGATACTGGTAGAAAAATAGACACACAGATCAGTGGAATACAATAGTGAACTCTGGATATAAAACCCCATATGTACAACCAACTGATCTTCAACAGAGTCGTGAAAAATAATGGGGAAAGGAGTCCCTAGTCAATAAATGTTGCTAGGAAAATTGGCTAGCTATGTGCAGAAGAATAAAACTGGACCACTATCTCCCACCATATACAAAAATTAAGATGGATTAAAGACTTAAATGTAAGACCTGAAACGTAACAGTCCTAGAGAAAAACTTAGGAAAAACTGTTGTGGACATTTTCCTAAGTGAGGAATTTATAATGAAAACTCCAAAAGCAAATGCAATAAAAACAGACAAGTGAAACTTAATCAAATTAAAAAGCTTCTACACAGCAAAAGAAATAAATCAACACAGTAAACAGAGAAACTACAGGAGAAAACATTTGCAAATTATGCTTCTGACAAAGGACTAACATCCAGTATCTCCAAGGAAGTCAAACAACAAGAGAAAAAAAAAATTAAAGGCCGGGCAAAGGACATGAACAGAAATTTCTCAAAAGAAGACATACATGCAGCCACCAAACACATGGAAAGCATTCAATATTGTGACTCCTCAGAGAAATGCAAATTAAAACCACATTGAGGTATCATCTCACACTAGTCAGAATGGTCACTGTTAAAAAGTCAAAAACAGTAGATGTTGGTATGGATGTGGAGAAAAGGTAACACTTATACATTGTTGGAGGGGATGTAAATTTGTTCAACTTTTACGGAAAACAGGATGGCTATTTCTCTAAGAACTAGAAATAGAACTACTGTTTGACCCGTCAGTCCCACTACTGGTTATGTACCAAAAGAAAAAGAAATCATTATATTAAAAAGACATCTCTACTCATGTGTTAATCACAGCACTATTTATAATAGCAAAGTCATGGAACCAATTTAAGTGTCCATCAATAGTTGACTAGATAAAGAATATGTGGTATGTCATGCACCATGAAATACAATGCAGTCATTAAAAAAAAAGAATGGAATCACGTCCTTTGCAATAACATGGTTGGAGCTGGAGGACATTATCCTAAGTAAACTAAGAAACAGCCAAATACCATGTTTTCTCGCTTATAAATGGGAGCTAAACAGTGGGCATACGTGGACATAAAGATGGAAATAATAATAGACACTAGAGACTCCAAAAGTGGGAAGGGTGTGAGGGGAGTGAGAGCTAAAAATTTACCTATCCAGTTCAGTGTTCAGTATTTGGCTAATGGGTACACTAGAAACCAGGTCCCCACCAGTATGCAATATACCCATGTAACAACAAGCACATGTAAACCCTGAAACTAAAATAAAATAAAAAAGCCTTAACTGTTTTCATCGTTTTAAGTGTTATGAATTTCCTGACCATCCTGCATACACAGTCAAATGGAAATACCAAAAACAAAGGTCCATACAGGTTTTTAATGGCATAAAAATAGGAGTTGACTGTATCAATTAATATTCATGCTAAAATGTCTGGACCTAGTTCTTTGGTTTTTCTTAGTTTTGCTTAACATTTAACTTAGGAATCATAAGACGTCAATAGAAGCTCTTTTTCTTGTCTGATTTGTTTTATATTAAAATAATTAATATTTTTAATAGTAAAGGCTATGCCTCAAACCTTAAAGCCCTTTGAAGAAATGGCTTCAGAATGGGACTTCCAAATAGAAATTACTTTATTTTTGAAATCTATAGCAAAGTGTCATTTAAAATTAATAAGTTGGATTTCCAGGTAATAGAGATTTGTGGTGTGTTCCTATTATTAGGGGGAAAAAACCCCACAGCTATTTCTTCCTTAAAATGCTACTATATATTAAATTTAATACCCACTGCAGTGTAAACTAAGAAAATATATGCAAAAATACTATTTTTTCCAATTAAGGTAGTCTTATCTAATTTAGGGCTCTAAAAAACTATAAGATTGTCTCAGCATATCAAGTCTGGGACTGCTTTTTTTGTTGTTGTTTGGTGAAAATTGTTGATTTGCTCTTGCTAAAGGAAGAAATGGTTCTTTCAGTTCAAAAATTGGCAGAATCAAGCTAATCCCTTAAAGTATGCTTGTGCTTTGGCTTGTTGTATGTTTGTGGTGATTACCCTTGATTAACAACAGCAAAAATTCTACCTTCCCAATCATCTGTTAGACTTAAGTCTGCCTCCTTTCCTCTGGCATTTGTCAGTTAAGTTAGAATTATATAAATGGGAGAAAGAGAATATAATGCTTCTATGATAGAATTTTTTGGAACACCAGGCAAAGAAAAGTACTGAAAGATTGGTAATTCCTGATCCCCACTTTCATATTTTTGTGGTCTCCTATACTAATTTATGCTGTCTGTCTAAGCAGTGTGACCTTATATTCCTGAGCCCTATGGGATACAGGCTGTTTATTATACAAAGGTTGGAGGGAGGAGTGTGGTATAAGGATACAGTGGTAACTTAGTGCATTTTCTTTATCTACAGCAAATGGTTGGATGAGAAATGCATCTGAATCTTACCTTGTTGCCCCTGCCTCAGATTAGCTCCCTCCTATTTCTCTCTGTTCCCCTCCAATTTGAATTTCAGATTATCTGGAAGAGTCTCATACATTCTATAATATGAATTACTTAATCAGATAATCAGGTCAATACCTAGCCGAGGAGTTGTTAACCAATGGTATAATAAATGGAAATTTTGACTTGGAGGAAATGTGTATTTAAGAGAAGACCTGGGTTTGATGAAGTTCAGCTAGAGAATAGGAAAAAATGAAGTGAGAAGGCTGGGGGAGATCAGAAAGGGTGTTGGGAAGCCATCAAACGTAAAATGGTAGGCCTTGCTGTAAGCTTCTAATGGTGATAAGGTAGAAACTTAGAAATCGGGGCTAGTGTTTCTAGGCTGATGCGACATTTCTAGTTCGTCCTGGTAGCTTCTCAGCTAATCTTTCTCTCTTCCCTACTGGGAGGAAGAGATTTGTGCTTATGCTCACCTGTGTGGTGCTATGTGTAGTATTCATAGGATTTTCCTATTCTTTGGGCTTTTAGAAGACATCTGAGTTGGTTACTCACATTTTTTTTTCCTGTAGTGGTGAAAAAATCCCCATATTAAACCAGTAGTTAGAAATTTTGGAGGACTTCCCAGGTTGTAACAATAACCAGTTTAGTGACTCTGCACTGTCTGCCTGGATCTCTTTTGGTATTTCACCTGTAAAATGAAAAGCAAATGAATTATCTCTTAAAGACTCTCAGTGAATGATCTTAGATACATTGTTATATACACTTTATGTACTAAAGTTTGGGTTAGGGATTTGTTACGGACTGAATTGTAAGCACACCACCTCCCCCACCCCCGCCAACCTCTACATTCCTATGTCCAAGCCCCAACCCCTAATGTGACTGTATTTGATAGGGCCTATAATAAATTAATTAAGGTTAAATGAAGTCATGAAAATGGGGCCCTGATCCAATAGGATTAGTGTATTTCTAAGAGGCACTTGGAGAGCTCTTGCTCGCCCTCTCCCTTCACAAACTCAGAGTCAAGGCTATGTGAGTACGAAGTAGCCGTATAGCAGCCTTAAAGCCTAGTAAAGGAAGAGAGCCTTTATCCGTAACTGAACTCTGCCAGTACCTTAATCTTGGGTTTTCTAGCCTCCATAACAGTGAGGAAATAAATTTCTGTGGTTTATGCCACCTAGTCTATAGTATTTTATTATGGCAACCCTATTACATGATTTAACCATAGTAGGTATGTTTTTATGAATTGAATCTGTAGTTTATATGATTTAGAAATGATATGTAAAGCTTCTTTTTGTTGAAATAGGAAGTGAAACGTTTTTACCTAGTGGTGAAAAGAAGACACCATCATTTCTGTATTTCTCTAAGCTGCTAGATCCTGGGGAATTACTGTATTTTTAGCTGGATGTTATGAGGAATATAGTTGTATTTTAGCTAAATTGCTGAGAAACCTGAATACAATTGAGAAACAATCATTATCTATGGCAGAAGAACAGAACAAGTTACAGGGCTTCTCTCTTTTCCTATACCCCCCTTCCAATATAAATAACCTTGCTGAGCATCCCCTTCTATTAATTGCATTGGTAGTGATTGATGTTATTTTGTTAATGTTGCGTCCTTTAAATCTCATTCTAAAGAAGAGCAAATTGGCAGAGTGGAGGCTTGCAGTAGACTAAGACTTTTTTGTAACCTCTATTTTGCCTAGATATGATAGGAGAGATAAAGTTTAAGGTAAAATATTATTAAGTAAATAACACCTTTTTCATTGTATCACCTAATTGTATTCTGCTCCTGCAAACGTATTTCTAAATTGTTCTGTCTCACATCAATAGATGGGGAGCGTTCTGTTCAGATTTACATTGCTTTTCGTACTTCTGCTGATTGTATGCAACTATATTTCCTTTAGAGCTACTGTGGACCTGACAGTATTGGCTGTTAGTTGGCAGGGAGGATTCACCTAGAATAAATGGTTACTTCCTGTTTCTGTCTACAGACATGAAAAAATGAAGTGCTTTTCTCCAAAGGTTTCTCAGAACTTAGTGGTACAAAATATTTGAAAGTAGAACAATTACTTAAAAAGATTTGTCTGGTTACCTTCAGATAAATATTTTCATTAATTTTTCATCTCATTTTGAGCCCTTTTCTAGTTTGTAGTATTTTTTCAGTGTACGTAGGTGGCCTCAAACCATATGGCAAAAGCATTTCCCCAAAATAGTAAATCTTTGTCTTACTATGAACTGTTTTCTGTATTTTCTTCTCATTGAGCAGCTCCTCTCAACAAGCCCAAAACCCTTTTGTCTGCTTTGATCTGCGTCCGATTATGCTGATGTCTTAGGTCTTTTTGGGAACTCATACATGTTTTCATAGCACTTTTACGAATGAAATTGCCTATTCCTTCGCTCTGTGTTACATGAAGAAAAAAAATGTGTTCCTATTTTTAGATAATATATATTGAATGTTCCCATAGTCATTGCCCTGTACAAAGTGGTTATCACACATGAGATGCAATCTATTGTGCTCAGTGATGTTTATTATGTTTCTGTCTACTTCAAAGTGCTTAACTTCTCGGGTTCTTTTCCCCATTCAATGTTGCTTTTAGGTATTTTATTTGTTTCTAATTCCGTACACGTGTACTTTATAAAAGATTTTAGATGAGCATTTGTAAATGAGAAATTAGAGTCCCAAATTTTTAATGAATCATTTTATTCTGTCTACTAAAAGTCTGATTTCTTCCATCTTCAGGCATCTGTTCTAAACACAGTAAGGTTGTCGAGTAGCACTCACTCCCATCTTTGACACAGATACTTCCCTGCAATCCCAACTCCCAAAGCGGATGTTGCCTGGGGCAGGTAAGGATAGGGAGAGTATAGATTATTTTGTATCTGCTCTACATCTTAGGAGGGCTCTTGAGAACACATATTCCACAGTGCTTCAAATTCAAAGAAGTGTTAAATCTGAAAGAGCCCATAGCAAGTTATCAAGACTGTCAGACTACTTCCTATTTCCTCAATGTGCTGTGTACTTTTACATGTCCATGCCCTTGCTTGTTTTGGAGCATCTTTGCTCCTCAGCCTGCCTTGCAATATGCAAGTTGTCCTGCAGCACCCTAAGCTCTGAATTAAACATTCCTTCATCAGTGATAGTATGGCATTATAAGAAACTATTAATAAATAATTTCTCCCACCATATGTTTGAGTGCCCTGCAACATATTTCATAGTATAGTGTTTAGTTTGTGTTGTTTTTCTATTTATACTTTAAGTTTTGAATGTTTACTTGAGCAGATAGGGTTATATTATAGTAAGAATGGTGTATGTATGTATTTCCTGGGATAAATAAGAAAGTAGAAGGTAAAATACTTTTAAATGACTTTCATTTCTAGCATTTTTGATAGGAAATGAATTCACTCACACTTTTAGGTTTCTTATGGAAGTCATTGAGGAAGAGAATATACAATGTAATTCTATGTTATTGAGAAACCATCACGGTATTTTAAAAACATGCTATTATCTATATTACAGTGAGACTCACTTCATTCTGAAGCTGCCAAAAGACCTGTCTTACATAGAAATACTTTGTAGAGACATTGTTACGGGAGAGGATTGATATATTTCTATATTTCTGATTTCTTAATTTATGATCATATCCTGCTTCTATAATCAAAAAATAAAGTTGTTGTTTTTTTTTTTTTTAAAAGAAGAGACAGGCCATGGGTGGTGGCTCACACCTGTAATCCCAGCATCTTTGAGGCCCAGGAGGGCGGATCACAAGATCAGGAGTTCGAGATCAGTCTGACCAACATGGTGAAACCTCGTCTCTACTAAAAATACTAAAATTAGCTGGGCATGGTGGCACGTGCCTGTGAGCCTAGCTACTCAGGAGGCTGAGGCAGGAGAATCGCTTGAACCCAGGAGGCGGCAGTTACAGTGAGCCAAGATCATGCTACTGCACTCCAGCCTGGGCAACAGAGTGAGACTCCGACTCAAAAAAAAAAAAAGTTGCTGATGTTGACAATACCATGTTGGAAACTGAAAAATGAAGAGGTGAATTTCAACCTTAAAGATAAGGTTTTAATTTTAAGATACTGGTATTTATATGAGTAATGAAAGAATTTGTGAGAAAGTAATTCCATCTAATTCTTGTCTTCCTGATCAAGAACAGTTACAGAAAAATTTCCAAATGGAGCATTAGAACCAAATTATAAGAGGTTTAGTACATATGATATAGGAAGCAGAAAACCTGGCTTTTACCTTTTGTTTGATATTTTAGTATCGTTAGTGTAGGCCATCCTTCAGTTGAATGCTAATGTTGACAGTAACTTGACTTTAGTCATCTTTTTGAATGCCACTGGACATTTGGATCTTGGAAGATGGTAACTCTTAGTACTTCACCCTGGTTTGTATATATTATTTATTTGGGAATCTATCTGCCATTGTGGTTTTCAGAGCTCAGCATAATTTAAATGTTTTAGGTGGGTGATTTGAAGTACTTGAATGGGATATCTTTTCATCCATCTGCTGATGAGTCACTAAAGAGTATTTTAAAGAAAGAATGTTCTTCAACTCACCAGTATATTAGAGGAAAAATGACATATGGTATATCCCCTTAAAATTTAAATTTTTAGAAAACAGAAATGTATAATTCCAGTATTACTGTGAATACTCATATTACCATAGACCATCCCCAATTGTCAGATATTTATCTTTTTACAAAATGTCCTAAAATGGGTAAATTATTTCATAAAAACTGGCATACAGAGTTGCTCTAATTAGAACATAATTGTATTTAGACTTAACCATTACTTAAAGCTGTCAATACTTTGCAGCAGAATCCAAACATCTACTGTATTAAACTTCATCTAAATCCTCATTATTCTTGCTGATATTTTATTATAATTGACACTTTGTTCTTTCATACTTGAGAGATTGTATTTGCAGGTAATACTTTTATATAAAAATTAAAATAATTTTCCTGTTTCACGGTATTTTTTTTTTTTAATGTCTGCAGTTGCCCTTCATCTCTCTGAACCCTACTGATTTTTCTAGGTCAAGCTAAAGAATGTCAAGCTTGATGAAGTTTTCTTCTATTTCAGTAGCTTAAATTATGGCACTTGGACATGGTTTATAGTACCTATTTCCTTTTTCCTTGTATTAGTTAGCTGTGTATTCATTATGCCTGCCTCTTATACTGACCCATAAAGAGCATTGACTATGTTTTAGGCATCCTTCTAGCACCTTTCACAGTACATAGCCCCTGTATTTTCAGGAAGGACTTATGAAAATCATTGTTTTTCCCCCTGCTTTTCCAAATCTGACTTACAAATAAGTCAGTAACTTGAGGTTTCAATTTGGAATTGCTCAGTTAGCCATGATGGTTAAGGCTCTATAGTTAAGATTGCCCATGTTTGAGTGCCTACTTCATTATGTATCAACTGTGAGACTCCCTCATCTGTAAATAGAATGTTAGTATCAGCCTCCTAGAGTTGTTGATGAAGATTAACATAATTAGTTTGTTTAAAACACTTGTTGAGATGCCTAACATATAGGATACACTCAATATAATGTAGTATAATATAATTTTTGCTAAATGTAGTCCTATTGGGGTAGCCTCTGAGCCCCTTGAAGGCCTGTCTTTTGGTTTTTATATCTCAGGCACCTAACCTAGCAGACAGTCAACACTCAATAAATACTTGCTTGAATTGAATTAATTGATTTACCCTATTTTTATCTTCCATTACAGCCCACTGTTTGTAACATGGAAGATTGGTCGAGACAAAAGATTACGTGGATGCATAGGTACTTTTTC
Source organism: Callithrix jacchus (assembly GCF_049354715.1). Taxonomy (NCBI): domain Eukaryota; kingdom Metazoa; phylum Chordata; class Mammalia; order Primates; family Cebidae; genus Callithrix; species Callithrix jacchus. The sequence continues at coordinate 106,666,200 of NC_133524.1, read as the reverse complement.
TGCCATGAATTTGCATTCAGGACTCAGGGAGTACACACTTACCAGGTGAAAACCAATTTTTGTTACCTCTGCTTTTACATTTTAAAAGAACAAAAACTTACGAAACTTGAATCTGATACTTTAACACCTTTTCCTTTACTGAGTTGTCAGTGTTCTTGATTCCTTTCATGTCAGCTTTTTCCTTGTCTTTGCCCATTTACTTCCTCTCTGGTAAAATGTTATTGATATATATTATCATAATATAAAATACTGTGATTAATGTATTCTGCCATCAATGTTTTGAAGTGTTTTTTTCTTCTAATGGCCAACTTACTTTGTATAACTTGAAAACCAATGACTAAATGTCCATGGGTTACCAAAATATGTGATTTCTATAATAAGAGTCATTATTTCTTCCCTATTATGTTTTTTTAATAGTTGTTGTCTCTTTCATCTTACAAATTTTGTTACATTTTTAAGTACTTTTGAAATTGAAAGGAGAGCCTAGGAAGAAAATGATGCCACAGCCTAGCAGTATAATCATTCACATTCATATGTCACCTAGAATTAATTGTAGCTTGCTTATTTTCTTTTATCTAACACAAGGACAAAATAATAACTCATTACAGTTGTTTAAACCTTTGTTCTTAATTTCTGAATTCACAAAAAGCTATCTAGCACACGATGTGATTTTTTTTTTGGTTCAAGTTTAGATTTCAAGAAAATTGTAACCTAAAATTTTTTCAAAGAAGAAAATTCCTTAAATAATAAGCTATTAGCAAAGGAATTTCCTGTTTTTGTTCACATTTTAGGGTGATTATCTGATACAGTTTCTATAGTTGTAATATGCACAGTGTCTGTCCAACAAGAAATTGCTCCCTGCTGACTATTGGTACTTGGGGCAAGTTGCTCAACCTCCATATGTAAAATAGTAATTACAGTATTTTGTTCTATATATTTAATAGAGGTGTTAGGAGAATGAAGTAATAATCACTATTTTACTTCAGTATTAATGTGGAACATTCATTATTTTACTGTAGAACTGCATAAATGCAGGGTCATAGCACCAGTTAATAAAATGTTGTAACTGAGTTTAGTATTCCCATATTTGAAGGTATGCAGTAGCTCAGAGCTGCAGGGTTTGCTCCACTTACAGTGAAGCCCAGAAAGAAAAGCAAAGGCTTGGAGGATCATATTCATTTTTCAGCTTTCCATAGGTATCAGAACTGGGTGTTTGGGCTTGATTAAATAACATACAGGCTGTAAGTGTTGAAACACGTATTCTGGAAATAAATACAACTTGTTAAAGATAATATAAGTACTAGTCTAGGCATGTTAGTTTTTTTTTTCTAACATAAAATACAATGGGCTCATTTTTGGGACTTCAGCAAATTCTGCCAGTGGTTACCTCTTTAGGGCAGGTACATGTTAAATTGCACATTTAATACTAATCGATGGCAATTTATTGTACATTTCCCAACATAAGTTGTTATGAGGAACAAAAATAGTTCCTTTGCACTACCTGAAGAAAATAATTCTGTGACCAAATAAGTTTGGGAAACACTGGTTAAGAAATGTCAACATCTCTGCTCACTATAGGACTTCTCATAACCTTTTATGTGAATAGTGTTACGTATATCTAAAAGAGAGAAATAGAATGTAGCATATTTCAGGTTTATTTGACTACAGGACCCTATTATCCTCCCACCCCAAAGTCTGAGTGTTCAAAGGAACATGTTTTTGGAAACACAAGTCTGTTTTCAAAACAGAATATTACTTTATATTTGGGTAGTAAGAGTTGGTAGTATAGAAACCCTTTGTGCTTTTTAGTGAAATTGTATCAGAAATCCCATTATCAAACATTATATACCTTAGAAATCTTGCATAGTAGTAATTGTGGTAACAACTGGGTTTTATTTAAAGAAAAATATTCTTTTGCCTATGCTGTTGGCAAGGGGTGAAAACATCCAACTTTTCTGGACTTATCCATTTATATCCTAGGGTAATGACCAAAAGAATTACAGTATAATTTTCTGACAGTAGTGTGATTCTGAATGAATTGTTTAAATAGTTGAACTTGGAAATTTGCCTACATTTGTATACCTTGTTACCGTCAGTACAATCTATAGCTCCTTCTGTTTACTTTTCAACTTTTTTCTCATGTTTCTATACAATTTCCTCAAATTGTATATAGCACATTAAAGAGGGCGGTATGTGTGTGTATGTGTGTGTGTATTTACACAAATGCACATACCTGGTTTTACTTCTCATTTTTGTTTGAGTTAATTTCTTTTGTTTAACGAGATATTAACAATCACACTATTTGGAAAAGATGAACAAAAGAAAATGAGTCTTACAAAATACAATTAATCTTTTTTCCTGGATTCATTTTAGCATCAAAAATTGTAAGGAGTCATTTTTTAAAAGTTGGAATATAATCTTTTTCTGTCCAGTAATGTGTTTATCATTTTTATATGTTATTATGATTATTTTTGTTAACAACTAACATTTATTAAGGATTTACTACATCAGACATTGTTGAGGAGTGTTACATGCATAATCTTTGTAACAACTCTCAAGTACTAATATCTACATTTTCAAAGTGAAGAAACTGAGAATTAGATATTTTCAATAATTTGCCCACTCACACATCTATTACATGATAGATCTAGGATTCATACCCAGAGCATGTGTCTACAAAGTCCATCCCCTAACCAGTACATTTAGGATGAGACAAAATTTTCTGATAATTTATGTTTTGCAGCTTTGTCATGAAAATAATGAACTTGAAAACAAGTTACTCTAAATTTTATAAATCATAGATTAGTAATCCTTCAAAAATTCTAGTTAGGAGTTAAGACTGAAATTTTGGAACATTATTTAAAATTCCAGAAAATCCATAGATAGTATAATGGAAAGTATTTAACTCAGAGTTGTGTAGACCACAAAGAAGAAAATTGACTTGAATTAATATTGTATTAAAGGATAAAGCTTATTGCAAAAAAATACTACTGTAGATAGGAAATTGTATTCTTTGGCTACATGGACTGAACTTTAAGAATATAATTTTTTTTGAACATAAAAATTGGTGATTCTTAGAATCTGGTCATCCCACCTTAAAACCCATAACTCACAAAATGAATAAATAGAGTTAAATGAACTTAGGGGATAGGGGCATAAAGGAGGGAGAAAGCAAAACAAAAAATAAACAGTGACAATAAAGACATTCTAGGTATAGGCATCTTTTTAAAAATTAGGATATCTGATTCATCTGTGATTAGATAGACTATTGTTTAATTTTCAGAATGTTCCTCAATTACATCTTTTCTTTTTTTTTATTGTGGAGAAATATATGTAACGTAAGATTTACCATTTTAACCATGTTTAAATGTATAATTCTGTGGCCTTAAGCACATTCACATTGTTGTACAGTCATCACCACCATCCCTCTCCAGAACTTTTTTCATCTTCCCCAACTGAAACTCTGTATCCATTAAAGACTAATTCCACATTCTTCCTCCTCCAGGCCCTGACAAACACCATTCTATTTTGTGCTGCTGTGAATTTGACTACTCTAGGTACCTCCTATCAGTGGAATCATATGATAGTTGTCGTTTTGTGACTGGCTTATTTCACTTAGCACAGTGTCTTCAAGGTTCATCCATGTGGTAGCATGTGTAAATTTACCTTCTTTTTAAAGCTGAATATTCCATTGTATGTATACACCACATTTTGTTTATCCTTTCAACCATTGATGGACGTTTGGGTGGGTGGCTTCTACCTTTTGGCTGTTGTGAATAATGCTGCAATGAACATGGATATACAAAATATCCGTTTGAGTACCCTTTTTCCTTTTAAAAGTTAACCAGTTTATAGGAGACAATGATCTAGCTTGAGTGTAGTCCCTTAAATCTAAAATCTTTCTTAAATATATGACCAGGTATTTTAAAAAATGAAATGCCTATCCTGAATTAGGTTTTTATTTGTAAATAAAATTATAAACTTTTAATTCTAATAAAATTTAATTTTAATTTTAATAAAATTATTAAGACTTTAAAAATTAAAGTACTTGTCATAGTCAAGTTGCATGTTCAAATATGATCAGGTTTTTTTTTTAATGAAATACCTATTCTGAATTGAGTATTTATATATATATATATAAACAGTCTTTTTAATGTAAAGTACTTGTCATAGTCAAGTTGTATGTTGTCCTAATTGAAATTTTGATTTTAGATTGAAATAAAATCTTATGAATAGGCTACAGATTTCTTCTCAATTGTAAAAATACTTACTTTCTGTGTAGGTAATAAAAACTTTGTGAGAAGTACATGGAACTATTATAAATAAGACTATTCTTTCCCTGACCTTGAAGGATCTGGGTAAAAGCAGGAAAGATTATAGAAAATACGAAGCAGGATAGGCAGTTCAGAATTATTGATAAAAGTCTGTCCTTAGAATTTGGTGATAAAGTCCACAAATTACCCTATTTATCATTGCTCAAGACTTCAAAGAAAAACTATTCTTTGTCTGAGCTGAAGGAGATAATTTCCAGTATTGTGTTTATGGCTTTTACATATTAGAAAGCAGAGGCAGATTTATTTCCCCAATTTTAGGACTCAGGATACATACTTTTATAGAGAAGAGAATTACAACTAATATAGATGAATATAAACATCTCTGTCAAAAAAGATTGCTTAAAATTTTGGCTATTAAATTTTCCAGCAAGATGCAGATCTATTTCGTCATGTAAATTCAAGTTGGCAGTAATTTTTCTGGAACATGTAAGTAATTAATAGATGTATTCTTATTCAGTAAAACAGGAATGTGGTTTGTCATCACGCTTAAAAAACTTCCTTTTTTTCTCCTTTACTTTGTTGTACTTAGACCTCTTGGCAATGAAATAATTATGCAGGTGCTGACAGTTCTAGAGCTTGATTCTGAACTATGCCACTTTTGTTGGATAGTTAATTCTGAGAAATTAGTAATGAAAATTTAGGCCTTTCTAGGGAACAGTGTGACCATATAAAAGGCAATGTGCTGTGTTTTGTTTGGAGTTTTATTTTGTTTTGTGTGGGTTAGTGGGGTTGTGTGTCAGGGGAGTTTGGAGGGGGGATTAATTGTTTTCATGGTACAAATGTTCACTTTCCATCAGATTTTTTGAGATATTGAAAATAGCTAACAAACCTACTTTATTATTTTCAAAGGTCCTAGCTAGATTGGGTACTTCTGGGTGACTTAATTCATTGTAAATTGAATTTGCTTTTATATTTTATGTTGTAATCTGGCATTTTTCTAAAGCAGTAAGAGTTTAAAACCATTATAAGCAGCATAATATTTTCCCTTGTCATGGTAGACCATCTTATGATTATTTTTATTCTTGATTATTTGGGTAACCACTCTAGGCTCATTGTGAATAATTAGATTAAACAAGTTCCTCCTCCCTCTCATTTAATATTAGTCTTTATGGCGGCATCTCCCAGATTGATTTTTCTTATGAAAAGAAAAGCTGTATAGAACACCTCTCACTGTACATTATTGTTATGGAAGCTCATTCTGGAGATGTTAAGGCCAAATTATTTTTGGCAAGTGTTTGTGGCACCGGACTCCTGGCCAAAGTATGCATTTTGGAGAAATAAATTAGATGTATCACAAACAATGCAAAATTAATTAGTTTAATTTACAACCTACATTTGTTGCCTTTTTATAAAAGAGATGATGGCCTGAGTCCTAAAACTTATACCTAATTTAATAGTTTCAGTGTGTTAATTACAAAATGAGAAAGATTTGTCAGATTTTATAGGTACTTAATTTAAGGTATGATTTGGAACCTAGGTGGTTGTTTGCTCTTTACTCAAAATTATCCATAGGAAAGCATGGTGAAATATCTGCAGAAATCTAGAATCCTCATTTTAGCCATGAGGTTAATGCACTCCTTCATTATCCCAAGGTTGTGCTAATGTACAGAGATGTGGCCACAAAATGCCCAGCAGAATGTGGAAACTAAACAGCAGGAACCATTTGCAGAATGGGTAATGGCTCCTGAATTGTAGAGAATTGTCTGAATTCATATAGCACCTGCTGCCACAGAAATTAAGTGTAGTGAGTACATCAGATTCTAATTCCTTATCGCATCTTTCAGATCTTCAGAGTTGCCAGCTGGAATCCCCCTACTGCTTTGATTAAGAGCCATAGGCAAAATGCCTGGGGCAGAAAAGGCCATCTGTGAAAAGGTGGTGTTGGGGGAAGCTGAAAATGGGCTCTTTCTGCGCCAGGGATCTTGGTTCTTAAGTTTGATAGGGAGAAAGTGAACCTACAAGAAATTCACCCTGTTCTTAATCTGTCTATAAACTTTACTTCTCTGGTCCTTTGAGGCTGTTTCCCCTTTTAGTCATGTTTAAACAGTTCATACTGCAAATCTGGTCTTAATTTTGCCTTAGGAGTTTATGATATATTAGGAGACATAAGAAGTTATCCAAATAATTGTAATCCTAGGTAGAAAGCAGTTTTTCCCAAGAAGCAGAGGAGGTGATACTAGATGATTACTACTCTGTATCTGTTATAAAAGCTGAAATGTATTTAAAGGAAATTATTTTGTTTGGTTCATCCCTAGTTCGCTTTACATAAAAGCAAAACAGTATATACCACTTTTTGGCTTGTTTTTATCCTACATGGGCCAAAAAGGTCAAAATTACAAGGTTGTGTATAAATCATTATTATCAAAGTAACCATATATAAGGTGTTGGGTACTTATATTTTAAGAAATTTGTAGTACATATTTTAAAGGGGAAAATGATCTTGTCATAAAAGAAAAAGCCTTTGAAATAGAGGCCTCTTGAAAGAGTGCGTGCACATGTACACACAGAGTTTTTACCAAACATTAGCTAGAACCTAGTTGGATTATAGCTCCGAGGCTTGGCAAATAGTTTGGATTCCACTTTCCTCTTGTCCTGTTAAAGTGAATTCATATTTCGTTTCAGTACAGTAAACTGGTATCTGTCTCCTTTCCTGAGAGTCATTGTCTGTGATAGTCTTCATTTTTTCAGGTAAAGCTAAATTAGAACACAAATATTGTATGAAATTATTACATTAGATGTGGCCTAAAGTCATACTATAGACATTAAAAATATATTTCTTTTGTCTGAATATTTACATAATAAATACTCGGCTTACTTATAAGTATCTAAAGTTTTTGAGCCATTAGGACCTGAATGAATAGGACAGATTTGTATCTTAGTGTTCTGGAAGAATAAGATGATTATGCTTTGATATAACTCAAAGTGATTATTCCTGTCTAGAGTATCATGCAAATTGTATGATTTACCACTTTTAAGGGGACAATGTTAGGAATTTGAGTACTTTAAAATAATTGAAAGTTGAGATTTTGGTATAGCAATCAAATATTAAAATTTTAGTTACGATTTTATGAGAATGAGAAATACTTTTTGAAAGAATCCCATACAAGACAAAATAAATGAAGCCCTTCTCTGTGATCTTTGCCTTTCTCTGACTTTAAACTGTCTTAAATATGGCTATCCAAGGTAGCAGTCCTTGGAAAAAACTCACTTTTTATCATTGATAATAATTTGTTGATCTTTAAATGCTAAATACTTATTGCATCATAAGTCCTTTATCTTTCATCAGAAATATATTTTTCTTAGAAACAACTCTCATTTTTCCTACATTCTCTCTCAATTTTTAAATAAAGAACAAACTTTCAACATAAAAATCATGTCCTAAAGAACTGCATGATCTACTTCTTGTTAACCAAAGAAATAAAATATATCTATATAAGAAAATAGACATGGGCCGGGCACGGTGGCTCAAGCCTGTAATCCCAGCACTTTGGGAGGCCGAGGCGGGTGGATCACGAGGTCAAGAGATCGAGACCATCCTGGTCAACGTGGTGAAACCCCGTCTCTACTAAAAATACAAAAAATTAGCTGGGCATGGTGGCGCATGCCTGTAATCCCAGCTACTCAGGAGGCTGAGGCAGGAGAATTGCCTGAACCCAGGAGGCGGAGGTTGCGGTGAGCCGAGATCGCAACATTGCACTCCAATCTGGGTAACAAGAGCGAAACTCTGCCTCAAAAAAAAAAGAAAATAGACATGGACAACTTGTAACATTTAAAAAAATTTTCTATTGGACAATTATATCATAGATGCTAGGAATTTCTGAAGATCGAAAACAATGTAGTCGTGTACCATATAATGACATTTTGGTCAACAGTGGACTGAATATACAACAGTGGTCCCATAGGATTATAATACTGTAATTTTACTCTACCATTTCTATGTTTAGATGCCCACTTACCATTGTGTTACAGTTGCCTATAGTATGCAGTATAGTAACATGCTGTACAGCTTTGTAGCCTAGGAGAAATAGGCTGTATCATCTAGCCTAGGTGCGTAGTAGACTATACCGTCTAGGTTTGTGTAAGTATACTCTATGATGTTTGCACAATAATGAAATCATTTAATGACATACTTCTCAGAATGCATCCCCACTGTTAAGCAATACATGACTGTATTGAATACGTTGAGAATGAAACTCTAATGATTGTTAATACCAAATGTGCAGTGCACTTTTCAGTATATTTAAAATCTAAAAGTGAAAATAATACATTTGGATTCATAAAGTACAGATTTATACTTGGTCTCATGTTCAGAAAACTCATTTTTATTAACTTTACTTCAGCTCAAAAAATTATCCTGTAAATATACATACTGAAACTATAGACTTATTCAAATTAGATTAACATGTTATTGTCTCCATTTTTAACACTGTTTTTTTCTTTATTTCTACATCGAAATACTAACTTTTGTATCCTTTCTAGTAGTGAAAGAGAAAGTTAGAAAAGGTCATAAAATACATTCTTCAGAAGCTTTAATTAAAGGGATTGCCCAGAACTCAACTTCTTGTTGCTATACCCAACTACCTTCAGGGCTACTTTATATGTTCTACAAAGTTGATTTAAAAGGTTCCAACTGTAACCACTTCATTGAAGATGGCAGGAAACAGAATCTCTTTCAAGTTCTGCAGGCTGCTTTTAACCCAAACCATTCTTCTAAGATGACCTTTAGTTGCCTCCTAGCTAGGTCCGGAGAGAAGTATTCTAAGCCTTTGAAATGAGTAGAGCTGGGTTGCATATGAAGAACAGTAAACAAATGTACACTGCTATTTAGACTTGTACTGCTAATGAGATCATGGGTTCAATCCCTATTTGGACCAGTTCTCTTTGTTTTGTTCCACATCAAGGACTGTAACCTACATCCCAGTCATTGATTACAGTGGGGCTCAGACAGAATATGTGGGTGAATCAGTACCAAACCCAAGTTTTAGCATCATTTCAGCATATGAAATGTGCTACATTAAGAATAACCAAAGCAATGTGATCTTAAAATTAGATATGTACAAACCCTTTGAAAGTAGCAAGAAAAACATGCCCTTTCCTTAAAACTGACAAATCTTGAATAGGAAGAAAAGAGTTAAGACAATAAAACACTGGCCCTGGAATCTGGAATGTTGCTTTAACTCCAGGCCAGCGGTGACAAAAGTTATGGTAATGACCTCTGAACAGAGAGACACTGCCATTGAGCAGACTTCTGGTATAGAAAACATGGTACATTCGGGAGCTCTGAATATAGTTCTAGGTGTGCTCCTCAATCAGTTCAGGGTAGATAATGCTTAACAACACTGAGATGTTATTGGAGGTATGGATGAGAAAGTTTGTTGTTGCAGTCCTTCTTTTCACCTTATTTTAAAGAATAAATCAAACATTTTTCTGATTGCCTTTTTAAAATTTTTAAATGGAAGGGAAGGATAAGGGCAGAGCATTATTAGATTACTTCTGATACTTCAGTGCTATAAATTCAACATATAAACTGACAACCTAAACATTGTATAACACAGTTCTTTTTTCTTTCCTATTTTGGTATCTGTTCAATGAAAATAAGATACAACCCAAGTTTTTACACAGTCTGACTAGCAGTATTCCACTTCAAGATCTGAGAGTAGCATTTTTTCAAACTTTCATTGTAAAAAACACCACCACCAAACAAAAACTATCACACAGGCTGGATGAGAAATTTTGTAGATCTTTTTGGTGCTGAACTATGACATGAGTCATATAGATTATAAAATAAAGATAGTTGAAAGTATTGTACAGAACTAAATTTTTAAACTTTATTTGCTGTTAAATTCTGTGAAATTTCAGTTACTTAAACATGCAAAAATATAAAATGTAATGTTTCAGATTGCAAGGTAATATACCATGTAGTGTTTGTAAGATACTCTTGTCTAATATTAACTAGTAGTATTTTGATTTGTACTGTCAGAATTTGTTAAAATCACTTCATTTTAACATGCACTGATGTAGATTAACATTAGTTCTGATTTAAAGAATGGTGAAAAAATCGTACATGTAATATTTTTGCAAGTGTTGGGGACATCGGTACGTTTTGAAAAGAGTAATTTAACTTTTGGGTGCCAGAAAATGGGTTATCTGAAAATCCATTGCCGGCAATTGGCAGGCCTGGTAATAATGGCATAGAGCATTAATCATACACCTTATTAATGGTGAAGTGAATAATTTTGAAATAAAGTTTTAAGGAAAAAAGAGATTACCCAAAACTTAGCTATTTCATGAATAGTTAATAATAATTATAATAATAATTGCTTTGAATCTAAAAGAAAAAAGAGTATTTTTAGATGTTAATTTCTCTTCACGAGTTCTCTGAAAAATGTCATTGTGACATTAGAGAAAAGGTCTTTGGAGCTGCAGTAGAACTAACAACACAGATTGGACTTCAGCAGGCCTGAAAACGGTATGGTCAAAAAGGGAGATTTCTTTCTGCCTCTAATAAAGTACAGTGACTAGGAATAAGAGTCATCTCAGATAATACTGGATTTCAGCTGAAGCAACTCTTAAATATTTCAGTGGTAAAAGAATGACTATGTTAAATTCATGGATATGTAAATACATGTTATAAAATGTAATTGTTCTTTTTAAAAGTACATTTTTTTTTAAAAAAAAGGCTACATTTTAAAGTTGTCATCTATTGTGTATTGAAGTGTTTCTGTGCCTTACACATCAGCTCACTAAGGTGTGGTAGCTATTGTCTAAGAATATGTACTCTTTCATACTGTTGCAGCTTCCTCTTCATGGGCTTTATTAATTGCCCAGAGCAGCACATCTACCCCATTAGCCAAAATGGCACAAACATACCCATTGGCATGATTGAACTCTCCTCAGTTAGTGTCAATCCTTATATCTGAGATAAGAAGCTTTCCTGCGTCTACCTTTCTCACCTAGAGTAAAAGACAAAGTATTTTAAAAACATATATTTCACTCAGAGTAAAGTTAATGTTCTGCAATGAATGCCACCGTGCTCGGCTTGCCCCTCTCTCCTCATCTCCCACTCCCTCTTCCCACCTCCATTCATTCTCTTGGGCTTAGCCAGGCTGGTTTCCTTGTTTTTATTTGAACACACCAAGCATGGTCCCTCCCTAGGGCCTTTGCACTTGGATTTTCTTTACTTGCAACAGTTTTCTACTAGATAGACATGTAGCTTGGCTTCCTTACTCTCTTCAGGTCTCTATTCAAATAATGCCATTGTCAGTGACACCTATGTAAAATAGCAAGGCCTGCATTTGATATCTGGCTCTCCCTGCCCCTTTACCCTGCTTCATTTTTCTTCATAGCACTTATCACCACCTGGCATACTGTAAATTTACTTGGACATATGTGAGTCTTTCTTAGTGCAAATGTAAATTCCATGAGGGCAGGGACTACTGTAATATTCCCCAAGGCCTACACCAGTGCATGGTTCATAGTAGGCATTCAGGAAATATTAGTTGAATAAATATGTCTTATTTTTATCATCATTTAGAAATAGTGGATTGTAAATTATAATCCTTTGTCTTATTACTTTACCTAGATGTGAAGTTATCTGGTCTTTTTGTGGCTGGTTTCTTACAGTTTTCATTGAGTGCATATTGAATGCATTTTTTTTGTGTGTGTGAGTGGTTTGACATTAAAATTCCCTTTTAAAACTCATTTTATCATGAACACTTTTAAATACTCACAAAAATAGACTATTATAACGATGCAGTCATTTTTATAACAGTGATTTTTTTTCTCTTTTCTTTTTGTGGGGAACAGAGTCTCACTATGTTACCCACGCTGGTCATGAACTCCTGGGCTCAAACAATCCTCTCGTCCCTGCTTCCCTAAGTATTGGGATTATAGGAATGAGCCACCATGCCTGGCTGCTTTTTCATTTTACATATTTTTGTTTGATACTTGTTTTCTAAGTACAGAGGCAGTATGAGGTTGTAGAAAGAGCATGGGCTTTTAAGGTAGCTATATCTGGGTTCTAGTTTTGAATCCAATTCTTAGCTTTGTGACCCAAGGGAAGCTACTGAATTTCTACTGTGTCTTGGTTTTCTCATCTGTAAAATAGGTATAATTCTCAACTGATAAGTTTGTTGTGAGGATTAGGATATATATATATATGAAGTATCTTATACATACTAGGTATGTAGTAAATATTTATATGGTAGTACATGTATAGTAAATATTTATATTTCTACTTCAGGAAGAAATTAAGTAGTAAGAATGGCCAAGAAATGAAATTTTAAATATATTTATAGCAATTTCAATGTTTCTTTTTCTTTTGGACATATGTAGGTAGGCAAGAATTTTCATAATATGACAAGAAACAAGAATCATCAGCAAATAAATCAGTGACCTCATGATTAGTCACCATCACATTTCTGTTTATGTAATTATTTAAAAAATACACACGTATATGTAACTGACCATTGAGCAAAATGCTATGAGTATATTTCTGTTGCTTCTGCCCCACAGATACTCTTGAGTCCACCCTATCCTCTCCAGCCTCACTGCCAGTGTCTTTGTCTGGGTTCTTATTCTGGCTCACTGGTTTCCCTGCTTCCCTTTGAAGCCATTCTACACCAATCACAAGAATCATCTTTGTTGACACAAATTTGTCTCACTCTCCTGCTCGAAAGAGTGCCTGTTATTCCTCATCACCAGAGAGGAAAACCCATTTTTATTAGGAAGCATAGCACTTGAGGACCTAACCTCATGCTTCAGCCATGCACAATTATTCACCACTTCCCAAGTATATTCTTTCATGTCTCTCTGGCTTCAAACATTTTTTTCTTTGCCTCTCCCCATTTCTACCCAGTCAACTCCTACTCATTCTTCAAGACTCAGCTTGCTCATTACTTCCTCTGTGAAATTTCCTTGACACTCCCCAGGAAAATTGGTCAGTCTCTGAGTTCACATGGCACTTAGTTCAGACCTCTATTATAATACTTAACACTTGATTATAATTATTAATTTTATGTTTGTCTCTCCCTTTTGAAATTGTGTTCCACAGTAGTTTACCAAGCAACATCAAAGCAAATTAACAAAAACCGGTCTCATTGCTTTGTAGCAACTTTACTTGATCCTGATAACTTTCCTTTCTGTCTGCATATGTTAGCTTACATTTGTCACCTTTTCTTGCTGCCAGCATACTTGAGCCAGTAAGAGTTGCCAATGCTGATTGATAGTGCAAAGGGAGGTTTAAGGCCACTTGGAGTCAGACTGAACCAGAGGACAAGGATCCTTATACAGAACACTTTAGAAAGCAAATTGACGTGAGGTTGATCTCATTATAAGTAATTGAAGATGCACTATGTGAATTGATTCTTGCCATGGAACCACAGAGCTAGAAGAGATTATTTTTAAGTCATCTAGTCTAACCCCTATCAGATACTTTAATCTCTCTTAAAAATTTCCTGAGTAATTGGCATGTAGCTTCTATCTGAACATCTCTGTAGACTTGGAAGTCACTACCAGGTAAGTAGCCCATTTCATTTTCAAGCACCTCAAAACTCTACTGCCGTAACTCCAGTCACCATGAAGTACCAGAAGTCAAAGATTGCCTGCAGTTAGTACTTTATTCTTGATAGAAAGCTGCATTAACCAGCAGTGGTTAAACTTAACCCTCTGAGTAATATCTGAGTCTTTAGGAGTTTAGGAGTGGTAAGATGCACAGCTTTACAATTGAGTCCCATCCACCCACCCATTACAAATTTTAATTCTTCCCTTATAATTGAAACCTTTGAAACTAATGCTGCCACAACTTCTCTCACAGTCTTCCTTAGACTTCTGGAGTTGGCTGGACCCTAGAGCCCAGAGATTCCAGGATCCTAGCTGGAATCTCTGGGCTCTGGGCTCTAGGGTCCAGCCAACTACAGAAGTTATCTGGTGCTAGTTATTTTAGTGATCCCAACAGTGACACTGAGTTGGAACTAGAATTCGAACACAGGTCTCCTGACATTGCCTTGGACTATCAATACAAATTCCAGAATAAAAAGTACCCATATTATATGTGACTTGATGCTTAAAAAGTGAAAACGTACCCATAAAAGTATCTGAGTTTGTTAATTTTAGTTAAGAAGCATATAATTTCAAGGAACCCTGTAATAATCATTTTGTAATGTAAAGATTTACTCTCGAGTTATCTGCCTTGTGTCAAGTTTAGGCATACATCCATAAAATAAAGAATACCCTTAGAACTATTCGACTTCAACCAAAACTGCAAGAGTAACAGAATATCTGTATGAGAGAAACTCAGAACAAAACCTTAAGTTTATTATCTTAGATTTCACTTTTCTTTAAACATGCCTCTACTTGTTATATGTTCCAATCATACTTGTAACTTGTTTTGTGTGTGTGTGCTGGAACTCTCATAAGGATTTTATGTAAGTTACTTCACCTAATATTTCTAACAACCATGTGAAGTTGAAAATATTTTACTTATATTGCAGTTAGGGAAAACCAGGGCTTAGATGGTTAAGTAATTTGCTGAATGACAGCTAATGCATAACCTCATTCTATCTAACTTCAAAGCCTGTGCTGCCAACCACTGTGTGATTCTGTTCCCTTCCAATAATATCACTCCCCCTTCCCTGGTGAAAGCTTCTTTTGGACATTTGTTTCTCTGACTTAAAATGTATTCATACCCTGATGTCCACTTACAGAAAAAAACAATCACTGAATAACCTTTCTCTTCATTAGGGATCTCAGTTTCTTAACTCAGTTAAATCTCCCTTATATTCCTAGTCCATTAATTCTAGTCTCAACTTCTCTTGGATTCCCTTTCCTTTCAGAATCTTGAGGCAGTGTCTCCCTCAATAAGCCATTTTTCTTCACAGCTATCCTCCCAGTTCAGTTTGGTATTCTGAACTTCCATAGTCCCATCAGAATTTATCACCTTCTCAGGGATACATACCCCCCAAACTTTGATTTCTTTCTAAATTTGATCTTAGCCAAAAGGCCAAGAAGTGATTAATTTCTTTCTGTACAACATTTGCACTTAATATCAGTAAATTTACATGGAATACTAGTTTAGCCCTTAGATTCTAGCCAGACACAACTCTCTGAAATCCACTGCCTACTAGAGAGCTTCAAGGGAAGGATTCACCATAAAAGAACTGTGAATAAAAATCCTGACTCTGCTCTTCTCTTCATTCAACTGGCTGAAAGGGAGACATCATTGAGGAGTTAAGAAGTGAGTCCTTTCCTTAGAAAGTATAATTAAGGAAACAAATTCCAAGTTTCTAAGTAATTAAGACCAAATATATTGCCTTAGTTTTCATTTTTGCAATTTGAAGTTCCTTAGGGGCAGTTTTTGATAGAACATATTATCATAAAACAGTTACATAAATGGAGCACAAATATATCCATGACTGATATCAGGAAGGATTGAAAGTATATAAGAATAATCATGGACTGTGTCCATCTTATCAAACTTAGATTTCTTACAATAGTAAAGTTCAAAAAAATAAAGTCATCGTTTTCTTTTTTTTTTTTTTTGAGACAGGATCTTGCTCTATCAACCAAGATGGAGTGCAGTGGTGCAATCACAGCTCATTGCAGTCTTGACCTCCCGGGTTCAAGCAATTCTCTCACCTTAGCCACCCAGATATCTGGTACTCTAGGTGCGGACCACTATACCCAGCAAAATTTTCATGATTTTTGTAGGGACATTGTTTCGCCATATTGCCCAGGTTGGTCTGAAATTCCTAGGCTCAAGTGATCTTCCCACCTCGGCCTCAAAAAGTGATGTGACTTTAGATGTGAGCCACTGCTGTCAGCGTCAGATTGTACTGTAGCTGGGATTTGAGGATCTGAGTATTTGAATGGCAAAGATTTTTAAAATGTACTTTCTATTGTATTCAAGTATTTTATGATGCATTCTTTTAAAATTTTGTGGCAAACAGTAATGAAAACTTTAGAGTCACAGGCATCATTCAATACCTTATGTTTTACTCCTGATCCATTTAAAAACCTTTCTTTGTCTTAAACAAGTATTACTGGAAACCTGTTATCAGGATAGGTATTTTTAAATTTGACAGTGAAAATACTTTTCAAACTTGTTTTCATATAGTGTCTGTTAAAATAATAAAACTAATAACTAATAGCAGGGTTGGTTGGGACATTGTCCATGTCACACGTGTTTCTTTTTTGGGGGGAAGAGGTGAGACAGGGTTTCACTCCTGTCGCCCAGGCTGGAGTGTGATGGAGCCATCTGGGCTCACTGCAACCTCTGCCTTCAAGGCTCAAATGATTCTCCCACCTCAGCCACCCAAGTAGGTGGGATTACAGGCACAAGCAAACCTGGCTAATTTTTGTATTTTTTGTAGAGACAGGGTTTCACCGTGTTGAACTCCTGGGCTCAAGTGATCCACCCACCTTGGCCTGCCAACATGCTGGGATTACAGGTACAAGCCACCACACCTGGCCAATTTTTGTGTTTTTTGGAGAGTTGGGGTTTCACCATGTTGCCCAAAGTGGTCTCAAACTCCTGGACTCAAGCTATCCACCTGGCTTGGCCTTCCAAAGTGCTGGGATTACAGGAGTGAGCATTCATGCCCAGCCCATGTCACATGTCTCTTAATAGGTTTTAAAAGGATTTTGCCACAATAAGAAGTTTTTATTTCACATATTCAAGTCCCACATACCTGGCATGGCAAAATGACAAATTAATGATGTAGTTGAAGAGAAACCAGCAAAGGGCTATACATGCTAGCCCAGAAATTGGTAACATTTTTAGACTTTGGGATATCAGTGAGGCTGCACAGTGTCTTTAAGTGCCATTTTTGTCATAAGCCAGAGAGGTAGGAGGAAAGAGTAATGGGACATGGTAAAGCAGAAATTCTGCTGAGTTAGAATGTTAGAGTTGATTGTTGCGATTCTGTTTCTTGCTTAAAGTGTAGCCCATTTTAAGTTCAAGACTAAGGAAACCTTCCAGAAAATTAAAAATGTTCAAAGCAAATATACTAGTAAATGCTCATGGTTCTACACTTTTGTACTGTAAATTTCTTCTGTTTCCCAAAAGACTCACCCAATGATGTCTCCTAACTTCCCAGAGTTACTGTTTCTTCCCTTGTATGTTCATAACACATTACTGGTACCTCTGTTACAGCACTTGCTTTATCTTGCCTTGCAGTGTAGTTTCTAACATGATTGTCTTTCCTACTTAGATTGGTAGTCCCTTGAGGACCTGGACTATATTTTTCACATCTTGGCATCCCCTAAGTAGCTATGAGGGATTAGGCTTAGAGCAAAATAAATGTTTGAATAAGAGAGTCATTTCCTCTAGCATACTGAAGTATTTGTTTACTAGCTGAGTAAGATAATTAAAGAAAGTGTTAGGAGCCACAGCCTATGCAAAGGAAGTGAGAAATGAAGATTAAAGCATCTCTGAAAGTGTAAGTCATAGGAAAATAACATTAATTTGCAAAGGTGATTTACTTTTACTTTTAGGAATAGTGAGATGTATTGGCATTTTATTTTCTATTTATAGTTTTAAATCAAGGAAATTGTAACTCACTTGTTTTATAACTGGATCAGTTTTCATTTAATAAAGGATAGGAACACTCAGTTCTTATGAGATATTTAGATATTCTAGTCACAGCTATTAAGTTGTGCTACTATAAAAAAATGAAACAATTGAAATATAAATTTAAGATGTGCTCCCATGGAATAATCTATATATACTAATTGTAGAAATGAGATGAGAAATGGAAATAGCCTGGAAAAAAGAAATGGGGATGCTATTTAACATCCTGTATATTACCTCTAGCAGACAATTGCAACTTACAATCACTTTATAAGAAGAGGTGCCATGAGGGCTGCTTACTGGAATTGTTTTATGAAGGACATTTTATTCACAGTAGCACTACTGTCCATATATTATTTTTAAGTCCCTGCAAGAGAGAGATGGACATTTCTGTGAAGTTTTGTTTGTAGTTCCTGGACCTACAAAGGTTGAGTGAGTGGGTGATTGCTTTTCACAAATGATATGATCTTTCTGTGACAGCTGAAAACTTTGGGAGGACCGGTGTTTCAGGTGAGCAATCCTAGGTCATAGCTTCACATCCTGCCATTTATTAATATCTAGTTAACAATGCTTGATTCTGCTAATGCATGAAACCACCTAGAGATGCTGTGTTGATTAAAAAAATAAAACTTGCATTCAACAAACAAAACAGTACCTCATCTCTTTTTCACAAAGAAGATTTGGGTTAGGGATTGGAACATTTTGTATTTTAAAAGTCCTTTTGAGATGTGTCTTCTAAGGGCTTTTGTCTGCTATCATTAACTGTGGGAATATTCACTCCTGAATGGATCCCACCCTATGCTGAGTCCAGCTTCCCTTGTCATTCCCCCTGCAATAAATACCATACAATAAGTGTCTATGTAACAAATAAACAGTTTGGAGGTTAAATGGAATGCTCAATATAATAAAGCTCCCTTGCAGTAGGGAGAAAAGTCCTTTTGATATGCATTTGATAGGAATGTGTTAATTTCAACAAAACATCTGGTATAAAAGAGTTGTGAATGCAGGACATTTGAGGGGGTTACAGAAGGAGAAGGGATTTACTGTGCTTAACAATTGCCAGTAGTCAGGCCACTTCCAAGTTGTGATTTTGTCAGACTTGGAAATTAAGTGGGATCACATCTACTCAGCCCTTCAGTGGGAAAGGATCCAAAACCAGCTGCAGCATGGAGCAGTGACTGATTCAGATCTAATGTGCTGTATCCAGTATCTCTTAGCTAGGTTTCATTAATATGCGTAATATTGCCCTCTTTATATTCTGGATTTAAAAAAATATATGACCTTTGTCATTTATTGGTTGAACTTGTACAGCTGAATCTACTGTAAAAGGTCTTTTTTCACTGGCATGATTCACTGTTACTACAGATTTCAGTGTTCTTGCTGTTCTACATAAGGTAATTCAGACTTACAATAGTTACTATCATTTCAAAGCTTGATTGAAAGATGCATTCAGTGTTTTCTCTAAATATGTAGCAGTTAAAACAACACAGCTGTGGTTAAATACATAATTTATTATAAATCCTGACAGTCTTCCTTCTCAATTATATCAGGCTGACATAATAGTCAGTTCAATTCCACATTTATCGAGCACTTAACTCTGACCATGGTACTATATTAGGTACTATGGAGCTACAAAGATCAACAATACATGATATCTGTGCCCAAGAGCTTGTAGTCTTTTAAGGGAAATTGGCATGTGCACAAAAGAACTATAAGGAAGAATGTAATACATGTTGCATTAAATGTAGAAACGATGCTACTGGACATGGGAGAAATTAGCTCTGGTTGGATAGATTGGGGAAGGTTTTGCCAACTAACTGATGTGTAAGCTGAACCTCTATGGACATACACAACTCAATTTCAACATTCAGAAGTGGAGATATGGATTATGCATCCAAAATACTTCCTGAGCCAAATATGAGGAGACAGAGAAATATATATGAAGAGAGAAATATATACAAGCAGCCCGAGTCACATCCCTGACTTGGGCTGCTTACATTGATATATAGGATGGAATAGAAAGGATAGAGATTAGAGACCAGAGAGTTATGAAGCTAATTTTAAATATTCCAAATGAAAGATGCTACAGGCCTGAATTAGGTTAGTAACAGGAGGGATATAAAGAGACATATAACAGAGATAAGGTAGTAATTGAACAAGATGAGACTATATGTGTAAAGTAAGCTAAAGGGAAGACTTGAAGATGGCTCCAAAGGTTCCTTCTTAGATGATGGGGACAGGGGGAGGATGACAAGATGAAAAGTGATAGGCAACACAGGATAAGGAACACATTTGACACATTGTAAGTCATTTTTAATGTGAAAGTAATTTTGAATTAATTCTAGCTTATCTTTTTTCTGAATTTGAATGTTCAAGATTTTTTTAAATTAAGAATTTATTGAAAATTGTTTGCATTCAGGATATGGTAGTGACAGTGAAATAGAGTAATATACTATTATATATATTATCTTATTCAATATTTTATTTAAAATTATAATAAAATAATGGGAAAAGACCCTTGATATTATTATTTTCTCTTAGGCCATGCCACAAAGCAAAGCTTAGAAAATACAGCTGAACCTTTAAAGTTCTTCTTTCTGACCAAAAATACATTTTGTGGATGAGAAATCTATAAAGAAATAAATGTTTGTAAACATTGGATTGTTGTTATGGAATTTAAATATCTGTTCTTATTGCCTAAGAACGGCTGGATTTCAAGGCTGAACTAAAATAGATTCCAGGCATCTTTAAAGGTAAACAGCACATCTGTTGATTTGTCTAGTACAATGGAATCTGACTGAATTTTTCGATTATGATAAAAGTGAGCATCTTCCATCTATTTAACAATATTTTTGGGAATCGCTTCTCCTTTGGGGAATTTTCCAGATGTTTTGTGAATATGATTTTAATTTACAAGAGTTGTTTTTATATTGTAGCTGAGTGATGTTCTAACTATGAAACTCTCAGATTGGTGTAACTGTATCCAAAGTGTCCTCTGCAATGTGTGTAGGAATGCCCTGTGACACCTTGGCTTCTTTGACTTGCCTAGACTCTCAAAGCTAGATGATGGGGTAAGTTTCCTGGAGGCAAAGAGTCCAGTTTTCATTGGAGTAATTAATATTAACAAAGGAATTAACATTTCCAGCTATCTTCTGGGGTCACTCAGTTTTGAGCAACGTTCGTATAGTGCAGTGAAAACAGCTAGAACCACAAAATAATTTAGATGGTTCCTTTGGTACAGATGTTGACTTGTATTTTCTGAAGGGAAAAGAAGCCCTGAAATTCAGTGAAAATGACAGGGTGGTTGCTATTGTACACATTATTAAAAAGAACCATTTCAAGGCTGGGCGTGGTGGCTCAAGCCTGTAATCCCAGCACTTTGGGAGGCCGAGGCGGGTGGATCACGAGGTCAAGAGATCGAAACCCCGTCTCTACTAAAAATACAAAAAATTAGCTGGACGTGGTGGCGCGTGCCTGTAATCCCAGGTACTCAGGAGGCTGAGGCAGGAGAATTGCCTGAACCCAGGAGGCAGAGGTTGCGGTGAGCCGAGATCGCGCCATTGCACTCCAGCCTGGGTAACGAGTGAAACTCCGTCTCAAAAAAAAAAAAAAAAAGAACCATTTCAAATAACAGATTGTAAACATGTATTTTAATGCTAATATGTTGTAATTGCCTAGCATTGAATAGTGAAGCAATTTCAGATAAGTGTCCAAATTGTTTTGACTACATTTATTTCTTAGTATTTATTTAGAAAATTAGTAGTCAGTGCTTAGTTTTATCCAGGTATAGATTATGGCTTATATAACGTTCTATAGAAAAATGTTACCAAACTGGAAAAACTCAGAGCTGCCTCCCTCTGCTGCAGCAGTTGGTTTGTGCCCTGTGTATGCTGACTACCATAAGTATTTGCCCAAGCCAAGCCATAATTTAAAAAGCAAAATTCTCATTTAAAGAGTCACAAGTTTAGGATGTCAAGTTGTAGATGAGTTTGGACTTGTGGGCCCTCTTGTTACTCTTAATTAACATTGATGATACAGAGATGACAAAGATGATTAACCCAGCATACAAAGAGACTTAACATCTTAAAAGAGAGGAGACTTTTTTGGTGACTTTCTTGCCCAAAACTGTTTTGGAGATTTTTTTTTCCTTGTGAAACTTACTGGCTAGCACTTCACTTTTGTTGGAACATTGGCCTATGATTATTTTATTCAGTATTCTTGCATAGGCCTTTGAAAGGATATCTATCAATTTTAGTGTACCAAATTTTCTTAAGAAAACACATTTGGTAGTTCTGATGTTTTGAAGGTTTCTATAGAAACAAGAAATCTTGGAGCCATTTTTAATGTTATTGCTCTGATTTACCATTCTGTATATGAAAAGAAGGAGTATTAGCACCTCAAACCAAGCAAAATTTGTACAGCACCCATGATGTGCTAGTTTTGTGTGTCTTATGCTTAAGGGAAACCTGTACAAATCCAGGAGCTTACAATATAATTAGAGTAGTTAGGCTTTCTTTGTGACAAGGTAGCTAAGACTCCTAGGCAGTGAGCCATGCTTGTAGAGGGAGTGGTTGTGGAGAGCTGGAAGACTGCCCTGTGCTAGTGAAGTTAAAGCCAGTACGGATGTGTGAGGAGTAACAACCTCCAGGAATGCTTCCTTTGAACAGTGATGCTACTTTGGTGAGTTTGCATTTGATATTTATTTCATAATGACTGTATGTTTAGTACATAACTTACAGGTTTCCAAAGAAGTTCAGTTGTTGCTTTGGGTTTGTATTATGTTTGCTTTTTTGGGTAGGTCTATAATCTCAGGGGCATAAATCTTTTTTTCCTTCCCCCTATTTTACAGCTAAATGTACCCACAAGGTAGTGTGACTCTCTTAAGTCAGACAGTAAGCAAGGAATCAAACTATGTAAACAGGCTTCTGCTATATTTCCTTATTATTGTTATTGTACTTTCAGTTCTGGGATACATGTACAGAACACGCAGGTTTGTTACATAGGAATACACGTGCCATGGTGGTTTGTTGCACCCATCAACCTGTCAACTACATTAGATATTTCTCCTAATGCTATCCCACCTCTAGTTCCCCACTCCCCAACAGGCCCTGGTGTGTGATGTTCCCCTCCCTGTGTCCATGTGTTATCATTGTTCAACTCCCACTTATGAGTATGTCTTATGCTTAAGAGAAACCTGTACAAATCCAGGAGCTTACAATATAATTAGTTAGGCTCTATTTGTGACAAGGTAACTAAGACTCCTAGGCAGTGAGGCATGCTCACAGAGGGAGTGGTTGTGTAGAGCTGGAAGACCAAACACTTATGCAGTGTTTGGTTTTCTGTTCCTGTGTTAGTTTGCTGAGAATGATGGTTTCCAGCTTCATTCATGTCTCTTCAAAGGACATGAACTCATCCTTTTTTATGGCTGCATAGTATTCCATGGTGTATATGTGCTAAATTTTCTTTATCTATGTTATCACTGATGGACATTTGTTGAATAGGAGTGGTGACAGGGCATCTTTGTCTTGTGCCGGGTTTCAAAGGGAATGCTTCCAGCTTTTGCCCATTCAGTATGATATTGGCAGTGGGTATGTCATAGTTCTTATTGTTTTGAGTTACATTCCATCAATACCGAGCTTATTGAGAGTTTTTAGCATGAAGGGGTGTTGAATTTTATCAAAGGCCTTTTCTGCATCTATTGAGATAATCATGTGGTTTTTGTCATTGGTTCTGTTTATGTGATGGAATAAGTTTGTTGATTTGTGTATGTTGAACCAGCCTTGCATCCCAGGGATGAAGCTGACTTGGTTGTGGTAGATAAGCTTTTGATATGCTGCTGGATTCAGTTTGCCAGTATTATATTGAGGATTTTCACATCAATATTCATCAGGGATATTGGCCTGAAGTTTTCTCTTGTTCTGTCTCTGCCAGGTTTTGGTATCAGGATGATGCTGGCCTCATACAATGAGTTAGGGAGGAGTCCCTCTTTTTCTATTATTCAGAATAAGTTTCAGAAGGAATGGCATCAACTCCTCTTTGTACCTCTGGTAGAATTCAGCTGTGAATCCGTCTGGTCCTGGGCTTTTTTTGGTTGGTAGGCTATTAATTACTGCCTCAATTTCAGAACTTGTTATTGATCTATTCAGGGATTTGACTTCTTCCTGGTTTAGTCTTGGGAGGATGTATTTATCCAGGAAATGTATCAATTTCTTCTAGATTTTCTAGTTTATTTGCATAGAGGTGTTTATATTATTCTCTTATGGTAGTTTGTATTTCTGTGGGATCAGTGGTTATCTTCTCTTTATCATTTTTTACTTTGTCTATTTGATTCTTCTCTCTTTTCTTCTTTATTAGTCTAACAGTCTATCTATTTTGTTAATCTTTTCAGTGAACCAGCTCCTGAATTCATTGATCTTTTTTGAAGGTTTTTTTCATGTTTCAGTCTCATTCAGTTCTGCTCTAATCATAGTTATTTCTTGTCTTCTGCTAGGTTTTGAATTTGTTTGCTCTTGCTTCTCTAGTTCTTTTAATTGTGATGTTAGGGTGTCAATTTTAGATATTTCCTGCTTTCTCCTGTGGGCATTTAGTGCTATAAATTTCCCTTTAAACATTGCTTTAGCTGCATCCCAGAGATTCTGGTATGTTATGTCTTTGTTCTTATTGATTTCAAAGAACTTATTTATTTCTGTCATAATTTTGTTATTTACCCAGTAGTCATTCAAGAGCAGGTTGTTTAGTTTTCATGTAGTTCAGTTTTGAGTGAGTTTCTTAATCCTGAGTTCTAATTAGATTGCACTGTGGTCTGAGAGGCTGTTCGTTATGATTTCTGTTCTTCTGCATTTTCTGAGGAGTGTTTTACTTCCAATTATGTGGTGAGTTTTATAATAAGTGCAATGTACTGCTGAGAAGAATGTATATTCTGTGAATTTGGGATGAGAGTTCTGTAGATGTCTATTAGGTTTGCTTTGTCCAGAGCTGAGTCCAAGTCCTGAATATCCTTGTTAATTTTCTATCTCATCTATCTGTCTAATTTTGACAGTGGGATGTTAAAGTCTCCCACTATTATTGTGTGGGAGTCTCAGTCTCTTTGTAGGTCTCTAAGAACTTGCTTTATGAATCTGGGTGCTCTTGTAGTGAGTGCATATATATTTAGGATAGTTAGCTCTTCTTGTTGCATTGACGCCTTTACCATTATATAATACCCTTCTTTGTCTCAGAGACTAGGATTGCGAATCCTGCTTCTTTTTTGCTTTCCATTTGCTTGGTTAATCTTCCTCCATCCCTTTATTTTGAGCCTTTGTATGTCTTTGCACGTGAGATGGATCTCCTGTATACAGCACATGGATGGGTCTTGACTCTTTATCCAATTTGCTAGTCTTTGTGTCTTTTTAATTGGGGCATTTAGCCCATTTACATTTAAGGTTAATATTGTTATGTGTGAATTTGATCCTGTTATTGTGATTACTAGTCAGTTACTTTGCCCATTAGTTGATGCAGTTTCTTCAGAGCATCAATGGTCTTTACAATTTGGCATATTTTTGCAGTGGCTAGTACCAGTTTTTCCTTTCCATATTTAGTGCTTCCTTCAGGAACTCCTGTAAGGCAGGCTTGGTGGTGACAAAATCTCTCAGCATTTGCTTGTTTGTAAAGGATTTTATTTCTTCTTTGCTTATGAAGCTTAGTTTGGCTGGATGTGAAATTCTGGGTTGAAAATTCTTTTCTTTAAGAGTGTTGAATATTGCCCCCCACACTCTTCTGGCTTGCAGGGTGTATATAGAGAGATCTGCTGTTAGTCTGATGGGCTTCCCTTTGTGGGTAACCTGACCTTTCTCTCTGGCTGCCCTTAACATTTTTTTCTGTCATTTCAACCTTCCTGGTTGAAATGGAGGTTTCTGGAGGTCCACTCCAGACACTGTCTGCCTGGGTATCACCAGTGAAGGCTGCAGAACATCAAAGATTGCTGCCTGTTCCTTCTTCTAGAATCTGACAATTCTGTGGCTTGGAGTTGCTCTTCTTGAGGAGTATCTTTGTGGTGGTCTCTGTATTTCCTGAATTTGAATGCTGGCCTGTCTTGCTAGGTTAGGGAAGTTCTCCTGGACAACATCCTGAAGTGCATTCTCCAACTTGGTTCCATTCTCCCTGTCACTTTCAGGTACATCAATCAAAGGTCGGTTTGGTCTTTTCACATAGTGTCATATTTCTTGGAGGCTCTGTTCATTCCTTTTCATTCTTATTTCTCTAATCTTGTCTTCACACTTTATTTCATTAAGTTGATGTTCAGTTTCTGATATCTTTTCTTCTAGTTGATTGATTTGGCTATTGATACTTGTGTATGCTTCACAAGATTCTCGTGCTGTGTTTTTCAGCTTCATGAGTTCATTTATGTTTTTGTCTAAACTGGTTATTCTAATTAGCAGTTCCTCTAACCTTTTTTTCATGGTTCTTAATTTCCTTGCATTGGATTAGAACATGCTCCTTTAGCTCGGAGATTTGTTATTACCCACCCTCCGAAGCCTACTTCAGTCAATTTGTCAAACTCATTCTTGAGAAGTTGTGATCCTTTCAAGGAGAACAGGCATTCTGGTGTTTGGAATTTTCAGCCTTTTTGTGCTGGTTTTTCCTCATCTTCGTGGATTAATCTTCCTTTGGTCTTTGATGCTGGTGACCTTCTGATGGGGTATCTTTTTTTTTTTTTTTTGAGATGGAGTTTCATTCTTGTTACCCAGGCTGGAGTGCGATGGCGCGATCTTGGTTCACCGCAACCTCCTCCTCCTGGGTTCAGGCAATTCTCCTGCCTCAGCCTCCTGAGTAGCTGGGATTACAGGCATGCACCACCATGCCCGGCTAATTTTTTGTATTTTTAGTAGAGATGGGGTTTCACAATGTTGACCAGGATGGTCTCGATCTCTTGACCTTGTGATCCACCTGCCTCGGCCTCCCAAAGTGCTAGGATTACAGGCATGAGCCACCACGCCTGGCCCTGATGGACATCCTTTTGTTGATGTTGATGCTGTTCCTTTTTGTTTGTTAGTTTTCCTTCTAGCAGTCAGTCCCCTCTGCTGCAGGTCTGCTGGAGGTTGCTGGAGGTCCACTCCAGACACTTGTCTGCCTGGGTATCACCAGTGAAGACTGCAGAACATCAAAGATTGCTGCCTGTTCCTTCTTCTAGAAGCTTTGTACCAGAGGGGCACCCAGTAGATGCCAGCTGGAGCTCTCCTATATGAGGTATCTGTTGACCCCTGCTGGGAGATGTCTCCTCAGGGACCCACTTGAGGAGGCAGTCTGTCCCATAGCAGTGCTCGAGCACTGTGCTGGGAGATCCACTGCTCTCTTCAGAGCCAGCAGCAGAAACGTTTTAAGTCTGCTGAAGCTGCACCCACAGCCACCCCTTTTCCCAGGTGCTCTGTCCCAGGGAGATGGGTGTTTTATCTATAAGCCCCTGACTGGGGCTGGTGCCTTTCTTTCAGAGATGCCCTGCCCAGAGAGGAGGAATCTAGAGAGGCTGTCTGGCTACAGAGACTTTGAGGAGCTGCAGTGGGCTTCACCCAGTTTGAACTTCCTGGAGGCTTTGTTTACACTGTGAGGGGAAAACCACCTACTGAGCTTGAGCTATATTTCTGATTCATTTATTAGTAACTGACTGTAAGATTTATACTTAGAAATCTGAGTGTGACAAAGACTGTAGGAGAGTATCTAGCAACATCAATGTGGAAGTAAAAGCTCTCAAATTCACAATAATTGCAGGAAGCCCGGTGTACTATAAAGAATGAATGAAATATTTATTTTAAAAATAGTTTTGCTTGTTTCCGTGACGCTGATTTGCTTTAGTGTCACCAGTAACTCAAAATGGGCTAATGGTGTGTTACCAAGTAGAAGTCCTCCAGAGACCTGCTTTTTAACATATTACACAAAAGATTTGCAATTATGATGTTACAGTGCCTGTAGATGGTTAATTCCTGAGTCCTTGAAATAATTTGTTCTCTTTAAGCAAGTCCTGTACTTCCCTTACAACCTTGATTATAAAGTTGATTTGCTTAGCAGACCCTTCTTTTTCAAACTTGCTAAGGAAAACTTTCAGTTTAGGTATGTTTGAATTAACACAAATTTTGAAATAGAATTCAAATTAATGAGGTTTTATTTTGTTATGAAAAGTTTGTTTTCCATCAGTGATAATTATTTCCAGGAAAGTTAAGTCTACAGAAAGCATTCTCTCAGTTTCCTTAATGTTGCTTACCAAAGTTTAAGAAGTGGTTTTTAGTTACATTGGGGCGAGAGTGAAGACATGGTAGTGGCAAAGGAAAATGAGGTGCTATAACCTGGTCTCTCAGATTTGTGGAGCAGGCTTTGAGCACCATTCTAAACTAATATTATTCCATGTAAATGGCAAACCAGACCTTGGAATTTTAAAGTCTAATGTGATTGAGAGAATGCGTGCTGGTGCATAGTAATATTTTAACCCCTATCAGTCTGGCAAGTTGTAAGAACCTCTTAGGTGACAAATATCCCAGCAGCCCTATCAGGCATGCAGCATTCCTACCCACTTTCCCTAGAATCAGCCCTTCTTCCACTAGACAATTCTCATTGCTTCAGAGGGTTGATTTTCCACAAGTCCTCCTTCCTCCTTGACTGCTTACTAACCTGAAATTCCACAGAGAACAGGAAGAGTAGCCACAGGACTTTTTGAAGGATTTTCAAAAATTTGTGTACTAATGTCAGATTTTCTTTCGGCCCATGTTCTTTTAAAGAGTCTGTTACCTTATGTTTTTTTTTTTTTCTATTCCTGCCCTTGATGTCCTATGATTCATCCAGTTCATAAGATCTTCTTTTACAAGAAGGTGAGAAAAGCATAAAAATAGACTAATATGGATCCCTGTGTGTTTCAAACTACAATAAAATATTATTATTAATTGCCCCACAAATGTAAGAAGCCATGGAGCTCCTTCAGGATGCAAAGTTTATGTGTTTTTTTCAGGGGGGTGTTAGAGGCTGTGAGATCAAAGTAATTCTGTAATTTTATCGTGGAAGTGTATTTTTTTATCTATTTATAGCAGCTTATGAGTTTTAGATAGAAAAATGTTTCCAAACTTTGCTGTACTTTGTACAATAATCTAAAGACTAAAAAGACCAGTTAACACCTTCTAAATGAACAGCATTAAATAAATAAAAACAGGGCAAGACACACTTTAGCAGAACAGTTTTTAAGTTGATGAATAAAAGGATATTTTGAATGTAGGGAAACATTAACTGTTTATTAAAATATAACAAGTAGTGCCATTTAATGTTTATTATGCTGCCAATAAATGTTTATTAAATATAAAACTACTTCCTATATTATTTCATTCATTCACTAAATACTTGTTTACCAGCTACTGTGTGCTAGGTGCTGGGTATGTAATGGTGAGTAAAAATGAGCACAATCACCATACTCTTAGAGCTGAAGTTATATCTATAACATATACATGAGGATAAAGAGTCCAAAAGTTCATTTTTAATTTGGATTTCTATGGGGTTTTTCTTAGTGTGATACATTTCTGCAGATACGCTACTATCTGTAAACTTTAAGAAGTAGCAAGGCCTTATGAGTTTAGGTGCCTTCCTCTTTTTTTCTTTTTTCGTTTTATATTTCTGCAATGTGACTTAGTTTATAAGACTTGTACTTCTCATTAGGTGCTTTGAGTAGTTCATATATATGTTACTGTAGTGTAGTAGAACTTCCATGAAACAAGGACTTCTGCAGGACTGAAATTGAACATAGCATGCTCCTGGATGTATACCTGTGCTTGGCACATAGCAGGCACTCAATACATGTTTGCTGAAATAGTTCATGTTCATAGTTATGCCCTCATATCAGTAATCATTAGGACTGCCAGTTATTCATGAAAAGTTTTGCCGCTATGGGTAACAGAGCTTTTATCACATGACTGTAATTTAATTTACATGAATTTTATCCATTACCCTTTTTTCATCCTCAAATGATGCTATTTCCTTTCTGTATCTATTGTGGTTTTCCTAATATGCAGCATAGTACAGAATCAGCAATTGCCACTATTTCAGCAGCATATTTTGAAGCTTTTCCAACATATTTTATTACCCCATGTGCTTGTCTCATGGAAACAAAAGTAAAGTAGGACCTTTTCAATGGGAGAATTAAATAACTTTTAATGTAAATAGAATGGAAAACTATATAAGTAAGATTTTTCTTTGAAAACTAGGTTCTTAAGATATGACCAGACAAGAGATGAAGAGTTAAAATGTCTTGTTACATTTTTTCAGGCTCATTGTAAACATGTTTGTTGAAAGCAGTAAAGTAAAACCTGTTCCAAGTTGAGAGATTGGAAAATAGGTTGTATTAAAGTATGAGACTTTAGTGATACCTCAAGAATCACATATTTGACCTGAACAGAATCTACCCATGTCATTGTACTATTTACTTGAAAATCAGTGTTGCGGTTATCTTGCCCTGACCAGTTTTTTATTTATATACGAACAACCAGAACATACAGTTGCTTTTACAATAAGGACAGAATGTCTACTTAGAGTTTGATAAAAGAAAATTAAATAGTCTATTTTTAAAATGTATAACTTTTTCCCTTGAACAATCCTTTATGTAACTCAGCAGCTAAGTAGAAATGATGGGACAGAATGGATGAACTGCGAGGAGAGACTGGCCCCTACTAGGAGTGTGTAAGAAGCAAGATGAGGAGGGAGTGGAGTGGATTAGAAATGCAGAGGAAGGCAATAGTTAAGACTGCATTCTACACACACACACACACACACACGCACCCACGCACACACAGGGTTGGTGCTCTGCTGCTCCCCCACCGTTATCTGCTCAGTTAAGACTACATTCTACACACACACACACACACACACACACACACGCACCCACACACACACAGGGTTGGTGCTTTGCTGCTCCCACATCCTTATCTACTTAATTTCTAAGTTCTGCTTGGCTTCAGCATGCTGACACGTGCCAGGTGCCTGTCAGCGTTGAGTTATGTTGGGCAGCTCACTGTTTTACTGTCTTAGCTATTCCCTGGTGCCCTAGGCATCATTTTCCTCTTTGCATCTTGAACATCTGCTCTGGAGTGTTATTGGATTATATGAAAGAATGATGGAGAGATCCGTGAATGGGGGAAGTCAGGAGATGTAGCTGACTTCTAAGTAGTTTTGTGACTTTGGGCATGCAGATTTTTGCTCTTAGTTACCCCCAAAATTAAATGAAGGATGTAGACTAGATGATCTCAAAGTGCTTCTAGCTGACATTTGGTTGACCCCATGACTTTAGGGGTCCTTGTTCTTGGAGGACACCTATTATGATTTCTAATATAATGTAGTATGCTTTATCTGTTTCATGGGGCTGTTTTGAGGTTCAGCTAGGATAAAAGATGTGAAGATGCTTTGCAAACGATGAAGAATCATATAAAATAAAGATGATACGAGTAGTTTAAGGATTCTTTCCTCCAAAGATACCATATAGTGATACAAATTAAAATAATTCCATTTAAATGAATGTGAGGGCAATTACAGAGGGCATAAAAACAGACATGCAGTTATATTTACCATAGAGAAATATGACATTTAAAAATACACAGATTAAGGAATGATTCAATAAACATTAATATTCGTTGGTTAGGCAGCTAGGCTGTGGGGATGAGGTCCTCTACTTTTCTTCTGGATCCCTCTTGTGCTTGTCAAGTTCGAAAGAAACAGGCAGTGGATCATGTTCTTGTCTCTGTCACTATTACCCATCCACTCCCCAAAGGTTGGAATAGAACATTAAGACCTGTACACAAGGAAATGGGTCATCTTGACCCAGTGGCAGAGTATGAGAACACGAGGCCACCTTGCATACTGGCTTATCAGACTTGGCCTCGCCAGCACTAGGTAGCAGTGAAAGCAGCCGCTATATGCCTCTGTCTTTGTAGTCCTCTTCTCTTCCTCCACCCACATTCTGTTCTTTCATGTCCTTCTTGTGACCTTTTACTATTCTTTCTGCTAGAGTACAAAGAGGACCAAAAAGGATAACATCCAAAAGGTGGGGAAAGGGAAGATGAAAAAGATGAAAAACATTACAATGAGGTAGTAGGGAAGATTGGGCTCCTCTTTCTTTTCTCAGTATGACAGACTTGGTAATTTACTTTGTACCTCATCTTTAAGTTTGACTTCATTCTTTTCTTTAGTTACCCTTAGCCTCCCATCAGTGACATGTACAGGAAATTATAAACAGGCTACATGATAGGAACCAGTATCCTACCTCTCAGCAGATAGGATTGGCAATAGTTTTAGAAAGCACAACTGAACCAGCCTAACATGGCACATAAGTTAGAGTGACAACACGTTTTACCATGGAAAGAGGGAAGGAAAAGAATTGCATGACTCTTGTACTGAGTATGAGAGAGCATACTCATTCAGGTTGGAAAAGCAAAACTAATAAATCAGAAACAGGCCCACCAGCCTAGATATGTCCAAAACTAGTACTTTGGTAATGCTATTATGACTTCCAGCAGATTAAATTTCAAATTTCAGAATAAGGGAAGGCTTAGCATCCCACTAATAAGGCTTATTAAGTTTAGATAAAACAGATGTTTTTCAATGGCAGCAACTCTGAGTCACCAAAATCAAAATGGAGAAAGAAGAGAACAAAAGCAAGCTAACACTTTCATTAAAAAGTTACCGTTTTTCTTAGACATTTTCAGAAACTCTCACATTTATACTAAATACTTTTTGTTACATCCTGTGAATGGAAGTATAAGTTGGAGAAAAATTCCTTAAAACTGATTAAATGTGTATACATTTATCTTGATCTACTGACATTCTGGAAGTGGTATTATGAAAAGAGAATGGGATTTAGAGGCAGGCGTTCCTGACTTCATATGTCAGCTCTCTTACCTGTTTTTACAACTGTTGGCAAGTTGCTTAATCTCACTGATCATCACTGAACCTGACCTTCCTCCTCTACAAAATGGAGTTGTTTGAGGACTAAACAAGATAATACATGTATAGTACCTGACTCACAGTAGGTACTTAGCAGATATTGGCTCTTTGAGATTTAAAGCTGCTTTTGCTCATAGTGCCATGTCCAAATATCTTGGGACCAGTCTTCTAGAGCTTGATTAGGAGCTTTAGGACATCCACAGAGGGATGCACCTGAAAGATCCATTGCAGGGTGAGAAAAAAATATTAGAAATTCTATTTATGATCATTTTAGATAAAATATAAGAAAGTATTTAAACTGCACTAATATTTATGGATTGACCCTGATGCTCTCCTTTGGTCCATGTTGGAGAGTCACTGTCATATACTCTAAATGAGGGATCCTGAGAAAAGTGTGAAGTCTCTTGATTTAGTGAGAGTTCATAGTGGCATGCACGTTCTTTTGCTCACTTTAGGCATATTGTAACATATTTCAGTTTACATGTACCTGGTTAAATAGTTTTCTGGTTCTTAGTACAGGTTGAGCATCCCAAATCTAGAAATCTGAATTGCTCCAAAATCCAAAACTTTTTGAGTACCAACGTAATGCTTACAGGAAATACTTCAGATTTCAGAATTTTGGATTTGGGATGTTCAACCGGTATAATGCGATGTTTCCACATGTCAAAAAAATCCCAAA
This sequence comes from Callithrix jacchus, assembly GCF_049354715.1. Lineage (NCBI taxonomy): Eukaryota > Metazoa > Chordata > Mammalia > Primates > Cebidae > Callithrix > Callithrix jacchus. The sequence goes on along the minus strand of NC_133524.1, from coordinate 106,632,680 downwards.
TTTGAAACACTTCTAGACCCCAGCATTTTGAATAAGGGATACTCTAACCTGTATAATCTTCATCCTGTGGTTTCTTTGCAGGAATCTTCTTAAGCTATTTGAGTATTGTGTGTACGTCATCCAAAGCTAGATAAACTAACCTACACAGAATAGACAAGTGGCTTAAGAAGATTCCTGTAAGGAAAAAAAATGGGTTGATAATAATAGTAATAATGCAAGGGCAAGAACATGGTGAACTAGCTGACACTTAATATGAGTTTCCTCTTAACTTAGCCAAGTCATAAAGCAAAAACAAAAATAATCTAATCAGATCTGAAAAGATGTCAGCCCCAAAACAAGAAATGATTGAGAACATTATTTAATTTATACCTGCTGTCTTTAATAACAAAGCCTATTCTAAGTATCATGCTTTGATATATTAGCCTGTGATAGTAGTGTAAGTATATACTTTATAAATATACATATAGAGGATGTGTGCTCAAACTTTTTAGTGATCAGAATGCTCAGTCAGAACTGTGTGGATCCTGGTGATGACAGACGATGTTGTCAGTCAGTCCCCATGTGGTAGTGGGGACATATCCTGCAGTTCTAAAGAGATTCTATGGATTTTTAAAATTAAAAAAATAAAAAACTAATTTAAATAAAAACAGCTTAGAGACTGCTATTTTAGATGAGGAAAGCAGTTGCTGCCTATGGAATCTCATCTCTCATTCTGTATCTGCTGCTTAGAAATTATTTTTCTTGTTTTCCTTTTTTTTTTGTTTTTTACATAAGAATTTTGCTAGGGCAGAAATAGTAGGATAGAGAGTAATATAACTAAAATCATCGAACATGATATAGGGAATGTTATTTCTTGATAAATATTTCTTCTACAGAAGTAAAAGACCAATTCCTGCCCTACAGATTTAAAAACTGTAGTTCAAGAAAACTAAGAAAATGTTTCAAAGCAGCGTATGAATGCCTGCCTGCAGGGTAATGGAAACTCTTGATGAAGATGCATGCACCTTACTTGATGTAGATTTGTTTCTGGGGGAAAAAAAATTATTTATTTATTTACTTACTTACTTATCTATTTCTGTAAAACTCCCTATAACTCTGAGTCAGTTGGTAACCAGTAAACCAGTAGCAAACTGTAAAAGAGATCTTTCCAAAAAGAGAGCTAACCTGCTGATTATTCCTCTCAGCATTCCTGTGGCATATGATTTTAGCAAGTATTTTATGCATATATATATATATATATATAAATTATTTAGTAATCTACTATTCTTATAGTCTCCATGGCTCGTTACATAATAAAAAGCATATGGCAGGTGTTTAATACTTATTTTGAAAATGAAAGAAAATGAAATGAAAACCTCAGAACCTGAAAAGGTAGCCATTATCTCCTGAGATGGCCACATTTAATTCCTGGAGAAGATAACTTGTTTAGTTCTTCCCACAGCACAACTTAGTCCTGCGGCTCCCTTCCTTTAACCAGAACCAAGATATGGGGCAGCCCTGTGGACATATACTTACCAAATAGGCAGATGATCAATCAGAGTTCTTTGATGGCCACTACTTATTGAGCATGTAGGTTAATAAAGGCACTTAGGCAGTTATTTATTATTTTACTTGTTGCAGTTGCTCCATTAGGTGGGTACTGTTACGATCTCCATTTCATAAATGAGGAAATGAAGGCTGGCATAGATTAAAAGACTTGCCCGAATGTCACACAACTAGTGTGTAGTGGAGCCAAGATGCAAATGCAAATATATCTGACTCCAGAACCCAAGCTGTTGGACATTCTAATATGTTATGTTCTAGAGAACTGTGAAATAGTGCTCATGAATTAATGATGACTTTAATTTTGCATTTTAGGAGCTATATTTATTGGCAAAAAGTCACAGGGAACTGTTGTTATACCTTGGAGACACACTTTTGATGGGTCTGGGGAAATAATACTAATTTGGAGCTGTAGACCAGGTTTCTAAATTCCAATTCAGTTCAAGAGGTGGTTCATTCAGTTTTGTAGTGTATCCTAACTTGGGAGAACACATGGATGAGATCCTTGGAAATTTTGCCAGCTTGTGTGTTACACAGTCTCTTCAAGGTAGAGATAGTCTTATATCTTCACATTTTTAAGTTTATAATTGTTAATGGTCATATCGTAATCTCTTCCAAACCACACATTTTTTTTTCTTGCTAAGGCCTTGAGAGCACTGTTGTTATGGTGTACAGTAACAAATGACCCAGTTATATTGCGTTTTGAAGATGAACCAGTCATAAAGAGAAAATTAAATTATATTCATTTTACTTTGGCAGATTTTCATCAGAAAAAAATAATTTAAACAAAAATAGTTTCTAGTAGTTCATTTCTAAAAATAAGATGGAGTAAATCTAGAAACTCTGGAGAGAAAGCATTATGTAGACATTTTGTAGAGGGAAATAAGAATTACTTTCTGTATATGCAAACATTTAGCCATCTGTTTCTTTATGTAGCTTTTATTTTCCAGTTTTAGTTCTGCTCCACTAAATCCAATTAAGAACGAATTCTCTTAATTTAGTGAGGAAGAATTTGTGGCCTAGGAGGCAAATTCTGATGATACTTGCTGGTCAGCATAGCTGGCAGCTCACAGGGTATTTTCCCTTCCTGGTGGGCAGCTATGGCTATCTCGTAGGAGTAGAGGCTTTTAAGAATTCAAGATCAGAGCATTTCAGGAACTTTACTCAGAGGGCAGTAAGTGATAACACTCTAAAGCCTAAGTAAATCTCATAGAATAGGAGCCAGATAATATATATCAAACCTACTGAACCCCTTACCCTTTATCTCCCCCCTCTCCTCTCTCTTACCTTTCGAGTCTCCCTTTCTTGCTTTCTCTTTCTTTGCATGTGTCTCTATTTGAGCACTTTCTAGGTGTCCCCCTTTTCTGTACTTTCTTTGTTTCCTACTTCTTTTTTCAGCTTCTTGCTTTTCTCTTCCTATCTTTGTCCTTTTTCATTCTCTCCTGTCTACTCTTCCTTTTGTTCCATCCCTTAGTTCCTTCCTCTGTTCCTCATGAATTACCCATCATATTAACCATATATATTAAAATTAATAAATGTTAATGTTTACTGAGCAGCAAGTAGGTTGTGTTTATTACTACAAAAGGAAAACCATCTTGCAATTGAGTAACACAGTACATACAGCTTACAACGGAAAATCTTCTTTTGAGTCCCAGCCCTCACCAAAGTAAGGCACCTTTCCTTCTTCCTTAACCATAATTGTGTCTTCTGTTCTTCCTCTCTACCCTTAGGTTGGATGAATAGTCACATTTTTGTGTTTTGTTTTATGTGCATTACTTCTTGAACTTTAGGAAGCTAAAATTGCTACTTAATGAGAAAGAGAGGTAGATAATTTTTCAGGTGTGGGTTTAGGATTCTAGTATTCTGAATTTCTGGGGCTCAAACATGCCACATATGCATTCTATTCCAGAAGCTTTAGCAGGGAATGACAGAATATGGAATTTCTTGGTGGTTGAAACCCCTCATGAAGAAACTGCGTTTAGTTTTAGACTAATACATACTTGATTTGCTTCTCTTTGCCTGTCTAAATAGGGATTTTTAATTTGGGTTTTAATTACTTCCTTGTCCTGAAAAATGGTTACATGTAATATGAAGCCCCTCTTAGTTTGATAACTTTCCAGCAGTTAACCGATTAAGGTCAACAATGTTTTAGAAAGTGAATGAACAAATGAGTGAACAACTAGACAGAGTCCCTTAAGGTATTTCTGTTGCATGCTCTATTGTTTACGATGAGCCTTGTAATATCTAAGGTTTTGCCTCTTTTCAGCTACTTTTTTTTTTCTTTTTAGCATAGTTTCCAGGCACTGTCACGAACTCTTTGGTTCTTTCAAAGCTAAACTCTTAATTTCTTTTCTTAAAATGTTCATTTTTATTGAAGTACTATATAACAGGCCGGGCACGGTGGCTCAAGCCTGTAATCCCTGCACTTTGGGAGGCCGAGGCAGGTGGATCACGAGGTCAAGAGATCGAGACCATCCTGGTCAACATGGTGAAACCCCGTCTCTACTAAAAATACAAAAAAAAAAAATTAGCTGGGCACGGTGGCGCGTGCCTGTAATCCCAGCTACTCAGGAGGCTGAGGTGGGAGAATTGCCTGAACCCAGGAGGCGGAGGTTGCGGTGAGCCGAGATCGCGCCATTGCACTCCAGCCTGGGTAACAAGAGCGAAACTCCATCTCAAAAAAAAAAAAAAAAAAAAGTACTATATAACATTATTTAAGTTTGGCAAATGTTAATGTTTCTTCTCAATTAGGCGAGGTGTATTCCTGAGAAGGTGCCAATTGAATTGAGTATATTTGAATTTAGTATGTGAACTAAACTGTAATTTTTTAAAGCTTACCCATCCATCATATGGGTGATGGAGTGCCAGCTGGTTTTATATGTAAGTGTTTTGTTTTGTTTTTCTAGCAATATTTAAACATTAGAAAATGATTTCCTATTCTAACAAAGAGAAATTCCTATTAATTTACTTACAGGACCCCCTTGTCAATTATTTAGGCTGCCTAGAATTTAAATTGGCAGATACTACTTTGGTATAAAATGCTTTCTATTGACAATATTAATATTTTAAAATCTGTTTTACTCCTGCAGATCTCCAGTAGACAGGAAGCCTAGTTCTGTTTACCCTTTGGCTACTAATGAATGCTACTGAATTATTATTTATCATCTTTAGGTAGAGGTACCACAGGTATGAGATCAGAATTGCCAGGTAAGGCAAGCATTTAATTTTAAAATTTGAAAACTAATCCATGCAAAGGTGACAACTAAAGTGTAGATACTAGAAAGAATTTTGGACTTCAGTAAGAAAATCTTGGTTGTATCCCTACCCTTGTCATTAACTTAGCTGGGTGACCTTGAACAAGTCACTGCCCAACTCCAGATTGCAATATTCTCTATAAAAGCACAATTTCAACATAGCATATTCTAAAGAGAGCTTGGTTAAGGAAAGCTGAATCTTGTTGTTTATCAGCTATCCACACCAGCCTGGCAGCTCTGAGGTCAGCCTCCAGCTGCGTTTTCATCTTTTTGTAATCCCTTAAATCCTTGCTAGGCTTTCATTGCTAGTTAATTTCCCTAGAAATTTACATTTAGAGACATTGAGGGCTTCCTGCATTTGGAATTTTTCTGTGTTCATGAGTTTAATGAAAAAATACTTGGAGCTGGCTAATAAAATGCAAGAGTCAAAAGTCTTGTTTAAATGTCTCTGTAAAATCAAACTATTTCCATCATGACTAATATACCTTTACTCTTTCAGAGCTTTGAAATCAGTATCTTTGAATCTTGACATGATGAGGCACTGTTGTCATTTTATCCCATTAATTGTTCTAGCATTTTCCCACTAACTCCCTCCTTGTTCTAAACGTTCTTTTTTTTTTTCTTAAGCCTAGAATGATTGAACAACAAGGCTCCATGTCACAAGAAAAGCATTGTAGCCTGATCCTCACTTATGTTTTAGGTATTTGAAAATTTCATTGATTTGAAATAGTTTGAATTGCACTGAGTTAAACTTACCTTTAATTGGTCTGCTAGGAAACAAACTAAACAAAATGATAACTTGCCTCAAAATATTGAGAAATTAACTGTATAGCTACTTCAGCATGTGTATTTTTTAAATGAAAAAGCCAGAGCTAGGTACAAAAACTGCTTCATATAAGGAGGTCTAGCACTGTATTCAAAAGGTCAAACAACAACAAACATTGGTGAGGATGTGGAGAAACTGGAATTCATACATTGTTGCTGGGAAAGTAGAATCGTGCAGCTATTGTGAGAAATAGTTTGTTGGTTCCTCAAAAAGTTAAAGGTACAATTACCTTTATGATCCAACAGTTCCACTCTTAGCTGTCTACCCAAGAGAAATGAAAACATACACCCACATTAAAACGTATACATCAGTGTCCCTAGCAGCATTATTCATAATAACCCAAATGTCCATCAACCCATGAATAGGTAACAAAACATACAAGGAAATATTATTAGGCAATGAAAAGAATGAAGTACTGATACATGCTACAACATGGATGAAATATCTAAAATACGCTGAGTGAAAGAAGCCAGACACTAAAGGCAATATATTGTATGATTTCATTTATACAGAATGTCCAGAATATGCAAGTCCATAGAAACAAAGTAGATTAATGGTTTCCAGGAGCTGGGAGTGGTGCTAATACGCAGTGACTGCTACTGGGTATATAGATTCTTTCAAGGATAATGAAAATGTCCTAATATTGAGTAATGGTGATGGTTGTACAACTGTGAATATACTAAAAGGCATGGGTGAATTTTGTGGTATGTGAATTATATCTCAATAAAACTTTTATGGATTAAAAACATTAGTGATTATATTACTGTAACTATTTGAAATTATAAAAGTATATTTAAATTACATTTTATACCGGGACTAGGGGAGGGGAGAATGGGGAGTTAGTATTTGATGGGTACAGAGTTTCAGTTTGGAAAGATGAAAAAGATTTGGAGATGGAAGGTAGTGATAGATGCACTACAAATATATTTAATTTTACAGAACTATATACTTACCAAATGATTAAAATACCAATTTTATGTATATTTTACCATAATAAAAATCTATAACTCCCTAAAATTACATTTTATATTATTCTAATGAATGACATGTCTTCTCCTCTCTTTCTCTTAACAGTAAAACTGAAAATGTGATTGATCTTTTATTTTTTATGCATACAATTCTTCTGGTCTGTGTTTTAGAACTTCTTTCCTGTATGTGGAGGGGGTGGTGGGATACATACACACATGTCTTTATCTTGGATTTGAATGAGAACTTGGAAGTATTTTTTAAAATTTTTATTTGTCAGTAGAAAAATAAAAGAAGCCAAACCATAGGGAATTTACATCATTAAATTATAAAATAGTGAAATGCTGTTTTCAGAGTATGAATTATCACAGATTTCCTGATTTTCTTGGTTAATATTGGCTTCTTGAATGGGAAAAACATTTATACTTTTATACATATATAACATTTCTATATCGTCCTATAAGCATTTTCCTTTGTATAGCAGGATAAAATGAGCACCCAAGTGTATTGCAAATATACAAATGCAGTGAGTGAGCTTCAAAATGCAAACAAAGAGATGGGAAAATGAAAAAAGAAAATTCAGCAATGAGAAAATCACTGGAAAATGATTTAAATTATTTTCAAGGCTATGGAACTATGTTATGACCCAAGCAGTTTGTAGAGTCTGAGTTTGTAACCTCTGAGGATTAATCTGTGAAAGTATTTCTAAGCCTGGCTACTATCTAGGACATTTGAAGATGGATATCATGAATGCCAGTATTGCCATTAATATATTAGGCAATCAGAGGTATGTTTGTTTTTCTTGATGAGGAAGTGATTTCTTTTAAAAAATTCAGCAATGAGAAAATCACTGGAAAATGATTTATTTTCAAGGCCATGGAACTATGTTATGACCCAAGCAGTTTGTAGAGTCTGAGTTTGTAACCTCTGAGGATTAATCTGTGAAAGTATTTCTAAGCCTGGCTACTATCTAGGACATTTGAAGATGGATATCATGAATGCCAGTATTGCCATTAATATAGTAGGCAATCAGAGGTATGTTTGTTTTTCTTGATGAGGAAGTGATTTCTTTTAAAAGTACAAGGAACCGTGTGTGTGTGTGTGTGTGTGTGTGTGTGTCTGTGTGTAGTTTCTGTTCCACTGCAGGAAGAATTATGGTTTTTCCACATTTTACAGTGGAGATTTTCTAGAGTTTGGCACTATGATATACTATACTTGATTATAGGATCCAATCAGAGTTGATGTACTCAGAGGTTCATTGACGTGATTAATGGTCTCCTATTCATACTTTTATTTCCTAGATTTGCCCTATTTCCTGTAGTTCCACAATTTTTGAGTCATATGTTAAATTATCCTTTATAGGGAGCCTGAAATTCTTATTTTTAGTCTATAATTTGCATGATTATTTCCATTTTCTTTGTTTTTTTTCTTGAAGAAAATGAAATTTTCATCTTCCTTTGAATCCTTTGAGTGCTATTCTATGGTGACTGGCTTACCTAGTATAATCTTTTTAAAAATAATATTTTGTGTGTGTGTGTTCATGTGTGTGTGTGTGCACTTATAGGTATATGTACACACACACACATACACGTGCGCGCACACACACACACACACATAAAATTTATTTTTACTGCCACCAGCACTGGATCCTGAAATCTTCCTACAAATTTCTACTAGTCTAGTTTTTATTCTTCTCAAAAGCAAAATAAAACATTCTTAGATTCTGCAAGTAGCAGGGCAAGACACCAGGAAATGGCTATACAGGAAATGTAATTGATCATTCACTCTTTACAATTGAAGCAGTCACAAGATTGGCTAGCAAACACAATCTGTTTAATGAAAAACCAAAGGTGACTTCTAAAATCTTTGGGGACTTTGAATACATTTGAAGCTTATTGATACCTTTGACATCTTACTGATTCTTTTTGAAACTCTTACCTTTTTCAAATAATTGTTTGCATTTGAAATTTGGAACTATGTCCAGTGATTGCTTTAATATTTGCTTTGTTTTTGACAGTGCCCTTAAAGATAGCCGTTTTCCCCCAATGACAAGGGATGAGCTGCCACGGCTTTTCTGCTCAGTGTCTCTGCTCACTAACTTTGAAGATGTCTGTGATTATTTGGACTGGGAGGTAAGATTATAGAAAAATTTTTAAAGAAAAATGAAGGTAACTCTTGAGTAGATGTTAAAAACTAGGCCCAGAAAATAACTCTTTCAGCCCATTCTCTGTTGTAATGGAAGTCGAGAGTAATATGGATAAATAAACCTCACAATTGAAATATGAGATATAAGTAAATTAGTTTTTAAAGGGCAAAGTATCATGTATTGTTATAATCCCCAGACTGAATTTGGTTTTCATTTTTATCCTACTACCTCAGCAAAGCACCTCATAAAAGCTGTTAATATGTAATAAGAAGGACTGATTGGAATTTATTTCTCCTCTTATTTTCATCTTGATGTACTCTGGTATAACCGCCACCAACTATGTAACTAGTTGGTCAGAGGATACATCTCAGAAACAAGAAGAAATAGTTAGGATAATATACCATTTGGCAGAATCAGCTTGCGATAATAACAAGGTATTGATTAACTAGAGTTAAATAATGTGAATTCCTTCTTGGCTACCTTAATTTATACATTTAAACACCCTAATAAATAATATTAAGGTTATATCTAGGGTATCTCTGTGTATTGCTATTATTAGAGTAGCTTATAATGATCCTATTTGTATTCTTCGTTACCATGTGGGGTTGGCTAACATGATTTGCTTTGGTGGCTGGGAGATGTTGAGTGTAGGTCTATGGGTCTATGAAATTTTAACACAACCACGCCCATATTACTGAATACCTGTTGTATTCCAGCAATGTGCTACATATACAAAAGTGGTAAGATTCAGTTCCCACCATGAAGCATCTCATAATTCAGTAGCAGAGTAAATGTGTATAGAACGTATGAAGAAATAAGTGCTATGAGAATGAAACAATAGGAACTCAGTGATAAATACAGCATTCTGTCTCACACATACACTTATAAATGGCATTATTGTATCCTTACGACAGATTTTAATTCTACTGCTGTTTTAGATGACCATCCCCCATAGTAACGTAACTGTTCTGCCTTGGACATAGATCACTCTCTTCACAGTTTATTAGACTTGAATTTAATTTTGGATTTGCCCTGATTCCTTGTGAGACTTTGAACAATTTACTTACTCCACTTGCAATTCAGTTTTCTAATATACAGAATAAGACATTAATTTTCTTCATTTGAAAAAAAATCTCTATGATATAAATTATTGTTCTTATACCAGAGCTATTTAAAAAATTTTGGGGAGTGTCATAAAAAAAATCTTTTCTACAGATAGTACAATGCAAGAGTCCCCTCTGGGTTTTCTGATAAGATTTTCTGGAGTATTATCAGAATATGAACACACCTTACGATTTTTGCAAAAGAAGAAATAAAATAAATTTATACTGTTGTCCCCAGCAAAGTTGGAATGTGGAAAACCTTTAGTAAACTTGAAATTTCTAAGTTACTATTTCTATAAGTTTGTTCTTCTTATTTGATTTTTTTAAAAGAGAAGTCTACAAATATTATAGAAATATTCCCTAGTACTTTATTTTTAAGTGGTCCCAAATCATGTTCCTTACTTATTAACATATTTTATAATTTGGATGGTTCTTTTACTGCTTTAAAGCTGCTGTTTCTTCTTCCGCAGCCAGATTTACTTTTGCTTTCTGGATTGCAGAGTGTTGTGTATGTAGTAGTGGGGGTGGGAGTGATTATTTGGGAAAAGCCTGAGATCTAAGGGGGATGACCAAGCAGCTACTGAGTTGAAAGTACAGTTCTGGCATGTGTGTTTGCGTGTGTGTGCATGTGTGTATGTCACAAACATGAACATACTAGTATTACATAAATGTGTGTGCATGTGTTTTGGGGGAAGGAAAAAGGGAAGAATCCAACAGCTGTTACATAGGGATGGTTAAGCACCGAGTACACCATCATCATCTTTAGCCCGGTTAAAGCACTGTCTACAGCTAAAATTAACCTTGATATTATTGGGCTATTATATCCATAAGATATGTCAGCTTTTTGTTTGTTAGAAGAGTGGGAAGTAGTACTGTGTACTCTACTGTATACTCTTTCAAGGCATATTTATCCTCTTTGGTCACCAGCTGCTAGCCTGAATTTCTACAAGATTCTATATTGTTCCTACTTGGTATTGTGTATTTAATATATTTTAGGGAATTAAATTTCTATTAAGTATTACTTCCCTGTTAAAGCAAAAAATATACATTTTTGTATTTTTTATATACAAGCATTTGAAAGTGAATTACTTACTGTTAGAATGACTATGCTAAGAGGAAAAGCTTGTCCTTTTCAGTTAGTTCATCATTGTTTCAAGTATTTGGCAGAAGACGAATTTGTGTACAAAGAGGAAAGGTAGAAATTACATTTTTAAGCACAAGAATGGGATTTGTTCTTTTAAAAAATGTATCCTGATTGAAAATGAAGTAATAGTATTGTAGGAATGATATTCTGAGGGTTATCCCTAATGATTCTGAAAAAGCATTACTACTTTAAACACAGAATGCCAAAACAGAATTAAAGGCATTAAAAATTATATGTTGACACAATTTCACTTCTAGGTATATATCCAAAAGAATCAAAAAGAAGTGTTGAAACAAAAAATTGTACATGAAATGTTCATAGTAGTACTATTCACAATAGCCAGAAGGTAGAAACATCCCAAATGTTTATCAACAGATGAATGGATGAATAGAATATGGTATATTCATACAATTATTACTCAGCCATAAAAAGAAATGAACTACATGCTACAACAAGAATGAACCATGAACACATTATGCTAAGTGAAAGAAGTGAAACATAGTCACATTCGGTATGATTCCATTTATATGAGATATCCAGAATGAGCAAATCCATAGAGATAGAAAGCAGATTGTTGCTAGGGGCAAGGGCGAGGGGTAAATGGGAAGTGACTACTTAATGGGTACAGCGCTGCCTTTTGGAGTGATGAGAAAGTTCTGGAACTAGATAGTGATGGTGGTTGTACAACATTGTGAATGTATTTAATAACACTGAATTGTACATTTTAAATTGTTAAAATTGCAAATTTTATGTTATGTGTATTTTACTACAATAAAAATGGAAAATAAACTTTATATACTGTATTCTTATTAGTAATTCTAATTTATCAAAGAAGAAAATTTTTAATTAAAAAATTATTATGAGAGAAATGTAAGTCATTTATAATTACATCACTGAGAATAACTACTGTTAACATTTTGGAATATTTCTTTCCATTATCATTTTTATACTAAATCTTTTAAAAATGTTTTTCCCATTCTTTATCTGTCTTTGTATCAGTAAATCTGCATATTTGGTTACATAACTGAAATCATATTGAATATACAATTACTATTTAAAAGATTGTAGAGAAGTCTTTGTTTATGGTTTATCTTCATAAGTTAATTATATTTTGAATTTCCTTTTTGAGAAGCCAGTGTATCTTAATGAAAGTATATGCTTCATGAGAAATTTCACACTAATAGCTACAACTTCTTGTCCAACAATTAAATATCCTATTCACCATAAGTATGCAATTTTAACCTGAAATGTGAAGGCCTGTGTATGTTTATGCCACAGGGGAAAACAAGGAGATTGATTATTACAGAATTATAATACAGAATTTTAAAGTCAAAGATAGATAATGAGCATGTTTCATACAAACAGAAGCTTCTAACATAATGCTTTTCTGGTGGAAGTATAGTTTGAGAGTTGACCCCCACTAGTTACTGCAGTGGAATTCCTAATTAAACGGACGAAAATGCCCAGATCAAAGCAGGAAGAGGGCAAAGTCTAGAAGCCCCAAAGCACAGAGGTACATACCTTCACTGACAAGACAAACATCCCTGTGGTCATGAGGATGAGGAATGTGACCATGACCAGTGGTAATAGCCACCTAATTTTCAGATGATCAGGAAGCAAATGAATTGCCATGCATCTGGCTGCCATCTTACTGTCTTTTTCACTCGGGGTTTTTAACTCAGCCTATTTGGGAACTTTCTTTTGATAACATGTCTCTAATTTTTTATTGATAGTTATTAGGAAAGTAGGACTTACTTTAGACCTTGTTTTAGGAGCTAGAATGCTTCTGTTTGATAATGTGAGGGATGTTTGATAAATGGGTTTACAAGTAGATGTAATTAATTTCAAGTCAATATTGAATTGACAGACTGATCAATAATGCTTCCATATGTTGTATTTCCTCAGAATCATAATTATAACATTTAAAGTAAGTGTTTATAGGTAGCCTCTGGAGGAATCTGGGTAGTCATTAAAAATAACAGCCATCCACAACAGGTAGTAAGGACATATTAGAGCGGTGGCCCCACCCTTCCAAGAATCACTTATCACTGCCCACATCATGATCTACTTATTGCCCTAGTAGGTATGAGAAGGATGAAGAGTTAATAATTTGGGGAGAAATTTCATTAACTGATAAATTGGAATATCTAACTGCAAGGCTAAGATGGTTGTTAAATAAGGAAAATTGCACCCCTAGAGAAATCTGACATGATATGCCTTGTGTTTGAACACAGAAACTCATCACCATTGTCCTCTATTCTTCAGCTGACAGCATTCCCTTAATTCTGAATGACAGGGTGATTGACAGACATGGGATTTATAAAGAAAGAAAAACTCATGTAGCATGTTGGAGCCTGCCAAAATGACTAGCCTGGAACTTGCAGAGTTAAACTTTTTTTTTTTTTTTTTTTTTTGAGACGGAGTTTCGCTCTTGTTACCCAGGCTGGAGTGCAATGGCGCGATCTCGGCTCACTGCAACCTCCGCCTCCTGGGTTCAGGTAATTCTCCTGCCTCAGCCTCCTGAGTAGCTATGATTACAGGCACGCGCCACCGTGCCCAGCTAATTTTTTTATATTTTTAGTAGAGACAGGGTTTCACCATGTTGACCAGGATGGTCTCGATCTCTTGACCTTGTGATCCACCCGCCTCGGCCTCCCAAAGTGCTGGGATTACAGGCGTGAGCCACCGCGGCCGGCCACAGTTAAACTTGTAGGAGCCATGTTTCCTTTTTAGAAATCTGAAAGGTTATAAAACCAGACATTACAATGGACTGGAGCTTGACTTGAGGGCTGATTCTATGTGTCACCTCATAGCTCATTTTCAGGATGGTATAAATGAATAAACGTTTTGTTTGTAGAAGAATTTGTATAGCAAGTATGCTACCAGTGATTTTGTGAAAGCTAATGTAGCAATTTGTTGACAGAAGTCAAAATATTTTCTAAATTGTAATCAAGCATCTTTTACTTCTGTGCTTTAGAGACAAGATCTTTTGAGGCATGAAGTAAAAATATTCTCTGTATTCTAAAGTAGCTCCTTAGATCTGATTTCAAAAGATTAATGACATTTTCACAAACCATTAGTCACTTTTCCTATATCTGGCTCCCTGGATCACTGGTATCTCACTTTGTCTATACAACTGCCACCTGGGCAATACATATGATACTAACACAGACTGTTCCATTGTAGCACACAATACTTACATGGAATCAACCCATGCTGGGTGGGGCTGGCCAGCACAGTTCTTGTACGATGCCAAAAATCTGTCCACTATAAGGCTATACCTCAGGCCCCTAATCTCACTCTGTCCCTTAAGTACCAAAGCATCTGTCATTATACTTATTGTACTCCTGGTACTCAGAAAGCTGTGTTTCACTTTAAAAGCAACCTCCAAAGCACACCTCTTGAGTGATCACAGTGCAATTATGACGTGTTCAGTTGCAGTTAATAATAGGGTGCTTTTGTAACAGCCTTCATGAGAGTACACAGATGAGATGAATAAATTGGCTACCGTCATTATCTCCCACATATTTTAGAAGTTAGTGTTCTTTTCACCCTCATTCCCCTCTTAAAGGTTTACATTTTTTAGCTCCTCTTAATGTGCCACTAAAAACAGAGTTCCCATTCATACACAGATGGTAAGCATGACTCATGAAGTCACCCAGTGAAATGACTTCTAGTTGTATATGTTCTGTTTCCCCTCTTGGTTAGTTTGTCCCAACTATAATATACATCATATTTTGTCTCTCTTCTAACCTAAAAAGAAATATGGGCTTCATATATCCAGGAAAATGCTTTTCACAATACATATTTTCCCAGGGACATTGAGATTTTTGTGTAAGATGTCACTGTCATGATTAGTCCTTTCTTGATGCTCGACTTTAAATTTTTTTTTTAAAGTGCTGTGGAGCATTGAGAAAGGAATGCTTCAAATTTCCTGGCCATCTAGAAAGAATTTGCTGTGCATCAACAAGTCAGTGTGTAAGAAGCCTAGAGGGGAAGCAAGCTGTACAAAGTAAAGTAACTTCCTAGAAGGTGATTTAATGCATACAAATTTCCATTAGTTGTTGGTTCCCTTAGCAAAATGGGCTGCTTTATTAGTCCCTTCTCAGGCTGCCTCAAGTTGCCTTCAGCTTTACTTGCAGCATGTTTACTGGTTGGAGGAAGTTAGCCTGCTGCTTCCCCCGTAATCCATAAACTCCATGCCCCTTCGCTAGTAGTTCTGTTATATCCTATTCTTTCATGTATGGTTTGCCTGTATGTGTGTGTGTATCCCCGGCATTTAATTAAAAGAGTGCTGAATTCTGGGAATAAGGAGACCTGGGTTCTGTTCCTGACTGCCACTGCCCAGCACTGTGACCTTTTTGGACCTCAGTTTCTTCAGGAGCCTGAAGAAGTTGGACTAAGTGATACCTAAGATCTCTTTGGACTCTGACAGAATGTGATTCTATGACTTACTCCCTTTTTGAAGATGGGTTCTGTTTTATTGTCCAGAGAATGAATCACCACTTGCCATTTAGAAGTCCTAACAAGAGGTCCCTAACTTTTAAAGTGGCCATTGCCAGCTTGAATATAGGCAACAAAAGTGAAAAATCGTCAAATTTTTATAAGTTGTACCTTCTAGATTTCCTTTTTATGAAAAGAATTCCCTTTAGGAAGAAAAATGCTCTAAGCCATTAATGTCTCCATTTAATTACTGTATCATCCTGTGTTAAATCAACTTTATATATTTAAATCTAAATTAGGCAAATATATTAGGGAGCAATTATTCACATTATGAATACATACTTTGCTTTGCAGTAGGACTCACTGTAGAATTTTATTGTTTTCCTGTTTGCTTTAAGATTAATTCATTTATGTAAACTCAACCCACATGTAATTTTTTAGGAACAAATTTGTAGACTAAGTTAAACTGTATTGAGTCAGATACTCAATGTACAGTTTTAACTTGAATAAAATTTAATTTTTCTTAATTTCTTACTAGGCAAACAACATTATTTCATATAAGGTATGTTTGCTAAGAGGTGATTTCTTCCCCAACCATCCCCCAACACTGTCCCCACTACCTCTGAAAAGTAAACTAAGTCACATCTGTAGGTTCTGAGAAAATTTTATAACTTTGGTTTTCTTGTCTGTAAATTCACTCCCTTATTCCCTTTTTTAAGTCATGGAAGGAATGCATTTTTCTAACTTGAATAGAAAGCAGACATTTTATTTAAATGTCGCCTGTGTTGCCTGAACCTTCCTTGGGAAGCTTTAGGATGTTAAGTTTTTATGGGATGCTCATTATAATTAATCATTACAGAGAATTGGTTTTTTCCCCCTTAATTACACTCTGAGCTGTCACTTGTTCTCTGCAAAACCTTAGAGTAAGAACAGTTTCCTTCATTGCAAAAGATATATAAACATGTTTGGCTTCAGAGTTTTTAAGAGCACCTTTTCATTAGCCATACTTTATTTAAAATTTTACTTAAAAGTTTATGGGGGTGACTATTAGAGAGTTCAGGTATTTTAGAGCTGTGTGTCAGCTATTAAAATAAATGTTATCGATTGTTGTTCAGTGGCTTTTTAAAAATAAATTGGCAGGTTTGTGTTCCTGATAGACAAGATGTCTAAGTCTCCTACATGAATCAAAATTGGCACTAATTGGTCTTTTGGTAAGCTCTGTAAAAGCCAATAATTGGTTCCTGAAGACTGAGCTAATATCTAATCTAAAGGTGACTAATTTGTAGGGAT
Source organism: Callithrix jacchus (assembly GCF_049354715.1). Taxonomy (NCBI): domain Eukaryota; kingdom Metazoa; phylum Chordata; class Mammalia; order Primates; family Cebidae; genus Callithrix; species Callithrix jacchus. The sequence continues at coordinate 106,615,966 of NC_133524.1, read as the reverse complement.
TTTAGAGAAGAGCAACATATATACATTTTGGGCAAGGGGACCTTTTTCACAAAGTAACAACTTGGGGGAAAAAAAAACCCTTCAGCTGAGACAGATGATGAAGCAGAGGTGTTACAGTATGTTAAAAGGTTAGTCATGCTCAGGTGATGACTTTACAATCAGTTATCCTTTTTGACTTATGTTTCTGGTATTCTGCTTCTAAAAGCATCTCAGAGGATATTTGAAAGTAAAGACAGGTATAGGAACTGGTCAGTTAATGGATAAAAGCAGCCTAAAATATAGTCCATGGTGGTATCTCAGTTGGTTCAGGAGAAAAGTATTTTTTTACATCACTAAGATAAGAGTTACCTCTAGGCAGATGGTACTAGGATTACAGGCCATCTTTATTTTCTCCTTTATGCTTTCCTAAAGGGATGTTTTGTTTATTTGTTTTTTAGAGACAGGGTCTTGCTCTGTTGTCCAGGCTGGTCCAGACTCCTGACTTCAATGATCCTCCCGCCTCAGCCTCCCAAGTAGCTGGGACTACAGGCTCAAGCCACTGCACCTGGCTCTAAAGGGAATTTTTTTGTAAGACATACATACTACTTTTATAAACAGAAAAAAATGCATGTTTACAGTTTCTGAGGTTTACAAAAGTAAATAATACTGAGCAAAAACAAAAGCTGAATTGCAGCAACACTGTTATAAAAATTTACAAATTTTGACCAAATTATGAAGGGATCATGTTAGATAGATGTGTACCTAAGTTTGAAATATTTTTCTCTTTTATGTTGAATTTGCTTTCACTAGGAAAAGGAAGAGTTACTGTTTTCAAAAGGCTAAGCTGGAGCATGGCAGAAGGTACTGTGGGGCAGTAAGTTCAAGAGTGGACCATGCTGCACCACAGGTTTTGTGCTGTTAGGGGATATAGCACATACAGTTTTTTACTCCTAAGACTATAAGAAACACCAGACTGAGTCCATGGACTGTCCAATGCAGTGTTTGTTTCTGTCCGTGGTACCCAGGGTTGTTTTGTGAGAAAGCATGCATTTATTCTGTGATACCAGCCTCTAAAGGTTAGGGGGTGTGCCAAACATCCTGAGCTCCTCTCATTAGGAACAGTGTCCTTTCATTCACTTCAATTGGACTGGCATATTGAGCCTGGCAGGTCACTCTTACGTGAATGGCCAGTAACTGGGTGCTTCGTTAATTGCAAAGCATATTTTGCCAAATGATTTCATCCAAAAAGACATGTCATACAACTTTCAATTCTTTGACCTCCTGATATTTTTTGTTATTCAGATAACTCGCTGAAAATGAGTAGAGTAAGCCATGGCCATATTATCACAGGGAAACCCAGCATTTGGTTCTGAAAATAAGGAAGAATGGAACTGACCATGGTATTTGCTAAAACAGGATGCCACTGAAGGAAGTAGAGTGGTTCTGTTGGCCAGGATATAATCAGGGGAAGATTAAGCTTTGAGGGTCAGGACTGTGGAGGTAATTGTGGACTCAAACTGTCAGGTTTACATGGAGGCTACTCAACTCAAACAACACATTTTATACTCATTTATGCTTTTAGCCAGATGACTCTCTTTCATGTTTCAGCATATTCAGATTGTTGGCTTGCTGACAAGGCTCACAAGTAAAAATGAGACCCTTTTGTAGTGCTGCTTGTGGATTACAAGGTTAGCACTTGCCTTATTAGACAGACTAGGGAATATTAAGTTTTGACTGTGCAATTATAAGGAATATAATATGGGAGAGGGTACTTTTAAAAAATGCTCTTATGTTGAGGGTCACTGCATTAAAGGATAATAGTTTTAGATGAAGCCACATTTCTAACACGGGACTAGATAACAAGGATAAATGAAATCTGCAGACAGTCTCAAAGCATCATTTTGGCCATTATTTGTAATCTGTTCTCCTACCAAACCTTTTACTGTGTAGCAAAATTGATTAATTCGTATGTATCTCTTTTTTCTGTGATTACGTGCTGTCTGATAGAGGAGTAAAAAAATAGAGAAATGGACAAGAGATGACAGAGGATGGGGCTGAGGCCAGGTGGAGCTAGGGATGCATAATCCCTAAACTAGATAATCAACCCCAGAATAATCAAGATATATTTTAGGGTCTTAACATTAATCTTGATATTTAATCATTCTGAACAATGTTAAAAACAAAAGATTGTATAATAGCATTAATAAAAATCACTTGCTATGGAATGGTTCAGAATAAATAAGGCTTTTTTTAGCATGAAATATGAATTCATTGAACTGGTCTTAATGTTCTGTCAGCACACACAGATACAGCTCTGCTTAATTCCATATCCTCTTATCTATAGTCCTACATTTAATTTACTACCATTGGAGTTGATTTATAGCTTTGCTTAGCAAAAGTACAGTCTTGATTAAAAGAATATTATCGCAATTGATGAACCTCGAAAGCATTTTTCTTTCATAGACCTGCTAGTAATTTTGAAAATGACCTGCAGACCCATATGGCTAGATTTGCAAATTTCCAGTTTTTACCCACCTGGCTGTACTTCAGATAGTGGCAGGATTAGTTAAGGATATGTTTGGTGACATAGTATTCTCATACGCTGTCTCCTTATCCATCCTTAGAAACAGAAAGTTACTGTGGTAGCATTTTAAAGATCTGCTTTGGGGAATCCCAGTTCCCTGGTTCGATTATCTTTTATCTAGTTTATAACTGCAACTACAGCCCTTGTCTCTTGGGATGTTGCTGGGCCAAAGGATTCTCCAATCTGTATGAGGGAAGATTCAATTATTATGCATGAGGGTTACATTTTAGAGTTGCATCTGTGACAGATGCCTCCCTGAAACAATATGGAATTCATTTTGGTGCTCATTTCATTGGAGATGACTGACTTTGCAAAGCCAGTGATTTCCACAGGTTGGCCAGAATTGGTCATTCTCCACAGCAGGCCATATTCCTCTTCTCCTGTTTTGATTGTGCAGTATGACTATTTAGTGGCTTGTGGTTCTAGGAGGAAAGAAAATGGTGTCACTCAGTAGGTGACAGAAAGAAAGCTACTACGATTTGATTTTGTTAAAACCATTATTACCATTCTCCTGATTCTACTAGCTGAAAAAAAATGAATCATTTTGGTTTTGGCTTTGTAGCTTTGTGGAGAGTATTTCTTACCTATGAAAACAGTTCATGAAAAGGAGTCACGTTAAAACCACTATACTTACGGTTCAATTTGCAGGGGCTTTCAATTGTTCAGAGTCATAGGAACCCAGAAAATAATTGAAAGTTATAAATGTGTTACTAAATTAAAACTGGAGAATTTGGGGGGGGGGGTTTCTTATCAAATTTGATGGTGGGACCTTCTCAAAATGCAGAGTAAATAAAGCAGTCTTATTTGTGAGTAATTTTTGTTTTGGCCAATGTGTCCTTTGTATCTATACACACACAGCTTAATTAAGATATTCACATACCATACAATTCTTAGCTTCTTCTAATTGTTAAACTACTAGACATTAAAAATTGGACATTTTTGTTCAAGAATGCAGGATGTACTCCTGTAAAGAAAGAACTTAAGTGTCTAAATTACCCCCATTTGCCTAATTCACTTTTTAAAATCTTAATATGTAGCTGCAGTTTGTCAGAACTAGAATGCTTATTAGAGGTTACCTAGTTCAATTAGAGTAAAAATTACCTGGGGAGCTGTTCTTTTTCCAAAATATATTTGTTGAAGCATGAACCCTCCTGAACTTCCGATAAATGTTGCAGCCCCCCTTCCCACCCCATGCCAGTTAAATATCATTAATTTTGTCTGACACTCTCATCTCACAGATAGGGAGACATTCTTCCTATCACAATTTTGACTAGACACCTTAATAAGCACCAAAATTCTTTTCAATTTTAACATGACAGATTTTTGATAAATAGAGTTGAAGTTTCAAAATTCACTTCAGTGGATGATGGAGTATAAATTACTTAGGCTGTATATATATATATATATATATATAAAATTATGAGGAATCTGATATTGTCAAAGAAAAAACATCAAAGCTACTGATCAGGAAGTCAGTATACAGAAAGTGTTGCAAATTTGTCATTGTCTCATCAGGCACTGGAGAGATTAGTGGATATCCTTTATCCTGGAAATGTCTGATAGCTAAGCACTCATATTTCTTCTCAACTGCGTATAGTCATTTCCCACAGGGCACGGGAGGCAGTATTGTGTTCGTTTTTAAATAGCTGCCCTGGTTGTATTTTTAGTAGAAAGAGATTCATAAAAATACTGATATTAAATAGATAGAAGAAATAGCCAGAGATGTGCTTTAATAATAATAATTTTTAAAAAACCACAAATTCTTCAGAAGACCTGATAGGCTCCAATGGAAGGATGCGTAAAGACCTGCGGAAAGAATGAAATGGATTTTCCAGAGGACTTTTTATTCCTGAAAAAATTGGAAAATCTGAGGCTGAGGGCAGAAGAAACAAAAGAAGTTTTCATTGACCCCTTTTCCTCTTTTAGACCTTTACATCCATACACATAGTAAGTATAAAGATCTATGACTTTACTCACGTGCTCTGAAAAGAAGCCTCCATCTTGGGTAATAATGTTTACCTGGTCCTACATCTTCATTCCAGTACCTTGCACAACCTGACCCTCCACTTGGGGACCATTGATATGAGGCAACCACAGATCTGAGAGAACAGAATGGGGTCATTATGCTTTTGAAATTTCATTTTTATCAATGTTTACAAAGAAGTTAAGAACTTTTAATTTTGATCTGTAGTTCTGTACACTATTCTATGTGCGATATGAGGGGAAAGAACAGATTCCTTTCGATCGCATGTTAATCAAGGGAAAAGCACATTATTTTTTAAAAATTAGCAAGAATTGCCCACAGTTACTTAGATGCCCTTTTTAAGGGTATCACCATAAGCTCGTTTTACATAAAAAAAGTTACAGTGGTCTCTGGGCTAGTATATATACAAGGAGAGAGCAATAATACACTACAGTGAAGTGATTTGAAATCTTTATACTTAAATTTAGTAGAGCTGTGTGAAGACAATGGTGTAGATGGACAGTGAAGGTCTGCCACTAGCCCCCTCTAAGCTATTATGCATTTATAAAGAAATGCTATCTACACTGGGTGATGACGTAGGATCTGGTTGTTTTCATGATTATTTTTCAATCTTATCTGATTGTGTTTCCTTGCCTACATATAATTTAAGGTTTTAAAGGGAGTAGACAGTTTGGGAGGGGATCAGCACTGAAAATTTTGGAGCTTAATCAGAAGTGGTGAGTGTACCTGCAAAACAGGATGGTTGTTTGCTGTATCTTTGAAGTCAGTCCCCTTTGTCTCTAGTTCCTTATTGACATGAGCTGCAATTTGGGAGTGGGGGCAGGATTTTTGCCATCAATCGTCTTATTCTACACACAGCTTCAGAACAGTTGTTCTGGTTTTCTAAACACAATATCATAGCCTAGTACATGTTGGGCACATGCAAATCAATATTTTCTATCTCTATGGCCATCATAATGGCCTTCAAATCTAATGTCAAAGCTTTGGAAACAGAAAACTGATATGTCCTTCTAAAAACAAGGGGAAAGGAAGAACTGCATTCTCTTGAAAGTTAAATTATAACCTTTTCTTTCTGATTCTATGAAGAAGTTTTATTTTTACTAATAAAACTGCCAATTTCTTTCAGGTGGGTGTACATGGCATTAGAATAGAATTCATCAATGAAAAAGGATCAAAACGCACCGCCACCTACCTACCGGAGGTTGCAAAGGAGCAAGGTCATTGTTGTACTTTATTTCATATGATCTGGTGAAGAATTTAAACAAATACACAAATTGAAATGCATTATCTGACCTTGCAGTTATGTCTGATAATTGAACAGTGTCAAATTATAAGAAATGACTCTTCCATCACTGCCACTGAAATGTTTGTGTCAAGCCAGTGAAGCACTCACAGAAGTTGAATCCCTCCATTGAAGTTTGATGGCATAGACCCATAAGTGTAAATTTTTTAAAAAGCAGAATTTACATTAGTTGGTTTTCATTTTAGGCAACAATTTGCTACTGATTTGAAATGCCTTTTCCCATATTCCATTGTGGCATGAACAAGCTTTTTGTTTGACAATCAGCCACATAGTTCATTGTCATTGTAAGTATCAAATGTTTCATTCTTAGGTGGTTGCCGTTACTCATCCTGCTAATATGAAAACTGTAGGTTTCCCATTAAGATCAGAGCATTGAGAAAACATGAAGTATTAGTGTTTCATATGCTTGGTCTACACTTCCTAAACAGAATTTTCCTATTTCACATATAGAGCATAGAACTGTATGAACCAACATTGTAACACAAAATAAGTTTCCACTCTGTATTTTGTCCTTTCTTAGCAACTACTAAATTCTGGTTTCATGTTAGTTGAAATGGATCTTTTATCTTGGGGAGCTTTTCTTCTCATCAGAAAGCATTTGTAATTCGTTTTCCCATGTTTGTCTTATAAATGTGACATATATAATAGCAAAATTTAGTGCCATTAAATCCCCAGATCAGAAAGCCGTCAAGGCAGTCACCTGAAGATTTATTTGGGTTGCTTTAGAAAATATCTTAATCTCCTAGTATCATTAACTTTGTAAAGCATAGGTAAAAGATAGAGTGCTTCAGATATACCATTCATGTCAGAACTAATAAAAATACCCTTGAATACTGCACACAAACATGAATGATTACAGAATTACAGAAGATACCATAAGGAACAACAATTACTGTGAGGTAGTATGGGAGTCCTAAATACTACTGAGTTGGCAAAATGGCATATAGGCTTCTCCCTCCCTTTTAAAGATGCCACTGTTAGAGGAAAGTACAACAGATATGGTTTGTTACAGTCATGACTGAGCAATTTCTGCCAGCCCCTTAGACCCCTTGCCTTCAAATGTGAAGATAAAGGAGCCAATGTTGTTTGACACTGTGGATAGCTAGAATTTAAGGAGTGTGTTGATGACCCTTCTCTTGTAAAGGATGAAATCTTAGCTCTTCTGTGTGATTGTTTTTGGGACCAAAAGATTTGACGGCATTTGGTAACAGTGATAGCTGACCTCTACAAAGTCATTTTGTATTTAATGAAAGGTGTTTGTTACATGTGCTTGACTGATATTTTATCTGGTCGACTCTCCACAGGATGGGACCATATTCAGACCATAGACTCCTTACTGAGGAAAGGAGGATACAAAGCTCCAATTACTAATGAATTCAGGAAAACCATAAAACTGACCAGGTACAGAAAGCATTTTCTAGCACAAGGCTAACATGTACATTTTGATGTGTATGCTATAATCCTTTGAATTCTTTGGTCTCTCTACACTTTTCTTTTCTGAAACAGAGTAGAAATGAATGACAGGGTCATACTGAGGGTGGATACAATGGAACTCTGCTTGGCAGTAAACCCTGTATGATGTATGAGCCTATCTTTCCCATCTTTTGCTCTGTGTGATTACTCTGGCTTTTGTACGAGCAAGCCCTTGGAGACTTCAGACTACTTTATTGGAGAAAGTACTTGAATTAGCTATTGGCTAGCTTTTGACATTACTTAGCAGAACCCCAGGATTCTGATAAAGAGTCCTCAAATTTTAATTTAACCTCAGAATTTTGGCAGTGATAAAAGTCTACCATGAAAGCTTGCTAGCTTGCTGCAAAACACAATTGAGCTAAACTCAAATGCTAAATAAATTTCAGCATGACAAAATAGGAATGCTTATTTAAAAAGGAAAATACCATACATTTTAGGAAAATGGGCTGCTGGTTCCATTTATTTGAATTCCATAAAACTACATTGAATGCTTATAGTCTGAAAATGGACTATTCTTAGCTCTGAGGAGTTACAAATTCAAAAATACCTCCATCTCTGCTATCCTTGAGTTCACAGTGGAGGAAAATAGAAGGGGCATGGACAAAATTATTAATCTAAGCCAGAATATGATGGATAATATGCGATCCATTCCCATGAAGTAGGGAAAGAATTCTAAGAGAGTGGGAGGGGGATAACAGATGGTTTCAAAGAGGTCAATTAGGGACTCGGTTTGAAGAATTGGTAGAATATTTGACAGATAGAGTGTGCAGGAGGAAAGGGATTCCCTTAAGGAAGACCTTGTGAGTCAAGGGTGGTGAAATACAAAGCAAGTTAGGAGAATGCAAAATAGTCTGATTGGGCTGGTCTTTCAGTGTAACAGAGAAGCTGATCATTAGAGAAAAATGTGGCCCAGAAGGTAGGTTGGGCAGACCAGTGAGGGTCCTGAATTCCAGAGTAATTAGTTTGGACCTGATTTTATAGGCAGTTGGTAGCTATTGAAGGATTTTAATCAGATGGACTTGGGGAGGTAAAAGAATGGAATTGGAAATAGGAAAATGAACCAGGAAGCATTGGTATTGTCTAAGAATCTGTGGCAACAGTCCAAAAGAGGTACAACGGGGCCTTAACTAAAGCTGTGGCAGTGAGATGGGAAGAAAGGTGGGGATCGATATGAAAATATTGTGGAAGAAATGAAAGGACTGGGCCATCATTTAGAAATAAGGAAGTCAAGGCTTTCATATAGATAAAAGGGACCAACGCAATCCCTTTAACCAAAGTAGAGACAAGAGGAGTGTGGTAGGTTTATGCGTTGATTTTGGATTTGAGGTGCTTCTTAGGATATCTATATAGAAATGTCTAGTAGGTCAATGAAAATATACGAGCTCATGGCTAGAGATGACTGAAATTATAAGAATAGGGTTCACTGCGGGGGGTGGGGGTGAACAGTATAGAGTCAAAAGAACTGAATACAGAAACAAAAAAAAATTCTACAAGACAGGGATAGGAGGATTCAGACATAAGGAGCAATCCAAGAGGCAGGGGAGAACCAGGGGCATGTGGAGGTATAGAACCCATAGCACCAGAGAGCTTCAAAAAGGGTATGGTGAGCAAATGGAAAAGTTAAGCTGAATCAGAGGCAGCCTTCTGACAGCCATTCCTGTGGAAGAGTGGCAGCGGAAGCCAAGGAGCACTGGGCTGAGGAGTAGTGTGAGATGGGAACTGAAGGCAGAAAATACACATAACTGTTTGAGAAATGTAGCAATGAAAAGAAAGCTAGACGTGGGGAAAAACAAGAGTTCAGGATACCAGAATTAAGAAAAGTTGTTTTTGTTGTTATTACTTAATGGTAAGACCTAAGTAAATGTGTGGACAAAGAAAGGAACAGTAAAAGAATCAACTGAAGAGATGCATACTCCTGTTAGAAAACTGAGGCTGAGAGGGCAGTAAGAATTTCTAAAAGAACAATTTCAACAAGGAGTAGTAGAGTGCAAAGAGCACTGGACTCAGACTTTGAATTTCCAGGTTCTCATCTTAGCCTCGCTACTTACTATCTCTGTGACCTTGGGCAGTCATTGCTTCTCTCTTGGACCCCATTTGCTGATCTATAAAATTATCTATAAGGTCCTTCCTAGCTCTGACAATGGCATGTCACCTATGTCTCGATGTTAACTTTTCTCTTCCCTGACTTTCTTTCAGGTATCGTAGTGAAAAGATGACCCTGAGCTATGCTGAATACCTTGCTCATCGCCAGCATCATCATTTCCAAAATGGCATTGGGCATCCCCTTCCGCCATACAACCATTATTCCTGACACTGAGCCGCACAACCAGTCACTGGGCCTCTCTGCAGACCTCTTCCCAGGAGACCCTACACCTTCTTGGTCTAGCTATCTCTTTTACTGTACCATTTTATGATGATAGTTTCCGTTGCCATGGTGAAGCTTCGACATCGTCAATTAAGATCATCATGGTAACGGGTAGGAAAATGGCATTTGTTAAGATCCTGTTTTATTATTTTAGGTAATTGATTTTTTTTGCAGCATATATAACTCTGGGGTTTTTGTTCCCTACAATATTATGTAGAATTTTGCTTTGCTATCTCAGTCAGGTTTCTGTTTTTCCGTCCTTCTCGCCTTTCTTCCTGTTTTGCTTCCTGTTTTCCTTCTTCCTTCCCTCCTTCCCTTCCTTTGACTGTGGATGGAAGAAAGTGTGCAGTTTTTGGGAATTTTACTTGGGTTTGTCTTTAGTTTTCCTCAGTAAGATAGTTGTGGTTTTTTTTTTTTTTTTGATACCTGAGTTTTGGATTAATGCATATCAAATTCAGGTATTTGTATATTACTCTTGATTTTTGTCTGAAATTCACTTTGCTATGACAGTTTAGTAGTTGTGTCTTCACTCCCTTAAGTATATGTTTTTCCCATGGTGAAAATATATGAACTTTTCTAGTCGTGAGCATTCAAAGGTCCATGATAGGGCTTGTCACAGAGAGAGAAATCATTTACGCCTATCGTGCTGGTTACTATAGAAGAGACTGCCTGACCACTTTATAGAAGCAATTTGCAAACTACAACACTGTTTTGAGAAAGTACAAACTACCTTTCAAAAAGGCTACAGGAATCATTTATAAGAGCAGCAAATATTAGGAAGAGAGCAGATATGGAATTTAGTGCCTTTGAGAAGAATATAATTGAGTGGAATTCAGAGGGGTTAGAAAAAAGGCAATTTAGAAAAATATTCTTGTAAAATTTTATTGTTTCTATATGTGAAACAGCAGATTAGACAAATTTCTTACTCTTAAGTATTTTTTTAAGCTGAAAAAATTTATTTTGAGCAAATAACCAAAAAGAGACATTTGTCTATTTTATATTAATTTAAATTGATTAGCTCTAGGTTTCAATATATCATGATTGGCTAGAGTCAATTTTAGCTACCATCTAAAGATATGGTGAAAATAATTAAGTGAAACAAAAGTTCATATTTTCCATGATTTCAGATATGTTTGTCATGGGGACAATACTAGAGTTTTAGAGATACTATAAAATAGCTTGAATCTCTTTCTGCACTACATACTTTTGATAGAAACACATTTACTACATTGATAAGATGTTATGTCACACCTGTGAAAATGGAGTTGGCATTCAGATATGCCATAGTTAGAAAATAGCATCTGCAGGGATAGTCTTCCCATGATGCATACAAACAGAACTTACTGATGTCAATAGAAGGTCCATAATATATCCCCAGGAAAAATGACAGATTATTCTGGAGAAAGATGACCTTCATTTTATGGTTATGTGTGTGTGTCTGTGTGGTGTACATATATATATATTTCTCCATATATATGTGTGTGTGTATATACATGGTATATATATATATATATATATATATATATATATATATATTTTCCATATATATATATATATATATATTTTCCATATATATATATCATACACACACACACACACACACACACACCTTTGGAAAAATATATATAATTTTTTCAAACAGGAAGCCAACATATCAAGTGATGATTTAAAGTATGCTGCAGAATATATGTTTTAAAACTATAAGGAATATCACTGAATATCAAAATTATATAACTTATACATATAGTTGCTGTGACAAATGACAGACTGCTAGTTCAGAATTCAAAAATCCTTTCCTAGTTTGTGAGATAATTGGCTGAATTCCTTCTGCTTGCCACTGGGCAAAGCACACTGCTTTAGTTTTTGATGAGAGTTCTTAAAAGTTTGTTGGTATTCCTTCATCCACAGCATCCATTGTCGAAATAACCATTTTCCGTTGTGATGCCTTAACTAAGAAGCCAATTGTTAGCCTGAAATGCAATCTTGGTAGCCAGTTTCAATGAATCTAGAGATTAGTCAGAAAAAGCTGTTGGGCTTTAGAAAGAGATTTTGAGTCCTGTCATTTCTACTTGGGAGCATTTTGGAGCAGATTCGTCTTTCAGTATAAAAGCAAGTGGCTACCTGATAGAAACTTTTCTTACCCTTATAGGGAAACTGAGCACAAGCTGAATGATATTGTCTGCTGCAAAAAAAAAAAAAAAAAAAAAAAAAAAAGTAAATAAAACAAGCAAACTGAAGAGAGACAAAGACCAATATTATCGTGAAATCCATCTTATCCATCATCTCATCAGTTCAACAGGCTCCTCGTCCCGGGTGAGCTTATGGTTAGAAGTTTTTTAGCAAAGATTTATTACATACATAGATGTGTGTGTGTACATATACTTATACATACATACATATATGTGTGTTTATTTAACGGTGCTAATCAATCTTGAGCAGGTCACGTGACTGGTCATGCGGACTCTAAAATCATATCAGATTTTTAAAAATCCTTGATATATGCAGATGTTATACAGATTTTCTTAGCAGTGTAATAATGTTATACTGAAGAAATAACCATCCTGCAGGCTTCAAAGGACGAGGTCAGCAATATTTCCCAACGTGGCTTGGGGGAAAAGGATAGTTTTGTCTCCTTTTGTATTCAAGTTAACGCAAAGTGCATTTTTGTCTCTAAGTAGCTGTTGACTAAATGACTTTGTAGTGTAAAGGGTGTTATACAAACTGTAATGGTGTGCTTCAAACAAATGCTAGACCCTTTCACCTTTGTCGTATATACAAAGCTGTTAAATATGTGGTATGAATTAACTTTGAACATGTTGAAATATGTAGCATGTCTTTAACTCAGACAAAGATTCTAATTGCACAGGTTGTGTTTTAGCCAGTTGTGGTTTATTTGTTCAGAAACACAAATGTGAATTGCACTCTTATCATCAGAATATTATATGAGTTCAGTGATCTTTAAACAGCTCAGAAGTAATACTTGAACTTCATTTGAGTAGCACAAAGTTTACATAGCCCCTTTTAAATGTTAATTCGTTTCATTTCAGTTTTTTGTTTTCAAATGCAACTGGGTATTTTTCTTCTTGGAAATAGTATGTACTTTGCTTTGGTATGTAGCAAAAGGCTTCCATTTCTGGAAGGGTTTTCTTGTTCTTAAACAAGGTCAGCCAGGTACCAGATTCTAAAAGAACAAATTGTCCCCCACCCGTCAAGTGGCCTTCTGACTGCACGAGAATGTGCTACTATCCTCTGTAGTCTCCCCTAACATGAGAGGTCGGTGAAATTGATGGAGGAAATGCAAGGCTTGCTTCCCCCCACCCTTAAAGCTTAAAGCAGTTGTAAGGTTTTCAGTCCAGCACATATAGTCCCAATGCCCAGCACACCGGAAGTTTGTATACTGGCCTCTTGTCTTCAAATGTGCAGGAAATTTGAAACTGTCATCTGGAATAGGTTCCATCTCTTATGTGTGATAGATCAAACCAAAGAAGCCCCCAGCCATGCCCAAATGCTGCTTAAAAAGCCTACCTTCCAGTCCTTACAAAAACCTTGCAGGATTAAATGTGTTAACTTTTTTATTTTTGTACAGTTTCTAAGTGATTTTTGCTAGTGATGTTAAAATGACTTAAGTTTATTTGAGGAGTGTGAGCACCTCCTCTATTTAAATAAACTGGTGACTTTCCTTTTATTTTTTAAAAGTGGAAACCCGTTGTGTGCCTCTCGATTTAAGGGTTTCTGATGACATTATTCTTAAGACCAGCATTGATCCTTTATATACAAATATATGTTTTCCTTGTTTTTTATTGCTATTTCAGAAGAAAACGAACCTTTATTTTGCTCTGGACCCAGTAACTGCGCTGGTACATAGACGCACTGAGCAAACAAACTTTTGTAACCACCTCTGACTACTTTTGTATATCAAAGTTGATTACTTTTGAAATATTTGGATCTAGTTTCTAAGTTATTTTAGTGTTTTATATGTTCCCCAAAATTACTTTGAATCGGTCACCAGCATAATAATGAGTTCTTGGTGATACAATGGTGAGACTTGTAATGAGCAAAAAGCTACCTGGAGTAGCTCTTCTTTTCCTTCTTTCTTAGCAACCTGTTTTTTGATTACCGTAAGACATCACAGATTACCTGAAACCCCTTCCAGTATAAGTAGGCCCTCCTTCCTTCCACATTTAATTGCTTAATAGTTTGAAGAAACTATTGGAAATGGGCATTTTATAGGACATGTATGGCTTTAAAATATTAAATAAGAGCAAAAAGAAAAAAATATGAGAAGGTTTATGTGGGTCTGTAAGGTATGGCTGTGGAAAGATATTGTAGTAGTTTTGACACTATTGTTATTACCTTTAAAATCATTTACCCAATAAAATGTTAAAACCGAGTTATAAGCTTGTGTTTCTTTTTTAAGTTTAATCTGTCTCATCATAGAACTTTGGTCTCGTTGGTACTTTTTCTAAAAGGTTAACAGTCGAAGGCTCTGAAGCAATATCGTTAGGAACAGACACTGATTTATTGCCAAACTAGCACCTGGGGAACCTTACCTGCTGGCAACTGCTCCCTGCCATCTGATTTGCCGATGTCATCCTTTTATTTCTGAATCCTGGTTTGCTGGTATAGATTAGCCTTTATTTGGACACCCTAACCTGGCCACATTGATCCTTTAAGGATCCTTCAGATCTTTTGCCACAGATCTCAGGCAAGTATCAGACTTTAATTCTGGCAGGAGCTTAGCTGTGCTTAGGTCTGCTCTGGATTTCTTCCAAATCAGTCAGTGGTTATTGGGCATTTCCTTTTTGTGAACTGGTAGGGGGCAGCAGCAGTGCTATTCAGTGAAATCATCTGATATGGGTACCTTTTCTCCTACCACCGAGGCTTGTCCATTTTCTGAGTACAGTACAGAGTCTGAAAATGCTCAAGATGTGATTAAGCATTTTCAGAGCTTGTATGTACTCATACACACACTAGGCATATCACATGCTTACACTTATTACCACGTATTTTTTCAGTTCCAGATTGGTAACCCCAACTTGTGCTTGGGGGAAGCACCTGGAGTGTAGGGTAGGGCAACTGGTGCTCCTGACTTTCAAGGGCCAGATAAGAGCCTATGTCAAGAAAGGGTTCTCTCTGGGTGCTGCCTCTGCCTACTGTTGCCTTATCCCTTTCTCTATGGAAAGGCTACCAAGGACATTGTTGAAATACCCTTGGCTCTTTCTAAAACATTTGCTGTCTCACTTTCATCATGCACATTTTAAGATCCGTTGCTAGTTGAATATATCCAGGATGACTTTCTGTTACATTGCCCCAAAGCCCTGGTAACCATGTGAATTTTGTGACCCGTGCTTATGTCCATCACAGTGGCTAAAAACAGTGTTCTCAGATCCTAGAGGACTATTGTGGTTTTGAACAGTGCTCCATAAAGGCAGCCATCTGCTTAGGGTTTACCTATTTTCATCATTCATATTTAATGGGATGTAAGATTTTTTAATCATTTAGACAATATTAAAGTGTTCAGGTAGAATGAAGTAGTTTAATGAGACCAAAGCATTCTTTTTTATAGCATTAGTGGTTAACTCTGGTCTGGACAAATTTCAACTTCAGTAATCACACTCCACCTACCTAAATTCTTCCCACAGTTTCAGCATTTCCACTTAAGATTTCATGCCCCACTGGACACTGTCTAAATAGCTTTACTGCTTCCGAGGGCAAGTGTGGGCATGTAGGATGAAGCAGTGCCTCTCTATTGTTGGGATAATACTACCATATCTAAGGGGTCCTATCAGTGTTGAGGTAAGGAGAAGTCTGCAGTGGGGAAGTCACACCTGGATTCATAGCTGCCAGCCAGGAGAGCCAGTGAATGACTGCCCATTCAGAGAATGGCTTTTCCCACTTCCTGCAGTTTCAGACACATAAGCCAAGACAAGTGTGGGTTTGGGCTGGATAAGCTCTGTTAGGTTCCCATCTGTATGCTCAAGCTTTTCACTTACAGGAGGAAGAAATGAATGGGAAGATGAAAGTGAGGAAAGCCAGGGGTATACTGTTTTTGGCTACTGCATTAAAATACCTTCCTTGACATCTGTAGCCCCAGGTGGGACAATCTCATATTCCAAGCCTCAAACTTGTTGGAAGAAATCTTTCAAAAATTGGAGGGAATCATATTAGGTCTCAAGCACTGTTCTGAAGCCAATCTACCTCCTCACCCGAAGAGTTTGGTTACAACCTTGTTTAGAAATGACCCCTTAATAAAAAAAAAATGCTGTATATATACAATGGGATATTATTCAATCATAAATAAGATTGAAATTCTGTCATCTGCAGCAAATGGATCAGCCTGGAGGACATTTTGTTAAGTGAAATAAGCCAGACACAGAAAGCTAAAGAAGTTGATCTCATAGAAGTGGAGAGTAGAATAGTGGTTACAAGTAGCTGGGAAGGGTTGGAAGCGTGAAAAGGGAGAGGCTGGTTAAAGCAGGGGTCCCCATTCCCTGGGCCATGGACCAGAACTGATCTATGGTCTGTTAGGAACCGGGCCTCACAGCAGGAGGTGAGCAGTGGGAAAGCAAGCGTTACCACCCGAGCTCCACCTCTGGTCAGATCAGTGGTGGCATTAGATTGTCATAGGAGCACAAACCCTATTGTGAACTGTGCATGTGAGGGATCTAGGTTGTGTGTTGCTGATGAGAATCTAATGACACCTGCCCCATTTGTGGAAAAACTGTCTTCCATGAAACCAGTCCTTGGTGCCAAAAAAGTTGGACACCATTGGGTTAAATAATAGAAAAATACAAGTAGACTGGAGGAATAAGTTCTGGTGTTCTATAGCACTGTAGGGTGTCTGTAGTTAAGAATTTAAGATATATCTTTGGATAAATAGAAGACAGGGTTTTGAATGTTCCCAACACAAATGATAAATGTCTGCTGTGACAGATTTGCTAATTATACGCTTTGACATTCAATACATACGTTGTATGTATTGAAACATCACTGTGTAGCCTGTAAATATGTGCAATCATGTATCAATTAAAAAATTAAAAATTACCTCTTTATTATGTTTTGAAGGTACTGACTGTGTATCTTAAAATGGACCCACCCGGAGAGCTGGTGGAGGGTGTGTCCTGTATGTAAACCAACGAGCTGCACTAGGCAGCTTTTCATCACGACAGATGATTACTTAGTTTGACAGAGGTGAGATGTAGAGTATGCGCCCTTGTCTGCAGCACACAGCTGGGCAGTGGCTGAATTACATGCCTCTATGCTCACCAGCTGCCATGTCATCTTTGAGCTCATGCTCCCATTCTAAAGGGACATATCCAAGTCACAAGGGGTGGATAATTTGTTCCCCCTTTAGTCTCCCTCCATGACGGGAGAAGCTTTGGTTTTTCAATCAGAATCAGTTGGCACCTCATTATGTTAAAAATCAGATTGAAAACACTATTTCATTGCTATTAAGCACAAATGTATACAAGCTACTTATTAATGAGAACAAGGTAGTTTCAATGACTATAAAATGTTGCAATTGGGTTGAATGACAGTGAATAGTCTCAGCACTCTATTTCTATGTTTTAGCTGTACAACAACAACAAGGTCCTGATTTGCATAGAGCTCAGATTGCTTAATTTTATGAAAGTGTGTACATATAGGTTTAAAGTGTAAAAACCCAGCACAGTCCACAGCTATCTGAAGCTTACAAGAAGTCTGGGCAGGAGAAGCATGACTCCTGAGGTTTAAAGACAAATGAGTAATCTGATGGCTTCTGCTAATCAAGTTGTGGTCTTCAGTTGCCCTTCTGGATATAACTTATTAGATGTTTGTTAAGTGTTTTTTTTTATTACAGTTTCAAAACACAGCGTATTTCAACACACATATTTTTTGAATTAAATGTTTATGGAGGGACGGGTACAGTGGCTCATGCCTGTAATCCCACCACTTTGGGTGGCCAAGGCTGGCAGATCACCTGAGGTCAGGAGTTCAAGAGCAACCTGGCCAACATGGCAAAACCCTGTCTCTACTAAAAATACAAAAATTAGCCTAGCATGTTGGCGCACACCTGTAATCCCAGCTACTCAGGCAGCTGAGGAAGGAGAATCGCTTGAACCCGGGAGCCAGAAGTTGCAGTAAGCTGAGATCGCGCACTGCACTCCAGCCTGGGTGAACAGAGCAAGACTTCATAAAAAAAAGAAAGTTTATGGAAACTTGAAGCTGTTTTGACAGATCCCCAGGATCCCACAGGACAATCAAAACCACTGCTGGAACCTCAACATGCCCAGTTATTTTGAAAACTTCTGGGAAGCCATCATTTGATGAAATGACAGCTTTTTTTTTTTTTTGGCCTTTTCCTCCCAAATGTCAGGCTCAACATGATCCATCAATATTTACGGAGTGTCTGTCCCTCCAGAGGCACAGCACCTTGCTTGGTTCCAGAATAAATATAGTATAATTTTGTAAGATAAATTAATAATCCATTCTGGGCTAAGAGTTGTAAGGAGCATATGCGTTTGGTCTACTTGGGTAAAGTCTTTCCAACTGGGACCCAGGTAACATTAGTTTTCTATAGGATTTCACTAAATAGCTTCCGCCTCAGTGGCATTAGAACATAGTTGTAACTGCCCCTGTTGAGAAATTGTATTTCTTTGCACTCCAATATGTCAGCACCAGAAACCACTCCATACTGGACATGATCATGATTCCCTGAGTGAAGGAGATTGTTTCTGTTCCTATAATGTGGCTCTCTTGCTCCTTAGCAGGAATATGCAAGGTGGCTGGAAGAGAAGTGATGTATAAGAAATAGGTTTGGACACAAAGAATGGCATTGGGTGGCTGAGAATTGTGTTCCTTACTGTGAAGCTGCCCTCTTAGAGGCATTGGGCCCTTCCTATGGCGAGGAGATAAGAAGAGACAGAGAGAGGCTAGGCCTCTAAGAGGCTTTCTTGAGGCCTGAAGAGGAGAAGACAGTTTATAATATGTTTACTGGTTGAAAAATTATAGAGAAAAAAATCCATTCATGGGGCAGGAGAGAAAAGATATTAAGAGTAAACCACATGGAAGGAAAATCGGAGTGACTTTCAGAATCACTTGCTATGCAGAAGAAAAGGAAGGCACTATTAAACCTGGGATATTAGAAAACAGGAAACACATACAATAGAATGTTTAAGTCACATCTGAACTGACAGGAAGCTGCTGAGAGTTTCCAAACATCAGGCAAATATTGAAACTAGGAGTTGGTATAGTCACTTTCCATGAAGCTAACATTTCCATCTAAATGGAATTTTGTAATGACCTAATTTTACCATGTGGGTCAACATGTATAAGTGGGTTTCTGTGTATCAGCAGAGGAGATGGGGGCTGGCCAAACAGCTGGATGGGACAATCATATTCCCCACACCCACATATCCTAGCAGAATGGAAAGGGTGTCTTGGACTGGAAAGAGTGGGAACACCCCATCATTTTGAGGGACACTGCTGGTGTGAGTAATGCAAACATTTCCCTAAACTTTCTCTACTTCAAACATCCAAATGAATTCCAGGAACTCTGCATAAAGACATTGCCACCCTGCTGGCATATCCCTCAGCAATGACCTCTTTCCCAGAATTGTGGTTGGGCAGAGGTGGGTAGCCATAGTGACCTGTGTACATGAAGCTATGCTCCTTGGTGACTTGGTTCTTGTTTATCTGGCCTAGCATATCTTGTGGTCTGTGGTACTCATGAATGATGGGGCTTAAGAGTGAAACATGCGGTCAGTCCAGTTGTTGGATCCAAATAGGATGGGATTGTTACTGTTGGGTAGATGGGTCGAACTGACCCTGCAGCCTTGGAGAAGGTCAAATAGACATTGCTAACAGTCAGCAGTAGGCTGGGAAAGTGCACGTAACATCGTTTGCTCTAGGCAATGTTACACAGTGGGTCCTGCAAGCGCAATGGACAGAGCACTTGAGAGTGAAAAAGAAACATGTTTATTTTCAACCACCCTTGCTTTTTTGACATTTTTTGAGGCAAAATTCATGCAACATACAATTAACCATTTTAAAATGCACACTTCAGCGGTGTATTCGCAATATTGTGCAACCCCTGGCTCTCTAGCTTTAAAACTTTTTCATCACTCCATAAAAACACCCACACCCATTAAGTCACTTGCCAACTCCCACCCCAACCCCTAAGTATCCTCTAATCTTCCTTCCATCTCTCTGAATTTACATATTCTTAATACATCATATTAATGGACTCATATAATATGTGACCTTTTGTATCTGGCTTCTTTCACTCCTTTGTTTTCAAGATTCATCCAAGTTGTACCATGTTTTAGTACTTTGTTCCTTTTTATGGCTGAATAATATTTCATCATATCATGTAACACAATTTATCCATCATTAATAGACATTTGGATTGCTTCCACCTTTGGACTCTTAGGAACAATGCTACATAAACATTTCTGTACAAGTTTCTTTGTGGACATACGTTTTCATTTCACTTGGATATATACTTAGGAGTGGAATTACCGAGTCGTGGTTATTCTATCTTTAACTTTTTTTTCTTTTTTTGAGATGAAGTGTCACTCTTGTTGCCCAGGCTGCAGTGCAATGGCGTGATCTCGGCTCACTGCAACCTCCGCTTCCCAGGTTCAAGCGATTCTCCTGCCTCAGCCTCCTGAGTAGCTAGGATTATAGACGCCCACCACCACAGGCAGCTAATTTTGTATTTTTAGTAGACATGAGGTTTCACCATGTTGGTTGGGCTGGTCTCGAACTCCTGACCTCAAGTGATCCACCTGCCTCAGCCTCCCAAAGTTAGGAGCTTACAGGTGTCAGCCACTGTGCACAGCCTGTCCTTAACTTTTTGAGGAGCTGCCAAACTGTTTTCCAAAGTGGCTGCACCATTTTATGTTCCCAGTAGCAATGTATATGGGTTCCTATTTCTTATCCCCACCATCATTACTTTTCTTTGTTTGATTACAGCCATCTTAGTGGATGTGAAGTGGCATCTCATTATGGTTTCGATTTAGAATTCCTTAAAAATCATTGATTTTGAACACTTTTATGTGCTTATTGGTTATTTGTATATTTTCTTTGGAAAAATGTCTATTCTAGTCCTTTGCCCAGTTTTTAATCTTATGTGCTTATTGGTTATTTGTATATTTTCTTTGGAAAAATGTCTATTCTAGTCCTTTGCCCAGTTTTTAATCAGACTTTTTGACTTTATTGTTGTGTTCTTCATAGATTCAGGATATGAAGCCATTATCAGATATATGATTCGCAAATATTTTCTCTCTGTAGTTTGTCTTTTTCATATTCTTGATAATATCCTTCGACACACAAAAGTTTTTCATGTTTATGAAGTCCAGTTTATCTCTTTTTTTCTATTGTTGCTAATGTTTTTGGTGTCAAATCAAAGAATCCACTGCCAAATCTGAGATCATAAAGATTTTCTCCTTTGTTTTCTTCTATTAGTTGTATAGTTTGATTCCTTATATTTAGGTCTTTGACTTGTTTTTGTAGTGTTGTGAGGTAGCAGTCCAACTTCATTTTTTGCATGTGATTATCCAGTTGTCTCAACACTAGTTGTTAATACTATTCTTTCTCCCATTTAATGTTCTTGGAATCCTTGTTGAAAATCAATTGACCACAGAGGTCTGCATTTATTTGTGGACTCCATCTTACTCCATTGGTCTATATGTCCACCCTTATGCCAGTAACACACTGTTTCGATGTAGCTTTGCAGTGAGTTTTGAGATCAGGAAGTGTAATTCAACTTTGTTTTTCTTTTTCAATACTGTTTTGGCTGTCCAGGGCCCCTTGAGTTTCCTTATGAATTTGAAGATTGGCTTTTCCATTGTTGCACACACAAAAAAAGGCCATTGACATTTTGATAGAGATTGCACTGAATCTGTAGATGGCTTTGGAGACTATTGCCATTTTGATATTTTTTCTAATACATGAACACAGGATGCCTTTCTATTTATTTGGATGTTTTAAAATTTCTTCCAGCAATATTTTGCAGTTTTCAATGTATAAGTCATTTATGTCCTTGGTTAAATTTATTACTAGGTATTTTATTATTTTGGATGCTATTATAAAGGAGATTGCTTTTTTCATTTTATTTTCAGACTTTTCATTACTGGCATTTAGAAACAACTGATTTTGTGTGTTGAGCTTATACACTACAAGTGTGCTGAACTCATTTATTGGCTCTAGTAATTTGTGTGTGTGTGTGTGTGTGTGTGTGTGTGTGTGTATTCTATGGGAATATAATCATATTGTCTGGAAATACAGATAGTTTTACTTCTTCCTTTCCAATCTGGATGCCTTTTATTTCTTTCTCTTGCTTAACTGCTCTGGCTAAGACTTTCAGTACTATGTCGAATAGCAGAGGTGAACATGGACATCCTGATCTTGTTCTTAGGAGAAAAGCTTTCAGTCTTTATTAGGTCTGATGTTAGTTGTGGGTTTTTCATAAATGCCCGTTTATCATGTTAAGACATTTGCCTTCTACTCCTAGCTGGCTGAGTGTTTTATTATGAAAGGGTATTTTTGTCAAATGCTTTTTCTGCATATATTGAGATGATCATGTCCCCACCCCACCCCCACTTTGTTCTATTAATGTGGTGTACTACATTGGTTGATTTTTTTTACATCAAACCACCCTTAAATTCCTGGGAAAAATCCCACTTGGTCATGGTTTGTTAGTTGGTTTACTTTAGTTTCAATAGTTAGTTTCAAACAACCAACTATTGGTTTCATTGATTCCTTTTCTATTTTCTATTTCATTTCTCTCTGCTCCAATCTTTATTATTTCCTTCCTTCTACTGGATTTAAGTTTAGTTGCTTTTCTTTTTCTAGTCCCTTCAGGTGTAAATTTAGAGTATTGGTTTCAGATCTTTCTTCTTTTTTAATGTAGGTGTTTACAGCTATAAATTTCCCTCTGGACGCTGCTTTCACTGTATCCCATAAGTTGTCGTATGTTGTATTTTTATTCTCATTCATCTAAAAGCATTTTCTAATTCCCCTGGCGATTTCTTCTTTGACTCATTAGTTCTTTAAGAGTATGTTCTTAATTTCTACGGATTTGCAAACTCTCCAGTTTTTCTCATTATTGATTTCTAGCTTTGTTCAATTTGATCAATCATACTTCGTATAATTCCAGCATTTTAAAACGTATTCATTGTTTTATGGCCTAGTATATGCTCTAACCTGGAGAATATCCCATGTACACTTGAGAAGAACGTGTATTGTGCTGTTGTGCGGTACAGTGTTCTTATCTTTATTGCATCCAGTTGGTTTATAGTGTTGTTGAAACCGTTTCCTGATCTTCTGTCTAGTTCTATCCATTATTTAATGTGGAGTATAGAGGTCCCAAAATGTTATTGTAGAACTGTCTACTATTTGTGTTTTTAACTCCATCAGTGTTTGCTTCATGTATTTTGGAAATCTGTTTGGTGCATACTTATCATTGTTATATCTTCTTTATGAATTAACCCTTTTATCAGTAAAAATTTCCTTCTTTGGCTCTGATGACAGTTCTAATATTAGTGTAACCATCTCGGCTCTCTTGTGGTTACTATTTGGATGGAATATCTATTCCCATCCTTTCACTTTCAACCTGTATCTTTGGGTCTAAACTGAGTGTCTTGTCAGTAGCATATAATTGGATCATGTTGTTTTTTAATCCATTCTGCCAATGTCTGTCTTTTAATTGGTGAGCTTAATCCATTTACATTTAAAGTGATTACTGATAATAAAGGACTTTTGCCATCGTGCTGTGTATCTTTTTTTGTTCCTCAATTCCTCATATACTGCCTTCTTTTGTGTTTGATGTATTTTTTTTTGGTAATATCCACTTTGAATCCCACTTCATTTCCTCTTTTCCCTATTTTTTAAGTTATTTTCTTAGTGGTTATCATGGCGATTATAGCTAACATCCTTTTATAACAATTTAGTATGATCACTCCCATTTTTTTCTTTTTCATTTTAAGTAGACTTTATTTTTCAGAGAAGTTTTAGGTTCACGGCAAAATTGAGCAAAATGTATAGAGGGTTCCCCTATATTTCCTATAAACCCATCCCACACACAGCCTACCCCACTATCAACATCTTGCATGAGAGTGGCAAATTTGTTATAACTGATGAGCCTACATTAATACATCATTATTATCCAGAGTCCAAAGTTTACGTTAGGGTTCACTTTTGGTATTCTCCATTTTATGAGTTCTGACAAATGCACAATGAAATGTATCCACCATTATGGTATTATACAGAATAGTAGTTTCATTGCCCTAGAAATCCTCTGTGCTTAGCCCATTCATTTCTGTCTTCTCCTAACACCTGGCAACCACTGACCTTGATCACTCCTTTTTAATAACTATAATAGCCAACATTTATTGAGTGCTTACTGTGAAGAACCATGTCATACACTTTTCAACAGCCTTATGAGTTTCCCATTTTATAGAATAAGAATCAAGTTCAAAGAAGTTGTCACTTATCTCGGGCCACCTAGCTATAAAGTGGCAAAGCCAGGTTTCAAACCAAGTTTGTCAGGCTCCAGAGACTGAGCTTTTTGCCATTCACTGTTGTCTTGATGAGGATGATGATGGTGACAATGGTGGCGGTGATGGTAGTGGTGGTATCTAGCAAATGTGTTGCCAGGCACTGTGCCAATTGCCTCATCTACTCAATCCTCACAATAGCCATACGAAGTAGATGCTATCATTATTGCCATTTTGTAGATGAGCAAACTGAAGCTCAGAGGTTAGTTAACAATCTCAAATGCACAGAACCTACTGAGTGGAGGCTACTGACTATCACTATCATTGAAGATCTTATTTTGACGATCTGCTATCTCTCTCTAGCACTGGAGATGGCAAAGATGTAGGACTAGGCCTATCCCTGAAAACTGATTGGTTGGTTTGGTTTTTGAAGTTCAAAATCCAAGGACTTAGCCTTTATATTATTTAGTTATTTTACAAGGATACCTGAGTTCTGATGGCAATGCTGGCCTATGGGCAAATCTGACTCTGCCCTTGGTTGTCCAGCCTTACTCATTGTCTTTCTAGTCAGGGGAGGACCGCCCTCAGGCTTCTGGGTACACGACTAGAGCTCAGAAATAGCCCCCTAATCGGCCTCATCAGCTTTGAAGGAGGCCACTGCAGGAGGGGCCTAAGTAGGCCAACACTTTAACCCAGTTACATGAGGGCAGCTGTAATCCAGGCTGATCATGTCTTGCTAAGCTCTCTGGGGGACAAATGTCCAAAAGCGGCTTCCTGTGACCAAGTATCCCTAGATCTCACTATGCAGACACTACTCTCCCCTTCTGGAAGAGGTTGGCCTCAAGGTTACAAGGGCAGAGCTTAATTTGAATGACTGCCAGGACTGAGGAAAGTTGGTGGCAATTCCTAACTGCAGTGAAATGCCCATGGTTCGGGATGTCCTAGGACAAAGTGCTGCTTTTCCTCGAAAGGCTTGATACCTAACTCTTCTTCCACCTTGTTGGAGGAGCTAGGGAAATCACTGTGTTCTGCATGGGCCACACAGCCACTCACATCAACTCAGGGAGTTCAGGACATGCTGGGCTTCATACCCCCACCCCTACTTCTGCCAGTTCACCTCACCCCTGGCAATGACTTGCTCTAGGAGTTCCCCAGGGAAGCAGGCTGATTTGTCTGGCCAGGCGGTGGTTGGGAAAGAAAGAAACCAGAGCTATTGGGGTGGCTGGCCTAGCTTGTCTGACTCCGTCCCTGCCATTTGGCATGGTGAGCTTCCTTATGCAGCTGTGCTCTGCCTCATCTCTCTCATGTCCCACAAACCATCTGTCCTGAGAGAGCTCAACAAAGTGGGTCTCCCTCTGGTCAAGAAGCAGATAGCTTTCCTGGCCTGGGTGGATGCTAGCAGGGAAGGAAAAAGAGGAATGTTAGAATGAGGCTGTATGCTAAAAGTTTGTATATTTTTCCGAAAGTGTTTTCTCTAGCAAGAAGGTGACTTTCACGGGGGAAGAGGAAGAGGAATCTAAGTTAACGATTACAGTATTTAATTGATTATAAGATGTCTGTTATTTTATATACCACTGAAAAAGAAAAAAGTTGCTCATTAAACTGTCATGCCACTGATTTTAAGATGCATTCCAATTTTAGTGATGTTAAAATGTGAAAAAATGTGTCTTAGAGTCCATGAAAAAAACTGAGGTATCACCTGTCCTACACACGAGCACCCACTCACATACACACCACAGGGCAACCACACAGGGCACATTGAGGCAGAGTGGGTATGAGCACAGTCAAAAGCCCACTATCTTCTGTGCTCTGAGAACAAGCATAGCAACCAGACTCTCTGGAAATAGGAGCCCCTTGCACTCAACAGAACTTTGTGAAGCCCTCTCAAACCCATTGATCTCACTGGATTCCTCATAGATGTCCTGTGAGGCAAGCAAGACAAGGGTATTCATTACTGTTTTACAAATGGAGTTCAGAAAAGGTATGACTTTGCCAAGGGCACTCGGGACCTGAAAGGGAAGAAGTGGGACAGTAGGCGCTGCCTGCTCAGTCCTGCTAAATGCTGGTTTGACTACTACAGGACAACCGCTATTATTTAGGAAAGGGATAGAGATAACTACTGACGTTGTAAATAAGTATCTTCTAGCTCATTTCCCCAACAACATTATTTATAAAACCTCAATATACAAGACAGAATGTAAGTGGAGTTGTTCTTGGCAAAGCAAGGGGAAAGGCCAGAACACCACCCACTCTACTCCCACACATTCCCCGCCGCCTGAAGTGGCTTCTGAGGCACCGCCCCAGCATCCCTGAGATGCTGAGGAACAATCTGGAAACCTCTGGAGCAAGGGAGCTTCAACTGTATTGGTAACATTCTTTTTCTTAAGCTGAATTTAGGTATTATTCTTGATACCTTTCGGTATATCTTAAATACTTCGTTTTTTAAAAAGGCACTGCTATAGATGGTCAGGTCAAAGAGATGACTCAGAACCTGCCTGGAAACTTGAAAGCAAAAGAAGTTTGCTTTGAATTATGAGCCTGGGTGAGGTCTGCACACTCAGATTTTGAAAGCTCTCCAGGTGATTAATGTGCAACAAAATCGACAACCCACTGTACTAGAGTTACCTTGTTAGCTCTGACATGCTAAAAGCTGAGTGCATGTCTTGGAATGCACAGGATGGTTCCTCTATTCTCAGAGGGCAGAATACTAGAGAGCCCAAGGTCTTTCTAAAAATGCAATACCCACAGCCTCCTGAGTATAGAAAAGGGACAGCAATGGCAGGTTGGCATCACTTAGGCAAGCCCCTTGGATGGAGAGGGGAAGTGTGAAAGGGAGCAGAGGGGCCTGCTGGCTGGAACAGTGGTGGGCTGAGAATAGGTTGTTGGACAGGAGAACAGCTCTGTGATTCATGCTTGGCCCTGTTTCCTAGCAGAGATGTGTCAAGGAAGCCTCCACCCCCATTGCAAAGACCTGCCTCAGTGTGAAATGCAGAGACTATTGGCTGGCTGAGATGTAGGAGTTACTGAAAGTTATGAAGTCAGCTGTGGAGGGCATCCATTAGCCACAGGAGAAGCCTCTCCCTACTGCCTCCCTGGCTTTTAAACCCCTTTGCCCAGCAGCCCAGACATCCCAGGTGTGCAATTCAGATGCTGGGCAGGGTGTTGATTGTAGGGAGGGTAGGTTCAGGCAGTAACAGAGTAATTGACTTTTGACTACGTTGGACTTGCCTATTGCCAAGGTTAGCAAACCACACATCCTTTGAATAAACCATTGCATTTTGTCAGGCTGACATCTGTGTATTTCTGTTCCTCCACTGGCTTTGGCAAACCAGGACAAGAGAAAAGCTCATTGGGCGACCAGGTTGTAACCATCTCAAGCTGCTTCCTACCCCTCACGGGGGTAGATGACACATTCCATAAGCTGGTGGGGCTTTTGCCATGCAAACTAACTCTGTGTGCCCTCAGGGAAGGAAGGGGTAACCCTGGTGGTGATGAATTGCTATCAAGGATATGGAAAAGCAGCTGGACATCTTGCCCAGAGGTCCAGGGAAGAGTCATGTGGAAGAGTTGCTGTTGGTCTCAGTGCTTTTCCCTCACAATACTGCCTGTTCATCCAGGACACCAACTATATAGAGCCCTGCAGAGAAGCAAGATGGGGCCCCTCAGCAAGAAGCTTGAGATGCCTGGGCAAACAAAGGCATCCCAGCCCTATCCAGGAGAATTCATTGGATGGGCATGGCTTATGTAGCCTAGGGTTCTCCTTCAGAGAACACTGGTGCATCCTAACATATTTTAGCACTCAGGTATAAGATCCTCGTTCAATAAAAGGAACAGGTCCTGTGCCAGGGGCTGGAGGATGAATCAGACCCCACCTGGCCCTCAAGGAGCTTAATGTCTACAGAGGGAGAGAGACCAGTAATGAATCAAGTAAGAGGGAGGCAAATGGTGGCCAGAGTTAATACCAGGTGCTGTAGGAGCCAAGTGGACGGGCACCTAACATAGCCTGGGCTCAGGGAAGACTGCAGAGAGGAGCTAAACTTTGGGTGGAGGCCTTTGGACAAAAAGGGGGAGTGGGGAGCCGAGAAAACAGCACAAAGAAAACAAATGGCAAGAATCTGGGAAATGGCCTGGCATGCCAAAGGGGAGCATATCCCGCTGGAGCAAAGGGCCTCTGTACATGCTTCTTTTGGAAATGCAGGGCTGAGGAGATGCATCTGAAGATGCTTACAGAGCCCAGGGTTGGTGTGTTACCAGGAAAGAGCGAGGGGCCCAGGGAAGTGATGCAGAGATGCATTTGAAAAGACTGATGCCTGCAGGAGGGAATACACAGTAGAGCGGCGATGGGGACGGGGATGGTAGTAGGAGCAGATACACTGCCCCGGGTAGAGATGGCAATGGCCTAGGCCATTGGCTTTTTTAGCTCTCTTCCTCAAAAGGAACACATGGGGAAAGGACACGAACCAACTCACATCACCTTCTCTCCGCCAGTCTCTTTCCGTCCTTTCCCTTGGCCGTATCTGGCCCCCTTTCTTCTGTGCCTTTCAACTCTGCTTTGAGGCTACTGCTGGCAAGCCTTGATTCCTCTGTTTTCTGCACTTCTGGACCTCCCCTTTCTTTCTCATCTTCCACGCCACTGCTGGCTTTCCTTCCACCTCTATAAGAACTGGGGGTCCCTAGGCAAGGGGCCTACCCAGCAATGCCAGCACACTGGAAAGGTAAAGGAAACTGGTTGGGGGTAGAGAGCATGTGAACTCTGAGGTCTAACAAAACTAGTTTCCAATTTCAGCTCGTCCATTTATTCGTGAGCCTTCATATTCTCAGTTTCTCCCTGCCAAACAATGACAGCATTGCCAGTCAGATAACTGTAGTTTTATGGGGATTCTAAGAGGTAACAAGGACTGGGTGCAGTGGCTTACACCTGTAATCCCAGCACTTTGGGAGGCTGAGGCGGGTGGATCACCTGAGGTCAACAGTTCGAGAGCAGCCTGACCAACATGGAGAAATCCCGTCCCTACTAAAAATACAAAATTTGCCAGGTGTTGTGGCGCATGCCTGTAATCCCACCTACTCGGGAAGCTGAGACAAGAGAATGGCTTGAACCTGGGACACGGCGGTTGCCGTGAGCCAAGATCGTGCCATTGCACTCCAGCCTGGGCAATGAGGAAAACTTTGTCTCAAAAAAATAAATAAATAAATAAGAGGTAACGAGAGGGATTTAGCTCCGTGTCTGGCATGCAGTTGGAGCTACGACTTTGCTGATAAAGAACCTGAGGCAGCAAGAGAAGTGACTTTTCTAGGCTGCTAATCTTCTAGTTCACGATTGCAAGGCCCTGCCTCATTCACAGCCTGGGTGCCCAACCACTGGCAAATGAGGAAATGCACCTGCACTGGCGGCCAGGTCTGTCTAGCTGTGTCCCCTCTAGGAACAGCAGTCCTGGTGAAAGCCTGAATAGGGCCTCTGTCCTGTATAAAAAGGGACAATCACAGTTATCATGGGCTGCTCAGCAGGTAGCCTTGGAAAAGCAGGTCTGTTTCCAAAGGGTAGGCTATCTTGTTCATGGTCTGACCCATGCCGGCTGCATGCCTGTGCTGAGAAGTGCTGGTGCAGAGCTGACCCTCAGGAAATTTGGGTTGAGTGGACCTCAATGTGTTTGCCTTCTCCAGCTCAGTCATCCAGCCTCGCCCAGTATGCTTTGGGTCCCAGAGAGCCCAGCAAATGGGCCTGGCAGACAAGCCTTGCTAAGAGTAAATAGTCTGATGGGTCGCTGGCAGAAGTAGGCAATGCGTGGGACTTCAAGGCCAACCAACCACACAGCTACCAGGACAAAGCTTTGCTGAGAGAGCCCAGCTGTCCTTTGAGGGTCTTCCACAGTATGGAGGGCCAGTGGTCCCTTTTGTCTACTTTTCGAAGCAGAGGGCCTTCTGAGAGGGTTCTGGGAAGCAAGGCCAGGACTCCTGGGTCTCATAAATCTTCTAATTATCCGTAAATGAAGAAAACATTAGAGCAGTAAGTCCCATGGTGAGGGTTCCTTTTCATTCAAGGATCTCCAACAACATAAACACTTGAGTCTAAAATGCAGAATGCTAAATAAACAAATTAATGACCATTTATTTCCAAAGGCAACTGCAGAAACCATTTCAGTACAATCAAAAGATTTTACAAAACAGAGAACGCACATTACAAAATGCCCCAAGAGGTGAGCAAACTGGTGGGGTCACAGAGCACGCAAGAACCAGCCTTACCCTGCTGCTGAGGGAGAGTACAAACACTGGTTCTAAAGAGAGCCACTGTGTGGGGTTTCAGGGGAGACAGTGAGGGGTCTGCCCAGTGCATAGCAATACCAACTGGAAATGGAGGAAGGATGGGGTAGGGGAAGAAGGGCAGAGGCATTTGCTAGGCTCCTGGCAGAACCCATTACAGATCAGCCTATCATATTCTCTTCACTACAGTAACACCAATATAAATGAAGGATTCTTTAAAACAAAACACAAAATTGACACCAAAAGAAAGCAAGAGTTTTCAAAACAACAGCTTTTTTTGAAATGACTTTTGTTTTGTTTTGTTTTTCATGGGGTTTGTCTGTTTCGTGCCATGAGTAGCAAACCAGTGTAAATGTCACAGACAAGAGCAACGAGCGACTAGGTTTTCCTGAGCGCAAATCAGCTCACTCTATATACATAAGAAGAGGGCTGTCTCCCTGTCACTGACTCTACCCAGCACAGAGCAGGCAGGATGGGCAGTGGGGTGAACCCCTTCCCAGCCTGGGGCCTTGCTGAGGAGCCCACGAGGGCCTGCAGGAAACCCTCCATAATCAGCATCAGTGTCTTCTCTGAGAGCATCGCACATGGTCCTTTTTTCCTCCTCCCCTTCAGTAGAAACCAGTAAGAAAATTGTTTTCAGGAGGGGATAGATGACTCTGAGTCAACATCTACAAATCCAGGGAAGTATTTTTGGCAGAGGGAGTGGGGAAAAGGGCCCTTCTGCTGCCCCCTGAGACACCTAGCTCATCTGCAGGGCAGTGCCCTGTGCAACAACCAGTGCACAGAGACATGCTGACAACTTGCACTCTGTGGGGAGCTGTGCCCACTTCATAAGACACTGAATTACCAATGATCACAAATATAAAAACCCCAACATAGGCTACAGCAAAAGGGATGATCTGACAGCTAGACTGAGGTACTGTACAGTAAAGTTTGCCGATTGCCCCGGTTAGCCCAGCGACCGTGCAAGTAGCTTCTACGAATGCGATGAAGTTCGAGGAGAGAATGAGAGAGAGAGAGAGAGAGAGAGAGATTGCTGATTTGGGGAGACTGAGTCTGTGGCTTCAGAACCCCGCATGCCCTCACAGGCTGACAGAGGAATATGTTACTGTTGTGCCTCTGGGAGGAAGGTGGGTCAACTCATCTTTGGTGAACAAAACCAAATACTGAGGGCTGGGAGGACCCAAAGTAGGCGTGACTGGGTCTCTGCTATTCGGAGTGGATGCCACAAGTTGGCCAGCTCCAGACTGTACTCCTTGGCCCGCATCCCTGGTCAAGGCTACCTGGGGGCTGGAGGGAGCACTCTTTTCCCTTTCTGAGGCCATTTGAAAGGGAACTGCCCTCTTCTACAAACACCCTCATACATGTGCAGAGCTCCCACACGCTGGAAAATGGCACATGGAAATCTGGCTGGGGAACCAGCTTGGCACTAACAGCAAAGCCCTGAGGAGGAGCTGAGAAGACAGGCCCACTGGCCACTGGGTGTGCAAGTTCCAGCTTCTCCCTCACTCTTGTACCAAAGCTGGAGCAGCAGAGGGTTGGCATTGGGCAGATATGGGGGCTACCCTGTAAGGCAGGTTGCCAGGGGTCTGGTTGGGTTCCTTCTCTCCACGTTGGCTTGGCCCAAGAAAAGAGTGAGATTCAGACCAGTTCAGATGCCTGCTGCTCCCCAATGCCCCAAATACAGGCCATGGCTCCCTTTGAAGCCTATTGACTGGGCCACGTCTGTTCTTTCAACCTACATGTTTCTGAGCCAATCTGGTCCCCAAAGCCCTGCATGTCCCCTTCACTTCTTCCTTCCCCTGACAGGTGGAACTGTCTCTGGCTTGACCATGCCAGGCATGTGGCCTTTGCTTTCTTCTCTCCTTTCAAGCACCAGAAAGTGCCCTTCAGAATGGGGCGCTGAGCTGTAGCCAGAGCAAATGTAAGCTTGTGGAGGCATGCCAACATGGGGAAAGCTCAAGCGACTGGGCAACCTGTGCTATGCCACCGAAACGGGGAGGAGGAGAGGGCCTGCACAGTCACACTGCCTGACATTCCAAAGCTAGTCCTCAGCTCAGGCACAGATCCTCTGCTGGCAGCAACTCCAAGTTCTGGTGGAGGACAGGCCAGGCCCCCAGGGGCTCCTCCCACAACCCCCTTCCAACTTCTCCTTTTGTAAAGAGGCCATGGGGCACTGAGGCCTTATATGTTTCCTCATCTGCCATTCCTACATGTAGCAGTTTGATAATGGGCAGGGCCAATCCAGCCATTTCAAGAGGTACCTCTCCTAAAGGGCAACCCTACGGTGAGAGGCACTTAGAAAAGCTTGGCCCTGCCCTCAAAGAGGGCCAAAAACAAAGCTTACACATCAAAAGGAGCTCAGGGTAGTAAGAGCACTTGGTGTTCTTCCCTCCTGCTCTCCAAGCCCTGGGGACTGATAGCCTCAATGCCCGCAGGCCTCTGCAGAAGGACGGTCCCTCCCAGGGTTGCTTCCTGTAGGTCTGTTTACTACAGTTACAACCACTGAAGCACTGAAGCTCAGTGTAGGTCTACCACAGTCAAACTGGAAATACTTGAACTGGCCTAGGTCAACTGTGTTGCCTAGAGTAGGAGAGGGGAAGGGAAGCTCATCAGACAAAGTCACCAAATGAATCTTTTCAGTTCTTAGGCAAATCTGTTCCTAGTGGAAGTCAGCGCAGAGTCAGCAATGTCCAACCACTGCCTGCCTTCTTGAGGTCTGTGCATAACTGAGCTAAAGTCCTTCAACAAAAGCTCCTCTTTGTGGAGCACCTAAACCTCCACCCATGAGAACCTAATTACTTGGCAGCCCCCTTTCAACCTAGACATGGGATTTGGGGGTAGAAAGGACGAAGAGGATGTGATGTCCCTCATATTAAACAATTCAACACTGAGTCTGACTACGCTGAAGAAATCTGGCCCTAGGGAAACACTGGCAACAGCTATAGCTCCTCAGACCCAGGATGCTGGCGTTCCCTGTAAAGCCAAGAAATGGATCTACACCGTCTTCCAGAAGTGGGCCCTGATGCAAGGATTCTTCAAACTCAAAAAAACAACCAACCAGCCAATTCTAGCTCATTCTTCCCTGAAGCTGCCTGGGGGCAGGGAGGGGCGGAAGGGAGGGAGCCAGGCAGGGAGAGAACACATTAAAGGGGCACTCAAGATTAAAAGCGTATCTATTATCAACATTAACCTAAAATGGAGTATATGATTCAAATCACAGTTTTCTATGCTCGCTTCTGATTGGGATGTGCATCAGTTCTCAGCTCTCACAGGCAGAATTTACACAGGGTGCTGCCTAGTACTGTATATATCTTGACCCTCTTCATTTTGGATTTGTCGTCCAACTCTCTCAATGGAATCTCTTGGGCTGCGTGGTGCCCTCCCCTCCCATCCCAGGTAGCATACTGGTGGCTGGTTGGCTGATTGCTTTGAATCATGGGACACCAATGAGAAGAATCTGGCTGGTTCTGTCTTGACCATGAGCTGGGAAATCCCTCTGCTCTGGGCTTCCCGCTGGTATAGAAACAAGGCCTCAGTCCCCTATGGTAAGGGCTGTGCTGGAGACAAAATGGGATACCAGCATAAGCCTGGAGATCCCTGGCAGTGGAGAAATGAAATGCAACCCAATCTCATTGCTTTGATGCCAAAAAAAACTACTACTTGTTGTTCCCTTTCTCCTCAACCAGCTGTTGTTAAAGCACCGACAAGCAGAGTGAAAGAGCCACTGACTGCGATCTCCCCATGTAAGGCCACTAGGAGCAGAGAGAAAGAGCCAAAGGGAAGGAGGAAAATCCAATGCCCAGCACTACATGCCAGGCTCAAGGAGACATCCTAGGGAGAAGAGCTGAGGAAGGAGGAGTGGTAGAAGAAAGGGACAGAAAGGAGGAAAAAGAAATACACCACACATCCTACTGCCCTCTCCCATGATTTCATCAAGAACTGGGTGTTCTCCAAGTCAAGTTGGGACTTGCTTCCTCAGGGAGAAAAAAAAAAAAACAACAAGCACCTTCAGTCTATTTTCTTGGCTGGAAGCCGGAGCAAATCCAGCAGATATTTACACAAGGGCCCAGCCATGTATGAGAACAGGATGACCAGCTTCCCGTGGGTCATGGTCATGAGAGTCTGGTGTCCCGAGGCCCAGATGCGATACCAGGGGCCGTAGAATGGGTCTGAGATGGCCGGACACAGCATGTTGTTCAAATTCACTTCGGTGACCTGCAGGGACAAGGGAGGTAGAGTAAGCGTTCACCGTCCTTAGGCTTTCTCTGGCTTCTGCCAGTTCAGCCATCTCTACCTAATGGGGGACTAGACAAGGAGGGATTGACCAATCCCCACCTGTTTATAAAGGGATTTCTTCTCTCCCCTTGGTTTTCTGAGTGAGTCAAGGCTAGAGCCCTCTGGAGGTGATGGGGAAGGGCTCTCCCGTGGAAAACCTATTCAGTTTCGCTTGCGGTCTTGCCTTCTGTTTGGGCCCAGAGCCTGTTGCCATTCCTGAACATCTACTATGTGCCTAGTCCCCAGGGAGGTGTTATAGGCTAAAAGTACAGCCCACAGCGTGGTCCCTGCCTCCATGTAATTGGCAATCAATTAAGTGTGGATGGTCAAAGGTTTACTACATCTGACCTCAAACCAGACAGGGTTCACCCAATTTTATACTCCATGAGGAGGTCTGAGGAGCATACAATATGGGGGCTGAGTCCTCAGAGAAGATTTCATGACAGAAGTGGTAACTGCACGGACTCATGAAAGATGGATAGGGGGTTATGGTGAGGAATGGGGTGAGGGGAGCCCTCCTTATAGGAGGTATAGCCTAAGCATGGTATGTAGGGTGACATGAGCATACTGATGCCTCTGGAATCAGGGATCCCAGTGGAGAGCAGCGAGCGGTAAGGGTGTGAACATCGTATGGCTTCCTCCTGAGAGCACAGGAAGCATCACATTTTGGCAAGGAGCTCAGACTAATCCCCCAGCAAGCCAGAGTAGCGCCATATACCAGAATGAGGAAGAGAAAGTGACTGCTTCTACAAAGGTGTTGGGGGCATCAGTCACATGCCCTAGTCATGCTAGGTCACGCGAGGCTCCACATCGCTAATGCTCCGTTATTGCCGCTGACACACAAAACCAGACATGCCACACCTGTCTCGAGGACAGTTGTGGCAGCTGCCTTCCAAAGCCCTTCAAGCCCGTTCGCATTAAAAACATGTCCTCACCACCTCTCAGGGAAGTTGGGGCTTTTATACCATGTCACAGAGGTGGAGAACTCTCTGCCCTCAAGGGTGAGGTGACTCATTTAGAGCAGTGGCAGAACCAGGACTTGAACTTGGGTGTCCTGACCCCCAGCCCCAGCCCTGAGCTCTTCCTATTCATTTTGCCAGTGATATACACTCTTGCATTCAGCAATTTTGGGCTCTGGATAACTCAGCTGCTGAGTCCAACCATTCTTCATGCTCCAGGAAGTTCTAAGCAACCCAGAATGCCATAGGATTTCCCCAACACCACGCTTCTACTGGATCTGAAACTCAGAGAAGAGCCCAGGCTTCAAGGCCTATGAATGGGCCCAGGATGGACCCAAGGTCAGAAGACTCCCCTAGTCTCAGGGCCAGGGTTAGGGTCCTGCCTCCCCATGGGTTCCACAGCAAACCACTTTCCAGCTACAGCTCACTGTTTCTGACCCAAGTGGCCATGAGTGAAAGGCATCCTGGCCTCCGCAGGGATGAAAGAAACAGTCATTACTAAAAGACTCAGAAAACTCTTTGGAGAGGCCAAGGATATGATTCATAAATCAGCAACCCAGACACAACAATGTGACATCCTGGCCTTTAGCATCTTGTATTTTCAAAACAAAGTGATACACCAGCGCCAACCAGGATTATCAAGATTTATGAAGAACTGCAAACAGAGGGGATAGAAGGGGATATAATCAAACTTACCAGGCCGAGGATCTGCAAGACGCTGAAGTGATAAAAGAACATGAGGCCAGTTGAGAGAAGAGCCCACCGGAAACTGCTGAGGGGCTCTGGAGTGTAAGCACCTGGAGGAAGAAGGGAGATGGTGAAATGGCAGGAATAGTGATTCACTTCTGCTTTGCACCATGAGGGTGCAGGTAGTGAGGTCACAGCTGCTGCCTGATGACTGTTCCTTCTACCGATCAGTGGCAACTACTCAAGAGACAGCCTTACTGATTAGCTGGGTACTCAAACCAGCCCCTTCCTGCCCTCTGTTTCTGGGGTCATTACAAATGGAGGACTTTTTTTAATCATAAAAGTGGTATGTATTCATTAAAGAAAAATTTCACATGAGTTTGTCTTTTTGGTAATTTTCTCTATGCATCAGGATTTTTTCTTTCTTTTTGAAGTTAATATTTGCAATCTTACTGTACATATAACAGTATATATAATATATAATATACAGTATATATAATATATAATATACTGTTATATATAACATGTATAGCCTTCATTCCCACATTTATTTCCTCATGCTTCTAAAGAGAAATGTCATTGAGGAAGTATGGTATAGTGGTTGAGAATGTCAACTTTGACGTTAGATTTGAGTTCAAATCTTGACTCTACCGCTTATGTGCTATGTGAAAAGTTGTTTAAAATCCTTATATCTCAATTTACTTGCCTATAAAATGGGGACAATAGTACTATCTACTTCTTAGTGGTGGAAGAATAAAAAAAACTACATTGAGAGCTCAGGGTCTGGTACAATGTAAGTGCTCAATGAGTGTTAGATGCTGGCATTATCATCTTTATTATTCAAATAACTGAAGAATCTGCCAACTTTCCCCCAGGGATATAAAAAATGATATATTTTCCCTCTATCATTGCTAAAAAGTACCATCCCAGTAGGCCTGAATGTATTCCAGAGCTTGGAGAACAGAGGCATGGTTTATAGGATGTTGTGGGTATCTCTCTGGGTTCGGACTTGGAGGGGGTGCTCAAGAATGAAAGGGACCTAGAACCCCCAACCCAAGCAATTAGGGGTGACATCACATCCTAGACTATTATTTTCCCAAGTCAGTCTTTCACTGATTTATCCATTCATTCAACAGTTATGAGGCACCTTGTGTATTCCAAGTCCTGTTCAAAGCTTTGAGGATAGGAAGATAAGGCAGGCTCCCTGCAGTCGCAGACTCACAGTCAACAACTACAACACAGTGCAGCTGGTGGGATGACTGAGCTCTGTGCCACCTGTTATGAGAAAACAAAACTCGGCCAGG
Organism: Callithrix jacchus; assembly: GCF_049354715.1. Lineage (NCBI taxonomy): Eukaryota > Metazoa > Chordata > Mammalia > Primates > Cebidae > Callithrix > Callithrix jacchus. Next base: position 106,578,309 of record NC_133524.1, on the reverse strand, counting down.
GGGACAAAGAATGTTTCTTGGTAGAGCGAGCATTGGTGCAAAATCCAGAAGGACAAACAGGACTTAAGGAGGGGCCTAAGAATTCCAAAGTATAGGCCTGCATGGAGGCAGACAAGAGCAGAGCAATTCAGAGAACTATGGATAAGAGTTCCATGGGGCCACAGGGGAGAGGGTGATGGGGCAGTAGCAGGTACTAGACTCAAAGGTTGGCAGGGCTGGTTTGCTCCAGGCTGGAACACATAGGACACTAGAAGCCATGCTGAAGGCTTTGGGCTTCATCCTATGCACCAGGATCATGAGCTCAAATGCCCTAACTTTCAGGTAGATAATCGGAAGCAGGAGTGTGACCAGGGCCTAAGAGACGCTAGGAGATGCTGGAGACTGTCAAACTGAAAAGCCCACACCCCTTCTAAAGAGGGCAACCACTACTTAGCTCCATCCAATCACTGCGCTGAAAGGATGTGGACCCAGAGTTACCAGTTGTTTTTTTTTTTCACTTTTGCAAGAGAAGCTAATATACATGACTTTTTATGTGAAATTTCCTGATTTTCCAATGTTGGCAACTAATTCAAAATGTTTTAAGAACACTCAATGGACCACAGAAAACATGTCTTCTGTATGGATTTTAGTCCACAGGTGGCCAGCTTTGAGCTCTGCTGTGGAGTCACAGAAAGCGGTGGAACTTTTGAAGCAGGAAGGTGAGGTGATCACATGTGTGTTTGCAAAAGATTGCCCTGGCTGGTGTACAGGGGATGGACCAAAGCAGACAGAGTCGAGGAAAGAAGACCAGTAAGAAGACTGCTGCAGGGGCCCAAAAAGAGAAGAGGATGAATGGTTTTGGAAGGCAGCAGCAGCAAGCTTGGGGGAGAGGGGGGTAAAAATCACCACGATGTAGATGAAAATTGGAGAAGACTGTTAGGGAGATGGCAGTTGGTAAGGGAGAGGAAGAATCCTGGAAGACTCCCAGGGTTCTGGGTTGGCTATCACTGGGTTGATGGTGCCATTTATTGCAATGGAGAAGAGAGGAAAAGGCAGATTTGAACAGAAGAAAGACAATGAGGCCAAGTTTAGACATGAAATTGACGTCTGTGGCAGCTGCCTATACTCTAGGATATAGTGTGATGGATGAAAGCATGGGCAGTGAAGCTCAACAGGTAGAAGTTTGCAAATCCAGGCCCCATCACTTAACAACTTTGGGGTCTTATGAAAGTCTCAGCATCTCTTGAACTCAATTCTACTCACCTATAAAATGGGGTGGCACTGCCCAATTCATAATATTGTTGGAGAGATGAGATAATATACCATAATTACAATATTGTATCTGGGATTTTAAAAATGCTGATTATTTTCATTATTATATGAGTCACAAACTCAGTGAAGAGGATGGTGGCGAGCATGTCGATGTAGGTGTCATCAGCACACAGTAGTAACTGAAGTCATGGAAACATATGTATTAAGAGAGAAGGAAAAGGCCAGAGACAGAATGCCAAGGAAAATCATGTAAGGAGAGCATGTGGAGGGGAGATGACAAAGGAGGCTTTCTTCAGCGATGAAAGTGGGGACCAGGGGTAGGGGCTCTTCTGTGGGAGAAGCTCAGGTTTGCTCTAGGCTCATGGCACATCTGAGTCTGAAGGACCTTTGCAAACATTGATATCATTCCCTCCATTTTATAGATGGAGAAATTCCAGCCTGGAATATGGGCAATGTCACAGCCAAAGACAACAGGGAAGCACTGAAAAAATGAACTCTCACACACTGCCAGGGGACTCACTAGAGAGTTCAATGCTCCTGTTGCCACTTGTGAAAACCTCCAGCACACCACGTTGGACTGTCTCTTCCTTTGTCTGTCCAACCCACTAGACCAAGTGCATCTCAGGGTCAAGGACCATGTCAGGCCGCTTCTGCATTCCTAGCGTCTAGCACGGTACTTGGTATATGAAAATGCACTGAGCTGTCTATGCCTTTAGGGCATGCACACATTCCTGTCTGCCCAGTGAGTGTGGACTGGGCACTGTGTTGTCACCCTGGCTGCGGCCAGCATACACAGAAAGAGAGGACCTGAAAGACCGACAGGTGCTTAGGCTGCTGCTCCTCCCACTGCTGGAGCCCCCAGTCTGTTGTCACGGGTGTCCCCTCCCTCCATCGTTTCTGCTCGGCACCCCTAGTGACAACTGTGCAGCAGGGACATGCCCTGTGAGCCAGGTGGCAGTGTCGGGAAAGGAAGTGAGTGTGTGTGTACATGGAGGGGGCGTCCTCGGCCAGGAGGCAGCTCTGCAGCCAGCCCTGGGGAAAGCCGGAACAAGGCTTCAACCAGGGAAGCCCTCCAGTCTTCCTGCTCCTCCCCTGCCTTGCCCTGTGCTGCAGAGGGAAAGGAACACTCACAGATACTACCAGGGGACACGGTCAGTGCTCCCACTGCCCCTTGCCCAAACCCCCACTTTAGTAGCATTCATTCTGTGTAGCATCATCTATCCCATACCAGACTTAGTTCTCTGAGAGAGGGGCTGTTTCTGAATTACCTCTTGACATCCAGCACCTGGTACACAGTGGGGACTCCAAAAATAATCACTGCTTGGGTGAATGACTGGTATAGACTTTCTGGAGAACCATAAAATCATAACCCTTTGGCTCAAAATTACTACTTTGGGGACCACCATCAAATATCTAAAAATTCCAACAAACCACCCTTATTTGCACAAAGATATTTACACCTGCACTATCTTTAATATTGAGAAACTGGAAACAAACCCACTGGGGAGATAGTTACATAAACACAATGTTGGTACCTCAATATTGTACAACAGAGTCCACTACCATTCAAATGACAGCCAGACAAACTATGTATCTGTCTATGGCTAGTACTGTCAAGGAGAAAACTCAAAACATCAAGCAATACACAAATGATAGAAAACACAGCTTAGTAGTTTAAAACAAAGACCTTGGGGCCAGAGAGCCAGTCTTGGGTTTGAATCACGGCTCTGCCACCACCCATAGGAGTGACCTTGGGCAAACTATGCTGCCCCTCTAAGTCTGTTTTCCTGTTGGTGGACTGAGAGTGACATCTACTTCTAAGGGCTGGTATGTAGAATAAGAAATATAAAAGTATATACGGCAGCTATCCTGGCATGCAGATGGCTGCTGCTGTTTTTTATCATGGTGACCACAACAATCTAAAATCTTATAAAAGACTGGAAGAGGATGTGGGAATCTTCTAAAGAGGTGATCTTGTCTATGAAGGATGACTTCCACTATGGCACTGCCTTTCACCGTTGTTGATTCTTTTCATTGAAAAGTTGATCAAGTATTCAATTTCTTTGAAAAAATAAAGAAAAAAAGAAAGTACTCTGAGAATAGATGATCCAGTCTACACAGATATATGCAAATTATATGCAAACACACATCATTCTCTTTTCTATATAACAGCATGGGGCCTGTGGGAAAATCCCAGTGAAAAACCAGTTTTCTTCTAAAGGAAAATAGAAACTAAAGCACTTTCAAAAAAATTAAACATATAAAACCTTTTTCTACTTTAAGAAAATCTGTAGCATTTTTTGCTAGCATCTTATATCTCAGGAAGAGAGAAGCATGTCAGCTGTAAAGGTAGGGGGAAACCTAGATAATAGCTTTTTCTAAAATCGATTTCTGCCAGAAGCAAGTTTTATGAGTCCTGGGAAAGAAGTCAATTGCACCACCAGCCATCAAGACTGATCCTCATAGGCCTCCCAGGGACCCCTTTTTTTATCCTATAATCCCACCCATGAAGGACTTATACCAAGGAGATGAGACTGGGCAGGGTGGCATCCCATTCTTCAATCTTATTCCTGCTTCCTTCAACTTGCTCACTTATTCATGTACCCATTCGCTCAACATCTATAGAGTCCACACTGGGAGACTCTATGCCAGGCAGTGGAAAGGAGGCAGAGAAAGTCCCTGCCCTTGAGAACTACCTGTAGTTTACAAGTGAATGATGCAATGGTACAGTAAGTGCAGTAAGTAACAGGGAGACTGAGGAAAAGTAGCTGGAGAGGATGACAGTTGAGGTGAGCTTTGCAGAACCAGAAGGGGTTGGGGCAGGGCCTTGAAGAAAGGAAGGTACACTCCAGGCAGATGTTATAGCCTGAGAAAACGTGTGAAGACATGAAATAGCATGCCATTTGTGTGCAATTATAAGCAGTTCTGTGTTACTGGAAAGCAGAGAACTTTGTGAGAAAGGACACGTGTCAGGAGATGAAGCTGGAAGAACAGGCAGGTGAGGCTGGGTCATGAAGAGCCTTGTTGGCCATGCCAGGAACTTGGCCTTTATCTTATACACAATGAAAAGCCACTGAAAGGTTTTAACAAGGAGAATAAAAGGTCAAATTTATGTTTCAGCTACCTACACTGCTCTGGCAGCAGTGTGGACAAGAGACTGGAGAGGGACAAGACTGAAGACAGGTTCAAATGCTATTGCAGTGGCATAGAGGACTTGGTGATTTGTTAGACGGGAAGGAGACATCTAGAGTAACTTCCAGGCCTATGACTTCAGTAACTGAGAGGAGGTAATTTAGGGAAGAGATAAGCTCAGATTGGGGCATGACAGCACTGAATGCCAATCCACTACACCAGCCGATGTCTCCAATAGACTGTTCCAGGTCTAGCACTCAGGAGAGGGAGATGGCCTGGAAACAGGGCTTGGGGTATGGATATGATCAACGAGAAAGAGTCCACAAAATGTGATAAAAAGATCAAGGAGGGCCAGGCGCGGTGGCTCATGCCTGTAATCCCAGCACTTTGGGAGGCTGAGGTGGGCGGATCACGAGGTCAAGAGATCGAGACCATCCTGGCCAACATGGTGAAACCCCATCTCTACTAAAAATACAAAAATTAGACGGGCATGGTGGCACACGCCTGTAGTCCCAGCTACTCAGGAGGCTGAGGTGGAAGAATTGCTTAAACCCAGGAGGCGGAGGTTGCAGTGAGCCAGGATTGCGCCACTGCACTCCAGACTGGCAACAGAGCAAGACTCTGTCTCAAAAAAAAAAAAAAAAAAAAAAAAGAAACGAAAAGAAAAGGATCAAGGAGGAAGCCTGGAAAACAGCAACAGTTAAGTGGCTAGAAGAAGGAGAAAGATCCATAAGAAGTCAAGATTAAAGACAAAATTAAAGAGGCAATCCTAAAACTAGGAGGGAAGTATGCTGGAAGTCAAGAGAATATCAAGTTCCAAGAAGGAAAGGATCAATAATGTTAAGTGCTCTATTACTTTCTCTGACCAATAAATAAGGTAGTTACTTGCTACATGTAGCTAATTACATTTAAATGAATTAAAATCAAGCAGAATTAAAACTTTGGTTTCTCAGTCACATCAGCCGCATTTCATGTACTCAGCAGTCACACGTGCCTAATGGCCACCACGTTGGACAGTGCAAAGATAGGGTATTCCCATCACCACAGAAAATTCCATTGGGAAGACACTTTTCTATAGGGGTACAGTAAAGACAAGCACTTCCACTGAGCCTGGCAATATGCTGATCACTAGTTAGTAATCTTTGCAATGGCAGTTTCAGGAAAGCAGCAATGCAGGAGCTGGATGATGAAAGAGGAAGAAGAGTTTTCTATGTGTACAAGGTAAGGAAGGAAATTCCAGGCAAAGAGAACAGGATAGGCAAAAATCACAGATAAATCATTAGTTCAATTCCCTATATTCTCAATCTCTTCTCTGAAAGTTCCCTTCACCCTTTTGTTTTTAGCCAACCTACCCCTCCTAAAGTAGTGACTGATTTTCTCCTTTGGCCTATGTAGGTAGAATGGATAACTTCTTTCTTTTCATTGCAGTTCCCAGACGAGTAGCCCTCCAGTCTCCCTAAAATCCCACCACTACCATATTGTACCACCACCATACTGTACCACCAGCTATCCTTCCCTTTCACAGTCATCTATAGATATATGGGTCATGGCCCTCATTCCTTGAAGACATTAGTACCTGACTCACTACCACCCATCAGATTTCTTGATAATTTCAACATGCATCTAGATGAACCTTCCAGCATCCTGGTCTGTCAGTTCCTTGGCCTCTTCTTCTCAATGACCCTGCCCTCTACCACACCTCAGCCATTCATTGTCATGGTTGTGCCCAAGACCCTATAGTTATGTATATCTATGTCCCCTCCCTAATCTCCAAGTCAAGCATTCCCACTTCAACCACCACTTCTATCTTTCCAGCTGACTCCTGATAACTATGACCCCAACACTTCCTTGACCCCACTGGAGTCTGTGATTCATTGGTCCTACCATCTTTTTACTGTCCCTCACAGCTTCCTTTTCTGTCCTTAAGTTCCATGGCCCGTGATTCTAATTATCCCTTACATACACCTTCGACTCCATTGTTCCTCTCATTATTGTACTTAGCTGGAAAGAAAATGGTTGAAACCAAAGCTCCTCCTCTGCCTTGCTTGCCCCTCACAGCTGAATGTACTGGAGAAAAACAACAGCGCTGACTGTTCTCATTTCAAATCCATGATCATAAACCTCAAGTGCATCTTTCATGTAGCCAGGCAATCATACTGTATTTCCCCAGTCTGTTCACCCTGTCACGCTCCTGGCCACAATTTAATATTTTCTCTCTTCTCAAATCTTTAATACTTCCATCCCATTCTCACTTTCAGATATTAACCTTGCTTCCCACTTCATGGAGAAAAAGAAGAATCAAAGAAAAACTGCCACAACCTCCCACAATCACATTTAACCATCTATCTGCATCAGTGCTCAATATGCTCTGCCTTCACTCCTCTGGCCTCCCATCAGCACAAATGAACTGCCCTGTGTCCTAGCCAAGGCCAGCACTTCCACTTGCATCCAGATTCCATCCCCTCTCACCTACTCAACTGCATCACTCCAGTTGCTGTTTCCTCATCTTAAGTCAACAATTTCTTCCTCTCTACTGGATTAAGTCCATTAGCATATAAACGAAAAGTACTGTAATAGCTCCCGTTATAAAACCAAAAAGTCAAAACTTGACCTCACTTCCCCTTCCGGCTATTACCTCACTCTTCCGCTCCACTCTACAGCTAAATTCCTTGAAATAATTGTCTATACCAGCGCTGTTCAATATGGTAGTTACTAGGCACATGTAGCTGGTGGGCACTTGAAATGTGATTAGTTTGAACTGAGATGTGCTATTATAAAATATGCACTGGATTTCAAAGGAAATCCAGCAAAATATCCTGGTAATAATTTTTATATTGATTATATTGGAATGATAAAATACTGGATATACTGGGTTAAGTAAGATATATTATTAAAATTAATTTCACCTGTTTCCCTTACCTGCTTTTAATGCAACTACTGGAACATTGGAAATTACATGTGCCTCACACGTTTTTACTGGACAACACTGGTATATTCCCTATCTATAATTCTCCTCTCTTACTGTTTTCTCTTCAACTCACTCTTGTCAGGCTTTCCTCCCTCCACCAAAACAGCTCCCATCAAGGTCACAAATGACTTTTTCATTGCTAAGTCCAATGACCAATTCTCAGGCCTCATCCTATGTGCCCTTAGAATGAAACAGGGTGAGACTAGAGGCAGGGAGATCAGTGAAGTGGCTGTTGCAATAAACAAAGTTAGAGATGATCTGACCTGAACTAAAGTTAGAGTCATGGAAATAAACTTAAGAAATTATCAGGAAGTGAAATTAATAAGATGTGGTCATTGATTGGATGGGGGTAGGGGTAAGAGTATAGAACCAATTATTAGCTTTAGAGTCTTGGCCTGGATAATGAGTACGTGATGGTATCACCGAAAAGGATGGGGAACATTGGAGAAAGTGCAGGTTTGGGGATAGGAAAGAGAATGACAAGTTTGCTTTCTAACAGCAAGGTCATCCCATCTTTGGTACTCTTTAAATGACATACATCCATTTTTAGCCTTTGTAAGCTGTAGCTGCCTAAAAGATATCTCAGCATGGCACAACGTCAAGATTATCGTGAATATTTGATTCCCCATTCTTAGCCACTGAGTGTAGGCTCAAGTCAGGTTTCCCCTCATCCAGGCATTTGACCAAAAGAACCTATCCTCTATTCTGTTTACTGTGCCTGGAAGTGGAGGATGTCTTGGGTTAGGTGTTGACATGGAAGGTCTATTTTGTCAACCTCCCATCCTAAGGGGCTAGAGAGTCTATCAGGCCATGCTTCACCCTTGAAGAGCCTAGTTGGGGGTCACTGGCCACTCAGTCTATGGCTAAGGCAACTTAAAGACCCACCTTCATCTAGGATCAGAGAGCCAGCCCCTTGACAGTAGCACACAGGGTAAGGACCCTGAAGTGGCAGAGAATCCAACAGGTGGACCTGACCTAGCAGAATATGCACTGAATTTCAAAGACCCAGGTCCCATCTTCAACTACCAAGCTGCTGTGTGACTGTAGCTGGGTCTCTGGTGAGCTCTAAGCAAGGGGGGGCCAACTCTTGGATCATCTGAGGCAATGAGGTTTCAACTTCGTTCTGTATCAGAAGCCGCTAGGGCAGTGGCTCTCCAACTTGAGTGTGGGTCAAAAGCAGAATCTCCAGGAGGGCTTCTTAAAATCCAGCTTGCTACTTCAGAGTTTCTAATTAGAGTTTGTTCAGAGTTTTCTAATTAGAATCTGGAATCTGGGAATTTTCATTAATAACAGGTTCCCTGATTAGGCAGATACTGCTAGTCCAGGGACCACACTTTGAGAACAACTGTCCGAGGGAAGTTGTGGAAAATGCAGCTTCCTGGGCCCTGCCCCACAGAGTTGAATCCCGGTAGTCTGGGTGGGCCCTGGAATCTCTAGACAATTTAGTAACAAGTGCTTCAGGGTGATCCTGATGCTTGGGTCCTCCAACAATATAGGAGAAACACTAATGTGGGGGAATCATGGAGCTGGAAGATGAACCAAGAGACCTGGGAAAAGATGCCAGTGAAGGGGCCGGAGTTGGCCAAGTGTGAGGAGCAGTGCCTCCTGGAAGGTGAGAAAATTAAGGCGGAAAACACTTTACTTAACCATTTGCTCCCACGAAGGACTGCTGAGCACCAATCACTTCTTCCTCAGCAGGGACAATCCAGCGGCCTTCAGAAACTCACCTACCCACTTGTTAAACAAGGCTCAGCCCTTGGCCAATCTCTCAAATCCCTCAGTTCCTCCCTCATTCACTAACCCTTTAGGAGCCTTCAGGATTTACCAGAGTTCCTATACATTCACCTGCCCTTACCCGACCGCTATAGTGGAACAGGGAAGCCTCATGGAAGAGGGGATCTTCTCCAGCATCCTAACGCTAGCTCGATGGGAGGGGGCATGGGCTCACTGGTATGGAGGAGAAACAGGAAACTCAACCTGGATACTGAGGTCAGCATGACCCTGGGGCCAGTTTCTGAGCTGCCATTGGCCAAAGTGCTTCCACTTTAACTGGTCTGAGAAACTAGCACAGGAGGTCCAATTCTCATCCTCCAGAAGATGAGCTGAAAGCCCACTCAAGGGAGAGGTGGCCTGCCGAGAACAAACAACACTGAGGTTCTTAACCCCAGTTTCCTGAAATGTCCCCCAAGGATATGTGAACTGCCTATATCTCAAAACAACTTTCTCGGCCAGGCATGGTGGCTCATATCTGTAATCCGGCACTTTGGGAGTCAAGACCAGCCTTGGGAACATGGTGAAATCCCATTGCTACTAAAATCACAACAATTAGCTGGGCATGGTGATGCACACCTGTAATCCTAGCTACTCAGGTGGTGGAGGTTGCAGTGAGCCAAGATCACACCACTGTACTATCGCCTGGGTGACAGAGCAACACTCTGTCTCAAAAAAAAAAAACAAACCGGGCGCGGTGGCTCACACCTATAATCCCAGCACTTTGGGAGGCTGAGGCGGGTGGATCACGAGGTCAAGAGATCGAGATGATCCCGGTCAACAAGATGAAACCCTGTCTCTACTAAAAATACAAAAATTAGCTGGGCATGGTGGTGCGCGCCTGTAGTCCCAGCTACTCGGGAGGCTGAGGCAGGAGAATTGCCTGAATCCAGAAGGCGGAGGTTGCGGTGAGCCGAGATTGTGCCATTGCACTCCAGTCTGGGTAACAACAGCAAAACTCTGTCTCAAAACAAACAAACAAACAAACAAACCTTATTCCTGGGTGTCAAGCCTGAGAAAGTTACTGCTCACCAATTCTGAAACAAGAGCTCCCTCTAGTGAAACAGAAAGGGATTTCCCTGCAGCCTTGAAGCAAGGGACACCCTCCCTGCTGCCGCTCCAGCAACCACCACCCTGGTAGACTGGGGATACCAAAGGACTCCTTCTCAGAACAATGTTTGAAATGCACAAAATAAAAGGCAAAGGATTACAAAGGAATTCAATTATATTAAAACACAGTTACCAAAAATGTTTAAAATTCTGTAATATACTAATTATGTTTCTTTATAAACACATTTAATCACAAGTTCTAGCAGTAGGCCTAATAACTAGTATCACTTTCAAATCAGAGCATAAACCCTGTCCTGAGATGGCCACTATGACTGTAACATGATAGGAAGTCATCTGTGATTCACTACTGACAACAAAGACACAGGTAGGGATAAGACTACTGATGCTTGTTGCCTGCGTTCATGTGCTACATTTCTCTTAGATGTCAGTGAAAATAAAGATGTGGCTTTCCCCCCATTCAAGCTAATGAATCCCTTAAAATCCTATTTGTGAACCCCAGGTTAAGAACTGCTGCCTAAATGAAAACAACCACAACCAATCAATCACAAAACACATCACGAGGATGAAGAAAGGGGAGTCCTCAGAGGGGAACTCCTGAGTTGTGTCACCAGTCCTGTAGGTGGGACCAAACTGTGGTCCTAAATCTGCGTGGGCATTTTCCTCTAACCACCTTGTGGCTGACTTCCTCCCAACCATCGCACTAGAACCTCTGAAAGCCCATGACCACCACTGGCCAGGGATGTTTATGCTCAACCCTTCCATCTACACCTGCCCAGAATGTCCCTTTCACCTCTTCACCCTAAGGAAGCCTGGCTGTCTGCTGAGGATGTGATTTCTTCCACTAACAGCTCTGAGAAGGCAGTTCTTTTTTAATCCTTCTATTTCTGCAGCAATTTTTTTGTGAGGGAAGGGAAGCTGACAATTCCTCTAACCCTCCATTATTGCTTGTAGATGTTTACTCTTCCCTCATTCTCAAGATTCAGTTCCTCCTCTTTGTCACTGTCACTTGTTCTTGGCCTCCAGGTCATTGGATTCATCTCAGATCAGTGTCACTTAGCTTACCATCTTCCTTTATACATTGTACCTTTTCCTGATGGCATTCTGGGTGATTTTAACATCCATGCAGGCACCTCTTCCAATACCCAAACCTCGTGGCCTCCTGAATCTCCTCAACTCCACAGGTCTGCTCTACCGCACTAACCACAACCTGCCTTTCTATCATCACTGTGAACCACCCCGCCTCTGCTGGGATCATCTGACCACAATCTCCTGACACTTCAGCTTTCATATCCTTATTCCTACTATGCACATGCCCCAGACCTCCTTGTGACCTGTGATCCCTTCATGCCCCTTACCTCCCTCCACAGAATTCCTCCTTGTTCCCCAGCTCTCTTCCAGCCTTTCTTCCACAACAGCTTGGACCCCATGGCCTTGAACTCTGACACCAGCACCCTCAACTCCCTGGTGGGAAAGAAAACTCTTCATCTCCCTCTCCCCACACATCTACCTATCCCCTTACTACATCATCCCCAAAGGGTGACTTACTAAATGTGAGAACCTAAGAAACTGCTCAAACCACATTTTATTAGGTCAGTAGACCATATACTTTATCAGTAGGCAATATACTTGCCACAGTATAGTGGCATACTAATAATAGCAACAATGTACATACTACCACTACATGTTATAAGCCCTTTACATATTAATACATTAAGCTATTTAATGCTCATTACAACATTACAACATATGAGGAAATAATGTTATTATTTTTATTTTACAGATGAGAAAACTGAAGCATGGAAAAGGTAAGGGAACTTGGCTAAAATCACACAGCTAGTAAGGAAGAGAACCAGGATTTGAAACCAGGTAGTCTAGCTTTGCAATGAACAGCATGTGTATTTCATCGTGCACATCGCAGCAGAACCTGTCTCTTTGCATAGCCAGGCCTCTTCACCTTCTTCTCTACTCTAGCTTCTCAGTGCCTTTGACAGGGTGGAAAGCACTACACATCTAGCCACCTTAGATTCTCTAGGTTCAGAGTGGGAAGTTCATCTAGATGTTGAGACCAAAGCTGCAAGCTCTCATCCAGCCTGCCAGAGAAGCCCTGCATTAAAGGTACCAGGTACCTGCTCAGCTAATAACAAAGTGCTACTCTGTCTCCCATTCTGCTATTGCTCCTTGGGTGACCTGTCCTTGGTCAGAAAACTGAAAGCAATATGGTGTGTTGCAGGATTACCAAAACTGTCCAGGACTCACCCCCAAACATCCCTCAGTTTCTAGATCTTCAATAATACTGACCCTACGTACAAAGCCTCAACACTGAATGGATCCCTCCAGTCAGATGTCCTGCTCCTCCACTTAGGCTGCTGAATCCCTAATGGGATAGTCGTACAAACCAGTGCCAGAAAAATGCACGGATTCCTGTTTTAGGAGGGTCCCAGAGTGCCAGTCACCAACCCTCTAGAACTACGCTGTCCAATGTAATAGCCACTAACCACACATGCCTATTTAAATTTCAGTTCAGGTCAGGCAAGGTTGCTCATGCCTGTAATCCCAGCACTTTGGAAGGCCAAGGTGGGTTGATCACTTCAGGTCAGGAGTTCGAGACCAGCCTGACCAACATGGTCAAACTCCATCTCTACTAAAAATATAAAAAATTAGCCAGGAGTGGTGGTGTGTGCCTATAGTCCCAGCTCCTCAGGAGGCTAAGGCAGGAGAATCACCTGAACCTGGGAGGTCGAGGTTGCAGTGAGCCAAGATCATGCCATCGCACTCCAGGCTGGGTGGTAGGGTGAGACTCCATCTCATAAATCAGTCAATCAATAAATTCCAATTCAAACTAATTAACCTTAAAATCAAATGAGAAATCCAACTCCTCAGTCCCCCTAGGCACATTTCAACTGCTCAAAAGCCACATATAGCTAGTGGCTACCATATGGAATAGAAGAGATATAGGATATTTTCATCAACACAGAGTATTCTACTAGACAGTGTTGAGAGAGTCTAGGCTTATCTCCTTCTTCCATTTCTCACAGCACTTATTCCTCGTCATTACCCTTCCCAATCCACCACCAAACCCCTGTCATTCTCAGCAGCTGTCATCAACTGGTAATTCATCCACTCCCCTTTCTCCCTGCTACCTTCAATGTTCCCTGGCTCTACTGGGCTTCAACTTAGCATTTGAACATGCTCAGCCCTGGGGCAGAGAGAAGGGGAAAAGGAGGAAAAAAGGAGAGAAAGGAAGGGGGAGAAGGGAGGATGACAAACGCCCTCCCTTGCCTCTGTAATGCCCTTAACCTCTCCTTCCTTAATGCCCTTAACTTCTTCCTTCTGATTCCAACTTCTCCGAGGGCCTGATTTTACTGTACGTCCTGGATACAACATGGCTTGGCTAAGACTACTTTGGGTAAAATTCCTACTGCCTTAGTTTTCAGGAAAACCAGCCTCTCCTTCTATCACTCTGACCTTTCCTGCAATCTCCTTATACTCTTCTTCTGTCTATTGTTTGCAAGTTGATGTTCCCCAAGGCTTTTTCTAAGCCCTATTTTCTCCCTACCTATACAGTTAACCTGGACTAGCTCATTCGTCCCAATGCTTCCATCTACTACTTCTATAACCAATGATACCAAAGTCAGTGTCTACTCCAGACTCCCCTTAACAGCTCCAGAATATTTTATCCTAATGCTTCCTGGGCATCTCAACCTAGATAGCCTAGAAGCACCTCAAACTTAAATAAAATCATCTTCCTCCCTGCTAGGGTCTGAAAGTTTAAGTTCCCCTCCTCAGATTCATGTTGAAACCTAATGGCCAATGTCATGGTATTAAGAGGTGGAGACTTTAGGAGGTGATTAGGTCATGAGGGTGTATCTCAAAATCATTTGCAACTCTGGCACTTCCTCCCCATCCTCAATACTCCTGTCCTAGTGTGGGCTCTCTGCCTCTAGTTCCAGGACTACTTTGCTTAATCTCTCCTCTCCCTGCCCCTTGATTCCCCCTACCTCATACTGTCTATCCTCCATACAGTCTCCAGAGTGACCACTCTGAGTGAACAAGATTAGTGTCCTTAGAAAAGACGCCCAAGGAAGCCTGTTTTGCCCCTTTCACATGTGAGAATACAATGAGAAGACCCCATCTATGAGGAACAGGCCCTTACCAGACACTGAATCTTCTGGTACATTGATCTGGACTTCCCAGCCTCCCGAACTGTGATTAATACATTTCTATTGTTTATAAGCCACTCAGTTGATGACATTTTTGTTGTAGCAGCCCCAAAAGACTAAGACACTCTCTAAAACATGCTCCTTCCTTCTGCGACCCCTCTCAGTCACCCAGCCCAAAATCCAGGGGCCTCGTGGACTTTACCCACACCCTTATCCCATAGCATCTCAATTACGACAATTATTAATTCAATCATTATTTTTATTAATTAAAATAAAAATATCCAATATTAATTGTTTATCTTAATCTCCTGAAATATGTGACTACTGCCACCTAGTGGCAAAACACAGACAACTAGAAATGGCTGTTGCTACACTCATGGCATATTTTAATAAAACTACAAGCATAAATGCACATTAAATAATACATGCCCTTGGCTGCCTAGAAAAGTCAGAGACACCTCCAGAGAGGAGGTAGTACCCTTGAGCTAACTTGTAAAGGAAGACATGAAGTTTGCCAGCTTTCAAGTAGAATAGATAGTGTGAGTCTGGACCCAAAGCAGGGAAGGCTGGACAAACCTATCAGTAGATGTGTTTATTCAGAAGGTGAAGTAATGAGCTGGGTGCAGTGGAGTGCACCTACAGTCTCAGCTACTTGGGAGGCAGAGGAAGAGGATCACTTGAGCCCAGGAATTCAAAGCTGCAGTGAGCTATGATTGTATTACTGCCCTCCAGCCTGGGCAACATAGCAAGACCCCATTTCTTTTTTTTTTTTTTTTAGCAAGACCCCATTGCTAAAAACAAACAAAACAAAAACAGATAATAAAGCGATGAGAAATGAGGTCAAAGCGATGAGAAATGAGGTCAAAGAGACCTACAAGAATCAGATTGAATGTTATGCAAAGAAGTTTGGTTATCCTGGATGGAATTTTTTAAGCAGTGGAACAAAATCAGATTAGATTTGCTCTTTCTTTAAAATGGTCACTCTGGAGACTGTATGGAGGATAGACAGAGTATGAGGTAGGGGGAATCAAGGGGCAGGGAGAGGAGAGATTAAGCAAAGTAGTCCTGGAACTAGAGGCTGAGAGCCCGCACTAGGACAGGGGTATTGAGGATGGGGAGGAAGTGCCAGAGTTGCAAATGATTTTGAGCATTTGAATTGTCAGAAGTTCTAAACTGGTGTGTATGTGGGATGATGCAGAGGAAGGGATCCAGGATGCTGCCTATGTTTTTTGCTTTGACAGTGGATGGAGAGTAGAGCCACTAACCAAGACAGGTTGAGAGAAGGGGTACAGAAATGAGGAGTGTAACTGTTATTTTTGAAGTACCTGTGCTGCTTCTCAAGCCTGTGTTAGCTCTATTGATGGAGAACACCAGGATCTATGGGGCAGGCAGAGCAAAAGAGCCCAAGGAGAAAGAACCTGAGAAGTAGGAGAACCAGGAGAAAGAGGTATCCTGGAGCTCAGAGGAGAAACAGGTGTCTCACAGGAGGGAGTACCAGCAATGCTAAATCCACAACAAGCATGCTCTCAGTTCATGCAAGGTTCCGTGGCTTTAGAACACAGCAAAGCACAACCCTGACCTCTAGAGCCCACAGTCTAGTTGGAAGAAAGATGTACAATTAACAAAAGGCAAAACAGTGCTTAATTAATAATACAAACACAATACATAGTATTTTCTATGTGCCAGGCAATTGTTCTGTATGCTTTTCATATATTAGCTCAGTAAATCCTCATAACACCCTATGAGGTAGGTACTATTACTACCCTCATTTTGCAAGTGATAAAACAGACACAGAGGTTCTCCCCCACATGCCAGAACTAACTAGCAAGTGGCAGAACTAGGATTTGTACTTATGGTCTATCTGAATCCAGCGACTCCATGGACAGGCAGCACAGAGGCATCTCTACCCACCTGGTTTCAAACACCAGATTAAACTCTAATGTAGGCCAGCACAGTGGCTTATGCCTGTAATCCCAGCACTTTGGGAGGCAGAGAGGCAGGCAGATCGCTTGAGGCCAGGAATTCCAGACCACCCTGGCCAACATGATGAAACCCCGTCTCTACTAAAAATGCAAAAATTAGCCAGGCGCGGTGGCACATGCCTGTAATTCTAGCTCCTCTGGAGGCTGAGGTGTGAGAATTGATTGACTCTGAGAGGTGGAGGTTGCAGTGAGCCAAGATCACGTCAGTGCACTGCAGCCTCAGCAACAGAGTGAGACTCATCTCAAAAAAATAAAAATAAAATAAACTCTAGTAAAGGGACTCCTCACCTTGGTGGTATTATGTACTCCTTGGGCAGTTTGGGGAAGTGTAATGGCTTCCTTTCAGAATAAATTATGTGTATGAAATAGAATATATAGGATTACAAAAGAAAATAATCATGTTGAATGTATATACAGTTATCAAAATGCTTTTAAAAGGCACATCTGTTTCTTAAATTTTGAGGTAATGATGAATGCAAATGATTTTTTGAGATATCTGCAATAACTAACATAAGAGGAAAATATGTGTAATTTACATTAAGATAGCATGCCAACCGCTGCTAATATAACTGTGGTTTGTTATCTACATTCCTTACTAAAGGAAATACCACACAGTCGGCCCTCCATATCTGCAAGTTCTGCATCTGTGGATTTGACCAACCAAAGATCAAAAATATTTTTTAAAAATAAAAATAACAATAGTTAAAAAAAATACGAATAAAATAACAGTACAACTATTTATACAGCATTTACATTGTATTAGGTATTATGAGTAAGCTAGAGATGATTTAAAGCAGGGGTGTCCAATTTTTTGACTTTCCTGGGCCACGTGGTAAGGAGAATTGTCCTGAGCCACACATAAAATACACTCATGGTAACTGATGAGCTAAAAAGAATTTTTTAAAAAACTCACAATGTTTTAGGAAACTTTACAAATTTGTGTTGGGCCACATTCAAATCCATCCTTGGGTGTAAGTTAGACAAGCTTCATTTAAAGTATACAGGAGGATGTGTGTAGGTTAGATGCAAAAACTATGTCATTTACATTAGGGACTTGAGCATCCATGGATTTTGGCATTTGTGGTGGCAGGAGTACTAGAAGCAATTCCCCATGGATACTGAGAGATGAGTGTATTTCAGTTGGAGTTAACGGACATGAAGATGTAATTATTTTTCTCATTCAAGAGAATGAGAAAATGTGATGTACTCCCGTAAGTCTAGTGGACCCTGTGGGGATTAAATGAAATCAAGATCATACATGTAACAAACCCAGTGCCTAGTAAACATTAGCTTGTAAGACGTATAAGTTATGTGCATTATGCAGTACATGAATATGTCCCTCAATAGAAGGTCATTCATTCATTCACTCATCCCCTACGTACCAAGAAAAAATGAAAAATTTACTGTCCTCAGGGAGACCAGCATGTAAAGTCTATAATGTGAAGAGGACAACAATGGGAGGAACAAAGGCAGCTGGCAAGAGCTGGGGTAGAATAGTTACAGAGGGCTTCCTGGAGAAAGTAACTACTGAGGTGAGTTTTGAGTAATGAATGTCTTCCAGGCCCACAGCTGGAGAAGAGCATTCCTGGCAGAAGTCACAGCATTTTCAAAGACACAGAGGCATGAAAAGTGGATAAAATACTCAGAGAACCCTAAAGATTTTGGTATCACCACAGTGTACAGTACAAAAAAGGGAGTGTAAGGAGATGAGGTTGGAGAAGGGGTTGGATAGTAGGTCATACGGTCTTGTGCACTGAGGACAACAGGGAGCCACTGAAAGCTTCCAAATGACAAAATGCTATGATCCTATTTGAGCTATAGAAATAGCTTTGGAAGCTCCAGGAATGGGCTTGGGGGAGCAAAGGAGACTAGCTGGAGAGAGATCACACAGAGCCAATTACTACCATTGAGGGAAGAGATGTGCAAGGCTTGGCCCAAGGCAGGGGTCCCTAGAGGGGATGGGTTTGAGAGATATGGCTCAGAGGGGATGGGTTTGAGAGATATGGCTCAGAGGGGATGGGTTTGAGAGATATGGCACAGAGGGGATGGGTTTGAGATATATTTAGGAGGTAAAAGCAGGAAGACTCAGTGATTTCCCCACACAGCAGCCAGTATGATCTTTCCACAAGCAGATCAGGTAATGTTGGACTATTTGATAAACAGTATGGAGACAAATGGAAAGCCAGCTGGAAACAAAGTTGGATCTTTATCTTGCACTGTATATCAGGATATATTCCAAGCGAATAATAGATTTAAATGTAAAAAATATATAATAAAAGGAATTATAAACATACCATAAGAAAATATGGGATATATATATTTTTATAACCTTAGAGTAGGAAAGGGCTTTCTAACCATGACTCTAAACTCAGATGCCATAAAATAAAAAATAAATTACATAGAAATGTAAAAATCTGGCTGGGTGTGGTGGCTGAAGCCTGTAATCTCAGCGCTTTGTGAGGCTGAGGAGGGTGAATCATGAGGTTAAGAGATCAAGACCATTCTGGCCAACATGGTGAAACCCCATCTCTACTAAAAATACAACAATTAGCCAGATGTGGTGGCGTGCACCTGTAGTCTGAGCTACTTGGGAGGCTGAGGCAAGAAAATCACTTGAACCTGGGAGGCAGAGGGTGCAGTGAGCCGAGATCGCACCACTGCACTACACCCTGGGCAACAGAGTAAGACTCTGTACCCCTCACCCCCCAAAAAAGAAATGTAAAAATCCTGCATGGCAAGAATAAAACATTAGCAAAGTCAAAGACATACAACTGAAGACAAAATCTGTAGCTCATATCATAAAGGGTAAACTGATAATATTTATATGTAACGAGCTCTTAGGATTCAAATTTTGTAAAAAGGTCAACACAACTGAACAATGAGCATATAATAGGTGCATGTAGTTCAAGGAAGAGGAAATCCAATGCCAGTTTTATTTTATTTTTGAGACTGAGTCTCACTCTGTCGCCCAGGCTGGAGTACAATGGCATGATTGCAGCTTACTGCAACCTCCACCTCCTGGGTTCAAGTGATTCTCATGCCTCAGCCTCCCAAGTACCTGGGACTACAGGTGTGCACCACCACACCTGGTTAATTTTTGTATTTTTAGTAGGGACGGGGTTTCACCATGTTGGTCAGGCTGGTCTCAAACTCACAACCTCAGGTGAACCACTCGCCTTGGTCTCCCAAAATGCTGGAATTACAGGCTTGAGCCACCACGCCCAGACAAATGCCAATTTTAAATATGCAAAAAAAACCACTTGGTTTCACTCAAGGTGAAATTCAAATTAAAATTGAACTGATATACCTTTTTTTTTTAACCCATCAGATGAACAAAAATGCAATTTGATGAGGCCGTGTAGAAAGAGACACTCCCATACGTTGCCAGTAAACATTTAAACTGGTAGCACTTTTATGGATTGGAAATATCCAACAAAATTACAAATGCATATACTCTGATTCAGCATTACCACTTATGGAAATATATCCTATAGATATTCTTGCACACTTGCAAAACGGCAAAGGTACCAGGTCATTCATTGCAGTGTTATTTATATTATCAAGATATTTGAAACAATCTAAATGTTCACCAATAGCAGACTGAACAAATACATTTATGGTATAGTGTTTTAACCTTGTGTTATGATTAAAAGCAAGAACTGTAGCACCATACTACTGGGTTCAAATCCTGGGACTGTCACTTGCTATCCGAGTACGAGTTTCCTCTTCTATAAAAGGGAGATAACAATAACACCTGCTTAAAAGAGTTATTATAGGGATTAAATGAGTTAATGCACAGGAAAAGTGTGAGACAATATCTGGCATATAGTTGTCTTATATCGAAGGTTTGTCATTTTTACTGTATTCCATCATCCATACAATGTAACACTATGCCATGATAAAAAAAGAAAGAAAGAGGAAGCTTCCTCTGGGCTCACATGGAAAGCTCTCTAAGAAATATTGCTAAGCAAAACAATAACAACGGGATGGTTGTGTATATGTTATTTTAGGATGATTGTCTGAAGAAGGGGGAAAATAATTGTTTTAAACTGACTTGTATACGCAAAAAAACCTGGTAGGATATGCAAGCAACAAACATGGTAGTTACTTTTAGAGTTGCAGCAGGAACTATATGGATGGAGGGAAGGGAGGGGAAAGACATTTTTCACAATATGGCTTTTTTATATTTTAGGTTTTTGGAATTAAAATGTATAAAACATATAAATAAGTTAAATCAGAGAAGAATCAATTGGTGAAGCAAGCTGATGTTATATCCCTTCTTCAAATGTTCAAAGACTTCCCATAGCTTTGGCAATGAAGACCAAACCCCTGACTACAGCTGACAAAGCCTTCATATCTGACCCCAGCCTGCCCTTCTGGCCCGGTGTCATCCACTCTGCTTGTGCTCCCACTGCCACAGTGCGGTTGTACACGCCATTTTGCCAATCTACAAGGAGTTACCTCCCCTAGTTTTGTACTTGCCTAGTAAATTCCAATTCAGCCTTTGGATTCCTGTTTAAATGTCATTTCCTCAGGGAGCTCTCCTCTAAACCCCCAAACTCAATCAGCTTGTTTTGGTCTAAGTTCTCATAAGAGCATGTTCCTGTCCTTCAGAGTACTTATCTCAGTCATAACTATACATTCATGTAATATTTGACTCATATCCATCTCCCCGCCCCACCCCCACTAGCTTTTGAATGTTGTGAGGGACGGGGTGGTGTCTGATTTTTTGCTTATCAGAGCACCCCAGTGGCCAGTTTGGATCCTGGCAGGAAGAAGGCATATGTTAATATATGTGAGATGAATGGATGAATTACATGCGGGAGGCAGGAATGACTTCCAAATTTTAGCTGGGGTGATTGGATGGTGCTACTTGGCACGAACCACATGAGGAGCAGGAGGGCTGACAGGGAAGATAATGAGTTTAACATAGACAGGTTGGGTTTGACATATGCTTAAGACATTCAGGTAGAGATGTTGAGTAAACTATATCAGTGTGAATCTCCTAAGCCTGAGCTGTAGACAGTGATGGAGGGGACAAAACTAGACAGACTAGTAGTTAAACCATGAAAGCAGGCAAAACCATACCAGAGAATTTGAATGAGATGTAAGTCTAGATCAGAGCTCTGAGGAAATCAGTATCTCAGAGGAGTCAGAAAAATGAAGCTGTGAAGGAGACTTGAGAAGATATGATTGGTGAAGTAGAAAAGCCAGGAAAGAGAAGAACTTTGGAAGCCCAGAAGCAGAGCATTCCAAAGTGGAGTGATCAATACCACCCAATGCAGCAGCATTCCGTAGGATGAAGACTGAGAGACGGTCATCAGATTTGGTCAGACAGATACTGCTGGCAATTTTTAGAAGTACCATTTCTGTGAAAAGCTTGGTAGAGGATTAGATATCACAGTGAAGTGTTCTGAAGAATAAAGATCTTGAATAAGAAAACTCAAGGGCAGACCCAAGTGGCTCCCAAAGTTATGCACCATTTATGAGATGATTTCAGGTGACAAACAGATAAATATTTCATTTTTAATACTTTTGTATCTAAACTGTGTTAAAATAGACAACCAATACATCAAAGCCACAATCTCATGGATATTACTATGAAGCTTCTCGTAAAAGACTATAAGTTTTAGTTAAAAAAAAAACCTCAATAGATTTAAGGACATGTATTACAATAACACAGATGGTTACATGGATAAGACAAATATTGTCTTGCCCAAAGAACTAAATTTTTAAAAATATTGTTTAGACTATTCTTTTAGGATACTTAGCTGTGAAGGGAAGAGGGAAGACAGTTGCATGGGACTGCGAGAAAGTTTCTTAGAATGGGAAAAATTTGAGCATCTTTATTGGCTGAAGAGCCAGCAGTGAAGAAACTGTGGAAAATTCAGGTAATGCCCAGGTGCAGTGGCTCATGCCTGTAATCCCAACACTTTAGGAGGCTGAGGTAGGAGGATCACTTGAGCCCAAGAGTTCGAAACCAGCCTGAGCAACATGGCAAAACCCTGTCTCTACAAAATACAAAAAAAAAATGAGCCAGGTATGGTAGTATGTGCCCATGGTCCCAGCTACTTAGGAGGCTGAGGTGGGAGGACCACGTGAGCCCAGGAGGTTGAGGCTGCAATGAGTTGTGATTGTACCACTGCACTCCAGCCTGGGTGACAGAGTGAGACCCTGTCTAAAAAAAGAAAAGAATATATCCAGGCACATAAGTGATTAATTGATAGAATGAAGCTCCAGAGGGGGTAGGAGGGGTGGGAGCTAATCACACAGGGGTGTTATTGGCCAGAACAGAATGAATAGTACTTCTTCCAGGATGAGAAGGAGGTACATAGGAATGGATGTGGGTAAAGAAGCTTGTAGAGGTACAGCGAAGTGTTGAGAAAATTCTCATCCCCAAAACCTCAATTTTCTCAGTCATTTGTGGGGAGAGGAGGGATCCATTGAGGGTGGAGTGAACAGAAGGTTTGAATAGAAAGGACAGGAAGTTTGAGGAGGGTGGTAAAGATTTAGCATAGGACTTGTGAGGGCAATGTGTGGAGAGGCTGACCATAGACAGAAAATAAATTGAGCAATGGTACTGAGAGCACAATTATAATAGGTATCATGAAATTTTCATGGTCCTAATCAGAATGGCTTGAAAGAGTTCCTCCAGTAGGCCAAGACTGGGCACACTGAAAATGGATGGGACTCTTATCCCAGTTGGAAGGGACAAGGGATATGAGACACTTTCAGGAGCTAGTGAAAGTTTCAATGACAGATCATGGAGACAGAAGCTGAATGGGAAGAAAAGAAGAGGAAAGGAGTGGAGATTTGGGTCAAAGAAAGAACATAACAGCAGTTATGTTCTCACATAGAGGAGCTTTAGGGGAAAACAAGATCCTGGTGGCTGAAAAGAAGGGAATGCTGCGGTCACTGCAATTAAGAAGTCAAGACCTTGAGAAGGAATGGACATGTGGTCCTTACAAGAAGTTTCTCAAGATGTTGGCTCAAACTGTAATGGAAATATTGAGAGCTACAGTCCAGCGACTTCTAGGAATGTGGGGGAAGTGACCAAGAGGTCAAGTGATTAAAAAATGAGAGAATGGTAAAAGAAAAAGCCGTTTCCCCTAATGTAGAGATAAGTCTAGAACACACAGAGGGGCCTCTGGAGCATATGGGGCAGAGCAGAAAGAACAGCCTCCGTTAGAGGAAGCCACAGGCAAGAGACAGGAAGGGCTCTGTGCTCCATGAAGAGCTGCCAGCGTGGTTGGGGGTGGTTTGTAAGAAATATAGTTTGTTAATCAGCTTGATTCAATCACTCTGCATTGTATACATATAGCATAGCATCACCTTATATATATACACAAGTACAATTTGTCAGTATCTAATAAAAAATAAATTTAAAAATACCATAACACAAAAAAGAAAAAAGAAAATACAGCTCCAGGGGGTCACAGGCAAAAGTTGGAAGGAGAGTAAACAGGGAAATGAAGGAACGGGCCAAAGGAAAAAAAGAGTGGTATGGGTGAGACAGGTCCATGTACTGTGATGGTGCATAAGGTCTGCAAGAATAAGGGAGAAGTCAGCACGTTCTGCACATGTACCCCAAAACCTAAAATGCAATAAAAAAGAAGAAGAAAAAAAAAAGAATAAGGGAGAAGTGAGGTTACCATAAGGCGCCACCTACCCACCCACCCAAACCACAGGAAGACACACTATATGCTCAAGCAGGATCCTGCCTTTCAGGAAAACAGGGTTCCTGGGCATGGGAGATATGTACAGGAGAGCTGTCTTGTATTTGATAAAAAATGCTAAGCCATTTATTTCTACAAAACTACAAGAGACTTCTATGGAACAGAATCCTCAACTCTCAGCTTTGTCGGTTTACAGTAAAGTAATCTTCCCACAGCTCACTCTAGCTCCTTTCTCCCTCTGCAAGGCCTAGGTCTAATGCTTGGGACCAAAGGTGAAATCAGCCTTAGGAAGAAATCAGACGTTTCTATCAATGCTCATAATTCCCCCCCAAGTGAACAGCAGATGGCAGCCAAGAGCTGGAAAAGGAGATGTGCCCTCAAAATAGCTCAAAGTTGGCCAGATAGAAGGTACTAGGGCCCATTAACTTCTGTGGGGTGGTAGATGCTCTCGTCCAGGTCCTGGAGTCAAAAGTCAGTGTGGCGAGATCACTCCACTTGTGCTGCAAGCTAAACCCTCACTGAGCCAGGTATCTATGGATTATTAGCAAGAACAGAGCATACTGTCTCTCATTACAGCCCTAACTATCTCTCACCTTGCCACTTAGGGAACTGGGCTATTGAGAAGATCTGCCCTAAGAAGATATAATTATCTTAGAGTTAGGCAAGTCTTAAGGATGTGGCTTCCTGGATTATTCTTTTGGAGGGAGGAAAGATGGCTAGTTGGTATTTTCCATGTCAGACCAGTCTAACCCAGCTACCTGACAGATTTTTATGGTGACCTTAGAGTACAAATATATTTAAATAACAGCCATGCAGATTTGGCTATGACTTCCATCAGACACCCCAGAAGCCAGGAATGATGAGTAGCAGGGGTCTGAGGCCCAGGGACACCTATCTGCCTGGTTCTATTCAGAATGCATGTATCTCCAAGACTTAACATTATTAAGAGGCTGTTTCTGCTGCCACAGGGGACAGACCTAACAAATGGCACAAGTCTCCTGGATTTTGGAACTTCAGACTTTCCTTAAAGCTTTGTGGAGAAAATAGTGCTTTTACAGCAAATCAAAAGGAAGTGTGCTTGGACATTGTGAGACCCCAAGTGGCCGCACAGGGTAAAAGCAGTCTCAAAGAACAGGCAAGTATGGAAAACTGACAGGAGGCAAATCTCTGGACTACAAGTAGACTCCATCCTGCAGTATGTTTCTGGGTTGACTAGGCCTCGGGGCTATCCCACACCAGATCTTAATATCTGCTGGAATGCCTAAGTTAGAGTATCCACTCATAAGACAAGAAGAAGCAGAACCCAACAGAAGTCCCAGACCATCTTCCAGTAAGCTCAAGGGCCCATGTGGCCTCATGCCACTTTTAGTATGGTAGAAATGAAACCCTTGCTTTCTGTAGGAAGGTAGGAACAGAAAAGTCTCACAACTGAGACAGAGACGCTGGTGGCTAACAATGAAAGAGGATGTCTTCCAATCACAAGGCCTTTCACGAAGTAAAGAACACTGAGAAGGAGGGCTCTCACAACAAGTCTATATGGACAGGCACTTCCCTTTCCATTTGTTTGTTATACAACAGAGGGATGGGATAATCTAAGGGTCACTGAGAGGTCGCATGTACATCAGCTTCCTTTCCAGGCTGCCTCTACCAGGTTGGTGGTCTCACCCTCTTCACCAAATTGTGGGGATTCAGTCAGGCTGGTAGGAGAAATTTTAGTTATAGAGAATATACACAAACCCTTTTGGAAGGCCTAAGGGTTTTTACTACAGTAGTTGGCTAAAGGCAGCCTTGTCCCCTTCGTTAAATAAATTAAAGTACAAATGAAGGAGTGTGAGGAGATTACCTAACTATGGTAATCTCCTTACTCATTCCAGATAGCTCTCTCAAGGGGAGGTTGACCAGGGATATTACCAACTAATGGTGTTTACTTTAGGCCTCAGAACCTGGCCTTTAATCTTCACCCTCTAATGGTGTTGACTTAAAGCCTTTGTCATTTAATGTGTGCTGAATAAAGGCCAGAGAGGCCAGCTCATGGCCGGTGGCTGCTATCTCTTTATAGCAGTCTCCTCGAGTATCTGTGAGTGACCATGTATCCCCCAGACTGCTCGTTCACTGTATTCTGTGTCTGAGTGAATTTATTCATCCGTCACTGAGTCAAGGTCTGCAGGACAGACCCCCACAGGTAGTGACTCCAACATCAAATCAAGGTTTCCAGGGGTTTATTTTACATGGCTGACAGTGATCTTTCACCTGCCTCTCCCCCAAATCCCATAATTACCCTAGTCACTGGACTTCTTGCCCCTTACAATATCTCTTTTGTTCTTGAGTGGACCAAGTGCTTTACTCTCTCCTTCTACCCCGCCACTCCACATTGAGGCAGGGAGAAGGCACAGCACAAGAGGGTGACAGAGTATGGGGGACTCCATGCAAACCCAATGCCACCATCAAGAACCCAAAGCCCAGGCCTGTGACAGGCAGTCAGCAGCACCATAGTCACCAGTGAAGGATGGATCTAAAAAGTCCCCAGATCCCTTGCAGGCCTCATCCATTCCCATCTCCACACTTTTGGGTACCTGGCATAAAACATGCTGAAGAAACAGGCAAGCAGCAGTTGATGATCCCAGTAGGCATTCAAGAGGCTGTGACTCCCGAAAACAGAAGGGAGTGGCTAGGTGTGGGGGTTGCATAGGAATGTGGTTTGCTAGCCTTACCTCCTTTCCAAAGCAGGTAGATGGGTACCACGTAGAGCATTACATGCTGAATGTAGTAAATCTCCAATTCAAAGGGGAGCTGTGAGGACAGGAGAGAAGTGTTTCAGATCAGGAAGCATTCATTTCAATAGAGTCCAAAGTTGACCTCCCTTGCTGTTCAGGACCCATATTTTAGTAATCTCATGCATTTCACCAATCACTTTTCTTTACAATTGCAGAGAAAAAAGAACAAAATGAATATTCTTCTGATCTACGCAGGATCTTCCTAGGTGTCTTTTGTAGAGAATGTACTTATAAATGTTCCACTAAGAAAGTCTGTAGGGCATGTGGCATACAATATATCCCTTTGGTGGTTTCTCATGTGTATTATTGGAATATGAAGGACCTGAGTGGTCCCTACAGACAAGAAACCTACTTGCCATTGTTTATCCAGTGTTTCCCAAACTTACTTAGCGAGTGACTCTTTTTTTTAAGTAACAGTTTGTTGTCTGCAAAATATACTTTAATAATTACAACCTTATATCACTTCCTGCTCCTGGAGACTAGATGGTGGACTATTTATAAATTTATTTCTCATTTGGCATGAATAACATATCATATGGAGTAGAATTATCCCCATATTCCAGATGAAAAAAAAAAGATTGCTAGGTCTCATAGGTCTAGATCCAAGAATAAAGTTTCCCCATTGAATATTTGGGTATCAGCCCAGCATTAGCCCTACTTTTGAATTTAGACCAAGCTGCTGGGCCAACTGTGGCACAGCTTACCAAAAAGAATGTTCTCACTCTCCCTACATCCAACACACCCACTCACTCACTCCTGTTTCCCATCCCTCTCAAAATGGAATCTCTGTATTATCAAAGCAGAGCATGTTCTGACCTGCCATCGGGGCCCTGCCATAGAGTTTTGCAGCAGGCAGAGAATGGAGACGGTTGGGGGCTAACTCAATTCTGGGGAAAAAAGAACTTTGGCAGCTGGCAAGGGGCCTAGTCTCTAGGGCTTACATAATCCCTAACACACACACACACACACACACACACACACACACCCCAAAGGATGCCAGGACAGACAAGGGCACCCAGGGGAAAGAGTCAGCTGCCTCCCTGTTCCCCACAGAGCAACCGCATAACCAAGACTGTGTGCTAAAGAGAGGAGGCAGCTACAGGCTCCCCACGCACAGGAGCCCAGGTCTGCCTTGTGCCAAGGGCTGAAACCAAAAAGATGGCAGAGCTCCCAAAATGGGAGCTGGGACAACTGTGGAGCCTGGACACAGACATTGGCTCTGGGTCTTTGAAATAAAAATCCACACGGAAAATAATTCCCCACGAACC
The DNA here is from genome assembly GCF_049354715.1 of Callithrix jacchus. Taxonomy (NCBI): domain Eukaryota; kingdom Metazoa; phylum Chordata; class Mammalia; order Primates; family Cebidae; genus Callithrix; species Callithrix jacchus. The sequence goes on along the minus strand of NC_133524.1, from coordinate 106,550,257 downwards.
CACATGCTGCTCAACTATTAACTTACACTCACTGAGGGAAATGTAAAAACTGAGAAAAGGAGGTAAGATTCCAAGTATCACTACAGACCCCAGCTGGAAAGGTCGTGAAATTAGTCACTGGGCATTATCAGTACAAGGTAGCTATGGAGGCCTGAGAGGTCTACGCTGGACCCTCACAGTACTGTGGTCTGAGATCACTCTAATATCTTAAATTTAGGTACTGCTTTACGCTTTTCAAATGATTTCACATCCACGATCTACTCAATGTCTCAAAATCCCCAGGAAGCAGGCAGGTAAATTATTATCCTCAATTGACAGATGAGGAAACTGAGGTACAAAAGGGTTAATAATTTCACTGCAGTTACCCAGAAAACAGAGAAGGAGGAAAAAGTCCCAAGAAGGCACAGCTCTCTGGGTGAAATCAACACCTTCACGTACCTAAGGGGCTTGACCTCTTTCTGAAATGGGCCTGGGAAGTCAGGCTGCTCTCCCCCAGCAAGGAACTGGGCCAAGGGCAGGCAGTCACTAGTCCCAGGTGTGTCCTCAAGCAATACCTCTCCCAACCTCTCAGACTCCAATTGCTGACCATCCACCTTGACTCACAGTGCTCACCTGCCTCTCCCTGACACCCAGGCCTTCTAGAAAGCAGAGTTTCCACCTGAATGTCCAGAGAGGCAGTTAAGCATTGCAGTTACAAGCTAGGACTTTGGAGTCTGTCAAAGCTGTATTCTAGATTTGACTCTGCTGCTCAGTAGCCGTGTGGCCTTGGCCAAGGCCCTTACCCTCTCTACCTCCATGTTGGCATCAGTAAAATGAAAATAAGTCTTCTGTTATAAGATTGTTGTATGATTTCTAAATTAAAAAAATATAACAAACACTCACAACTTCTTTTACGCCATGGACTATGAAAATCCCTTTGTAAACTGTCAATTTAAACAAATCCTCATAAGAACTGTATTGTTCCATTATCTGCATTTCAGAGATGGGGCACTAAGGTATAGAAAAGTTAGATAACTTACTCAAGGGTATACCCTCATTCGGTGACAGAGCCAGGATTCAAATCCAAGCAGTCTGGCTCTAGAATTTATAGTCTTAGCCAGCACACTCAGCTACCCTCTGCTTGCTTGCTCCTTCCCACAAAAGTCTGACTCATAGGAGATGCTCCACGGGGAGGAGCCACCCTTATGAACGGGAGTAGTCATAGTGGTATCAGCAACAGGATCAGGGGCAGGACATGCACATGTCCTCACTTGCCCCTCCACAAGGTGATTTACCCTAGTCCCTTCCTGTTTAAATGATCCTCATCTTCATAGCATGCTCTGCCCACCATCTGTCACCCTAGCCCCACATCACACAGCAGCCAAACTTGCCTGCAATATAGGCCTCCCAGCTCCTGAGCCTCTTGTCACTGGCCCACTGTATCTCTGTAGCCACCGTGGCTACAGACTTGAGATGGGGTGGCCAAGATACTGTCCCCACCAGCAATTTCCTTCCTCTGATGGCTGCCTCACCCCTACTCCAAGACTTCTCTACTTCAGGGGGCCACAAAGAGTCCTGACCTTGGTGCATATGCCACTGCAACCAGGGAAAGAGGAAACAGGGTAAGGAGAAAGTGTGGAAAAAGAAGGAGAGAAAGGGGCCAGGCATGGTGGCTCATGCCTGTAATCCCAGGACTTTGGGAGGCTGAGGCGGGTAGATCACGAGGTCAGGAATTTGAAACCAGCCTGACCAACATGGTAAAATCTTGTCTCTACTAAGAAAATACAAAAATTAGCCAGGTGTGGTGGTGCAAGCCTATAATCCCAGTTACTCGGGAGGCTGAGGCAGGAGAATTTCTTGAACCCAGGAAGTGGAGGTTGCAGTGAGCTGAGATTGCACCACTGTACTCTAGCCTAGGCTACAGAGCGAGACTCCGTCTCAAAGAAAAAAAAAAAAAAGAAGAAGAGAAAGGGGGCAAATAAGAAGAAACATAATGGCAAGAATAAGAGAGTTAAATGGGAGCCAAAAATTTACCACTTGTCATTTAATAGCATATCATATTTATTAAGTGCTTATATTATGCACCATGTACTGTGTTAAATACTTTCACATGTTGATATGGTTTGGCTGTGTCCCCACCCAAATCTTATCTTGAATTGTAGCTCCCATAATTCCCATGTGCTCTGGGAGGGACTCTGTGGGAGATAATTGAATCATGGGTGCATTTTTCCCCAATACTGTTCTCTTGGTAGTGAATACGTCTCATGAGATCTGACGGTTTTTATAAGGCATTTCTCCTTTCACTTGGCTCTCATTCTCTCTTGCGTGTCACCATGCAAGACATGCTTTTCACCTTCTACCATGATTGTGAGGCCTCCCAAGCCAAGTGGAACTATGAGTCCATTAAACCTCTTTTTCTTTATACGTTACCCAGTGGTGGGTATGTTTTTATCAGCAGCATGAAAATGGAATAATAAACATGTGTTATCTCATTTAATTATTAGAACTTTCCTATGAAGTAGGGACTATGATCATGCCATTTGACAGATAGGAAACTAACAGAGAAAGTAAGTAACATCCAAAGAAACAGCAATAAGCACAGGAATGGGGGAAAGGGCATTCAACAATGGGGAAAAGTTCTTTTTTTTTTTTTTTAAGAAATGGGGTCTCACTATGTCACCCAGGTTCGAATACAGTGACCATTCTCATGCGCAATCATGGTATGCTACAGCCCAGAGCTCCTAGGCTCAAGCAATCGTCCTGCCTTAACCTCCTAAGTAGCTGGGACTATAGACATGCACCATCATGCCCAGCTAAGACAGTTCCTTACTGAGCACTGATCTGGGCTGAGTTTCAAGAATTTTCCCCATTTTACAAATAATATCTGTGAAATGCCATACTTTCCCAGAAAGATTTCCAGTTGGTTAATTCATTTCTACACACTAGAGAACTCACACCTGGAATTCCACTCTAATGTACCTAGCCTGGTTCTTTTTCTCCTGGAGGAATCCTGAGGCTATAGACAAAAAGTCCTCCATCAATGCAATCAAAAAGTTAAAAGCAGTAAAAAATGCTTTAAATAAAACAGGTCCTTAACTATCTTATCACAAGTCAACATCCTTTTCATAATCAAAAGACCAGAATGGTAAAATTCTCCAGGCCTCTGGAGTTAGACTGCCTGAAACATTAGGTGCATGGACTCTGTTAATTGCAATAATCTCAACCTCCTTCCCCCCACTCTACAACCCTGGCAACTACACCACCGTCCTCTGCCATGGTGACCACTGATCCCACCACGCTCCTACTTCCCTGTTTACTTCAGTCACCTGAGCAGTCCCTTCACCTTCTTGCTTTAAGAAAACTTGGTTCTCTCTCTCTGAAGACACTGCTATCCTGACAGCTCAATCAAGTGGTGGGTGTTTTTCCTTTCATGTCACCTTGCACCACTGGGCCAAGGGAGTGCCACTCTGTGCCTCACAGATGCTTCTAAATTGCTGTCTCTTCCAAACCATTCTCTCTGCCTCCTTGCTCACCATCTCCTGATTTGAATCTCATGTCAGGAAACTATGGTACCCACTACTCCTTTCTGTTGCAATCATTTACGGCCCCCTCCATGTATACCCTCTCCACTTCAGTCTTTGAAGATTTTGCCTTTTCCCTCCCTGTGACTCATTTTCAACATTCCTTTGTCAAAATCCCTGCGGTATCAATATTTAGCAACACCCTGGCTCCTCCATGCCAGGGTGAGAGGCATCACCACCCTTGCCCTCCATGCCCCTCAAGATCTCCTCTCCATTTTACCTTATAACTTATTCACATGGTCACAACAATTATTAATAGCTGTCATCTCTCCATAACCTCTGTCATGCACCCTACTCTCCAGCCACCACCTCATGTCTGGCCAATTCACTCCCTCTAATATCCCTGCTCTCACAATTTTCCCACTTCAGCAGGACCTACAGTCCTGATCCTACCACCTTTTTACTGCCTCCTCACCAACCTCATGCACTCACTTCTATGCTCACCAGTGTTGAGTTCAAAGCCCATCACTCCCTTCGGTACATTCCCAACTCTCCTTTTTTCCTACTTACCTGGCAAAACCACATTCCTGGCTAAATCCAACTGACTTCACATCCCCAAACCCATGCAAGCAAACATGTCTGGACAAAAGTATAAAGCCATGATATTAACCCTTTACATTCATGACAATAAACTTCGTGCCAGACTTCCATGCTGCTCTACAATCTCACTATATTCCCAAGATTATTCACTCTCCTCTCTCCCAGATCACTATTTCCCAACTTCTGTTTTCCTCAAACCTTCCCCATCCTCCCACTTAGCTGAGGAAATGGCTTCCTATTTCAGTAGGGTGAGGGGCATGGAGAGCCATTCGAAGATAACATGCACAAGCTCCCACCTCCATATCTCCCTCCTCCCTGCACCCATCCCCCCCACAGCTGCTTTTTTTTCCTCTGCTACTATGCAGGAAGCACCAGTGGCGCTGGCTAAGGCTATTACCACCATTTCTGTACTAGATCCTATGTTTTCTCACCTACTCAAAAATGTCATACCAGCAATTGTCTGTTTTTCTCACTAGATCATTGCTATCAGAAAGCAAACATGCTAAAACACTTTTCATCTAAAGAAACTAAAGCTCTTCCATTTGTGTTAGTAATGGAGCTACCACCTCTATTTTCTCTGCTTTCCTTTATACTTTACAGCAAAACTCCTCAAAAGATGTCTCTACTCATTGCCATCACTGCCTTTCCTCTGAAGTATTCTTCCATCCAATTCAATCACATTTTCATTCCTACCATTCCACTCAAATTGCCTTTGTTGAGGTAACCAATGACCTCCATGTTTCCAATTCCAGTGGGCAACACAAGGATGGAGCCTAGCCCATATGGCATCTGTATGTGAGTTTTAAATAGGTGTTCCTTCTTCTGTCAAGGCTCAACCCCATGCCAGGGTGTCAGAGAGATTTTGGATACCACTCACTCCATTATGCAGTTAACTTGCAAAACTAGAGATGATAGTCCTGGTCAATTTTTAGACCTCATCTTACTTAATCCATCAACAGCATTTGATGCAGCTGATCATTCCTTCATCCTTAATAGACTTTCTGTGCTGGGGTTCTCACACACCACCCTCTGTTCTTCCTCTACCTCGGCTTTCCTTCTCAATCTCCTCTGCTGAATTTCCCTTATGTCCCTCATCTCTAAATACAAGACGGGCCAAGAACCACTTCCATGTCCCTCTTCTGTAGCTACTCTCACTCGCTAGTTAATCTTATCCAGGTTCCTGGCTCTAGATACCATCTGTATACTAATGACTCCCAAATCAGTAACTCCAGCCTGGAGTCAGGCTACTGAGATTGAAATTCTGTCTCCATGGATCGATCCAAGATGGCCGACCACTAACAGCTCAGGATTGTAGCTCCCAGTGAAAGCCCAGAGAACGAGACGACGCCACACTTTTAGACGAATTTTCGTCACTCACCGATCAGCCGATTCCCAGTGGAGGAGCCCCACGGGTCGCCAGCACGACTCTTGTGGCCGCCGCAGTGGTTTTGCCGGCGTCTCGGCGCAGCAGCTCTTCATGCAGAGCCAACGGGACTGCTTCCCCTACTGACCGGAGTTTGGAGCTCCGGGAAGTCAGAGCCGCTTGCTGCGGACTCAAGAAGGAAGCCAGACCAGAGATTCCCGGGCAGAAGAGCACCATCAGTCTTACCGCTGCTATTTAGGCTGCCACAGTGGGTTGCTCGGATCCCCACACTGGGAATCAATAAGTCGGACGTCGACTCAGAAAACTAATTAGAAAGGCGGTTCATCTACAATGAAGGGAAAAAAACAGCCTAAGAAGGCCGAGTATACTCAAAATCAGAACCCATCAGCAACAGAACAAGCCCTGATGGAAAAGGACTCATCAGCAGCAGAACAAGCCCTGATGGAAAAAGACTCATCAGTAACGGAACAAGCCCTGATGGAAAAGGACTGTGTTCCATTATCTGAAGTAGGCTTTAAAAGGTGGATGATAAGAAACTTCTGGGAGTTAAAGGAACTTGTTCTAACCCAATGTAAAGAAACTAAGAACTTGGAAAAAAGATTAGATGAAATGTTGAAAAGAATAGACAATATAGAGAGGAATACAAATGAACTTATGGAGTTGAAAAATACAACACGAGAACTTAGTGAAACATGTACAAGCTTAAACAGCCGAATGGATCAAGCAGAAGAAAGGGTATCAGAGGTCGAAGATCAACTTAATGAAACAACACAACAAGACAAGAATAGAGAAAAAAGGATAAAAAGGAATGAGCAAAGTCTCCAAGCAATATGGGACTATGTGAAAAGACCTAATATACGCTTGATTGGTGTACCTGAATGTGACGGAGAGAATGAATTCAAGCTGGAAAATACTCTCCAGGACATTATCCAGGAAAATGTTCCTAATTTAGCAAAGCGGGACACTATTCAACCCCAGGCAATACAGAGAACACCACAAAGATATTCCTCAAGAAGACCAACCCCAAGGCACATAATCGTCAGATTCACCAAGATCGAAACGAAGGAGAAAATATTAAGGGCAGCCAGAGAGAAAGATCAAGTTACCCATAAAGGTAAGCCTATTAGGCTTACAGCAGATCTCTCAACGGAAACCCTACAAGCTAGAAGAGAGTGGGGGCCAATATTCAATATACTTAATCAACAGAACTTTCAGCCCAGAATTTCATATCCTGCCAATTTAAGCTTTACATTTGAAGGAAAAATAAAATTTTTTAGGAACAAGCAAGTACTCAGAGATTTTATTACCACCAGGCCTGCTTTACAAGAACTTCTAAAAGAAGCACTATACACAGAAAGGAACAACCAGTATGACCCTTTCTAAAAATACACCAAAAAGTAAAGAGCATTAACATAAAGAAGAATTTTTATCAATGAAAGGACAAAATAGCCAGTTAATATCAAACGGCAGCAACCCTAAATTTAAATCGACCAAACCTCCCAATCAAAAGATACAGACAAAATCTAACGGTATATCCAAAGATATACATAGACTCAAAATAAAGGGTTGGAAAAAAAAAAAACGTACCAACCAAATGGAGAGCAAAAATAAATAAGCAGGAGTTGCAATTTTCACATTTGACAAAATAGATTTCAAAGCTACAAGGATACAAGGATAAAAGGATTAATGTAATAATAAGAGATCTTAACACCCAGATACATAAGACCCATAATGAGATTTAGATTCAACGAGACAGAAAATTGATAACGATATCCGGGACTGGAACTAAGATCCAGAACAAATAAACTCAATAGGGCTCTCCATTTTAAACACACAAAATATTCATTATCCACAAAATCTAACGATATATCTAAAGATATACAAAGACTCAAAACAAGGGGATGGAAAAAAGCTCACCAACCAAATGGAGAGCAAAAATAAATAAATAAAAAGCAGGAGTTGCAATTCTCACACTTAATAAAATAGATTTCAAAGCTACAAGGATGCAAGGGTAAAAGGATTAATACAACAATAAGAGATCTTAACACCCAGATACATAAGACACATAATGAGATTTAGATTCAACGAGACAACAAATTGATAAGATATCCAGGACTTGAACTCAGAACCAGAACAAATAAACACAACAGAGGTCTCCATTTTAAACACATAAAATATGCATTAACCACTTTAAACACTCAAAATATTGATCGGCCATTATTGAAACCCATTTTAGGAATGAAGTAATATTCCTTTTTCCCTCTTTTTCTTTTTTTCCCCTTCTTTTTCTCTTTTTCCCTAAAAAAAAAATAAAAAAAAAAAAAGAAATTCTGTCTCCATCATTTCCTCCCTATACAACTTTGGGCAAATCACTTAATCTTGCTGAGCCTCGATTGAATTATTCATAAATGGGAATAATAGTACCTACTTCATCCGGCTGTGGTGAAATGATATCTGTAGAATCCCTGACCCAGTGCTGGCATATGGTAAGTGCTCATTAAATGTTGGCTGTTATAATCACTATCCTCCTTTTTAACATCAATCCAGCCAGTAACTAGGAAAGCCAGAATTTCCATCACAGGCAGTAAGACTTAATGCCAGATCTTTCTAGGTCAAAAGCTGGGGTTTCATCTCATCATTCTGCCTCAGCAAGGGATGGTATCACCTGGGCTGTCCCACATTCCTAACTCACTCATTAGTATGTTTATCAGATGACTATCAGGGTAACTTTAGCGCCCCACATTGGTCCATTCATTTGGCCTATCTCTAAACCAGAGTTTGTCACTGGAAACCTCTTTATTTCTTAAAGGAATGTCAACACCACTCTCCTGTTCTTACCCAAAACAGTCCTATTCTCACTTTCATCCAATTGACCAAAAACACCTATTAAGGCATGCCTGGGTGACAGGTAATGTGCTTGCCTCTTGTTATGTGGCAATGATGAAGACATCTTGTAGGGTAGAAACTCCTGCCCTACAACAGTTCATAGTCTAGGTGAGGAGGCTAACAGATAAGGAGAAAATATCAGTGCAGCAAAAGATCATGGGAGGCCCTGTAGATCATGTTTGGCTTTGGTATGAATTTTCTTTTCTTTTTTTCCTTTTCTATTTTGAGACAAAGTCTCACTCTGTTGTCCAGGATGGATTTCAGTGGCGTGACCTTGGCTCACTGAAACCTCCACCTCCCTCCTGTGTTCAAGCGATTCTCCTGCCTCAGCCTCCTCAGTAGCTGGGATTACAGGCATGTGCCACCATGCCTGGCTAATTTTTTTTTTTTTTGTATTTTTAGTACAGACAGGGCTTCACCATGTTGGCCAGGCTGGTCTCGAACTCCTGACCTCATGATCTGCCTGCCTCCACCTCCCAAAGCACTGGGATTACAGGTAGTTTGAATTTTCTAAGTGAGTGAGAGGCATGCATGATATGTAATTTTGCAGGGCACCTTTTGGTGGTTGTGTTCAGGGTTTGCTACTTGATGCAGAGGGACCAGTTAGGGGCTGGTGATAGCAATGTCTAAACAAAGGCAGACACAGATTTGAGAAAACGTATGGAAGTTGAATTGTCAGGACTAATTAATTGACTGGACAGGGGATTGTGCAGAAATAAGGGAAGGAAAGAAGTCACAGATGACTCACAGGCTGTCGCTTAGATGAATGGTAGGATTTTGGGGCTTCTCCCTATGTTGAGATCTACAGTCTAGGGTGCAGATTGGAGGAGGTGAGGTACAAGAAAAGAAGCTGGGGCCATGCTGAATTTGTGATGCCAGTGTGACTGCCTGGGAGAGAAGCTCATAAATCAGTGGGAATGTGGGTGGGTATGGTTCTGAAAGAGGCTAGAAAGGGTGAGAAGAATTGAAAGTAAGGTAAATGATAGATATGTATAACTGTACATTATAAAATATGCACATGTAAATGTACATTGGGACAAACATGGAAATGTAAAAGGATGAAATTCTATTAGAATAGAAATCTAATTTTTTTTATACACCCAATGGAATGTCTCTTGCACCCCATCTGGTGGACCCCTGGTCCTCAGTAATCTTTTGAGAAGCAATAATGACTGGAGAGAGATGGAAGCTATAACTAAAGGGTAGTATCAATATTGAGAAATAACTGTTAAGAACAGAAGAGTATGTATAGACTGAAGGAAGGAGCCAGTGGACAGAGATGCTGGAGAAGCATGAGGGAGGCATGCTTCAGGAGGCACTAGACATCGAGAGGACTGGGAGCAGGTGGGAGGCAATGGGACCCAAAGCATGGATGGAAAGATTAGACTTGGGCTCCCAGGAGATGAGGAAGAAAGGGCAGACTGAAGTGAGAATAACTGCGTGAGGGAGGGACGCATCCTTCAAATTAAGGGAGCTTACACCTCAGGAGCTCACACCATACTTCAGGTGACTTGGCCTTACCAAGAGTCCATGGCTCATAATTAGGTGCCAAGTGAGAGTAGGCACTTACAAAAAGAGAATCTGGTCTCAGCTTAGCCCTAAACTACAGCCTCTGAAAATAAATCAGGGAATCAAAAAAGATAATCCATCTCCTTCAGGGGAAATAATATAATCCATGGTTACAACTGCCTTTGATAATGTTCCTGCCAATGAAGTTTGATTTTGGAATACTTTATTTTCATTAACTGACCACAGACTCTAACTGTGACTTAATGGGGCTACAAACTCCTTAGGACAAAATACCACTTACTGTAAGAGGAGCCACAAAAGGAATGCCACAACCTATATGACCATCGATAGGGAACTAGTTAAATAATCCAGGATATAGTCATGGAACAGAATGTCACGTTGCCATTAAAAACAACAAGGTGCCATTAAGGAAACATTCAAATCCAGAAGGTGGGACATTCTACAAAATAACTCACTAAAATTTCAGTATCACAAATTAAGAAGGGAGGACTGTTCTTAGGTTAAAAAAATGAAAACTAGTAAAGAGATGTACCAACGAAAAGCAATACTTGAAACTTCCCTAGATCCTGATATTTTTTAAAAGATATTCTTGGGACAATTAAGGAAATCTAAGTGTACGCTGATTATTAAATAAGGTAGATGGTATTACAGAAATGTTGGTAATTTTCTTAAGTGTGGTAAGGTATTGTAGTTATACAAAATAATGACCTTAGGAGCTGCAGGCTGAAGTACTTAAGACTGAAGTGTTAAGATGTCTGCAACTTTGAAATCATTCAGCAAACTTAGATAGAAAGCAAACATGGAGAAATTTTAGATACTTTTGAATCTAGCTGAAGGATATGCAGTCATTGTTCACTATACTACTATTTCAACTTTTTGGTAAGTTTGAAAATTTGTACAGTAAAAACTTAGAAATTTTAAAATATTTAAAGAAATTTAAATAATATACATATAAACTAATATGGCAAAACCCTAAGATATAGTACATCAAAGAAGAAACAAGATACATTATTTCTGGATAATTTGTAAATATCTATCAAAAATTTAAAATGCTCATTCACTTTGACTCAGTAATTTCACTTCTAGGAATTTGTACTAACAGCAATACTTGCCCACATGCACAAAAATATATGCATACAGATGTTCACTGCAGCATTATTTATGATTACAAATAAATTCTAATTAATAAAGCAACCTAAATGACCATCATCAGTAGGAGAACTATCAAAAAATACTCTGGAAGATGTACTACTACACCACGTTTTTTTAAAAAGGAGGTACAACGATTTCTAGGTAAAACAGAAAAAATCTATAGTGCATAAGGCATGATTTTTTTTAGAAGAAAAGGAATAAGTTTGTATATGTATCTTTAGATGTTTGGACCCAAGATAGCATCCAGTTACTATTCCCAGATTGGAGAAGGAGACAGGATTGGGGAAGAGAGACTGGGGAAGGAAAGAGAAGATCTTGACTTTGGGCTCTATATACTTGTATGTTTCTTCTTCCTTTTTAACAACAAATAAATGTATTCATTTATTAATCACGTAGTTGTATCTCCAGGCGGATAGTAAAAAACAAATGTAGCTATATCTCCAGGCAGATAGTAAAAGAAAAAAAAAAGGAAAATCATGTAGCTAAATTCTTTTAAACGATGAAAAAGTCAAAAGATAAGTACACCAAACTGTTAACAGAAATTATCTCTGGGGATTAGGAGATGGGAATTTTCATGTGATATTCTTTATATCTCTACATTACAGAAATCCTTAACCAAGAGGATGCATTAAATTATTAATGATGATTAGTGTTAATATGTTCTCGTTTTTAAGAATTCCCTCTGGAACATCACACACTGGGGTTCTGTTAAGGGGTGGGGGGCTAGGGGAGGGATAGCATGGGGTGAGGAGATTGAGGAGGGATAACATTAGGAGAAATACCTAATGTAGGTGACAGGGGCATGGAGGCAGCAAACCACCATGGCATGTGTATACCTATGTAACAATCCTGCAAGATCTGGACATGTACCCCAGAACTTAAGTATAATAACAAAAAATAAATAAAAGCAGGTGCCACATCTATGAAAGAACAAGATCCTTAAACAAGGGAAGGATTAAAAAATAAGTAAAGACCTCCTGGAAACTTAAAATATAAGCACTCAGAATAAACATGTAATAAAGGTTTAGGGAAAAAAAGAAGAAATATTCCAGCAAGCATAACAAAAAGATAAAAACATAGGCAATAGAAAAATAAAAGATGTGAAAACAGTGGATTGAGTTTATATCAGCTACTTCCTTAAACTTCCCTATTATTTATAGTAATTTGTCTTTAAATTCATTTCTCTTAAGATTTTATGGTATAATCATATCCTCTGTAAATGTTGACAGTTTCATGTGTTCCTTTCCAATCTTTCGATTTCTTTTTCTTATCTCATTATGCTGGAAATGACCAAAATACAATGTTGAATAAAAGTGAATAAAAAAAAAAGAATTCCTGAAAATAATGTGTAAAGGGGCATCCATAGACTCCCAGATCCCTTGTTCTCATTGTATTTTCCCTTGAGACCCTACTCACACTCCTCACCTCACCTCCAGTAAGGAAAGGCACCCACAGCCCTGCCAGGCGTATGGTATTCATATCATCTGATGTGGAAAGGGACAGGGGGGAGTAATTAAGGGGAAGGGGCCACTGGTCTTTCCTTTTTTTTTTGGAGACAGAGTCTCACTCTGTTGTTCAGGCTAGAGTGCAGTGGTGTGATCTCAGCTCCACCTGCTCAATTTTTTTGGTATTTTTTAGGAGAGATGGGGTTTTGCCATGTTGGTGAGACTTGTCTTGAACTTCTGGCCTCAAGTGACCTGCCTGCCTCTGCCTCCCAAAGTGCTGGGATTACAGGCATGAGCCACCATGCCTGGCTGGTCCTTCCCTTTGGAGTCCAAACCCTATCAGGACTACTCCTGACTTCCTCCTTAGTGCTTAGAGCCCTTGAGAGAGCAGGGGAACAGAGTTGTGGTTACCAGGTGCCATCACCCAGTCAGCTCCTTAATGTCAACAAAATACTTTAAGCCCATGAAAGATGCTGTTTGTTCTGGTGGCACAGCCACTTGTGCAAGTGTATTTCCTGGTTTGAAAAATATAGCAGCCCAGATCCTGCCTGCCTCTTTCAGCAATATCCATAGAACTTTAACAAGTGGCAATTTTGGGTCTGTACACCATCAAATACTCTACAAAAGCTCACTTAGCTGCTTCTTTTAACCAAGACGAAAATGAAACCTCCTTGCTCTTCTCCTCCCACATCTAACTAACTGACTTAAGAGGCTGCTGCCTATTATCTTAAAAAACCACAAAGTGCCACTTTTGAGTACCTGTTGCTGGTATCAAAAGTCATTTCTGAAAAGGCAGGGAAGGAAGCTCTGGTGTTCGGTCTGCCCAAGAATAGTAATAGCTCACATAATAGTGTTCCTAGGGGATATGCCATTAACTAAGTCTGCTGCATTTTCTTCAGCTTTCATGGTAAAGCGGAAGGTGAAGATAATGAAGGTCATAATGAACACTTACCGACTCCTATGGCCTTAATTGTCTCTCCCCCCAAATTCATACATTGAATTCCTCACCCCCAGTACCTCAGAATGTGACTGTATTTGGAGACAGTGCCATTTAAAAAGGTAATTAAGGTAAAATGAGTTCATATGGGTGTGTCTTAATCCAATATGACCAGTGTCCTCATAAGCAGAGATTACAGGCTGGGTGCAGTGGCTCATGCCTATAATCTCAGCACCTTGGGAGGCTAAGGTGAGTGGATTACCTGAGGTCAGGAGTTTGAGACCAGCCTTGCCAATATGGCGAAACCCCGTCTCTACTAAAAATACAAAAATTAGCTGGGCGTGGTGGTGGGTGCCTGTAATCTCTGCTACTCAGGAGGATGAGGCATGAGAATCGCTTGAACCTGGGAGGTGGAGGTTGCAGTGAGCCAAGATTGCGCCATGGCACAGCGGAAAAATGCTACGAAGACACTGAGAGAAGACAACCATTGACCAGTGGAAAAGAGAGGCCCTCAAAAGAAACCAACCCTGCCATCACCTTGAGTTTAGAATTCTGGCCTCCAGAATTGTGAGGAAATAAATTTGCTTTTTAAGCCACCCAGTCTGTGATACACAGACCAACAATATGCTGTGAGTAACGTCTTATTTCAAGCACTTTACAACTATTAACTCCTTTTATCTTCATAACACCCTTATGAAGTAGCTCCTGTGGTTATTCCCCAATTTTTATAAATAAAACTGAGGCACAGAGCAATTTTTCATGATAGTAAAATACTGGAAATGACCAAACACCCATCCCAAGGAGACTGCAGAAAGACATTGTAGCCTATTAACATGATGAAATGTTATACCACAGTCAAACTGTAACTACAGTTATACTCAATGGCAGCAATGAAGCATACTAATATAATGAGGAGTAAAAACAAGGAAGTCCCAGAAAACTACCTAAAACATAATACTCTTTTTATGAGGGTCAAAACAACAACAAAGTAGTATCTTATTTAGGAATCTATATCTATATCTATATATCTATATACCCATATCTATATCAACATGAATATAAATATCTCTGTGCATATGTTCCAAAAGGAACAAAGGAATAATAACCAAAATTCAGGCCAGCAATTCCTTCAGGGTGGAGAGGGAGGTAGAGAGCAGGAGTGGGGGAGCAGCACACAGGCAGACTGAGTTCTCATCAGTGTGACTAGTTGTTAGGTTGGGCTCACAGTTGTCATATTATCCATAAATAAGTAAATGCACACACAAATTAAAGCAGGCTATACATGGATGAATGGTGGAGCGTGTTATGAGTCAAGGATTAGAAATATTACTCCAATTACGTATATCCAAGGTCCATTTAAAAAGAAAAAAGGGATAGGGTTTCAGTGAAATAATTTGCCTGTAGTCTCAGATTTATTAAATGCTTCAGCCAGGATTTGAACCTAGGGAACCTGGCTCCAGAACCCATGTTCTTAACCATTATTGTGTGTTCCATACTTCAGGTTGTTCTTTGACGGCAAAGAAATAGAGTCTACTATGAAAACTGAAGGCCTTACACTACCTAGCTACCATAATATAGGCACTACCTAGCCATCAAAGTGGACCCAGAGAGCTCTGAATTCACTAAATGCCAATTTATTTACCGCTTCTTCAAACTGAGACAAACGTTTAATTTCATACCGAAGAAGGAAAGATGTTTTGAATATACAAGACGGCATTTCAGGACTTAGAAGTCCAGCCCTGAACACATTATTTGACTTTTTACTCAATAAGGGAAAGTGAGTATTTGTACAGCTCTCTCCACAGAACCCAGGAGAAAGTCTAATTAATGATAGAGATGGTTCAAAAGGCTACTGAGGAACCAGGGTACCTCCAAGTCAAAAGGAAAACCCGCTTATATGTGGAGGCCAAACTGTACCTGCAGACTGACTTGCCCGGGCCTAACATTCCTGCTTAGATGGTGGAACAAGGGGCTCAATGAGGCCCCTTTCCACCACTAAAAGGACCAACACATCGTTCTCCTCTGCCCTAGGTTATAGTTTTCACCCAGAAAATTTAGGCCATGTACAGTGGTAGGTATGATAGGTACTAAACTACCAGTCCTTCATCCACCCAGGTAGTCTGTGGTACCTTCCACTCATATTGAAATGTCTTTAAAAGACTTAAGCATCAGATCGCTTGATTGATATAAAAGCCAACCCTCCACTAGCACTAGAGCAAAGGCAAGCAGGAAAGCATCTGGATTTGGCTTTCAGCCCAGTCAAAACAGCTCAAGGGCACTCAGCCTAAACACGCCCCACCCCACCATCTGCCAAGAACGGAATCTGGTTAATCTACTCCCTGGGGGTCATTGCTTAAAGGCAGCCAGTGGGCCAGGCAGTCATTTATGAGGCAGGCTTCCCTGACCTGTTACCTTCAACATCTTCCCCTAAAAATCCTCTTGACCTCTGCATAAATTGGAGCCAGGTTCATGACGCCCTAAATCAAGTGAAAGCAAATGTCACATATCCCCTGGAGGCCACCACAGATGGATGGGATTTGACCACCTCCTGATATGAGTACACTCTGCTCACTTTTTTCTATGTCTTTCTTCTCTTCTATTTAACTCTCCAATTCTCTATCTCTTCTCAGGCTCTAAGACTGCTCCCAGATTTTCTAACAGCACTGAAAGATGGTAAACTTAGATTTGCAGCAGTTCCTGGCTAGCCCAACACGCAGAGAATGTATAGAATCTTCATTTTCATTAGAGGTTTAGAGAAAGAAATTTCTTTGGACCAACTGGGATGAGGCCCAGTCATCTGTATTTTAATATATTTCCCTAAGGAAATGTGGATACAGAGGTATTCAACCCACACCTGGAGAAATACTACAGTAGGGCAAGCTCCAAAATCTTAAGGGGTAGGTGTGAAAACTCAGAATATTTTCATATAGAAATGACAGATAACTCCCAGGAAAATGTATTTTTAATGATGTGACTAGTGTTCAAAACAACAAAAGAGAGAACAATAATAGAAATAATAAAGTTAGTACATGGCACTCCTCTGTCCTAAATACTTCTAAACATTTGGTGTGTAGTAGCTAATTCTTACAACAACTCTATAAGAGAGGTTCTACCATCTGCCTTTTACACCTAAGAAAATTGAGACACAGAGAGGTTAAGCAACTGACCCAAGGTAACTTACAGTGCCAGGATAAAAATGGGCAGTCTGATTCCAGAGTCCATGTTCTTAATCATTGACTTACACTACCTGTATGTGCCCTGAGGCCCTTGATAGTAGAGAGGGGACCCTTGACTTTGAAACTTGATTTACAAATGAACCAAACACATGATGGTTTGACCTCCTGCTGCTGAGATGTTCTTTCTCCTCCGCACCTGTGATCATGGATCTGGAATATTCTAAGTATACTGCCATGGAAACTGGTCAGCACTGGAATCTGTCTCCATGACCTCCCAGATACTCATTCATTATTTCTTGAGCTCCTACTATGTGCCAACTATTATGAACAAGATACAAATGGCTTCTGCCTTCATGTACCTTACAGTCTTACAACTATATCATTCCAAATGCTAATTTCTAGGGCTTAAAGGGGTTTGGAAATGAAAATATGGTTTAAATCAGTGTTGCAAAGGCTTAAGGCCACTACTACCAATGTTCTGTTAGTTACATGAGACGCTACATGGGTTTCCTGATATTTCATGGAACTTAGCAGAATACTAGACACCTGGATGCTCCTGATAGTAAGGACACAGCCATAAAAGCGTTGGAAAACAAGACCCAGATGTTTATTTCCGATCATGTAAAAGGCTAGTTCTTAAACAAACCACCCACTGAAAACACACAAAAGTCCTGGATAAAATATGTTTAAAATTGTTTTATTTTTCGGTCTGTGAACGGTCAAATATACACAAGGAATTTTCTAGTCAGAAAATAAGAAGTGGGAACCCAAAGACATAAGTGGGATACTGCATCCAATTTTCACCTAAAGTAGATTTGCTAAGCCTGCTGAACTTGCGCTTTGATTTCTCATAGCTTCACAGGGCATAAGGGATAGGATACAAAGGTCAAGATGTCCCAAGGAGTCTGATAAGAGATAATTCTCATAAAGCTGGGACCCCAGAAAGCTACATTCCAGTGTACATGTGTATAGTAAATACAAATTACTCCTGCCCCCTAGGACAATAAGGAAAATCTACTCTCAAATCTTCACATTGAGTTGGACTAGCAGGAAAAGGAACTAGGTATCTCCAGTAAAGACTTGGAACCACAAGCCAGCCATCACGTGTATTTGAAAAGTGAATGTACACTACTTGGGTAATCAAAAAACCTGAGGTCAAGAATTTCATTTAGCATGATTCCAGATTGGCAGCTCTCAGGTGCCGAGCAAGAACAAAGACAGATTGTCTTTAGAGGAAACCAGGAGTCAAAAACTTCCCACAAATAAAATCCCAATGAAAATAAGCAACTTACATTAAAATCACAGTAATATTTAAAACAAAGAGAACTTAAATACACAAGGAAAACAAATCAAGAATCTCAAAAATAGAGATTTAAAGAAGCAGATAATAAAATTATTACTTACAGACTCTTTCCTATGTTTGAGATAAAAATATAATAATTGAAATAAAAACTCAATGGATAGAATTAACTAAAGAGATAAATAATAAACTGGAATATCCAGCTGAAGAAATAAGCCAAAATGCAGTACAGTAAGACAAAGAAGTAGAAAATATCAAAGAAAGATTAAGAGATAAGAAGGCACACTAAGATGAACTAACATATCTCTAAAATGTGGTCCCAGAAGGAGAGAACGGAACAGAGGCAGAATTTAAAGTTATAACAGCTGAGAGTGTTCCAAAATCTGACGAATGATATATACTTCCGCACAATAAGCCCAAAGACTCCCAAACAGAATAAGAACAAATTAATACTGAAACATATAGTAACACTGTAGCACATCAAACAAAAAGAAAAAAAACTCAAAAGAGACCTAAAAAGATGACTTGCAAAGGAGTAAAAAGGCTGACCACTGCCTTTGCAAAGCAACAATAAAGGACAAAATATAGTAACATTTTATCTTTGTTATGAATGAAACTGCCCTGAAATGTGGCATCCAAGTGACACATGGTGGTCACATCTATGCTGAGAAGTAGGCTCTTTTGTGTGTATGCTGAAATTTTGAAGAAGCAGAGGTTCAAGCCCTACCCAAACCTCTTCATTAACAGAGTCCCTGGGAACTGGGGGGAGACCCTATATAAGGCCTTCAACCTTCAAATAAAGCAATCTAGTGAAGAGGCATTCTGCCTTTGGTCACCGAAGTATTCTTCAAAGTAGTTGAGACTTAAAGGTCTTAGGTTCTAAAGAAAAATAAGTAATTTTACTGCTTAGGGGTTATATGAATTTTGACAACCATGCCAGTCTGAATTATTAAGACCATAATGGGTTTTTAGGAATATACGGTTAGTGGACCAGTGGGTTACTTGGGTATGCAGGGCCTAGCCCATGCATACCTGGCTGCTTTCATAAGGACCATGAGTGCACCTAGCATGCTCTATCATATACAGGGTCCCTGGCCCTCTTTAAATGGCAGCCTGCGGATACAGGACACATATTTGTGCTGTGGTTATTGTAGCTATTGGAATGAGGTGATGGAAATCCTGGTCTCTCCCCTGATCAGAGAAGGTGGAGCTCCCCCAGTTCTGGCTAGAGTGTGGGGACCCTAGTTCTTCCTTTATACTGGACTACTTACTGTTCCTTTCCCGCCGCTACACTGTGTGGCAGAGTTAGTGAAACTAAAACATGTCTGTATATCTCTACTAAGGGCCTACTCAGTTAAAGGAAAAAAAAAGCCCTTACTTCCATCTTTGGAAGGAAGAGTTGAGTCTTTTTTTCTTCTTTGAGACAGTCTCATTCTGTTGCCAAGCTGGAGTGCAGTGGCACGATCTCAGCTCACTGCAACCTTTGCCTCCCGGGTTCAAGTGATTCTCCTGTCTCAGCTTCCTGAGAAGCTGGGACTACAGGCACGCACCACCATGCCCAGCTAATTTTTGTATTTTTAGTAGAGACAGGGTTTCACCATGTTGGCCAGAATGGTCTCGATCTCTTGACCTCGTGATATACCCGCCTCAGCCTACCAAAGTGCTGGGATTGCAGACATGAGCCACCGGGCCCAGCTTTTGTTTTGTTTTGTTTTGTTTTTTTGAGATGGCATTTCACTCTTGTTGCCCAGGCTGGCGTGCAATGGTGTAATCTCAGCTTACCACAACCTCTGCCTCCTGGGTTCAAACCATTCTCCTGCTTCAGCCTCACAAGTAGCTGAGATTACAGGCATGTATCACCACGTCCAGCTAATTTTTGTATTTTTAGTAGAGATGGGGTTTCTCCATGTTGGTCAGGCTGGTCTCAAACTCCTGAACTCAGGTGATTCGCCCGCCTTGGCCTCCCAAAGTGCTGCCACCACACCCGGCCAGGAGTTGAGTCTTTAACCACAATAAAACACCTTGCCAGGATGAGGCTCCAGATGGTACTTCCTCAGGACAGTCTCACCATGCATCGGCCAACAGCATTCCCTGGCCCCTGCTCCACACGGAAAGCTGCCACTCCCTTGCTCAAGACTGGAAACAGAAGGCATCTTTGGCCCAAGTTACATTTGACCTCTGGCCTAGTTTGGAGACCAAGACAGAGTTATGTACAGCGAATGTGGCATAAGGCATGAACGGGAGTTGCTGAATTCTTTCATCACCACCTAGATGACCTACAAATTTACCTTCTCTTCAAATAGTCATATATCGAACATCTACTCCATGGAGAACTTTATGTTTTTCCCACCAACATACACATACACACACACCCACACAGAAGTGGTCCAGCCAGGAAATACACCTAGAGAATATAATCCCTGAGTTCATCCTCAACAACTGCACTAGGGTGAGATTTGCTGGTTACAAAGCCCCATCCACATGTAAGAAATTCTTATAAGAAAAGGTTGAAAAGATCAGAAACACATGTAAAATCTAAACTATAAACTATAAGGTCTAAAAGACAAGACTGAAGCAGTGTCGCAGGAGATTGCTAAAGCCCTCTTCATGGATTCCTATGTTTCCATTGTTTGTGCTCCACTGTGGTCCTCAAGAAAATGAAGTGGAGAGCAGGCATTGATGTCCCCTTAGAAAAGAATTCTAAAAGGCAGTATGCTATAGATAAGTCTCTTTTCCAGCCAAAGCAAAGCACAAACTCTCCAGATTATTGCTAAAGCAAAGAGTCTATACCTGTCCCAGGGCAGGAGCTGCTGTGAGTCCAGAGTTGGGTGTTCCTCCTGCTTTGAGACTTACTGCCCTTGGTAGAGAGGAGAGATGTGCTCTGGATCAGCAGGAGAGGGGAGGCAGGATTCCCCTGTCCTTCTGTCAGCCCTATCTATCCCCAGAGAGGAGCTATAGGATGACCCCCAGAGGGCAACCTGTGAGCCAGGCCAGCAGCTGAGAGGAACCAGCAGCTTCTGGAAGAACTGTTCTCCTTTTGTCCTCTCCGTCCACCAACCAAATAGCCATTTCTAAGTTACTGCCATCTTAGGAATACACACTCCTGGTCTAGATGAGCATGTTTAGCTCCACTGGAAGCCCCCCGGCACTGCCCTGCCATTTGAGCCAACATAATTTACAATTCCCAGAAATGCCAGAGAAGCAGTGTATGCGCCTCTTCTGCCAAGCCTGGCTGGTTTTACAGATTTTCATTTAGCAGGTGTCTGTTGCTAAATCAGTAGCAGCTGCTAATTGCTTTTCCTCTCTTGAACCCTCAGACAGAATGAAACATCTGGTGTTCTCTCACTTCAGGTTAAAATCAGATACCTTATCACGTCTCTTTTGGGTTCCCATTTTCATTTAAAAAGCTTTCAGCTGATGCCTGGAACTGGCAGCAGAGAGCAAGGCCATTCCTGAACAAGGGGAATGTTTCTAAGGACAACACAATGGAGTGAGCCTGCCTCATGCCCCCAGACTTCGTGCACAGATGCAGAGTCACTCAAGGTGTGGCTTTAGGCCCATGAACCCAGGGAACCTGAGACTTCATCTCCTGAGCCAGGATTCTGTAGGCCCCAGCCCTTTGATTGCAGTGCCTCTTCTTGCCTTGAATAGTTTCTAGTATTTGTAACCCCTACCTGAGCCAGTTCTCCTCTCTCTTCCAGGGGAATTGCAGAGAAATAAAGTATATAAAGAGGAGGAAAATTACCAGGACACCATCATCTCCAGCTCCACTTCCAAATTTATACCAGTGCTCTCTTTTGAGGTACTTTGGAAGTTTTGTTTTGTCATTGTTTTTTCCTCCCTCCAACAATCATTTTGCTGGGCTTCAAATCTGCTTCTTGATTGTAAGTCAAAACCATTCTCAAAAGCACCTTAATAGCAACTCAAATATTTCCTACTATTATTAATAAATAATCTTAGCTAACCTTTATTGAGCACTTACTACTTTCTATCAGGCATTGTGGTAAGCACTTTATATGCATTACCTTATTAAAGATTCAGGCTCTGAGATGGGCTATTGATGTTGTAGAAGGAAGACTGGAACAATGATTTGGCTAGATTAAAAGCCTGTGCTCTGCTGACTAGGTATGTTCAATGATATTAAGGAATTATTATTAATCATTGTAGGTATGATAATGGTATCATAATATTTATATATTTTTTGTGTTATTACATTTTAGCGATGCATAGTGAAATATTTACAGTTAAAATTACATGATATTTTCTTCCAAATAATCCAGGGATAGGTTTTTGTGTTGGGGGTGGAGTGGATTTGCAGTGGAGTGAGACGTATTTTTTTTTTTTTGAGATGGAGTCTTGCTCTGTTGCCCAGGCTGGAGAGCAATGGTGTAATCTCAGCTCACTGCAACCCAGGTTCAAGAGATTCTCGTGCCTCAGCCTCCTGAGTAGCTGGGACTATAGGCACGTGCCACCAAGCCCAGCTAATTTTTGTATTTTGAGTAGAGACAGGGTTTCACCATGTTGGCGAGGATGGTCTTGATCTCTTGACCTCGTGATCTGCCCACCTCGGCCTCCCAAAGTGCTGAATTACAGGCATGAGCCACCGCGCCTGTCCTAGTGAGGTGTATTATTTAAAAAAAAAGATGGGCTATAAGGTAACAATCATTGAAACTGGGTGACAGATGCATTAGGGAGCACTTTTTCTACTTTTGTATATATTTTCAATTTTCTACAATACGAAATTATATACATACACTCCTGTTCTTACCCACGATATCATAGGACCTCCTAAGCTTATGAAGTTTCTCCACCCCAAACTTCTTTCCTGCGTTAGCTCCTCTCGCCTGCTCCTACCACCAAAGCTTCCTCAACTGGCACCCAGGCAGTACTGGGACCCTGAAGTGATCACTATTCCCTTTGATTTGTCTAAAGAAACCCTCAGTTTGTCCTAAAGTCTCAGTTTACTCTACTCAAGGTCCTAGATGTATGGGACATAAGGGGAGGTTAGTGAGCCACCTGTTGAGGTAAGAGATGGGCCTCAAGAGGAGCTCTGCCTACCCCCTCCTTCTTTTTATGCAATGGAAAACTGCATTCATATTCCCAGTTGGCACCCAGTAAAGGATTCATAGTTATTATGAATCGTCACAATAACTATGATGTACCTCTCTCCCTCTCTCCCTGCTTCCCTCTTTCCCGATTTCCTTCCTTCCTTCCTTCCTTCCTTCATTTCTTATTACAGGATCTCACTCTGTCACCCATGCTGGAGTGCAGTGGCATGATCATGGCTCATGATAACCTTGAACTCCTAGGCTCAAGTGATCTTCCTGCCTCAGCCTCCCAAGTAGCTGAGACTACAAGCATATACCTTGCTAATTAAAAAAAAAAAGTTTTGATAGAGACCAGTCTCACTATGTTGGCCAGTCTGGTCTCAAACTCTTGGGCTCAAGTGACCCTCCCACATCAGCCTTCTGACTAGGAGGGACTACAGGCACATGCCACTATGCTTGGCTAATTATTTTAATTTTTGCACATACAGGGTCTCACTTTGTTGCCCAGGCTGGTCTCAAGACTTTGGCCCAAGGGATCCTTCCTTCTGAGCCTCCCAACTGTTGAAGTTACAGGTGTGAGCCACTAGGCCCAGCCAGTGATGGAGGTAATATTTCTGTTTGACAGATGAGGAGACTGAGCAAAGTTCAGTTGCTTAAATAACCCCAAGATCTCTTGCTCAGAGTGTCCATTAACCAAAGGCATCTCATTCAGTACTTTTGCAACAGAGGAGGTGGAAAGAGCACTGATATGGGAGTCAGAAGACCTGAGTGCCAGTCCAAGATCTGCCACTCACCAGCTATGTGGCCTTTGGCTAGTCAATCCCCTTTTCTTGGCCTTATCATCTGAACACCATATTGCTCAATTGGCTTTTTCTCAACGTTGCTTTCCAGCCCTTTTCTACTTACACACACACACACACACTAATTCCCCAGAAGATCCTGTTACAATGCACACTCATTTCAAAGCTTTCTAGAAAGCTACAGCAATCAAGATAGTTTGATGCTGGCATATGAACAGACATATAGATAAATAAGATAGAACTGAGGGTCTAGAAATAAACCTTCACATTTATTTTTAATTGATTTTTAACAAAGATATCAAGATATTTCAATGGGGATAGACAGAAGAGTCTTTTCAACAAATGGTGCTAGGACAACTGGATACCCACATGAAAAAAATGAATTTGGATCCCTTCCTCACACTACATACTAAGATCAACTCACAATGGATCATAGACCTAAATGTAAGAGCCAACATTATGAAACTCTTAGAAGAAAACAGTCATAAATCTTCATGATATTAGACTAGGCAAAGTTTCTTAGATACAATACCAAAAGCACAAGCAGCCAAATCAAAAATAGAGAAATTTGACTTTTCAAAATTAAAATACTTTGTGCCTCAAAGGATACAATCAAGCAAATGCAATGACAACCCACAGAATGAAAGAAAATTATATATCAGATAAGGGTCTAATATCCAGAAAGAACATTTATAACTGAACAATGAAAACAACCCAATTAAAATTTGGGAAAGGATCTGAAAAGTTATTTCTCCAAAAAGACATACAAATAGCTAATAAGTACATGAAAATATGTTCAACATCATTAGTTATCAGACAAAAACCATTAAAAAATTCGAAATCTGAAATGTTCCTGAATATGAAAAGGATGATCATTCAAGCACTTCAAATTTTCAGACTAGGAATGCTCAACTGGAAGTATAAAGTGCGACATTCCAAAATCTGAAACACTCTAGTTCTAAGCATTTTGAATAACAGATACTCAACCTCTACCACATCACACCCTCTAAAATGGCTATAATAAAAAGACACAATAACAAGTGGTGGTGAAGATGTTGAGAACTTGGAATGCTCATACACTGCTGGTGGACATAAAAAATGGTATAGCCACTTTGAAAAACAATCTGGCAGTTACTCTAAAGGTTAAATGCAAAGTTATCATTTGACCCAGCAATTCTACTTCTAGGTACATACTCCAAAGTGGACATTCAAACAGATAGCTTTATATAAATGTTCACAGCAGCATAGTCACAACAGCCAAAAGGTAGAACCAACCCAAATGTCCATTAACTGACGAATGGCTAAACAAAACATGATATATAATACAAAGGAATATTATTCAGCCATATAAAGGAATGAAGTACTTATACATGCAACATGGATGAACCCTGAAAACATTCTGCTGAGACAAAGAAGTCAGTCACAAAACGCCATATTGTATGGTTACATTTACATGAAATGCCCAGAACAGGCAAATCCAGAGAGACAGAAAGTAGATTAGTGTTTTCCTGTGTCTGGAACTAGGAGAGTAGGAATGGGGATGATGCTAATGTTTATACAGTTTCTTTTTGGAGTGATGAAAGTGCTCTAAAATTAGACTGTGGTGCTCGTTGAACAACTCTGTGAATATAATAAAAACCACTGAATTGTATATTTTAAAAGGATAAACTTATCATTTATAAATTAAATCTCAATTAAACCTCCTTCCAAAAAATTGTCACTGAAATCAGAGAAGGAAGCAACTGCTCATTTGCGTAGTGCTCTTAACTTTCCAAAGCCTTTTGTTATCTAAGTTATCTTTTCTTTATAACTTTTCCGGAAGGTAGAGAGGGTAGATATTACAAATCCCATTTGAAAAATGGGGAAACTGATGGTTCATATAGTGAAATTAAATCCTTCAAAGCCCCAAGTCTCAGCTAGTGGCATGGCAGAACTAGGCACAAGGTGTATAGCAGAGCTGCCCTGGTTGTACACATCAAAGTTGCGTGGAGTGCTTTTAAATACTGGGCATGTGCAGGAAGATAAATACTACATGTTCTCATTTATATGTGGGAGCTAACAAAGTTAATGTCATAGAAGGAGATGGAGAATGGTGGTTACTAGAGGCTGGGGAGGGTAGGGATAGGGAGGTTGGTTAACAGATACAAAATTATAGCTAGATCAAAGGAGTAAGTTCTAATGTCCTGTAGCCATGTAGGGTGACTAGAGTTAACAATAATGTATTGTATATTTTGCAATAGCCAGAAGAGAGGATTTGAATGTTCCCAACACAAGAAATGATAAATGCTTGAGGTGACAGATATGCTAACAAGACTGATTTGATCTTCGCACACTGTCTGTATCTAAATATCACAATGTACCTCCAAAATATGTGCAATTATTAAGTGCCAAAAATAAAATAATGTATAATTTTTAATTGAATATGTTTGAAAGTGGCTCTGGGGATACTAATTGTGCAGCCAGCATTGAGAACCACTGATCCGCAGACTAAAGAGTGAAAGCACTCACTAGGTAAGTCTTGTACTGCATAAAGAAACACTGCTTGAAGTAGTGGCTCAAGGTGGAGAGAGAGAGAGAGAAGACATTGGGGAAGACTGCCAGAGGCTGTTTTTCTAATGTGAGTTTAGGAAGACAGGGTCAAGGCAAACTAGTAATCGCTGGAGGCAAACAGGCTGCTGCCTAGTACTCACTGCTGCCACTCCCTAAATAGGCTAAAGGGCTTGGGCCTACTGACAAACCTAAAAGGCCTGGGTATTTTATTTGAAGACCCAAACAGGAGTGGGCCCAATTCACCTCTCAGGAGGGAGAAAAGCAGATTGGCCAGTTCCCTAATCAAACAGGCTGTCACTGAAAAAAATGTGTAAAACAAAGGCAATGTTGGTCAATGTGGATAGGAAAGCCTGCCAGGGAATTTCAATCTCATTCAGCAAGGCTAATGCAGAAACAAAGCCCCCTTCACATTACCATCACTAAAAAGCTCAGGGAGCTGGGGTCAAAGCTCTAAAGACTAACATCAACAAGGGCATGTACCTCCTCAGTGTTTAGGATAATATTAGTAATAGTAGTAAAAACAACAGCATCTGACACCTATTGGTCACTTCCTATGTGCCAGGCACTGGGCTAAATGCTTATTACACATCTTCTCTGTTCAACAAAACACCATTTTACAGATAAGAAAATTAGGTCAGCAAGGTTGGTACCTTGCCCAAAGTCACACAGCTACAGGCAGAAGAGCTAGCCATAAAACCATAGACCAGCTGGTTCCAGGATTGGTACTTTTGACTCTACACTATAAACTCTTAACATCTATGCAGAGACAATAAGATTTCCAGAATATGTAACAATGTTAACAGTTGTTACACTCAACGATTTGTTTTATTCTATTTTTTCCCTCCCCTTCCCTCCCTTTATTCTTTTCTAAGAAATAGGGTCTTGCTATGTTGCCCAGGATGGTGTCAAACCCCTCTGCACAAGTGATCCTCCTGTCTCACCCTCCCAAAGTGCTGGGATTACAGGTGGGAGCCACTGTACCCAGCCTCTATTTTTTTCTATTTTGAACATATATTACTTTTGTAAACAAATCATACATAAATGTATAAAGACAAAAAGCACAAAAGCCTCCTCCTTTTTGTTGTTTTTCAATGTCCAGAAAAATAATCACCTTTGCATTGGTGATGATTTTTTAAATATTTAGACTTTTCTAAATCTTATACATTTTCAACAGTAAATATGTCTCTTGTTGTAATCAAGAAAATGCCATTATTTTAGGTGGCGGAACAAAAATAATTCTCCTGGAAAAAATATTATCTATCACACTTCTGTCTTCCCACCCAAGATCCCAGGACATATGTGAGAGGGATCCCCAGAATTTCCCTAAGCAACATAGAAGTTCAGGTTGGCTGATGATTCATTTATTCTATCTGTAGATATCTACCATGTGCTAAGTACAAGGCTATGCAGGGGGCAGCCATAAAACAAGAGATACTTGTCCTCAGCTCTAACAGGGCTTTCTACAAGTCAATTCACAATGAATCAAATGTCACCATTTTGGAACTCTGAAGAATTTATTATTGATCTCCATCCATGCTCTACAATCTAACCCTTGGTTCTTTAGACTCTGACTCCATTACGCATGTTACCTCACAATGTGAGGTAGTATTTTGTCAAAGGTTGGAAAGGACACCAGCCACATGTGTGTGTGCTGAAACGATGTGCACTTGAGCATATGGAATTTGGTATACAGCCATAATCCACTTGCATATGCACTCTGTGGAAACTATGGTCTTCAGAACTCTGGAAGAATGCAAATGGCAAAGCCAAAAAGAGTCCTGGATTTGAAGTAAACAAATAGGAATTCTAGCTCTGTATTTCAGCTTACCATTATCTAACAATGGACCCTGGAACAAATCTTTCTGTGTCTATTTTTTTGTGTAAAATGAGGGGTTTGAAGTAGTTCAGTGGTCCCTAATATTTTTATCCTATTAAACTGCTCACTTAAAAAAAAAGACACTGTCCTTACCCAAAGAGAATAGACTGAATATATGAATATATAGTCCAACCAAACTATGGATGAAATGAGTTATGTTCATACCTGAAGCCGCTATTAGAAAAGAATGAGTTATGATTACTGATTATCTAGTGTTTAATTTAAAAAAGAAACACACTGGGCCAGGCACAGCGGCTCATGCCTGTAATTCCAGCACTTTGGGAAGCCGAGGCAGGTGGATCATTTGAGGTCAGGAGTTCAAGACCAGCCAGGCCAACATGGTGAGACCCCCATCTCTACTAAAAATGCAAAAATTAGCCAGGCGTGGTGGCACACACCTGTAATCCCAGCTACTTGGGAGGCTGAGGCAGGAGAATCTCTTGAACCTAAGAGGTAGAAGTTGCAGTGAGCCAAGATCACACCACTGCACTCCAGCCTGGGTGGCGGAGTGAGACTCTGTCTCAAAAAAAACAAAATAAGAAAGGAAAGAAAGAGAAATACAATGCAGTAGTATTTATAGAATTCCAAGCACGTAAGAAGCTGGAACCCAAATAAACCAACAATCCTAAAAACATGAAAATCTTTATTTACCTGCATATATAAGCAAAGGATATGTGTAAAAAGATACTCTAACTTTTAACACAATTTACCCTTGAGGCAATCGGACTGAAAGCTGGTAAAATGATTAGCCTTTTCTTTATATTCCTCTGAGTAACTTTTCAATGACCATGTATATTTTCCTAGAACTTATCTGAAATAATTCATATTTCACATATCTCATTAAAAATATTTTTCCTTTTATTGATACATAATATTTTACCGATTTATGGGGTACACATGAGTATATTCTGCATGCATAGAATGTGCAATGATCAAGTCAGGGCATTTGGGGTATCCATCCTCTTGAGTATTTATCATTTCTATGTGTTAGAAACATTTCAAGTCCTCTCTTCTAGCTACTTTGAAATATACAATGTATTATTGTTACCATAGTCATGAGCATCTACTATTTTTGTAACAAAAAAATTCTAAAAGTAAAATTGAGCCCCCAAATTGCTAGTAGATACTACATAAAATTTACCACAAGGCGTTGATATGGCTGAATACTTAAAATTCAATCTAATTAGGAAAGAAGAAGACCAAACCTTCTTTTGGTATCATGATCTTTCATATCAGAAAGACCAAAGTTTTCATGCTAGTTCTGTGACTTCCTGTGTGCCCCTCGTACCAGTTACCTAAATTTTCTAAGGCTTAGTCTGTAAAATGAATATGCTAATACACGCTTCACAGGATTCTGGTGAGGATCAAAGACTAATAATGGCAATGGTGCTGTGCCATGTACTTTACACATATTAACTGATTTAATCTCACAACAGCTTTATGAAGTAGGCACTGTTACCACTCCCATTTTATAGATGAGAAAACTGAGGCCCACAGAGCATGAGTAACTTGCCCAAGGTTGTTCTCCTTGTGTTTTCTCTGTCTCCCACCCCACCCCCCTTCACACACTCACACACACACACACACACACACACACACACACACATACACGAGAGTGGCTCAGCCAGAACATGAACCTAGAGATGCTGATCCCTGAGCCCATCCTCTTAACAACTACACTAGGGTGAGATATGTGTAAAAGAGCTATTCTGATTGCAAAGTCCCATCCATATGTAAGAAATTCTTGTAAGTACAGGTTGAAAAGGGGAAAGGTGCACAAAATCTAAATACTAACAGACATGACAGAAAGTGTCTTCTTGTGTTTTGCAGATAAGTGGTAATGTCTCTATGTACAACTGGAATCCATGAGTCTCCACTCTGCTCTTCAGAAACTCAATATTTAGTTGACTATTTTCTGCCTACATATCCACATGTTCCCTTAGCTTGAACAGCCTCCTTCCTCTGCAATTTGCATGCACACGCTATCCATCCTTCAAGGCTTGGCTCAGGCTTTATTTCTTCCTGAAGCCTTTCCAGATCACTTACTCCAGGAGGCTGTATATTAAGGTACAATGTGCACAGGTTTAGCTTTAGCACTTACAAACGATGTAATTCTAAGTCACTTAATTTGATTTGAGCCTCAATTTCCTCATACGTAAAATGGAGTTCTTATGATAATTGAATGATTATATGCAAATTACCTAAAAATAGTATGGGTTTAATGAATGCTAATATTAATCTTTTTCCCATTTATTTAAACATGGAGCAACTGCAATTAGCAGTCAAGCCTGAATGCCTTGTAATTTTCATTTTTTTATTGGTGACAGGGTCTTGCTCTGTCACCCACACTGGAGTGCAGTGGTGTGACCATAGCTCACCGCAGTCTTGACCTCCCGGGCTCAAGCCATATTCCCACCTCACCCTCTCAAGTAGCTCGGATTATAAATATGTGCCACCAAGCCCAGCTAATTTTTTATTTTTTGTAGAGACAGGGTCTTACTATATTGTTCAGGCTGGTCTCAAACTCCTGGACTCAAGCGATCCTCCTGTCTCAACCTCCCAAAATGTTGAGATTACAGGTATGAGCCACCATGCCCAACTGTGGTTTTTCCTTTTTCATGTTTTCAACTTTAATATTGCCATAACTTTTCAGGCATTTATACCTTACCTTTCTAACTAAACTGCAAGTTCTTTGTACACTGGTTATTTTTGTATCTTCTGCACCCCATAGCACATTGCTTAACACAGAAAAGTACTCAATAAAAATCTGCAGATCGACTGGTGTGATCTAGGCTGGATCCATTGAGGATTTAAGTCCCTCGAAGCTTAGTCTTCAAATAAAGCTAATAAGTTGACATATTCTAGGATAGTCCCTAGAATTTAGTTTGGACCAGGAATCCCAAACTCATCTCAATACCCCTGATATCCTCAGACACAATGCATTCATCTGATCAGAAACATACTGGCCTTCGCACAAGGTTAAGGCACAATTTTCCCTCAGTCAATTCTTTAGAAAGTTAATATCTCTTTTGAAACCAAGCTTTGTACATTTTAAGAACCCTCAAGATAGTAAAGGGATATTTTGTCCTCAGTTCAGGTCCAAAATCCAAACTATAACTTTTTTAAATAGCCCAATTTGCCAGTCACAGAAATAACTTTTCTAGGTCAATTAGCACATTTCGATGTGCCAATTAGCAAAGAGCAAGATTTTCAAGCCTATTTGCATTGGTGATAACAAAGTTTTTCCAGCAGCTCATATGGGTACAAGGTGTGTCAGTGAAAAAGCTGCATCCCAAGAACACTGATTATAATGTTTGTGAATGGGGGACCAACACCCCAGTAATGACAGAATCATTACTGTCTTCTTCCACTCAGTCTGAAAGTCAGGAATATTTAAAAGAACCATCCCATTCAACAGGGAAAAAAGAACTAAGCAAAAGGAGAGTGGTAGTAAAGGGGGGGAAAAGGAACTAACATAATAGATTAACATGGATATACAATGATGGGCAAGTTTGATAATAAGACAATAATGTACTAGAGGCTTTGAGCCTTGAAGAAAAAAAGAGCTTGATGAAAAGAATAATTATCATGCTTCTTCTAGTAGAAGACAGATGAGTACAAACACAAATGCAGGCCAGGCTAGAGTTTTTGGTCTAGGAAGAGGGGTGATACAGTATCTTATCTTTCTTTTCTGTATCCAGTCTTCCTTGCTAAGAACATTCTGCATTCAGAAAAAACTCCCATGGATGTTAGAGGGTGAAAAGCAGAGCACTGAGGTTGCAGCATGGGCCCAATGTCTCTTTTCACGGCCAGATCACTAGCATTGCACATGAGAACTATAGCTGAAAACCTCATCTGTAACCAGGTTCCATGGACACCCTACTTAGCTTCCACCTCTTGGCTTTAATTTCCTGAAAGTGGTTTATCCTGGATTGGATGATAATCTTTGCAAAGTCACAGGTACAGATAAGAAACCCAGCATCACTATCAGGACAAATGGCCAGTGGCTGTAACACGGAACTCACAGACTAGACAGCACATCTATTCCCCAAGCTATGAACTATTGATAGCCTAGGCAGGAAGAGATTAACATGGGATCCATGAATGGGCTTACAGAGGGGAGAGGGGCTAGGAGAGAAAGTGGTAGTCTGTGTCCCTCCTGAAATTGTCTGCGAAATTGTGTGCTTGTGCATTTATCTAGGAAGAGGCTCTATCAGCAGCACACAAACTCTCCCTGAATTCCATTCATGGAATAGGAAAATAACTCTGAATTCTCACTCAAGAGATGTGGGTTCTGGGGGCACCTACCTTGACTACTTAACCTAGTCATTTATCCTCCTAAATTCACCCTCTGGAAGATAAGATTAGCTCAGCCAAGCTTCGAGCTCCCTGCTAATCTAATAATCAATAGTTTCATGATGTACTTTCCCTCCAAAAATCAGTCACTGGAAATTGCCCTTTAATATGATTCATCTGAATCAAGAAAGACTTTTTCCAGAATCCTTGGTGTAAAGAGCACTTACTTACAATATGGGCCACTGGAATACACAGTCCTTCTTTTAGGGTTCAGCTTTGAAGATGGAGAACTCAGAGAAACTTAAGGCTAGGCATTCTCTAGCTGATCTGCAAATCCTGGTGCCAGTAAGTCACAAGTCAGAGCAGAACACATGGAAATTCACTGATGACCCCAAATCCTTTAGCTGACTGTGGAAAATATTTCCAACACCCTCTCACTCTTCCCTTGTGTATGTGAGTATATATATGTCTATGGTACAGGTACACACAGTACTCAGTTCTTTGTATTTTGCTTGTTTCCTCATTACTACTAATGAGCAAAAAATTAAAATAATTAAAAAGATAAAGGGCCAAGAAGGAAGGGCAAAAGAGAAGTCAAAAGCT
The DNA here is from genome assembly GCF_049354715.1 of Callithrix jacchus. NCBI lineage: Eukaryota > Metazoa > Chordata > Mammalia > Primates > Cebidae > Callithrix > Callithrix jacchus. The sequence goes on along the minus strand of NC_133524.1, from coordinate 106,517,174 downwards.
GGCTTCCTGCCTAACTGGATCATCAGGTTTAAGAAAGAGTTGCCAATCTTCATGTGTCTCATGTTAAGTCAATCTGAGCTCAACTAAGGGGCTACAAGGCAAAAAGCCCTAAAGGCAAGAGTAGTCCAAGAGGGGTCCCAACCATCTAAAAGAACCAGACCTACACCAATTGCAAAGACATAGGCAAATGGAGACATCACCAGCTTTTCTAAGCATCAATTTAGAAAAAGAACACAAAGACTGACCAGATTGACCGGAATCACTACTTAAGGGACAGCCCAACAAAGAAGTTTCAGTGTTAAGGAAAGTTACTTGAACATTTTTGAAAAGCTAGTTGACTACAGCCTCACATTTATTTGGAAAATATTAGCTGTTAATGTAACAGATATACCAGGACATCTGCTATGAGATAGGGGAAAAGGAAGGAGGGAGGGAAGAAGGAGGAAAGGAGGGAGGAAAAGAGGGAGCGAGGGAGGAAGGAAAACAGGGTGGGGAGAAAAAACAGTGGTTTCTAAATAGGGCAGTATAGGTGCTATGAGCTAAACTGTTTCCCCCAAAAATTCATATGTTGCAGCCCTGACTCTTAGTACTTCAGAATGTGACCACAGTATTTGTAGACAGGGTCTTCAAAGACATGATTAAGTTCAAAGGAGGCCATTAGAGTGGGCTCTATGCAATTAGATGGGTGTCCTTATAGAGGAAATTTGGCTTAACAAGAGACACTAGGGATGTGTGTGTAGAGAAAGGACCATTTGAAGAGGCAGCATGAGGGTGACCATCTGCAAGCCAAGGAGAGAGGCCTCAGAAGAAACTGACCTTGCTGGCACTTTGATCTTGGGAATAATAGCAGTACCTTGCCTCATAAGTTTATTGTAAGGACTAAATAAAGCCATGTAAAGCACTTAGAACAGTGGCACATAATAAGCACTCAAGAATCAGTAGGTGATAGTGCTGCTACTCTTATTTTTAATTTTTTTAGAATGGGGTCTCACTCTGTTGCCCAGGCTGAAGTGCAGTGGCATGATTATAAATCACTGCAGCCTTGAACTCCTAGGTTTAAGTGATCCTCCCACCTCGGGAGGGAGGGTAGAAATCTCAAGCAGGCTAGACTACAGGCTTGCACCACCATGCCCAGTTAATTTTTACATTGTTTTTAAGGATGAGGTCTCACTGTGTTGCTCAAGTTTATCTAGAACTCCTGACCTTAAGTGATCCTCCCACCTTAGCCTCCCAAGTAGCTGGGACCACAGGTGTGAGCCACTGCACCCAGCAACTGCTGCTGTCATTGATAAAGGGGCTAAGGATACCTCAGCAGACCTAGGGAGATATGCGTAACCTTCTGTGTAACAATATTGACGGAATGAAAACTTCACCACCAGCTTTCTAACTGATTTCAGGTATGTAACAGAGCGTTTTGGGGCCTTCATTCTCACGCTTCTACAATGAGAATCAAAATTTCTGTTTATGTTCAATGGCTTTGCAAGAAGGCTATTTGGTTTTCATTGGGAAAAGTTCCACCAGAAAGAGAGGTGAAGGTGGTCTGTCTAGAGTAACTATATCCACCTCAGCAGGTGCTGTTTGGCCAGCATTGTGGGCTAGAAACACTCCAATTCAGGATCACTAACTCTATTAGCCTAGGGGGAGATTTTCTAATGTACCTTTCTTTTCAGGGATCTGATAGAGTTGCTGAAATTTGAGAAAGCAGCTCTCTATCTGCCTGACCTATGAATCTCCCGAGAAAACAGGTACAAGGGGGAGGAGAGATGATAAGATAGCATTGGATCTACTTTTCTGCCCTAACAGGTTACCTCCACAGGCAGGAAGTAACTTCTGCTCCAACCCTGTTCCACATCCCCGATGCAGGAAGGACTTATGCTGTGATGTGGAAAATTCACCGTTAACTGTAAATTTTTCAATTTGGTTTATTTTTACCATTCTTTGGAATTATCCCCTCTAGCTCTGAGACCAAGGCAGGAGTGATTCTATAGTTTACCAGGTGAAGTCAGACAAGTCACAGATTGTGGGAGATATAGAAGGTGGGACAACAGTGCCTGTGTCAGCGGCCTGTGCCTGCTGATCCCAGCTCACAGAGGAATGCTGAACCAAACACATCCTGACCATTAAGACAGAGCCTGTACCCCCTGCCCTCCCCAACAAAGACATTCCCCTACACC